>NC_067414.1:19541106-20756731 GCF_009764475.1 Pristis pectinata
AAAGGTTTTATGTTTGGGAATTATTGCTGAAGTCTTAGCAAGTTACGAGTTTCTTGAAAGAGTGACTCCACTGTGTACAGGTGGAAGAGGAAGTGAATGTTTAGAGTGGAAGAAACCACTCCAATCAAGCAGGCCATTTTGTCTTGGAAGATAATAAGTTTCTCAAATGCTGTTGGATCAGCACTTATTCAGGCAAATGAAGCATAATCTTCCACACTCCAGATATGCCTTGTAGATCATAGTATGACTTCCAGGAGTCATGACGGAGTCAATCACCAGTGAAAGCAGTGTCACCCCATCATCTGACCTGCTCTTGTAGCCACAATATTTATTTGGCTGGTCCAGTTATGTTTTTAGTCAAAGGTGACCCCACACAGGATTTGGATGATGGGGAATTCAGCAATGGTAATGCCATTGAAACTCAAGAGGAGGCGGTTTTATGTTTTATTGTTGGAGTTGGTTATTGATTGGTATTTGTATGCAATGAATATTATGTGTCACAAATCAGCTCATGTCAGAATGTTATCCAAGCCACACTGCAGACAAAAATGGTCTGTTTCATCACCTAAGCAGTTGTGGATCAAACTGATCACTGTACATTCAGGAATGATGGAATGCAGTCATACTTTGGAGCAGCTGAAGACAGTTGAGCCAAGGACACTCCTTTAATGATGTCCTAGGGCCAATGTGTTAATAAACCACCAGAACTATTTTTCTTTGTGGGATAAATGACTCCAGTCATTTGAAGAGTTTACACCTCAATTCTCAATGACTTGAATTTTACTAGGATCTTTAATGCCATGCTCAGGCAAATGACCTTAATCATTTCCAGAATTTTTTACCCATGTTTGAATCAAAGTTGTTATGTAGTCTGAAACCAAGCAGTTCTGGTAGAACTCAAACTTGGCAGGTGATTAACTATATTAATTTGATATAGATATAGCACTGTCAATTTCCATAATTTTGTTGTTGGCTGAGAATAGGTTGATGAGACAGTAATTGGTTGGATCAGATTGGTCCTGTTTGTCGAGCATAGAACATAGCTAAAGATTTTTCACAATGTAGATACTAGTGTACTAGCTATAATGGATCAACTTTGCCAGAAGCACAGCTGCTTTTGAAGCGCAACTTTTCAAGGATTACAGCCAGGATATTGTCAGAACCATAGACCATCCCATTTCTCTGTGAAAGCAGACATCATGAAGTTCACTATCATCTTGAATGTGCCAGCACAACTGTTGGTCGATTGAGGAAAATGGAATCGGAAGATCAAGACCTCAAAACTTGCACAACTGGTCAAAAGGCCGGCAGTGATCCCTGCACTCCTATATGCTAATAGAGACGCCTCACAGCACCAGAGACCCTGATTCAATCATGATCTCTGGTACTGTCTGTGAGGAGTTTGCATGTTCACTCTGTGATCTTGTAGGTTTTCTCAGAGCGCTCCAGTTTCCTCTCACATCCCAAAGACATGCAGGTTGGCAGGTTAATTGACCAATGTAAATTGCCCCTAGTTTGTAAGTGAGTGGTAGAGTCCAGGGATAATTGAAGAGAATGTGGGCAGAATAAAAATTGGGATTAATGCAAGATTAATGTAAATGGGTGGTTGATGGTTGGTACAGACTCGGTAGGCCAAAGGGCCTGCTTCCATACTGTATTTCTCGATAACTCTATGACCTGGATTATCTACAGCAGGCATCTTAAGGCAGTGGTAAAAAACTGCTAATAATGTTTCCTCAGAATCTTCCACATTTATTGCAAGGATAAACATATGACATCATGTCCTCCTTCAAACCAATATCCCCAGCACTATAGTTCTTTTTGCACTCAGATGGCTCTGTCGGGCAGACCTGACATCAGACTCTCAATGTAGGGATTGTAATACCAAGCTCTCTCACAGGAAGACATTAGCAGGTGGACAGATCCTTGAAGAAATCCGTACTAACCTCCGGTAATCTCTGACTCATGAACAATCCAGTTGGAAGTGGAGAATTTTAAATGCTATTGCAAGAAGTCTAATAGAATCCATGCACTGGGAGCACACAGAGACCCTGCATAAGCAGTGGAAAGGTGGATCACCTCAAGTCGCCATCCGGACATGCACCTCCTGTGGAAAAATCTGCAATTCCCATACTGGCCTTATTAGTCACTTTAGAACCCACATAATTAGAGTGGAAGCAAGTTATCCTAGATCCAAAGAGGACCTTGATGAATCCAGGCTTCACTAGCAGAACAGTGGCAATCAAAGATCATGGACTTAAGATAATTGGCAAAAGCACCAGAGGGAATAAACATTAACACAATAAATCAACATCATATCACAAGAAAAAGCTCAGGAGAGATTTACAAGGATGACGCCAAGTCTGCATAAGTTTAGCTGTGAAGAAACATTGGCTAGTTTAGACTGGAGAGAAGTTCTTTAGTAGAGGTGGCCAAGGAACAACTTACTCAGGATATATGAAAATATATAGACCTATGTGACAAGGAAGAATCTATAAATTTTAGCAGAGAAGTCAATTACTAGGGGAAATATCAGAGCACAGAAACTGGCCCTTTCAGCCCACCTCATCCATTCCAACTGTGACACCTATCTACACTAATCCCATTTGCCAGTATTAGGCCTGTATCCGTTTATGCTTTTCCTATCCAAATACCTGTGCAAACACCTTGTAATCGTATCTGCCTCTACTACCTCCTCTGGTAGCTCCTTCCAGGTATTCACCACCCCGTGTGAAAAACTTGCCCCTCAGATCTTTAGACGGAACATAACATGTGAAATGATTAGTGGTGAATTAAAGGATAGATAATTCCAGCCAAAAAGGTGTAAAGTCTGGAATACTGCTTAAAATGCGGTCAAGAAACAAATCCTCATCATGGTTAAAAAAAAGTACCTTGATTTCACTGCAGAAACTTTTTGATTCGCTATTCTGGAAGGAGGTTTAATAGTTACTTCCAAAATGGAATTGGATGAATGCTAAGAAGTCAGAAAATTGAAGGTCTATGGGGAAAGATCAGAAGAGAAGAACTAAATGGATAGTTTTTACAAAGAGCCAATACATGCTAACTGTGTCATCTGGCTTCCCATCATCCTATACATTTCTACAATTGATTTAGCATTGTTAGTTTTATCTGCGTCTCTTGGGGAAATATATGGATTGTTGAAAAGAAAGAAACTGAAGAAAAATGCTGAAAATACTCAGGTCAGAGAGAATCTATGAAGGGAGAAACGGAGAAACAACCATTTCAAGTCTATGATCTGTAGTCAGAACATTTTGTTTGCCTTCAGAAAGGTCACTAAAGTAATAGCATTTTTAGAGTTTAAAAACATGGAAAGGTCACCAGAATAATTGTACTTTATAGTCTGAAACAGGGAAAGGTCACTAGCGTAGTACTCCAAATTATGTGATTGAGTGGTAATCCACAAGACCATAAAAGATAGGAGCAGAATTAGACCATTCAGCCCATCGAGTCTACTCCATCATTCAATCATGGCTGATTTATTTTCAACCCCTTTCATCCGCCTTCTTCCATTACCCTTAGCTCCCTTACCAATCAAGAACCTATCACTCTCGAGGAAGGAATCCAAGGATATAGCAGGAATAGTCAGGGCCATGGTATGCTCTCCCTGCAGAATATGGGATATCAGGAAAACTTCCAGTGTTGCTAGTCAGCACGTGTGCAAGAAATGTGTCCAGCTGCAGCTCCTGACTGACTGCATGACACAGCTGGGACTGCAGATGGACTTGCTGTGGAGCAGCTGCAATGCTGGGAGTATCGTGGGTGGTACATTTAGCTAGGTGGTCACACCTTAGGCGCAGGCAGAAGGGCAATGGGTGACCACCAAAAAAGGGCAGTAGGCAAATAGTGCAGGAGTCCCCATGCCTATTCCCCTTGCAAACAGGTATACCATTTTTGGATACTGTTTGGGGGGTGGGGGGGGGGGGGGGGGGTGAATATCCTCTCTGGGTAAAGTAGCATTGACCAAGTTTATGGCACTAAGGCTAGCTCTATCATACAGCGGGGGAGAACAAAGACTAAGTAAACAACAGTGGTAGGGAACTCAATAGTGAGGGGAGGAGACAGGCATTTCTGCAGTGATGAATAAAACTCCTGAATGGTATATTGCCTCCCTGGAGCAGCCATCAGCTGCTGCAGGGCAATCTGAAATGGGATGGTGATCAACCATTGTTAGTACTGACATATACCATGACCAAAGGTAGAAAGAGGGATGAGTTCTTGCAAAATGAACCAAGGTAGTTAAGCAGAAGGTTAGAGCAAAAAAGGTTGTAATCTCTGGATTCAAGGATTCGGAAGTGGAACATGCAAACGGGACAGATTGCACCTGAACTGAAAGGGTGGGGAATATCCATGCAAGGTGGTTTGCTTATGCTATTGTGGATAGTTTAAACTCATTTGGCATGGGAATGGCACACAGAACAGTAGTACAGCAGGTGGTGAATTGGAGTAAAATATAGAATATAAACTAAGTGAAAGTCAGCAGGAAGAGTAGATAGGGGCATGATAAGGCAAATAGATTAAACTGCATTTACTTAATGTAAGGAATCTGACGGGTAAGACTGATGAACTTATAGCATTAATCAGCAAATAGAAATATTATGTAATTGCAATCACAGAAACAAGTCCAGGACAGGCAGCTCAGCATTTCAGGGTATGGAGGTTTCAGGCACGATAGGCAAGAGCTAAAAGAGGAAGGGGCATTGCAATATTGATTAGGAAGAACATTACTGCAGTACTCAGGGAGGATGTCTTGAAAGGCTTTTCTAATGAGGCTATATGGTTAAAACTTAGAAATATGATGGGGGCTATCACTCTGCTGGGGTTATATTACAGGTCTCCCCCAACAATCAGCAAGAGACAAAGGAGCAAATATGTAGACAAACCACAGAGAGAAACAAGAGCAATAGGTTATAGTTGTGGAGGATTTTAACTTCCCCAGTATTGACTGGGAGTCCCTTAGTGCAAGGGGCTTAGATGGGGAAGAATTTATAAAGTGCATCTCAGAGAGTTTGTCTGAACCAAACTGATTCTACTAGATTTAACCTTGGGAAATTAAGCCAACAATTGGTGGAAGCAAACTCATCGCCAAACTCTGAGACCTGGGACTCAACACCTCCCTCTGTAACTGGATCCTTGACTTTCTGAACAACAGACCCCAGTGAGGATAGACAGCAATACCTCCAGCACGATTATTCTCAACACTGGTGCCCCACAAGCCTGCATCCTCAGCTCTCTACTCTACTCCATATATATTCATGACTGCATGGCCAGATTCTGCTCTAACTCCATCTATAAGTTTTCAGATGATACCATAGTAGTAGGCCATATCTCAAATGAGTCGGAGTATAGGAAGGAGATGGAGAGCTTAGTGACATGGTGTCATGACAACAACCTTTCCCTCAATGTCAGCAAAAACAAAAGAGCTGGTCATTGACTTCAGGAAAGGGGGTGGTGCACATGCACCTGTCTTCATCAACGGTGCTGAGGTCAAGAGGGTTGACAGCTTCAAGTTCCTAAGCGTGAACATCACCAATAGCCTGTCCTAGTCCAATCACGTGGACACCACGGCCAAGAAAGCTCACCAGCGCCTTTACTTCCTCAGGAGGCTAAAGAAATTTGGCATGTCCCCTTTGACACTCACCAACTTTTATCAATGCACCACAGAAAGCATCCTATCTGGATGCATCACGGCTTGGTACGGCAACTGCTCTGCCCACGACCCCAACAAACTTCAGAGATTTGTGGACACAGTCCAGCCCCTCACCGAAACCAGCCTCCCCCCAAGAGTCTATACCTCTTGCTGCCTTGGTGAAGCAGCCAGGATAATCAAAGACCCCACCCATTTGGGTCATTCTCTCTTCTCTCCTCTCCCATCAGGCAGAAGATACAGGAGCCTGAGGGCATGTACCACCAGGCTCAAGGATCTATCCCACAGTGATAAGACTATTGACCCTCATACGATGAAATGGACTCTTGACCTCACAATCTACCTTGTTGTGACCTTGCACTTTATTGTCTACCTGCAATGCACTTACCTGTAGCTGTGACACTTTACTCTGTACTCTGTTATTGTTTTTCACCTGTACTACCTCAATGCACTCTGTACTAACTCAATGTATCTGCACTGTGTAATGAATTGATCTGTACGAACGGTATGCAGGACAAGTTTTTCCACTGTATCTCAGTACAAGTGACAATAATAAATCAATACCAAGTGTCAGTGAGCATTTTGGGAAAAGTAACTATGATTCTGTAAGTTTCAAGGTAGTTATGGAGAGGAATAAGGATGGTCCACAAGTTGAGGGCCTAGGTTGAGGGAGAGATGATTCCAAAAACATAACATAGGACTTGGCAAATGTAGTTTGGGAGCAGCTGCTTTCAGGTAAAACAACATCCAACAAATGGGAATCTTTTAAAAGTTAAGAGTTCAGAGGTGGTGTAGTAGATAGCGAGGAAGGTTGTCTAAGGCTACAACATGATATAGTTCAGTAGAAGGTTAGGTGGAGCAATGGCAAATAGCATTTAATCCTGAAAAATACATGCTAATACATTTTAGGAAGGCAAACAAGGGGAGGACATGCACAGTAAATGGTAGGGCACTGATGAACAGAGGGTCTGTGGGGTACAGATCCATAGATCCCTAATTGTTAAAGCACAGCTGGATAAGGTGGTGAAGGTGGCACATGGGATGCTTGTCTTCATTGGCCTTGGCATAGAATATAAGAGTTGGGATGTCACATTACAGTTTTATGAAGCATTGGTTAGACCACACTTTGTATGCAGTTCTAGTCACCACACCATAAGAAGGGTGTGATTGTGCTGGAGAGGGTACAGAGGAGATTCACCAGGATGTTACCTGGATTGGAGCATAACAATTATGAAGAGAGACTGGATAAACTGGATTTGTTTTCCCGTAAAAGGAGGCTGAGGAGTGACCTGAAGAGGTGGTGAAGGAAAATACTCTCATGGCATTTGAGAAGCAAGCAGACAAGTACTTAAATCGGCAAAGCATAGAAGGCTACACTCCTAACGCAGATAAGTGGGATTAGTATAAAACCTATCCTATCATCAAGTACCTTAGCAGGACATTCAGACATTGGAGCTACAGTTATCCAAGTATGTAGAATGTAGCAAAGAAATTACATACTATCTATAAAAGGTGCTGAGAAAGTTTTATTTTCTGCTAAGCGGTCCCTAAGACAAAATCACGAATTAAGGATTTTTATCCCATTTACCATTGATAAATCTAAATGCTCTTGAAGATTTGATATTATATTTACCTCACTAGTAACACAAGACCCCTAAACCACCATAAAATTGAAGCAGGCATTCTCGTAGCTGTCATGATAAAATTAAGTATGTTACTGAAATATGTATAAAAGGGTAAGGAAAAAAAAGCTCAAGTCCACCGATGCCCACATCTCGTGAATGAATGTTATCGAGCACCTAAGTTGTCACAATGTGAGGTCAACAAGAATACTTGCCCCAACAAATATTGCTTAAGTGGCAATCATCACCTCCAAGGGTGATTGTGCTGAACTTGGCAAAGGATACATTAAATTCAGCAAAAAAAAATTGAAAAAATACGTACTGTAATACCCATACAATACAGTGTCTTCAATATTCTTCCTTGTGATGTTATCCGCTGCCCATTCCTTAAAGAAAAACAGATACAGGGTTAGTGGGAGATACTAATGGGTCTGGTAAGATTTATTTTATTCAAATACTAATACACTCAGAATCAAATAAAGTATTAATGGTCAAGCCTGCAACATTGTCAGAGGTGACATCCGAGGTTACACAGATTTTCTCTCAACAAAAAAACATTAGTGATGCCTGCCATATCTCAAATGTAGCGTTTGCACATCTAGATAAACTGGGTTTGTTTTCTTTAGAGCAGTAAAAGATCAAGGGTGGGCCTAACTGAGATATAAAAAATTATGAAGGGCATAGACAAGATGGATAACAAGAAACTTTTTCTCCTCAGCAGAGGTATCTACAACCAGAAGACATAGGTTTAAGGTAAAGAGTGGTAAATTGAGGGGCTTTAAGGAAGATTTTATTCACCCAGGTGATTGGAATCTAAAACTCAATGCCTGAGGAGGTGGTGGAAGCAAGTACTCTCACAAGGTTTATGTTCAGATTAGCACTTGAAATGCCATAGCATGTCTGAGTGCTGGAAAATAGACACACATACAGCAATAGTACAGATACAGCTTTTTACAATTGGTAACTTGAACAGAATCTGTGAATACAGGTACAAGTTATGTAAACACACTAGAGAGTACAAAGTACATTCTGAGAATCAACTACCTCTAGAATGTCATTGGCACATTTTTAAAGGTAATTCACTGAAAAGTAGACCAGTTCCTCAGCATTGCACAGAATGTCAGAACTTTCCTGGTGTTGCAAAGTCAACTTCAAATCATTCAATAATTTTTTGGATGTAGTTCAGAGAGGAATTTTCCAGTTAGTTGCTGCTTTTCTTTCCACCGCCGAGAGAAAGTACCACAACACCATGATGACAAGGAGGTGGTGGTGTTCTAAAGATGGTGGTACAGCTGGAACACCATGCCAGGCTGGGATAGATGCAAACAGAAAGCTGTCTTTTTCCACATGTTCACATATTCATGTGGAAAACACATGGCCATTGTTACCACACAAAGTGACTCATTGTAGTTAACAGCTAATTATCAACCCACAATGGAACTAGCCCTGGAATCCTGGGAAAACTTGAATATTTACAATACTAAGAAATGACTCATAAACCAGTAACACCAAGTAAACACAATAGGATAAGAGGACAAATATGCTATCATGCCTGTTGTTAATTTGTACAAATTTAGTGGTTCAATTCTGATGTGACTTCGTGATGTTACACCAAAATCTGAAAAGTAACATTATCCCTGATATCACCTTTCCAATAGATCTAAGTTGTAGAAGACTGCCAACTTTTCAGTTAGATGAAATCAGCTATTTGTACATCTCTGTATATTTGCTTTAATTTCAAATCTTTTTTTCTACCCTGAATTTTGCTGATTGACAGTCCTAATAATGCAAATTGCTGAATCCAACTTCTAAAAGTCAATTAAGATATCGCAATCTGTATAAGCAGTCAGTACCTAAATAACACATTTAGTACTGTATCTTAGAATATTTCAGCAGCTCAGAAACATGCTGTGTTCTTGATAATTAATTGGCAGAGAACATCTTAAGTAAGCTCAGCTGCTCTGCAAATCAACCTACATAATGATTCTCAGTGGTGTGAAGTACAACTAATAAATTGTCAATTTAGCAGATTAGGGAGGTGGGTGTGTAATCAAAAGGTGATGCTATTTTATCGTGATGACTTCTTCCATACTTCTTGTAAAACTGTCTTGCACAGGTGACCCCCCCCACCCCCTATATTATGGCGGGGGTGGGGTAGGGTGGGGGGGTGGTTGCATTCCGAGTAAG
The DNA here is from genome assembly GCF_009764475.1 of Pristis pectinata. Classification (NCBI taxonomy): domain Eukaryota; kingdom Metazoa; phylum Chordata; class Chondrichthyes; order Rhinopristiformes; family Pristidae; genus Pristis; species Pristis pectinata. Next base: position 19,550,581 of record NC_067414.1, read on the forward strand.
TGGTCTGCATCTTGACTTTATATACATTTTTTCCCCCGCAAGTTCCATGAGGGTGAATTTTATTCCATATCTCAAATTTTTGGGTAGTGATTTGTGAATTCCTTAAGGGCTAATTGCCATTACCCAAACAGCTGTAACGTGGGGGTCATCTGTAATTACAGACACTTTAAGCCAGTCACAATTACATCATGACAAAAACAAATCACAATAATATCTAGCAGACTTCCAAACATGTCATTGACCATATATGTACTCTGTTCTCTTTGTAAACCAGATATTTAAGTTATCAAATTATGTCACTGTCAGTGTTATATATGATCAAATACAAAAGAACACTAACAGAATGGTAACATTCCAACACTTCATCCAAATCTACTAAATAATATTCGGGGGTGGTGGTTAAGAAATATTAAGATCATTTAAATTCTGAAGTTCAACTCAAATCTGCAAACTCTATATATAACCTATCAACTATCGGGTAAATCTTCAATGAAAAATTTAACTATCTTCTATAAATAAAAACTTCTGCCTGCAAGCTTTAGAAGTAATGGAAAAGGCTGATGAAAATGCACTACATGTAGTGTACATGAACTTTCAGAGAGCATTTAGCGAAGCTGGGCACCAAAGTCTGCTTCACAAAATTGAGGCCTAGAGCACTGAGGGTTCAGCAGCAGCACTCACTAGCCTCTGTCTCTATCCTTCAACCCCCACCCTCCCACCACCCAGTTCCATCTGCCTTATTTTTTTCTCCCTATCCTTACCTGTTTTCCAGCCTCTGTCTCAACACTCTCCCTCCCCCACCTGGTTCCACCTATCACCTACCAGCCTCCGTACCTCGCCCCTCACTCCCATCTCAATCAGTAGGTTATCTTCCCTCTACACTCAGTCCAGATGCAGGGTTTCGACCCAAAACACTGACCATCCCTATGCCTCCACAGATGCTGCTTGACCTGCTCAGTTGTTCGAGCAGTTTGTTTTTTGCTACAGAATCCAGCATCTGCAGACTCTTGTGTCTCCATTAGAAAATGAGACAGGTTGAAATAAAACTCAAAGATTTGTTCAGCTACAACGTTAGACTGGAGCGATTGGGACGGCTCATCTTGTAATAAAAAAGGTTGAGAAGCAATTTAAAAAAGACATATACAAAATCATGACTAGCTTAGAAAGGGAGAAGGTGTTACCATTTGTGAATGGTTCAAGGAATGTGGGACACCTATATAAAATTTCAAGCTAAAGATAAATTATGAGTAAAACCGGACAGTGGTTATGATCTGGGAAATTCACTGAATGCAAAAGTGATCAAAACAGAATTGATATGGGGGTTCAAGGAGAAACTGAGTAACCCAAGACAAAATAAATGCAGTGCTACGGGGCATGGGACCGATCAGATTAATTTACCAGGAGTCAGCACATTTGATGGACCTTTTGTGAAGAGAGACTTCAATGGTTAATATTAAATTGAGTTTTGGAAATAATAATTTCACCATAGAAGTTATAATTCCAGAAGTGTATTTAAGCCACTGTATTGTTTGAACATCCCTATATTTTGATTACATTTATATCTGTTGAACAAGCTTGATATTAGTAACGTACCTTATAAGATCCTTTGGAGTCCTTCATATAAGATACAAGGAATATATCAACAGGTAACAATGATGAAGTGATCAGTGCAAGAGCAAGTGCACAAATTGCTGTTATGGTGGAGACAACCTCACTTTCTTGTTGACTCTGGTATCGGCGGATATATATCCAGCAAAATATTAGAATTGCCTGCAAAACACAAGAAAAGTATCACTGGAAATGATGTGGTCATTTGTAGGTTGTAAAACAAAGGTGACCTTGAGCTTCAAGTTACCTGACAATGCTCAGTCCCATCCCAAACAGCTGCAATGATACTCAACATAGGTGCAAGCAATAGAACCTTACCTTCCATGTGGGCACCTTGCAGCCCTCTAAACTCAGTATTGAATTCAACAATTTTAGATAACCAGCTTTTTGTTTTCCTGTATATTTTTTATTTCAATTTGTTCCTTTATTTCTTTTGTCTTAAAGTAATGCAGCATGGATACAGGCCCTTTGGCCCAAATAGTCCATGCCATGGTGCCCACCCAGCTAGTCCCAATTTCCTGCATTCGGCCCATATCCCTCTAGGCCGTGCCTCTCCACGTACCTGTCCAAGTGCTTCTTCCTCTGGCAGCTTATTCCACATACTCACCACTCTCTGCATGAAAAATTGCCCCTCAGGTCCCTTTCAAATCTTTCCCCTCTCACCCTAAATCTATGCCCCCTAGGTTTGGACTCCTCTACTCTGGGGAAAACTGTTACCATCTGCCTCTCAATTTTAAACACTTCTAATAAGGTCACCCCTCATTCTCCTACTTTCCAAGGAATAAAGACCTAGCCTGGCCAACCTCTCCCTGTAACTCAGGCCCTCTAATCCTGGCAACATCCTCGTAAGTCTTTTCTGCACTCTTTCCAGTTTAAACACATCTATTCCATAATAGGGCAACAAAAACTGTACACAGCACTCCACGTGTGGCCCCACCAATGACTTATACAACTGCAACATAAAGTCCCAACTCCTGTAGTCAGTGCCCTGAATGATGAAAGCCAGCAATGCTAAACACCTTTTCAACACCCTGTCTACCTGTAACACTGCTTTCAATGAACTATGCACTTGTACTCCTAGGTCCCTCTGTTCCATTACATTTCCTAGTGCCCTATCATTCATAGTACAAGTTCTATGCTAGTTTGACTTTCCAAAATGCATCACCTCACACTTACCTGTATTTGTAGGTATTCAAAGTAACAACCACCTTGACAGCTTACAGCTGTACTCCTTCAAAGATATTTACTCTGGTCCCTTCACCGCTCCATCCCTCTACAACTTTTTTTCACATTTTTCCAATTCTGAAGAAGGATTATTGACCCATAATGTTAAGTCTGTTTTCTCCCCCCACAATTTGTCGCATCTGCTGACGCTTCTGATATTTTCTGTTTTTGTCAATGGACTGTGACACAGCTCATAGAACTAATGTCTCAGGTCTCCAGTGACCTGGGTTCAACCCCATCTCCTGCATTGTCTTTATAGAGTTTGCATGTTCTCCCTGGAGGTTTTCTTCCAGGTGCTCAAATTTCCTTCCACATTCCAAAGACATTAGGTTAACTGACTACTGCACATTCAAAGTTGTCCATTGTTATCAGCACTTTTACTGATCTGTATTTTTTCAAACCAACAAGTTACGTAGGCCATTTCACTAACTAATACAGGCAACCCTTGCATTATGGAGGGTTACATTCCTAGGAAGTGAACTGTATCACGATTTTTCATAACTCAAAGATGCGTCATCTGCGCATGCATCAAGAAACGCAAGTTTGAAAAAAATACATTCTGTATTTATTTACTTTTCGTCCTCCACATAAATTCTGTAAAAGCAAATTTTAATCTGTATCTCAAATTTCTGGGTAGTGATTTGTGAATTCTGTAAGGGTAAATTTCTGTTACCTGACCTGCCATGAGGCAGGGGTTGCCTGTACAATATCAAAATTTAAAATGATACATTCTTAAAGCAAAATGCATGGTTGGCACTAGAAGAAAGTATTTCCAGTAGAGTTTATTTCTGTAAAATAATATTTTGGAGTATGACTTTGGGGCAGTTTCATCAGTTATTAGTAAAAACAATATAAAACGGATGTCAATGCAAAATAGCATCCTTTTGCATTGATTAAGATATAAATACAAGTGTTGGTTGTTGTTATTGCAAAATCACATAACTAGTATCCTTCAGGCCCAGGTAAAGCAAATGCCCACTAACTATATCTATACCCATCCCAAAACCAGCACCATTTATATGGCCTTGCTCCCAACCACAACTACAAAAGGGCATTCCTGACTTTACCATTAGAAAAATTCTGTGATAGATCAGAGATCAATCAACACATAATAAACAAAAATCTAAAGATGCAGGAATCCAGAAAACCTAAAACGGAAACATGACGAATAATCAATAAATGCAGATAATTTATGGGAAAAGAAAACAGGATTTCAGGCTTCAAGATGCCTGGGTTTATGGGAACAGGTAATGGTTAATTTATCTGCCCAATACGTTATCAAACTGCAATGTATCAGCATTTGTTCCATCTTCAAACAACTTTTATTGACTGCATTGGGGGGCAAATTATGTACTGTTATAGTCAGAGTTATACACCATGGAAACAGGTCCTTCAGCCTACTTAATCCATGCTGATCAAGGTGCCTTACTAAGCTAGTCCCATTTGCCTAGTTTGGCCTGTATCCCTCCAAAACTTTGTTATCCATTTAGCTGTCCAAAAGTCTTTTAAACATTTTAATTGTACCCAAGTCCACTACTTTTTCTGACAGCTGGCTCCAAATACCCACCACCCTCTGTGTGAAAATCTTGCCCCTCAGGTCCCCCTTAAATCTATCTCCCCTCTCACCTTAAACCTGTGCCCTCTAGACTCTCCTACCCTGGGTAAAAGACTGTAACCATCCACCTTATCTATGTCCCTCATGATTTCATAAACCTCAGCCTCTTTGCTCCAGGGAAAACACTGCCAGCCTATCCATTCTCTCCTTATAACTCAAGCCCTCCAGTCTCGGCAACATCCTTGTGAATCTTTACTGCACCCTCTCTAGCTTAATCACATCCTTCCTATAATATGGCAGCCAGAACTACACACAATGTTCCAAGTACAGTCCCACCGATGTCCTGTACAGCTGTAACCTGTAACATGACATCCCAACTCTTCTACTCAATGCCCAGTCCAATGAAGGCAAGCGTGCCATACGCCTTCTTCACCACCTGTCCACCTGTGTGGCAACTATCAGGGAACTATGTACTTGTACCCCTAGGTCTCTCTGCTCTACAAAACTCTTCAGGGCCCTGTCATTCACTGTGTATGTCCTGTCCCAATTTAACATCCCAAAATACATCACTTCACACTTGTATGAATTAAATTCCATCTGTCATTCCTTTATCCCCTTTCCCAGTTGATTGAGATCCTGTCGTAACCCAAGACAACTTTCTTCATTGTCCATTTGAGCAGTAATTCTGATGCCATCCACAAACTTACGAATCATGCCACCTACATTCTCATCCAACTCATTAACATATATGGCAAACAGCAGGGGACCCAGCACCGATCCCTGCAGAACACCACTGGTCACAGGCCTCCAATCTGAAAAGCAACCCTCCACAACCTTCTATCTCCTCCATCAAGCCAATTTTGTATCCAATTGGCTAGCTCACGCTGGATCTCATGTGATCTAATCTCCAGATCAGCCTACCATGAGGGACCTTGTCAAAAGCCTTTGCTAAAGTCCATGTAGGCAATGTCAACCGCCATGCCTTTGTCAGTCCTCTTTCAAAAACTCAACCAAATTCATGAGACACAATTTCCCATGAAAAAAGCCATGCTGACTATCCCTAATCAGTTCTTGCCCTTCCAAATGCAGATAGATCCTGTCTCTCAGAATCCCCTCCAGTAATTTTCCCACTACTGATGTTAGTCACTGGCCTGTAGTTCCCTGGCTTGGCCTTGCAGCTCTTCTTAAATCAAGGCACCACGTTAGTCACCTTCCAGTCTTCTGGTGCCTCACCTGTGGCAAAGGAAGACACACAAATCTCTGCCACATCGCCAGTAATTTCTCCTCGTTTCCCACAACGTCCCAGGATATTTAGCTAGACCGTTTGAAAAGTAAAACAGTCAACCTTAATTTATGAACAGAAATACTTATTACTGATCACTGTGCTATGATCTTACCAGGTCCACTGCTCATTTATCCATTGTGCCAGATCTAATTTAAGTGATGGGTCTATTCCAACAAGGAGTGCTTTATAGAACACTAGGTTGAATTTGCAAGTAATGATTGCCTATTTGTGTCACCATTTGAGTAAATATGAAAGATTATTTGATAGACTTTTGTCTTAGATCATAGTTTAAAGCAAAGTGTCTATAATTATTGTCCTACATCGAAGTATTTTATGATCTGCTGCTCTACTGGGCAGAACAAATGATGGAAACCCTCAAATATTTCAAACATTAGTATTTTCATAGAAATGCACTACCAGTTGAGAATTGTTCAAAAGTGCATTAAAATATTAAAAAGCAAGCACAGTTTTACTAAATCAAGTGGAATCTGCTGTGCCAGTTCTTTTCTGTTAAAGCAGATTCACAGTTGTAGTCTGAGATACAATAAGGCTTATTAAAGTATCATTTGTTGTCAGAGTACCATTTTGTTTCCTGTGAACACATCTTTTAAATGGTCTTATTGTTAACACTACATGGTAACTTGTTTAGTTTATGAGATCACGTTTCAATTCACAGCAGCATGGACTTGCTTATAAAAGCAATCCTCTCCTGACTGAGTACAAGAATAGGAATCAAGGAACCACCCATATAGTAACACATGCCTAAATCCCAAATACCCAAGGGTAAATCCTCAATTTCTTACACCAGCACTTTTTTGAACTCCTCAGATGAGACATAAAATGGCAATTAAAAGTTACTTTCTTACCCACTGTCGTCCACATGTTGGTTGAATGCCTAAGCCCATTGCAATTTGTACTCCGAGCTAACATTTTTTTTATTCTTGTGCTATTGCAAACACGATGCAAATTTAGAACTAATTTTAAAATTTTAACATGGAATTAATCATACTGTACATTTTTTTTTTTACACAGCCAAAAATTGGATTTTACCACAACTTGGAAAATTTCCAGCTCAGTTACAGCCCCAAGCCCAAACATTGTATACATTTGACCCAAGCCCAAGTGTTGTATACACACACCACAAAAAAAGCCTTTATCAAATTTAAATTCTGGTGGAATACCTACTAACACTTCCCACATGGAAAAAAACATTGGACAGATGTCAATGTGAGAACTCATCACAGCAAGCCAAAAATGATGCACCAGATTGGAATGGGAGAGAATGATAAGGCTAGAACAGGAAAAATTAAATGCATGCCACAACTAAAAGCAGATAGAAGTTTATTACATATCTTTTGAAATGCATCATTGTTCAGTGTACCAGTGTTAGGGGTAAACCAAAAGGTATGGTGGCAAAATAAGGAGATTAATTATGCACTATATTTCATTATACATTGCACATTGCATGACAAGAGGCGGTTCAGTGGGTAATTAAGCAAATGGTATTATAGTCAATGGGTTTAAAGTATTTATGCTTCTCCACACTTCTTGAATTCACAGAATAGTTCAAATAACTGGAGTTCGACCCAAAATATAAAAATAAGTGTAGAGAGATGGACCAGTTTAAGAGCGAGTTCCTGACCTGGTAATAGTTCTGCTTGTCCTGATCCAACCATGTGGAGACAATGGCCAAGAAAACTCACCAGCGCCTCTACTTCCTCAGAAGGCTAAGGAAATTCAGCCTGTCCCCGATGACCCTCATCTATTTTTATAGATGCACCATTGAGCGTATCCTATCCAGATGCATCACAGCTTGATATGGCAACTGCTCTGCTGAAGACCACAAGAAATTGCAGAGGGTTGTGAACACGGCCTAGTCTATCACAAAAATCAGCCTCCTCTCCATTAACTCTGTCTAGAGTTACCACTGCCTTAGGAAAGCAACCAATATAATCAAAGATGCCTCCCACCCCGGTCATTCTCTCTTCTCTCCCCTTCCACCAGACAGAAGATACAAAAGCTTGAAAACACACCAACAGGTTCAAGGACAACTTCTATCCTGCTATTATAAAACTCCTGTACGATAAAGATGAACTTTTGATCTCTCAATCTACTTTGTTATGGCCTTCATACCTTATTTGTCTACCTGCACTGCACTTTCCCTGTAACACTATATTCTGCATTCTGTTATTGCTTTTCCCTTTCTACTACCTTGATATACTTATGTTTGGAATGATCTGTCTGGATAGCATGCAAAACAAAGTTTTCAGAGTCAGAATCAGGTTATTATCACTGACATATGTCGTAAAATTTGTTGTTTTGCAGCAGCAATACAATGCAAGGCATAAAGACATAAAAATTACTATAAGTTACAAAAATAAATAAATAGTGCAAGAGGAATAATGGACCATTCAGAAATCTGATGGCGGAGGAGAAGAAGCTGTTCCAGAAATGTCAAGTGTGGGTCTTTAGGTTCCTGTACCTCCTCCCTGATGGTAGTAACGCGAAGATGGCATGTGTTGGGCGGTGAGGGTCCTTAATGACGGATGCCATCTTCTTGAGGTGCCGCCTCTTGAAGATTTCCTCGATGGTGGGAAGGGCTGAGTCTACAACCCTCTGCAGCCTCTTTTGATCCTGCACATTGGAGCCTCCATACCAGGCAGTGATGCAACCAGTCAGAATGCTCTGTAGAAATTTGCAAGCATCTGGTGACATACCAAATCTCCTCAAACTCTTAATGAAGTAGAGCCAGTGGCATGCCTTCTTTGTGATTGAGTCAATGTGTTGGGCCCAAGATAGGTCATCTGAGATGTTGACACCCAGGAACTTGAAGCAGCTCACCTTTTCCACTGCTGACCCCTCAATGAAGACTGGTGTGTGTTCTCCAGACTTCCCCTTCCTGAAGTCCACAATCAATTCCTTGGTCTTGCTGACGTTGAGTGTGAGATTGTTGTTGCAATACCACTCAACCAGCCGATAAATCTCACTCCTCTATGCCTCCTCATTGCCATTGCAGTGAAGGTTTTCACAGTATCTCAGTACATGTGACAATAATAAACCAATTACATAAGGAATACAAAGTGAACCAGTGTCATTGTCGATGTGCACAAGGGATTTGAAGTTGGAGCTAATTAGCTAATTTTTTTTGTTGGTATAAATGCAATGTTCTGTTTGCTGGTCTGGGAAGGCAGTAGCTTGGTTCCCCTTTGGTAATGGTCCTCTCACAATGGTATTGTTGGAATTTTTACATGTTAACTCAATAACAAGTGAAGAATTATATACATCCAAGTCAGCATGGAGTACAAGTTGGAGAGCATCCGTGAGGTCTTGGTATTCCCAAGGCATTGCTATTGTTAATCTTTCTTGATGCAGAAGCTTGTAGGGGAAATGAAAAATGGGATTAATATAGGATAAGTGTAAAATGGGTGGTTGACGGTTGGTGTGTACTTGATGGGCTGAAGGGCCTGTTTCTGTGCTGTCTCTGACACAACATTGCAATATATCTAGTCAGTTGTCGGGTGAGAGTGGGAAGGATGAACTTTTTCCAAAAAAAAGGACAGGTTAGGAATCAGGTCACTGGTGGCAATTACTTGGCCTCTTCCTTTGCTGTTCTAATATTTACTGCTGGTATGACTTAGCCTTAGGCCAAATTAAGCCTTTATATTTAGACACTGTTCAGAAAGGGACTTTCACTGTAGTTGATCATCTTCTATAAATCGTCTATCAGGGGAAAGTGACACACATAGGAATTAAAGCAATGTAAATCATACAAAAGCACAGAACAGAGGAACTAACTGCATATCTATGTCAATTCATCTAAAACAATCCTTTACTAGTTTTACACCTACCCCACTCCTCCCACCATACACATACTATTCATACTGTTGTATCTTCATCTGCCTCAAATATTTGTTCAATTGAACACAAAGGTAAAATCAGCAACAATATATTTTGAGCAGTTTTCCATGGAATAAAATCACAAAATAAACCAAGTTTTTCCAATTGACATTTCACAATTGAGTTATTAAACTGCTAGAGTAATAAAACATCTTGGGATGTTTTACCATGTTTAGAAATAAGGTTCAATTGCATCTTTGACTGCATATTCTTCAGCTAATTCATTCACTATTTAGGGCTCTTTGCATAGTGATCATGCTAAACAATAAATGTCTTTTCTACACTCAGAACAATGGCACAGCAAGTAGTACTGCTGTCTTATGGCTCCAGTGGCCTGGGCTCAATCCTGAACTCTGGTGCTGTCTGTATGCAGTTTGCATGTTTTGCCTGCAAGTGTGTGGGTTTCCTCCCACATTCCTGGTTGGCAGGTCAAATGGCCACTAAATTATCCCCAGTGTAGGTGGGTGCGAGGACAGTCAGGTTACAGGGAAATTCGTGGGGGAATGGGATTGATGAGATTGCTCTGAGAGCTGGCATAGAGCCAAATGATCTCATTCTATGCCGTGAAAATGATGAAGTAAAGTTGAAATATATGATTGATCACAAAAATCAGCCAAGTATGTCACTCCACTTTCCAAAAGTGAGGGACATGGTGGAGATGCAAGAGATTGCAGATGTTGGAATCCAGAGTAACAAACAATCTGCTGGAAGAACTCAGTATGTCAAGCAGCATCTGTGGGAGGAGAGGAATTGTCAGCGTTTCAGAACCTGATGCAGGGTTTCGATCTGAAACATTGACTATTCCTTTCCTCCTACATATGCTGTTCAACCTGCTGAATTCCTCCAGCAGATTCTTTATTGCTTAAGAGACAGTGTTAGGCCCAGGATGAACACCAATAATGCATTGATGAAAAAAACTCAAAGCTGAAAATTGAAAAGGCTCAAATAACTTGGCAGGATTGTAAGGCAGGAGATAGGGATGGACGTGACCATGACTGCATTAAAATGTTAACCCTTTTTAATCCTTTGTCAGATCAGCAAATAAACACACAAGTGGTTGGTGATCTTCTCAGAAGATGTGACAGGGAAATTAATAAAGGGAAATAAGGAAATGGAAGAGACTCTGAAGAAATATTTTATACGCCTTCATGGTAGAAAACATCACAATAATAGTATCAAATCTGGAAGGAAATGGGAGGGAGGAATTTTAAACAATCACTATGACAAGAGAAAAGGTACTAAACTACTGAGGAAAAAGGCTGATAAATCACCTGGACCTGATGGTCTTAAAAGAGGTAGCTGTAGAGATGGTGGATAGTGGTTATTTTCTTCTAAAATTTCCTAGATTCTGGAACTGTCCCAGCAGGTTGGAAATCAACAAATGAGCCTATTCAATAATGGAAGGAAAAAGAAAACAGGAAAATATAGGTCAGCTAGCTTTGCATTCATCACTGCAGAAAATGCTAGGATCCATTAAGAAAGCAGGCCATTTCAAAAATCATGATACAATCAAGCCAATTCAATGTGGTTTTGTGAATGGGAAATACTGTTTGAAAAAATTATCACAGCCCTTTATGGATATAACAAGGAAAAAAGGGAAAACCACACAAAAGGTGGTGTATTTGAATTTTCTTAAGATAACTGTACAATGCAAGAACTTGTGGCATTGAAGGTGAAGTACTAGCACAGGCTAACAGAAAACAGAGAAAGGATAAGTGGATCATTTTCAAGTTGGCAACCCACAACTGGAGATGTTCCACAGCAATGAGTACAGGAGCCTCAATTATTTAATCTCTATTAATAACTTAGACAAAAGGGACTAGATATTATTGCCAAACTTTATGATACAAAGAAAGGAAGTTGCGACGAGAACATAGAATCTGCAGACTGGTCTTCTTACTTGTGAAGGGACATACTTGAATTGGAAGCAATTCAAAGAAGTTCCCTCAGTTTATCTCAGGATTACAGGGCAAGTCTAATGAGAAAAGATTGCATATATTGGGTCTATACTCAATGGAGTTTAGATGAACAAGACAAAAAATTCTATGGGGGCTTGGTACATAATTAAAGAGAGGATGAGAGGGGGCATATCTAGAATTGGGGGCATTGTTTCAGGGTAAGGAGTTTCCACTTGATAGAAATGAATACTGAATTTTCTCCTGAAAAGCCAGGTTCTCTCTCTGTCCTAGAGTTGTAGAGACTGAATATATTCAATGATATGGTCAATTGGAGATCTAGAGTTAAGAATTCTATTTCTTATAGGGAAGTGGCAGGAAATTGGACCAAAACTTGGATCAGAGCAGCCGTGAGCTTACTGAACAGAGGAGAATGCTCAAGGGGATATATGACCTTCTCATATTTCTTAGGCAGCAAAATCTAGTCTGAGCTCAGGTTTAGAAGGTGCAAGATAGGAGGCCAGCCAGGGAACCATTGGAAAACCAAATTAAGATTAAAAACGCAAGCGAGACCAAATGAATTGAAGCAGGAACAGAAAGTGGCAACATTACTTAGAAAGTAAATGATCTTGGCACGTGCGTGTGCGCATGCGTGTGTGCGCGCATGCGCCTCAAGCTAAGTATCATCAGCTGAAGCAAATAACCCATCTTTTGGATGGACACAATGATGAGAAACAGGAAAGGACCCATGGACATTTGGGACCTCCAGAAGTAATAACATGGGAGAAGGAAGAAAAGCCTTTGCAGACGGTTATAAGATTACATCGAATGGAACTAGATTCAGGCAGTCACATCTCGCTGAACTATGGAGAGGGGCATCACATCAAAAAAGACACTGCAACTTTTGAAAGCTTTTTATTGTTTGAGAATGCACAATTCTGTCAAGAGCACAGTTATTATCCATTCCTATCGGCTCAAGATAGGCCATGTTGCATAATGAGGTTCATGAATCTTCTATTTCAAAATGTTTGCTTATGCAGCTGAGCGGCTTGCTTGGCCACTTCAGAGAATAAAATATAGCCATTGTTTGACTGCAGTCACATGTAAACCAAATCAGGAGGTTCTCTCCCATAAACTACAACTTCTGACAACATTAATGGCCAGCTTTGCCTCCATAAATAGTTTGAGGGAAAAAAAAGCACACACAAATGTTTTGCCCCAAGATATTTATTACAAACAAGTTAAAGCAGCTCAATTGTTTAAGCAGTCGACTAATACATCAACAGTAACAAAATATGAAAAGCAATAAAAACACGTGGCCCTCCATTATTTTCATGTGACATCCATTACTACAAAAATTGAAAAAATACTCTACATTGGCCATTGAGGTGTTAAATATATAGCCAAATATCATCCTTAATGCTTGGTTGTATAATACATTCTGGGCTCCATGAAATGAGAAACTAAGCATGCTGACTACTTTTTGACAAATTTATTAGTTTGATTTAGTTATCTATTTTGCAGTCAGAAGACCTTGCTCAACATTTATTTTGTTCCTGCTTTAATTGTTAAACTGAGTTAAGGCAAGGAATCCAGCTTCACACAAGTACGTTGGACTGAAAGACAAAATTACTCTCATAGCATGGTAAGCAAGAGCAAAATATTCTACAACAGTCCTGTACCATACCCAGGAAAGGTTCATTTCACCATTTTTTTCCCCATAGATTATGATTGCATGGTAACCCAATAAGCTGAGATGCTTCCTCCCTATGCAGACTCATGTTTTCCAATACAACACCAAAGCAATGTCATATCCACTCTTTGCCCTGGTGTTGCTCACCTGGAAAGTAACCACAGAACTGAGTGTATAATCTAGTTCAGTGATTACAAATTGCCTTTTACAGTGCATCTCAGCATGTGGAATCACTCCTTGTGTTTGTTTGAAAAACCATTTCATGAGACATGACCTTCCTCTCCTTTGATATGTAGCCCTTTTTTAAAAAAAATGCAGCATTTTCTCATGGTGATCTTGCCCTCTGGCCTGTGAAGGCAGAGATTCAGATCATTATGATCATGTTTATCTTCCAGACTGTATGAGCAGGCTCCACGTAGCTATTGAACTGCTAGTTGGTGAGATTTTTCTTTAATAAAAGTTGCAAAATCATTATTGTTCCTCTATCACCATCTGAGATATCAAATCTAGGTTCAGCATAACATGCAAGTGGTCCAATTACCAAGAAAAGCAGAAAGCATCATGAATCTTTGGTATTTTTTGGTGAAATTGCAAATTTTGACATCTCTTAGGAGATCTGTGAACTTCAAGTACCGCTACTTTTGATGATAACATTTTCCAGTGCAGCGAAGAATGCAACCATATTGTATCGCTTACTTTTATTCAGAGTCGTACAGCACAGAAATAGACTTTGACCGCGCTGACCATCAACTACCCAAGTACACTAATTCCATTTAGCCTTCAATGCCTTGGCAGTTCGAGTGCCCAGTACTTGTATGTTGTGAGAATAACATTTCCACCACCCAATTAGGCAGCATATTCCAGATTCCAACACCTACTGGTGAAAAAAGTTCTTCTTCAGATCCCCTCTAAGACTCTTACCCCTTACCCTAAACTGATAGCTTCTAGTTTTTGACATCTGTGCTACAGGGAAAAGTTTTGTACTATCTACTGTCTTATGCCCCTTGTAATTTTATACAACTCAATCAGGTCCCCCTTCAGCATTCTCCACTCAGGAAAATAAACCCAGCCTATCCAGTCTCTCCTCTTAAGTGAAATGCTCCATCCCAGGCAACATCCTGGTGAATATTCTCTGCAGCTCTTTTAGTCCAATCATGTTTTTCTTAGAGTGTGGTGAACAGAACTGCACACACTACTCCAGCTGTGGCCTAACCAACATTATAAATCTGTACCCTAACCTCCCTGCTCTTACATTCTGAAACCTTATCCCACCTTATCTGTGTTGCCTCCTTCAGCAATCCTTGACCTTGTTCCTCAATACTCTCTACGGCCCTATCATTCATTATGTCCTTTCCTTAAACATCCTCCAAAAGAGCATCACCTCACATTAACAAGCTTGAATTCCATCTACCATTACAACAACTGATCAATATCTTACTGTAACCCAAGACTATCCTCACCATCAACACCATCAACTTCTGTGTCATCTGCAAACTTAATCATACTTCCCACATTCATCCCTAAATTGTTGATGTACAGTAAAATACTGCCAATCTGCTATTTGGAAATACCGATGGCTCAGCACCTGGCCCACCAGATGCTGATTCCCACACTCCCCATCACATTGTGGGGGGGCTGGTTCCCATGCTCCCTCTCATTCACTGGGGCTCGGGTTCCTGGTTACCATAGAACAATACAGGCCCTTCGGCCCACCATGTTGTTCCGACCTTCAAACTATCTAACCCCTTCCTCCCACATATCCCTCTATCTTAAATTCCTCCATATAACTCACACACTCACCAGGATCTCAGTTTCTACGTTCCCTTTAAACTGGTGGAATGGATTTGCTGGCTATTGCAGGCATCTTCTGTGTATGAAACTCGGTTCAGGGCAATACCTGAATGGTTGAGTTAAATAACCTGGTTTAAATACACTGTGCCCCTGGTTGGCCTATGTTTTTATTTAAATATATTGCTGGGTGGCTGTATTTCTGACTTGCAAATTGTTTGGGTTACAAACAGTTCTCAGCAACAGAATCCTGTCATAACTTTGGAGGATGTACTGGACTGCTGGACTGTGTAATATTTATAAAAAAAAATGTGAATCAGAAGTGTTTTGGAATATTATTTGTGAATAACATCCAATTGTCCAAAAATTTGCCAGCACAACACCATAGTCGAGTGTGCTGAATTAATGGAGTTTTACTGTATATGACAAACAGAAATGACCCCAGCACTGATCACTGTACATGGGTTTCCAATGACAAAAACAAATTTCCACCATCACTCTCTGGATCCAATACTGGCTTAGCAATAGGAGGCAATTTGCCTTGGATCCTATAAACTCTAACCTCATCAACAGATTTTGTTACCTCTTCAAAAAAAATTCAATCAAATTGGTCAAAAAAATCTCCCTCAACCAAGTCACGCTATCGTTGACTAATTCCTGCCTTTCTAAGTGTAGACTAATGATATCCTTCAGGATGTTTATGAATAGTTTCCTTATTAATGACATTGCACTTATAGGCATGTAGTCCCAGGCTTATCCCTGCTGCCCTTCTCGAATAAAGGTACCACATTTGTTACCCTCCAGTTATCTGGTACCACACCTGTGACAAGTGAAGATTTCAAAATCCTTTTCGGGACCATCACTTCTCCTGTCTCCCACGCAGCCTCGGATACATCTCAACAAGTCCAGGGGATTTATCCATCTTTAAGTTTGCCAAGACAGCTAATAACACTTTTTTTTATGCTAATATGTTTGAGAATTTCACTGCCCTCTCCTTAATCCTTTAAATGGACTCTTTTAGAAGATCCTGAATGCTTCCCCCGTTGTTGAATCAACTCCATAACACCAATGAACTTCACCAGATCAATTGACTCCAAATGGTTATTTAGTGCAAAAAAATATTATCAATAATAAACAGCAAATATTCCATAAAACGACCTTCCCAAACAAGTTACACAAGAGTGCAGTTTGATTCCTCTGTAAATTCAATATTTTTGTACACCAAAACCACTTAAGTTGCTTGCAGTTTATCTGAGATAGTGTTACTGGAGAGTGATTTTTTTTGTTGCAGTTTGACAGCTGAATCCCAACAATTCAGCATGCCAGTGGCAGAGGATACTTGTGCCCATACGTCTTTTTTTTGCTTTTTACGTACTTCAAGATGCATATGCAACAAAGCAAGATTCATGCAATGCTTGCTATCGGAAAGAAATCTCTTTCTGAAACCTTGAAATTGAACAGAGGGTTGTACACTCAGCCAGCTCCATCACGGGCACAACCCTCCCCGCCACTGAGGACATCTTCAAAGGGCGGTGCCTCAAGAAGGTAGCATCCATCATTAAGGACCCTGACCACCCAGGACATGCCCTTTTCACGTTACTACCATCGGGGAGGAGGTACAGGAGCCTGAAGACCCACACTCAACATTTCAGGAACAGCTTCTTCCTCTCCACCATCAGATTTCTGAATGATCCATGAACACTATCTCATTATTCCTCTTTTGCACTATTTTTGTAACTTATAGAAACTTTTATGTCTGTGTCTTGCACTATACTGCTGCCGCAAAACAACACATTTCACAACATATGTCAGTGATAATAAACCTGATTTGACGTTGCTTTATCATTTAAAAATGCATTAAAACTCTAATAATCCAGCATCTTTAGGTACCTGTGGCAGATTTTCCAGGCTATTGGATATTACTCCTGTTATTACCCCAAAACATTTGTATTTCCCATATTTTAAGACGTTACACAGTAATTTAACTTCTTCCAGTGAACTTTATTTGCTTAAAGGGAGCCCCAATGAGTTTAAAGTGTGTGGGAAACAAGGCCACAATGAGTTTAAGCGGAATGCAGGAAACGGCACCAAGTTTAAAGGGAGCATAGGAAGCTGAGGCCAATGAGCCAGATGCCAAATCATTGGGATTTCTGAACATACAGATAGCGGATTATCAGTTTTACTGCGTCAAGCCGCTTGGCTTTTTTAAAACATTTAAAATGACACATTTTTTGGACCCAAACCAATGAAAACCAAACTTAAATAACTGTTCTCCTTGGGTTGTGATAAATTTCTGGTGCAAAAGTACAGTACAAGACTTCTGTCAATTCCATCTGCTAAATTACACATTGTGGCGACTCACCATCTAGTCGGGCGAACCAGCTCGGCAGTCGGGTCGCGCGGCGTCGGAGGGGCGACGGGGAGAACCCGCGCACGGGAAAGTCCTGATGACGTAGGACTTACGTCATTGCCGGTTGTTTTGGGCGGGAACATTCTCCCTTAAAGGGCCCGCGCAAGGCGGGAAAATAAACCAGTTCTGTTTGGCAATCCTCCGAGTAGAGTCTTGTTTTATTCCGCGGTAGCAACCGCTACATTGGTGACCCCGACGGTCCAAACGGCTTTTGGACCAGCGAAATGGACGACAGCGCAGCAGCCAATGCAGTGGCCCTCAAGCTGCCCACCTTTTGGACACTTCGGCCCAGCGTCTGGTTTGACCAGGCCGAAGCGCAATTCCACCTTCGGCAGATCACCTACGACTCCACGAAGTACTACCATGTGGTTAGCTCTCTGGACCAGGAGACAGCCACCCAGGTTGGAGACTTCATCCAGTCGCCTCCGGAGGAAGATAAGTACCCGGCTTTCAAAGACCTTTTGATCCGGACCTTCGGCCTCTCCCGTCGTGAGCGCGCCGCCCGCCTGCTTCATCTGGATGGCCTGGGGGACAGATCCCCATCCGCCCTAATGAATGAGATGCTGGCATTGGCCGAGGGACACAAGCCATGCCTGATGTTCGAACAGGCCTTCCTCGAACAGCTCCCCGATGACATCCACTTGTTGTTAGCTGACGCCGACTTCAGCAACCCCCGTGAGGTGGCCGCCCAGGCAGATGTCCTGTGGAGGGCCAAGCGCGAGAGCGGTTCGTCCGTCAGTCAAATCGCCAGGCCGCGAGCCCAACGCCTGCCTCGCCCGGCCCCAGCAACCGAGCAGCCACGCCCCAGGAACGCAGACGACGACACGGGTGACCAGCTGTGCTTCTACCATCAGAGGTGGGGTGCGGAGGCCCGTCGATGCCGCCCACCCTGCAAGTTTCAGGGAAACGCCAGGGCCAGCCGCCGCTGATGGCTACGGCGGCTGGCCGCCGACAGAGCCTCCTCTTCGTTCAGGACAGGAAATCTGGACGGCGTTTCCTCGTTGATACTGGAGCGGTGGTCAGTATTTTGCCCCCGACAGGCCGCGACACTCGTGACAGGCCACCAGGTCCTCTACTCAATGCCGCCAACGGTACAACGATACGGTCTTTCGGCACCCGTACGCTTCAATTACACTTTGGCGGCAGCTGTTTTACTTGGACCTTTACCCTTGCCACCGTCGCCCGACCACTCCTAGGAGCCGATTTCCTTCGGGCCCACAACCTGTTAGTCAACCTGCGAAGGAAGCGGTTAGTCCACTCTAGCACTCTCCGGACCTATCCCCTGGGAGAACTCAGCCCACCAGCCCCGCGCCTGGACTCCATTTCCCTTTCTGGCGACGATTTCGCCAAGCTCCTAGCCGAATTCCCATCGATTTTGGCACCTTCGTTTACAAATTCTAGGCCCACACACGGGGTACGACACCACATCATTACCACAGGGCCACCCCTTCATGCCCGAGCACGACGATTACCTCCAGACAAGCTCCGCCTGGCAAAGGAAGAGTTCCGTCACATGGAGGAGCTGGGGATTGTTCGCAGGTCCGACAGCCCCTGGGCCTCCCCCCTGCACATGGTCCCCAAAGCCACTGGAGGGTGGAGGCCCTGCGGCGACTACCGCAGGCTGAATGACGCCACCACCCCGGACCGCTATCCCATCCCTCACATCCAGGACTTCGCAGCGAACTTACACGGGGCCCGCATCTTTTCCAAAGTGGACCTCGTTAGGGGATACCATCAATTTCCGGTCCATCCGGATGACGTCCCCAAAACTGCGATTATCACCCCATTCGGCCTGTTCGAATTCCTTCGGATGCCGTTCGGCCTTAAGAACGCCGCGCAGACCTTCCAGCGGCTGATGGACGCGGTAGGCCGAGACCTGGACTTCGTGTTCATTTACTTGGACGACATACTGATCGCCAGCTGTAGCCGCCAGGAACACCCTTCCCACCTCCGCCAGCTGTATTCCCGCCTCCGCGATTTCGGCCTCACGATCAACCCGTCCAAGTGCCAATTCGGACTTGACTCTATCGATTTCCTCGGCCACAAAATCACCAGCGACGGGGCAACACCCCTACCCGCCAAGGTGGACGCTATCCACCATTTTGCCCGCCCCGACACAGTCAAAGGCCTAAAGGAATTCCTTGGGATGGTCAACTTTTACCATCGTTTCATCCCTGCAGCAGCCCGTATCATGCGCCCTCTGTTCTCGCTGCTGGCTGGTAAGGGCAAGGACATCACCTGGACTGACGAGGCTGCGGCTGCTTTCGTTAAGGCCAAAGACGCCCTGGCAGACGCCACGATGCTGGTACACCCCAGGACTGACGTCCCGACTGCCCTCACGGTAGACGCGTCCAACACCGCGGTGGGTGGGGTACTGGAACAGCTACTCGAAGGCTGCTGGCAACCCTTGGCATTTTTCAGCAAGCACCTTAGACCGCCCAAACTGAAGTACAGCGCTTTTGATCGGGAACTTCTAGCGCTGTATCTGGCGGTCCAGCATTTCCGATACTTTCTAGAAGGCAGGCCTTTCACCGCTTTCACCGATCATAAGCCTCTGTCCTTTGCCTTCTCCAAAGTCTCCGATCCCTGGTCAGCTCGTCAGCAGAGACATTTATCCTACATTTCCGAGTTCACAACTGACATCCAACATGTCTCCGGAAAGGATAATGTCGTTGCTGATGCACTTTCCAGACCAACCATCCACAACCTATCCTTGGGTGTCGACTACACGGCCCCAGCTGACGCACAGCAAGCCGACGACGAACTACCCAGCTATAGAACCGCAGTCTCGGGTCTGCAGCTCCGAGATTTCTTGGTTAGTCCAGGTCAGCGGACCCTACTTTGCGACGTTGCGACTGGTCAGCCCCGCCCTATAGTCCCTGCAGCCTGGCGGAGACGCGTTTTTGACTCGGTACATGGGTTGGCGCACCCGTCCATCAGATCTACTGTCCGACTGGTCGCCAACAAGTTTGTCTGGCATGGCCTGCGTAAACAGGTCAGTGAGTGGGCCAGGACTTGTCCGCACTGCCAGACGTCAAAAATCCAGCGACACACCAAGGTCCCACCACAGCAGTTCGAGCCTACCCATAGGAGGTTCGACCACATACACGTCGACCTCGTGGGCCCTCTGCCAGTTTCAAGAGGAGCCCGGTACCTCCTTACCATCGTGG
The DNA here is from genome assembly GCF_009764475.1 of Pristis pectinata. Lineage (NCBI taxonomy): Eukaryota > Metazoa > Chordata > Chondrichthyes > Rhinopristiformes > Pristidae > Pristis > Pristis pectinata. The sequence continues at coordinate 19,571,106 of NC_067414.1, forward strand.
ACCGGTTCACGAGGTGGCCTGAGGCAACCCCCCTGACTGACATCACAACTGATTCCTGCGCCCGGGCGCTGCTCACAACTTGGGTCTCACGTTTTGGCGTTCCGGCCCACATCACTTCAGACAGAGGCACCCAATTCACTTCCAGTCTCTGGGCTGCATTAGCGAACCTGCTAGGGACGCAGCTGCACACCACCACGGCCTACCATCCTCAATCAAACCGGTTGGTGGAACGTTTTCACCGCCATCTGAAATCAGCCTTGATGGCCCGCCTGAAGGGTCCTAACTGGGTTGACGAGCTGCCTTGGGTCCTGCTTGGCATACGCACTGCCCCCAAAGAAGACCTCCGCACTTCGTCAGCTGAGCTTGTATACGGGGCGCCATTAGTTGTCCCCGGGGATTTCATACCTGCCCTTCGGGACCAAGGGGAACAACCCCCAGCAGTCCTACAAAGACTGCGCGAGAAGCTTGGTGCCTTGGCCCCGATTCCCACCTCACGGCACGGTCAAGCCCCATCCTGCCAGCCCAAGGAACTACGGGACTGTAAGTTTGTTTTCGTTCGCAGGGGCACACCTCGGGTGCCATTGCAATGACCATATGAGGGACCGTTCCGAGTCATACGGAATAACGGATCCACTTTTATTTTGGACATTGGAGGCAGGGAACAGGTTTTCACGGCGGACCGCCTCAAACCGGCCCATTTGGATCTGCAACAGCCTGTCGAGGCCGCCCCCCCCTAACCGGCAGCTGGCACAGCCCACGGACCTTGGGGACTGTCTCGCCGGTTCTGGGGGGGGGGGGGGGGGGGTTGTGTGGCGACTCACCGTCTAGTCAGGCGAACCGGCTCGGCACTCGGGTCGCGCGGCGTCAGAGCGACGAGGCCCAAGATGGTGGCGGGCCTCGTCTTTCCAAGCGACGGGGAGAACCCGCGCGCGGGAAAGTCCTGATGACGTAGGACTTACGTCATTGCCGGTTGTTTTGGGCGGGAACATTCTCCCTTAAAGGGCCCGCGCATGGCGGGAAAATAAACCAGTTCTGTTTGGCAATCCTCCGAGTAGAGTCTTGTTTTATTCCGCGGTAGCAACCGCTACAACATTGTGATTAATGCCCACAATTTTTCTTGTCAGTTATAGGGTACACGTATGCCATAACTCTTATCATTTCTACATTGCTTACAGCAAAGCATGCATATTCAAATAAATGGATGAACACACAAGCACACAAAGGATGACATGTCCATTTATAGTAAACAAAATTGACCTTTCTAACAAAAAGACTAATTTCTGAGATACCTTTCCCTGATTCAGATACGTTAACATTGTGTGCCTAATTCCGATGTTTTCAAACTGGAAGGAAAATCTTGTGAGAAGAGGGATAGTGGTTGATAGTTATAATATTAGACTGGGCACAGTAAATAAAAGAAAATAAAACAGTGTTTTTAATTAGAGGGGCCAATGGAAAGGGGACCAGGCATAACAAATTGCTCAAAGATACAGAGCAGTATAAGAGCTTGGAAAGCTTTGGCGTGATTAAAGGCAACAGATCTTTAACAGCACTCCCTCACTTTGGGAAAGGAGAACAAGAATGTTCAGTGACACACTGTGTAGTTGTTCTTGTGCCTCTTGTGAAAGGATGTGTTGTGCCTGACTCTGTATAAACCAACCACGAAGGTCATTGTTTTGGCTTAAACTGACAATCACAATCATTGAGCCCAATGACTTACAAAGGATTTATGTATACCAGTTGTATTCTGGAGTTCTCTACAAAGGTCAAAGATCAAATGGCACAAAAAATCTGGTTACACTGGGAAACTGAGCAAAGCTAAAGACTTCTTAATTCTTCACAGCTTTCCCAGAGCACAGAATAGGGTGTCCCATATCACTTCTCCTGCAGTCATTATAATTGTCCTTTTTGAGTCAGAATGGCATAGTGCTGCAGCTAGCACAGCTGCTGCTTCATAATGCCAACAACCTGGGTTCAATCCTGCCCTGTACAAGTGGTGTTTACACATTCCCCTCGTGGCTGCATGGGTTTCCTCAAGGAGCTTCAGTTTCCTCCCATATCCCAAGGACACGTGAGTTGTTAGGTTAATTGTCTGCTGTAAATTGCCCCTAGTGTATAAGTGGTAGAATCTGAAGGGAGTTGATGGGAATGCAGGAAAATTAGAGGGGGAATGGGATGCTCCCTGAACCAGCATAGACTCGATGGGCCAAAGAGTCTCATTTTCTCATTAAAAAATACTCAAAAATTTTTTTCAATAATTTTTCAGGATGTGGGTGTTGTTGGGAAGGCCAGCAGTTATTGCTCTCAAGACAGCAGTGGTGAGCCAGCTTCCTGAATCGCACTGTCCTGGTAAAGGTAGTTAGGGAAGGAACTCCAGGATTTAGACCGAACAATGATAGATTTCCATGTCAAGATGGTCTGCAAATTGTTGGGAACCTGCAAGTGATGGTACTTCCTTGTCTTCCCTGGTGGTAGTGGTCATGAGTTTGAGGGGTCTTGTCAACGCAGCTTAGACAAGTAACTCCAGTGCATTTTGTAAATAATACAAAATGCAACCAATCTGCACCAGTAAAAGGAATGTCTAGGGTGAAGGGTAGTGCATCAACAAGATGGCTCTTTCTTAGATGGTGCAATGCACCTTAGGTGTTGTTTAGCTGCACTCATGTTCCTCACATGCATCTTGTTGACAGTGGAAAGGTTTTAGATGACAGAGGTTAGTCACTGAGATCATAGAACAGAACATGGAACAATACAGCACAGGAACAGGCCCTTCAGTCTACAATGTCAATGACAATGACAATGTCTGTGGCAAACACAGTGACAAATTAAACTAAACTTCTGCCTGCACGTAATCCATATCCCTCCATTCCCTGCATATTCATGTGTCTATCTAAAAGCCTCTTCAATGCCACTATCGTATCCGCCTCCACCACTATCCCTGGCAGCCCGTTCCAGGCACCTACCACTCTCTGCAATAAAAACTTGCCCCGTACATCTCCTTTAAATCTTCCCCTCCCCCTCACATTAAATGCATGTCCTCTAGTATTTGACATTTCTACACCAGGAAAAAGATTCTGACTGTCTACCCTACAAACACCCCTCATAATTTTATAAACTTCAATCAGGTCTCCCCTCAGCCTTTGACAGTCTGGAGGCTGAGGGGAGACCTGATTGAGACCTGAACTCAAGTTTGTCCATTATAGCTCATAGCCTCAAATCCAGGCAGTGTCCTGGTAAATCTCTTTTGTATTCTTTCCAAAGCCTCCACATTCTTCCTGTAATGAGGTGACCAGAACTGCACACATACTCCAAGTGCAGCCTAACCAAAGCTTCAAATAGCTGAAATATAATTTCCTTACTCTTATACTTAATACTCCAACCAATGAGGGCTAGTATGCCATACACCTTCTTTACCACCCTATCTACTTGTGTGGCCACTTTCAGGGAGCTATGGATTTGGACCCCAAGATCCTTCTGTACATCAATGCTGTTAAGGGTCCTGCGATTAACTATATACTTTCTCCTTACATTTGACCTCCCAAAGTGCAAGACCTCAGACTTGCTCTGATTAAATTCCATCTGCCAGTACTATGCCCATATCCGTAACTGATTGATATCCTGCTGTATCCTTTGATAGCCCTCTACACTGTCAACAACTCCACCAATCTTTGAGTAATCTGCAAATTTACTAACCCACCCATCTACATTTTCAAAGTCATATAAATATATACATCACAAATAGAGGCCCCAGCACCAATCCCTGTGGAACACCACTGGTCACAGACCTCCAGCCAGAATAACACCCTTCCACCACTACCTATGGACAGCCAATTCTGAATTTCAGGAAGCTCAGCTTCTGGTCTGTTCTTAGCTAGTACTTATATGCTTGTTTCAGGTACATTTCTAGACAATGATATTGATGGAGGGAGACTCAGCAATGGTCATGCCATTGAATGTCAGGGGGCAGTCATTAGAGTCTCTCTTTTTGGAGATGGTGATTATCTGGTTCTTTCATTGACATGAGCATTTCTTACCACTTATTAGCCCACGTCTAAATGTTCTCTAGGTCTTGCTGCATGCAGGCGTGGACTGTTCTTTTGCTGAAAAGCTGCAAATAAACTTGAACATGGTGTAGTCTGTGCCTCTGTTCATGAAACCTAGGATCAGGGCTAACCACTACCATTTTCATAGATATCAACAGAAACACAAAACCAGGCCCTCAGTCCACAAAGTCATGCTGACCATCATGCACACTGTTTTATTCAATCCCACCCAAACACATTGTATTTCCCCACATTCCCATCATCTCCTCTCCCCCTCCCACCCCCCAAATTTTACCACTCATCTACACACCGGGGACAATCTACAGTGGCCAACTAACCTACCAACCTGCACGATTTGGGATGTTTGGACAAAAAAAAAAGCACAGAGGGGAAACCCACATTGTCACAGGGATAATGTGCAAACTCCATACAGGCAGCACCAGAAGTCAGGATTAAACTCAAGGCCACTGAGGCTGTAGCTCTAAACAGATGTGCCACTGTGCTGCCCAACGTACCCTTTAGAACTGTGATTTTTACTCCACATTATCTCACTTCTTTTTGCCTGGCCACATCTTCCACTTCATAGTTCTCTGCGCAGGAAGTCCCTGGGTTACGAACGCCCATACTTACAAACGGCAGGAAGGCGGCACGGAATTGGGCGCAGAACGGTTTGCCTGTCAGAGTTGACTTTTTCCCAGGTGATGGAGGGTGGCAAAATGGCTGGATTGTGGATTTCATGTGTTACAGTCTGTACCGCTATTTTGGGGTAGGGATGTTCGAGGAGTTCCAAATGATGACGGACGCCATGAATGATCACCAGCCCCCTCTCCCGTTGCCCCCACCCACCATATCTATCTCTCTATCTCCCTCTCTGTCTATCTATCCATCCAGCCCTTGCTCTCCCCCGACAGGTCATCCCCGGGTAATGACCGAGGTCCGTTTCTACAGATGTCCTTAAGTTGATTTTGTCCATCAGTCGGAAAATACACAAATTCACTCGATGTGGTAACTGTTTCCTCCACAGATACTGTACTGTAATGAATGACATCAAACGCACATAAGACTGATGACAGTCTTCACATGTCCCAGTGATAACAAATTATGCTGTATTTTAGATTGCTTCACATTATGTGTGGAATTATAATGAAACTGGAATCAAAATTCCATTTGGATCTTAATATATAGCAATAAATAACTGAAACTTGTAGTGATTTAGGACTAATTGACACTAGATGTGAACTGTACGTAACTGTTCCAACTTACATACAAATTCACCTTACGAACAGACTCAAAAATGGAACTCGTTCGTAATCCGGGGACTTCCTGTATTATTCATTTGCTACATCTGTACATTCTGCCAGCCTATTTCCTTTTTCAGCATATTGTTACCCTTTTTGCCATGTCTCCAAGCTTTGAGCCACCTGCAGATTTTATCTTGTACACCATATTCAAATAACATACGAAAAAGATTCTGCAGCACTTATGCTGATCCCAGTTCAACTACCTTTAGGTCTAAAAGTTTGACTTGATTGCCCTTATACCAACTTCTTATTCATGGTGCCAATGGCCCTTTTATTCATAGATCTAACTTATGATGAAAGCCCATATAATTGAAATCCACTGCAAGCCCTTCATCAATCTCTCACAAGTTCAAAAAAAAATTAGGTTAGTCAAAGACAATTTGCCTTCAACAAATCTGTATCAACTTTCCATTAATAATTTAAATTTCACCTAAACATCAATTACCTTTTCCCCCTTTTACTGAGGAAGCTTTGTGAAATACTGAAGTTGAACTGACCAAACTGCAGTTGCCAGGCATGCATTTTTACTTATTTTTTTGAACATGAGTCACATTTAACATTGTCCAGTCACTTGACATCTCCCCTGCAGTTGGGAAGGTTTAGAAGATCATGGCAATTTCCCTAGCAACCTTGGATTCATCACATCTGCCCCAGGTGACTTCATTTACAGTACCTCCTCCTTACCAATTTTCATCCCATAATCACCTATATTACCTCCCCATTGTTTATACTAAAATGCATTTAAAACATCTTTAAATAAACACTCTACAGATTTCCTTATAGCATGGGGGCCATTCAGCCCATCAAGTCTATAATCAGTTTACAGAGCAATCCCATTTCCCCACTAAATGTCTTTACATTCCCATCAATTCTCTCCAGATTCTACCACTACTACACTAGTGGCAACTTAATGGCCAATTAACTTACCAACCCATGCATCTTTGGGAGGAAGGAAAAAACCAGAGCCACACAATCACATAGGACATGGAAATTCCACACAGATAGCACTGGCAGGCAGGATTGAACCCATATTGCTGATGCTGTGTGGCAGCAGTTCTATTAACCACACCACCAAAACATTTAAGTATGGCTCAATCGTTCAGCTCTTTAACAAAACAACTGTTAATCTCAAAAGTATTTTTATATAAACAAATACCCCGATTCTACCCTCTCCTCCTAATATACTTTATATTTGAATACCAGGAAACTACTTAATACCCTTAGCATCCCACAGCACAGAAGGGAAGTTTCCAGACCATGCATTAGGTTTAACAAAATATGGTTTACCCAGCAAAGCACAAGTAAAAGCCTCTGAAAATTATTTCATAATTAGTGTTTGCAAAAATATCCTCAATTTTCATTTAAAGGATGCCCCTTTTAATTACAAATTAAATGACAAAAACTTACAGAGGCTACATTTCACAAATTAAACCACTTGCAATTCTGAGGGAACTCATTTAACTATTTTAAGAGTAAAATACATTAATGCATTGCAACAACCTGTGATAACAACAATACAAACCAGAAAAACAGATCCCTCAAGGTTGCCATGCAGGTTCATTGGGTTGTTAAGGTGTATGGAGTGTTGGCCTTCATTAGTCGGGGTATTGGGTTCAAGAACCGTGAGGTAATGTTGCAGCTGTATAGAACTGGTTAGACCACACTTGGAGTATTGTGTTCAGTTCTGGTCACCTCATTATAGGAAGGAAGTGGAAGCTTTCGAGAGGGTGCAGAGGAGATTTACCAGGATGTTGCCTGGATTGGAGAGCATGTCTTACGAGGATAGGCCGAGCAAGCTAGGGCTTTTCTCTTTGGAGCGAAGGTGGATAAGAGGTGACTTGATAGAGGTGTACAAGATGATAAGAGGCACAGATTAAGTGGATAGTCAGAGACTTTTTCCCAGGGCAAAAACGGCTAACACGAGGGGGCATAATTTTAAGGTGACTGTAGGAAGGTATGGGGGGGATGTCAGAGGTAAGCTTTTTTTAAACACAGAGTGGCAGCTGCACGCACTGCCGGCAAAGGTGGTGGAGGCAGATACATCAGGGACATTTAAGAGACTCTTAGATAGGCACATGAATAATAGAGAAATGGAGGGCTACGTGAGAGGGAAGGGTTAAATACATCTTAGAGCAGGATAAAACGTCAGCACAACATTGTACTGTACTGTAATGTTCTATGTTCTAAAAACCTAAGCTATGAGGTTATCCCCAGTTACTCAGAACAGCACAGCAACAGGCCCTTCAGTCCACAATGTTGTGCTGAACTAATTAAACTAGTAATTAAATGTCTAACTAAACTAATACCTTCTGCCTACATAATGTCCATGTCCCTCCATTTTCTGCATATTAATGTGCCTAAGAGCCTCTTAAATGCCTCTCTTATTTGCCCCCACTACCACCCCTGGCAGCACATTCCAGGCACCCACCACAGTAAAGAAAAAACCTGTCCTGCACATCTCCTTTGAATTAACCATTCTCACCTTAAGAGCATCCTTGGAAAAAAGATTCTTGCTGTCTACTCCATCCATGGTTCTCAGTCTCCATCAGGTCACCCCTCAGTCTCCACTGCTCCAGAGAAAACAACCCAAGTTTGTCCAGCCTCTCCTTATAACACATACCCTCTAATCCTGGCAAACCTCTTCTGCATCCTCTCCAAAGCTTCCACATCAGTTATTCCTTAACCAATATCCCCAAGAACATTATCTAATTATCTAACCAAACTGGTTGCCACATTGCCTTATTTCAGAAGTTGACTATTAATATTTATGGGACATCCTAACCTCACGATAGGCACTCTAGCAATGCAAGTCTCATTTTCCCCAACATCAATTATTTTCTTTGGATTAGCCGCAATAACTGCCTGATGAAAGGCAAACTGTTGCAAAACAAGTCCCCTCGAAGTTGCTCCGCATTCAGATTATGGTTGATCCGTTCCACCATGGGGAGATGGAGTGCAAGAACCCTTACCACTTACCCCTAGCCAATAAAATAATTACAAGTTTCAGGTTTATAAAGTTCCAGGTTAACCATAAGGTCACTCTTCTGGTTCTGCAAGTAACATCACCCAGAAGTTTGAAGGGTAGTTACCAACAGTTTGAGTGTACTGCGATGCAGAACCACGAGTAACCACTGTTTACTTTCCTCAGTAAACCTCTCCTTTCCCGGCCAGCCGACACTCAGCTCCGGTCCCGAGTACTCGGGGTTGCACAGTGCGCCAGACCCGGGCCTCCCCAACCCACGGGCCTTCCCTCCGCTCTCAACCGGGCTGAAGACAGCAGTCTACAGAGGGAGCCGCACAACAGGGCCACGCCGGCCAAGGAAAGGCGCCGCTCGAAGCCTCCGCCTACCAGCAAGACGAGAGTGAATATGGACCATCCCCACACGGCCTCAGTGAGCACCGACCCCATCTCCGCTCAACCGCCGCCTCCCAACAACCGCGGCGCGCACACAACCGCTCTCCGACGTGCTCGCGCACGGCTGTGCCAGGCACCGGCGGCGTGCGTGTAACCGCTACTCGACGTGCTCGCGCCAGGCACCGGCGGCGTGCGTGTAACCGCCCCTCTTGGCGCGCTCGCACACTGGCGCCCGCAACGGGTGCCCACGAGCCCCTCCCTACCAACACAGGGAGATGGGCGTTTGAAGATCAAGGCCTCAAACCTGTGACAAAAGTCATGGAAATGATACCTGCTCTCACCAGACAGATATGACCACCACAGTTTCTAAAATCCTCCAAATTCACTGTAAGGTTAAGTGAATAAGTGTCAGAGGACTTTTCCCAGGCCAACATCCCCAGCATGGAGGCTCCAGTTACATGCTGTTGATTCAAATGGGCAGACTATATGCTTCACATGTCTGACACTAAACTCCCAAAAGAGTCACTCTATTCTGAGTTTTATAATGAGAGGTTATCAGGTAGAGGAAAAGATTCAAAGATGTTCTCAAAGTCTTTTTACAAAAAAATGCAACATCTCTGTAGGCTCCTGGTCAATGAACACTCCAATTGGAGAAGGAACATCGGGGACGATATTAAGAACCTGGCATTAATTCATCAAGAACAGACAGAAGACCTGTGTAAACGGCAGAAGGAATGCACTATCTGACAAACTGCCACCATCCTATCCCATCAACCACCTCCTGCCCTGTCTGTGGTACAGTATGTGGATCTCACAATGACATCATCAGTCTTCCTATAGAATTAGATGGAAGCAAGTCATCCTCGATTCCCAGGGGGACCATCTGAGATATTCCCGTGTGCTCTCGGGGAGATCATAAGAACCAAACTGTCAAATGAGTAAGTGCTGGTATCTGCCACTCACTAAGATCAAGTTTACTTGTTGGCCCTTTCAAAATTAAAGCTTATTAGGAGTCTCTTGGTTGCCCAGCTAGATGTCAAAAAACATTGAATGGTGGTTAAAAGAAAAAAAAGGAAGCATATAATAAGTATAAAGAACTGAAAACAAAGAATGCAAAGAGGCATGAAGTATCACTTGCAAACAAGATTAAGGAAAATCCCAAAGCATTTTATTAATATATTAAGGACAAGAGGCATGGGATCCAAGGGGACATTGCTTTGTGGATCCAGAACTGGCTTCCCCACGGAAGGCAAAGAGTGGTTGTTGACAGGTCATATTCTGCATGGAGGTCAATGACCAGTGGTGTGCCTCAGGGATCTGTCCTGGGACCCTTACTCTTCGTGATTTTTATAAATGACCTGGATGAGGAAGTGGAGGGATGGGTTAGTAAGTTTGCTGATGACACAAAGATTGGAGGTGTTGTGGATAGTGTGGAGGGCAGTCAGAGGTTACAGCGGGACATCGATAGGATGCAAAACTGGGCTGAGAAGTGGCAGATGGAGTTCAACACAGATAAGTGTGAAGTGGTTCATTTTAGTAGGTCAAATATGATGGCAGAATATAGTATTAATGGTAAGACTCTAGGCAGTGTGGAGGATCAGAGGGATCTTGGGGTCTGAGTCCATAGGATGCTCAAAGCAGCTGGACAGGTTGATTCTGTGGTGAAGAAGGCACACGGTGTATTCTCCTTCATCAATCATGGAATTGAATTTAGGAGCCAAGAGGTAATATTGCAGCTATATAGGACCCTGGACAGACCCCACTTGGAGTACTGTGCTCAGTTCTGGTCACCTCACTACAGGAAGGATGTGGAAGCCATAGAAAGGGTGCAGAAGAGATTTACAAGGATGTTGCCTGGATTGGGGAGCATGCCTTATGAGAACGGGTTGAGTGAACTCGGCCTTTTCTCCTTGGAGTGACTGAGGATGAGTGGTGACCTGATAGAGGTGTATAAGATGATAAGAGGCATTGATCATGTGAATAGTCAGAGGCTTTTTCCCAGGGCTGAAATGGTTGCCACAAGAGGACACAGGTTTAAGGTGCTGGGGAGTAGGTAGACAGAAGATGTCAGGGGTAAGTTTTTTACTCAGAGAGTGGTGAGTGCATGGAATGGGCTGTCAGCAACGGTGGTGGAGGTGGATACGATAGGGTCATTTAAGAGACTTTTGGATATGTACGTGGAGCTTAGAAAAATAGAGGGTTATGGGTAATCCTAGTAATTTCGAAGGTAGGGACATGTTCAGCACAGCTTTGTGGGCCGAAGGTTCTGTATTGTGCTGTAGGTTTTCTATGTTTCTAGGAGGATAAACTGAAAGAGTAAGGCCCATTAGGGACCATATGCATGGTGTCAGAGCATATGGGTGAGGCCTTAAATGAGAAGACTGGGAGCAACTGCTATTTGGGTAAGTCCACATTCGACATGTGAAAGTCATTAAAAGGCCAGGTGGTCAGAATTCAGGACCAACATATCCCTATAAGGAAGAAAGACAAGGAACCTTGGATGATGAGAGAGATTGCAAATTTAGTCAAAAGTAAAAGGAAGCATATATAAGATTTAGGAAACTGAAGCTGGATAAGGCCCTTTGAGGAATATAAAGGAAGCAGGAGAGAACTAAAATAGGGAATCAGGTGGGCTAATAGGGGCCATGAAATGTCTTTGGCGGGTAGGATTGAAGAAAATCCCAAGGCATTTCATACATGCATTAAAAACAAGAGGGTAACTAGGGAGGGGGTAGGAACACTTGGGGAGAAAGGAGGGAATGTATGCCTGGAGCTAGAAGAAGTTGGTGAGGTACTACATGAGTACTTTTCATTGTATTCACTAAGGAGAAGTATATGAAAGATAGCGAGATCAGGGAGGGGTATGCTGATATTCCAGGGCATGTTGATATCAAGAAGGAGGCATTGGGGCTCTTGACAAACATTAAGGTGGATAAGTCCCCAGGGCCTGTTGGGATCTATCCCAGGATATTGACAGGGGTAAGAAGAGAGATTGCTTGGGCCTTGGCATAGATCTTTGTATCCTCTTTAGTCGAGCCGAGAGGACTGGAGAACAGTCAATGTAATTCTCCTGTTATAAAGGGCAATAGAGACAGGAAATTCTAGGCTGATGAGCCTTACATCAGTGGTAAGGAAATTATTGGAGAAGATTCTTAGACTTATCACATAGATAGTCGGCATGGCTTTGTGCGGGAGAGGTTGTCTTACAAATTTGATTGAGTTTTCTGAGGAGGTGATGAAGATGATTGATCAGGGTAGGGCAGTGGATGTTGTATACATGGACTTTAGGGAACTTCAACCTTCATGGTAGACTGAACCTGAAGATTGAGGCATATGGGATCCATGGAGACTTTGTAGAATGGATTCAAAGCAACTCATAGAGGAGCTGGAGGAACTCAGTGGGTCAGGCAGCATCTATAGAGGGAAATGAACAGTCAACATTTCATGTCTCAACCCAGGAGCTTGTATCCTCGTACCTGGACACTATGGTCCAATTCCTTCCCACCTACGTCCATGACACATCACATGCTCTCCAACTCTTCCATAGCTTTAAGTTCTCCCACACGCACAATCTCATCTTCACCATGGATGTGCTGTCCCCATATACCTCCATTCCCCATCATGACGCCCTCTGATTCATTCTTGACCAGAGACAGAATCAGTCCCCTTCCACTAACACTCCCCACCACCTGACTGAACTTGTCCTCACCCTTAGCAACTTCACTTTCGATTCCTCTCACTTTCTACAGACCAAGGGTGTAGCTATGGGCATTTGCATGGGCCCCAGCTGCGCCTGCCTCTTTATTGGTTCCGTCGAACAGTCTCTGCTCCAAGCCTATTCCAGCCTCATTCCTCAACTCTTGCGCTGCTATATCGACGCCCGCATTGGTGCCAGCTCTTGTACCTGTGCAGAAAACTCGACGGTTTCATAAATTTCGCCACTAATTTTCACTCTGCTCTCCAATTCACTTGGATTACATCTGACACCTCTCTCTCCTTCCTCGATCTTTCTATCTCCATCTCAGGAGATTCCTTATCCACTGAAATCTTCTACAAGCCCACTGATGCCTAAATTACATCTCCTCCTACCCTGTCTCTTGCAAGGACGCTATCCCTTTTTCTCAATTTCTCCGCCTCCACCGCATCTGCACCCATGATGAGGCTTCTGTCACGAACCAGCAACAAAAGAAACACACTGAGCATGATTCAGTGTTAAAAACTATTTTATTAATCACTACTTATGATAATACGTAAAATAAAAGTAAAAATGTTAGTATGTTAGAATTCAAAAATGTTAAACCTCGAACGTTAACCCCAAAACTAAACTCTTCGTGTGTGTGTGGGTGGCAAAGTCCAAAACTCCCAGTTCTGGAATGGTTCTTAAAGTTCAGTTCTGCAAGCCATAAGGTGAAACATGAGCAAGGGCTTCTTCAACAACCACCGTTGTCTGAAGATAAGACGTAGACGTAGAGAAACATAGGGAGAGTAAATACGAAATCCAAATGTTCCACGATGGAACCCCAAACAACACTTCAGTGTTTACTCGGTAGTGACTTCCTCACCCCGAAAAGCATCCGAATCGTGGTCGTCCACACACAAATACCTGTTTCCTTCTACAGGTCAGCAACAAAGTGAACTCCACCGGATTACTTCCAACTTCCATACATGGATTTCAGTGGCAGACACAGTTATTGTTTCTCATCCATTGATAGAGAACACTAGCAGGCTGGTGTCTCTCTCCCTTCTCTCTCTCTCTCTCCTTCTTCTTCTTCTGACTTCTCCAACAACGTCATTACGTCCTTTATCTTCTATTGACGTAAGCACGCCCCACACACACATACACACACACTCTCTATCTTAAAGGGACTTTCACTGAGTCTGTAACACTTCCCACTCCAGGACATCCGAGCTGTCCAACTTCTTTTCTAACCGTGGCTTCCCTCCAACTGTGGTCGAGAGAGCTCGCGCCCATACCTCTGCCATTTCCCGCACCTCCACTCTCACCCCCCACCCCTCCCCAGACCCAACAGGGATAGGGTCCCCCTTGTCCTCACATTTCATCCCACCAGCCTACGTATCCAACACATCATTTTCTGCCATCTCCAATGGGACCCCACCACCAAGCCTATCTTCCCCTCCCCACCCCTTTCTGCCTTTTGCAGGGACCACGCTCTCCACGACTCCTTAGTTCGCTCCTCCCCCCCCCCCCCCACTCATCCCACTCCCACCCCAGGAGCTTTCCACTGCCACCATCACTGATGCAACAACTGCCCCTACACCACCTCTATCACCTCTATTCAGGGACCCAAACAGTCCTTTCAGGTGAAACAGAGATTCACCTGCATCTCCCTTAATATCATCTGCTGCATTCGGTGCTCCAAGTGTGGTTTCCTCTACATTGGCGAGACCAAACACAGACTAGATGACTATTTCACAGAACACCTGCGCTCTGACCATAGCCATGATCTGCATCTCCCCGTTGCCAGTCACTTCAACTCCCCCTCCCTCACTATCACTGATATGTCAGTCCTCGGCCTCCTCCACTGCCAGGAGAATTCCAAGCAAAACCTGAAGGAACAATACCTCATTTTCCATCTTGGAACCTTGCAGCCTAACAGCATGAACATTGAATTCTCCCACTTTAAGTAATCCCCACTCCCCTACCCCCAACCATGCCTCTTCTTTTTTTCTCTTTCCTAGCCTATCTCTCTTTTTCTACCATTTTTTTCTTTTCTCTCCTTACCTTTGACCCATCCCCCGGTGGATTTGCTCTCCCCTCCTCCCCTGCACCCGCCTATCACTATCTCTTACCTGCATCTACCTTTCACCACCTTGTGCCCACCCCACCTCCCTTCTTTTGTCCACCTATCACTGCTCTGCTTTTCCCTATATATTGGGCTTCCCCTTTTCCTATCTTCAGTCCTGAAGAAGGGTCCTGACCCGATACGTTGATTGCCTGCTTTTCTCTACGGATGCTGCCTGGCCTCCTGAGTTCCTCCAGCATCATAGTGTTTTTCATCTAGGTTCCAGCATCTGCAGTCTTTTGTTTCTCTAGCTTCTTTGGGTGTTGCTCCAGATTTCCAGCATCTGTAGTCTCTTGTGTCTCCAGATTGGATTCAAAATTGGCTTGGCCATAGAAGACAGAGAGTAGTGATGAAGGGATGTTTTTTGACTGCAGGTCTGTGACAAGTGGTGTTCCTCAAGTATCAGTACTGGGACCTCTGTTTGTTGTGATATATAAATGATTTGGATGAAAATATATGTAGGCCAGTTAGTAAGTTTGCAGACGACACAAAGATTGGTGGAGTTGTGATTAGTGAGGAGGGTTGTCAAAGGATTCAACAGGATTCAGACCAGATGGAAATGTGGGCAGAGAAATGGAAAATGAGTTTAGTCTGGACAAGTGTGAAGTGTTGCACTTTGGGAGATCAAATGCAAGAGGAAAGTATATAGTAAGTGGCAGGACACTTAGGAGCATTGATGTGCAGAGAGATCTTGGGGTGCAAGTTCATAGCTCCCTGAAAGTGACAACATGTAGATAGCTTGGTAAAGAAGGCATATGGCATACTTGCCTTCATCATTTGGGGTGTTGAATATAAAAGTTGGGAAGTCATGTTGCAGTTGTATAAAACTTTAGTCAAGCCATATTTGGAGTACTGTGTGCAGTTCTCATCACCATGTAGCAGGAAGAAGTGGTTTTGGAAAGGGCGCAGAGGAGGTTCACTGGGATGTTGTCTGTATTAGAAAGTATTAACTAGAAGGAGAGGTTGGACAAACTTGGATTGTTTTCTCTGAAGCATCAGAGGCTGAGGGGCACCCTGATACAAGTATATAAAATTAGGAGAGGCATTGATAGAGTAGATAGAGTCCTTTTCCCAGGGTGGAAATGTCAACTACTAGAGAGCATAGGTTGAAGGTGAGAGGAAGAAAGTTTAAAGGAGATTTATGAGGCAATTTTTTTTTACACATAGAGTGGTAGGTGCCTGGGATGTGCTGCCAGGGATGGTGGTGGACAGCAAAGTTTAAGAGGCATTTAGACAGACACAAGAACAGGCAGGGAATGAAAGGATATAGACTGTGTACAGGTAGATGGGATTAATTTGGATTGGCATTGTGCTTGTCATATTTGGCGCAGAGATCATGGATGGAGAGGCCTATTCACGTGCTGTACTGTTCTATGTTCTCTGTTCTGACGGAATATTCCCCAGGCTGCTTCATGAGTTGAGGGAGGAGATTGCTGAACCGTTGGCTAGGATCTTTGAGTCCTCGTTGGCCACGGGGATGGTACCAGAGGGTTAGAGGGTGGCGAATGTTGTCCCCTTATTCAAAAAAGGTAGTCGGGATAGTCCAGGGAATTACAGACCAGTGAGCCTTACATCTGTGGTGGGTAAGCTGTTAGAAAGGATTCTAAGAGATAGGATCTATGAGCATTTAGAGAATCATGGATTGATTAGGGACAGCCAGCATGGCTTTGTGAAGGGAAGATCTTGCCTCACAAGCCTGATAGGCTTCTTCAAGGAGGTGACCAGGAAGATTGATGAGGGTAGTGCAGTGGATGTGGTCTACATGGATTTTAGTAAGGCGTTTGACAAGGTTCCACATGGTAGGCTTCTTCAGAAGGTCAGAGGCCAAGGGATCCAGGGAAGCTTGGCCGTGTGGATTCAGAATTGGCTTACCTGTAGAAAGCAGAGGGTTGTGGTGGAGGGAGTGCATTCGATTGGAGGGCTGTGACTAGTGGTGTCCCACAGGGATCGGTTCTGGGACCTCTACTTTTTGTGATATTTATTAATGACATAGATGAGGGGGTGGAAGGGTGGGTTAGCAAATTTGCAGATGACACAAAGATCGGTGGTATTGTGGATAGTGTGGAGGGCTGTCGAAGCTTACAGAAAGATATTGATAGGATGCAGAGCTGGGCTGACAAGTGGCAGATGGAGTTCAATCCAGAGAAGTGCGAGGTGGTACACTTTGGAAGGACAAACCAAGGCAGAGTACAAGGTAAATGGCAGGATTCTGGGCAGTGTAGAGGAGCAGAGGGATCTGGGGATTCATATCCACAGATCACTGAAAGTCGCCTCACAGGTAGATAGGGTAGTTAAGAAAGCTTATGGGATGTTAGCTTTCATAAATTGTGGGATCGAGTTTAGGAGCCGCAAAGTAATGATGCAGCTTTACAAAACTCTGGTTAGGCCACATTTAGAGTACTGTGTCCAGTTATGGTCACCTCATTATAGGAAGGATGTGGAGGCGTTGGAAAGGGTGCAGAGGAGATTTAGCAGGATGCTGCCTGGATTAGAGAGTATGAATTATGAGGAGAGACTAAAGGAGCTAGGGCTTTACTCATTGTAGAGAAGGAGGATAAAGGGAGACATGATAGAGGTATACAAGATATTAAGAGGAATAGATAGAGTGGACAGCCAGCACCTCTTTTCCAGGGCACCAATGCTCAAAACAAGAGGACATGGCTTTAAAGTAATGGGTGGGAAGTTCAAGGGAGGTGTCAGAGGGAGGTTTTTCACCCAGAGAGTGGTTGGTGCATGGAATGCACTGCCTGGGGTGGTGGTGGAGACTGATACATTGGTCAAGTTCAAGAGATTGTTAGATAAGCATATGGAGGAATTTAAGATAGAGGGGTATGTGGGAGGAAGGGGTTAGATAGTCTTAGGTGTGGTTTGAAGGGCGGCACAACATGGTGGGCCGAAGGGCCTTATTGTGCTGTATTGTTCTATGGTTCTATGGTTCTCATCTGCATTACTAAGAAGAAGGGCATGGTAGTTAGGGAATTCAGGGAAGCGTTGATTAAATTCTCACTAAAAAGCAAGTCGTCTTATTGGGCTTAAAGGGCAGGCACAGTAGTGTAGCAGTTAGCGTAATGCTATTACAGCGCCAGCAACCTGGGTTCAATTCCCGCTGCTGTCTGTAAGGAGTTTGTACGTTCTCCCCGTGTCTGCGTGGGTTTTCTCCAGGTGCTCCGGTTTCCTCCCACATTCCAAAGACGTATGGGTTAGGAAGTTGTGGGCATGCTAATTGATGCCAGAAGCATGGCAACACTTGCAGGCTGACCCCAGAATATTCTACGCAAAAGATGCATTTCACTGTGTGTTTCGATTTGCATTTGACTAATAAATGCAGGGCCCTATCCCCAGGGCCTGATAAACTGTATCCCAGGCTGTTTTGAGAGGTGAGGGAGAAGCTGGCTGTGTTTCTGACAGATTTTTAAATCTCCAAATACAACAGGTGAGGTGCCAGATGACTGGAGAACAACAAATGCAGTACCTTTTATTCAAGAAGGGCAGCAGGGGTAAGCCAGATGGAGGCCTGTGACTCTAAGGTCAGTTATTGGAAAATATCTGTGAACCGGATGAAAAAGGTTGCAAATGTTGCAAAAAAGTACACTTGGAAAGTCAGGGATTGATCAAAGATAGTCATCATGGCTTTAGTTGGGGGAGATCTTGTCTAACCAATGTGAGTAAATTTTTTGAAGAAATACAAAATATATTGATGAGGGCGGTGCAATTGATGTAATCTACCTGGAATTCACTAAGGCCTTTGACAAGCTTCCACAGGGGAAACTGATCCAAAAAGTTGGAGCCCAGGGGCTCCTTTGCAATTTGGCAAACTGGATCCATATTCGGCTTAGTAATAGGAGGCAGAGTGTGATGGTGAAGGACTGCTCATGTAATTGTAAGCTTTTGACCAGTGGTGTACCACAAGGATCAGTGCTGAGACCCTTGCTGTTTGTTATATACATTAATACTTTGCATATGAATGCAGGAGATAAGATTTGTAAATTTGCAGATGACACAAAAATTAGTAGTGTTGTTGATAATGAGGATAGTTATAGGCTACAGGATGATATTGGTTAGTTTTTAAAATGGACAGAGCAATTGCAGATTGAATTTAATCTTGATAAATGTGAGGTGATGTGCTTTGGGAGGACTAGTAAATTTAGGATACATACGATGAATGATAGGACCTTGGAGAGTATTGAGGAATAGAGTGACTTTGGTGTACAAGTCCAAGGATCCCTGAAGGTGGCAGCAAAGGTAGATACAGGATACTTGCCTTCACTTATTGGAGCATAGAATATAAGAGCGGGGGGGTTATGGCACAATTTTATAAATCATTGGAGCAAAAATCAGAATGGTGGAGGAACTCAGCAGGTTAGGCAGCATTTGTGGAGGGAAACAGACAGTTGACATCTCAGATCGAAACCTTTCATCTGGATTGAAAGAAAGAAGGCAGATAGCTAGTATAAAGAGGTGAGGGGAAGGGGTGGAACAAGAGCTAGCAAGCAATAGCTGAATCCAGGTCAGGGGTGTGATAAGCAGACAGAGCAGGGAAGAGTGGAAGTAGCGACAGAGGCTGAGAGGTGATAAGTTGAGGAAACAAAGGGCTGCAGATGACAGAATCTGATTGGAAAGGAAGGTGGAGCATGGAATCAAATAAGGGAGGTGGAGTGGGCAGATGGAACATAGGGGGAGGGGACCCAGTGGGAGAAGTGTGTGGGTGATGGGCAGATGGAGTGGGTGGAGGAGGGGAAAGAAACAGGGTGATGGGAGAGTGGGAGTAGGAGGAACTGGGTAGATCAGGAGGAGAGAGTAAAGGATCAGAGGCAGAGCAGGTTACCTAAAATTGGAGAATTCAATGTTCATGCTGTCGGGTTTTAGACTACCCAGATGGAATACGAGGTGCTGTTCCTCTAGTTTGTGTTTAGCCTCACCCTGGCGTTGGAGGAGGCAGAGGACAGAAAGGTTGATGTGGGAATAGGGAGGGGAATTAAAATAGCTAGCAACTGGGAACTCCAGAAGGCCATAGCAGATGGAGGGCAGGTGCTTGGCAAAGCATTCACTTAGTCTGCGCTTGGTCTCACCAAGTGCATTGAACAATTCCTCCTGGGTAGTTTACAGCCCAATGGCATGAACAGTGAATTCTCCAGTTTCAGATAACCTGCTCCCCCTCTGTCCCTTTTCTTTCTCCTCCTGATCTACCCAATTCCTCCTACACACACCCCCCAACCCCACCCTCCACCTATCACCCTGTTTCTTTCCCCTCACCCACTCCACATTTTGTTCTTTGCTCCAAATTCCAGCATCTGCCATCTCTTGTGTCTTTATATAACATTGATTAGGCCACAGCTGGAGCACTGTGTACAGTTCAGGAGAGAGTGCAGAGAAGATTTATCAGGAATGGAGCATTTCCATTATGAGGAGAGATTGGATAGGCTGCTGTTTCCTTGGAACAAAGAAGGCTGACGGGAGAGCTGACAGAGGTGCACAAAATTATGAGGGGTATAGATAGAGTAAATAATGCTAATTTATTTTTCTCCATAGCAGAGGTGTCTGAAACTAGAGGGCATTGGTTTAGGGTAAGGGGTAAGAGGCTTGGAGAGGATCTGAGAAAGAATTTTTTTCACCAAGAGGATGGTTGGAATCTCGAAAGTACTGCCCCTAAGTGAGTAATGGAGACAGGTACTCTCAGAAATTTTAAGTATCCAGACAAGCATTTGAATTGTCAGGGCATACAGGGCTACGGACAAAGTGCTGGAAAATGGGATAGGTGGGTACTTAATGGCTTGCACGGACATGGTGGGCTGAAGGGCCCATTTCTGTACTGTATGACTCAATAGCACCTCATTGGACCTCAAAATTTATTTTTATTGTAAGACCCACTGAAAATCAGATTGTGGAGTTGTGGAATTCTTTAAAAATCTAACTTGATAAAATAGAATTCAATTAAAACTACATCATAGAGTTACAGTATATTTGCACCACTTAAGATTTACATACTGTCAGAATCCAAATTAGTAAACATTAGTGTGTGCTAAGTGAATGTTATCTAGCCCATGTAAAAGAACTAGAAAATGAAATAATGTCCAAATACAGTCCCTAAGATCCACTTACTGCAATAAGCAGAATTACTTCATGCAAATTAGTAAATACATTCAGCCAACCTATGGTAATAAAGTTGTAAATTTAGACCATGGATGCAGAAGTTGTGAGACTTAATTATCCCTCACATTGCAATATGAATGCCACAGTGAAGGAAGACATCTCTAACTTCATGATTTCTTACTAGATAATTACCTGATTTCCAACAGAAGGGAAAGACGAGCATTGTGAATGAAAATAAAATTAGCAGAATAGTTTTATTAGGATATTGTTGTTATTGCTGAGTCAAGTGGAATTATACCAGAGTCCATACCAAGATTTATTGCTTGCATGCATATTGATATTAATTTGAAGTATCTACAAGAGGTATCAGTTAATAAGTGTTTTATTTTGATACTTAAGGAGCAGTGAAATTGTTAGCAGCTCCTGGAAACAGTGTAAGATTATGAGTTGATTTAGAATAAATTATTCTATTTACAGCAATATGGGTTAAGCTTTACTTATCACAGTGATAATTGACAGCTTGGAAATGTTTCCCACGGGATTATAAAGTATGCCTTCCCTGTTTAATGTACTAATAACAAAAGAGTAAACATTATGGAGAGAAGAATTGGAAGGCACTGTGATGTACAAAATTGATTCATGACCTCCTAACTTTAACCCTGACAAGTGTGATTCACATTCTTTGAACTGTAACGGCAGCAAACAGGAATTTGATTCATATCTTTTCAACGATAAGAATGGCATTCTCTTGTGTTAATGGTCAAAATCCTTTGCTGACCTCCACTTGCAAAGTATTTCATTATGCTCCCCACACTCTTTGTATTGGATTGCAGCCTGCTTCTACAAACAAGCAAAATAGAGGTCATTTAATACATGATATATTCAAATTTAAAATTCAGACAAATCATAAAAGAAAAATGTCTTAAGTTTCTGCTCTGCCAATATGTGTAGCATTATAACTTTTCCTATAGATAGTAACAGATCTTATGAATCAATACTGTACCACAAGATGTTGATGTGGTTTCTGCAGTATTCTCCAAGGTGTGGAAAATAGAAGCTAATGGTAGAGGAAGTAATGTGTGGCTATGGATAGAAAATTGGCTGGCAAATGGAAAACAGAGTTCTGGCTGGCAGGAGTGGTGTGTCAGAGGGATCAAGTCAGGCCTCAACTTTTTACAATTTATCTCAATGACTTTGATGAAGGTACTGGAAGTATGGGTGCTAAATTTTCCAATGGTAGGTAAGAAAGTAAATTACAAGGAGGACATGAGGCCACCAAGGGATAGGGGTGAGTTAAGTGCATAGATAAAGATCTAGCAAATTGAGTATTATTTGAAAAAATGTGAAATCGTCCATTTTGGCAGAAAAATGAAAAGGACACATATCTTTAAACAGTGAGGGATCACAGATGTCTGAGATGGAGAAGGATCTGATTTACCGCATGATTTTGTAAAAGGCTAGGATTCTGGTACAGCAAGTAATTAGGATAAGTAGCAGTAATTAGGATAAGTAGTATTATTTATTGCTAGGGATATTAAATACAAAAGTAGGGAGATTATGCTTCAGCTATGAAGGGCATTGGTAAGACTGCATCCAAAGGACTGTGAACAGTATTGGTCTCTTTTTCATTAATGAAGGATGTTAATGCATTGGAAGCAAATTAGAGATACTTACAAGACTATTAACTGGAATGGGAAGGTGGACTTGTAGGGAAAGGTTGGACAGGCTAGGTTTGTATTTGCTGAAGTTTAGGGGACTTGATTGAAATATATGAGATACTGTAGGGTCTTGATATGGTGGATGCGGAGAGAATATTTTCTCTTGTAGGAGAAACTAGAACTAGGGCTCACTCTTTTAAAAATAGGTGGATACCTATTTAAGACCGATGAGGTAATTTTTTTTCTCTCTCAGATGGTCTTGAGCCTTTGGAAATCTCTTCCACAAATGCCATTGAAAGCAGAGTCTTTGAATTTTTTTTAAGGTTGAACATAGGACATAGAACAGTACAGCACAGTACAGGCCCTATGGCCCACAACGTTGTGCCGACCTACATAAACCTACTCCACAATCAATCTAACCATTCCCTCTTACATGGCCCATAACCCTCCATTTTTCTTACATCCATGTGCCTATCTAAGGGTCTTTATTGTCCCTATTGTATCAGCCTCTACCACCACCCCAGGCAGTGCATTCCAGGTACCATCCGCTCTCTGACATCTCCCCTAAACTTTCCTCCACTCACTTTAAACGGACATCCTCTAGTATTGGCCATTGCTGCCCTGTGGAAAAGGTGCTGGCTGTCCACTAATCTATGCCTCTCATAATCTTATGCACCTCCATCAAGTCGCCTCTCATCCTCTGTCGCTGCAAAGAGAAAAGCCCTAGCTCACTCAACCTTTCCTCATAAGACATGTTCTCTAATCTAGGCAGCATCCTGGTAAATCTCCTCTGCACCCTCTCTGAAGCTTCCACATCCTTCCTACAATGAGGCAACCAGAACTGAGCATAGTACTCTAGGTGTGGTCTAACCAGAGTTTTATAGAGCTGCAACATTACCTTGTGGCTCTTGAACTCAATCCCCCGACAAATGAAGGCCAGCACACCATATGCCTTCTTAACCACCCTATCAACTTGAGTGGCAGCTTTGAGGGATCTATGGACGTGGACCCCAAGATCCCTCTGTTCTTCCACACTGCTAAGGATCCTGCCATTAACCTTGTACTCTGCCTTCAAGCTTGAGTTCAAGTGAGGTAGATGGATTCTTGATAAACAGGGGGATGAATGTTTGCCACAGGTAGATGGGAATGCAAAATAGAGGTAATAATCACATCAGCCATGATCTATTTAAATAGTGGAGCAGGCT
Source organism: Pristis pectinata (assembly GCF_009764475.1). Taxonomy (NCBI): domain Eukaryota; kingdom Metazoa; phylum Chordata; class Chondrichthyes; order Rhinopristiformes; family Pristidae; genus Pristis; species Pristis pectinata. Next base: position 19,594,562 of record NC_067414.1, read on the forward strand.
TGAGTTTTTCGGCTGTCGTGTCACTTGTGTAATCTGGTTCACAGCATATCCACACACTATTGTCTTCCAACTCAGAGCCCTGGCAGCACACTGCAGAGTTTAAAAGGCCTGTCTTCCTGCAGGAAATGAGATTTCTCCTCCTATCACAGGGATCTGGGGTAAATGCCTGTCATTGTATCCCGTAGCTGGTTTTTCCAGAATGGTGGAATGTAGTAATCAGAAGTTGGGTCTGTCAGGCCAAGTGCTCATCGTCAGCATCTAACGGAAACATCCACGTCCTCCACCATGGCAGAAGTTTATCTTCCAGCAGCTTGGTGGCAGCCATAAGTGAAGCACTGCAACATGATGATAATACAATGAAACTTACTTGGAAGGTAAGCACACTGGGGAAGCCTCAGTGTTAAGAGTTAGAGTCATAGTTTTACAGCATGGAAAGCAGGCCTTTTAGCCCAACTCATCCATGCCGACCAAGATGAGTTTCCTAAGAAGGTCATTGCTTGTCTAGTTTAATCTAGCTGTCATCATTTTACTAATTTGGCCCAAAACAAGAGAGCTTTTGTGTTGAGACTTTTGCTTTTTAAAAGATTTATTAAAGTGCTTTTATTTTAGCTTGAAATTCATGTGGTGAAGAAATTGTGCAGAGCAATGAGTGGCCATGCTCTATCGAGGGGGACAAATGCTTTGTACGGCAGTTCTTGCTTCTAATCCAAAGCATGAAAATCAGCCCTGGCAACGAGGAGAGAGATCACAATTCCTCCAGATGTAGGTGATAAGGCATTTACATTTGTCATAATAAAATGCAATACAGTGCCCTGGTTTTGAAGATATTATTGAAGGGGAAGGTAGTTTTGTCTCCAGTTACATGAGAGGGTCGGGGGTTAACTATACTCTCAGGAGGTGCAAGGTCATAGATACTGAACCTGTTCCCTGAGCTCTTGTAAGCAATAAGACTTCCGTCAGAGAGTGTGATATAGAGGTTGAGCATTAATAGCTCAATGTAATTATGTCAGAATAATTGCAGCTCTCAATATTACAGGGTCAACAGTTATTTGAATTATTTCCAGAATAATTCATGATATCTTACATTCTATTTGCAGACCCCCTTGCAACTGGAACAAGTTTTTTACCAGGATAAAATCAACAAAATCAATAGTCTGAGAGTCCATTAATTGGCTTCAGTCTCAACATTGTATCATCTTCAAGACCTTCTCCTCAGAGGATGTTAAGGCACTTGGGTGACAGTACCTCCACGTGATCAGACTCATTCTCACATTACCTTTAAACACAATCTTGATTAGCACAAGGTACGGCTTGAGATTCCCTTGGCTGACTTGGAACCCAATACTTCAGTGGCTGCTTCTCCGATGCACACAGGAAAGTCTGAAAAGGAAGCCAACCTTTAGCCTTCTAACCTTGCCCCTAGAATTAATTGCTTTCATGGAGATATTGATAATAAATTAGTTCAAATTGAATAATCAGCAACTGCCCTGATAGAGGGACTGATTAACACAATATTATACACAGATTTTCTTACAGTATAAAGATAGGTGGGAAAGTTGTGAGGTGGACATAAAAAAGTCTGCAAATAGGTTAAATGAATGAATGAAATATTGGCAGCTGGAGTGTAAGGTGGAGGAGTGTGATATCATTTACTTTAGTGAGAAGAATAGAAAAGCAGAGTATTATTTAAATAGTGACAATTGAGTGCTGGTGTTCAGAGAAATTAGCGTTTCCTCATACATGAAACACAGAATGTTAGCATATGGGTACAGCAAGTAATCTGGAAGTGAAGTGGAATGTTTGCCTTTATTGCAAGGGGGATGGAACGTGAAAGTAGGGAAGTGTTTTATAACCTGACACATCAGTCCATATCTCCTGTGCCCTTCCCACAATTTCACAAGTTTACCCTTCAGCTACTAATCTACTTTTTTTTATTTTTCTTGTTCAAATCTTTCAATCCATTGCCCTATTTAATCTTTCTGCAGGATCATTCTAATTTATGTAAAACTTGTTCTCTCTCAATTTGCCTTATACCGGAACCTGTTGCAGTATCCTGGGAATCTGAAACACTCCCTTTTACAAGTGTGTCCATCCTGGCACTATTTTAATCTGTTGGTCATGTATTCTGGCAGTGGGATGTCTCAAGTGAAATGTTAAACACTTACAGTCCAATAGTCAAGGGTTCTTATCTGTAATAGATCCCAATACATCTAGCTATCAGTAATTACATCAGATCCAGTGAGTAAGTAAAGCTTCTCATCAGTCTTGTGGTTTCCAATTTCTTTCTATTAGTTCAGGTTGAAGTTTGGGCCTGTTTACGTAGCAGAATCCCTTTGCTCATGTTATTAATTTGGATGTACTTGATATTGACATAAGTACCTAAAGTTTAGAAAATGTACATTTCCTCAGTATTTCATTGAAAGGGAAGTCAAATAGGAGTAGGACATGGGGAATGTTGATGAACAGAGGAACCTTCGGTTTGAGGTCCATAGTTCTCTAAAGTGGCAACACTGGCATACTTGCCTTCTCAGGTTGGAGCATAGAATTTAAAAGTTAGAATGTCATATTGCAACTTTACAAATGCTGATTAGACTGCACATGGAGTATTGTGCACAATTTTGGTCAGCACACTATAGGAAAGATGTGAATGCTCTGGAGAGGATGTAGAGGAGATTAACCAGAATGTTGCCTGCCTTGGAGGACTTTAGTTATGGTGGGGATTGGACAGATTGGGCTTGTTTTCCCTGGAGCAAAGGAAGCTGAGTGATGACCCAATAGAAGTATATAGATTATGAGGCATAAAGTAGGTAGTCAGAATCTTTTTCCCATGTCAAAAACAAGAGGGCATAGGTTTAAATTGAGAGGAAGTAGTGTAAATGGGATTTGAGGTGAACATTTTTTTTACACAGAGAGTGGTTGATACCTGGAACTCGCTGCCAGAGGAGATGGTGGAATCAGACACAATCACTACATTTAAGGGACATTTAGACAGCCACTTCAATACGCAAGGCATAGAAGGATACAGACCTAGTGTGAGCAACTGGGATTAGTGTAGATGGGTAAAAAGGTTGGCATATATTAATGGGTTTGAGATCCCATTTCTGTGCCACACAACTTTATGACTCTATGAACATTCTATTCTATTTACTATAGCAATATATTTATTTAAGATTTTAAAATAGCTGAATTTAACAACACAAAAACCAGTTATTAGAACCAACTGGTTTATGTTATACCCAACCCCTTTAATCTAAACAGTGACATATCCCACTGTTCTTTTATTCCTGTTTATTTATTTAAAATATGTTTATTTAGTTGCTCTTTAAAGTTGATACACTGATGAGGGAGCGCACCATAGATCTTCCAAACAAATAGACTGATTTAATAGAAGAGTTTATAGATTCTCTGGAACTGAAAAGAATGCTGATTTGATTGAAGAATGCATAGAGAAAAGCTATATCTGCAAGGTGGGGGTTCCCCAGGACTGTGGGGCCTGGTCTAAATATTAGGGCCAGGCATGTCAGGAATGAAGTTAGTAACCAAAGGACCTGTAGAAATTTAGAACACTTTTTTTGCAAACACAGCTGGTACTACATTAATTTTAAATCTGTGATTAATAGTCCTTTAGTACCCAAAGTATTAGGGGATATGGAGCAAAAACAGGTACAGTGGCATGCAGAAGTTTGGGCACCCTGGTCAAAATTTCTGTTACTATGAATAGCTAAGCGAGTAAAAGATGACTTGATTTCCAAAAGGCATAAAGATGACACATTTCTTTAATATTTTAAGCAAGATTACTTTTTTATTTCCATCTTTTAAAGTTTCAAAATAACAAAAAAGGAAAAGGGCCCGAAGCAAAAGTTTGGGCACACTGCATGGTCAGTACTTAGTAGCACCCCCTTTGGCAAGTATCGCAGCTTGTAAACGCTTTCTGTAGCCAGCTAAGAGTCTTTTAATTCTTGTTTGGGGGATTTTCACCCATTCTTCCTTGCAAAAGGCTTCTAGTTCTGTGAGATTCTTGGGCTGTCTTGCATTTACTGCTCTTTTGAGGTCTATCCACAGATTTTCGATGATGTTTAGATCGGGGACTGTGAGGGCCATGGCAAAACCTTCAGCTTGTGCCTCTTCAGGTAGTCCATTGTGGATTTTGAGGTGTGTTTAGGATCGTTATCTTGTTGTAGAAGCCATCCTCTTTTCATATTCAGCTTTTTTACAGATGGTATGATGTTTGCTTCCAGAATTTGCTGGTATTGAATTGAATTCATTCTTCCCTCTACCAGTGAAATGTTCCCCATGTCACTGGCTGCAACACAAGCCCAAAGCATGATCGATCCACCCCTGTGCTTAACAGTTGGAGAGGTGTTCATTTCATTAAATTCTGCACCCTTTTTTCTCCAAACATACCTTTGCTCATTGTAGCCAAAAACTTCACCAGTCCACAGGACTTGTTTCCAAAATGCATCAGGCTTGTTTAGATGTTCCTTTGCAAACTTCTGACACTGAATTTTGTGGTGAGGATGCAGGAAAGGTTTTCTTCTGATGACTCTTCAATGAAGGTCATATTTGTGCAGGTGTCGCTGCACAGTAGAACAGTGCACCACCACTCCAGAGTCTGCTAAATCTTCCTGAAGGTCTTTTGCTGTCAAACAGGGGTTTTGATTTTCCTTTCTAGCAATCCTACGAGCAGTTCTCTTGGAAAGTTTTCTTGGTCTTCCAGACCTCAACTTGAACTCCACCATTCCTGTTAACTGCCATTTCTTAATTACATTACGAACTGAGGAAACGGCTACCTGAAAATGCTTTGCTATCTTCTTATAGCCTTCTCCTGCTTTGTGGGCATCATTTATTGTAATTTTCAGAGTGCTAGGCAGCTGCTTGCAGGAGCCCATGGCTGCTGATTGTTGGGACAAGGTTTAAGGAGTCAGGGTATTTATAAAGCTTTGAAATTTGCATCACCTGGCCTTTCCTAATGATGACTGTGAACAAGCCATAACCCTAACAAGCTAATGAAGGTCTGAGACCTTGGTAAAAGTTATCTGAGTGCTCAAATCTCTTGGGGTGCCCAAACTTTTGCATGGTGCTCCTTTCCTTTTTTCACACTAAAATTGTACAAAACAAAAATAATACACTAATCTTGCTTAAAATGTTGAAAAGAATGTTTCATCTTTAACTTTATGACTTTTGGAGATCAGTTCACATTCTACTCACTTAACTATTCACAGTAACAGAAATTTTGACCAGGGGTGCCAAACTTTTGCATGCCACTATATGTAGAGTTAAAAATCAAATCGATCATGACCTCACTGAATGGTATTACAAGCTCTATGGTTTATATGGCCTATTCCTATTCTTATTTCTAAATGTATCAATGCAATCACCTCACCTATGTCAAATGGTAGAAATGTTCACATTCTCATCACTTTCCTAGTAAAGGATATTCTCCTGATTTCCCTATTGAATTTATTACCTTGTATTTCTGGCTCCTAGATTTGGCCTCCCATTCACAAATTTTAAAGACATTTATTTAGTCATCCCTCAGCTAGGGGGATGAACTGAGGGCTAGGGGGATGAACTAAGGGCTTGGATAAGTATGGGGGACTATGATATTGTGGCTATTACTGAGACATGGCTGACATCAGGGCAGGAGTGGATATTGGATATTCCTGGTTTTTGGTGTTTTAAGAGGGATAGGGAAGAGGGGAGGAGAGGAGGAGGGGTGGCGATACTGGTCAGGGACACTGTTACGGCTGTGGAAAGGATGGATGTTGTAGAAGGATCATCTCTGGAGTCCGTATGGGTGGAATTAAGGAACAAGAAAGGAGCTGTTACTCTACTAGGAGTATTCTATAGGCCCCCCGGTAGCAGTAGAGATATAGAGGAGCAGATTGGCAGGCAGTGTTTGGAGAGAAGCAAAAATAACAGGGTTGTTATAATGGGAGACTTCAACTTCCCAAATATAGACTGGAACCTGCTTAGTGCCAAAGGTTTAGATGGGACGGAATTTGTTAAATGTGTCCAGGAGGGATTCCTGACACAGTATGTTGACAAGCCGACTAGAGAGAATGCCATGTTAGATCTCGTTTTAGGAAATGAACCGGGACAGGTGAAGGATCTATTGGTGGGTGAGCATTTGGGGGACAGTGACCATTGGTCCATAACCTTTAAAATTGTCATGGACAGGGACAGGTGCAGAGAGGACAAGAGGATTTTTAATTGGGGAAGGGTGAACTATGAGGCTATAAGGAGAGAACTTGGGAGTGTAAATTGGGATGTCCTTTTTGAAGGAAAATGTACCATGGAGATGTGGTCGATGTTCAGGGATCCTATGCAGGATGTTAGGGATAAATATGTCCCGGTGAGGCAGGGAAGGAATGGCAGGGTGAAGGAACCGTGGGTGACAAGAGAGGTGGAAGACTTGTTAGGGAGAAGAAGGTAACATACGTGAGGTATAAGCAGCAAGGTTCAGACAGGGCCCGTGAGGAATATAGAGGAAGGAACTTAAGAAAGGGCTGAGGAGAGCTAGAAGGGGATATGAAAAGGCGTTGGTTAGTAGGGTTAAGAAAAATCCCAAGGCCTCTTTCAAGTACGTGAAGGGTAGGAGGATGGCTAGGGTAAAGGTAGGTCTGATTAAAGACAAAGGTGGGAGAATGTGCCTGGAGGCGGCGGAAGTGGGAGAAGTTCTCAATGAGTACTTCTCTTCGGTATTCACCAAGGAGAGGGGTCTTGATGACGCGGAAGGGAGTGCTGGTAAGGGTAATGTTCTCGAGGTTGTAGATATCAAGAGAGAGGACGTGTTGAAGTTGTTAAATAATATTAAGACAGATAAATCTCCGGGGCCTGACGGGATTTTCCCCAGGTTGCTTCGAGAGGCGAGGGAGGAGATTGTTGAACCACTGGTAAGGATCTTTGAGTCCTCGTTGTCCACAGGGATGGTGCCAGAGGATTGGAGGGTGGTGAATGTTGTCCCCTTGTTCAAAAAAGGTAGTAGGGATAGTCCAGGGAATTATAGACCGGTGAGTCTCACGTCTGTGGTGGGTAAGCTGTTAGAAAGGATTCTAAGGGATAGGATCTATGAACACCTAGAGAATCATGGACTGATTAGGGACAGCCAGCATGGCTTTGTGAAGGGAAGATCTTGCCTCACAAGCCTGATAGAGTTCTTTGAGGAGGTGACGAGGAAGATTGATGAGGGTAGTGTGGTGGATGTGGTCTATATGGATTTTAGTAAGGCTTCTTCAGAAGGTCAGAGGCCAAGGGATCCAGGGAAGCTTGGCTGTGTGGATTAGGAATTGGCTTGCCTGTAGAAAGCAGAGGGTTGTGGTGGAGGGAGTGCCCTCGGATTGGAGGGCAGTGACTAGTGGTGTCCCGCAGGGATCGGTTCGGGGACCTCTACTTTTTGTGATATTTATAGATGACTTAGATGAGGGGGTGGAAGGCTGGGTTAGTAAGTTTGCGGACGACACTAAGATCGGCGTTGTTGTGGATAGTGTGGAGGACTGTCGGAGCTTACAGAGGGATATTGATAGGATGCAGAGCTGGGCTGACAAGTGGCAGATGGAGTTCAATCCGGAGAAGTGTGAGGTGGTACACTTTGGAAGGACAAACTCCAGGGCGGAGTACTGGGTGAATGGCAAGGTACTTGGCAGTGTGGAGGAGCAGAGGGATCTGGGGGTTCATATTCACAGTTCACTAAAAGTTGCCTCACAGGTGGATAGAGCAGTTAAGAAGGCCAATGGGATGTTGGCTTTCATAAATCGTGGGATTGAGTTTAAGAACTGCGAAGTGATGATGCAGCTTTACAAAACTCTAGTTAGACCACACTTGGAGTACTGTGTTCAGTTCTGGTCGCCTCATTATAGGAAGAATGTGGAAGCGTTGGAGAGGGTGCAGAGGAGATTTATCGGGATGCTGCTTGGATTAGAGCATATGGAATATGAGGAGAGGCTTAAGGTGTTAGGGCTTTATTCACTGGAAAGGAGGAGGATGAGAGGAGACATGATAGAGGTATATAAAATATTGAGAGGAATAGATAGAGTAGACAGTCAGCACCTCCTTTCCAGGGCACCAGTGCTCAAGATGAGAGGGCATGGCTTTAAGGTTATGGGTGGGAGGTTCAGGGGAGATGTTAGGGGGAGGTTTTTCACCCAGAGAGTGGTTGGTGCATGGAATGCACTGCCTGGGGTGGTGGTGGAGGCAGATACATTGGACAGGTTCAAGAGTTTGTTGGATAGGCATATGGAGGAATGTGAGATAGAGGGATATGCGGGAGGAAAGGGTTAGATAGTGTGAGGGTGGTTTGATGGACAGCACAACATGGTGGGCCGAAGGGCCTGTTTTGTGCTGTATGGTTCTATGGTTCTATGGTATTCGAGAGAAAGTAGTCCCAGTTTATTCACTCTGTTCCAATAGTTACAAGATATCAGTTGTGGTATTAATCTTGTAAATGTCTTTGTACCTTTCCCATTATATTTAAATACTACCCATAACATGGAGACCAGAATTGTATAAAACCCAAGTGTGATCCAACTAAGATATAGGTATATTCCAGCAATATTATCAGATTAAAAATACACCCATTTATTTTCATTTTGTTGTCACAATGCAGAGCAGTCTGCCTTAAGCAAAATCAAGGTAAAAAGATTATAGATTCTCTGGAATTGAAAAGAATGCTGATTTGATTGAAAGAATCACAGAGAACAGTTATCTCTTCAGGTTGGGTTGTCCAGGACTATGGGGCTTGGTCTAACTATTAGAGTCAGGTGTTTCAGGAGTGAACTTTGTCCACTACGTGCAAGGAGTGGAAGAAATTTAGAACTCTTTTCTGCAAACAGCAGCTGGTACTATGTTAATTTAAATCTGCAAATGATAGTTCTTTGTTAGCCAAACTATGAAGGGATATGGAGCTTTCAGTTGTGGGTAGCCACACGCTTTGGTACTGCTCAGCGCAAAAGCATTAAAATGGCAATCTGCATCTAAACTCTGGTCCAAAGGGATGATAATCAGGTCACTGTCTTTTCATCATTTTTGGTGTCCTTAGCAATAACTGATCCTCTTCAACAGCTGTTTCAATAATTTCTATCAAAAAAGAAAATGGTGACTTGAGTTTGTATAGAATTTTCACACATTCTGGATACTCAGATAATATAGGAAGTACCCTCAGTCAAATCATAGGAGCAGATGTAAACCATTAGACCCATGCAGCTGAGCTTGTATTCGACTAGACCATAGCAGACCTATATCTTAACCTCATCTGCTTTGGTTCCAAAGCCCTATACCATTGCATAATAAACTTTGGATCACTTCCACAGAAATCACTGAGAAGGGATGGGCACACATGGGTAAATCAGCTGTAAGATAAAAGAAATGAAACCTTATCTTCTAGAACTATATTGTTAAAATTACAATAATTATATATTTTGTTTTCTTTTATTTCCTGCTTCTATGCTTCCTCCTTGCATATTGTTGCCCAACTCATTCTAACCTGTCACATCACATCTCTTGTTTGCTGCTACTGCTACATAGCTGTTGCCACTGCCTGTGAGGCTTTGTGAGGATTGGGGCTGGAACAAAGCTCAGAACATGGGCAAGTGTGCAGATGGAGAATAGTCAGGAATGTGGGCAGGTTTGTGTTTGGAATGTGGCTAACAATGGGGTCCAGCATGCAAATAGAGAGTGACCAGCAGTTGGGACCAGGTGTGCAGATCGAGCCTTGCACGGAACCACGATCAGTTGTGCCGAAGGACCACCTCATAGAACGGGGCCTATTGTGCTGTTGGAGCATCAGGTGAATGGGGCCAGGAATGCGGACAGAGCACTGTGGTGAGTGGAGTCAGTAATGTAGACAGAAGATGGCAAGGGACAAGGTCGGGAGCGTGCACAGGTTGGAGCTGGTAACTGGAGCATGTCTGGGACTGGGAGCTGGAGACTAGAGCGTGGCTAGGAATGTGAACAGGTGTGCCCAGATAGGAATGGGGTAAGGGGATATAAGGGTAGAAGAGACAGCCAGAGCAGGGCAGAAACTCTAAATGAAGGAGTTCACAGACAGGAAGAACTGTGGGTGCGAAGGGAGAATGGGGAAGGTCGTTGAAGGTGACATGAAGTGAGGGAGGAGACGGTGGCCATGGACACCTGTATCTGAGCCCATGGTGTGTCTGTGTGTGTTTATTTAATTGCACATATTGTACATCATTAGGGTCATCGAAGTACATCTGTTGTGTAAACATTTTAAGTATTGTTACTGTTATTACTCGGTGTCTTTTTAATTTCCATATATTCTGTTTTTTTAAACAATTTATTGTTTCATTGTACAATCTGACTTTGTTTTAGTCACACGAGTCTCTCCATAAAATTGCATCAATAAGGAAAGGGAGCAACATACTAATTTTTTTAGTTAGTGTAGCTTTCACATTGAAAGTTGACTATTGCCTGAAAAATAGTGAAGATCCTGAAGAATAGTGGATAGTTTAGATGGAGCAGAATTTGTTAGGGATTTCGTAAATCAGTATGTTGATGGTCCAACTAGAGGAGGGGTTCATACTGGACCTGGTATTGGGAAATGAGCTTGGTCAGGTGACCGACCTTTCAGTGGGAGAACATTTAGGAAACAGTGATCACAACTCCATAAGTTTTAAGATAGCTATGAATAGGGATAAGTATGGACCTTGTAGAAGAGTATTAAATTGGAGCAGAGCAAATTACAAGAATACTGGGCAGGAACTAGGGAAAGTTAGTTGCGAACAGCTGTTTTTGGGCAAGTTTGTATCTGACATGTGGAGGGTGTTTAAAGACCAACTGCACAGAGTACAGGACAGGTATGTTCCAGTAAGAAGGAAGGACAAGGATGGCAAGGTAAGGAATCCTTTGATTATGAGAGAGGTGGTAAATTTAGTCAAGAAGAAAAAGGAAGCATATTTAAGTATAAAGTCAAACAAGGCCATTGACAATTATACAAAAGCTAAAAAAGAACTCAAGAAGGGAATTTGGAGAGCCAAGAGGGGCCATGAAAATTCCTTGGCAAGTAAGATTAAAGAGAATCCCAAGGCATTTTACACCTACATTAAGAGCAAGAGGATAACTAGGGAGATGGTAGGACCACTCAAGGATGAAGGAGAGAATATGTGCTTGGAGGCAGAAGATGTGGGCAAGGTCCTAAATGAGTACTTTATGTCGGTATTTACCAAGGAGAAGGATGTGCAGGATAGTGAGATCACTGAGGAATGATGCTAATATGCTAGGGGATTTTTGAGAGAAGAAAAGAGGTAGTGCTGGGTCTCTTGAAGATAAGATATCAGATATTTATTTCTTTATTAATCAGATGTACATAGAGGCACACAGTGAAATGAGTCTTTTTGCGTTACTGAGAATGTGCTGGGGACAGCCCGCAAGTGTCGCCACTCTTCTGGCGCCAACATAACATGGCCACAGCTCCTAACCTGTACGTCTTTGGAATGTGGGCGGAAACCAGAGCTCCCAGAGGAAACCCACGTGGACAGAGTCAGCGGCGGAATTGAACACAGGTCACTGGCACTGTAATAGTATTACACTAACCACTACACTACTGTGCATCCGAAGAACATTAAAGTGGATAAGTCCCAGAGCCTGATGGGTTATACCTCAGATTATTGAGAGAGGCAAGAGATGAGATTGCTGGGGCCTTGACCAAGATCTTCGTGTCCTCTCGAGCTACAGACAAGGTCCCAGAGGACTAGTGTTTAGCTGATGTTATTCCGCTGTTTAAGAAGGGATATGGGGATAATCCTGGAAACTATAAACCGGTGAGTCTCACGTCACTGGTAGGGAAGCTATTGGAGAGGATTCTTAGGGATAGGATTTATAAGCATTTGGAAAACCATGGCTTAATTAGGGATAATCAGCATGGATTTGCGTGGAGCAAGTCATGTCTTACTAACTTGATTGAGTTTTTTGAGGAGGTGACGAAGGTAATTGAGGGTAGAGCTGTGGGTGTTGTCTACGTGGATTTTAGTAAGGCATTTGACAAGGTCCCACATCATAGGCTCATCCAGAAGATTGAGATGCATGGGACCCACAGTGACTTCGGCGGCTTCAATTCAGAATTGGCTTACCCACAGAAGACAGAGAGTAGTGGTCGATGGGACTTATTCTGGAGGTCGGTGACTAGCAGTGTTCTGTAGGGATCCATACTGGGACCTCTGCTGTTTGTGATACATATAAATGACTTGGAAGAAAATGTGGATGAGTGGGTTAGTAAGTTCACAGATGGTACAAAGATTGGTGGTATTGTGGATAGTGTAGAAGATTGCCAAAGGATACAGCATAATATAGATCAGTTGCAGATATGAGTGGAGAAGTGGCAGATGGAATTTAATACAGCCAAGTGTGAAGTGTCGCACTTTGGGAGATCAAACGTAAAGGGACAGTATACAGTTAATAGCAGGACCCTTAATAGTGTTGATGAGCAGAGGGATCTTGGGGTCCATGTCCATAGCTCCCTGAAAGTGGTTGCACAATTTGATAGGGTAGTAGAAGGTGTATGGCATTCTTGCCTTTATTAGTTGAGGCATTGAGATTAAGAGTTGGGAAGTTATGTTGCAGTTTTATAAAACTCTGGTTAGGCTACATCTGCAGTATTGCATTCAATTCTGGTCACCCCATTATAGGAAGGATGTAGAGGCTTTGGAGAGGATGCAGAAGAGGTTTACCAGGATGCTGCCTGGATTAGAGGACATCTGCTATGAAGAGAGGTTAAACAAACTTGGGTTGTTTTCTTTGGAGTGATGGAGGCTGAAGGGAGACCTAATAGGAGTTTATAAGATTATGAAGGGCATAAAGAGAGTAGACAGTGGGTATCTTTTTTCCCCACAGAGTCAAACTGTCTAATACCAGAGGGCATGCATTTAAGGTGAGAGCGGGTAAGTCAAAGGAGATGTGTTGGGTAAGTTTTTTTGCACATAGAATGGTGGGTGCCTGGAATGCACTGCCAGGAGTGGTAGTGGAGACAAATGTGATAGAGGTGTTTAAGAGGCTGTTGGATAAGCACGTGAATGTGCAGAGAATGGAGGAATAAGGACATTGTGTAGCAGAAGGAATTAGTTTAGCTAGGCTTTTAATTACTACTTTAATTAGTTCAGCATGTCACCATGGGCCAAAGGGCCTGTTCCTGTGCTGTACTTTTCTATGTTCTGTCCTTGATTTAGAGTGTGTGAGAAGGTGGGAGATATGGCAGTCCTCTTCCTCACATGTCACACGTTGGTAGTTTATGACAGTAATTATGGTTGTAACTAGTTACCATAATTGGTCTCCTTAGGTTATTTAGATTATGTTTCCAACATGTAATACCATGAGGTTCCTTGTAAACAATGGAACATAACAGACTTCTTTGGACTGTAATGCGTGCTCTGAGTAACATGAAGTAAACTGAACTGAGTCAGGATGGTAGGCAATGGGCAAGTAAAACTGCTCTGTTCAGTGCAATATACAACAAAAGATAAATATCGCTGGAGAGTGTGCTCCAAACTCAAATAAACCATGAAAAATGTTGAAGTGGATAATGAACATGATCAAGTTGTGTTTCTTTAGAAAGTTGTTTTAAAATTTCTATACTCTAAAGTTTAAGTTTTTCACTTGGTAAACTGTTCATTATTGTCACATGTACTAGGTACAGAGAAAAACTTTGTTTTACATGCCATCTATAGAGATAATTTCATAACATCAGTGCATTGAGGTAGTATACTTCACGGAAATTCAGAGATGATTTTTCAGTCCACAGATATAGAATGTCAAAGGCAGTGAAATTGAGCTGGAATTGCTTTTACCCAATCCAAATCCATCTGGAGTGTATAACCTTCTTGAAGATCTTAAGATCTTAATCTTAAACCTTCTTGAAAGACCTAAAAACTAAACTGGTTCATTAATGTTATTCAAGGAGAGGACTCTGTAACCCACCAATGGTAGTCATACACTGGTTGACTCTGAAAGCTCTCTGGGTAGCTGGAGATGATTGATTAATTGGCTGTTTTTTTCACATCCCAAAAAAAAAACAGAAGGTTCCATTGAAATCACTTGCCTGTACAACTTTCCACAATGCTGCTTAATTTCTTCTGAGCATTCTTAATTGTTCTAATTTCTGATAAGGTGTTATTAGGGACAGCAGGCAAGAAGAATGAAATATCCATCCATCAACATCAGTTTTGAAGAAGGACGGAACACAGCAATGTAGTCACACGGATTCTCGTATTAACAGGAAGTCTACAATCTGATTGAGAACATGTTGAGGACCAGGTTGTGGAAACTTTATCAATTTTAACAGCAGGACTTCAGTGAAATATTATTGTATTATCAGCCAGCTGGTAGGCTGGGAAATTAACAGCACAGAAATATGCCATTCTATTCAACAAGTTAATGCTTGTTTATTCTGCACATGAGTTTGGCATTTGGATTTCCTGCAAGTAAGCAGAGAATATGTAACAGGTTTACAGCATTAGCTGTGCCATCACCAGCCTCTCTGTCTAATTAGTGAAACTCTCATTAGGCTTCTCCTGACTATGAAATTATGAAATGTGCAACTTGCCACTACAACTCATAAGGTAGTGTTGGGTACACATTTTATGACCTTCCAACTTAGAAATTGCATTTTTAATTTTTTCAGTGTGCTAGAACAGCACAGTATGGAGCACAAGTGCTTGTTAAATTAGAATTGCAGTCTCCCATTGCAATCCTCACTCAGGAGCATTGTTGGATTCCCTGGTATACTGGTGTGCTGCTTCAGTTTCAAGATCCATAGAATTGATCTGTTTCAGTAGCAAGCTGCTGCTGGCATCCACGTAGTTCATACAGTGCAACATGCAGAACACAAACAGCATGACTGCTATACTGGAGATAGCTGCTGCTTCTAGAATATCTGCTGCAATGTTGGAAGATGGAATGAGATTGGTTCCAGATTTTCAGAGAATCATCTTGACAGGTTGATGAAGGATGCTACCCAAGGAAGGATGTTCCCTGTGCTCCATAGCCAAGTAGACCCTCTAGGGATAGAGCAGGTGCATTTGGTAGGAGATTACTAGGGAGGTATCAATACTCTCTGGTTATCTATGAGAAGCTGAGTTCATCAGCACTTAAAATTTTTTCATAACATCTGCAGCCTTTGGATTCATCTCTGTTACCACCTCCCCCCATCCCCCACATTCCCTCTCTCTCACACACTAGTTCTGACTCTTTCATTTTCACAGCTTCCTGCACTTTCTCCCTTTGCTCACTCATACAATGTATCACCCCCTCTCCCAAAACCGCCTCTCCAAAGCATGAGAATGGGCAATAGATTGACAGCTTGGAATGATCTGGTGCTCAGGTTAATATTGACTTGTACTGTGACAGCGGTGCAGGCATCTGTGTGAGTCTATGTTTGAGGTCTCAAGACCTCAATGAAGACTTGTTGAAGCATAGCCAGCATAGAAATTGGTCGTTGGAGAAGTCTAGCTATGACTGTATGTTCTTGGGTCTATAAGGTCCTGGGTGATGAGCCCTTCTATGCTTTTGTCATTACCTCCATGCTCTCCAGCAGGAAGTGTAGACAAATGCCGATTGGAAGTAGACTCTGAGTGCAGAATTAGTTAAAAGTGCAAGGAAGGCTGAATGTTAAGCAAGAGTAGTTTGTAACCTATGCAGTGAGCCTACAGAGCTGAAAAAAACACAGGAGACACAAGAGACTGCAGATGCTGGTATCTGGAGCAACACACAAAACGCTGGAGGAACTCAGCACGTCAGGCAGCAGCTATGGAAGGAAATGGACAGTTGATGTTTTGGGTTGAGACCCTTCATTGGACTGACCTGTTCCAGTCTCGACCCGAAACGTTGACTGTTCATTTCCCTCCATAGCTGCAGCCTGACCTGCTGAGTTCCTCCAGCGTTTTGTGTGTTGCTGAAAAAGAACACAGTTTGAATGTGGTTACCCTGTTTCAGGAAACATTGTTACTAATTTAATGGCTGATGTTTTTCAAATAATAATCAAAAAGCTGCAAATACTGGAAACCTGAAATAAAAATAGAAAATGCTGGAAATGTTCAGCAGGCCAGGCAGCATCTGGGGGAAGAGAAACAAAATCAATATTTCAAGCTGAACAACCTTTGCTCTGATGAAGGGTCTTTGAACTGAAACATTAACTCTGTTTCCCTTTCCACTGATGTTCTTCAGACCAGTGAAGCTGAAAATCACCCTTGAATGTGAAAATCAGGTTTTGCAGTATTGTTGACATCACTGCAGCAAGTTGCACGATGGACTCACATTTTTAACGTTAATGAAATCCTGACAGAAAGTCAGGTGCCAAGTTTTCTCCATGGCGCTAAGATAGCTGAAATGGTCGCAGTTTTGCTTCTCTCAAGGTTAAATCTATTTTCAATTGTAAGCACTGTTTTTGTCAGTGCAATAAATACTAATTTCTAGATACTGCCCCCACCTCAAGTCCTTTCCAAACAATGGGACATTCACAGAACATAGAGCAGTACAGCACAGTACAGGCCCTTTGGCCCACAGTGTTGTGCCCAGCTATATAACCCTTATCCACATTCTGTCTGTCCCCCTACTTCACCTTCCATAACCCTCTATTTTTCTTTTCTACATGTGTCTATCTAAGAGTCTCTTAAATGACCCTATTGTATCAGTCCCTACCACCCACCTGGCAGTGCATTCCAGGCACCCACCACTCTCTGTGTAAACAAAAAACCTACCTCTGACGTCCCCCCTGAACTTTCCTTTGAGAATTACAATTGCTTTCCCAGTTTTTATTGTTATTTTCAGTCGGAGTCTGTTGTAACCATCCTAGTGGTTGTACAAAGTAGTTCCCTGGCTCATGACACTATATCAGGAATCCTTCACTTACCACCAGCTATGTCGAGAACATATGGAAAAGAAGCAGTAGTGGACCACTTGGCCCCTTGGGCCTGCCCTACCACTCAGTACAATCTTTCCTGTTCTAGCTCCTTATTTCTTGATCTCCCTGATATCTAAAACTTTCTTGTCTTGAATCTACTCTGCAACTAAGCTTCCACAGTTGCCTCAAAGAAAACAATTTCAATTTCAGGCATTATTTCCCTTGTGAACTAGTGGAAATGCCAAGCGGCTTAGGCTTCCTATGCACCAATCCCACTGCATCATCTAAATCTTTTCCAACTATCTCTGGAGAGAAGATTTTGCCTAGTTTTCAAATTCTATCATTGACATTTTACACCATTTTCTAATTCTTGCAGTGCAGCCTCAGACACATGAAAACAGAAATTTAATCATATGATAATTTGTATCAGTGTTATTCAATGGAAAATTCTTTTTTTCTTAGTGAAAACTAATAACTACCAATTCCAGGTTGTGTTGAAAATTCATTCAGACACTTCCAATGATATTGCTGCATTGAGGCATTTGTGATGATGTTATTCCTTGTGGAATGATACTTCTGGAGAATTGTGGAGGAGCTTGGACCATGTTGCCCTGAAAGCAGCCATCATTGGGCACTCTTGCAGCAGCCTGGTCTTCCCAAAACAGCACCATGTCATAGAGCTGTTCAGTACAGAAATGGGCCCTTTGGTCTAACTCTTCCATGCTGACTGTGATACCTATCTACCCTAATCCCATTTGCCTGCATTAGGTTCATATTTCTCTGCTCCTTTCCTATCCAAATAGCTGTCAAAATGCCTTTTAAACAATGTAATTGTACCTACTTCTACCACCTCCTATGGTGGCTCATTCCAGATAACCACCACCCTCTGTGTGGAAAAACTTGCCCTTTATAGCTCCTTTAAATTTCTCTCCTCTCACCTTAAATCTAAGCCCTCTAGTTTTAGAATCCCCTACTCTGGGAAACAGACTGAATATCTACCCTCTCTATGTTCCTCATAATCTTATAAACCTCTCTAAGCTCACCCCTCAGCCTCCCTATGCTCCACTGAGAACAAACCTAGCCTATCTGATCTCTCCTTGGAACTAAAGTGCTCCATTCCAGGCAACATCTTAGTGAATGGTGCTACATTCTTCCTGTAGTGTGGTGACCAGAACTCTACAGAATTTCACAAGTGTGGTCTAACCAACATGATGTCCCTATTCTTGTACTCAGTGCCTCAGCCTATGAAGACAAGCATTCCAATGCCTTCTTCACTGTTCTAGCCAGCTGTGTCACCATTTTCAGGAAATTATGTACTTGCACCCCAAGATCTCTGTGTATGCCAACACTCCTAAGGTCCCTGTCATTACTGTATATGTCCTGTCAGTATTTAACATCCCAAAACGCATTACCTCACATTTGTCAGGATTAAATTCCATCTGCCACCACTCCGCCCAACTTTCCAACTGATCTGTGTCTCTCTGCATCCTTAGACAACTTTCTTCACTATCTATGACTCCACCAATTGTTGTGTCCTCAGCAAATTTACTAAGCAGACCACCTACATTCTCATCCAAGTCATTTATGCATATGACAAACAACAAAGGTCCTAGCACCAATACTTGTGGCACACCACTGGTTACAGATTTCCAGTAAGAAGAACACTCTCTGCACTCTGCCTCCTATCACCAAGCCAATTTTGGATTCAGTTTGCCAATACACCTCAAATCATTTGTGCTTTAACCTTCTGGACCAGCCTACCATGCAGGACCTTATCAAAAGCCTGTCTACTGCCCTGCCTTCATCGATTTTCTTAGTTACCCCTGAAAAATACTCGATCAGACCCTGGGCAGTGGGGGAACCAATGACCATAATAGAAATTAGTGTCCTGCTACTTTGCCCAACCAGTGTATCTATTAGGGTGCACTGGAACAAGTGGTATTAGATGAGTTCTAGTAACTTAATGAACAAGGCTCTGCACATTTCATGGCCATAACATCTAGCACATAGGCCAATTGCACTTTGGCCATCACAGTTTGTAGTCATTATTTTGCTTAAGCTTCTAACAAAGAAAGCTCCCACTTGAAAGCAAATATTACTATGAAAATAATCCGAAATGGAATCATAATCCTTTTGTCTCTCTGTAAATTGCTTTTGTTCGAACGTAAATATTTCTGTTGACACTGAATTTGCAAGAGTAAGACTACCTCCATAAGTTATTTTTATAACAGCATGATTAAACCTGCATGTCCTATTCTCAATAATAGAGTCATAGAGTACTACAGCTCAGAAAGAGGCCCTTCGGCCCATCTAGTCCATGTGGGCCTGGTTTTCTGCCTAGTCCCAACTAACTGCACCCGGATCATAGCCCTCCATACCTCTCTCATTCATGTACCTATCCAGACTTCTCTTAAATGTCACAATTGAACCTGCATCCACCACGTCCGCTGGCAGCTCATTCCACACTTGCACCACCCTCTGAGTGAAGTAGTTCCCCCTAAGATTACCCTTAAATATTTCACCTTTCACCCTAAACCTATGACCTCTAGTTCTAGTCTCACCCAACCTGAGGGGGAAAAGCCTGCATACATTCACCCTATCTATACTCCTCATAATTTTGTATACCTCTATAAGATCTCCCCTCATTCTCCTGCACTCCAGGGAATAAAGTCCTAACCTATTTAACCTCTCCCTGTAATTCAGGTCCTCAAGTCCTGACAACATCTGTGTAAATTTTCTCTGCACTCTTTCAAGCTTATTGATATTTTTCCTGTATGTAGGTGACGAGAACTGCATACAATACTCTAAATTTGGCCTCACCAATGTCTTATACAACTTCAACATAACATCCCAACTCCTGTACTCAATGCCCTGATTTATGAAGGCCAATGTGCCAAAAGCTCTCTTTACGACCCTATCTCCCTGCAATGCCAATTTCAAGAAATTATGGATCTGTATTCTCAGTTCCCTTTGTTCTATTGCATAACTCAGTGCCCTACCATTCACTGTGTCTTACCCTGGTTTGTCCTCACACTTGTCTGCATTAAGTTCCATCTGCTATTTTTCAGCCCATTATCCCAGCTGGTCCAGATCACTTTGCAAGCTTTGATAAACTTCCTCACTGTCCACTGTGCCCCTGATCTTGGTGTCATCCGCAAATTTGTCAATCCAGTTTACCACATTATCATCTAAATTATTAATTTTCATCAATTCTATATAGATGATAAACAACAATGGACTCAGCAATGATCCTTGTGGCACACCACTAGTCACAGGCCTCCAATCAGAGGGACAACCATCTACTACCACTTTCTGGCTTCTCCCTCTAAGTCAACATTGAATCCAATTGACTACTTCATCCTGAATGCCAAGCGACTTAACCTTCTGGAGCAGCTTCCCGTGCGGGACTTTGTCAAAGGCCTTGCTAAAGTCCATATAGACAACGTCCGTCACCTTCCCTTCATCAACCTTCCTAGCAACATCCTCGAAAAATTCTATTAGATTGGTTAGACATGACCTGCCACGCACAAAGCCATGTTGACTATCCATAATCAGGCCCTGTCTATCCAAATACTTATATATCCTGTCCCTCAGAATACCTTCCAATAATTTACCCATGACTGACGTCAGGCTTACTGGCCTATAATTTCCAGGCTTATTCTTAGAGCCTTTCTTGAACAACGGAACAACATTAGTTACCCTCCAGTCCTCCGGCACCTCACCCGTAGCTAAGGACGTTTTAAGTATCTCTGCCAGGGCCCCTGCAATTTCTGCACTAGCCTCCTACAAGGTCCAAGGGGACATCTCATGAAGCCCTGGGGATTTATCCACCCAAATTTGCTTCAAGAAAGCAAGCACCTCCACTTCCGTAATCCGGATACAGTCCATAACCTCACTACTCTTTTTCATCAATTCTATACACTCTGTGTCTATCTCCTGAGTAAACACAGATGCAAAAAAGATATTTAAAATTTCCCCATCTCTTTTGGCTCCATGCAGAGATGACCATGCTGATCTTCAAGAGGACCAATTTTGTCCTTTGCTGTTCTTTTGCTCTTAATATAGCTATGGAAACCCTTTGGATTCTCTTTCACCCTGTCTGCCAGAGCAACTTCATGTCCTCTTTTAGCCCTCCTGATTTCTCTCCTAAGTGTTCTCTTGCATCTGTTATACTCCTCAAGCGCCTGATTTGATCCTAACTCCTGATATGCACCTCTTTTTTCTTTACCAGGGCCTCAATATCCCTCGATAACCAAGGGTCCTAAACCTGTTAGCCTTGTCTTTTTATCCCAACAGGAACATACAAATTCTGTATTCTCAATATTTCACTCTTGAAGGCCTCCCACTTACCAAGCATCTCTTTGCTGGAAAACAACCTATCCCTATCCACATCTGCCAGATCTCTTCTGATGCCATCAAAATTGGCCTTCCTCCAGTTTAGAATCTTAACCCCAGGACCAGTCCTATCCTTTTCCATAATTATCTTGAAACTAAAGGAATTATGATCACTAGATCCAAAGTGTTCCCCTCCACTCCCTTCTGTCACTTGCCCTGCCTCATTCCCTAAGAGGAGGTCTTTAATATAGTCCCATTAACGTGGTCATCCCTTTTTTATTGCTCAGTTTCACCCAAAATGCCTCAGTAGTTGAGCCCTCCAGTACGTCCTCTCTGAGCACTGTCATGACATTTTCCCTGATGAGTAATCCCACCCCTCCCCTTTAATACCTCCCCCTCTATCATGTCTAAAACAACAGAACCCCGGAACATTGAGCTGCCAGTCCTGCCCCTCCTGCAATCAAGTCTCATTAAGGGCTACAACATCATAGTTCCATGTACAGATCCACACTCTAAGCTCATCTGCCTTACCTACAATACTCCTTGCATTGAAATAGACGCATCTCAGAACATTAGTCCCACCACGCTCAACCTTTCGGTTTCCATCTTTGCTTGTAGTCTTAATATCTACTTTCCCCACAGCCCCTCCACTTGCTGTCCTGCCACTCTGGTTCCCACCCTCTTGCAACTCTGGTTTAAACCCCCCCCCCATCCCCCACCGAGCAGCACTAGCAAACCTTCCCGCAAGGATATTCATCCTGGTCCCCCTCCAGTTCAGGTACAAACCATCCCATTTGTACAGATTCCATCTGCCCTGGAAGGGAGCCCAATGATCTAAAAATCTGAAGCCCACCTTCCTGCACCATCTGCTTAGCCACATGTTAAACTGCACTATCTTCCTATTTCTTGCCTCACTTGCAAGTGGCATGGGTAGCAATCCTGAGATCACCACCCTGGAGGTCCTGTCTTTTAACTTAGCATCTAACTCCCAGAATTCACTTTGCAGGACCTTGTCACTTTTCCTGCCTATGTCATTGGTACCAACATGTACTACGACCTCTAGCTGCTCAGCCTTCCCCTTAAGAATGCTATGGATTCGATCCAAGACGTCTCTGACTCTGGCACCTGGGAGGCAACATACCATCTGAGAGTCTCGTTCTCGTCCACAGAACCTCCTGTCTGCTCTCCTAACCAATGAATCCCCTATCACTACCACTTGCCTCTGCTCCCCCCTTCCCTTCTGAGCCAAAGAGCCAGACTCAGTGCTCGAGACCTGACCACTGTGGCTTTCCCCTGGTAGGTCGTCCCTCCCAACGGTATCTAAAACGATATGCGTTATTGAGGCAAATGGCCACAGGGGTACCCTGCACTGACTGCCTATTCCATTTCTCTCTCCTGATGTTCAACCAGCTCCCTGCCTCCTGCAACTTAGGTGTGACTGCCTCCCTGTAACTCCTGCCTATCAACCCCTCAGTCTCCCGAATGATCCAAAGGTCATCCAGCTCCAGTTCCCTAACACAGTCTGTAAGGAGCTGCAGCCGAATGCACTTTTCGCAGATGTAGTCATCAGGGACACTGGAGGTCTCCCTGATTTCCCACATCATGCAAGAGGAGCACACCACTGCACTGGGTGTCATTCCCACTGCTCTACCTGTGCAATAATAAAGAAAGAAAGAGAACTCAATAGACCCTCACCTTAGCCTCCACCCTTTGAATGTCTTTGAACACATTTTTAAGCTAGGGCTAGAACTGATATTTTTCCTAGTCTTGGCACTCATCAACTGCAGCCTGAGCACATGCCAGGGAAATCTTCCAGTCCATTGGTGAGATCCTCCAAGGGCTATAAAACAATTTGGAAGAAAGTTTTTCCTCAAACTACATCAGAAAGCTAGAGTTAGAAATTTAGTATCATTAATGTAAAAATATTTTCTGCTGCTTATTTTCACTTGGGAGAGTGATACCAGAAGGAATGATGACAAACCCCATGCCTCTTTTGGTTATACTGAGAGTTTAAAACCAAACAGAACAGATTTATTTATACTGCTATGGGAGCTTGATTATTTATCCAGCTGCCTTTGATGAAGGAAAACCTGTTTATTCTCTTTTAGAAAAGAGCTTACTGCAATGTAGAATACTAAAGCAAAATTTTAAGTCGATAATGCTTATGTTATGTTGTTTATATTGTTCACTGTTTCAGGGGAAATATTCCTTCCCCCTCAGGTAATACGGATAGGATTGGAGGAAGGAAGGGATATGGAACCAGGGCCTGATATGGTCTGTTTCCTCACAAGGAGGATAATGCTGACATGGACTGTTAGACTGAATGAACTGCTGTCATTTTATAACTTGTGTGGATTTCACTATTTCAATTACAAACTGAAGGGTCAATATTTACTGGGGACATGAGAAGGTTGATTGGAAAGAAGTGGATGTTGAACCATGTGGCACTTCACAATATAAGGCCTAGTTTCAGGTAGCAATGTATTAATATTTGGAAATTGGACTGCATAGTACAGTCTTTTTATTTTAACATTATGCATTGTGAAATCAGTTTAATCCAGAGTATGTTGTGGTTGTGATTGTTTCTGGGTCATATCAACCACTCTAGGATTTTGAACAGCTACTTTTAGAAGGAATCCACACCAAAACTACTGGCATATTTGTTTAGAGAGTTCATTGATGTGCTGTACAGCAGGAGGAAGGAGGAAGTAGGAATACCTCTGCTTTTCCTCTGCGTTTGTCTTTGGGAGCATTCCAATTTGTCATTGTTTGCATAAGAGCATCTGACACATTTTCAGTGACAGACCCCTAGCTAATGATGTTAGTCATAGAACATAGAACAGTACAACACAATACAGGTCCTTTGGCCCACAATGTTGTGCTGACCTTTAAACCTCGCCTAAGACTGTCTAATCCCTTCCTCCCACATATCCATCTATTTTAAATTCCTCCATATGCCTATCTAGTAATCTCTTGAATTTGACCAATGTACCTGCCTCCACCACCACCCCAAGCAGTGCGTTCCATGCTTGAACCACTCTCTGGGTAAAAAAACCTTCCTCTGATATCTCCCTTGAACTTCCCTCCCATTACTTTAAAGCCATGCCCTCTTGTATTGAGTATTGGTACCCCGGGAAAGAGGCACTGGCTGTCCACTCTATCTATTCCTCTTAATATTTTGTACACCTCTATCATGTCTCCTCTCATCCTCCTTCTCTCCAAAGAGTAAAGCCCTAGCTCCCTTAGTCTCTCCTCATAATGCATACTCTCTAAACCAGGCAGCATCCTGGTAAATCTCCTCTGCACCTTTTCCAACGCTTCAACATCCTTCCTGTAATGAGGAAACCAGAACTGGACACAGTACTCTAAATGTGGTCTAACCTGAGTTTCATAGAGCTCCTGGAACACCATTTTTCAATGCTACTGACATAGGTTGGAGTTCAGGAAATGGATGTTGTCAGCCTCAAACAAAGATATCTTTAGTGCTCCACAGTCCATTGCAATGCCTTTTAAAAGACCACTCACTCACATGGGTTACCCCAGGCCTCCAGTTTCCTCCTTTTTCCCAAAGACATGCTGGTTGGCGGGGGACTTATTGGTTACAGTATATTATCCCTAGTGTAGATGGGCAGTAAGAGAATCAGAGTGGGGTTGATGGCCATGAGAGAGATAATAGATTGCAGGGAAATAAATGGGATTGGTTTTGAACTGGCATAGAATTCATGGATTCCTCCTATACTGTAAGAAAATATAAAAAATATAATACAAAATGTCCCCGTGGAGGTTAAGGCCATTCACACCCTCCATTTCCTAGCCTCTGGATTATTCCAAATGTCCAAGGTCATATCTCACAGTTTGCTACAAATTGCAGGTTTAGAGAGGTTGCAGTTGTGCCATACACCAGATGATGAGGATGTGCCTTTGGAAGCATACAAACTTGCCAGCACCACTGGCTTCCTCAACAAGCATGCTTCTATCATAATCCAGACCCCCTGGCAGAACCTGGCACTCTTCATGAATTGAGAGGGCTTCAAATTGTTCCACAACCAAGTGGTTGTTGATGTGCAAAATCTTCTTCTGGTCATGCCATTCATCCCTGAAGCTCACACATCCTCTTTGTTCAAAGCAAATCTGCTTTGTCAGATGTCTTTAGCAATGAGAACTGTCCTAAGTAATGGAACTTCAGTACCAAAGCTCTCCACTCCTTCCATGGCTTCTGACACCTGTATATACTCTGCCACTCCTGCTGACTGTTGCTACAATGAAAGCCATAACCAGGATAGTTATTGTACACTGTATACTACAGAACACAGCTACAGAGGCGCTTAGTCATTGCCCAAGGTAATGTAGCTTGGAGGGAAGCACCATACCAATAGGAGGAACAGGAACACTAGGAGGGAGGGAATATCTCGCCATGCTATCAGACACACTTAACTAGCCGGAAGATTCACCCATAGAAACAGAACATAACTGTCATCCATCGTTTTTTGGTAAAAAAGCTCCAACTATGCCATATGTTCCTTTCTAGATAAATACTGCACTCCTGTTCCACTCTCTTTCACTTGGGTAGTCTGCTGATGTCTGATTTGGACTTGCAGAAGAATTTTTTTCCTGTGATGGCCCACCTTCAGATTGCTGCATCTCTCCATGTGAAGTTGCAGTCTGGGATAGCTGGTTGAGTGTGTTGCCTGAGAGGGAATGGTGGGAAAAAATGCTAATCTCCTGAGGAGGAAACAGCACTGTTAGGATCCACAATATCAATGGACCCATCAAGCAACTGCGATAATGAAGTTCTGATCTTCTGGTCTCCCTTTGTTTCAACCTCCAGACCTGTGCCAGATGTGGCTGGCACATCCAGCATCTTAGTGGTCAACTTCCTGCAGCGTTACTCTTCCTGACCAACAATCTGCTCCCATCGGACCTCAAAGGACATCCCTCTGTTTCTGCAGAACAGCAAACTTCATATGTGGTATCTCACTATTCTTGGAGAAAGCAAGCAGGTCTTGGGTAACAGGGAGCAGAGCTCTAATTGGATCAGACTCGGCTTAAATAAAGGGATTCAGACTTTGGTTGGCCTCTGCCTATACCTCTATGACAGCTGCCATCGATCCAGTAGCTGCTGTGGAATGGGATTGCTCAGATTCTTGCACAAAAGAGAATGTCCCATAGTGACACTTATGGTCTCCTGGCTAGATGGACTCCACCAGCTCCCTTCCATCTCTTGGTGTATCTGCCACAGCCTCCCTTATAAATGATATTTTATCATTCCTGAACTAAAAATTCAGAGGCATGAGTTAAATCCTCCCACAGCAGCTGTGGAATTTAAATTCAGTTCATAATTTGGAATTTGAAGAGATAGGATAAAACACCATCAAATATTAGTGATGACCATGAAGACCACTGGATTGTCATAAAAAACTGATTTGGTTCTCCAATGCCCTTCGGAGAGGAAATCTGTTGTCATTGCCCAGTCTGGCCTACATGTGACTTCAGACCCACCTCTTGTGGTTAACTTTTAAATGCCTTTTGAAGTGGTCAAACAAGGCACTTAATTGTAGCATCACTGTTACGTTCAAACACAGATGAAATAAAGCCAGACACACCATCTGACATCGACGTAGGCACCAAATTTGGACACAGCTAAGTCAATCTCAGCCTAGACGACTCTGAAAATTCCTTCTTACAAACATCTGGAGACCGATGTCTAAATTGGGGGAGGTGAACCACACACCTTTAAGTTACAGACAATGTACCAGGTTCCTTCATCACAATGCATGGGAACATCTTGTTCCACCAGCAGGACAGACCCACCAAAGGACAGCACAGTAGTATGCAGCACAGGAGGGAGTAATCCCTGAAATTCTCAACTCCAGGCCCTGTGAAGTCTCGTGGTATCAGAAACATGGGCAAGGAAACCTCTTCCTGATTACTACTGTCCTCCCGCAGCTGATGAATCTGCTCTTCCATGTCAAACAACACTTGAAAGAAGCATTAAAAGTAACCCAATCACAGAATGTATTCTGTATTGGAAACTTCAGTGTCCATCACTAAGAGTGGCTTAATAGCACCACTACAAACTGATCTGGCCAAGTCCTGAAGAGTACAGCTGCTGGACTGCATCTGTGGCAGGTAGTGAATTAACTAGTAGTATGTAAACCTACTTGACCTCATCCTCACTCGTCTACCTGTGGCAGATGCATCTGTCCATTACAGCATTGGTAGAAGTGACCACCTCACAGTCCTTGTGGAGATATAGTCCCATCTTCACACAGAGGTCACCTTCTATTGTGCTGTTTGCCACCAAAAATATGTTAAGTGGCACCCATGAGGCACTGTGTGCCTTCTGCAGAGAAGAATTGTACATCACCACAGTCTGTAATCTCATGGCCTGGTACATCCCTCCCTTTACCATAGAACCATGCCAGGAGATCGACCCTGGTACAGAAAGGCATGCTGGGAGAAAATCAGATACATCTAACAATCATAAGGTGCCAATCTAGTGAAGCTGCAAGACAGGACTATATTTGTGCTAAACACAAGAAACTGCATGCAATAGGCATAGCTAAGAAATCTTGTAACCAATGGATTAGATTGAAATTCTGCAATCCAACACATCTAGTCATCAATGGCTAATAGGAGGAAAAGGCTCCAAGAACATCTTCATCCTCAATGATTGTGGGGCTCAGCATGTGAATGCTAAAGGAATAGCTGAGGTATTTGCAACCATGTTCAGCCCAAATGCTGAGCAGGTGATCTACCTCAGCTTCCTCCTGAGATCCATACTATCACATTAACCAGTCTACAGCCAATTTGATTCATTCCATATGGTGTCAAGAAGGGGCTGAGAGCACTGGATGCAGCAAAAGTTACGGAACCGGACCACATCCCAGCTATAGTACTGAAGATCTTGTTCCAGAACTAGCTGTGGCACTAGCCAAGCTGTTCCAGTACAATTCCAAGACAGGCACCTACTCAACAATATAGAACAGTGCCCCAGAAACGTACTGTTTAGAAAAAAACTAGACAATTCCAAACCAGCTAATTATCACCCAATTAGTCTACTGTCAATCATCAGTAAAGTGACAAAAGCCATGGTTGACAAGTGACGCTCATCAACAACACTTACTCACTGATGCCCAATTTAGTTTTATCAGGATCATTTGGCTCCAGACCTCATCACAGTCTTGGTCGAAAAGTAGAACAAAGAGCTGAATTCCAGAGGTGAGGTGAGAGTGACTGCTTTGATATCAAGGCAGCATTTGACTAAGTGTGGTGTCAAGGCATCCTAATAAAACTGAAGTCACTGGGTATCAAGGGAAAACACCCCAATGGTTGGAGTCATAACTCACACAA
The DNA here is from genome assembly GCF_009764475.1 of Pristis pectinata. Classification (NCBI taxonomy): domain Eukaryota; kingdom Metazoa; phylum Chordata; class Chondrichthyes; order Rhinopristiformes; family Pristidae; genus Pristis; species Pristis pectinata. The sequence goes on from NC_067414.1 coordinate 19,623,093, forward strand.
AGGAAGATGGTTGTGATAATTGTCCGAGAGCAACCATCCTAACCCCTAGATATCATTGGGAGAGTTACTCCAGGCAGCATTCAGAGCCCAGCCATGTTCAGTTGCTTTATCACTGACCTTCCTTCCATCCTGAGGTTGATGGTTGTGCAATGTTCAGTTCTATTCACAATTCCTCTGCAAATGAAGTAGCTGATGCCTGCATGCAGCAAGATCTAGACAAAATTCAAGGATGGGTTGATAAGTCCCTGGTAGCATTCCTGCCACAAATGTGTCAGGCCACAATCATCTCCGATAAAAGAATCAAGCCACCTGCAGTTGACTTTCAAGAGTATTACGGTTGCCCAGTCCTCCACCATCAATATCTTGAAGTCACCATGAACCAGAAGCTTAACTAGAGCAAAAAAACCGCTGCAGAAACTCAGCAGGTCGAGCAGCATCTGTGCGGGGAAAGGAATTATCGACATTTCCGGTCAAGACCTGCATCAGGACTGAGTGTGGAGAGGGAAGATAGCCAGTATTAAGAAGAAAGGGGGAGGGGTGAGATAGGGGCTGGTAAGTGATAGGAGGGGTGATAGGAGAGGTGAAGGGTGATGGGCAGAAGGAGCCAGTTGGGGGAGGGGGAGGGATGGAATTGGGAGACAGAGGCTGGAGGGTGATAAGCAGGGACACAAAGGCTAGAAGTGTTGAAATCTGATGTGGAAGGTGATAATGGGAACCCTTAGGGAAAAGATGAAATGTAGATGGAACCAGATTGGGAAGGAGATCTAGTGGTTGAAGTGTGTGGGTGGTAGGTACAGTACATGGAACTGGGGAATGAAAACGGGTGATAGGGGGCTGGAGGGGGGTATGGGAAAGGGAACAAAAAGGGGGAACCGGAAGGAGAGAGAGAGGGTTACACATGAGGTAAGGGTTACCTGAAATTGAAAAATTCTGTGTTCATACCATTGGGTTGTAGAATACCCAGCAGAATATGAGGTGTTGTCCTTCTAGTTTGCATTGGGCCTCATGCTAGCAGTGGGGAAGGCCAAGGACAGACAGGTCAGTGTGGGAGTGGGAAGGGGAATTGAAATGACATGCAACTGGGAGCTTGGGATGGTCATTACAGACAGAGTGCAGAAGCTCTGCAAACCAGTCACCTAGCCTGTGCTTGGTCTCACCAAAGTAGAGGGAGGCCACATCGGGAGCATCGAATGCAGTGGATGGGTTTGGAGGAGGTGCACATGAATCTTTACCTCACCTGGATGGGCTGTTTAGGTCTCTGGATGATGGTGAAGGAGAAGATGTAGAAATAAGTGTTGCACCTCCTACGGACCAGGCACATAAACTCAACTGGACCAGCCACATAAAGACTATGGCTATGAAAGCAGATCAGAGGCTGGGTGTCCTGTGTCAAATGATGCACCTCCTGGCATCTCAAGAACTTTTCCACCATCTAAAAGCCACAAGTCAGTAGCATGGTGGAATACTCTGCACTTTCCTGGATGATTGCAGCAGCAACAAGTCTCAGGAAGCTCATCGCCATCAAGGACAAAATAACCTGCTGGATTGGTGCCTCATCAATCACCATAAACTTTTGTTGTCTCCACCACCAGCACAAAGTAGCTGCAAATGTGTAGCACGTCCAAAATGCACTGCAGTTACCTGCCCAGACTATTGTGACACCAATTCCCAAATCACAATCAGTTAAATTGTAATGATAAAGTCAAGAGCAGTAGGTGAATAGGAACACTACCACCTGCAGGTTCCCCTCCTAATTGCACAACACCCTGACTTGAAAATATATTGCTAGTTCTTCATCATTGCTGGATCCAAATCCTGAAACTTGTTACAGCACTGTGGGAGTACCTTCTGAGGGACTGCCATGTTTCAAGGAGATAGCGTATCATCACCTTCTCAATTGCAATTGGGGATCGACAACAAATATTTGCCTTGCCATGGATGCCCAGATCCCAAAAATAAATTTGTAAAATCTCATCTGAGTCCACTGGGGCATTGCTAGTTTGAGTCACCAAAACAGTTACTCCTGACTACATCCCGCCATTGCCAGGTAAATCTTCCAATGCCACACAACCCACTAATATACCTATATTTCACCAAACAGTGCCATTATCTAAGTTGGTGCTGGGCAATGTCAAGCACAATGACATTTTTGGCCCTCATCTTTGCGACACTGTTCAATAAGAGCATGGATGTCATCTACTTCTGCACCACTTTCCTGCTTTTATCCTTTATCCCTTGGTTCCCTTAATATCCAAAGACCTGTCAATCTGTGTCCTCTTGGGTAGAGAATTCCAAAGGTCCCAAAGGAGAAAAAAATTCTTCATGTCCCTATGTTGAATGGCTGACTCCTTAGTTTGAGGGCTCACCTCTTTCCTTGTTCCTATTCCTCTTCCTCCTCCTGTTTTGAACTTAGGATATCCTGCAAGTTTAGGTGCACAATGAAGTTCTGTGCTTGGTTTTCTGGGGATACTGACCAGCTCACATGCACATTAGAGACTTCAGAAGGGGGTGGATTGATGGGGAGGGAACATAAAGGATGAGCCCACCATGGAGAGTCATAGAACAATAAAGCACAGATACAGGCCCTTTGGCCCAACCACTCCATGCTGACCATGGTGCCCACACAGCTAGTCCCAATTTCCTACGTTTGGCCTATATCCTTCCAAGCCCCACCCCTCCATGTACCTATCCAAATGCTTCTTAAACAATACTATTGTACCTGCCTCAACCACTTCCTCTGGTAGCTCATTCCATATACTCACCATCCTTTCAACGAGCTATGCACTTGTAGTCCTAGGTCCCTCTGTTCCATTTCACTCCCTAGTTCCCTCCCATTAATAGTATAAGTCCTACACTGGTTTGACTTTCCAAAGTGCATTGCTTCGCATTTATCTGTATTGAAATCCATTTGCCGTTCCTCAGCCCACTTCCCTAACTGATCAATATCCCCCTGCAATTTGTGAGACCTTCTTCACTATCAACAACAGCTCCTAATTTCGTGTCATCCACAAACTTACTGATCAAGCCTTGTGCATTCTCGTCCAAATCATTTATATAAATAACAAATAACAAGGGTCCCAACAACAAACCCTACGCTCACCACTAGTCACCGGCCTCCATTCCGAGACATGAAGAATTTTTTTCTCCTTTGGAACCTTTGGAATTCTCTACCCAAGAGGACGCAGATTGACAGGTCTTTGGATATTAAGGGAACCAAGGGATAAAGGATAAAAGCAGCCACCCTCTGCTTCCTATCTCTGAGCCAATTTAGAATCACCTAACTAAGTCTCACTGGATTCCATGGGACCTAACCTTCCAGACCAGCCTACCATGTGGGGCAATACACACCAAGTGCTGGAGGAACTCAGCAGGTCGGGCAGCATCTATGGAGGGAAATAAACAGTCAACGTTTCGGGTCGAGACCCTTCATCAGGACTGGAAAGGAAGAGGGCAGAAGCTAGAATATGAGGGTCGGGGGAGGGGGAGGAGCACATGCTGGCAGGTGATAGGTGAGAGGGGGAAGGTGGGAAGAGGGTTCTACCAGGTAGAACCTTGTTGAAGGCCTTGCTAAAGTCCAAACAGTAACATCCTCTGTCTTATCCTTATATACCCTTTTGGTTACCTCTTCAAAACACTAAAAGATTCGTCAAGCACAACTTTCCACACACAAAGCCATGCTGACTCCTAATAAGATATTCCGAGAAACAACCTTCAACCACCACCCTCTGCTTCCTACCTCCAAGCCAATTTTGAATCCACCTGACTAGCTCTCCCTGGATTCCATGGGACCTAACCTTCCAGACCAGCTTGCCACGCAGGACCTTGTTGAAGGCCTTGCTAAAGTCCAAATCGACAACATCCACTGCCCTACGCTTACAGTATCTATTCTTTTCGTTACCTCTTCAAAAAACTCTAAAAGATTCACCAAGCACGACATCCCACACACAAAGCCATACTAACTCCTCCTAATTAGACATTGTCTATCCAAATGCTGGTAGATCCTGTCCCTCAGAATTCCCTCCAGTAACTTCCCTAGGACTGATGTCAGGCTGACTGGCCTCTACTTCCCTGGCTTGTCCTTGCTAACCTTCCTAAATAATGAACAACATTTGCCACCTTCCAGTCTTCTGGTACTTCACCAATGATTAACAATGAAGCAAATATCTCTGCAAGGACTTCTGCAATTTCTTCTCTAGCCTCCCACAAAGTCCGTGGATATATTCGATCAGACCCTGGAGATTTATCCACCTCAATGTGCTGTAAGGCTGCAAATACCTCCTTCCTGGTAATATGAATTTTCTCCAAAACGTTTCCACTTGTTTCCCTTATCTCTTAAGCGACCATGATTTTCTCTTCAGTACACACTGAGGAGAAACGTACATTAAATATCCCACCCATCTCCTGCTGGTCGAGACATAGGGAGCCCTGCTGATCTCTAAGGGGACCTACTCTCTCCTTAGTCACCCTTTTACCCTTAACATAGCTATAGAATCTCTGGATTTTCCTTAACCTTACCTGCCAGATCCAGCTTATGCCCTCTCTTTGCCCTCCTGATTTCCTTCTTAAGTGTAGTCTCAATCTTTTTATAATCACCAAGGGATTCACTCATCCCGGACCTCCTTAACCCAATGTATGCTTCCTTCTTTTTCCTGACCAGAGCCTCAATATAGAACATAGAACAATTACAGCACAATTCAGACCCTTCACCCCACAAAGCTGTGCCGAACATGTCCCTACCCTAGAAATTACTAGGCTTACCCATAGCCCTCTATTTTACTCAGCTCCATATACCAATCTAACAGTCTCTTGAAAGACCCTATTGTATCAGCCTCCACCACCATTTCCGGCAGCCCATTCCACGCACTCACCAGTCTCTGAGTAAAAAACTTACCCCTGACATCTCCTCTATATCTACTCCACAGCACCTTAAACCTATGTCCTCTTGTGGCCACCAATTCAGCCCTGGGGAAAAGCCTCTGGCTATCTACCCTATCAATACCTCTCATCACCTTATACACCTCTATTAGGTCCCCCCTCATCCTCCATCTCTCCAAGGAGAAAAGGCCGAGTTCCCTCAACCTGCTTTCATAAGGCATGCTCCACATCCCAGGCAGCATCCTTGTAAATCTCCTCTGCACCCTCTCTATGACTTCCACATCTTTCCTGTAGTGAGGCGACCAGAACTGAGCACAGTACTCCAGTATCTCTCGAGAAACAAAGGACTGCATATGCTGGAATCTAGATGAAAAACACGATGATGCTGGAGGAACTCAGCAGGCCAGGCAGCATCCGTGGAGAAAAGCAGGTGGTTAACTTTTCGGGTCAGGACCCTTCTACAGGACTGAAGATAGGAAAAGGGGAAGCCCAATGTATAGTAGGGAAAAGCAGAGCAGTGATAGGTGGACAAAAGAAGGGAGGCTTGGTGGGTACAAGTTGGTGATAGGTAGGTGCAGGTAAGAGAGAGTGATAGGCAGGTGTTGGGGAGGAAGGGAGAGCAGATCCACCGGGGGATGGGCCAAAGGTAAGGAGAGAAAGGAAAAAAAAGGTTGAAAACAAAAGGCTAGGAAAGGGAAGAAGAGAAGAGGCATGGTGGAGGTGGGGGTTGTGGGGAAGGGGGTGGGGATTACCTAAAGTGGGAGAATTCAATGTTCATGCCATTAGGCTGCAAGGTTCCAAGATGGAAAATGAGGTGCTGTTCCTCCAGTTTGTGCTTGGACTTCTCCTGGAAGTGGAGGAGGCCGAGGACTGACATATTTCAGTGATCTTGTGGGAGGGGGAGTTGAAGTGACTGGCAAAGGGGAGATGCAGATCGTGGTTACAGACAGAGTGCAAGTGTTCTGTGAAACGGTCACCTAGTCTGCATTTGGTCTCACCAATGTAGAGGAGGCCACACTTGGAGCACCTAATGCAGTGGATGATATTAAGGGAGGTGCAGGTGAATCTTTGTCTCACCTGAAAGGACTGTTTGGGTCCCTGGATGGAGGTGGTGTAGGGGCAGGTGTTGCACCTTTGGCGGGGTCAGTGGAAAGTTCCTGGGGTGGAAGTGGGATGGATTGGGGGTAAGAGTGATCTAGGGAGCCACAGAGAGAGCAGTCCCTGTGAAAGGCAGAAAGGGGTGGAGAGGGGAAGACCCAACAGGAATAGGGTCCCCACATTTCATCCCACCATCCTATGTATCCAACACATCATTCTCCGCCACTTCCGCCATCTCCAACGGGACTCCACCACCAAGCATATCTTCCCCTCCCCACCCCTTTCTGCCTTTCGCAGGGACCGCGCTCTCCGCGACTCCCTAGTTCGCTCTTCCTCTCCCCCCCCCACCCATCCTGTTCCCACCCCGGGAACTTTCCACTGCCCTCGCCAAAGGTGCAACACCTGCCCCTGTACCACTTCCATCACCTCCATCCAGGGACCCAAACATTCCTTTCAGATGAGACAGACATTCACCTTCACCTCCCTTAATATCATCTTCTGCTTCAGTGCTCCAAGTGTGGTCTCCTCTACATTGGTGAGACCAAACGCAGACTAGGTGACCATTTCGCAGAACACCTGCGCTCCGTCCGTAACCGCGATCTGCATCTTCCCTTTGCCAGTCACTTCAACTCCCCCTCCCACACTATCACAGATATGTCAGTCCTCGGCCTCCTCCACTGCCAGGAGAATTCCAAGCACAAACTGGAGGAACAGCACCTTATTTTCCATCTTGGAACCTTGCTGCCTAATGGCGTGAACATTGAATTCTCCCACTTTGAGTAATCCCCACACCCCTTCCCCACAACCATCTCCCCCCCACCCCACCATGATTCTTCACTTATTCCCTTTCCTAGCCTCTTTTTTTCAACCTTTTTTTGACCTCTCTCTCCACTAGGTTTGACCCAACCCCCGGTGGATCTGCTCTCCCCACCTCCCCTGCACCTGCCTAACACTATCTCTGATCTGCATCTACCTATCACCACCTTGTCCCCACCCCACCTCCCCTCTTTTGTCCACCTATCACTGCTCTGCTTTTCCCTCCTATATATTGGGCTTCCCCTTTTCCTATCTTCAGTCCTGAAGAAGGGTCCTGACCTGAAACAATGACCGCCTGCTTTTCTCCACGGATGCTGCCTGGCCTGCTGAGTTCCTCCAGCATCATAGTGTTTTTCATTCTCTATATCTCTCGTCAGCCAAGGTTCCTCAAACTTGCCAGGTTTACCCTTCACCATAACATGCTGCCCCTGGACTCTTTAATATAACACTCTTAAAAGCCTCCCACTTGCCATTCATTCCTTTCCCTTCAAACAGGCTCACCCAATCGACCTCTGCTAGATCCTGCCTTATTCCCCCAAAATTAGCCCTGCTCCAGTTTAGGACCCTAACTTGTGGACCTGTCCAATTATTTTCCATCATTATCTTAAAACTAATAGAATTATGGTCACTGGACCCAAAGTGCTGGCCAACAGGCATATCTGCCACTTGCTCTAATTTCATTCCTCAGGAGGAGGTCCAGTGTAGCACCCTCTCTGGTAGGTCCCTATACTGACTCAGGAAACTTTCCCGGACACATTTCACAAACTCCACCCTGTCCAGGCCCTTACTCTGGGTGGCCCAGTCAATATCAGGAAAATTAAAATCTCCCACTGATACAACCCTATTATTCTTACAACTATGAGCAATTTCTCTACACATCTGCTGCTTAAGTTCCCACTGACTGTTAGGGGGTCTATAATACAGCCCCATTGGAGTGACCCTTCCCTTCTTATTTCTAAGTTCTACTCATATGGCTTCACTGGACAATCCTCCAAGAATGTCATCTCTAAGCACTGCTGTTATGTCCTCCCTTATCAAAAAGTTAACACCCCCTCCTCACTGACCTGTACCTCTGTCATGCCTGAAGCATCTGTATCCCACTAGGTAGATGCTTTTCAGCTGTGACCTCTACTTGCCTCTCATGTCCCTGCAGAGAGGACCCAATCCTATAGCCTTGTGTGGTGATGTGCACAGGAGGGCTTTCCTCCTGTTCTAGTGTCCCTTATTTTTTTGACACTTCTGTCTGAAATTCCAAGAAGAAGCTGTTTTATTGTCAAGCTATGATAAATCAATGGCCAAATCTGTGAGGATGCTGCCAGGACTTGGGGGCCTGAGTTATAGGGAGAGGTTGGGCAGGCTAGGACTTTATTCCTTGAAAAATAGGAGATTGAGGGGTATAAATAGGGTAAATGTATATAGTCTTTTTCCCAGAGAATAGGAACTAAAAACGAGAGGGCATAGATTTAATGTGAGAGTTGAAAGATTTAAAAGGGACCTGAGGGGCACCTTTTTCATGCAGAGGGTGTTGCGTACATGGAATCAGCTGCCAGAGAAAGTGGTTGAGGCAGGTACAATAACAACATTTAAAAGACATTTGGATAAGTAGAAGGATAGGAGGGGTTTAGAAGGATACGGGCCAAATGCAGGCAAATGGGACTAGCTTGGTGGGCACCATGTTTGGCATGGATGAGTTGGGCCGAAGGGCCTGTTTCCATACTGTATTACTCTATGACTCTCTAAATGCATGGTCAATGAATGTGGGTTAGTGAGTATGTGGATGAGGTTGAGGATTATGGATAAGAGGGACTGTGCGTGGATAGGATAAGGGTTTGTGGGGTCCCTGGGGGTTGGGCCAGTGAGAGTGGGGTTTGAGGTGTGTGTTAGCTGTTGAGGATTTTGGATGAATATGAGTTAATGGGAGTTGTGGTCAGGATGTATGTTTTTGAATGCTTGGGGTCAGGGTCCATGGGCAAGTGGGGGTAGGTTGGGATACGTGGTTGTGTGCATTAGTGGGAGTGTGGGGTTAGGGTGTGTGGATTATTGGGGTGGGTTCTGGGTGCATGGGTTATTGAGGGAAGGATCCCAGAATGTTGATTCTTCAGTTGGGGTTGGGTGAATAGGTTGGTGGGGGTGGGTGTAGGTTTGGGTTTGTAGGGATGGAGTCAGGTATTAAGGTCATTAGGGATGGCATTTGTTATGTGATTATTGAGGGAGAGGTCATGTTGCCTGGGTCATTGAAGGTGGTCTGGATGTGTGGGTTAATGGAGTCGGGATGGGTAAATGGATTAGTTGGGAATGGGCCAGGTTGTATAGGTTATTAAAGGTGAGGTCTAGAATTGTGGGTAAACGTGGTGGAGATAGGTGAATGAATTAGTGGGGTAATGTTGGGTTTGCAGATTACTGAGGTCATCTCAAGGTGTATTTGGATACATTCCAGCTGGAGAGAGTTTCATTCAGCAGGAGTTTGCAGTGCTGCAGCTCTCATCCTACCCCATCCGTCGAGGCGATGGTTCTTTTTCTTGCATTATTCCATACTGTGCAGGATGCCACTCCTGAAGATCAAACATGCCCACCTCCTGCCATTTACAGTGGTTGCCTTGTAGTTCCCCCTTGGCCCCCTGCATCGAGCACCTCCCTCCTGGCATGGAGTTCATTGAAGTGTATTTCCAGGAACTATGATGCACACTCCCTCCCCTCTGCTCCTTTACTGACCTCAGTGGTAACTATTGTGCTACTGTTGGGCTGTCCTGCAATGTATCCCTTTAAGGCTGCTGACTGCTGGCAGTTGATTAAAATGCAAATATAAAACCATGTGACCCTAGCTACTTCCCATATAAGGAAACATTTTGTGACAAAAATTCACTTGCACATTTACACATTCATTGCAATTTAAGAACATGATCTTTTTCTACGAAACATATTGGCACAGGAGTACCAGGTCATGGGTTTATAATGCTCCAAAAATGGAACATATGAATTTCTAGTCATAAATGTTTATACAAACTCAAAACTAAATTCAACACTACATTACAGTTATAGTATGAATGCATGTGCAATAAACCAGAGCGATGATGCCCAGTCTAGGGATCCAGGCTCATTACCTCTCGTCAGAAAGCAAAGATCTTTGGGCACTAGAAATCTGAAATAAAACAGAACCCAGAAATAAAAACAGACTCCACTGGACCCAATGGACCCATGCTCATTACCCCTCGTGTTTCTTTTCTTGCCTTATTTACTAATGATTAATATGAAATTAGTATTGCAGTATTTTTAAGACCATGTGAAATATTCACAATGAGGAGACTGCGAACCAGTGTGAAAAATACTGAATCACTGGAGGAATAAAGGAAATATGAGTGAGGAAAGGGAGGGTAGGTAAAAGCCGCTTCTCTTTAATAGGTGTCTGCTGGATTTGAAATTCACCTCCTAATGGAAGAAAAGTCACAACGTAAACTAGACTTGACTAGCAGATGTTAAATAATCAATATTATTTTTCTTTCCTTTCTTTTTATGAGGTTGGAACTTAATTATTTTCTTTGCTTCCCCTGCCTTCCGACTCAAGCACCATCTTGAGCTGAGAGTGACCACAAGTAATCTGTGGTTAAGTGCACCATAGTCAATTGTAGACAAGTCTCAGTTAATTAGGGCATTTGAGGTAATCACAGTGTACATTCAAGGCTGAATGGTAGAACATCATCTGTAGCAAGCTCACCCATATATACTGAACCCATGACAGCAGGAGCTAATTAAGACACAGCTCTGAGGAAGAGCCTTGCGAAACATATAATAATATAAAAAAATCTGCATACAATGGCTGAATCAAAATATATTACAAATACTGTCAAAAGGCACCAGAACAGGGTGGGGAAAGTTTATTACAATATAAATACTGGCTCTTGCTGCTTTAATTCGTGTGTAAACATTGTACAGATCAATTGGTTCTTGCATTTTAGTTACGTTAGTGTTCTATTAGATGGGGGTGGTTGGGGAGGAGCTGGAGGTTACAGAGGATACAGAGCAGATCCCAATGTTCTTGGTGTCCAAGCCTCCAAGAATTCTAACTCAGAATCTGCATGAGAGATCAATGGGCCAGGGTTAATTTACCAAAACTACGTACACACATAAGTTCATCCCTAAGTAGTAGCCCTATACAGTGGTGCATTCTACCTTGACTCTGAAATTTGGTTCCCTGGATTTCAATTGAACCGATTTCAGAAGTAGAGTTAAATATTCAGGTTCTTTAAAATAACATGTTTAATATTTCTGATCTGGATAAATTTTGAGGTAGTAATTCTTTCCCCTAACATTGTGCTCATCTAGAGTATTTTTCATCACTAGAAATATAGAATATAGAAGTTGAAGTACTGCTTATGATCCCCCCCATGACATATCTGTTCTGCCATTCTATAGGATCCTGTGCCTCAACCTCACTCTCTCACACGATTCCGCACTCCCACCCCCCAACCACATCACCTGATTCCTTTAGTGTACAAAAATATATTTATCTCTACCTTGAATTTTCTCACTAACTGAACAACACAGCCTTTGTGGCTGCAGATCTCCATGGATTTTAATATTTCATTATTTGAGATCATACAATTTTATTCTACAGCATCAGATCAATATTACTAAACCATTGTTTCCTAAGCAACAGATTCTAACTTGCTAGCCAACTAGTGCTGCTTTACAAGCTCCAGCATACAAAACTGGAAGGATAGGAATTCTTGAAACTTTTGTCATTGGACCACATGAATTGAATGAGGGGGTTCCCACCCACACCCAGGTATTTACGTCTGTCCTAGCTGCGCATATTGGAAATGAGTTGCATACAGAGGCAGTAATTGGAGATAATACAACTATTTTAGGCTAATTTACAGCCAATATCAAAATCTTAGATTGCTCCTGCTCTTGGTCATGGCAGTCGTTACATTAATCTTCCCTGCTGGAATACTCCTCTTATCCTCATCCAGACAAACCATTCTGGATGTTGTAGTTTTAGATGTAATGCCCATTAAGAGAAGCACATTCAACGCTTTGGAAGGAGAGACTATGGAGACACAGCAAAACATTTACTACCCCTGGTACACTTCCTGCAGCCCAGGACATTGTAATGGTAACCCTTGTGGTTATCATAGTTCCAATCCAATTCATAGATGCATGGGAAAAGATCTTGCTCCATAAATGCACAGCCAGGTCTCAAACTATAAAAATGTGATCCTGCATGCAGTACATGTTTTCAAGGGTACTGCCATGTTGATTCCATTATTAGAAGGGTCTGATGAAATGGATGAATGGTTGTTGGGAGGACAAGTTTATCCTTGGCATCTATAATTTATGATCTCAATATCCCTACACAATAGCATGAGATAAATACAGTCAAACCATGCAACCACCTACTCTCCTCCAAGCATGAGAGGCTGGAGAACTGACTTCATTCTCAGGACAGTTTCATTGGCATGCTGCTGCACAATCCAACAACTATCAACAGGGTCATGTTGTTAGCTGCACCATTCTGCCATCAAATCAGGAGGTACCTGGAGGATAAAGAGGCAAATGGAATTGCAAGAAGAGGAAGATGGCCCCAGGGAGCAAAGTGATGTATAATAGGTTAGATTGGGCTGAGGTTCTGTGATCAAAGATTTCCAGCAGTGACAAGTGTTCTGCTTGTTTCATCTGCAAAAGACAGACATTATCTCCAATTAAGCTGACCATCCATTTATTAGTCTCTGACACAATATCTCCCTGCCACTAAACCCAACAAACGTCATTCACACTAGCAAAGTCAGAAGTCTTTATAGTGAATCCAAATTCTTTGCACAAAAGATAAGATTTAAGCCAAACATATACTTTGTGATCCTATAAGATGTACTTGTTCTAATCAGCAAGGCTTGCTGAGTAGGTGACATTGGACAGTGGAGACCCTTTGAGATGATGGTGGCTTTGGAGCTTCTAAATGAAAGATTGTTGTCCTCTCATTCTTGCACAGTGACCCTTTATCCTGGTTTACTTTCAGAAGTCATTTTAAGATCCTTGGGAGGTTTCACTAACATTTCCTGTGCTGAGATGATCCTAAAACAGACAGATTCGTCCTTACACAAAAGCGTACAATTAGCAGCAATAGTTGACCACTGGGCTGCTTGGGTGTGTTCCATCCTTTGGTAAGCTAATAGCTGATCCGATTGTAATCACAACATATTGTCTTTGTTGCTTCCTTCTGTCCTCTTCACTATTAATTGTGTCATCAGCAAATTTAGCAACTATGCCTTAGGTCCCTTCATTCAAGCTATTTTGCCAGAGCAGGGCTGGAGTTGGCTACAGAGCATATAACATAGTCTAAAGGTTGAGTACGACCATCAATGGTTAGCTTTTGGTATTGATTTGCCCTCAAACTTGTTGGAAGTGTGACCTGATAATGGTTTAACCTACAGCTCCATGACAATGACATACTAGGCTTGAGAAAAAGACAGTGGAAGGATGGAGGAGAGTGAATAGGAATGGGCAAGTTTGACTAGATAAATTGAATGTTAAGTGGTGCACAGGAAGAGAAATGAAGAGAGAGAAAGAACAAGAGATGAGAGAATAATAAAGTCAGAGAGGGAAAAAAATGACATTTTTAAAATCTGTAATACAAATTCAGATTAGTTTATTGTCATATACACCAGGGTGCAATGAAATTCCTTGCTCGCATGGAGATCGCAGAGTAAACAGTATGCATGCTAATAATAAATACAACAATAAATGTGGCAATGAGTGCAAAACAACAGAAAGGTGCCAATGTTGTAGTGCAATCTGAAGTAATGCAAAAAGAAATGCTGAAGTTACAAGTAAATTAACAGAGATAGGATCAAAAATCTGAGAAATGGCAGCATCATTGGGAAGGGGATCTGAAAGAAGTGATTGGTTCAGAAATCTGATAGCAGTGGGGAAGAGGCTGTTCTTAAATCTGGCCATCCATGCTTTCAAGCTCCTGTATCTTCTCCCAGAAGGTAGAAGAGAGACAAGAGAATGACCAGCATGGCAGGCATCCTTGATGATACCATTAGCCTTCCTGAAGATTAAAGTCAAAAAAGTCATTCAAGTTTATTGTCATATGCACAAGTACATGTATGCACAGGTGTAATGAAAAACTTGCAGCAGCATCACAGGCACATAGCATTGTATAAGCAGCATTCACAAGAAAAAACATAAATTAAACATAAATTATACACAATTTTTACAAGAAAAAAAACACAACAAAAAAAAAGCAAAGTTCATTTTAGTGCAAAGTGATTAGAGTGATTATGGTGTTGTCACACTGTAACACTGATTAGGGTTTTGCCATTTGGTTTAAGAACTGAATAGTTGAAGGGTACTAGCTAATCTTGAACCTGGTGGTGTGCGACTTCTATACCTTCTGCATGATGGTAGCTGCAAAAAGATGGCCTGGCCTGGATGAAAGGAAGTGATGAGCCTGTGATGGACTGGGCAGTGTTTACTGCTTGTTGCAGCTTCCATTGATCCAGAACAGAACAGTTACTGTACCAGGCTGAGATGCAATCCATCAAGATACTTTCTGCAGTGCATCTGTAAAAGTTCAAGAGAAACCTTGAACTTTTACAATCCTTTTGAATTTTTGTTCAAGAAAGGTAATGGGGATAATCCTGGGAATTATAGACCAGTGAGTCTTACGTCAGTGGTAGGCAAGCTATTGGAGAGGATTCTCAGGGACAGGACTTACGAGCATTTGGAGGAGCATAGTCTTATTAGAGATAGTCAGCATGGCTTTGCAAGGGGCAGGTTGTGCCTCACGAGCCTAATTTTTGAGGAGGTGACAAAACAAATTGATGGAGGTAGAGCATTGAATGTGGTGTATATGGACTTTAGTAAGGCATTTCACAAGGTTCCCCATGTTAGGCTCATCCAGAAAGTCATGAGGCATGGGATCCATGGAGACTTGGCTGCGTGGATTCAGAATTGGCTTGCCCACAGAAGGCAGAGTGTTGTAGCAGATGGAGAGTATTCTGCCTGGAGGTCAATGCCCAGTGGTGTTCCGCAGGGATCTGTTCTGGGACCCCTGCTCTTTGTGATTTTTATAAATGAGTTGGATGAGGAAGTGGAGAGATGGGTTAGTTACTTTGCAGATGACATGAAGGTTGGAGGTGTTGTGGATAGTGTGGAAGGTTACAACGGGATATAGACAGGATGCAGAGTTGGGCGGAGAAGTGGCAGATGGAGTACAATCTGGAAAAGTGTGAAGTGATACACTTTGGAAGAACAAACTTGAAGGTGGAGTAAAAGGTTAATGGCAGGATTCTTAGCAGTGTGAAGGAACAGAGGGATCTTGGGGTCCAAGTCCATAGATCCCTCAAAGTTGCCGCGCTAGTTGATAGGGTGGTTAAGAAGGTGTCTGGTGTGCTGGCCTTCATTAGTCGGAGGACTGAGTTCAAGAGTTGCGAGGTAATGTTGCAGCTGTATAAAAGTCTGGTTAAACCACACTTAGAGTATTGTGTTCAGTTCTGGTCACTTCATTATAAGAAGGATGTGGAAGCTTTAGAAAGAATGCAGAGGAGATTTACCAGGATGCTGCCTGGATTAGAGAACATGTCTTATGAGGAAAGGTTGAGCGAGCTAGAGCTTTTCTCTTTGGAGTGACGCAGGATGACAGGTGACTTGATAGAGGGGTATAAGATTATGAATGGCAAAGATAGAGTGGACATTCCCCAGGGCAGCAATGGCCAATACCAGAGGACATCAGTTTAACGTCAGAGGAGGAAAGTTTAGGGGAGATGTCAGAGGTAGGTTTTTTACACAGAGAGTGGTGGGTGCCTGGAATGCACTGCGGGGTGTGGTGATAGGGGCCGATACAATAGGGACATTTAAAAGGCTCTTAGATAGGCACATGGAAGTAAGTAAAATTGAGGATTATGGGCTGTGTCGGAGGGAAGGGTTAGATTGATCAGTAGGTGTTTATATAGGTTGCACAACATCATGGGCTGAAGGGCCCGTATTGTGTTGTACTGTTCTATGTAATCCTCATGGACAAGCTGAATCTTCTCAGATACCTAAGAAAGTACAGATGCTGATTCATCTGAAGGAATAAGATGCAGGACTTAAAGTTGTTTACTTTCTGGAAGTAGTGCTTAATTTATTGGAGTAGTATTCAGAGGCCTGGACAATTGATTCTGAGACTTAAGTTCAGATTCACTATGGCAGCAGAAGAATATAAATCAACTAATTAAATATATTTGGAATGAAAAGATGGTGTGGTAATGGTGATCAGGAAATTACTGGACCTACAGAGAAGAAAATCTGCTGTCCTTACCCAGTCTGGTCTATATGTGACTAGATATCTCAGTGTAGGTGGCTCTTAACTGCCCTCTGAAATAATCTGGCAAACCTATATTCAGGAGGCATTCAGGATGGGCAACAAATGCTGCCCTTGCTAGTGACAGTTACAACCTTTGTGCATATAAAAACATTGTGTTAGTTGTGTTTGTGAAAGGATTCATCAGAAATTTCATAGTAAAGAAAACTCTAAGGAAAAGTAATCATCATGGTGTGGTATTGGGACAGGTTTCTTTGAGATGCTGCAAACATAGACAATTAGACAAAGGTAGAGCTATAAATAGAACATCCTTCATTAATGGCAGTAACTCTCAACCTAACAGGAGTGTCTGGGAACAACAACTTATTAAGGACATCCCACATGCTACACTCAGCCTTTAAAGGTACTCTCACACTTACACAACATTCCCTTTAAGAAGAAAATAAATCCAAACACACCATCAACAATTTACATATGTAAACTCATAGGTTAAATATTTATATATAGTTATACTTTCAGCCATTTATGAATTCAGTTTGCTACTTCTTCTTGATCTCTGGCACCTACTCAACTATAAAGGTGCATTTGTCATACCTGAAGAGTCCAAGGTGTTCACTCCCAGTGGATCACTTCTGAAGGCTATGTGTCATCCATTCAATTTTGGGTTAGCTATGCCTCCCGATCCATATTCTTCCCAGTGAAGGCTGCAACTCAAATCCATTCTCGTCCTGCATATCATGCCCTTGATCACCATTGATGGATGACACAAGTCGAAGTTTCAGTGTCTGTCACCCATCTTCACCTTGTAGCTTCTGACGCTCATTACTTCTACATTCTCTTCACTGCTCCATCTTGACAGCCTCCCTGGAAGAATTATATAAAAAAGTATGAACTTCAACACTAAAAAGAGAACAGCTAAAGCAAATATAGGTTTCATAGAGGCAGGGAAAAATTATAAAGATGACCAACATAAACTTTAGGAATAGCACTTCATCTTCTGTCTGGGCACATTGCAGACTTCTGGACTCAATATCAAATTCTACGATTTCAGGTAACTCACTTTCTCTGTCTGTATCAGAACTGGCCATTTCTGCTGTAGGTCATCTGTGAACCCTATGAACCCTTATTTCATGTAATAACCTCCAATTTATGAAATAAAGGTCCCTCATTCCTGCTCTTGCATTTAATAAGATCATAGCTTATCTTTTACCTCAGCACCATTTTACTGCACAAACTCCACATCTCTTTCATTCCTTTAATATTGCAAAATCTATTACTCACTGTCTTGAAAATCCCCTGTGACTGAACTTTCACAGTTCGCTTGTGTAGAAATCTCCAAGGATTCATTAACTTCTGGGTGAAGAAAATTCTTGTCATCTTTGTCTTGAATGGCCAATTGCTTATTTAGAAACTGTGAGCCCTGGTTCTAGATATCCCAGCTACCTTATATCTACTCTGTCAAGTCCAATAAGAATTGTGTACCTTTCAACGACATCACCATTTATTTTTAAACTCAAGAGAATATAAACCCAATCTGCTTAATCTCTATTCATAGGATGAATCCCCCCATTTTAGGAGTTAGTCTGGTGAACTTTACAGCACTCCTATTCCTAGTATATCCTTCCTTAAGATCTTTCCTTAAGTGGGAGAACAGACATTTACACAATGCTCCAGGTGCAGTCTCCCAGGGCCCTATTAAAGTGCAGTAAGACATCATTGTTTTTGTAACCAAATCCTCTTTCAATAAATGCCAGCATATCTTTTCCTTTCTTAATTTCTTGCTGTCATGCAGTTAAGTTTTAATGATTTGTGTACAATGACTCCTAGCTCCATCTGAACACTAACACCTCTTAATCTCTCACAACAACTGTAAAGAGTAAAGCTCCACAAAGGTATGGAGATGGCTCAAGTGTGTGGTAGATGGGCTATGTTGATGGGGTTTATACCAGTGGATGAAATCTGAGCTGTAGTGGATGGGCTTTATACCAGTGGATGAAACCTGTGCTGTAGTGGATGGGCTTTATACCAGTGGATGAAACCTGTGCTGTAGTGGATGGGCTTTATACCAGTGGATGAAACCTGTGCTGTAGTGGATGGGCTTTATACCAGTGGATGAAACCTGTGCTGTAGTGGATGGGCTTTATACCAGTGGATGAAACTTGTGCTGTAGTGGATGGGCTTTATACCAGTGGATGAAACCTGTGCTGTAGTGGATGGGCTTTATACCAGTGGATGAAACCTGTGCTGTAGTGGATGGGCTTTATACCAGTGGATGGAACTTGTGCTGGTGTTGATGGGGTTTATACCAGTGCCTGATATCTGTACTTAATAATTTACGTGCACTCTTCGAGAGTCATGGATGCCCTTTTAAGTCCCGAAGTATCTCCCCTCTGTGCCACTCTGACCCTGCCGTTTGAACCCCGAAGAATGTTGTCTGCATGCTTGCTTCAACTGCTTTCCCTTCGTGCATCCTGAGTGGAAGAGGTTGTTAATTGAGACCGACCTGTCCGGTGGCCGCTGTTGTGAGTGGGAGGGTCTGCAGGCAACGCCTGGTCGGTTCGACTAATAAGGACACGTCTTGGGGCAAGTCACACTCAATGGCAAGTGCTGCGCTCGCCCCTGGCTATTGCGGTTAAGCACTAGAGCAGCGACTTCGGCGATCTCACTGCTCATCTGGTGCGCTTTTCACATATTGAACAATTCTCCCAGAAGGTAAAGCCTCTGTTTGATAAATAATGTATGCAGAAGTCTTGTCACGAAGTTGTACTTTTATATTTAGATAACAGATTTTAAAGTGTAAACTGTCGCTTTACTAACCAGATTGCTTTGTAGCTTATAGAACACGTTTCTGGAGACAAGTTCTGTAATTAAACACCGCCACGAACTGGCAGTTATATTTTACTGAAGCTATCCCACCTATCTATATCCGACTTTATTTATAACACTACATACTCTGCTGTTGATTCTCTCACGCAGTTAGTATTTCCTGTTGTCATTGCAATTTCGTTCATCTTTGCTTTGCTTATGTACCAGGTATTATCTGCATCATTTTCGAAATAATTATGTGCAAATTATTTGTAACTGGCGGCAGGTCTTGCATCTCCTGCATCGTTGCTTCTGGGTGTGTTTAGATAGTTAGGAATGCCTTTGGACTGGATGCAACGGTGTAACAGGGACCTACCAGCGGCTCTGGGCTGGAAGAATTTTTTTTAAAGTTGCGGAGTTGTATATCAGGCGAGTATTTGACGGCAAACTTTGGCAGATCCTCCCCTGCTTCTTCCTCGTAGCGCATCTGTGGCTGTCAGTACGGTATCGGGTGAAGGAACGCGCCCATTCACACCTTATGGACGGTGGTATCCAGAAGCTTAGCTTTCCTTCCCTCGGTTATAAAAGTTTCATTGAGAAATCTGTCAACAGGCTGTCCTGAAAGCGAGCCGGACGCTGAGTCAGGAGAGAGATGTGAGAAAGGGAGGAACTGCGAAACTCGATAAAGTGAAAGAATGGAAAAAGGGGTTAAAAAAGTAACAGCGAGAACATAAATACATTGAAGAAGATCTGGTGAGAACGATTAATGAGCGGGCAGGGAGGGACATGATTGAGCGAAGGGTGCGCAGTTATCTCAGATCCAGAGGTCTTGGGAAAGCGAGCAAGAAATTAAGGAAATTGAGAAAAGGGTCGGAGAAAGTTAAAGCGGTGTGTGTCTGGGTGAACAAAATGGGTGAGATGCAGGGAGGGATGGGAGTTGGGGAATTGGCCGGGTTGGGGGCGATGGAGTTTTGCGGGGTCTGTTGATGGACAGATTATTGCAGCCCGGAAGCAAATAATCCACCCAGTTTTTTTTCTCCCCACCTGAGCCGGCCCGTCCAATCTCTGTGTCCTCTCCGCTTTGTCTGCGATACTATTGCAAAAAGCTCGCGCTATATTGGTAAAACAGATTATGTTTCGTGCACCAGGCAGTATTGGTACTCCTCAATATACTGGTAGAATAGGAAATAGTGGTGCACTGAATATTTGGTACTTCAAGATATGCATGAACTCTTGTGTATTGTAGGACACAGTGGATTATCATACACTGATTTTCTGGATTATGTTGGTCACCCACCTGATATACACGGTACACTAGGGGTATGTTGGTGCACCATCGTATAGTAGCACGGTAGTAAATATTGGCAAGCCACGACACACAGATACACAAGGTACTTCAGTGTGCCAGGGTCTTTTGATAAAAAGAGTACCAGCATGTGGGGGTGCACAAGCATGCTACTTGTGTAGGAAGTATGTTGGTATATCGGGATATTTTCTTAAGGAATGCAAATCTGGGAGACCTGGATGCACTGGTATGGCAGGGAACAATTGTAAAGGCATCAGAATATCAGGTTGAACTTACAAAGAAAGGTTATACAGTTGTATTCTAAGCAGTTTGGAAGATTAAGGGGTGATTTGCTCAAAGTTTTCAAGATATTAGGGAAACCGATAAATTGACAAATTGCTAGTTGGGAACTCTTGGTTGAGGAAACATATTCCAAACATTGGGAAGAGGCCTTTCATGAGTGATGTTCATAACATTTCCACACAATGGTGTCTGGAACATTCTTTTGGACAAAACATTAAACTGAGGTCATCCTGCTTTCTCAAATTGGCATCAATAATCATATGGATTATTAAGAACCGGAGATTAACCCCAAGTGCCACAGGAGATATTCATCAGTTACTGAAAGAACAGCTTATTTAATCAATTATTCATTGATGTCTGTGGGAGCATGCTGTGTGCAAATTAGCTACCACATTTCCAACATTACAGTAGTGACTGCATTTCAGAAATACTTCAAACATATTGGGATATGGGAAAGGTGCCATATAAATGTACGTCTTTTGAACCACTGTTCAGCAACTGAGGACCCTTAGTTCAGGAGGTTACAACTGATTCAGGTTTCAGGTTCAGAGTCGGGGTGGGGTCAGCACAAAGATTAGCAAACACTGTTCCAGCTGCTCTTGCTTCAGTTCTGACAGACTGAAGGGTTTGATCACATCCCTGGGAAAGGTCTCAGCTTTTGTAAGCGGCAGCAAACCCTCCAGGCTCATTGCTGGATGCCAGTTCTTCCTTCCTGATCATATTTGCTCCATTATCTCTCACTGTGGTCACCTATTCAGTCCAACTTGAGCCAATTCTATAAAATATTCTGCCTTCCAAAACAATATGTATTTGATAAGCAAAGTTTTCCAGCATCAAACAGATCTTTGGAGTCCAAGTGTTGCTACATTTGCTGGCCTAAAAGGACTGTAAATACCATAACTATAAACTGTGTAGACTCAGCATTCTATTTGTATCTTTAATTTCAGAGCAGGAAGGAGGATGCAATGAAGATGGGAATAGCAGAGAGGGAGGGAACACCTGCTTCATGCTTTTGCATTACAGGCGACCCCCACGTTATTAGCCATTTGGGTTGCAGAAATTCACCCTTTCAGAGTACATAAATCACTGCCCAGAAATTTGAGATGTGGAATGAAATTCGCTCTATTGGAAAATGTGGGAAAAGAAGTAAATAAATCAGCACAAGTTTTATTTTTTTCAACTTGCATTTCTTGATGCATGCACAGATGACACAGCTTTGTGTTACAGAAAATCGTGATATGGTCCATTTTCTAGCAACATAGCCCCCATAACCCCACGTCCTATAGATGGTTAATTTTTTTTAATATACATATTGAACTGATGTCACTGCTAGCTGTCAATTTTTGTTAAAATAATGTGGACAGTGTATTTTCACCATTACCTCTGAATTTTGTATGATTTTAGAATAATCCCACCTGCCTCTTTTTGCCATAAGCATTATTAATCTTCCTATTGGACTATCCAAAAGGAATGCAAAACCAATTAAACTTGATCTGCATGAAGAAGCTTGATTGTCTTTAAAGGAGCAGTAATATGTCTCTTAGTGTCATTAGTCTGAAGCCAGAACAAATTTTTTAACAATTAGCTTTCGCATTACAGATCATGCTCCAGAATTGTACTCCAAAAGTCAATAAGATTTAGGGACTAGTTTGAGAGCAATGAAGAGGCAGAAATCTAGAAAATACTCCTATTTGCTTGTAATGTAGAAAAGCTTCTGTTGAATTCAGAGGGTTGGTAAACTTCATAGATCTGTCTCTTCTTCTGTCTAAACCTGTGATTAAATTTTCTATATCTGCCCACAGTTAAACAGTGACAAATCATCGCATGTTTATAACTTTAAATATTTCTATTTATACTCTGTTTTTTACCACGGAATGTCATTTATAAGGACTTAATTCAAAACTTTAGTACACTGACTGAAGATAGCCTTTTTATTACAGAAAAATAGAAGTTCTGTGGCCTATAACAATCTGTTTCAAAGCCCTTACACACTGTAAGATCATATGTTGGAGCCAGTTTAGGACAGAACAAACAGGCATTTGACATAGAGTCTGCCTCTTTTTTTGTAATAACTAGTGTCTGACCTTCTGGATCTGGATCTCTCAATGTCTTTCCTGTATGTGGTGGGATTATTTAGGTCACCCACAGCCAGTTTAAATGAAAGTTGGAGGTGGAAGATTGTGGTCAATGAGTCCTAGAATCTTGTCAGTCAGGAAGCCTCCTAGAGGGCGTCACCACAAGAAACATTACTCACAAGTCTGTGTTTTCTTTTGTAGTTAGTCACTGATAATTTGGTAATGCTGGATCACAAACACTTCTAAATATTAACAACACATGGCATGGGATATTTCATTCTGCAGCCAGCAGATTACTGACCTACTTTCCAGAATGTGGGGGACTATGCTTGGTGCTTGCTATTTACGGCATTGCAATTATGCTAGGATGCCAGTAAGCCACAGAACAAAATTGCAGAGACACTGCTTGGCACTAGTGGTGAATTTAGTGAATATCATCTTGAACAAAGACAGAAGGCTCAGAGGGTTACACAAAGTGAAGTAGTTGGAGACTGGCGTGGAGCATAATCGCCAGCATGGATCTTTTGAGCGGTCTGGCCTGTTGCTGTGCTCTAACTTCTCCCTAGATCTCTGTAACTTCTGAAATAAAACAATCGAATGCTAGAAACACTCAGCAGGTCAGGCAGCATCTGCAGGAAGAGAAATAGAGTTACTGTTTCAGGTGCAAGACTTGTAGGTTCTGATAGCTAAGTAATATTTCAAAATGTAGCAGGAAAACATTGGTCTGTTTGTCAGGTGACCAGGAACTTCAGAATCCCTTTATTCTTTTAAAGTCCCATTTTACACTCGTTACTGTCAATGTATCATCACAAGAAGCAGTATGAGATAAAAGAGTGCAAGTGTTACACTGCAGATGACACTGGAATTATCCCATCTCTTTTGGTGAAAATTGGTTGAAGGGATGAACAGAGTTAGTATAGCTGCATCTAAAAGGGCACAAACTTTGCCAATTCTTTTAGGTTGGCTTTTATATGTTTATATTGTGTCTATGCATATTCAGGTTTGTTTATGCATGGGTGTATTGCTGCACGTGTCAGAGTGTATGCACATGTGTGTGTATACTGTGTGCACACATTCTGTTCATATGTATGTGCACACCTGGACAAATTTGTCAGGCCAAAGACCTATTCCAGTGCTGTAATTACTAACAAATATGTGTACTTTTTTTATATTTATGACAGTTTGTATGTGTTTATGAGAGTGAATCTTGCTCTATCTGTTCACGACTCTGCTGATTTCTCTATTTCTCTGCAGATACTTTGACCATTGCTCACATGAATTGAAGAAGAAATGAAGCACCTGACAACTTGGATTATCTATCTTTGGATGACAGTTGTGATTCAGTTAATCAAAGGGAAACTTATTAACAATCAAGCAGGTATGACTAACAGAC
The DNA here is from genome assembly GCF_009764475.1 of Pristis pectinata. Lineage (NCBI taxonomy): Eukaryota > Metazoa > Chordata > Chondrichthyes > Rhinopristiformes > Pristidae > Pristis > Pristis pectinata. The sequence goes on from NC_067414.1 coordinate 19,647,047, forward strand.
TTGCTGTTCTCGCAATTGGAATGTTTTTGCCCTTTTTATCTGCTGCGTGTTCCTAACAATTATTATCCAATCCTGTTTCTAGTCCTCAACTCGCAATGCAAAAATCATAGCAGTTTTTACAAATCGTTTACTCAGAAGGAAATAAAGATAAAATCTTGTTGTTGATTTCTTCAAGTTTGAACATAGGTATAAAATTCCTGGACCTGTTAAGAATCAAAACTGATTCCCAAATGATGTGCAGTGGATTTTAGCTTCATAACAGTGCAAAGATTATTTGGGGTGATAAATCACTGCAAGTGCATTCAAACAAGAGATGCAAGATATAGTTCATCTGATGACTCTTCATCATTCTCAGCAGGTGCCAGTCACAAAGATGTAAGATAGCAAATGTTGTTTGGAACAGGTAGTTAAGAGAATATGAGGGGATGTAATTTTTCCAAGTACTGAATCCCTTTTTGAACATAAAAATGTATATGGTATTGCATTTTTATATATTGATAGATAGACGACAGAGGAATAGAGTTTCTCTCAAGGAGTTACTGAAAATTAGTTAACAATGCAATTGTTCACTGTAATTTTTTAATATTTTTCTGATCTCAATCCCAAACAGATGTGGAAATTTCATTTTGTTTTCAAGTGCTCAACAATACTGAGCACTTCCAAACTCAAACTGAACAGTCCGAGGTCACAGCATCCATACCATTTCCAAGTTTGAACCCCTATGCTGCAGCTGTGAATGCACTTATTTGTATAGCACAGGTTTTTCAGATCCATCCTTTTTGGTCTAGCCACTCGCCACTCTCATCTTACTCTAATCCCCACATGTCTTTTCCTACATAGCCTTTGTTAGTACTAAGTGAGAATGGCAGGGTTGGGAAGCTGAGCAGGGAGAATGAAGAGGAGAAACAAGGACAAAATGGAAGGACAGGCAACTAAAAGGCAAAGGTATGAAGACAAAAGAGACTGCAGATGCTGGAGTCTGGAACAAAAAAACAAGATGTTTTTTTAAAATTTTTAAAAAAAATTTTATTGACAGCGTGGTAACAGGCCCTTCTGACCCAATGAGTCCGTGCCGCCCATTTTAAACCCAAATTAACCTACCAGTACGTCTTTAGAATGTGGGAGCAAACCAGAGCACCCGGAAGAAACCCACGCAGACACGGGAGGACGTACAAACTCAACAGGTTATTCAGCATCTGTGGAGGCAAAGGTTGTAAATCGATGTTTTGGGTTGAGACCCTGCATCAGGAGGAAAGAAGAATTGTCAGTATATAGCTGCACAAGGAGGAATAGGAGAGAGGCTGGTCAGTGATAGTGGAACTAGATGGGGAGGGAATGATGAGCAGATGCAACTGGGGAGGGGGGAGTGGAGTGCATGGGAGAGGTAAACAAAGGAAGAAAAAATCCAGGTGGATAGGTGAGTGTGGGTGGGAGGAGAACACCAGGGGTGTGGGTTAGCTGAAGTTGGAAAATTCAATGTTCACACCATTGGATTGGAAGGGTGGAGGTCAGAGAGGTCAGGGATGAGAAACAAGCAGGATCATAGTGCAAAGTAATGCTAAGATGACCAAGAATGTTAACGGGGAATGCTTGAAGGCATTTGCTTCAGTGCACAGAGTATTCACAATAAGTTAGATGAAATAACTGTGCAAATAGATGTAAATGGGTGGAATGTAGTTTTGGTTATGGAGATATGACTGCAGGGTGACTAGGAATGGGACCTGAACATTCAGGGATACTTATGTTCAGGAATCACAGGAAAAGAAGGGAATGGAGGTGGAATAGGGTTGTTAGTAAAAGGAAATTAATACAATTGTGAGGAAGGATATTAGCTCCTAGAACCCTGATGTGGAATTTGTATGATTCAAGCTAATGAATAGCCAGGGTCAGAAAATGTTAGTAGAATTTGTATATAGATCCCAAACAGCAGTGTTCATGTAGGGGATGGCAGTAAACAGGATGCAGTAAGGGTATCTCATAATTATGGTTAACATCAATTACATATAGATTGGGCAAACCATAGATGAGGAATTTCTGGAGTGCATTCATGAGGACTTTTTTGATCAATATTTTGAGGAACGAACTAGAGAGCAGGCCATCCTAATTGAGTACACCATAATGAAAAATGATTAATAAATAATCTTGTTGTGTGAGGTCACCATAACATGAAAGATGGAGAGGGACAGAGTTGACTATGGGAAGGTCCTGCTGGAACAAAAATAAAACAGGTAAGATGGTTTCATTGTGCATTTCAAAAGAAATTAGGGATAGTATTAGATCCAAGGGGGAGAAATATAAAAAATTGAAAAATAGTATATTCACTAGTGTTCAGGAGAATGAAAAGGGATTTCTTTGAAACCCGCAAAATTCTAACAGGATTGGGCAAATTAAATGCAGGAAAGATGTTCCTGATGATGAGGTAGTGCTGAGCCATGGGTCACATTCTAAGGATAAAGGGTTAGTCATTTAAGATTGAGATGAAGAAAATTTTGTTCTCCCTAAGAGCAGTGAGCCTGTGGAATTCTCTACCACAGAAAGCAGTTGAACCCAAACCATTTAATGTATTCAAGAAAGAGTTATTCTTAGGGCTTGAGATCAAGGGATATGGGGAGAAAGCTGGAACAGGGTACTGAATTTGAATGCTAAGCCATGATCATATTGAATGGTGGAGCAGGCTCAAAGGACTGAATGGTCTGCTTCTGCTCCTATATTCCATGTTGTTACTCCATATGGTGCAGAATCTCTGACTAAGTTGATTCCAGAGCCTGTTTCCAGCACAGTATAATATTTATTCGTACCTTTATAAGATCGCTTATGTAAGACATACAGAGAAACAAATGGAAGAAAAGGCAGAACAGAAAACACTTGCATGATGAGTGAAAATCTGAGAAGACATGTAAAAAGATCAAGAAAACAAATAAGAAAACTGAATGATAGTCATATAATGATAGAGAAAGTAAGTATCAAAAGTTCGGAAAGATTTAAAGTGACATCATCAGAAAGAAAGACAGTTTTGAAATCTTAGCTCAGTAAGATGAGGTGCTCTGAATCAGGCTCCATAAATGTAATGAGTAGAGCTCCTTGTGTAGGATAGCTACAGCAAGGTATGTTTCTAACTTTTAACTTTTCGTGCCTGACCTGGGTTCAGTGCATTTTGAACCTAGTCCATACTTGTTGTGTGAGATCACTGGTCTCTTGATTGGGGTTTGAGTATGAATCAGCACTGTTATCAGCTGGTCCAAATGGCTTTCTCCAATCAGTCTGTCTGGACTCTAACAGAAGTGATGACTCCCCAAAGGATGAATGCACACAGTGACAGTCCAAGCTTGAAAAACATAAATGCTAGGGACAGTGAATATTCATCAACTGGTTATTCATGTAGAGTGACTACTTAGACTACTTACAAGATGCAGTTGTTTCATTGACACACACTGACACAAAAAAATCTTGTGAACAAGTAATAATTTGTGCTTCTGGAAAATACTAGTATAATGAGAACCAATTTTATGTTTCAAGTGAAAGTGAATATTGTCCTTAAATAAAACACTTCATTGTTAGAGGCAGCATGTGTAGCGGCTATTCATTTGCATGTGGCTTTATGCCCAGGAGTTTCCACAAAGCAAATATCAAACTATAGCTGTGAGAGTGGGTTGGATAGGTGAGGATGAGGGGGCACATTAACGAGTGTTCAGGCTTTCTCCTGCCTGCAGGGATGAATTGGTCACTTGGGAGTGTTTCATTCACAATTTTTGGCCAATAGTCTGAGACAGTGTTCCATGCACAATTTCGGTCAGTAGTCTGACAGATGAAAAGAGGTGGGGGAGTGGCTTTGCTGATCAGGGACAGTGTCACAGCTGTAGAAAGGGAGGACATCCTGGAGGGATTGTCTACTGAGTCAGTGTGGGTGGAAGTCAGAAACAGGAAGAGAGCGATCACTCTATTGGGAGTATTCCACGGACCCCCAATAGCAGCAGAGACACTGAGGACCAGATCGGGAGGCAGATTTTGGAGAGGTGCAAAAATAACAGGGTTGTTGTGATGGGTGATTTCAACTTCCCTACTATTGATTGGCACCTCCTTAGTGTAAAGGGGATAGATGGGGCAGAGTTTGTTAGGTGTGTCCAGGAAGGATTCCTGACACAGTATGTGGATAGGCCGACTAGAGGAGAGGCCATTCTGGACCTGGTACTAGGCAATGAGCCTGATCAGGTTTCAGATCTCTCAGTGGGAGAGCATTTTGGAGAAAGTGATCATAACTCCTTGACCTTTACCACAGCCTTGGAGAAGGATAGGAGCAGATGATATGGGAAAGTATTTAATTGGGGGAGGGGGAATTATGGTGCTATTAGGCAGGAAGTTGGGAGCGTAAATTGGGGACAGATGTTCTTGGGGAAGTGAACAGTGGAAATGTGGAGGTTGTTTAGGGAGTACTTGCGTGGGGTTCTGGATATGTTTGTCCCATTGATGCAGGGTAAGGACAGTAGAGTGAAGGAACCATGGTTGACAAGACATGTAGAATATCTTGTAAAGAGGAAGAAAGAAGCTTACCTAAAGCTTAGAAAGCATGGATCAGACAGGGCTCTGGAGAGTAACGAGGTAGCCAGGAGGGAGCTTAAGAATGGACTTAGGAGAGCTAGAAGGCGGCATGAGAAGTCTTTGGCGAGTAGGATTAACGAAAACCCCAAGGCGTTCTACACGTATGTGTAGAATAGGAGGATGACTAGAGTGAGGGTAGGACCGATCAGAGATAAAAGTGGAAACGTGATCCTGGAGTCGGAAGCGGTAGGGGAGGTCCTTAATGAATTCTTTGCTTTAGTATTCACCAGTGAGAGAGACCTTGACATTTGTGAGGATGGCATACAACAGGCTGATACACTAGGACATGTCATCGTGAGGAAAGGGGATGTGCTGGAACTTTTGAAAAACACTAGGATAGATAAGTCTCCAGGGCCGGACGGGATATATCCAAGGTTATTACGGGAAGCAAGGGAAGAGATTGCTTCGCCTTTGGCAATGATCTTTGTGTCCTCACTGGCCACAGGATAAGTGCCAGATGATTGGAGGGTAGCAAATGTTGTTCCTTTGTTTAAGAAAGGGAGTAGGGAATTACAGACCAGTGAGTCTTATTTCAGTGGTGGGAAAATTACTGGAGAAGATTCAAAGGCTGATTAGGGACAGTCAGCATGGCTTTCTGAGGGGCAGGTCGTGCCTCACGAGTCTGATTGAATTCTTTGAGGGTGTGACAAAGCACATTGATGAAGGTAGAGCAGTGGATGTGGTGCTCCTGGATTTTTGTAAGGCATTTGATAAGGTTCCTCATGGAAGGCTCATTCAGAAAGTCAGGAGGCATGGGATCCAGGGAAACTTGGCTGTATGGATTCAGAATTAGCTCACACATAGAAGACAGAGGGTGGTTGTAGATAGAGTACAGGATAGACCTGGAGGTCGGTGACCAGTGGTGTTCTGCAGGGATCCGTTCTGGGACCTCTGCTCTTTGTGATTTTTATAAATGACTTGGATGAGGATGTGGAAGGGTGGGTTAGTAAGTTTGCTGATGATACAAAGGTTGGTGGTGTTGTGGATAGTGTAGGAAGTTGCTGTAGATTACAACAGGACATCGACAGGATGCAGAGCTGGGCTGAGAAGTGGCAGATGGAGTTCAACCCAGAAAAATGTGAAATGATACACTTTGGAAGATCGAATATGAAGGCAGAATACAAGGTTAATGGCAAGACTCTTAGCAGTGTGGAGGAACAGAGGGATCTTGGGGTCCATGTCCATAGATCTCTCAAGGTTGTCGTGCAGGTGGATAGGGTTCTTAAGAAGGCATATGGTGTGTTGGCCTTCATTAGTTGGGATATTGAGTTCAAGAGCTGCGAGGTAATGTAGCAGCTCTGCAGAACTCTGGTCAGACCACACTTGGAGTATTGTGTTCATTTCTGGTCGCCTCATTATAGGAAGGATGTGGAAGCTTTAGAGAGGGTGCAGTGGAGATTTACCAGGATGCTGCTTGGACTGGAGAGCATGTCTTATGAGGATATGTTGAGTGAGTTAGGGCTTTTCTCTTTGGAGGGAAGGAGGATGAGAGGTGGCTTGATACAGGTGTACAAGATGATAAGAGGCATAGATCGAGTGGGCAGTCAGAGGCTTTTTTTCCCAGGGTGAATATGGCTAATGGGGGGGGGGGCATAATTTTAAGGTGATTGGAGGAAGGTATGGGGGGGTATTTCAGAGGTAATTTTTTTATACAGAGAGTGATGGGTGCATGGAACGCATTGCTGGCAGAGGCTGTGGGGGCAGGTACATTAGGGACATTTAAGAGACTCTTAGATAGCCACATGAATGACAGAGAACTGGAAGGGAAGGGTTAACATTTGGGAAGGAAGGGTTAGATAGATATTAGTGCAGGATAAAATGTCAGCACAACATTGTGGGCTGAAGGGCCTTTACTGTGCTGTAATGTTCTATGTTCTATGAAAAATACTGGAGGGAAATGTGGACTATAATATCTTTCCCACTATTCTCCAGACAAGCCCAGCTTCATGCTTCCTAATTTCCCTACCATTGATGGCATGTCTTCAAGGCTGTAATCTCTGGAATTCCCTCCTTAAACCTCTGTTCAGACTTCTATCCTTCAACCTGTCATTCTGCCCCTCCAGTGCTAAATGTCAGAGAAGCATTCTGACAATCAGAGGCAGCAGGGGGATTGAGAGAGATGGTGATGTAGAGGGTCTCAGTGTCATATGTGTATCTATGGAAACTGATAGTAGGGTGAAATTGTTTTGTGTGTGGAACCACATGCTCAATTAGTGCTGTGATGTGGACCCACACAAGTTATACCTGGAGCACTGGGGACAAGGGGTATGGAAAAGATTTTCTGATATACTCAGTGTCATTAGTGAACTCTGCTCATTAGGGATTGTGAGCCTTAAATCCTTTCACCAATCCTGGATTAGCAAGCACAATTGAGAAAAATTCGGTACTTAGAGGGGTCATTAGTTACCTCTTCAGAATATTCCCAATGCATTCAGGTGCATATTTAAAATATAATTTATTACAACACAGACACAGACCATTTGGCCTGTTTGGTCTTTGTCAGCTCCTGACAGAGCAGTCCTATTTTATCACTTACCCCTGCAGCTTATTCTCTCATACATACATATCCCCCATAATTCTTTTACTGCTTACCTACATTCAGGAGTAATTTACAGGAGCCAGTTAATTTACCAGCAAGTCCTTGAGAGTAATCCACATGATCACAGGGAAAACAAGCAAACTCGACACAAACAGCATCAAAGATCAGGATCGAACCTGGGTCCTTATAGCTGCGAAGCATCAGCACTAGCTATTGCACAACCAAACTACCCAAAGCCCTATTGTTTATTATATTTCCTATTTTCACCAGATTACCAATATTTTCTGCTATTTACTCATACATTCTAAATGCTAACAGTGACTTCCTCTGAGACATCAGCTAGCTCATTGATTGGACCCTGAATACAAACCTTGATCGTCTCAGCCAGAGGAATATCTCTGACATTAACAAACGTTGAAAACTCATTATAAATTAAAAATACTATTAAAAATACATTTACTAAAACATTAAAAATCAGGTAAAGCCGCTATAAAACACTGATTACAATTAAAAGCATTTAAGTTAATTTAAAAATAAATTTACTAAAACATTAAAAATCAAGTAAAACCACTATAAAACAAGGATGACAATTAAAAGCATTTAAGTTAATTCAGTTCTATCAAAAACATGTCATTTACCTAAAATGCACTTCTTGATCATTGAAATTCCTCATCATTGAAATGAATGGAATTGCAGTGGTGCAGCAGGTGCATATTGCATGAAGCAGAGCATGCACTGCTGGACTCCATGGGAAACTTAAAGTCAGAGTGCATTTGGAATGATGGCAATGGGGAGCTCTCAGGAAGTCTGGGACTCATATATTCACATACTGTAGGTTTACATTGGGAATCCCAAACTTCCTGACAGTGATGTGGGGACTTATGGAGCTGTCAGCATTTCTCAGGAAAATTTGGGCCATTTTGATAAAAGCACTACATACTGTAAGTGCAAACCAGAAATCCACCCAAATATCTGTGTTCTAGCAGTTCCGGCTTCTTATGCAAAACTGATTGTAAATTGTTGCACCATGTCCTTGATTGCCAAGGACCTAAGTTCCTGTCTATCCTCTCTAATTTATCTCTCTACCTCTCTTTCCTCATTAAAGATGTTTGATAAATGCCCTATCTTTGACCAAATCTTTTGTCATATACCCAATGTTTGTTAGAATTTGTTTGTTGACTGCCATGTGAGCATATTGGGACATTTTACTCCGTTATGTGCACTCTATAGATATGTTGTTCATTCCTTGTAAATTCGACAGGTCTGTAAAGATGAATGCTGGATGGTCATAAGATGAAAACTTTCAATTTGTTTTTATGGATTATTTGCTATTGAAATGGATTTAAAGAATAGGTTTGTGTTCTCTGAAATATTGACCTCATTTTTACAGAACATAGTTGAGGCAGGGGAGTAGAGGCAAGGTGAAGTTATTGGAAATAAAATTTTAAAATATATATATATAGTTAGAAGATGAATGCAGAAAAACAGTTTAGTATTTCAGTTATGGATTCTTCTTCTCAACTGAGACAATTGTTTTTAAATAAAGTCCTGCATCCAAAATGTAAAGTTTTTGTGAATGGAGGTGAAAGGTGGAAGTCAAGGACAGGGAGACCCAGATGTCATGGAGGAATGCTGCTCTTCCTGGCTCACAAGGAATTTATAAAATATATTTTATAAACAAATCTCTTGGTCTCCTATGACCAGGTTTCTGGGTTTCAGACTGTTCAGGCCCCAGTCAGGCCTGATGTTAAAATAGTCTGGGCACATTGATGGTGCCATTGGAGTTGCATGCCGTTAAAACTAGGTTTGGAGCAAGTAAGCTCCCTTTCCTGAACCAGGCAGGGAACTAAAATAATATGTGCAAACAGGATGAGAATAGGCCAGACAGTGCATGGTTAGCAGTAAGAGTGAACTGAATCAGCCAAGTGAACTCTTATTCAGTTCTTTTTATTATGTCAAAACTTCGTGCTGAAGCCAGTTCTCTCCATTTATCTACAAGACATAGGCAACTGACGGTTATTCTCTAAACTTTGGATATCATTGCTGATGTCCTTTTTTTTTCACTGGCAATAATTTTAATTAAACCGGAACATTATTTGTCAACAGGGCTCAGATGGTTGACAGTTCCCATTGAGTCAGAATGTCACATACTTAAGTCTTACTCCAGAAACGTATGCACAAATCTAAGCTTTCAGTCCCAGAAAAATACTAATGAAGTGGGAACTCCCAGAGATGTTGCCTTTTAGATGAGGCATTAAGTCAAAGTCTGCTCTACCCTTTCAGGTGCACCTGGTATATTCCATGGAGTATTGGCCAAAGTTATCCTTATGCTATTGTAACTGAAAACAGATTTTCTCATTGTTTATTTCATATCTGTTTGTGGGATGAGCAGTGTATAAATTGTTTGTCACAGCTCCTATGTTACAATAGTGACTAGACTTCAAAGTACATTGTTATTGTAAAATGTTTTGGAAATCCTTAATTTGTGAAATTTGCTATTAAATTTGGTTGGGTTGCAGTGGAGATTTACTGGGATGTTAGAATACTGAGTTCAACAAAATTAATTAGCAAAGGACGCTGATAAAGTATCACTAGAAGTAGAGATGGGAGACATGATGGGTAAGGTAAAAATTAATAGGAAGATGTACTGGAAAGGCTGACTATGCTTGGAATAGATAAGTCACCTGTTCCAGGTGGCCTGTATCCTAGGGAAATCGGTGTGGAGATAGAGGAAGGGTTTCTTGCTGTAATCCTTTAGATATGAGAGAGAACCCAGGGGATTGGAGAGTGATAAATATGATGTCCTTGCTCAAGAAAGAATATTCTTAGTTACCACATTAGCGGTCAGATTAGTGTTAATTATGAAAAGGTTTTCAAAACAGTAATTGGGGAAAAAATTGATAGGCACTTGGAGAAATTTGAGTTAATTAAGGAAAGTAAGCATGAATTTAAAAAAACAGTTTGTGTTTCAATAAACTAATTGAATTTTTTGCAACAAGGAATAGAGAAGGAAACATAATGGTCTTGGCTGGATGGATTTTAAGAAAGCATTTGACTAAATATGACAGAAAAGGCTGATTAACAAAACTGAAAGTCATAGAATAGGAGGAACAGTATTAGTTTGCATAAAATATTGGCATAGGGACAGCAAACTGAGTTGTGACAAATGGTTGGTTTTCAGGATGGAGAATGGTAGACAGTAGTGTTCCCAAGGGTCAGTACTAAAACCACTGCTTTCTATTGACATATTGTGGAAACTTGGCTTTGGAAAATAGAGACAAACTTCAAAATTTCCCAATAATGTCAGACCTGAAGTTGTGGTAAATGTAAGAATAGTTCCATTAAGTTGTAATAGGATACAGATAGACCGACAGAATGGCCAGACAGGTATGAGGTGATACCTTTAGGCAAAGGCTTGGAGAGAAGAAAATAGACTTAAAGGTACAGATCCAAAGAGTATGCAGGGGTGGAGACTATGACCTTTTGAAGGTGGCAGAACACATTGAGAGAATAGTTAGCAAAGCAAATGGAATCTTGGGCTTCACATAAAGGGACATTATTTTATAGAAATAAGGAAGTTATGCTGAATCTCTGGCTAAAGCTCTGGCTAGAATTGGAGTACTACATTAGGTCTGGTCACCACACTTTAGAAAAGGTATGAAAGTCCTTGAGCAGATGTAGAGGAGGTTAACTGGAATGTCTAGGGCTGAGGGATTTTAACTACAAGATTAGACCAGAGAAGCTACAGTTGTTCTTCTTGGAGCTAAGAAATTTGAGGGAAAATGTGATTGAGGTCTACATGATCATGGCAAGTTTAGATGAGGTAGACAAAAGAAAAGCTGTTCCCATTAGCTGATAGTAGGGACTCTGGAACACAGATTTAAAATCTGGGCAGGAGATATGGGAGCTGGAGTGAAAGACTTTTTATGCAACCAGCGGCAGAGATCTTGTACTCACTGCCCTTGAAGGAGGTGGAGATGGAAACATTCAGTCATTTCAAAATGAAATTAGATCAGCATTTGAAGGAAATAAACTTGAAGGGCTACAGGAATGGAGCTGGGGATTGGAGTGACTAGATTGTTCCAAAGAGTGTGCATGGATTCAATGGGCCCAATGGCCATGTCTTATGTTGTAGTGATTCTGGAACCTTATGAAACAGATAGGTGGTTTGTGAGGTGCAGGGTCTCCTGGATATTTTGAAATGGTATTGCAGGCCTACTTCAGATATGTAAATGGAAAGTAGTTGTCTGAATCTACATTATGTCAAAGCCAATTCCCTTGAGTAGTCTGTTAAAACTGATGAACAGGAGATATTCTTCACTTTGATTCACACAGCATTTGATTGAAAGTTGGCTTGTACTTGGAGATTTTGAATGTGATGTTAATCTGATCTTAAAGCTGGAAAATATGATGCCATGTGCTTCAGCCCCTATGAATGCTTATTTGAAGGTAAATTTACTTGTAGGGTGAGACTGAACTGCAGTTACGATGGGTATTACCTTACCTCGTCTTTAGTATGTCAATGTGTTGTAATTATTTCGAGATCTTTTAAACCTCCCCACAGCAAAATTCAGCAGTCATTCTGTTAGAAATCAATAGTTATGTTTAATCAAAGGATTATCTCAATGTATTTGCAATACAATCTCTTCAATAAATGTATTGCTAAGTAATGTTGCAATTAATTACTTTAAGCAGTAGATTCCCTTGGGACTAGTCAAAGTAGGAATCCATGTGCACAACTGAATTATAAACAAATGGAAAAATTGTAATATGCCTGTGTCCATTTGGAAAAAAACTGCCGGAAAGCATTTACACATTAAGAGCTCAAATAAAAGGGTTAGAAATAAGTCGGTGATAGGATAAAACTTTTTTTAACCAAAGGAATAGAATCATGGAATGTATATTCAGGGAAAAACATTGAAGCGGAGAGCTTTAAGAGGTAATAGGCTGTGTTTTTTGGAGACAGAAGGAATTAAGCGGAATGGTTGGAGAGACCAAGTTAGCAAAGCAGGACAGACTTGATGGATGAAACCCAGTTATTTGTCATTTTGTTTTCATTATCATCTTCTACTTACTCACCTTCATGTCACCAGATGAATAATCCATTTAGCAGGCACACTGTTGAGTCGGTATTGTGAACTAACTTCAAAACTACTTTGTTGGCTATAAAATGCTTTGGGCACCCTAAGTTTGTGAAGTGTTGCATATAAATTTGTCGAATTGCAGAAGATACTTTATTGACTGCAGTTACTAGCCCCTGGAATGTGCTAACCTTGCCCCAGTTGCTAATTCATATTAAATAACCCCTCAAAACAACCATTTCTATACTCCCACAGGGAGAAAGAGCTTTTCAAGTTATTTCCAATAAGAGGTGAAGAGGTTGACCTGCAGAAATTACCTTACAAAACCAGAAGCAATTAGCTGCTGGAAGCCTGTTGATCTTCAGAACCTGAAAGGCGCAGCTTTGTGCCAGCTGTACAAAGGTTCAGGTGGTAACAGAAGCAGATAACTGAATGGCAGTCTGCTCTCCATTCAATTAATCACAGCAGATGCACATCCACTCCTTAATGCATTCTTTATTTAACTTGATTTTTATGGTTAGTTAAGTTGGACGTTTTTGTCAATCCTCAATTCAATTTTTTAATGATGTAATCATTTTAAGGATCAGGAATGAGATTCTTTATCTGAAGGATATGACAACATTCAATCTAACACAACTTTTTCCGATGTTTTTGCTCACAGATGCCTTATGTCCTACCATTCATTCAGAGGGACTGCATCCCAGCCAGAGGCAAAGGCACCATCTTGATGCTTCAGGTAAATTATACAGAATTATTGATGGTCTTTCCAATAACTGTTTCACAGCAGAAAAAAAAATTACTCTTTATTTGTATCACTATTTCTGTTAAGGACTATAGTTTACTCCTAACAATTCTGTGGTTTTTTTTAACACAAAAAGAAAATTATCTGGTACTTCAAATTAAGCTATCACAAGAAAGTGTGAATTTATTACCCAAACTACTGGTTTTGGTAATAAATTTCATTCGTACAATTGTTTTACTGAGGTAGAGAGGGTTGAGAGCTTCAAGTTCCTGGGAGTGGACATCACCAACAGCCTGTCCTGGTCAAATCATGTAGATGCCACGGCCAAGAAAGCTCACCAGCGCCTCTACTTCCTCAGGAGGCTAAAGAAATTTGGTTTGTCCCCTTTGACTCTCACCAACTTCTATCGATGCACCATAGAAAGCATCCTATCTGGATGTATCACGGCTTGGTACAGCAACTGCTCTGCTCAGGACCGCAAGAAACTGCAGAGAGTTGTGGACACAGCCCAGAACATCACGGACACCAGCCTCCCTTCCTTGGACTCTGTCTTTACCTCTCATTGTCTTGGTGAAGCAGCAAGCATAATCAAAGACCCCACCCACCCGGGACATTCTCTCTTCTCTCCTCTTCCATCGGGTAGAAGATACAGGAGCCTGAGGGCATGTACCACCAGACTTAAGGACAGTTTCTACCCCACTATTGAACGGTTCCATTATACAATGAGACTATGACCTCACGATCTACCTTGTTGTGACTTTGCACCTTATTGCACTGCACTTTCTCTGTAGCTGTAACACTTTACTCTGTACTGTTATTGTTTTTACCTGTACTACTTCAATACACTCTGTACTAACTCAATGTAACTGCACTGTGTAATGAATTAACCTGTATGATCGGTTTCCAAGACAAGTTTTTCACTGTACCTCGGTTCAAGTGACAATAATAAACCAATACCAATACCAAAACGCCTTCCTGTGGGGTTAAAATTACTGCCAAATTTTATCATCCAACCAACCTGCTGATTTTAGTTATTTATGAGATTAGGCCATTGCTGGAAAACAAGAATTTACAGTCCATCTTAATTGTCCTTGAAAAATGTAGGTGAATCTCTTTCTTGAACTGTTGCAGTACTTCTGGTGAAGGTTCTCCCACAGTGTTGTTGAATAGGGAGTTCCAGGATTTAGACTCAGCGACAATGAAGTAACAGTGATATATTTCCAAGTTTGGATGATAGTGACATAGAGGAGAACCTATAGGTAGTAGTGTTGGCATTTACTTGCTGCCCTTGTTGTTCTTGGTGGTAGCAATTGTAGGTTTGGGAATTGATAGTAGCTTGGACAAGCAATGGCAGTGCCTATCATAGATGGTGCACACTACAGCCACTATGTTCAGGTGGTGGAGTGAATAAATGTTGTGGGTGGCATATGGTGTTGGAATGAAGTGAGCTGCTTTGTCCTAGATGGTGTCAAGCTTATTGAGAGTTGTCGGAATTGCACTCATCGAGAGAAACTGAGAATATTCCATAACACTCCAGACTTGTGCCTTGTAGATGGGGGAAAGACTTTGGGCTGTTAGGATATGTCTCGAACACAGGATATCTAGCCTCTCACCTGCTGTGTATCTAGTCCAGTTAAGTTTCTGGTCAGTGGTGACCTTCTCAGAATATTGATGATGATAGTGTCAATGAATGCCAAGGGAATTAATCAGTTTTGCTTGTTGACACTTAGAGCACAAATGTCATTTGCCAGTTCATTTGCCAGTTCGTAGCCAATGTCTGAGCACATACCTGGACTGCTTCATTCTTAAGGAATTGTAAAATGAAATTGAACATTGTGCAATCATCATCTAACATTCCCACTTGATGGAAATAATGACATTGATGTGGCAGCTGAGGCTGTTCATACCCAGGACACTGTCTTGAGTGACTCTTCTATTTATATCCTGTGGCTAGGATGGATAAATGACTTCTAATAACCACAGCTATCTTGTTTTTTGAGTTACAACTAATGAAAGGAGATTGTTTTCAGTTTTGGTGGGGCACTTGAATGTCATGCTTTGCCAAAATAGTACCATGATATCAAGGGCAGTTATTCTCACTTCACCTCTAGAATTCAGCACTTGTTTGGTTTTGGCCAAGGCTATGATGAGATCATCACAAGAGGGTTATGGGCTGTGTGGGCGAGAAGGGTTACATTGATCATGGGGTAGGTTTATATAGGTTGGCACAACATTGTGAGCCGAAGGGCCTGTACTGTGCTGTACTGTTCTATGTTCTATGTTCTAGATCAGAAGTCAAATGATTCAGACAAAACCCAGAACTGTCATTAGTGAATACGTTATTGGAGAGATACTGCCATATGAGAGCACTTTCAACGGCATCTTCCATCTCTTTGCTAATGATTGAGAGTTGACTGATGGGCCTCTAATTAGTCTGCTAAAATTAATTTTAAGTTACGTGGAAAGACTTTACATAGGTAGTTTACATCTTGCTATTAGTGGACCTTTCAATCCAACCTGTGTAAGTCAGCACTGAGCAGAGATTGTCCAGCACAAAGTTAACAGTTTTTACTGTAATTGTAGTAATTATGGGGTTTGAGAAAGTGAAGGAAAGACAATTTCCTTTGGCTGAGTGTCAGAGAGAAGAGATCATCAATTATAATTTGTCACTAAGAATGAGGATGGAGGATATGAGGAGTGCTTTAGAGTTGTGGAAGTGAATGCTTTGTCATATGGAATGATTTAGTTAGGGACCGTTGCATCCATCAAGGCAGATACAATAGATTTTCTAAATATACCATTTCCTAAGTTGTTGTACAGTACATTGCTTTTCAGATAGGTGCCCTTGTTATAATGTCACTGAACCAGCTTAGTTGGTGGCATAGCATGTCCTGGAGCATTTGTCTTCAGTCCTAGAGTGGCTTCGTGGCCTTTGCTATTTTGCCACCATTTCTTGATATCACATGAATGGAGCTGAATTGGTTGAAGACCATCTTCGCTAATGGTAGAGATCTCAGGAGGAAGCCAAGATGGATCATCTGCTCAATGCTTTTGGCTGAACATGGTTGCCAGTGTTATAGCCTTGTCTTCAGTGTTCAGACTCTGGTCCACAGTCATTGAGGATGGGGATATTCTATAGTCTCCTCCTGTTAGCTGTTTACTTATCCACTGCTATTCACCACTAGATGTGGCAGGGATGCTGAGCTTCCATCTGTTGTAGTGGCTGTGTTCTGTCAGTTGCATGCTGTTTAGTAAACATGCGGTTCTATGTTGCAGATTTTTAGGCACAACTGGGACTTCTGGTATATTTTACATTCGTTATTAAACCAGGGCTGGTCCTGCAACAGTATTCAGAGTTAGGGATATATCAGGCCATTTAGTTACAGATTGTGGAGGTGTACATTCTATTGATGCTGATGGGCCAACATGCCCCATAGATCTCTAATTTTGAGTTGCCACATCTGTTCTGAGTTTATCCCATCTAATATGGTGGTATTGGTGCAACCACCATGGAGGATGGCCTTGATGTAGAGGTTGGACTTTTGTTGTGCAAAGTCCTACCAATCCTGTCATGGAAAAGATGCATCAGCAGTATGTAGGTTGTTGAGCTGAAGTAGATCGTTAACTCACCACCTGCTGCAAACCCCAGACTCTTACAGCTTGGTCAGAGTTGGTGCTGACAGTGGTGGAAATTGAGTCCCTACCCAAAATATGTTCTTCACCTTTGTTATTCTCAGTGCTTCTCCTAAGTGCTGTTCAATGTGGAGGATCACTGATTCATCAGCTGTGGGAAGATGGTGAATGATGATCAGGAAAAGGTTTCCTTGACCATGTTTGATCTGAAGCCACAAGACTTCAGGCCTATCCCTCCCACCTGTATACATCAGGTAGTTCTGTCCTAATAGTAGGACAGAACATACACAGAGATTGTGAGTGTATTCCCAGCCCTCTCCTGAACTTCTCCTTAGCCCTCACTGATCTTCTTACTCTCCCCTGATCATGTCCCCAGCAAAGCCCCAAACCCTGGTCTCCTCATCCTCGAGTCTCCTCACCAACGCCCTTCTGTCAGATTTTCCTCCCCTCCCTTCTTCCCTAATCTTTCAAATGAACATATGAATTATGAGCAGGAGTCTGTTCTGCCATTCAGTAAGATCACGACTGATCTGATTGTAACCCCATTCTCATCAACCCTCAGAATTTTTGACTTCCTCCCCAATTGTCCTATGCTCCAGCAATACATTTCGCATCATTGACTCCTCAATCTGCCAAGGAAAGGCCTCTATACACAATTCCATGGGTGGCACTTCTTCGGCATGGTATGCCTTTGGTTTCATATGTGATAGAATATAAGATACCTTGTGCCTTGCAGAGTACTGGCATAGATCCCTCTTATGGAACTTCTCTTGTATGAAAGTGTACACCAGATCTTGGTCTGTAATCAAAGAAGATTCTTTAAACACTCAGCAGGTAACCTGACTCTCTATCAATGATATTGTTGAAAATGAAGAACATAAAAACAAATGAAGTAGAAGCAAGTGTGGGCCACTCAGCTCTTCAGGTCAACTCCATTCAATAAGATCATGGTTCTTCTTCTACCTCAGGGCCACATTCTTGCACTAACCCCATATCCCTTGATTTGCTTCGCATTCAAAAACCTTGAATATGCCATACCAGGAATCAATATGGCGAACCTTCATTGCATTTGTCTTTCCTAAGTTTATGCTTCCTTAGATAGGGAGACCAGATCTGTACACTATATTCCAGATGTGGTCTCACCAGTGCCCTATATACTTGACATAAGGCACAGAGTCAGAGAGTGAAACAATAAGGAAACAGGTCCTTTGACTCATGGAGTCTGTGCCGACCTGTTCACAATATCCTACATTAATTATATTTTTTATTCTCCTCACACTCTCGTCAAATCCCCCCAGATTTGACCACTCACCTACCTACTGAGGGCAATTTACAGTGGCCAATTAACCTACCAACCCACACATCTTTGAGATGTAGGAAGAAGCAGGAACACGCTTGTACTTAAACCTTTTTGTGATAAAGGTCGAGCTGCCATTTACCTTCCTAATGGCTTACAGTACCTGCTCATTAACTTTCTGTGATTTATGTGCAGGACATCCAAGTCCCCCTGGACACCTACAAAATACTGTATTTTTATTACTTCTACCAAAGTGGATAACCTCACATTTTTCATATAATATTCCGTCTGCCATAGCTTTGACCTTTGCCTTTCTCTATCCCCTGATGCTTCTCTACCTCCTCTTCACAGTCTAAGCTGCCACCTAGCTTTGTGTCATCAGAAAATTTAAATATACTACACTAACTACCGTCATCCATATCAATGAAAATTATAAATAGCTGTGGTCAAGCACTGAGCCTGAAGCACCCATTATTCACAATCTAACAACCTAAAAATGATTCATTTATTCCTATTCTCTATTTTCTATCCATTAACCAGTTCTCAATCCATGTCAATACATTGCACCTATGTGTTCTAAGTTTGTTTAATAATTTTGTGCAGCACCTTATTAAAGGCCTTATTGCAAGTCTAAATACACCCCATCAACTGGTTCAGCTATTCTGTTGGTTACAACCTCTAAAAAAAAATTATTTGTCAAACATCACTTCCCTTTCATATAAGTCCCCTATCCAACTTCCTTAAAACATTACAGCATTTTCCCTTCTACTGATTTCAGGCTAACTAGTCTATAACTCCATGCTTTCCCTCTCCTTTATTAAATAGTGGGATTACATTTGCTACCTTCTAAGTTGTGTAAACCATTCTAGAAGGTGAGTCCACTATCTCCAGTGCTATCTCCTTCAAAACCATGGGTTGGAGGTAATCAAGTTCTGGGGAATAACTGCCTTTCAGTCCCATTAATTTCTTTTTACCAGTGCTTTGAGCTCCTCAGTTACTCTAGACCTGCAGTCTTCAAAGTCTGTTTCTGGGAAGTTTTTTGTGTCTTCCTCCATGAGGATAGATTCAAAATATTTCTCTGCCATTTCTTTATTCTCCGATATATTTTCTCCTGCCCCAGTATGTAAGGAGCTCACAATATCTTTAGCTAAACTTTTCTTTTGATCAAAGGCTATTTTTAACCTCTTGATAGTCCTCCGTACACTCTGCCTATACTTCCCTTGGTAAAGCAGCCAACATAATCAAGGACCCCACTCACCCAGGACATTCTTTCTTCTCCCCCTCCCATTGGGCAGAAGACACAAAAGCCTGAAAGCACATACCACCAGGCTCAAGGGCAGCTTCTATCCCCCTGTTATAAGACTATTGAACGGCCCCCTTGTACAAAAAGATGAACTCTTGACCTCACAATCTACCTCGTTATGGCCTTGCACCTTATCCTCTGCATTTTCTCTGTAAATGTAACACTTTATTCTGCATTCTGTTATTGCTGTTCCCTTGTACTACCTCGATGTACTGATGTGATAAAATGAACTGTATGGATGGCATGCAAAACAAAGTTTTTCACTGTACCTTGGTACATGTGACAATAATAAACCAATTTGTGGTTAGACCACTGTTCTTAGAACATAGAATGAAGAACAGTACTGCACAGGTACAGGCCCTTCAGCACACGATGTCTGTGCTGACTATGATGCCAAATTAAACTAATCCCATCCGCCTGCTCATGATCCTTATCCCTCCATTTCTTGCATGTACATGTGCTTCTCTAAATGCCTCTTAGACATCACTATTGGATTTGCTTTCACCATACCCTCTGGTAGTGCATTCCAGGTACTTACCAATCTGTGTAAAACAAAAACTTGCACACCTCCTTTAAACTTTCCCCCTCTCAACTTAAGGCTATGCTCTCTAGTATTTGGCATTTCCACCCTGGGGAAAGGACTCTAACTATATATCCTATCTATGCCCCTCATAATTTTATAAACTCCTATCAGATCTCCCCTCAGCCTCCGACATTCCTTTGAAAATAACCCAAGTTTGTCCAACCTCTCCTTATAGCTAATGCTATCTAATCCAGGCAATGTCCTGATGAACCTCTTCTGCACTCTCTCCAAAGTCTCCACATCCTTACTGTAATGCAGTGACCAGAACTGCACACAATACTCCAAATGTGGCCTAACCAAAGTTTTATACAGCTGCAACATGACTTCCCGACTTTTACACTCGATGCCCCAACTGATGAAAGAAAGCATGACATACTCCTTCTTCTCCTTCTTTACCACCCTCTCTAATTGTGTTGTCAGTATCAGGGAGCTATAGACTTGCATGCCAAGGATCCTTCTGCACATTCTTTTCAGGATTTTTGTTTTGCTTTGCAGTGATATTTCTATTACTTGTAAATGATGTATTAATTTTGTATATGTTAATCATTGCTTATTTATTGTTTTACCTTTAATGTGGTTTTCCAATTTACCACAGCCAACTCGTACTTCATACCTTTTTAGTTAACTTATTCAAATTTCAGACCCTGGTTTCACATTGAAGTAAATCACATGTAGTCTTTATATGACATTCATATTATGATCACTGTTCGTTACCAGATCTTCGATTAATCTTTCTTATTACACAATACTAGATACAAATTTGCCTGTTCCCCTGTCGATTCCGCAATGTACCGATGTTGAAAACCATCTCTTACATTATTCATAAAATTAGCTTCCACACTTACTGCTAATTTGGTTTGCTTAGTCTATGTATAGATTAAAGGCCTCTATGATTGTTGTGTTACCCTTGTTACAAGCATCTCTATCTTCCTGATTTATACAGTGCCCTACATTACTACTACTCTTTTGGTGCCTAAATACAACTCCCACTAATGGTTAATTTCTCTTTCTGTTTCTTAGCTCCATCCAAACTGACTCTACTTCTTGATTTTTTGACCTTTCTCCCATTTTATATTATCAAGGCTATTCAACCTCCTTTTCCATTTTGCTTATCAGTATCCTGAAATATTTAATTCCCTGCTTTGGTCACTTTGCAACCACATGCCTGTAAAAGCTAAGAGATTGTATACAATTATGTCTATTCATGCTATTAATTCACCAAGCTTATTACGAACGCTGCATCCATTCAGATAACGAGCCTTCAATTTTATTTTTTGCCATTTTTCTCTGCTCTGACTATAACTGGAGGTATACTTTTGTGTTTATATGCTCTGTAGCTTCCTGACATATTCTGGGTTATCATTACCCATTTTGCTAATATGCACTTTTGCTATATCCTTTCTATGTAATTTTCTAAGTTTCCCCGCACCAGAACCAATTCCCCTTACTACTTAGTTTAAGGTCCAAGTTTTTCTATTCACTATGACAGTGGTCCCAGCCCAGTTCAAGTGAAGCCTGTTCCAGTGGAGCAGTTATCTCTTTCCCTCATACTGATGTCAGTGCCCCATGAATTGAAAGCCATTTCTCTCACACTGATCTACGAGCCACACATTCTCTGATCTTTTTTACCCTGTCCAAATTTGCAAGTGTCTCAAGTAGTAATCCAGGAACTATTACCTTAATGGTTCTGCTTTTTGAATTGGACCCCAGCTGCTCATTTTCCTTCAGCAGAACCTCCACTCCTTTGTTCTATCTATGTTGTTGATTCTCATGTAAACTACAGCAACTGGATTCTTCTCTTCCGACTCCAACTTCCTTTCCAACCCCCAGGAGATGTCCTTAATCCTGGCACCAGGCAGACATCAGAGCCTTCAGGACTCATTCTCACAGCTACAAAGAACAATATATACCCCAGAGACTACACTGTCCCCTATTACAACATTCCATTTCCCTTGTCTAACTTGCCCCTATGCCACACCATTATGATCAGTTTGCTCATCCTCCCTGCAGCCACTGCTCTTGTCCACACTGTAAGTACCTCCTATCTGTTGAACAAGCATAAGGGCTGTGGCCCTTGCAAATCTACCTTCTGAAATCCCCTTAGCTGCCTCACTTATTGTCACACTCTCCTCTATCTCTTGGCTGACCAATTCTGCAGTACCCAATCCAAATCCCAGACTCCAGCTCATAACTCTGAGCCGAGGTACCTCTAGCTACAATCACAATCTGCAGATTCAGTTGGCATGGATGCCGATAGTTTCCATCAGCTCCCACATACTACAAGTACATCAGATCACCTGTGCTATCATGCCTGCCTTGAAATATTTACTTAATTTAATCAATTTATTTAATTCTGCCATTGTCATCTTTATCTTACCAAAGTCCCTCACCCACCCGGGCCATTCTCTCTTCTCTCCTCTTCCATCAGGTAGAAGATACAGGAGTCTGAGGGCACGTACCACCAGACTTAAAGACAGCTTCTACCCCACTATGATAAGACTATTGAACGGTTCCCTTATACAATGAGATAGACTATGACCTCACGATCTACCTTGTTGTGACCTTGCACCTTATTGCACTGTACTTTCTCTGTAGCTGTGACACTTTACTCTATACTGTTATTGTTTTTACCTGTACTACATCAATGCACTCTGTACTAACTCAATGTAACTGCACTGTGTAATGAATTGACCTGTACGATCGGTTTGTAAGACAAGCTTTTCACTGTACCTCGGTACACGTGACAATAGTAAATCAATAACAATACCAATACTCACACCATGCACTCTGTGCTCTTAGCTGGGACTACAGATTCGTATTACCAGGTAACAGCACATGTCACTTGACTACAATTAATCAGTTTTAGTTAGTCACTAAATTATCTGGGAGCCTAGGGGCTACTTTATATCTCTGCAATTTAAAACTACAATGTTAACAGAATTCAACAGTAAAGCCAGACTTTTTAAAGGGATGTGAATTTTTGTAGTGAACTATTTATTTCCCTTAAGAGTATTCTCCTCTCCTGGCAAATTTTGATTTCCTTTTGACAGTTTTGTGTTGAATTCCCCAGTAGAATGAAATGCATTGCAATTCAACACAAAGCAAAAAAATACTTGTTTTTATTAAGCACAATTCTCTGAACATTTGCATGTCTTGGAGATAAGCCACCTTGAATATAGACCTGCAGTCCAACCCATGTTCAGTTGTTGTAGCTGGATGGGATAATAGTGTAAATAATAACATGCTATCAACTGTCTGCTTTTGTTGTATTTTCCAGCTCCCATTTCTTGGTTTGGTGCTGGATCTTATGATCACTTATAGATTTCAATTATTCCTCATACATCACCAGTTTGGAGACAGGACTTTTTCTTTTGTAGTTTTTAAGTACAGCACCAAAATAACTTTACAATTGGAAAATCAGTTGGTGACGGGCTGTCTCATGGGAGTTCTTAACATCCCAAAATACTCAGTAAAATCAGTATTCAACCAGAAAAAAATAAGCTGCCATATTGTCACCAGTACTCCACAGAATGTACTCCATATTTGCCTCCAGGTGAGCCTCCTCATTCACTTTCCCTTATCAGCATAACCTATTCCTTTCTCCTTCACTTGCTTAAACAGCTTCCCATCAAACGCATCATGAGTTATCCACTCAGCTTTACCTGCAGCCATTCATTACGTATCAGCTGCTCATGCCACATGTTACTTTGAGAAAGAACAAATCCAAAATTAAACAATCCTCTCTCCTGAGTTGGTAACAGATAGAGATGTGAGTCCTGTTGGGCTTTTCATAATTTATTTTCAGTTTTGGGTCCTGTTGACAAGGTCAGCATTATAGCCCATCTGCAATTACCCTTGAGAATGTGATGGTGAGCGGCCTTCTTCAACTACTGTGGTCCTTCTTGTGATAGTACTCCCTCAAGTGCTGTTGAATACTGCATACTAGAATGGCATCAAACTTTTAATCTATTGTTAGGGCTGCAATCATCTCAAAAATTGGAGGGTATTTCGTCATGCTCCTGACTTATTCCTCACAGATGATGGAAAGGCTTTGCGATGTCAGGAGGTGAGTCACTGGCTACAGTATACCCTGTCTGAAATGAGTGAACCCAAGGATGTTGCTTTTGTCCTTTTATGTGGTAGAGGTTGTGAGTTTGGGATACATGGTCGGAGTAGCCTGGGTGAGTAACCGCATCCATTTTATAGATAGTGTTACTCCAGCTATGTTGTTCCCATGGAGAGCATGAATATTTAGGAAGGTAAATGCAGTACCAGTCAAGTGGGCTTTTTTCATGGGTGGTGTTATGCTTCTTAAGTGTTGTTGCTGTTGCACTCATCCAGGAAACTGGAAAGTATTCCATCAGACTTATGCCTTGTAGATATGGGTGTTGGAGGTTAGTCACTCGCTGCAGGATACCCAGCTTCTGACCTGCTCTTGTACCCATTGTAGTTATGTGACTGATTCAGTTGAGTAACGCTCTGCATATAGGTGGTGTGAGACTGTGTGATGGTAATACCATTGAATGCCAAGAGTAGGTGGTTGGACTTTCTCTTGATAGAGATGGTCATTGCTTGATACTTGCAGAACATGAATATTATTTGTTACTGACAGCTCATGCCTGAATGTAGTCTTGTATATGCAGGCCTGGCTTGGTTCATTCGCTGAGGAATTGTGAGTGGAATTGAACATTGTACAATCATCATCTAACACCACTTCTAACTTATGATGGAAAGAAGATAGTTGAGTATAGGATATTACCTTGAGGAACTCCTACATGGATGCCCTGGGGCAAGGATGATTAATATCTGTATCCACAACCATTTACCTTTGTGCAAGGTATGACTTCAACTATTGGAGTGGTTTCCCCTTGAAGCCCATTGACTTCAGTTTTACCAGGGCTCCTTGATGCCACACTTGGTCATGTGCTGCCTTGTTGCTACAGTCAGTCACTCTCACCTTACCTCTGGAATTCAGTTTTTTGGTTCATGTTTGCTGATGGCTCTGATGAGCTCTTGGAGCCGAATGGTCCTGCAAAAGCCAAATTGGGTGAGTGCATAGGTTATTGATGAGTAAGTGTTGCCTGATAGAGAGTAGACTGATTTGGTATCATTCATCAAATTAGATTTGCCTTGATTTTCCACATTGTCAGGTAGATGCCAGTGTTGAAATTAGAATGATTCAGCTTGGCTAGGGAAGGAACTAGTTCTAGAGTACAACCCTTCAGTCCTACAGCTGGGATATTGTCTGGTCCCATTATCTTTGCAGTATCTAGTGCTCTCAGCCATCTTTCGATATACATGGAGTGAATCATATTGGCTGAGATTGGCTTCTGTGATGGTGGGGATCTCAGGTAAAAGCCAAGATGATCATCCACTTTGCACTTCTAGCTAAACAAGGATGCAAATACTTCAGCCTTGTATCTAGCACTCACCTGCCAGGCCTGCCTTCATTTAGAGGAGCATCAAGAACCTCGATGCTTCCTTTTCTCATTAGCTGTTTCATCATCTGTCACCAAATGTTCACAACTAAATCTTCTAGTACTGGAGAATTTTGATCTGATCCATTCATTGTAGGATCACTTAATTCTGTCTACTGCTAGTTGTTTTTGCTCTTTAGCACGCACAAATGTTGCAATTCACAAGGCTAGACCACATCTTAGGTTTGTTTGCTGCTTCTCTCAGCGTTTTCTCTGCAGTTCTCATTGAACCAGTATTGATGGCATGACTTCATTATGTCAGCAGAGTGAGGGTTATGTGGGTTGTGAAGATACAGGTTGTGGCCGTCTACATTTTCTGCTATTACAGATGGTCCACAATGCCTTATGAATGTCCTGCTTTGAGCTATAAACCCATGAAAAACAATGGAGGTTGTCCTAAGGCAGGACTTTGTCTCCACAGAGACTGTATTGTGGTCACTTCTACCAGTGCTTTCACAGACAACTGCATCTGCCATAGGTAGATTTTTAAGGATGGAGTTTATTCCTCATTTTGGTTCATTGACCATCTGGCATAGATCCAATCTGGCAGATTAGTCCTTCAGAACTCAGCAGCTCAGTCACTGGTGGTGCTATCAAGATACTGTTGGTGATGGACATTGATGTCGACCACTTAAAATACATTCCTTACCCTTGCTCCTTTTAATGCTTCTTCCAAGTGCTGTTCAATCTGGAGGAACTCTGATTCAGGGAAAGCATTAGGTGGTAATCCTCAGGAGGTTTTCTTGTCTATAGGTTGGTCTGATGCCATGACACTTAATGGGATCTAGAGTTAATGGTAAGGACTCATTAGCCTATTCTCTCCCAACCACTGTGCTGCCATCCCAGGTGAATCTGTCCTTCCACTGGGATAGGATGGAGCAGTCTGACATGGTTGTCTTTATAGTATAATACTGCATTTGTTGCTTAACTAGCACATCGAACAACTGTTGCATCTTAGAAACAAATCTCCAGATGTTTCTGAGAAGGACTTTGCAAGGTTGAGTGTGCTGGAAGTGATTTTATTGTATCAGAATTATGTGCCTAGGACAATGCTTGGTGGCCAAGGTTGTCTTTTATCTTTTTCAATGTAGTGCTTAAGATCGAACTAAATAACCTACCAATGACCTACAAAGGCTCTACCAAGATAAATTACTAAACCATTATTGCTGATTTGAGGAGTAGACAGACAGGATTGCAGAATAAATATACTTTTATTAATTGCATTTATTTGCAAGCATCAGGAGCCAACAGATTAAAGAATCCCTTTTGTACTTTCTTAAAATATTGAAATCATGTTATAAAGTTATCTCTGTGAAGTGTTTTACCTTAGTGACTTCCATTTTTTATTTAATTTTCACCTCTCATGCACTGCAATTCATTGCTTGAATCCAGGCTCATGATTGGTTTGGCTTTGCAGAGTCTGTTGAGAAAGAGATGAATTTGGGATCTGGGATTGTGTGGGCAGATGACCCTGGGAGCAGACAAGGGGGAGCTCAGAGACCAAGAGTGAGTGAGGTCAGAGGCCAACAAGCATCAGAAAGAGAGAAGGAGGAAATGGGAGCCCTTGGACATGCAGTTCATTACAGTAGAGGTCTGATATGGAGAAGAGCTTTATTTTTAGACTATTTCAGAAGGCATTGCTGTAGATCTGGTGTTGCATATTGACTGTATCAGGCAAGGATGTCAGTTATTCTTTTCCAACTGAGACCTTTAACCATAATGTTTCATGCCAGGGAAATGGGAAGAAGCTACTAAAGGCAATCCAGGAATTAATTGGCTTCCAGGAATCTATAGACCCATGATTGTCTCAAAAACTGGGTGCTAGTGTGTAGAGTTGTCAGCCAGAAGCTCAAACCTCTGGCGCCATTTGTATTGTAATTTAAAGAAGATCTGAGGGGTAAATTTTTCCACACTGAAGTTGGTCAATATCTGGAACAAGCTGTCAGAAGAGGTGGTGGAGGCAAACAGAATTACAATGCTTGATAGGAAAGGCGTAAAATGGATATGGGCCTAATGCTGGCAAATGGGATTAGCATAGGTAGGCACCATGGTCAACAAGGATAATGTGTGTCAAAAGGACCTATTTTTGTTCTACACATTTCTATAATTCTATGATTCAATGAACCTTAGGCTTTTCAACTTTGATTGGAGATATCTGGCAGGTAATGTTGCAGATTGATGTATAAGATTAAATGAATTTTACTGAGTTGCAAAAGGGGCAAATAAATGTAACAAACCAAAGTCAAAATTGTACCTAATGTTGGGAATTTTTTTCTGTACACCAGAAGTGTTCAACATGTAAAATTCCAGATGGATAGTTGGGGGTGAGCATCCTGGGCAAAATAATCAGGTCATTTCTAGAGAGGGCAAATAGATTTCCTGAACCTTAAGTGTTTACAGTTCTGGTTGCAATATTATAGGAAACATGCAGGAGTGCAGAGCATATTCACCATGATGTTGCCTTGGGATGGAGCATTTCAAATAGGAGGAGATAATAGATAGGCTGGGTTTGTTTTCTGTGCTCTATGACTTTATGATTCTCAATTATAATTTTTTTGAGAAAGATGTGTTTATCCTATCCACCCAATGTATTGATTGGAAATTACTTATGGTTTGTATTTCAGGGTTCGATCTCGTGCAGAGATTTTCATTGACACGCTCATCAACAAGAAGCAAAACCTCTCAAAGCTT
Source organism: Pristis pectinata (assembly GCF_009764475.1). NCBI lineage: Eukaryota > Metazoa > Chordata > Chondrichthyes > Rhinopristiformes > Pristidae > Pristis > Pristis pectinata. The sequence continues at coordinate 19,674,989 of NC_067414.1, forward strand.
ACCACTTATCAGAATGGGAAGAAAACTGTCAATCAGACAAACACAGTAGGCACTTTTTTTAGTCTTGTAATTTTGCATTTGTTTGAAAAAATTGGCTGGAGATTTCTCAGTGGTGCATGGATGGTACTACTTATTCATCACACGCACGTTAGCTCACAGGCTTTCTATGGTGTTCTGAGTGAAAATTGTTGTGTTTAGAAATTCATTTTGGTGCAGTACTCTCCGCTGGGTATCTGGGGCACTTGCAAACAAACCAAATACTGGGCTGAGCCTTTGACGAATCAGATTGAGCAATGGACATTTAGGTACACAGTCTGACCCAGAAAGCAAGAGTTAGAACTGAATTCAATACAATTAGATCGATAAAGTAAAATAAGGGGAAAAAGAAAGTTTAGAGTAAAACTGTGAGATAAAGTACAGAAAGAACAGCAAAAAGCATTTTTTAGGGTTCAACAACAAGTGGCGCAGCTAGTAAAGCTGCTGTCTCACAGCACCAGAGACCTGGGTTCAATCGTGATCTCAAGTGCTCTCTGTGTAGAATTTACATGTTATTCCTGTGACCACCTGGGTTTCCCACGGTGCTCCACTTACCTCCCTCATCCCAAAGATGTGTGGGTTGATTGTTTAATTTGCCAAGGTAAATCGGCCTTAGTGTGTTGGTGAGTGGTGGAATCTGGAGAAAGTTGATAGAATGTGGGGAGAATAAAAAATGGGATTGATGTAGGATTTGTGTAAATGGGTGGTTGTTAGTCAGTGTGGACTCGATGGGCCAAAGGGCCTGTTTTTGTGCTGTATCTCTATGACTCTAATAATCATAAAGGATTCAGTGCCAGGGAGGCACTGAAAAAGGCAGAAAATACCGGAATAATCAGCAAGTCAAGCAGCATCTGTGGAGAGAGAAACAGAATTAGCATTTCAGGATGACACCCTTTCATTAGAAATAGTGAAAGTTAGAAATTAAGCATGTTTTATGTTTCAGAGAAAGAAGAGAAATGTCTGTGAGGAATGTCTGTGAAAGGGTGGGGACCAAGGCAAACTGGATGGCACAGATGCTGGTGGTGCTGACAGAGAGAGTGTAAAGACTTGTTAGTTACAGATGAACTGTCTGGAGAAATTGTAAATAGAAGGAGATGAATGTGAACTGAGGAGAGCAGAATAAAGAGTAATGCTGGAACTGTGAGATACAAAACACTGCGGTTGCTGGAACTTATTTCAGGTTTCCAGCAATTGAACAGGTTTCAGTATTATTCCTTTTTCTCTCTCTTCTGTTCCCAAAAATCTCCTCTAAATCTCTGTTTTTCTCTCTCCACAGATGCTGCCTGATCTGCTGAATATTTCTGGCATTTATTGTTTTTATTTTAGATTCCCAACATCTGCAGTCTTTTTTGCTTCAGGATATATTTAAAGTGGTTAAAGCTTAATACCATTAAAAATTCAGGTTTGCTTGACTGAACAAGTTCTAGTATTTTCTGGGATGTTCAGTGGGAACCATGTGGGTGAGTATCACTGCTTCACTTTGTATTTCACTAGTGAGCCTCTTGATGAGATATCAGTACAATAATTCCTCTGGAGAAGTAGAACAGCTCAGACAGTGGCTTCTGAAATCCTCTGTATGTGTGTATAGATACCAGACTTTGTTATACAATTTTGTCATTAGTAATTGAGCCAGTGTTTTGAATCCCTTAAAATCCCAGGTTTTTTGACATAGATGCGAATGAAATGTTATGTTTTGATTAGACTTGCTGAACTTGGATCAGTTTGCAGATTGGGTCTCCTGAGGACTGAGCAGTGTTTAACGCATTAACAAATTGCACGATTGAACTAATTTATCCCAGCATGCAAACAATACTTATGAGAAATGACAGAAAAACAGCAACATCAGTGAAGTAACCAGGCTTCTCATAAATGGCATTACCGGCAGTCCATCTGTGAGAACAGAGTATGTAAAAGGACATTGTAGAATGCAAGCTGATTATGTCTTTGAGAAGTCTAAGTGTCTAGACCACAAAGCACCAGTGTTTGTGCAATAGAACAACTCTTACACATGGAAGTGCCTACAAAGGCCTTTCTTAGGTGACTGCTCCTTATTGCAGGGATTAGAAATTGTGAACCAAATATGTTGGCCAGTAGGATGTAGGTGGGTGTGGCAGGAGAGATCATCAGTGAGGAGGGTGTTGTTGGGCAGAGGTAATTAGTAACAGTTGGGAGAGGTACCAAGTGGATGATCTTTTTGATCGGTGATAATATTTCCAAGGAGATGGGTGGGATGTGGAAAGAGGTCAGGGATAGTTCCAAGGAACCATGAGGTCATTGGAAGGGAATGAGGATGGGAGCAATTACTGAGGATGAAATGTTAAAGAAAGAGGAAGACGGATGCTCAAACTTCTTGGCAACGGTCATGCATTTTAATTAAATCAGGATTCAGCTCTGATTAAGTCCTGCTTCAGTATTTGGGGTCTTTATGCACAATGGAATTTTGCACAATGGAATGATGCTGCTTGATATCACTGTGCATGTGAGCAACTTCCAAGCATTTGTGAATCATGTGCAAGGAAGGACCCAGATCCAGTAACCGAAAGTTTACTGCACAAACCTAGTTTTGACAAAATTCACTTTCATAGCATGTAGAAATGTAGAAGTGAGAACACTTTTATACCCGAGTATTTTCTCCCTGCTTTTGTTTTTGTTCGTGTGTTTTATATAGCTGTTTAGATTTATCTATTTATCTGCCCCATCATCTGACTTTCATCACTCCATTATGGGTGATCATGCTTTCAGCTGCCTGGGTTGCAAGCTCAGGAATCCTCCCAGAGAGCTTTTCTGACTCCTCCCAGTGGTTTGAGCAAACCTTTGGGCAGCGGCCTTGATAGATCATTGTGTAGCTCAGTGTCATTTTGGTGATGTACGAGAGACCATATTTGGAGGAAAGCAGAGATCTCAGGGGGGTACAGAGCTACGTCAGGTTCCCAAGTTAGGGAAAGTGACCTGCAGCCTTGTGATGCAGAGGCTAATGCTACTACTAAGCCATAAATGATACTTCCGGCAAGTACAGTGCTTAAATCTAATGCATGGAAAGAAGGTACTTTCTTCTTAGTCTGTTTTTAATGTGTTAGAATATTGGTGTGAAAAGAGGAAGGAACTGCTGATGAAAAATTTCTTAACTTCCCTTCATCTTTATCTAAGGAGTTTGCCTTTACCATTGAATCAATATAAAAAGATTTTCTTTTTGATACCGTGTGTGTAAACATTAAGTGCTGTATGCTCTCCTGCCTTCCTGGTTTATGCAATTAACACATGATCCCTTACTAAGGAAGCGTATTTTTGACTGTTTCTTGCAAAGCCAGTTTATAGCATCTAACCCACAAGCAGCTGTGAGCCCTGACAGATGACACCATGTGTCAGCTGGAAAGGAAACCGTGTCTAGGAACTCTGCATGTGCTTCACCTTAATCTCAGGAAATGAAAGGGGATCATCTTTCTTCGTCTGGGCGGTATTCAACTAGCTGTGAATCCGCTGGTGCATATTAAATTAGACACTTACATTGAAGGCGTGCAATGGCAGCTTCTTCCTTCATTTAAACCCGGAAACTTAAGAGATCATTTTTTGATTCAGAAGCACAATCTACTTCTGGGATTTTACCTCCAGACTTTTCCTCAGAATAGAAAGATTCCTCATCCTGCTGCACGTGAAAACTATCAACTGTAACTGATCTTGGTTTTTTTTACATACCATTAAGGAGACTCAGGGATTGTTACATGAGGCAATGAGCAACTGGGCCAAGAAGGCCTGGGGAACCAAGCACATCCACGTATTATGGGAAAGTAGTCTAATTACCAACAATCCCTTCAGATGTACACGCAAAACAATTTGCTTCAAAACATTCCAATCATTGCAGTTAAGAATGCTTATCAGAAAATACCCTCTTGAAGTGCACTTGCAATTGTTTTGGGGAAGAAATGTCATTTATGTTTTTAGCAGTGTGGCAACTGAGAGGTTGTTGTTTTGAATAATTAGGTCTTTGTATGTGGCATGAACGCTTCTCCCAGTCTCCTACTAGAACTCTGGTAAGGTCACCAAAGGTCCAGCTCAACAGTTGGAGATCCACAGAAATTCAGGACTATAATTATGGAGGAACTTGCCATTTCATTAATTAGCTATGATGCTGATAGTTGGATCAGGAAGCTATTTGAATCTTTGTGTGGAAAACAACAGAAAATACTGGAGTCATAGAATGATACACACAAACCAAAACCACTTGACCCTTAGTGCTGTGTTGGCCCTTTTTTATTCTTTGGATAACAGCAACAATTTCTCAGTGGGGGATTCATGCTGCCTTAACTGTGCAGAAACACTGCCGAAGCCACATTTACAAGGTGCATCTGGGATTTACTCTGAAATTGCAGCAGGCAGTTGGGAGAAGGAATAACTTTTCAATAAGGATCAGCTCAGGATGACTTAGAAATACAGAATGACTTCCCTGTGTAACTAGCAGCTGAAATCCTCAGGGTCTTCAGCACTCAGGTTGCCAGTAAATGCTGCTGCTGCACATTTGCATTGATAACTTCCCCTTTACTTCATACCATCTGGGTTAGGGACTTCCCAAGATTTTGTCAGATCTACAAATAGGTAACTAGCCTGCACTTACATTTGAGAAATCTTTATATGTGTCTTCGCTGTCAAACTTCCAGTCAGAAAGATTGTAATTTTTGATATAGAATTCTTGGACTCTTGGCCTATTCACATTGCATATAATTAACTTAAATGTGCAGCAGAAAATCAGACTATTTAATCCAACAAGTTCATGCAATCTCATTTCTACAGAAACAGACTGTTTGGGCTGATAAATCCATGCTTTCTCATTTTTAGAGAAAGGAGTTTTTGCCTGTCCAGGCTTTTCCACATATCTTAGTTCTAGTATTAATAACGTCAATCCTGTTTCACTTCTTTTCCAGCGTGTCGATATGCTTTGTATAATATGGAGGCAGAAAATATGCACACTAAGATCCAACCTAGATTGGTACAAATTCAATATAACTTCTCTGCTTTTGATTCTATGGTGAATCAGAGAGATACCTTAACAAATTTTCTTTTCCTTAGCATAGATTTCTGGTCCGGCCTTTCACCTCTCTGAGGAGACTGCATGATGTTTTTTAAAGTGCTATATAAGGCATTGAGCCAAGGTCACTCAAGTGGTGAAGGAGCACTTGGGATGGCACTGAGAGCCTTGAGTTCATCCATCAAGAGCACACAGAGGTCCTGCATAAGCAGTGGAAGGAGCACTCTGCCTCACAAGCTAACCACTCATCTAGTACTTCCATTCACATCTGCAGATCCTATACTGGCCTCATCAGACACTTCAGGATCACAGAACTGAAGTGGAATCAAACCATAATCAATCCCAAATGACAGTCTAAGAAATGATATTAAAAGGCATTGCAATGACATAGAACAGGCTACATGGATGATCTGTTTTTTTTCTTCCATCTTCTATTCTCCCTTTTCTCCTTTGTATATAGACCAACAGAAACAAAGTCACTTGGTCCAACAGGTTCATGCCAATGTTCATGATCAGCAGGAACCTTCTCTCAACCAAATTGTCTCCCAATAAAAATTATTCCTTTCAACTGATCCTTATCATAGTGGATTCTACATTCTCAGTACAATCACAGTCAAAATTTGGGTACAGACAATAATATGATTTATCATGTTCCACATGTGGCCCATCCCATACTGTGTACTGGCAGTCCTAATATATCTTCCAAGTCAGCTTGATTACTGGTGCGGTGAGCTTTTGGTGTGTGATATTCCTTCACCAGGAGTTGGGCAAGGAAGCTTAGTTCTTTTCTGCAACAGCAATTTACAGGCAAGTGATAGGGTGTCAAAAGTATGAAATAGTTGGTTGTCAAAAGCATCTGGATAGCACTAAAGCACAAAAGAAATGAAAATAGGAAGAATAATTTCTGTGGAAGTGCTAAAGTAGTGAAGGTACTAGACCTTCAGATGCCAGGTGCTGCATGAAATGGGCATGAGGAGACCCTTATATAATACTTCCCATCAAGCAGGGAGTGATGGGCAGAGTATGGCACCCCTTGTTTAAAAAGCTGCTAAATTAAAGCAATCCTGAAGTTTTGTCCAAAGAGAACTGTGGGCCTCCCAATTTGCCCTCTTTCATTGATTTACACACCTCATCTGGTTACTGATTCAAGCTAAAACTTACAACTCAATCTTCCGCCTCACGGACATCCTGAAAGGCTTCACACACTGAATTGTTTGTGGGTTTTACCGCATATTGGAGAAACTGAAGTGTCAGTAAAATAGGAGCAGCTCCCAAGAAACGTCAGATCATTGTGAAGCCGTGTGCTGCACACAATCTGACAATGTGCTTGAAGGACTTCAGTTTATGTGTTCCTTTAACTTAAAAAAAATCTCATGAATACAGGATAATTTTATTATCCAAGCACTCTCTGCTTAGACCATCACTTTCCACAAGAGACTATCAGGAATTCTGGCAGGAATTCAACAGGGCTGACTGATCTTTCAATATCAGAGTAACAACCTTTACCATTGATAGATTTGTAGCTTCTCAAATTGTTTGAATCTCTATCCGAAGGAGATTCCACTAATTACAAACCCTCAGCTTCTTGGGAGGAAGCCTCTCTTGACATAATTGCATATGTTAAAAAAGACTATAGGAGATGATTTGTTTCAGCCTTCTTTTGAGTACAGATTTCGCACCATTCTATTTTGGGGAGGCCTTTTCTCTTTTTAACTCATTAGTCCTGATGGCAACAATGGGTGAGGTTAAAACCCACTGCCACCCCCACCCTCCCATTTTTACAGGATCAGATTATCATGGCATCCAGTGTGATACTGTGGAATGACAGCAGGTTAATAAGGTTCCTACAGTGTAATTAGGTGCCCAGCTTGAGACTAATTACTGCTACACAGGTTTCCCGGGATATGATAAGAATACTTCCCAAAGATCCTGAAGGAAGTCAAGACCCTGGCCTCCCCCAACCCCAATGTCCAGTCTTGTGCCCAGCCATCTTTATAACATGCAACACTCCTCACCTTCTGATTGCCAACAGGAATACTCCTGCATAAATGGATCATAAATATATCAGTGCTGATCTTCTCACCTCTTGATTTCCCAGCTATTCTATATACAAATCTTGCCCATTTAACCTCCAAATTTGTGGCCTCCTACATCATAAGGTCATACAGCACAGAAGTAGGCCCTTTGGCCCACTGAGCCCATGCCAACCATCAAGCATGTATATACACTGATCCTTATTTCTCACCACATCGCCATCGACTCCACCAGATTTTGTTACTCACGTACACACCAGGGGCAATTTATAGTCACCAATTAACCCACCAAGCTGCATGTCTTTGGCATGTGGGGGGGAAACCTATGCAGTCACAGGAAGAGTGTGTAAATTCCACACAGGCAGCACCAGAGGTCAGGGTTGAATTTGAGTCACTGGAGCTGTAGGCAGCAGCTTTATTAGCTGCTCCACTGTGCTGCTCACATTGAGAGAACCGGATCCCCTGCCGCTAGGATCATCAAGCTTTGCTCACATTTTCAGCAGCCTCTGATGCTTCCCACCTCCCTGTAAATATTAGGGCTACTCATTACATACAACTGCAGAGAATCAGATTATTGTGTGAAGGAATCTGTTGGAACTGTCCTTCCAGATATATATTATGCATTGAGCAGCCTCCAAATAGCCCAGAGTGAGATAGCGTCTCAGTAGTTTTCATCTCTTTCACCAACATTTGTTGGCAAGATTACAGTTGAAAGTGAGAGGAAGACATTTAAAGATACACATGATTTCTCACCAGTGGAGACTTCCTGAACATGCACCCTTAGGAGCAGGTGCCCTTGCAGAGTTTAAGCCTGTGGCAGGAAAAGGAGGGCTGATAGTCAAGGCTGATAGTCATGTTGGCCAATTTCTGTGGAAAACATTTGACCAAGCATAGGGGCTACAAAACATTAAAACAGAACCTATCACTTTTGCATTGTTTGGCTGTCCAAAGTTATCCTACAACCTTATATCCCTTTCATAGTCGAGCATTTGACCATATAAAATAGAAAGGCAGTGAGAAATCAGTTGTTCAAGAGTTATTCTGTTGATGTTTGAACCACACTTCATAGACATAAGGTCCTCTGTCATTGTGTAAACCCTCCTCAATGGCTCTGTAATGTAAATTTCCCAATCTCCTGCTCCTACATGAGTGGGAAGCTGGGACTGGTGAGCTGCTACTCTCTTCGGTTCAGTATCCATGCTGTGCATTCAGTATCAATAAATTCATAGAACCATAGAACAATACAGCACAATACAATCCCTTCTGCCCACCATGTTGTGCCGACCTTCTAACCACTCCTAAGACTATCTAACCCCTTCCTCCCACGTATCCCTCTATCTTAAATTCCTCCATATGCTTATCTAACAATCTCTTGAACTTGACCAATGTATCAGCCTCCACCAGCACCTTAGGCAGCTCATTCCATGCACCAACCACTCTCTGGGTGAAAAACCTCCCTCTGATGTCTCCCTTGAACTTCCTCCCCCATTACCTTAAAGCCATGCCCTCTTGTATTGAGCATTGATGCCCTGGGAAAGAGGCGCTGGCTGTCCACTCTATCTATTCCTCTTAATATTTTGTATACCTCTATCATGTCTCCCCTCATCCTCCTTCTCTACAATGAGTAAAGCCCTAGCTCCTTTAGTCTCTACTCATAATCCATACTCTCTAATCCAGGCAGCATCCTGCTAAATCTCCTCGGCACCCTTTCCAACGCCTCCACATCCTTCCTATAATGAGGCGACCAGAACTGGACACAGTACTCTAAGTGTGATCTAACCAGAGTTTTGTAAAGCTGCATCATTACTTCGCGGCTCTTAAACTCGATCCCACTACTTATGAAAGCTAACATCCCATAAGCTTTCTTAACTACCCTATCCACCAGTGTGGCAACTTTCAGTGATCTGTGGATATGAACCCCCAGATCCCTCTACTCCTCTACACTGCCCAGAATCCTGCCATTTACCTTGTATTCCGCCTTGGAGTTTGTCCTTCCAAAGTGTACCCCTCATACTTCTCTGGATTGAACTCCATCTGCTACTTGTCAGCCCAGCTCTGCATCGTATCAATATCCCTCTGTAAGCTTCGACAGCCCTCCACACTATCCATAACACCACCGATCTTTGTGTCATCTGCAAACTTGCTAACCCACCCTTCCACCCCCTCATCTATGTCATTAATAAATATCACAAAAAGTAGAGGTCCCTGAACCGATCCCTGCGGGACACCACTAGTCACAGCCCTCCAATCCGAATGCACTCCCTCCACCACAACCCTCTTCTTTCTACAGGCAAGCCAATTCTGAATCCACACGGCCAAGCCTCCCTGGATCCCTTGGCCTCTGACCTTCTGAAGAAGCCTACCGTGTGGAACCTTGTCAAACGCCTTACTAAAATCCATGTAGACCACATCTACTGCACTACCCTCATCAATCTTCCTGGTCACCTCCTCAAAGAACCCTATCAGGTTTGTGAGGCAAGATCTTCCCTTCACAAGTCCATGCTGGCTGTCCCTAATCAGTCCATGATTCTCTAAATGCTCATAGATCCTATCTCTTAAGAATCCTTTCTAGCAGCTTACCCACCACAGATGTAAGGCTCACTTGTCTGTAATTCCCTGGACTATCCCTACTACCTTTCTTGAATAAGGCGACAACATTCACCACCCTCCAATCCTCCGGTACCATCCCCGTGGACAATGACGACTCAAAGATCCTAGTCAATGGTTCAGCAATCTCCTCCCTAGCCTCACAAAGCAGCCTGGGGAATATTCCGTCAGGCCCCGGGGACTTATCTGTCCTAATATTTTCCTACAGCTCCCACATCCTCTCTCTTGATATCTATATACTTCTAGAACATTACCCTTACCAACACTGTCGTCAGCATCATCAAGACCCCTCTCCTTGGTGAATACTGAAGAGAAGTATTCATTGAGAACCTCATCCACTTCCACAGCTTCCAGGCACATCTTCCCACCCTTGTCTTTAATCGGATCTACCTTTACTCAAGCCATCCTTCTGCTCTTCATGTACGAGTAAATTCAGCTTTGTATAATTAGCTTTCAACTACAACAGCAAAATAACATCTTGCATTTATACAACACCTGTAAGTTCCCAGGAGCTTCATGAAATAAATTATAAACAAAAATTTGGCTTTGATCCACAGGCTTTGAAAAGCAAATAAAAATGCAGAAGCTTGAAATCTAAAACAAAACAAAATGTTGTGGATACTTAACAGGTCAGGCAGCATCTGTGGAGAGAGAAAAACAGAGCTATTGTTCTTGGGCAAGGGCCTTTCATCAGACCTGAAACATTGTTTCTTTATACACAGATGCTCCCTGGCATATTTCTAGCATTTTCTAATTTGATTAAGGAGATGCATGGATAGATTACAAAGATTTAGGTTTTAAGGAAAGTCTTAAAGGAGGAAAGAGAACTGAAGACCAGGAAGGAATTCCAGGGTTTAGTGTTTTGGCAGATGAAGGCATGGATGTTTTGTTGGATTGAACAACCAACCACCATTTTTGGATGTGGTGTTCCCCATCTAATCACTGTTGCTGTATAAGTGTTCGTATCAGTGTCATTCTCTTATACTATATATGATGGATCTATCTATACTTCCCATAAGATGCCTTCATACACTCTTTCACTGTACAGTGATTAGAGCAAGATACTTTTTCCAAGTCAACTTGTATTTTAGAGATACATTTTCTGTTTTAATCCTAGAATCCCGGTTCATCTGGTTGGACATGATAACTTCAGCAAGAGGTCCATTTACTTGGCTAGAAATTCAGAGACCTGGGAGAATAGCTTAGAGAAAGTGACTTCAAACCATGGGTAGTTTGAGAATTTGAATTCACTCCTAAGTAAGATACTGGTATCAGTAAAAGTGATATATATGTATTATATGTAAATATAAAGCTGCCAAATTGTTGTAAAAGTCCAACTAGTTCACTAATGTCCTCGTAGGCAAAGAACTATCTACACACCCAACCCTCCCCACTTTACTCAGTCTGGCCTAAACTGTAGACGCACACCAACACATTTACTTCTCCTTGCCTTCTGTGTGGCTTAGGAAGCTATCAGTTTCCTGAGTAGTTCAAGAAGAAAACCCATCACCACCTTCTTAAGATGATTGGACTTAATACTGACTTATTGTAATGGAATAGGTCCTTCAACCCATCAGGTTCATGCCAGCTCCGAGCAGAGCAATCCCATTCCCCCTCTCTTTATTTCCGTGTAATTTATTCTCTCTCACTTGCTCATCAACTCCCCATTTTTGTCAGCCAGCATAATCAAGGACCCATCCCACCCCAGACATCCTCCCTTCTCCCCCCTCCCATCGGGCAGAAGATACAGAAGCTTGAGAACACGTACAACCAGGCTGAAAGACAGCTTCTATCCAGACTCTTGAATGGACATCTTATACACTAAAGATGAACTCTTGATCTCTCAATCTACCTTGTCATGGCCCTTGCACCTTATTTGTCTACCTGCACTGCACTTTCTCTGTAATACTCTATTCTGCATTCTATTTTTTTCCTTTTGTACTAACTTGATATACTTATGTATAGAATGATCTATATGGATGGCATGCAGACAAAAGCTTTCCACTGTATCTCAGTACATGTGACAATAATAATATACCAACCAACATACCTAAACTGTGGATAGTGTCACCAATTAACCTATTAACACATCTTTCTGATATGGAAGTAAACCAGAGCACTCAGAGGAAGCCCATGTAATCGCAGGAAGCACATACGAGCTCCACATAGCACTGGAGGACAGGTTCAGAACCAGGTCCCTGGAGCTGTGAGGCAGCAGCAATAATTACCACACCACAGTGCCATCCTAAACTTGGGCAATAAATAAATACAAGTAAACAAAATCATTTTTGCCAGTGATAATCACATCCCGAACATGAATAGATGAATAAAAATACCCCAACTCCTCCCCTCCATTCCTCTGGGAAATAATGGTAACAACCAGCCCTTTATATCCGTTCCACTGAGTTTTCAGATAATATCCATTGGAGTGATGGTGGGAGAGTGAAATACCACATCCAGAACTTGAACCAGTAATTTATGTTCTGTTTGAGATGCATTTGAAGAGTAATTTTAATTGTCGTTGAGTTTTATCTGAACCCTCCATGTAAACTGATCTCACCTTTCAAGCTAGCCACTTTTTTAATATTTCTTGTAAGAAAAGTTATAAATATCCTGACAAGGAAAGTTTCTAAAATTCTATCCACTTTCTTAACAGTTTAAATGCCATTATGTCCTCACTCCTTCCTATCTCTTCAGTCTCCTCCAGCCTGCAAGTCTGCTCCCTGATTCCTACTCTTCTTTTATATTTCTCAACTATTCATCCTGTCATTAACTGACATGGGCAGTCAACAACCAACCCCCATGGGCAGAAGTTGCATTTCTATACTATTCTGTTATTCTATTTTAAGATCCAGAATTGAGGATATTCAAAGTACATTTTCATATTTTCCATCACTGACTTGGTATTTTGAAAGCCATGAGAAAATTCCCTCATTTACACTGTTTTCTGACGTGTTTCTGCTAGTTTTGTTTTACGTGGGGCCGGGGAAGGGTCATGTCATCACTTAGAGTGGTGGAATAGTTGTTGGGATCTCAAGGGCTGGGTCAGGGCAGTGGGGAAGTAGGGCTTGGGATCAACTTCTTCGACAAGGTTGGAATCATGAACAGGTTGGAGGGAGGTGTGTAAGGTTGAGGTGTAGTGGTGAGGTGGAGGTAATAGTGTCTGGGGGAGAGGCACATTGACATGATGGAAAGCTGAAGATAGTTCCCAGTGCCAGATGCTCAAATTTCACAGATTGGTCCCTGCTTAGGCAAGTTCCCTTTAAATACTAAGGGGCTGCTCCATTGGCATTGCATGTCCGTGAATTTTGCAGATATGATGTCCAAATGTTGATTGCAATGTACATGTCTGGATGCCTCTGTGCATTAGTGCAAGAAACACCCTGTAGTCTGGAAGCAGGACCTTCATGATGGATGCAGTGAGTAAAATTATTGGTTTTCGGATAAAATCCTGTCAAGAAGTATGCAAATACTTAAATAAAAATAGAAAGTGCTGAAATATTTAGCAGGCCAGACCACATCTGTGGGAAGAGAAACATAGTTAACATTTCAGGTGGAAGACCCTTCATGAGAACTGGGAAGGAGAGAAAAGAAGCTTGTTAAGCTGCAGTGTGGGAGGAAGGATGTCTCTCCAACATTCTTTTGCATGTTCTCACTCTCTAACTATCCCCCTTCACTCATTGACCAGAATACGCTGTTTATAGCTTATCCCGTGGTTACCCTGGTTTTACCAAATTAGAGACACCCCATGGGATGTTAATGTTAACCCTTCAAATCAATGCCATTGAAAATAGATTGCCTTATTATTTATCTCCTTGCTGTTCATGGATATGTCTGTTTACAAATTGGCCACTATGTTTATCTTCATTCCATCAATAAATGATTCTTTGCTTTCACAGTGGGCTGTAAAGCACTTTGCAGCATTGTGCCATAACAGAAGATACTATGCAAGTAAGCTCTTCTCATTCCTTGGAGTGATGGTAGTTGCCCATACAAGTATATAGGATTGCCAATGGGATAGTTCAGCTCTGTTCCATGGCCTGTGCCAAGTTAGCTTAGAATCCTCTTGGCAATATAACATCATTATTAAAATATGAAATTAAAAAGAGTTCTCCTGATCCCTACCCAGTTACTTCCTGCTGTAGACACCACATGCATGTTCATAGATTTAGGTTAGGTTGTATTGTTCTGTAGACAATTGACACCTGCTATTGAGGTTCACAATCTACTTGCCTGAGGTATCATGGAATTGTAGAACAGCCGCCTAACACAAGTTAGCATGCACAGTGAACCCATGAACACTACCTGTTGTTCCTCCTTTGCACTATTTATTTATTTTTATAACTTACAGTAATTTTTATGTCTTCATGTTTTGCACTGTACTGCTGCCACAAAATTGGTATTGGTATTGGTTTATTATTGTCACTTGTACTGAGGTACAGTGAAAAACTTGTCTTGCATACCATTCGTACAGATTAATTCATTATCCTTTACTACCTCAATGCACTGTGTAAAAACAATAACAGAATACAGAGTAAAGTGTCACAGCTACAGGGAAGTGCATTGAAGGTAGACAATAAGGTGCAAGGTCAAACAAGTCCATCTCATCATATAAGGGAACCGTTCAATAGTCTTATCACAGTGGGATAGAAGCTGTCCTTGAGCCTGGTGGTATGTGCAGGCTCCTGTATCTTCTGCCTGATGGCAGAACAAATTTCACAACATATGTCAGTGATAATAAACCTGATTCTGATTCTGATTCAGTGCAGAAGAAGAGCATTAAGAAGGAATAAAATATGTAAATTACTCTCTACACGTCTTCTATTAATTGACACTGAAGCACATATTGCCAAATATTTAACTCAGTCAAACAGGTTCAACAAGAAGATACATTCCTCCTGAAAGCAGACAAAGCCACAAAGAGATTTAATTATGATGTTCAAAAATAGCTTTTATAGAGTAGATAGGGGGAAACCTGTTTCCATTGGTAGCAGATGTCAGCTGAATGTCCCTTCTATAGTACAACACCTAAACCAAATCTATGATTATATTTGAGGCACTTACAGTTGAAGGTCATTGGGTAGGTATCAGGTGAACCCCTGCAAATTTCAACCTGTCATAATGATGTCTTCTGTAACTAATTTGGCAAAATTGGGCCTTCCCATTGACACCATTGGCAACCCTGTACACTTGCATGAGCATTCACCATAAGTGCAAGGTATAAAAAGAAAGAACTTATTTAGCTTGCACCATCCCTTACAGAATTAAGGTAACTTGCAAAAGAACCAAAGACAAAACTGGTGAAACAGTTTTTCAAGGTGATAAGCCAATTTAATCAAGGATACATTGTCCGAAGGACAAAAGAAGCAGAATCTGTCATATCTTTCAAAAGTAAATTAAATAAGTTCTACAAAAAACGTGAGAAATATGCAGGGTTAAGGGGAAAATAAGGCGAATGGGACTAATTGAATAGCTTTCAAAGAGTTGACATGCTCACAATGAGCTAAGAAGTTTCCTGAGCAGGATGACAATTAAAAAATACCTTGAAGTATGTGAGAAGCATAAGAAATGGACATTCTGTTGTTGCAACAGAAACTAGTGGAGTTCTTGTGGGATTTCAGCCCTTATGTAATACTTATCAATAGTTATTGTATTCATGTGTTCCCCTGATGCATCTTACTAAAAAGGAAGGTGGTGAGACTCCTGCCCATTATTAGCTATTAATATTAATAGAGATAATCAGGGACAGCAGTTCCTGACATTTACTCCTGTTGTGCAAGGCTTCTTGCTGGGAGTTCACAAGCTGAAAATGTGTCATTGAAAAGCAAAAAGCTGCAGAGATGCTGGAAATCTGAAATATAAAGAAGAAAATGCTGGAAATAGTCAGCAGGCCAGGGAGCATCCATGGAGAGAGAAACAAGGTTAATGTTTTGTCAGAGCAATCATGTCTTAAAACAAACATTTTAAGTTGCAAAAAAGAGTGATGGAGAAAACAAAGGAAATGTCTGAGATAGGTTGGAGACCAAGACAGACTGAATGATGCAAATGAAAGTGGTGCTGGCATAGAGAGGTTGGTGAAGGATTGTTAATTGCAAATATATCATCTCTTACTCATCGGAAAAATATCTGTAGTTGAAAAAAAACTGCAGATGCTGGAAATCTGAAATAAAAATAGAAAATGCTGAAAACACTCAGCAGGTCAGACACTATCTGTGGAGAAAGAAATAAAGTTACGGTTATGAGTTGAAACTCTGTTTCTCAGTTTACAGATACTGCTTGACCTACAGGTATTTCTATCATTTTCTGTTTTCAGTTTGGGAAAATCTCAGTGCTATATGTAGATCACACTGTAGGTGTGTGCTGAAACAAGCATACACAGAATACTGCAACTGCCACCCTCATCCCAATCACTCCAGCCCCAAACGTTTTTCCATGCAACATTGCTGTTGGTGGGACCTCAGCATGGCTAGGGCAACAGAATCAGAATCTGAGCACAGTTGTAAGCATTGACTGAAACAGATGTCACAGTACTCAGGAGAATTAAGTTATCTTTGTTCTGCCAACAGGTGTGCATCTGAGCCTTGGGATTTTAACCCAATTAATTTTAATTAATCATGAACTGACCCACTGTGGGCAACAAATGTGACCCTTGGTCCACAGAAGGAGCTATGAAAGCAACAAATCTTCCTCGTCTTACAACAGAAGATTGCAGTCAGCCACAGTGCCTGCCTGCATTGTCCATTCAGTGTAGAATGTAAAACTGTAGTGAATCCCCATCATCAATATCCTGAAGAATCTACACTCTATACAAAACTAATATATATAACTTATGAACTTGTTGGAAAAGTATTTCATTGGGAAACAGTCCACAATGTGCATCATTATTTCTAATAGAGGCTTTCAATTAATCACAGTTAACTCAGGGACATTGAGTTGCATGAGAGCCTCAGAGAGACCAATAAAGATTTTGGAGAGAGAAACCTAAGGGTGGTGGGAGCAGCTCAAGTCTGGGAAGGGTAAAACCTGAGATACTTTTCAGCTGAGTTAAGCAGGATCAGTTACGCAGAAACTCATAATCTTTACTAAGTGACTTCCCTTTAGCTCTAAATTTAAAAAAAAAGAATGATAATGCTGTTAATTCCAACGTGTATAACCCCCAGTGTTTCTTGTACTAATTTATCCAGTATATTATCAACTTTTATCCTGGAAGACTATTTGCCCTTTGCTAAAAATGCACTGAAGAGCAACAGAATAGCAGACAGGTAAAAGGAGACACAAGCATGACTCTAACTAATTCAGGACCTCAGCCTGACCTTGATAATTCTATGCCTACCCCTTGGGGGTCTGATCTCTGCCTTAGTCATAAACAACAATAGCATAATCTATATATACAGATGCTTAACAGAAAAATGTCATCAGAAGTGTTTAACAGGAAAATTACCACTCAAAAAATTGACACTCAGCAACTTAAGCAAATAATATAACTGTATTAGTATTGGTTTATTATTGTCACTTGTACTGAGGTACAGTGAAAAACTTGTCTTGCACACCATTCGTACGGATGAATTCATTACACAGTGCATTGAGGTAGTACAGGTAAGAGGTTGGCCAAAGGTATGGATTTAAAGAGAGGCAGAGAAGTGGAGAGGTTTAGGAAGGAAATCCTGTGCATATTGAGACAAATCAGGGTGATCAAGGGTCCAGAGTGGAGGAGCGCGAGAAACTTGCAGGATTTTACAACTGGATAAGATATGCTTATAGAGAGGGACAAAACCATCGAGGAATTTCAAATCAAGGATGAGGTGTTAAAATCAAAACATTACTTAGCCTGGAGCCAGTGAGTGTAAGCAGGCACAAGGGTGATGGGTGAACAGGACTGCATGGAAATATGACCATGGGCAGCAGAGTTTAGGGTTGCCTTGTTTGTAGGAAATAAAACCAGGGAAGCATAGGCATGGATGAGTGTTTTAGCAGACAAACTAAGGTATAGATGGGTGATCTCAACCAGTTTTATGAAGGCATCACAGTCGGCACGGACAAAGTAGGTTGAAATGGCATGTTTCTGTGTAATACTCTTCTGTGATTCTATGTCTTTGAGATGTCATGGTTATCTGCTGTAAAAATCACAGGTATGGATATGTCACCAAGGTTGCAAACCATCTGGTTCAGTTTAAGATGGTTGTCAATATTTATTTGGATGAAATTTCTGCCCATTCAGTACTGGATGTTGGGCAAGCATTCTGAGAATTCAGAGAGAGGGCAAAAGTCAAGGGAAGTGGTGGGGGTGGGTAGGTAAAGCTGGTGTTGTCAGCATGCATGAGGGAACAGCTGTGTTTTCAGATGAAGCTGGGAATGAAGAGCATGTGAATGAAAAAGTGACAGGAGCTTTGGATTGATCATTGACCAACACCAGAGGTAAGAGTGCAATAGGTGCAAAGGAAATGACTGGTTTTATAACCTTTGCTGGATTTGGATTTAGTTGATTGCTAAAATATATTTATTTTTACCCTCCCAATTTTCAAAGCTGTTTCCGAGCACCCAGAAGCAGAGACATTGTGGTAGTGAAGATTTGCTTGTTTGATTCTTGGGATAAAGGGATTGATGTCTGAAGAGAATGAGCAGGTTGGACTTATACTCATTGGAGTTTAGGAGAATGAGAAATGATCTTATTGAAACAAATAAGATTCTGAAGGGGATTGACAGTGTTGATGCCAAGAGAATATTACCCCTAGTGGGGTTATCTAGAAAAGGAGGCATAGTTTCAGAAAAAGGAGACTTCTAAGGTAGTCAGAGTTGAGGAGGAATGTATTTTCTCAGATGCTTAGGAATTCTCTATCCCAAAGAGCTGTGGAGCCAGAGTTATTGAATATATGCATTGATTGAAAAATAGTTGAACTACAACCTCGCGTTATGGAGAATTATGTGCATAGTAACGCAAATCCTTGACAAAAATTGACAAATTTGTTGCCTTTTATGCATTTTGTGTTTATTTAGTTATTGCTTCTCAGATAAATTCAGTGAGAGTAAATTTTTATTCCATATATCAAATTTGTGAATTTCCATTATTTATATTTATTTATTTATTAGTCACATGTACATCAAAACACACAGTGAAATGCATCTCTTTGATGACTGGGAATGTGCTGGGGGCAGCCCGCAAGTGTCGCCACTCTTCTGGTGCCCACATAGTATGCCCACAACTCCTAACCTGTACGTCTTTGGAATGTGGGAGGAAACCAGAGCACCTGGAGGACACCCATGCAGACACACGGGGAGAACGTACAAACTCCTTACAGACAGCAGCAGGAATTGAACCTGGTTGCTGGCACTGTAATAGTATTACGCTAACCACTACACTACCATGCTGCCCAAGTTTACTCAAACTGCTCAAGTTACCCAAACTGCCATAACACGGGATTCACTGTACTAGAAAGTAGGAGTAGGAATGTGGTATTGAAACCAAGACTGGATCAGCCAAGATTTGTTAAATGATGGATCAGGCTTGAAGGACCAATTGTTCTACTCCTGCTCCTATTTCTATGTTGTTATGTTATCTGTGTGAAAGACAAGTTAATAAGTGCTTATCATTTACAATGCAACAAGCATATTACCCATACCACATCCCTCTTCTAAACATGAGTCTGTACATTTTGGCTACAAAGTTTCGACTTTTGAATATTTTGGACACTGTGGGTTCCAAATTGGTTCTAATGTGACGGGCATTTGCAATGTGAGATGCACCAGCATATTGGTGAGGTCATGCGCATGTGAATAGCTAAGGCCTTCCAAAGCAGACAGAGTAGTCAATATGTGGAAATGATTTATTGCCAGCACTGTCAGTTAGTTGCTCACTATCCACCTGACACCTTGTCTTAACCTCACATAGCTGAGCACATATTCAGTGGCAGGAAGGATTCCCCACCAGAATCAATATGCAGGTTTGTTGCTGATTGATCTTCGGTAGCTGTTGCTTGAAATCTGCAAGTGCTTGGAACCTTCTATGTTAAAGTTGCTGAAGTCTACAGGGACCAGTGTGGCAGGTGCTGGAGGGCTTTGTTCAGACTTCAAGGCTTTCTGCACAAACCAGTTGCTCCCAAACGTGGCTACTATAGAAGGCGTTTCCTTGAAGTGTGGAATAAGCAAAGGGCAGAATCAGCTACTAGCAAAGGAAGGTAGAGGAGCATCAGAAGAATTCGCAGCTGGAAGTCGTATCTACTCGGCATGTTTCAGGGAACAAATATTTTTCACTGATCCTCACAAGGACAATGTGTGTAGATCATTAAGGTTCTGTGCTCACTGATATATCCTGCTTGCTCCAGCACCAAAGACAAACTCAGCAAGCTCAGGGATGAATTGCCAATGACTGTAAAGGTCAAGATGGCCACAGACATTGAAATGTGGTCATCCTTCCAGGCTTTAGCTGGAGGCAATTACAACACCTTACAATTTGCAGTACACTATCGAAGGCCACCGACTTTCTCTGCTCAAAGAGAGGTGACTAAAATTTATTCTGCCTCTTCAGTTTCCTCTGACCCTATTCTCCCACTGTCCCACTCCATTGTGGTGAAGTCATCAGCATGTGAATAGCTAACACCCTCCACTTTTTCTTCTGATCTTTCCCTATGAATTTATATCTTTTTGTCTTAACTCTACATCCCCTACACCTCTGAAAAATTTTAGTCAATTTCTAGACAGTCTGCTCATTTTTACCATTGATGACCAATCCCTCTATATATCCACCCCACACCAGGAATGACCTGAGGGCCATAGAGTTATAGAACAAGAAACAGTATCTTCAACCCACAAAGTCTGCACTTACCATTGATACTAATCCCACTTTATTCCCCCCACATTCCAATCAACACCCTTCCCCCCCCCCCCCCCCACCCAGGATTCTACCATTCACCTACACACTAGGGGCAATTTACAGTGGTCATTTAACCAACCAACCTGCATGGTTTTGGGATATGGAAGGAGACCAGAGTACCTGGAGGAAATCCATAAGATCAGGTTTGAATCCAGGTCACTGCTGCTGTGACACAGCAGCTCTACTAACTGCGCCACTATGCAACCCTTAATTTCTTCCGTGGCCTCTTCTTGCATCAGAAACTTACAGAGGGTAGTGGTCGATGGGACTTATTCTGGCTGGAGGTCTGTGACTAGTGGTGTTCCGCAGCGATCCGTACTGGGACCTCTGCGGTTTGTGATGTATATAAATTACTTGGAAGAAAATGTG
Organism: Pristis pectinata; assembly: GCF_009764475.1. Taxonomy (NCBI): domain Eukaryota; kingdom Metazoa; phylum Chordata; class Chondrichthyes; order Rhinopristiformes; family Pristidae; genus Pristis; species Pristis pectinata. Next base: position 19,695,921 of record NC_067414.1, read on the forward strand.
GATGGGTGGGTTAGTAAATTTGCAAATGATACAAAGATTGGTGGCGTTGTGGATAGTGTAGAAGTTTGCCAAAGTATACAGCAGGATATAGATCAGTTGCAGCTATGAGCAGAGAAATGGCAGATGAGTTTAATCAGGCCAAGTGTAAGGTGTTGCACTGACCCTTAACAGCACTGATGTACAGAGGGATCTTGGGGTCCAAGGCCATAGTTCCCTGAAAGTGGCTGCACAAATTGATAGGGTGGTAAAGAAAGTGTATGGCATGCTTGCCTTTATTAGTTGAGGCATTGAGTTCAAGAGTCAGGAAGTTATGTTGCAGCTTTATAAAACTCTAGTTAGGCCTCATCTGGAGCACTGCATTCATTTCTGGTCAGCCCATTATGGGGAAGATGTGGAGGCTTTGGAGAGGGTGCAGAAGAGGTTCACCAGGATGCTGCCTGGATTAGAGGGCATGTGTTATAAGGAGAGGTTGGACAAACTTGGGTTGTTTTCTCTGGAGTGGCAGGGGAGACCTGATAGAAGTTTATAAGATTATGGAAGGCATAAGTAGAGTAGACAGTTGGTATCTTTTTCCCAGGGTCAAACTGTTTAATACTAGGGGGCATGCATTTAAGTTGAGAGGGGGTAAGTTCAAGGGAGACCTGGAGGGAAAGTTTTTTACACAGAGGGTGGTAAGTGGCTGGAATGTGCTGCTGGGGTGGTAGTGGAGGCAAATACAACAGAGGCATTTAAGAGGCTCTTAGATAGGCACGTGAATGTGCAGAGAATGGAGGGACATGGGCCTTGTGTAGGCAGAAGAGACTAACTTAGTTAGGCATTTTAATTACTCATTTAATTAGTTCGGCACAATTAGTTCGGCCCAAAGGGCCTGTTCCTGTGCTGTCCTGTTCTGTGTCCTATGTACATTACTACCCTCTGTCTTTGCCTGGCTAAACTCGTTCTCATGTTGAGCAACTTATCTTTTAACTCCACTCACGTTCTCCTAACACTAGCCCTACGGAAACCTGCATGGGTCTATGTTATGCCACTCTGTTTTTGGGATATATGGAATAGTCCTTGTTTCAGTCCCACTGAAGCCCCTCCCTCACCCTTTTCCAATGCATTGATGACTGTATTGGTGCTGCTTTCTTTTCTCAAATAGAGCTCCAAAATTTTATCGGCTTTGTTGTGAACTTCCAGTCTGCTTTCACTTGGCCCATATTTGAGTCTGCCTTTCCCTTTCTTGACTTCTCTCTCTCCAGCTCAGGGGACAGTTGAGCAGCCATTATCTTTTGCAAGCTCACCTATCGAACCTATCTTGACTGCACTTCCTCCCATCTTGCTTCCTGTAAGGATGCCATTGCATTCTTGCAGTTTCTCTTGCTCCATTATAACTGTTCTGATGAAGAGACCCTTCACACCAGTGCCTCTGACATCTTTTCCTCTTTCGTTAATCATTGATTCTCCTCCACCACAGTTGACAGGGCTCTCAACGATATTGCACCATTTCCCACTCTTCTGCTGTCACTCCCTCTCCTCTTGGTCAGAGCAAAGCTGGATTTCCATTTGTCCTCATCTTCCTCCTCCTCAGTCTTCATTTTCGATGGATCGCCATCCACAGTTTCTGCCTCCTTCAGCAAGATGCTACCACCAGATAAATCTTCCACTGTCCTCTCCTTTCAGCATTCCATGTTGACCATTTCCTCAACAACTCACTGATTCTGAAACAATACGCTTTGTGACAATGACAGTTGAATGATCTTGGTTATTGGATAACATGAAACATATAATTTGATTTGTGCAATTGACATCTTGTTTCAAAAAGCAGAAAGAAAGGACATGAAAATGTATTTTTTGGTATTTTCATTTTTTTGTTGATTCTATTATTGATTTTTATATTTATGTAGTTAGGTTAGTGAGCAAAAGGTGAGATTATTAATGCCTTTGACAGAATTTAGATTTGAATGGATTAGACCACACTAACACTGTTAAAATGCTGGAGTGTACGGAGCAAATATCAGGAACATTGATATCCTTTGACAATTTTGGAACAAGAGACTGTTTTCTTCTAACTTAACATTGTAGACTGACCTACATTTTGGTAGCTTCTGTTTAATGAATGTTTCTTCTCATTGCCTGGGTGGTTAACTAGTAGAGTGAATCACTTGCCCACTACCACTTACCTTGAGGTACAGCACCAGCCAGTGTGGCAGAGCTATCTCTGATTCACGCTTCCAGTTTTTATGTTCTTAGATTCTGGCTTATGCTTATTTCAGTGAAATCTTCCTCATTATATTTTGTCATCAACAATCAGAGAATCAAATGGAGAATGGGTTTTAATAAACATTCATAGCATGAAAAGTGTAAAAAGTGTAAGCTCACCTTGAGAGATAACACAGATTGCTATTGCCCAAGGCAAATTGTGCAAGACAGTGTGAAGATTTTTGGAAAATATTGACATTGATTGTTAAAAGCAATTCAAACAACCTAATACAAAATAATATATTAGCAACTTCTGTGCAGTCTATTTAAATGATGGTTCATTAAGAATTAACATGTAACTAATGAAGAGTTGATTCATGTTTCCATAGCTGCAAAGGGACACTTGGCCTTACAGGGAGAATTGTGGGAACAACAACACAGTTGCCCTAATTCTTTGACAGAACACAGTTCCCTACTTAGATCATATAATTGAAGAATCATCCTGTGTGAAGGAAAATTAAAATACTGCCAGAGCACCAAGCTGCTATCTGACAGGCACCTTTTTCCTGAAATTACATCATATGCCCTGTGTGAGAGTATGATGGTACTTGAAATTAAGTAATCTGTTATCAGCTCATGGAAACAAAAATGCAGCTGTCATGAAAAATAACTTTTGTTTTGCTACTTTCACAGTGAACATCTTCAAGGTCAGCGAGAACCTTTCCAGAGCTAAATTAAGAATTTCCAAGGCCCTGGATACCAATAACATTTGGCTCTCATGATCTCCACACAGCCCAACTCCTGCTTCAGATATGTATTAAAATAGGCAAATAAATAAGCAGGTCTATAAAATATTTATTCACAACATTCATTATTAAACAAATTATATCAGAAAGTATTATCCTTAATTAAACTGGCAGAGGTACCACTCTGCCCCTGAACTTTTCACACCTTTCCATCCATTACAGTGAAAGTATTTTCATTATCAGATTCTACTTAAAAAATGTATATATGTTTCTCACTCTTTGAGAAACATAACCCTTCCCCACTGAAAGCATTAGGTCCTCATAACCAACCTCATGGACATAAGAATGTCGGAATAGGAATAAACAACTGAGTCTCTGGAGCCGTTACCATCATGCAGTTAGGTTAAGGCTGATCTGTAACTGAGACCCATTGTCCTTAATACCTTTGACCAACAAGAAGCCTATCAATATCCATTTTGAAATTTTCAGTTGACTTAGGCATTACATAATGAACACAGCCAGCATTGGACACCCAATACAAGTGTGTAGGGAACACAAGCTTATTTGGAATTATCAATTGCCAATGGGTTTATTGTGGTTTGTTCCAGGCAGGTCTTTCCAAATGGGTTCCCAGAAGAATTTTCCTTTATTGCCATGTTCCGCCTGAAGAGAACCAGCAAAAAGGAGATCTGGCACTTGTTGAAGATTACTGATCGGTCAGGTGATGTGCAGGTAGGCAGAGTTCTCATCAACCTTGACTCACCTATCACCTGAACTCACCTATCACCTGCCTGCATGTACTCCTCCCCTGACTTTCTTATTCTGGCTTCTACCCTCTTCCTTTCCAGTCCTGATGAAGGGTCTCGACCCGAAACGTCGACTGTTTATTTCTCTCCATAGATGCTGCCTGGCCTGTTGAGTTCCTCCAGCATTTTGTGTGTATTGCTCCAGATTCCAGCATCTGCAGAATCTCTTGCTCTTATTATATGGGACCCTGCTGATTCCATGTATGGAGAATTTTCAAAAGATATGATTTTCCTACTTAAGGAAGAATATCGCAATAGGGGAGCACAGAAAAGATTCACTAGGTCAGTTCCTGGAATCGCTGATCTGTCATATGAGGAGAGATTAAGTAGACCTGGCCAATGCTCTTGTGTTTGGAAAAATGAGAGGTGATCTCACATAAACTTACAAAGTTCATTGGGGGCTTGACAGGGTAGATGCAGGTTTTTGTTTCTCCTGGCTGGTGTATCCAGATTCAGGAGCCACAATCTTAACATAAGGAATCAGCCATTCAGGACAGTGATGGAAGACATTTCTTTACCTAATGGGTACTGAATCCTTGGAATTCTATACCCAAAGAAGTTGTGGAGGCTCAGTCGCTGAGGATATTCAAGACAGAGGTGAACAGATTTTTAACTATGAAGAGAATCAGGGATATAGGGTTACTACAGGAAAGTAATGCTGAGGTTAAAGATCAGCTATGCTCTTACTGAATGGCAGAGCAAGCACAAGGGTCCGAATGGCCTATTTCCACCTTTGTTTCCTATATTCTTATATTCAGTTTAGGCATCACATCTGAAATCAATACTTTCCTTCGAACAATTCTCACTCAGTACCACTGTGGAACTGTCAGTTTAGGTTTCTGTGCCTGAGCCTGTAGGTTTTGAACCTGCTCTGGCTGACAACCTGGTCACTTCTGGGAAGCTAGAATGATTCCCTTCTGCTTTTTTTCACTCCGTTAAGTTAAGATCACTAGTTTGTCTGCACAGCTAATGTTTGACCAAACTAACGGCTACTTACCCATATTAAAATTAATCAAATTCAAGTTAGTCTAGGTTGAAAGTCTCCCCTCCCGAGTTATTGCTGGCCAGTGGATATAAATGTGCCCCCTTAGTTAATCCCCCTTGGCATGGAGATTGGTCCTCAGTGTATCCTCACACTTACAACAATCCTGTTCTTCCTTCAGGTCTCCATCATTGTTGATGGAAGTCGGAAGGCAGTGGAATACAGTGCCAAAAGCCTCTCTAGAAATATGCATGTCACGTTCAGGAAGCGGGAACTGTTCCCTCTGTTTGACAGGCAGTGGCACAAGCTGGCAATTAATGTGAAGTCTGGGCTGGTGTCACTTTACAAGGACTGTGAATTGGTCGACAGCAAACCAAGTGAAGACCTAGAGAAGATTGATGTCCAGGGGAAGACTGCAATTGGTCTTCGTGTCAGTGATGAGGTTCCCATTGATGTAAGTAATTGCTAGAGGCTGCCGAGAAATGAGGTGACAATATGTTATGTACTACTTTATATTAATAGGACTTGAATTTTTTGGGTTTTGGTTTTGGTTCTGTTTGGGAGTGTTTGTTCCATTGTTATCACTGTTTCTTTTCAATTATTTGAGAGAAAACTGAAGGCAAATACACCAAACTTTGACTTTCTATAATAAGTCACAACTAAACCATACTAGCACCTTCAGGGTCATCCATTACCACTTGTATTGTTACTGATCTAGGTTTTTAATTCCCAGGTTACCTGGCCATATCACTGAATGGCGAATTCCATTGTGTGAACACAACAGTCTGTCACTCATGCATAACATCATTTAAAAGGCATGATTTGCATTAAAAATATATTGCCTGCATAGTTTTATTAGCACAAGAAATAAAGAACAGTTTTTGAGCAGGATTTTTGTGAGTGATTTTTGGTTATAATAGGATAAAAACTGAAAGATTCAAGAATCATCTGTTAATTAGTTTGGGATTAATTGTTGTTAATTGAAGGATCCATGAAGATTAATTAAATTAGCCAGCTGAGGCATAATATGGAAGGAGAAATGATAATGATTTGTTTTTTGGCATCTTCATGTAGTTTGACCTTCAAGAGATAATGATTTACTGCAACCCTCGGCTGGCAGAACTGGAAAACTGCTGTGAAATTCCGGGTGCCCTGGTAAGTAAGCCACTTTTTTCTGCAAGCTAGATTATTAAAGTAGAGCTTACTTATGAATCATTAGGTGTGTGTCCTGGGCTCACCAGAAATGAAGGGGTCTTCTATTTAAGGCAGAGAGCTAAGGTGATCTCCTCGAAGGATGGTGGAAGCAGAGTCTTTGAATATTTTTTTCTGTTGTTCCAGATAGATAGATATTAAGCAAGTGAGTGAAAGATTACAGTTGATAGCTGGTAATATGGAGTTGAGGTTACAATGAGATCATTTTATTAAATGGCAGAGCAGGCACAAGGAGCCAAGTGGTCTGCCATTGCTGTTCTTAACTTCTTTGTTCATATGGCGTATATTCCAATGTGACAGATTATCATTGTAACTACGCTGTAAATATAGACAAGTACATGATGCATATAGGCAGCAGGAGCAGAATATTACATTTAAGGTGAAATTTAAATGAATGAGAGGGGTTAAAGAATGGGGAAACAATAAGGGAAAAATTCCTTTTAACCACAGTCAAAGCTCACAAGGTGTTTCAAGTGAAAGGTCAAATCTCAAAAGGGGAGGACAAAATGAATTGAGAAGGTTCACTGTTGGTTATGTAAAAGCAAGCAAAGTGCCCAGTACCTCATTTACTCACAATTTCCAACACTCCCTCACTGACCTGTCTGTCCTTGGCCTTCCCCATTGCTATGGAGAGGCCAAATGCAAATTGAAAGAACAGCTTCTCATATTCTGCTTGGGTAGTTTACAATTGCAGGTAATACCCCCCAGCTCCCACCAGTGCTCACACACACACACACACACACACACACACACACACACTGTCCACCTAGTTTTCTTCTCCCTTTGTTCATCCCTCCCATCTCCTTCCCTCACCTGGTTCCATCTGCCCATCATCCCCTCCCCATCAGGCTCTGCCTATCACCTACGAGCCTCAGTCATATCCAGCCTCCCCGCCCCCTCCTCCCCATTTGGTTCCATCTGCCCATCATCTCCTCCCCATCTGGCTCCACTATCACCTACCGGCCTCTATCCCACTCTATCCCAACCCCCTATGCAATGATTTATTCTGGCAATCTTTCCTGTTCCCTCTCAATGTGGATCAAGACCCTGCATCAAAACTCCACAGATGAAACATTAATTCTGTTGCTCCCTACAGATGCTGCCTGACCTGTTGAGTATTTTGACAATTTCCATTTTTATTCCACTAACATTGCTGTGCTTCCAAACTCCACCGTAGTTATAATGTTCCATGTTTAAACCATAAATGATACAATTCCCAGGGAAGAAAAATGACTGAGAATGAATGGATGAAAGTGCAGGAGATTTATAGGTGTGTGTCAAGATATGGTTTCCTTCCACCAGCCACTGTCTCTAATTGCCCATCATACTACTAATATATAACAATAGTGATCCTGTGAATGCAATGGGATGCTGAGCATACGGGGAGTGTATGGACAAGCATCAGGATTGCAGCCCTTATTCCCCCACTACATCTCTTGATCCAGTATCTCCCATGGGAATATGTGGATTATGCAATTGTGGTCCCTGGCATTGCTGTGGATTTAAAATGGAAACCCCTTTTAACTGCATAAAAACAGGTGTCTTCATTATTCTTCTGACACTATGGAGTGGTGTGAACAGCTCTGTGGGTCTCTTCAGCCAAAGTGTTAAATAGAATTTTCATATTGAGACACAAGTAAAACTGTCGGATGGGTACATTTGCCTGACTGGTGACTATTTTTTGGGGCTGAATGATGTGGCGTCTTGCTAGTGATTTGATGAGAGGTGAATCACAGGGAAGAGTAATGTCAGCAGAATCTTAAACCAGTAGGATTATGGCTCTGATGATAAAGCCATATCAATAGCCGGAATTTGGCTGTTTTATTATTGTTATATATGTTCCTTTGCTCTGTGATTAAACTATAAAATCTTAATGTCCTCAGTGCTCAGCTGAGGATGGTTTCTATACAGCTATGGTGGCATCAGAGGACTTCATGAGGCAGACATCTCTTCAATCAAACCCAAGAAGTGAGAGTCAGAAGGTGAGGCTACTATACTGTCATCTTGGACTGGAACTTGCTAACTGCTTGGCATTGATCCATAATTCAAGTTAAATTCCTTTCAGATCTTGCTATCACAAAAACTTTACTGGAAACAATTTAAGAGGAAGGAAGTCTAAATAACGTCAACAAACTGTTGGATATAATGATATCAATGATGTATTGAGTTTGACACAACAGCAAGACAATAGGGAAGGCTTACACATACATGCCAGTGCTCAGCATTGCTGAGTTTTGTCAGAAATCTAGACTATGCATGCTATTTCCTCGTCTGCCTGGCTGAGGATCAATTGTAGTTCTCTACTATATAAGCATGGAGTTTGTTGTGCCAATAGATTTTGCAACTTGGGTTGTCTAATAGTTATACTGCACTTTAAGTATTTTGCACTTTCACACTGTTTAAGTAAGATGTACTTGAAGAACAAAGAAATCTTATGATATTAGGGAAGCAAATAACTAGAAATTGTTATATTTATCCTTGGTATCACTGGCAAGATTGAGATTCGTAGTCCAGACCAAGATGGTTTCTGGAACATTGAAGAGGGCACTTAATAGCCAAGAACAATGATGGGACTGGAGTTGCATATGGACCAACCCAAGCAAAGACAGATATTTTTCTCCGCTAGGCCATTGGTAAATTAGTTGTGATCTTGCAACAATCTGACTTTTACAGGTAGATTTTTTACACCATATTTGTAAACAAAAAATAGTATTAAAGTTCTAAAATTGTCATAAAATTCCCATAATCTAAATGATCAATTTGAGCCTCTGAATTATTACCCAGTAACATGCACTACCATACCCTGGGTCTACACCTGGGCAGGACGGGGATCAATGTCCTTGGGAATTGTTTGCTAGTGCTGTTGGGGAGGGTTTAAACTAATATGGCAGGGTGATGGGAATCCATGCAGAAAAACAGAGGGAAACAAAGCAGAGACCAGAGCAAAAGTTAGAAAAGAGCAAAGTAAGAGTGGAGTACAGAAAAGTCAAACACAAAGGTCACAAAGGTTACAAGATTCTAAAAGGACAATGAGTGTAAGGGCACTTCATCGGAACGCCGTGGTATTCAAAACAAAGTCAGTGAACTTGTGGCACAAATCAGTACAAAGGGGTATGATTTAGTGGCCATTACAGAAACGTGGTTGCAGGGTGGACATGAGTGGGAATTAAATATTCAAGGGTATCGGGTAATACGGAAGGATAGGCAGGAAGGTAAGGGAGTTGGGGTAGTGCTCTTAATCAAGAATGAGATCAGGGCAATAGTGAGAGACAATATAAGATCTAAGGACCAGAATGTTGAGTCCATCTGGGCAGAGATTAGGAAAAGTAAAGGGAAAAACTCACTGGTGGGAGTTGTCCATAGGCCACCGAATAATAACATTACAGTGGGACAGGCAATAAACCAAGAAATATTTCATGCAAGTAAGAATGCATGTAAGAAGGCAGTTATCATGGGGACTCCAACTTCCTAATAGATTGGGTGAATCAAGTTGGTTAAGGCAGTCTTGAGGAGGATTCATAGAATGCATCCATGATAGCTTTCTTGAACAGCATGTTGGTGAACCTACAAGGGAAAATGCTATCTTAGATTTGGTCCTGTGCAATAAGACAGGTAAAATTAACAATCTTGTTGTTAGAAATCCTCTTGGAAAGAGTGATCATGGTATGATTGAATTTCTCATACAAATGGAGGGTGCAATAGTTTGATCTAAAACTAGTGTATTATGCCTAAACAAGGGAGACTACAATGGGACGAGGGAGGAGTTGGCTAGGGTAGACTGGAAACACAGGCTATGGTGGGACAGTTGAGGAACAGTGCAAGACTTTCAGAGGTTATTCATGGTGCTCAACAAAAGCATATTCCAGTTAAAAGCAAGGATAGTAAGGGTGGAGAGAGCCAGCCTTGGATAACTAAGGAAATAAAAGAAGGCATCAAGCTAAAAGCTCATGCATACAAAGTTGCCAAGAGTAGTGGGAAACTGGAGATTGGGAAAACTTTAAAAAGCAACAAAGAACCACTAAGCAAGAAATAAGGAAAGGAAAGATAGATTATGAAAGTAAACTAGCACAAAATATAAAAACAGATAGTAAAATTTTTTATAATTATATAAAGCGGAAAAGGGTGGCTAAAGTGAATGTAGATCCATTGGAAGATGAGAAGGGGAAATAATAGTGGGTAATGTGGAAATGGCCGAGGTCTTGAACAACGATTTTGAGTCGGTCTTCGTGGTGGAGGACACGTCTAACATGCCAAAGAGAGATGTTATGGATGCGATGGGTGAGGACCTTGATACAATCTCTGTCAGGAAAGAGGTAGTGATGAGCAAACCAGTGGGCCTAAAGGTAGAGAAGTTCCCTGGTCCTGATGGGATGCATCCGAGGTTACTGAAAGAAATGCTGGAAGTTATAGTAGAACTGCTTATGACAATTTACCAAAATTCTCTGGACTCTGGGCAGGTCCTGGCAGATTGGAAGACAGCAAATGTCATGCCACTGTTTAAAAAAAGATGTAGGCGAAAGGCAGGTAACTATAGGCCAGTTAGCTTAACATCTGTCGTCGGGAAAATGCTTGAAGCTATCATTAAGGAAGAAATAGCGAGACATCTGGATAGAAGTGGTTCTATCAGGCAGACACAGCATGGATTCAGGAAGGGCAGGTCCTGTTTGACAAACTTACTGGAGTTCTTTGTGGATATAATGAGCACAGTGGATAGAGGGGAACAGGTGGATGTTGTATACTTAGGTTTCCAGAGGGCGTTCAATAAAGTGCCGCATGGAGTTGTGGGTAAGGTATTAACATGGATAGAGGATTGGTCAACCAATAGAAGGTAGAGAGTTGGAATAAATGGGTGTTTATCTGGTTGGCAATCAGTGGTGAGCGGGGTGCACAGGGGTCAGTGCTGGGTCTGCGACTGTTCACGATATACATTAATGATTTGGAAGAGGGGACCGGGTGTAGCATATCTAAGTTTGCTGATGACACTAAATTGAGTGGAAAAGCAAATTGTGCAGAAGATGCAGAGAGTCTGCAGACAGATATAGGTAGGTTAAGTGAGTGGGCAAGGGTCTGGCAGATGGTGTACAATGTTGGTAAGTGCAAGATCATCCACTTTGGAAAAAATAGAAGATCAGATTATTATTTAAATGGTGAAAGATTGCAGCATGCTGTTGTGCAGAGGGGCTTGGGAGTGTTTGTGCATGAATCGCAAAAGGTTGGTTTGCAGGCACAACAGGTTATCAAGAAGGCAAATGGAATGTTGGCCTTCATTGCTAGAGGGATTGAATTTCGAGCAGGGAGGTTATGCTGCAAGTGTACAGGGTACTTGTATTGTGAAGCGTCATGGCTGTCACGTGACACCATTGATCACCTGGGTCGAAAGCCACATCACTGTCAGTCAAGGTCTGGCTCCACCCACCCATTAGTACACACCCTTGACCATTGGTCCCTGTACACACCTTTGTACCTGGTCTTGAACCATTGGATTGTTTGAATTACCTGGGCTGGACCACCCAGCCCTCCAGCACTATAAAGAATGCCACATGTGCATGGTTCACTCTCTTTTGATTGCTCCAGGAATTGCGAGACAACGCTGAAGAGACAATTGGTAAGTGTGTGCAATTCCACAAGGGTTAGGAATGTCCTAAGTAGATTCCTGGGAGCGTAGAGCCGATGCTTGCAGTGAGTCAAGGGGTGGCAGGCATCGTATTGTTCTTTCCTTGATTTGTTTGTACCCAGTTTGGTGTGTGTGTGTGTGTGTGTGTGTGTGCGCGCACGCGCGCATCTCACCCTTGTTGCGATTCCCCCAAGTTCGTGATCACCCGTGTGCATGTGTGTGAGCGTGGGTTCCTTCCCGTTCATCCTGTCCAGCATTTCTCTTTGCGAATAAATCATTTTAACTCCAAAGAATGTGTCAAGTGTCCTTGCCCTTTAAGACCTTACAAACTTGTCTTACAACAGTACTGGTGAGGCTGCACCTGGAGTACTGCATGCAGTTCTGATCTCCTTACTTGAGGAAGGATATACTGACTTTGGAGATGGTGTAGAGGAGATAAGGGGTTGATTCCGGAGATAAGGGGTTAGCCTATGAGGAGAGATTGAGTCTCCTGGGACTATACCCGCTGGAATTCAGAAGAATGAGGGATCTTATAGAAACACCTAAAATTATGAAAGGGATAGGTAAGATAGAGGCAGGAAAGTTGTTTCCACTGGTAAGTGAGACTAGAACTAGGGGAGATAGCCTCAAGATTCGAGGGAATAGATTTAGGATGGAGATGAGGAGACACTGCTTTTCCCAGAGAGTAGTGAATCTGTGGAATTCTCTGCCCAGGGAAGCAGTAGAGGCTACCTCATGAAATATATTTAAGACACAGTTAGAAAGATTTTTGCATGATCAGGGAATTAAGGGTTATGGGCAAAAGGCAGGTAGGTGGAGCTGAGTCCACGGCCAGATCAGCTATGATTTTAAGTGGTGGAGCAGGCTTGATGGGCCAGATGGCCTACTCCTGCTCCTATCTCTTATGTTCTTATACCCACATCTCAGTTTTGATGTAAAACAGTGGCTCATAACCTTATTGAATGTAAGTCACATTTTTTTGCATGTCATGAAATGTGCAATCTTCCCCCATAAATGCCCAGTGACGTCATGGGCCACTCCTTTTAAGAAGTTGGGGATGTCTAGGGCGATCCCCAGAAACTGCTGACATCCTGTGGTGCTACTCATTATTAAAGCCTCATGGGCCCTCTGCAAACTTTGGTGCTTCCCCCAAGGATGGGAATCACTGATGTGAAATATACTGGAAAGAAATGTGTAGTCACAGTTTGCTGGAACAGAAAATGTGAACACTTGCAGAGTCTCGGTGAACTCTGCATCAGCCAATGAGTTGAATATGGAAATGTGGGCTCACAGCAAACAGTACATTATGCAGGGAACATTAATTTACTTCGTAAACAGAATTTAGGAATCTACAGAAACTTCTCCCAACCTAAGCAGAGTACTTTATAGGAAGTGCAAGTAAATTGAAGAGTAGAAAGTAGAGGAAGGTGATGCTAGATTTGGAGGCATTACTACCCTATAGTGGAATTCCCTTCTATTTCTCTCTCTGATATGATGAAATGCTTTTAATATTATTTACTTATGGGTTGAGGGCATTTATTGACAGCCCCTAATTACTTCTGAGGATGTGCTGGTTAGCCTTGAAGCCTGTAAACCATGTGGTAAAGATTATTTCATGATGTCGCTGTGTGGACTATTCCAGGACTTAGACTCAACGAAAGGTGAGATATTTCCAAGTCAGAATATCACGCACCTGTTATCCTCATCTTTCAAAGTATTGGTTTCGTAGATGCTGTTGAAGAATCCTTGGTTCATGCCGCAGTGCATTTTGGAGATGGGAACCACTGTGGCCACAGAACACTGGTGCTGAAGGTAATGAGTGTTTAGGGTGGTGGCTTGGGTGCCAACCAAGCAAGTGGTATTGTTCTGGATGGTGCCAAGCCTCTTGAGTATTGTCGGAGCTGCAAATAGAGAGTATTCCATCACATTTCTGATTTTTATTTTGTAAGTGACGGAAATGCTTGGAGTGTCAGGAGATGAGTAACTCACTGCAGAATGCACTGCCCCTGACCTGCTTCTGCAGTTATATGGCAGGTTTCTGATCAATTATGACCACAGGACTTGGAAGATGGAGAACACAGCAATGATAATCCTGTGGAGGGAATGTTATTTTCCACTCATGAGCTCATTCCTGAATGTTGTCTAAGTCTTGCTGTATGCAGATATAGACTGCTTCATTTGCTGAGGAATTGCAAATGGAAGTGAACGTCGTACAATCATCAGCAATCATGCCCACTTCTGACTTTATGATGGAAGCAGAGTCATTGATGAAGCAGCTGAGGATGGTAGGTATTGGTTTATTGGTAATGGTATACTGCTTGAGGAACCCCTGTAGTGATAACCTGGGGCTCAGTGATTGGCTTCCAACAGCAAATTCTTTTGTGCAAGGAGTGATTCCAGCCATTGGTATATTTTCTCCATTGACTTCAGTTTTACCAGGGCTCCTCAATTCCACATTTGGTCAAATGCTACCTTAATGTCAAGGCAAATCCAGCTCTTCTACCCATTTGGGGATCAACGTCATTATGAGGACAGAAGATGAGGTGTTGTTCCTCAAGCTTACATTGGGCCTCGTCGTAACAGTGCAGGAGGCCACAGCCAGATAGGCCAGAATGGGAGTGGGATGGGGAATTAATGTGCCAGACAACTGGAAACACATGCTGCGCAAAGCGATATCCAATCTGTGTTTGTTTTATTCCAGTGTAGAGAAGGCCACGTTGTGAACACCCATTGCTGTATGTTAGAATGGATGAAGTGCAAGTGAACCACCTGAAAAGATGGAGTCCCTGGATGTTGGGAAGGAAAGAGGTGAAAGAATAGGTGTTGCATCTCCTGTGTCTGCGTGGGAAATTCCATATGACAAATTCCACCACCAGACACATATTCCCCTTCCTGCCCCTTTCAGTATTTAGAAGGGTTCACTCCTGTTGCAACTCCCTGGTCCGCTCTTCTGTCCCCATCAACCACTTCCTACAGTTATGAGCTGTAGGAAGTGCCCAACAGATCAGACAATGAAAAACACGATGATGCTGGAGGAACTCAGCGGGCCAGGCAGCATCTGTGGAGAAAAGCAGGTGGTCAACGTTTCAGGTCAGGACTCTTCTTCAGGGCTCATTGTCTCATCAGACAATGTCTATGGAGAGAGAAAAAAAAATGCTTTATATTACCTATGGATAAAGAAATCCAGAAAGGAAGGGGAAGAATCAGAGATGAACAATGTAAACATGAAAGCAGAGTGGAAATTGGCAAAAAATCTAATGTAATTTTGAGTTCTGCATGAGTGCAGGAAGCAACACCAATAGAGTTGTCAATGTACCAGAAAAAAAAAACTGAGGTTATGGGCCTGAGTAGCACTGAAGCAAGGACTGCTCCATGGATCCCAGAAAGAGACAGGCACAGCTTGGACCTGTGCTTATTTCCATAACTACACCTTTGACCTCCTGTATACTTTGAGCATTCCTTGTTATTAATTTCAGATAGCAACATTTGCATAGTTTTGATACTGTGCTTTCAGGAAGACTAGGAGGAGGAGGGAGAGCAAGATGAAGATTAAGATAAATGCTTCTTAATGATTCAGGTGGTAACGATAATGTCGAACCAGATAATACTCAGAGCAGTTCAGGTGAAGCAGGTTAAGCCATGAGGAAAAATGGAATAAAAAGAGATGCTGTTAAGCTGAGAAGAAATAGGACAAGAGAAAATTCAACAAAATGTGGAGAGTAAACAATTGCAAAGAAATCTTGAGCCAAATGACCTCTTTCTGTGAGTCCTATGAAATTTTGTGGGGCTGATATATTTGACCTTGATCTACTTGAATGGTGGAGGGGGCTTGTTTGTGGTATGGCCTCCTCCCTGCCTGTAATTTTCCCCATCATTATTTTTTGACTGCTGCATTTTCTTTGGAACTTCCAAAGTTTGCGCTTATATATAATCTATATACAATATAGTTACACATATAACTCTATTATAGCAGTTCCAACCGAAATTCTGTGATTTTCCAGCAAAGAATATTACAAGAGATAAATAAAATATTCAAAGCAAAGGTAGTGGGGAATCTGGCCAGCTTGTGCAATGCCTCACTTCGTACAAACATTGGGAGAGTTGGTTAAGCTGTGGTCATGATTTATTTCTACAACCGGTCCAGGAGGAAATTGTGATCATGGCAAATTGAGTGCACGGCTTCCACCAGCTACTGTATGTACTGCACTTCTCACTGTAAATAATGTTCTCATGGGGGAGCCAAGAAGCCAAAGGCCTTCATATAACTTGCGATCTTGCAGAAGCTTATGTGCAGGGATCAGAGCCTCATAAAATTTATCCCTTTACCTCTGTAATATAGACACACAAGCATTGCAATTTGTTCTGCTGTAACTTCAGTTTTAACTACTGTCCCATTGCAGTCTTTGGAATATCAATGAAGATATTCTAACTGACTGGGAACATTGGTTGTAAGTTGATTTTGATGCTTTGGGTAATTTTTATATCCTTCTTGAAAAAATGAGTTGTAAAATGAGATAAATAAATTCAGACTTGAGTCGTTGAATTATGAGACATCACTTGACAGTTCTTTGAATAAAACAAAGGGGAAGGAATTTTTAAAATCCCTTGCCACTGACAGGTGTAGCTCTACACATGACAATACCAATGGAACCATATGTTCTTGCAAGTCACAAGTCAAGTGGGCTGTTATTGATGTTTGGTCCCTAGGGTAGGATGTGGGAAACATTTAATGAGATGCTTATCACCGAGTGCTTAGTTAAGAGTCTGCAGGAGGTGTTTGGGGAATAAAGTCAGAGCAACAGTCCAGTAATTACAATTAAGTTGTTTTATGTTTAGGGTGACAGTCAGTTTTAAAGTTAATTAAAATAAGTTTCTTTTATGCATTTAATGTCATGTTCTAAATATATCACAAGGCCATTATTTGGGAGTGTTTAATTTACTTTGAGGCATTATGCTCTGATTTTTTAGAATTTTTGTCAATTTTGTAGGTCACAGTATTTTATACTGTTTTTAGCTGGAAGTGATGTGGCCTGGAAACATCAAGAGGAAATGTTGATGGGGATACTTAGAAACAATGATGAACATGGATGAAGGAAGGACTTCAGCATAACATTTAATTGTGTATTACATGCTATGTTAGGTGCTTCCTTTTACCTAGAAGTAATAACATGGGATCTTGTATGTCCACTTCGGAGAGAAGGTAGGTCTCCAGTTTAATGTCCCACCAAAATCTGTGCATTAATCTGCGAAATTAGTTGGCCACCCCCAAAACCTTTTGAGCAAGCTGTTGGAATGTTTTACCCTGGGAGTCTTGATAGAGTGGACGTAGTTACAAGCTAAGGAGGTGGTCATTTAAAATGGAGGCTATAGGAATTTGTTTTCACAGAGTGTGGTGAATCTCTGGAATTCTCTACCCCAGATATTTGTGAATGCTAGATTATTAGATTCATTTAAGGTGGAGGTAGAAACATTAATGAAAGATCAGGGAACTGGCACAGAAGAGGAGTTGAGGCTAGCATAGAAAAGCCATGATCATATTGAGTGGGTGGAGCAGGCTTGAGAAGCCAGGTGGCCTACCGCTGCTTCTATTTTGTTGTGGTCTTGACATCCATTCACTTCAGTTTTACTGGGCCAAAAGCTGCTCTGATGTCAAGCATTCATTGTTTAGTTCTTCAGCTGTTTTGTCCATGTTTTGATCAAGGATGAAGTCAGAAGCCATGTAGTCCAGGTGAAACATTTAAGCACTGAAATCTTGTAAGAGTGACAACACTTTATCATTCATTTACTATAAACTACTTGAAGATATTCTGAGTTGCGACATTCTACATTGGTTAATGAACAATGTGGCAGATAGGGTTAATGCTCCCTCCAATTGTCCTTCCCTCCCATTTTTACAGTGTTGCTTGTTCCCATTGGTGATCTGATAAGATAAATAAGTATTGTGTAGAGAATTATATTGGTCCATGATGAAGTATGTTTCAGGCTATGCACCCAACTCAACTCTGTCTGTTTAAATCTGTTCATGTATGACACTTACACTCAAATGTTCCTGGCTTGCTCTGTGCCATTCTCGGTAAAAGGAGAAAATTATAAGCATGAGTAAGTTAAGCAGAAGCATCATCAGCAAGCCACTATATCCATTTTCTCCACTGTGTAATCAATGACCTGTTACATAATACAATTTAGCAGCAGAGATTCATCAATATTTTTATTTAGTTCTGTTGATTTTAATTTGTGCAATGAGCATGTGTTAGTCTTGTAAAATGTCAGCAGTTTTTCAGGCTGATTTTGAAATGCACACTATTTCTGCTTGGTTCCTTTTGAAAATACCACAGTTTAAAACATCAGTGGAATCTATTATGAGTTTGTGGTGCATACTATTTCAAATTTGGCAAAGTTGTATCAAATATCATTTTTGTTTGATAGTGATGTGCAATAGATTTAGTTAGCTTAATATATTAAGAATTAGAGCTTAGATTTGACCCAAAATGTTTCTTGTTTCATCATTATTTCAGTATTCTCAAAGATCATAGAATTATAAAATCATAGAATTCTACAGCACAGAAACAGGCCCATTCACTATGCCCATTCACTATGCCCATTCACTATGCCCATTATGACAGTGATGCCTATCTACGCAAATCCCATTTACCTAGATTAGGCCCATATCCCTCAATACTTTTCCTACTGAAGTACCTGTCCAGATGCCTTTTAAATTTTGAAATTGTATCTGCCTCGACTACTTCCTATGGTAGCTTGTTCCAGCTAACACCATCCTCTAAGTGTAAAATGTAACCCTTTGATCTCTTTTAAGTGTCTCCCCTTTCACCTTAAAGTTATGCCCTCTGGTTCTAGATTGCCCCACCATGATAAAAAGACTCTGACTATCTATCCTATCTATGCCTCTCATAATTTTGTTAACCTCTATCAGGTCATCCCTCACCCTTCTATATTCCAGTGAGAATAAATACAGCCTATCCAATCTCTCCTTATAATTACACCCCTCCAGCTTGCTGAATCTCTTCTGCATTCCCTCAATTGCTACCACATCCTTCCTGTAGTGTAATGACTGGAACTGTACACGATACTTCCAGTCTACCCAATTTTTTGCACAGCTACAACATGACATCCCAACTCTTATACTCAGTACCTCAACCTATGAAGGTAAACATACCAAATGCCTTCTTCACCACCTTATTTACGTGTGTTGCCATTTTCAGCTAGCTATGGACTTGCACCCCATTTTTCCTCTGTATATCAACGCTTCTAAGGTCTCCCATTTATACTATTTGTCCCACCAGAATTTGAAAGTGCATTACCTCACACTTATTTAGAGTAAATTTCATCTGCCACCCACTTCCCAACTTTCTAGCTGATCTATATATCCTTAGACAACCTTCTTTACTATGTAGGCCTCCAACAACTTTCGTATTCTGCTTTCTAAAGTTAGATCAACAATCCTCTGTTCCTCAACATCTATTTGCCACAATGGGCCATACCTTCAAGTCTAAATGTGAAAGTGTGCATCCATTTAACAAATGCTTTGTAAATGAAAAACACTATGATACTGGAGAAACTCAGCAGGCTAGGCAGCATCCGTGGAGAAAAGCAGGTAGTCACCGTTTTGGGTCAGGACCCTTCTTCAGGAATGAAGATCTTTTGATGGGAATGAGGGGAGAACAAAATGAGTGGGATTAGTATACTTATGTGTACTTGATGGCCGGCACAGATCTGATGTGCTGAAGGGCCTGTTCCCATGACTCTGACTCTGCTTCCTGACATTAATGTAATAAAAATCCATATCCTATAATAATGCACTGCACACCCCCTCCCCACTGGCTTTACCCTGTCCAATACGTGACAAGCACAATATTAATGAGTAACTTAAATAAAAGTAGCTGTTATCTGTTACAGTTAAAATTAACAAGATGTCAAATGGATGCAGCAAATGGGCAGGATGCAACTGAGAAATAATTCCCTTATTTGTCTTGGTCATGAAGAGGGGAAGGAAAGGGAGATTTATTCTCTAATTAATATATCCTTCATAGTGGGTGTGGTTGGCATAATATATTCATTATTTAATGTTAACCAGCAAATATCAAGTTAGTTAATCACAAAAGTGTTAGATAATAGAAAGGGGTAAAAAATTCTGTTATTGTATGGATAAGATAAGATTTATTTATTAGTCACGTGTACATTGAAACACACAGTGAAATGCATGGCATATCAGATTACAGGGGTCAGTGAACAATTTCAGTACATGAAACTGTGCCCTGGTTTGGGCACACATTTCTGGACCTGAACCATTTTCCTGTTGTTCCAGGCAGTAACATATCCCAAGCAGTGCTTAAAGGGGATAGAGCCTTGCCCAGGGTAGGTCAGTGCAACAGAGTGAGGCTACAAGGTTGCTGTTGGTACAGTTTTTAATGAAAAATGCAATAGGCACAAGCAGTAAATGAGATTAATGTAAGCTAACCTACATTGCAGGTAATAGTTAAGAAAACGATGTTACACAAGGCACCACAATAGGTTCGGCTTCGCTCAATGAGTGCATAAGACTATTGCTTCTTTCCAGGCACTGTGCAAACTGCTGTATTCTTCCGCAACCATCTGCTTTTGTCTTTACCAAATTGTAATGACTGTATTCTATTTTGTTAATTCAGGGAACAGCTTGGAGTTTTCCTCAAAAGGGTGATAAAGGTGACTCTGGTTCTGCAGGTGAAAAGGTAAAATCTTATCTAATGAATTTAAAGTAAAAAAAAAATCTGGATTCATACTTTTGAAATTCTCCCCTCAAACATCATCTGCTGTGCTTACCCCTCACTTCACCTCATTCTATCTTTGTCAATATTTTCATTTGTTTCAAAAATTGTAGGGCCTCATATGCCATCTTCATCGGTGTTAGTTTTCAGCCTTTTCTGTTTATCAGTAGACTTAACAAATCAACCATTGATTTACTCTCCATCTCTGCAATGTCCTTATTAATATGTAATTTCGTGAGCTAAATCCACTTTCCACTCACTCTTAGTCCTTGTCTTTCCAAAGTCTGCCCTCCTCTTGGCTTTTCAATTAATCCCTTTTTCTGTTTGGCCCTTTAACCTCATTGTAATATGATAACACCTTCAATTAGCTCATTTTCTTAATCTATTTTGAATTCATAATTAGATCCAGCAATTTCTCCTGGACAAAAAATCATAGAAAATTCCCAAGAAGAAAAGAGGCCATTCAGCCCATCTTGTCAATGCCAGTCAAAAAAGAACTACCTGACTCAATCCCACCTTCCAGTACTAGGTCTGTATCCCTGCATAGCTCAGCTCTTCATTCACTTCTATGTGCTGTTTAAATGTCTTGAGAGTTTCTGCCTCTCCCAACCTTTCAGGCAGTGAATTTCAGACCCCTACCGCCTTCTGGGTGAGAAAACCTTCCCCATCTTCCCTCTGATTCTTCTATCAATTACTTTGAACTCCTGCTCCCTGGTTTTTGATCTCTTACCTCAGGCACCACAGTAACTCCTCTCAGCCTCCTCTGTACCAAAGAAAACAACCCCAGCCTCTCCAGTTCTTCCTCATAACTACGATTTTCCCATACTGACAACATCCTCATAAATCTCCTCTGTATCCCCTCCATTGCAATGACATACTTCCTGTATTGTGTTGACCAGAAATTTATGCAGTGCTCAGCCTATGGCCTAACTAGTG
The DNA here is from genome assembly GCF_009764475.1 of Pristis pectinata. Lineage (NCBI taxonomy): Eukaryota > Metazoa > Chordata > Chondrichthyes > Rhinopristiformes > Pristidae > Pristis > Pristis pectinata. The sequence goes on from NC_067414.1 coordinate 19,717,160, forward strand.
TGGTATACAGTTCCAGAACTAACTCCCTGCTCTTTTATTCTGTGCCTCGGCTAATAAAGGAGATCTTGCAGTATGCATTTTTAACCATGTTATTAACCCTTTTGGTATTGAATATGTGGATATAAGCTTCAAGATGCATTTGTTCCTCCACACCATTCTATATCCTCCCACTTATAGGCTATTCCCTTGCTCTGTTGCACCATTGACTTCACTTGATTAAACTCTATTTGTCCTATTTTTTGCATCATGCTTGAGAAAGGAATTTTACACAATTTAAGAATTCCATTGCCTTTTTAACTCCCTCCCTGTTCCAGTTATTGAATGGATAAGTTTTTTTGTCCATTGTCTTCTTCCTAGGACATAGTCCTTTCTTTGCCATTATTGGCACACCTTCTTTCTGTGATATTCTCTGCTGCCTGGAAATATTATAACTCCAAATGTTTATTCACCACACTTCTCTTGCTGACATGTTTCTGTTTGTGCTATTAATCCTATGACTGCTTCTAATCCTCCCACTTTATTTCTCACATGTTGAGAATTGCAACACACACTTTATGGTTTTGTTTATATTTAATGCTTAGCATTTCTTTTGATTTTTCTTGTCTGCACATGAGCCAATCTTTTTGGTCATAATCGATTGATTTCACTATCTTCCTTTACTCCAAGGATGCTATCCTTTCCACCAATTATTTTTATTTGTATGTTTGCTTTGTGATTCCATAAGTGGCTACTTCCTTGAGATGAAAGTATGAACATGTTTTCATTAATTGTGCTGTACGAATCTGAAGCCAAATAATTTTCCTTAATTAGAAAATTGAAATGTTTTTGTTTCAAATGGAGTTTTAAGATGTTAAACATTTGGAAGTAGCAGAACTACTTAAACAATAAATCAGCCCCAGTTCTTCTTTCTTAACTGACAAACTGCCCAAGCTCACTGCTCAGCTGCCCTCAAAGCTGTTGTTATCCAGAGCAGCTCTCCAGTGAAATCTTCCGGTGGGAAGCCCACTCTCGATGGCAAGCCCAGCCTGGCCCAAGACCTCTCCAAGTGTCATCCCCCAGAAATGGTTTGACATTTGAAGAGGAAATACTCATCCTCATCCTTTCCCCTGTGCAATTTCTTCCCATTATAATGAATGGCCCCACTGGACCTGTGCAGGTTTAGCAAGCAGATTTCACAGTGTAAATGTTGAACAATACGTGGAAGTTTTCATGAACAGCGAAGGGTAGTTATCTCAGGAAAGGCTGTCAGCAGAGTAGAAGTTTGGGACTTCATTATTACCAATTCCAAGCCTCAATTTTCACACAATTATATAGGTGAAAAGTGGCCATTTAAACAGAAACGGCTGGCTTTTAAGTAGGTAATACAGGCTCATGGTTTGTAGTTATTTGGTGCCATGCACCTTTCAAGTGCACCACAGGTAGTGGAATACCTTCAGTATCTGGTCAGTGTTCTACTATACGTGGACAAAGCTGCCAGCTGGCACGTTAAGAAGTTTCAAATAGTAGAAGAGCTTTGTCCATTTATGGTGGTGTTCATTAAAGAAGCAGTAGCCAGGTCAATTTATCAGATCTTACTCAAGAGCAACAGTAATGGTGAAGCTGACAACTGACTCTTTATCCTACTAATATCACAGACCAAAGACATCCAGATAATTAAATGCTTAGGCCTTCACAATAGGCCACACACTCTAGTATTTGACTTTAAATGAGCAAAATGAAGTAAAGAATCAGACACTTGTCAAAAGACAGATTCTGCCCCATTCCCATTGCAAATGATTAGCAAGTGGGCATGGAGTAGGGATTGTTACTGTAAAAGGAAGGTGGAATAAAAGGATTTTTTCACTTAAAGGAGTATTGGAGGATGGATTGGAAGTGCCTACTGAGACATAGGGGTGATTCTATGAACCTGACAAAGTGGTGAGAGCAGATTAGAGATGGGCTTGCCCCACTAGAGTCTCACTTCAACCAACATTTTCTGGGCATGCGAGATTACAGTCACAGCTCATAGAGCCACCTAAAGGGAATTAGATAAGCATTTGAAAATTGGGAATTTGTAAAGCAACTAAGAAATGAGATTACACGAGCTACATTTAAGAAACTGGTAGCATTACATCTACATTGGGCTGAATAGCCAGATCATTTGCTGTGATTTGAATGATTTGAAGCTTCTCTGGAGAAAATCCTGCTTAGATTCTGAAGCTGTAACAGGAAAAGCAATATCACAAACAGAAAAAAAGACATTCATTGTATCCAACAGAATCTTAGCCAGTTTATTACTGAGAATTAATATACACTTATTTATTAGTTAGGATATGGTTAGGGTCATACACAGTTTATGAAAATTCATTAGCCTGTACCTTTATAATATGCAGCTTAATGTATTTTGAAGAATTGGACCATAATAGGATTGAACAGTTGAGGTGGATATTAAAACATCCATCTTGAAAAGAGGTAATTAGTTGGCGATGTATTGTGAGACCTTGTTTATTCACCGGCTCCTCATCATGTGAAATGTCCAAGGAGAGGTTTCAAATTATGAATACTTTAGTAAAGCTTTCAACAAGGTCCTTCATTGTGGGCTGATCCAGAAGATTAACGCACATGGGATCCACTGAGACTTGGTAGATTGGATTCAAAATTGACTTGGCTGTAGAAAACAGAAGCTAGTTGAGGAGTGTTGAGGATGTCTGTGACCAGTGGTTTTCCGCAAGGATCGGTGGTGGGACCTCTGTTGTTTGTGATGCATATAAATGATTTGGATGAAAATGTAGGTCGGCTGATGTTAGTTTGCAGAGGACACAACAATTGACGGAGTTGTGGATGGTGAGGAGGGCTGTCAAAGGATACAGCAGCTTATACAGCAGTTGGAAATTGGTCAGGGAAATGGCAGATCAAGTTTAATCTAGATAAATGTGAGGTATTGCACTTTAGTAGGTCAAATGTAAGAAGGGAAGTATACTGTAAATGGCAAGAGCCTTGGGAGCATTGATCCCTACAGAGGGATCTTGGGGTACAAGTCCATAGCTCCCTGAAAGTGACAACACAAGTAGATAGAGTGGTAAAAAAGAAGTACAACATAATTGCCTTCATCGGTCAGGGTGTTGATTATAAAATGAGGGAAGTCATGTTGCAATTGTATAAAATTTTGGTTAGGTCACATTTGGAGTATTGTGTGCAACTCTGCAACAGGAAGGATGTGGAGGCTTTGGAGAGGATGCAAAAGAGGTTCATCAGGATGTTGCCTGGATTAGAGAGTATTAGCTATATGAAGAGGTTGGATAAACTTGGATTGTTTTCTCTGGAGCGCTGGGGGATGACCTGATTGAAGCATATAAAGTTATGAGAGGCATAGATAGGATAGCTATTTAAAGGAGATTTACTGTATGTGGCAAGTTTTTTTACGTAGCAAGTAAGTGCCTGGAATACGCTGCCGAGAAGGTGGTGGAGCCAGATACAATGGCAACATTTAAGAAGCATTTAGACAGGCACATGAACAGGCAGGGAATTGAGGAATATAGACTAGGTGCAGAAAGTTCTGCCGTTTAAATAGCGTCATAGTCTGCACAGACATCGTTAGCTGAAGGACCTGTTCCTCTACTGTACTGTTCTATGTTCCATGTAATCCGGCCGATAATGTTTGCATTAAAGTTACCATGAGGCCCAGGGTAACTTTGCAGAGGGTTGTACCAGCACCTCTTTATAGTTTCCTCCCTGATTGAGAAAGTCTAACTTCTACAGAATATGCTCCAGACTGTTGGCATGTGATTGCACAACTGCAGTAAACGTCATGTTCCTAAAGCCAAACATTGGATGTAGTGTCATGAGAAAGTCCTCCTCTTTGAACTTCTTGGACATAAGATTAATTAGTTGAGAAAATATGGAAAAATAAAAAACTGGAATCGTCATTTTCAGATTCTTGTTTCATTGTTATCCTTCAAAGCTGTAGTAAAGTATTCAATTTTAGTTTTAAAGTCACATTAAACTATAAATGCCATATGCTGGGCGGATGGCTGCCTGGATTAATTGATATGAATCTTTGCCAAGAGCAAGGATTTATCTTGATTTATGCTCAAAATTTTGGTTTAGTAAAACAGTGTGGTATCTTGAATATTCTGTACATCACCGGATATTTCCACAAATAATTTCCTATTGTGCTTTGTGCATTAGCAGCAGGTGGATAATATGCCATGGATACTGTATCACAGCAACAAGTAACTAATTAAATGGATAGAGCAGAAACAATTCTCTGTGTTACTTTGCTGCTCAGTGTTATCCTCTGCTTTCTACTCTGAGAACACTTTTCTTGCCCCTCCCCTCCATTCTCCTTGCATCTGGCAGCATTGATGTGATGCTAGCATAGCCTTTCAGGCACGTTACCTCAACAGGTGTCCATGACTGAAGGGGCTCTTTGGCAGGAAGTCTCAACAACTCATTCCCACCAAACCAGCAATTTTGGCCAAGTCTCATTCTGTCCTCATCTGATCTTTAGAAGCAGGTACTTCCAACTTGGGATATTGTTATAGATTCATTCATAGATTTATACAGCAAGGAAACAGACCATTTAGCCCACCGAGTCCACATTGACCATCATGCATCCATTTACATAAATCGCATTTTATTCTCTTTACATTCCCATCAGCTTCCCCCAGATTCTACCATTCAACCTACACACTAAGAGCAAGTTATAGTGACTAATCAACCTACCATCTTTGAGATGTGGGTGGAAACCAGAGTCCCCTGGGGAAATCCACTTGGTCACAGTCACTCACATGAGAACATGCAAACTCTACACACACAGCACAGAAGGTCAGGAATGAACCCAAGTCACATAAACTGTGGACACTCTATCCTGCCAAGGATTTCTGGCTTGATCTGTAAACCTTAAATACTTTATGGCATTTGCTTTTATGAAAAGGCAGATCCTTTGTCCATACTCTCTTTTACCAACTTGCCCTCTAATTCCAATCTATTATAGATGGAATATGAATAAATATGAAAATTATTGGTTAGAAATTGGATTTCATCATGTGCTAAGAAGTTATTACATCTTACCTTAACATCAAGTAGGCTTCTCAGATTGCTCTTCTGCATGTGCAGAGAGAAGTCACACTAGTGTGGTGACTGCTGGCACTGATACATAACCAGTGCATCAGTGCGAGATACCAACTTCATACCTGTCAGGACAACCGGGTAGAGGTCACATTTGATTGCTTCTAGCAACTGAGGGATGCTATTCAATAAAAAGGTGTACCTCATTGCAGAGCACCACATGATAATAAGTATAATTGATGCCATACTTGCCATGAAGGATCAAATAGCCTATTCCTGCTTCTGTTTTTTATGTTCTTATGTTCTTCTGCTGAGACTTCACCTGCAGATTCCTATTGTGTATTTTGGAATGATCATTGGTTTATTAGCTTGTACTGATCATCATCACTCCAAATGAGTTCTAGGAGGGCTTCATTGTTGTTGCTGAATGAGAGTGGACTCCTTTGGCTTGAAATAATACTCCTTCAATGTATTCCCCCATCCCTTGAAGACCAATTCATCAATATATTAATATGTGCGTTACTTTCAACTACATTTTGCAAAATGTTAGCGTCTTTGACCATTGCTAACACTAGCAGAGTAGAGCCGCTCTGAGGAAAGTGGATTGTATGTAGAGACCAGAGTTCATTTAGTGAGTTGCCATTCATCAGGATTTAATAGGAGCAGAATTAATTCCTTCATAAGCAGTGCAGTTGGACCTGCAAAGCTGTATGGGAAGCAACATAATGCGTTATCTGGGCTCCTTCTAGAGTTTATTGGTGAATTATGGTGAAAGGGGATTATTTGTTTTCGAGGTAGACTCAAGGAAGGTAGAGAGGATTCAGGTGAATTGCCTCATTTAGAGACTCCATTATTGTACAAATAGAGAGTACCTGTTTGCCTCCTGCACTCAGCATGATGATCCAGCAGGTGATCCTGTGCACGATCATCCCCCTTGCAGCCATCATTGCCCTCCTGCTTCACCTGACTCTCTGGTTGTGCTTCTAGGCTCTTAGTCTCCATGTCTCTCAGCTAGTCTTCCTGTGTCTCCAGTTGTTCAGGATATGCAGTGTAGGGCACACTGCAGTGAAGTAATAGCACCAGTTGAGTGTGTATTGCAGGAAACCCCTACAATAATGGCCATAGCAGAATGTCATTTGCAGGAATCATTTTGTATTCTCACTCCATTTAAAGTGGAGAACCTCACATTTTCCCCACGTTATACTCCATCTGCCAGCTTCTTGCCCATTCACAGAACCTTTTAATATCCCTTTGAAGGGTCTTTGTCTTCCTCGCAACTACAACAAATTTTTCTGTGGTATTAAAATAGGTCATCACTGGTACTAATTGGATGTCCATAAACTCTCCATTTCCAGTTAGTTAGTAGATCCTCTATCTATGCCAGCCCCTTGATTTCTTCTACTCCTTTGATGTGGCACTTTATCGAATGCCTTCTGGAAATTAAAATATACTATTTTTACTAGTTCTCCATTATCCACTCTGTTATATCCTCTAAGAATTCCAGTAAATACCTCAAACACGATTTCCCTTTGCTTTTGACTTTGCTTAATTGTCTTATGATTTTTTAAAATGTTCTTTTATTATCTTCTTAATAACAGATTCTACCATTTTCCCAATGTTTGGTGTTTGCTACATAGCCTGTAGTTGCCTGTATTCTGTCTCCCTTCCTTCTTGAATAGTGTTGTTACATTTGCATTTTCCAATCTTATTGGGAAATTCAGGGAATGTTGGTATATTATAACTAACATGTACATCATTGGTCCCATTGTAAGTAGAAACATCTTTTAAGGAGACAAAGTCAGAAAAAGAATTGGAAGCATAGTCAGGTTTGTCACATTTAACTTGATTTGTTAATTTGCCAAATAGACCAACATCAGGTAAATAATTGAAGCTTATGCTTTCTGTGTTGGATTGCGTACATTTAGAAGCTTTGACGCATGTTAAGTGATTGCATTTTTCTCTTTGCTAATAAGGGTGAGAAAGGAGATCTTGGAGAAGTTGGTCCAGAAGGTTTACCTGGAAGAGATGTAAGTTCTTTTTAGTTTTTTTCCGATGTAGCTTGTTTTTTGTTCCACCTTTTCAGTGTAACCTGGTGTTCAGTTGATAACACTCTCGCCTCATAGAAATTTGAGAGTTCTATGCCATAGTACAAATTGAGATTGACCCTTTACTCAGCAGTGCTGAGGAAGTGCTGCAGCATCTGAGGTGTTTGCACTTGCATGATTTGTTAACACTAGGCTGTCTACCATCCTAGATGGTCATAAGAGATCTTATTGCACAGTTTTCAAAGAAATGTAGGGGAGTTACCCTTTGTGTTCTGGCCAATATTTGTCAAAACCAGCAATTTAAAAACATTATCTGCTCAATGTCTCATTGCTGTTTATAGAATCTCACATATTGCATTTTCTACATTGCAACAATGACTGTTCATCAACAATTGCACCAATTTTGGTCTGAGATTGTAAAAAACAAAGTTTATGCAAGTCTGTCATTGTTCTTTTATGAAGAGTTGTAAATATTCTGAATTAACAACACGGAGATAGATTATCTATTTAATATCACAAACTGGTATTCGCAAGAGTATGCACCTGCTGGAACATCCAACAATAGACTGTCTACTGTAACATGATTAACATAAATTATGTCTTGTATCAGCAAAGTGAAGAAAACTTTAAGACATTTGATTGGTTTTCTGAGGAAAAGAGTAAACTTCAAGTTGAATTATTTTATAAATGACACGACTACATGTTGATCATTGGAGTGAAAAGTCAATATTTTTCCACACAAAATGTAATAGAGTTGTAGTATTAATCTGCAATAAAAGTAAAGGGTATCATTTCCCTGTACTCTTCTCCCAACATGAAGCATCACTAGCAGATGTTCAACTGGAGCTATTGGGGTTAATACCAAGGGTCTGAATTTCCAATCTATGGCAGTCAGGCCAGATTGCAGACACTCTTCTGCTCTGACACTCAGCTGGATATTGTGATAGTAAGGTGGACACCTGGGGAATGGTTTGGACTTGTGACTCTCCACCCCTGATAAAAGTAGAAAACAGTGCCAAGAAATAGGCTCCGTCAGTGAAACTGGATCCGTCATTGTCTTCTGTGTCAGGTTCTGCAACTATAGTGCAGGCAAGACCTGAATCTTTAAGGAACCTTCAGGTGAGTCTGTTTCCTTCATTAAGGTCTTGTTCAGATTGAGATCTGTGTTGGTTAGTCACAAATGTGAGCTCCTGTGTTGTAGTTGTGATGCACATCACTGCTGCATGTCCAGCAGCTTTCATTTGTCACTATGATTCAAAAGCAGTTCTGCTGTTTGATTGACCTGTGTAAAGAAGGTCAAGGAAGAAACACATTCTCATCAAGAATAAATAGTTACAAACCATATCATGATATTTCAATTCTGCCACTTCAGTTATACAGGTACATTTTTATTTAGGAAATTATCATATTCTAGCTGTTTGGTGTCCATAGAAACACTGCATTGGGAGAGCACATTACACATTCTATATCTAGGTTGACAGGAGACTATGTGGAATGTAGCCAACCACATGTTAGTGTATTTTATAGACCACAGGACAATTTTCAACTTTGCCACATGGGCTGTAACTTGGCAGAGCAGATTATTCAGCAATTGCCAAATCCAATTCCCATCCCATTGAAATCCTCGCCACAATATTTACCTTGGCAACAATGACATTAATATCAGTTACTCTATAGCAATTATCCAATTTGCCTCAATGGACCCAAGCTTTATAACTCAAATTCATCTCAAGGTCACAATTAAAAATAAATGAAAGCAACATCAGCATAAAGACTGCAGGTGACTCACTTGTGCCTTCTTAAATCTAAGGATACAGTCATAGACACAGAAATGGGCCCTTCAGCCCACCAAGTTCACACCAACCATCAAGCACCCATTTATGCCAATCCTACATTGCCATCAATTTTCCCCTCCCCTCCCCAGATTCTACCACTCACTTGCACACTAGGGGCAATTTACAGTGGCTAAATTTTACAGAGCCTACCAACCCGTTTTTGGGATCTGGGAGGAAACTGGAGCACCACTGTCACAGGGAGAATGTGCAAAACTCCACACTGACAGCAGCAGGGGTCAGGATTTCTGGAGCTGTGAGACATCAGCTCTTTTAGCTGCTCCACGTTGTCACCCCAATAGTCAACAAAAGGAGCCCTGCTGCATTTCCTGCAAATTGGGAACAATGAAATAAAATAAAGAATCATTTATTGGGTGAGTAACCTTTGATGTTTACTGGATCAAAGACTCTTTGAAGCCATTTTATTCTGCCTAGATTTCTGACTTGTAATTATTTCCAAGACTTGTAATTATTTCACACCCTTTTACCCTGTAATCCTCTGCTGCAATGAATGCTGCAGTAGCTTTCTTGCTTTTCCACTATTGATTACTAGGTAGAATAAAAAGCTACTATTCAACCACAAAATCTGAGTAATAAGGCAATGGTTATGACTTTATTGCTTCAGAAATAAAATTCTCATTTAATTATTTTGATTTTGACATTGGAAAAATTATATGGAACCCAACTTTTGCCAAATGCTACAGCATATAATTGTCAACATGACAATGAAAATTGTTGAGCTAGCACAAAAGGCACTTTTTATCAAGAAAATCTTATGTCCTTTCCTTACATATCTTGGTTTCCAGTTAAGGGAATTTACTCACTGCAATCCATGCTTCTATTAAATGACAAATCTTTTTAAAAATTCTTCATAGGATTTGGCATCACTGGCCACGTTATTGCCAATCCTTGATTACCCATGAGAAAGGTGGTGATGACCCATCTTCATGAACCACTGCAGCCCTTCTAGTGAATGAACTCCCACGGTGCTAATGGCAGGGAGTTCCAAGATCTAGACCAGTAACAATGGAGGACCGGCAATATACTTCATGGTCAGGATGATGTATGACTTCAATGTGAATTTGCATGCGATAGTGTTCTCTTCTACCTTGTCCTTCTTTGTGAAATTCTTTCTATAGTAGTACCTTTCCTGTGATACCATGGGCTCCCATCTTGTTTAGCAGCCTCATGTGCAGCACCTTGTCAAAGGCCTTCTGAAAATCCAAGTAAACAACGTCCTGGCTGCTGCCCTCTTCCTTTCCAGTCCTGATAAAGGGTCTCGACCTGCAACTTCAACTGCTTATTTCTCTCCATAGATGCTACCTGACTTGCCGAGTATTCTTGTGTGTGTTGATCCACTGACTGTCCTTTGTCTATCCTACTTGTAATTCCTCAAAGAATTCCAACAGATTTCAGGCAAGATCTCTCTTTAAGGAAACCATGCTGACTTCAGCGTATTTTATCATGTGCTTACAAATACCCAAAACCCCCATCCTTAACAATGGACTGTAACATCTTACCAACCACTGAAGTCAGGCTAACTGGCCTATGACTTTCTGTCTTTTGCCTCCCTCCCTTCTTAAAGAGTGGAGTGACATTTGCAATTTTCCAGTCCTCCAGAAACATCCTGAATCTAGTGATTCTTGAAAAATCACTACTAATACCTCCACAATCTCTTCAGCTACCTCTTTCAGAACCCTGGGGTGTAGTCCATCCGGTCCAGGTGACTCTACCTTCAGGCCTTTTAGCTTTCTAAGCACCTTCTCCTTAGTAATAGTGACTACACTCGTTTCTGCCCACTGACTCTCTAGAATTTCTGGCATGTTGCTGGTGTCTTCCACAGTGAAGACTGATTCAAAATACTTAATCTGTTTGTCTGCCATTTCTTTGTTCCCATTACTACCTCTGCAGTGTCATTTTCCAGCGGTCTGATGTCCACTCTTGCCTCTCTTTTACTCTTTATATATCTGAAAAAACTTTTGATACCCTCTTTTATATTATTGGCTAGCTTACCTTTATCTTTTCTCCCTTTATTGTTTTTTTATTTTTCTTCTGTTGGTTTTTAAAAACTTCCTAATCCTCTAGCTTTCTGCTAATTTTTGCAATATTGTGTACCCTCTCTTTTGCTTTTATGCTGTCTCTGACTTCCCTTGTCAGCCACGGTTGCCTCATCCTCCCTTTAGAATGCTTCTTCTTCGGGATGAAATGATCCTGCGTCTTCTGAATTGCTCCCAGAAACTCCTGCCATTGCTGCTCTACTGTCATCCTGCTAGGACTCCTTCCAATCAACTTTGGCCAGCTCCTCTCTCATGCCTCTGTAGTTACCTTTACTCATCTATAATACCAATACATTACCTCTCAAACTGCAGGGTGCATTCTATCATATTATGATCACAGCCTCCTAAAGGTTTCTTTACCTTAAGCGCGCCAATCAGATCTGGTTCATTGCCCAAGACCAAATCCAGAATTGCCTTTTCCTTAGTGGGTTCAACCACAAGCTGCTCTAAAAAGCCATCTCATTGGCATTCTACAAATTCCTTCTGTTGGGATCCAATGCCAACCTGCTTTTTCCAATCTACTTGCATATTGAAATCCCCCATGACCACTGTAACATCACCCTCCTTACATACCTTTTCTATCTCCTGTTGTAATTTGTACCCCACATCTTCGCTACTATTCGGAGGCCTGTATATAATTCCCATCAGGGTCTTTTTACCCTTGCAGTTTCTTAACTCTACCCACAAGGATTCTACATCTTCTGATCCTATGTCACTTCTTGCTAAGGATTTGATTTCATTTTTTACCAACAGAGCCATCCCACCCTCTGCCCACCTGCCTGTCTTTTTGATAGGATTTGTATTTTTGGATGTTTAGCTCCCAGCTGTGATCTTCTTTCAACCACAATTCTGTGATGACCACAACATCATACCTGCCAATTTCTAACTGCGCTACAAGCTCATCTACCTTATTTCGTATACTGCATGCATTCAAATATAACACCTTCAGTCCTGTATTCATTACCCTTCTCAAATTTATCTCCATGTTGCCTAAAGGTAAATTCTTATACCTTTCTAAATTTGTGTCTTATTCTTTATTCTGGAGACTTCAGTAATTCTCCTGCACTCTCCTTCCCTTTTATTTTATCCATAGTTTTCCAATCTGTTGAACCCGCCCCACTACTATTTAGTTTAAAGCCGTATCCACAGCCTTAGTTCTGTAATTCACCAGGATCCTGGTCCCAGCATGGTTCAGGTGGAGCACATCCCATCGGAACAGCTCCCTCCTTCCCCAATCCTGGTTCCAATGTCCTACGAGTTCAAACTCACTTCTCCCACACCAATCTTTGAGTCACGCATTTAATTCTCTGATTTTATTGACCCTGTGCCAACTTGCATGTGGCTCAGGTAGCAATCCAGAGATTATCTTTTTGGTTCTGCTTTATAATTTAGTCCCTGGCTGCTCAAATTCCCTCAGCATAACCTCTTTCCTTGTTCTACCTATGTTGTTGGTACCCACATGGACCATGAGAACTGGATCTTTCCCCTCCCACTCCAAATTCCTCTGTAGGTCAGATGAGATGTCCCTGAACCCAGGCACCAGGCAGGCAACATGACCTTCGAGTCTCTCTCGATCATAGAACCATGGAACACTACAGCACAGAAAACAGGCCATTTGGCCCTTCTAGTCTGTGCTGAAACGGTATTCCGCTAGTCCCATTTACCTGCACCCAGCCCATAACCCTCCAGACCTCTCCCGTCCATGTATCTATCCAATTTATTCTTAAAACTTAAGAGTGAGCCCGCATTTACTACATCAGATAGCAGCCCGTTCCATACTCCCACCACTCTTTGAGTGAAGAAGTTCCCCCTAATGTTCCCCCTAAACCTTTCCCCTTTCACCCTAAAGCTGTGTCCTCTCATACTTATCTCTCCTAATCTAGGTGGAAAGAGCCTACTCGCATTAACTCTGTTTATACCCCTCATAATTTTGTAAACCTATTGACAGAGAATTGATCCTTGTGACAGAGAATTGTGCCTATTCCCCTGACCATATTACCCCCAATTCCAACTACATTTCTCTTCTCTTCCCCCTCTTGAATGCCTCCCTGAACCACGGTGCCACGGTTTGGTTGCTCATCCTTCCTACAGTCCCCACTCTCAATCCGCACAGGGAGCAAGAATCTTAGACATGAAACAATTGGATTAGCTTAGGTGAGTAAGTGCCGTGCATGTTGTAGCTGGTACATAGTGCAGCTACTCAGTGCCCCTGGTGAAGGAAATGAATATTTAGGGTGGTGGATGAGGTGTCAGCTGAGTGGTTGCTTTGTTCTGGGTTGTGTCAAGCTTCTTGAAAGTTGTGGCAGCAGCATTCCTCTAGCCAATTGGAGATCATTATATCATATTCCTGGGGTGTAGATGATGGACTGGGACTCAGGAGTTGAAACACTTTCCATGTGATACCCAATTTCTACCTGCTATTATAGTCATAATATTTATGTGGCTGGTCCAGTTGAGTTTCTGGTTGTTGATGGTGGGGGGGGGGGGGGGGGGGACTTGACGATGGTAATATCACTGTCTTCTCAACAATCTTTAACATTCAATCTCTTGATAGAGATGGGCATTGCATTGCACATGCACAAATATTATTTGCCGCTGATCATGTCGAATATTGTCATAGTGGTGCAGCAGTTATATCCAATCAAAATGCTATTGCTTTACACTTCCAGGGGATCCATGTGTGATCCTGACATCAGGTGCAGTCTATTAGAGCGTATATGTTCTCCCAGTAACCATGTACCATGTTTTTTTTCCTGTGAATGCTTTGGTATCCTCCCATATCCCAAAGACATGCTGATAGTTCAATTCACATGCACCCGATAGCCAAATGCATCAAAGTAAGTAACTAAGTCTTGCTCCATGCAGGCAAAGGCTGTTTCATTGAGTCACGCAATATGGAAGCAGGCCTTTGGCTCCTTAGTCCGCAGTGACCACCAGCCACTCATTCACACAAATTCTAAATTAATCCCTTTTTTATTCTCCTCACATTCTCATCAACAACCCCCAGATTCTTACACACATATGCAATTTACAATGACCAATTAACCTGCCAACTACTATGTCTTTGGGATGTGGGAGGTTACTGGAGCACCAGGAGGAAACACACACGGACTCGGGGAGCATGTGCAAACTCTGCACAGACAGCACCTGAGATCTGGATTGAACCTAGGCCTCTGACATTGTGGGGCTGCAACACTGTGCCGCCTAAGGACCAAGCCTCATATGCTGAGCAGCTGTGAATGGAATTAAAAATTGCACAATCATTAGCAAACATCCCCACCTCTGACTTTAAGATTGAGCATAGGTCACTGCCCTGAGGAACTACTGCAGTGATGTCCTGGGGCTGGAATGATTAATTTTGAGCAACCACAACCATCTTCCTTTGTGTGAGGTATGACTCCAGGCATTATAATGTTCCACTTTTATGTCAACTTCAATTTTACCAGGGCTTCTCAGTGCCACAGTCAGTAAAATGCTGGCAAGATATCAGAAGCTTTCCCCTCACCTTTGGAATTTAGTTGGTCGATGTTGGTAGGTGCTACATGATAGGACAATTGATGTCATCAATTTGGTGATGATTGGGAATAGACCAAATGGCAGAAGTTAGCAAAGATTGGATTCTCATGAACAGGATATTCCTGGGCAATTTTCCACTTTGTTGGGTACATAATATACCAGTGTTATAACTCTACTTGGAATGAATTGAGTTGACTGGACACTAGATTCTGTGATGGTCGGGATGTAAGGAGGCTGAGACAGATCAGACACTCAGCACTTCCAACTGAAAATGTTTACAAATGCTATGGCCTGGTCTTTGATATGATTTGATTTGACGTGACTGGAATACAGAACATTGGTTGTGTTTTGGGATTATGTACATCTGTGCATTGCACACTGCTTTAGCTGTTTGGCATATAGATGATCATGTAATGACATGATAAATGGAACTGCATTATTTTAGTTCAGCATTAAATATGACAACTAAAAGCAAAACACAGTGGATGTGGGAAATTTTTAAATGCTCAAATATCATTTAACAAATGACAGATTTTTATATGGATTTGGCTTTACTTTGGTAATTCTTAATGTGCTTGAACAATTTTGATAATCCTTTAAATGCCTGAAAATTGTGTTGATTAGAGCTATAATTATGAAACAGCTGGCTTACAGTTGAATAAAATACCCAATTAAAGCATTTTACTTCTGTCTTCACGCAGGGTTTAAAGGGTGACCCTGGCGACATGGGTCCAGCTGGTGCAAAAGGTGATAAAGTGAGTGCCAATTGAAATTTCTGTCAAGGCCAGTGATTCGAAATGTTTCCACTTGTGAACTAAATATTTCCACTGCAAAGGACAAGCAGTTGGAAGAGATTGGCTTTTCTTTATAAATGTACTGGATTATAAATGTACCAGTATAGTAGTTTTGGCTTGTTTGTTGATATGTAACCAGTGATAGCGAATCAGCGGCCTGATTCAAGTCTCTAAAATTAAATGCCATTTCACTTTCTTCCATTTTAGACACTGCACAAACTTAAAGTGATGGGTTACTGAAATATATTAAATGTTTATCCTGAAAGGAGACAAAATTAGTTACATTCATATTTGCAAATGCAAACAACCTAAATGCAGCATTACCAGTTATTGCCAGACAAAAGAATTTGGTTGATATTAGGGAGAATAGGAACTGTTCAGGTCAGATAGAATTAACAGGTGGAGTCCCTTGAGGATTTATTTCAAGTTACTTATTGAACATTTATGAGGAAAACGGCTGTCTATTAAGTAATCTGGAACAATGAGATTAATTGATGATAATTAAAATCCCAAGGAGGCAACATCTGGATGGATGAGTAGCAAGTGACTTCCAACATTGAGAAATATGAAGCAATTGGTAGATAGTAAATATGATTATGCAATGAAGGGTATAATCTTTCAAAAGACAGAGCTTGAGGATGATACAGACCACTCACTGAAAACATCTCTGCAATGTGAAAACCAATTGCCAAGTCAAACGGAATGAGCTGTGTGAGCAGATGCATAGAATATAAGTACATGGGAGTAACATGACTCGCCTGTAATGCATTAGTAGGATTATACTCGGATTGTGTCCAAGTCTAGTGCCTTTGCCTTCATCATGCAGTGGGACATCGTAAAATATGAGAAAAAAAGACAGCAGCAATTTTAAAATATAAAGCATTAAAGAATAGAGGTGGCAAAGCAATCTCAGGTAGAGAAACAGAGTGGAATCAGAGGTGCTGGATAGACCTTGCACAAAGGGCACACACTGCCATGAGGCTTAAGACCCATTCTTCTGAAAGAAATAATGCTGCTTCACTGTGGCCCACTCAAAAGAATCATTTGCTTCATCATGTTGTGGATGGCATTTGTCATACATTGCTCTCATGTGATGTATCACGAGCCGTGTGGTAGGAGGGCTTGCCATGTCGCTCAGGAAGCAGCCTTTGATATGGATAGAACAATAGAATGAATGCATCAAGACTCCGTCCTGGAAATTGGGTAGTGTTTCTCTTGTGATGTAAGTCAAAATCCTGAGTAAAATATATACTCCTTGACTGATAAAAATGCTACCTTCTACTTGTGCCATGAAAGTACTAAGGATTCATTCATCATTAATTAAAATCAAAAGCATTTTGGATGTGGGTGATGGATTTTTAAGGACTACAGATAGACAAGCACCATCGGAATGCTCTGACGTTTATCCCAGAAGAAGTTGCAGACTATAATACATGCTGTGGTTCACATAACTAGTTACAGATCAGATGAACCTTTCTTTTCAACTTTCTAATTTAGTTTACAATTTTTTTAACCACATTAGTCAGAGAGTCATGCAGCATGGAAAGAGGGTAAAATGAGTTGATGTTGACCAATTAATTACTAATTGATACTTTTGTTTTTATCAGGGCGATATGGGTCCTCCTGGTCCACCTGGATTATACGTAAGTAACTGGTGCCAGATACCAAAATAAAAGATTCAGTGACTTAAGACAGGTACACGTTAAGGTGGTGATCATATCTAATTGGAGAGGGGGAATTAGTTTTGGTTTGGTCTCACAAAGAGCTGGCTTAGGCACAGTAAGTCAAATGCAACACTCGCTGAGTACTGGTCTCAAATAACACACTCAGTTATGATCTTCACCTCCAAACTAAAGAGCTTAAAATAACCAAATCATTCTTCAATCGGGGTTCGATTCCTGTCGCTGTCTGTAAGGAGTTTGTACGTTCTCCCGTGTCTGCGTGGGTTTCCTCCGGGTGCTCCGGTTTCCTCCCACATTGCAAAGACGTACGGGTAGGTTAATTTGGGTTTAAAATAGGTGGCGCGGACTTGTTGGGCTGGAAGGGCCTGTTACCACGCTGTAAATAAAATTTTAAAAATTGAAAAAAAAATTTATTAACATCAGCTTAATTACCTTTCAGCATTATAGCCTGCATACTGAAAATGAAACATCAGCTTTCAGAGATAAAAACAAAATATGCTAGAAATACTCAGCATGTCAGGCAGCGTCTACACAGAGATAAACAGAGTTAGTATTTAAAGTTGATGACCTTTCATCAGGAGTTTTCATGAAAACTCATTGACCTGAGATGCTGATTTTGTTTTTCTCCAAAGATCCTGTCTTGCCTGCTGAGTATTTCTAGTATTTTATGCCTTTATTTAAATTTTCCAGCATCTGCAGTGTTTTCATTTCGGTTTTTAGAGAAAAAAGATTTACAAAGCCAGTGGCATTCTCATCAGGGAGCACATATATCTTAAGTCAATATTTATGATTTCCAACATTTGTGTACATGGCATCTCCCATGAAAGAACTCCCTCGAGAGAACATAGATTCACTCAGTGCTTGTAGTTGTATCAGAGTTGAAATATGGAGTAATTTGTGCAACAGCTGTACGGGGTTGTAGTAGAGCTGTGGTGTTGAAGCCACTCATAAATTAACCACTCATTGTGATTTAATTCGCAATCATATTTTATCTCAAACTGGAAGAAATATTACTTACTGACTAGGTGTTTATGTCAAGGATTGTTCTGGTTTTGGGCTCAAGTCAAATAGATTTAAAGTTTCCACAAAATAAATTTGAAACCCTGCAGGTGTTTATTTTTAGTAAAAAGACGAAATCTATGTTACTGATTGTAATGTTGGGTACATTTGTGCAGACCGTTGTGAGTCTTCAGAACTCTTCTTCAAAGGTGATGGAGGCAGAGTCTTTGAATATTTTTAAGGCAGAGTTAGATAAGTACTTGATAAGAAAGGAAGTGAAAGGGTTAAGGAGCCAAGCAGTCTAGACCTGCTTCTAATTTATATTTATGTACAGGCTTCCTTTTCAGTGGAATGCCAAAAGCATTCTGGAGGTATCAATCGCTGCCTTTGATTAAGTTTTCAACTGATGCCCTATTTTCCTCATTAAGTGGAAGTGAAAGATCTCATGGTACCCTTTGCACAGGAAGAGGGAGTTTTCTTGCTATTCAGGAAAATGTTAATTCCCCCAGCAACATCCATGCAAATAGGTTGTTTGGTTACTTATGGAGTTATATTTTACACGTTGAGGCCATGTGGCACATCAAATCCACGCCACATCACATCAGAGCAGTCCCAATTGTCGTCTTGTACTTCCCTTTTCCCCTTCAACTTATTCTCTCTCACCTGCCCAGCAACTTCTCTTTGATTTTCTGTCACTTACCTAAACTATTGGGTAATGTACAGTAGCCAATTAACCTACCAGCACATCTATGCCATTTTGGAAGGAACTGAAGCACCCAGAGAAACCTGCAAGCTACACACATATAGCACCCGATCTCAGGTCCCTGCACTGGTGAGGCAACAGTACTGACTACTGTGCCACCATGCTCCTCTTTTCCTTATTTCCTCAGTGAGGGACCCCTTGCTCTATGCAAATTTGTCATGGGATTTGCTTAAACTTTGAGTGTGGCTTCCCCTCAGAAGGAAATTTATTATTTTGGGACATAAAATACTAACAGGACATAAGACCTCTGGAGTGGGAACTTGGGGTGCAAGTTCATAGCTCCCTGAAAATGGCAACACCGATGACTAGGGTAGTGAAGAAGGCATTCAGCATGCTTGCCTTTATAAGTCAACGCATTGAATATAGGACTTGGGATGTCATGTTGCAATTATACAAAATATTGGTCAGGCTGCACTTGGAGTACTGTGTACAGTTCTGGTCAGCACACTACAGGAAGGATGTGGTAGCAATAGAGAGTATAGAAGAGATTCACCAAGATGTTGCCTGGAATGGAGGGCTGTAGTTATAAGGAGAGATTAGATAGGCTGGATTTGTTCTCACTGGAATATAGGAGGCTGAGGGGTGACATTATAGAGGTTAATAAAATTATGAGGGGCATAGATAGAGTAGTGTCTTTTTCCTGGGGTGGGGGAGTCTAAACCTAGAGGGCATAGATTTAAGGTGAGAGGAGAGAAATTTAAAGGAGATCTGAGGGGCATGTTTTTCACCCAGAGGATGGTGGTTATATGGAACAAGCTTTCAGAAGAAGCAGTGGAGGCAGATACAATTAAAGCCTTTAAAAGGCCTTTGGATGGGTACTTTTGTAGGAAAGGAGTCGAGGAATATGGGCCTAATGTGGACAAATAGGATTAGTATAGATAAGCATTGTGGTCGCATGAATGAGCTGGGCCAAAGGGCCTGTTTCTGTGCTGTACAACCCTATGACTCCATATAAAGGCACTTCAGAAATGATATAAAAGCCTATATATATATATATATATATATATATATATGCTTTTATATCATTTCTGAAGTGTGTATATATATATATACATATATACACACACACACACACACACACACACTTCAGGACACTATATATATACACACGCCATTTGTTTTTAAATATTGTAATAAAATATGTAATAGAGCAAAGAATTCGAGGACGGTAAGATGAAATAGTGTCATTTTTAACCTGACAAAATAGGTTACAATTATCTCAAAATGCCCTCAATAGATCACCATTCTATGCAGCCTGATAAATGGCTTCCTGCCAAGTTAATTGAAATGGGTTGTTAGGCAGCCAAAATAGGTGACCATTTCAGGCTGTAGGACCTGTTTAACATGAAAATTCAATTCCAAATCCATCAAGACCCTAACTCAGGACCGAACTGGTTGAAACAGTTTCTGTGCAATCTTTGGCTGGTTTTACTGGTGACAGAGCTGAAGCAATCATGCAAAAATCAATTTTGATTTACCTTTTTTGGGCCAATGAGAGATTGCTATTAGTCCCAAATCTGTTGATTATGACCCAGACTTAACTTGCTGTAGGCTCGATGGTTCAGATAATGGTTTGGTTGAATAGTCTATATGCCTTTTACTTATGTTGCTGATAATTATATGTTAACTGGAAATTAAGAAATCTTGTTAATCCCCCTTTGATTATTCAGCCGAGTTGCTTGTAGCATTACCTTTGAGACATAGGGGTGATCCTGTAAGGTTGGCAACAATATCCAGATGAAGAGAACTCTCCTTGCCTTTATCCTGTGTATTAAACCAACTTGTAAAAATACAATAAATTGTAATGAAGGTCAAAAAGATTTGATTTTCATGATGCATACCATTCATTTGTCACTGTCACTCCAGGTAGTTTGAATGTAAAATTCTCTTTTAGCTGCATGCCTTTCTAGCTTATTAAAAACAGGATATTCAAAGAGGATCAAGAGGTTGCAGTGATGAACAATCATGTTGTTTTCTGGAATCTGAGGAAAGATTAAGAGTATTGAAATTGTTTCAGACAAATTGGTTGTAGGAATATAGAATTCAAAAACTAAAACTGGAATAATCATTTTAAGAACCAGTGTAAACAGGAAATACAAATGGAATTATTCCAGACAAAAGGGCATCATTAAAATAATTATACAAAGAGATTTGAAGGCAACTTGAGTCAAAATTCCTTCTTTATGCTATTTTTAGTGTCCTGGTTAGCATGGTTCTGTCAAATTCCTTTCTCCACTACTTATCAGGGTCATTAGCTCATTCATTTTAAACTGGTTATGGCTTCATTAAAATAGTATGGACAGGAATTTGGCGTGAATGTGTTAACCAGCACATTTAAAAATAACACACCAATAAATTTCAATTATTGGGCTTGCTTCCAGGGATGTTGTCATGAGGCAAGTAGGTGGGAGCCAGCTCAACCAAGCTTGGTGATGCAGGTGGCCTTTTTCTTTACCTTTTATTGTGACAGGTGGACTTTATCAGTTGGTTTAAATTCATTACTGAGACTTTGGCAACCCTGTGTTTTAGCTATTAGTTAATATTTATTGCTCTCATGAGTTGTGTATTTGACAAAAGATGTCGATATATGTGACACGAGCATTGTCAGTGTAGGCACTTGCTAATTTTTGTTCATATTTGTGTAAAGTGAGATTAATCTCCTGTTTTCATGTCCGGTCAACATCCCTTTAGTTTCAAGAGTCTGGCCCAAGGAAATAGGCTTGGGAAGTGGGATGAGGGAAAGAAAGTCAGTTTGTATCAAGTTTGTTTATTGATCCAAATCTTTTCAAAATTCGCCCCTTTCTTCTCAATTTCTTCTCTCCTGTCACTCTTCAAATGTTTGAACCATTCAGTAAGCAAACCAGTAAATTTGGCATTAATATATGCACATTTCCCTGAGGCAAGCTAAAGCATTTTTCAAGTAAAAACAGAAAATGCTGGGAACATTCAGCAGATCAGGCTGCAGCTGTGGAAGGAAACATTTCAGATCGAAAACTGTTCATCAGAACTGGGAAAGAGAGAAAGTAAGTTAGTTTAAGTTGCAGAAAGAGGGGGAGAGAGAGAGGGATGGCTAGGACTAAACCTTATTGATGACAAGAAGGGAAGGAGAAACCACAGACGGTGAACACGGAAATTAAATTAAAAATTAACAAATTAAAAATTGATTGTCATTTGTCATCAATTTTGGCTGACAACTCCAGAAGCTGAGTTACTTCCTGATGTTACTAGTAATCACCTTCTATTCATAAACAGAAGGAGCAGTCTCTTTTTTTTGTGGGATAGAATTTCTAACCATTAAAGTGACATGTCTACAGTGCACTTTTGATTTAAAACAAAATGGTCAACTTAGCTCATGGCTGGCCAAGACTTCCTAATACAAAGCTTCAGGGATGGCAGTTCAGTGGCTGATTCAGAAACTGGCACATGTGAGGCTGAAGCTCTCTGGCATTAATGTGCAGAACCTCTGTTTCTATCAGAGCAACAACAGGTGAGAGACTTCTGGTGTAATCCTTTCATAGGGCAGTCGCTGTCATCCCATTACTCAATCCTATCCAACGTCTGTCTCTCAGGGAGAGGACCATTCATTTGTATGGTCATGTTTATCTGCCCCAGAAGGGAATTCTAAAATACTCACCCAGATGGCAAGGGTTTGTACTGAAGTTGAGTCTTTTGGTCAGTTGCCAGTTGTTGTTCCTCTTAATCACTGACTCAACAGATATTTGGGATACCGATCTCAACAGCCCAGTTTAAACAAGCACAGGGGAGAGACTAATGCTACCAAGGCAGCCATATGTTGACACTTGGTAGTTTTACATAAGAGCATTTTCAGGTATGCTTCTTATCAAGAACATAATCACATATTCAGTGGTCAAAGGAAGATCTATTTGAGATACAGGTGAGATACTTGGACTGGTTGATGGAAATATGCTGTGGAGATAATTTTACTAAACTAACATTTCACCTACACTTGTTATATGGTAATGAACACAGTTGAAATTTTGGTTACTATATTCAGAGCTAGAGCTCTAGAAATCATTGAATTCTCTACAGGAAGGCAATTGGCAACTTGAAAATGATCAGTGCCATTCTTGGTCATTTGACCAATGCCTGTGCAGGACCGTATCACATGATCTCAGCCACATAGATACAAAATGGAGAACAAGACAGGATCATTTTATTTTCTATATTTTGTTCATTAGTGCCCAGAATATTGACAGCATTGCAGTAAAAGAGATATGAAGGAATCT
Source organism: Pristis pectinata (assembly GCF_009764475.1). Lineage (NCBI taxonomy): Eukaryota > Metazoa > Chordata > Chondrichthyes > Rhinopristiformes > Pristidae > Pristis > Pristis pectinata. Next base: position 19,740,144 of record NC_067414.1, read on the forward strand.
TATCTAGAAAACTGTAGTCACAGAGATATTGTTACAGGAAAGCCACACGCAGATTTTCTGGCAAGGGAATCAGCCATGCAGGAGAAACCAAAGCCCAATACAAGCTGGGTAGAGCAGGCAAAAATCAGGACTGAAGTGAGTCCTCAGATGTTAATGTAATGAACATTAAAGTATCAGGAACTCAAAAGAAGGACCTCTCAGTGGGAGCTTTCTTGCCCCTGAGGCAAAGGTAAAAGTGTTCAACCATAGTCCAAGACTGTATAATCTAGGCTGACTCTTCATTGGAATATAGGGACATCATCCATCTGTTCAAATGCACAAGGTTGTCCCAAGACATTATTAGAGAAGATTTGTGAATTATTCTTAGTGTCCTGGCCAACTTTATCTCCCAATGAAGCAGATTAACTCCTGTTTATTAAGTTGATGTCCATGACCCCAATCCTCATTCTCTGCAAATGTATTTACGTCACAGCAGTGATTTTGCCACAAAATGTTTCATGGGTTATGAAATGCTCTGGGATATCCTAAACGCGTGACCAGTATACTAATGCAAGCTCGTCAGAGATATATGATTGCACAGTAAGTGGAACAAAATAAATAATCATGCATGAGGGATTGGGACGAATCTAGGTGGTGATCTAGTGAACAAGTTAACAATAGAATATCCAAACAGAAAGAGAAACAACCAGGAGGTTAACCCTAGTTCATTTATGATTGACTTAGTGTCCTGGGTTTAGGGAAAGGTAAATCTGCAAATTACCTTATGCAGGTAGCTGAGAAAATGGGTGCATATGGGCAGCTGGTGACCGTATCAGATTCAGCAGCAGTGTCTTTTGCAGTGGAATAGCCCTGGTATCCCCACTAAGATACAAGAGCTTTAGAAAAGAAGGAACTTGTCAGAAATAGTTGGAGAGAAGAAAATGGAATTAGGAATAAGTGAAAGAATCCATTTGAAAGGCAATAAAAGAAAGGTTGATTACAAAAGGACTTAAAAGGAGTCCTAGAAATTTAAATAGTTTGCTGAATAGTCTGAGCAGGGAGAACTGTACCTTGAGTTGATAACATGCCTTTAGCTTGTAAAAATGTTCCGACAAATTTAACGGGTAATCAGCAAATCAAAAGCCCTCACTACACTTGGAGGCCATTTAGCCAGCCCTGCTATACTAGGCAAAAACAAACCATCTAGACCATCTCCATTTCCCAACTCTTGGTTTGTAGTTTTATACTTCAGAAGCTGATCCAGGTACCTTTTAAACATGATGAAGATTTCTGCTTCCACTACTCTTTCTGGCATAGAGTTCCGGAACCCTCTCACTCTTTGGGTGAAAAATGTTTTGCTCTACTCCCTTCAAACCCTTCAACCTTAAACCAGTGCCTCATAGTTATCGAACTGTCTGCCAAGGGAAATAGAACCTGCCTGTTTACCCTATTGAGGCCTTTAATTATTTTCTACATTTCAATTAAATATCTGCTCATGGGAAGGCATCTCATAGAAACATGTAAAAGTATGAAAGTGATAGATAAGGTGGAGGCAGGAAGGTTGTTTCCACTGGTAGGGGAGATTAGAACTAGGGGACATAGCCTCAAGATTCAGGGGAATAGATTTAGGATGGAGGTGAGGAGAAACTGCTTTTCCCAGAGTGCAGTGAATCTGTGGAATTCTCTGCCCAGGGAAGCAGTAGTGGCTACGTCATTAAATATGTTTAAGACACAGTTAGATAGATTTTTGCATAGTTGGGGAATTAAGGGTTATGGGAAAAAGGCAGGTAGGTGGATCTGAGTCCATGGCCAGATCAGCCATGATCTTATTGAATGACAGAGCAAGCTCAATGGGCCAAATGGCCTATTCCTGCTCCTATTTCTTATGTTCTTATGCTCAGTCTCCTTCATTTAAAAGAATATAATCCCAGCCAGAACAGTCTCCCCTTATTACTATAATTTTCCAACCCCAACAACATCCTTGTAAATCTTCTCTGCTGCCTCTCCCAGTGCTGTCACATCCCTCTTGTAGTATGGTGACCCAAACCCCAAACTGTACAATGGTCCAGCTGTGGCCTCAATAGTGTTTTATACTGATTTAGAGGGACCTCTTGTATTGTGTCTAAGCCAGAGAAGTCAAGTATCTGATACACCCTCTTAACCACTTTATCTACCTGTCCCACTGCCTTCAGAGATCAGTGGATATTCACCCCAAGATCCTCGTGTTTTTTAATCTTACCATTTACCATGTATTGTTTTGTCGTGGAAGGGAATAATCACAGGAAAATCAGGGAAAAGTGATACCATTCATGTGAACCAAAGCCTTGTAAGACAGAGAGAGCAAGCCAATGCAAGAAAATTGAAAAAATGAAATTGGACCTGAATGTTACAGCCAGTTATGACCTCCAGCACTAACTGCAGCAAAGATCAGTGACAGGTACTGGGGAAACTCGGGGTTCTGCACATGGCATGAATGAGTGTTCACAGGAAATACAGATCACATGACCAAAGGTCTGGATTTCCTATACAAAATCAGAATTTAAGAGCATCCAGTCCTGATCATTAAACTGTGTCCCCTCCACCCCTCCCCAAAGCTACCCTGCCATGTTACTTTGAGTTCTTAGCCATTAAACATTACATGATCCAGAGTACACAAACCTTCAGGATAATACAGTCTAATTTTACTTTAAATCTGCAACTTATATTTTAATTATTAATTCACCTCTGCTTTCTGCAGATTGTTGCTTCGGATGATATTCATTAAAGGCTTTGCATTGTGCTTTTGTGGGTTCAATAACAGGCAGCTCTGCTAGCATTTGAGCTCAATTATCCTGACTGTGCACATTATTTAGCAGAATGCCAATGGATGAAAATGACTTTGGGAGGCCCAGATTCCCAATGAATTACAAATTAAGGAATAGGAGAGTAATGTGCAGATTGTCATTTCACTCTTGAGCCTGTGCTACCACAGCAAAATAGTTGCTGATCCTTGACCTCAACTCCACCTGACCTGCTGATCCCCACTTCCCTTGATATTCATAGTATCCAAAATTCTATTGCTCTGCTTTGAATGTATTCAGCAACTGAGGATCCACTTGCTCTGGGGTGAAGAATTAAAACCATTCACAATCATCCAGAAAAAGAAGTTTCTTCTCATCTCAGTATAAATGAGGATGTAGGTGAGGTCTTTAATGAGTACTTTGCATCAGTGTTTACCAAGGAGAAGGACTTGGAGGATAGGGAGATCAGTATGGAGCATGATAATATGCTAGGGCATTTCAAGATAAAGGAGGAGGTAGTGTTGGGTCTCTTAAGGAGCATTAAGATGGATAAGTCCCTAGGGCCTGATGGGATATACCCCAGGTTATTGAGAGAGCAGAAGGTGAGATTGCTGAGGCCTTGACAAATATCTTCATGTCCTTCCTAGCCACAGGCAAGGTCCCAGAGGACTGGCGAGTAGCTAATGTTGTTTCATTATTCAAGAAGGGAAACAGGGGTAATCCTGATAACTGTAGACTGGTGAGTCTCACGTCAGTAGTAGGGAAGTTACTGGAGAGGATTCATAGGAAAAGGATTTATGAGCATTTGGAAAACCATAGCCTAATTAGGGACAATGAGCATTGTGCAGGGCAAGTTGTGCCTTACTAACTTGATTAGGTTTTTTGACAAGGTGACGAGGGTGATTGATGAAGGTAGAGCTGTGGGTGTTGTCTAAATGGATTTCAGTAAGGTGTTTGACAAGGTCCCTCATGGAAGGCTCACCCAGAAGATTAAGATGCATGGGATCCATGGTGAATTGGCCGTTTGGATTCAGAACTGGCCTACCCGTAAGAAAACAGAGGGTAGTAGTCATTGGGACTTATTCTAGCTGGAGGTCTGTAACTAATGATGTTCCTCAGGGATCCGTACTGGGACCTCTTCTGTTTGTGATGTACATAAACGACCTGGATGAGAATGTACGTGGGTAGGTTAGTAAGTCTGCAGATGATACAAAGATTGGTGGTGTTGTGTATATTGTAGAAGACTGGCAAAGGATACAGTGGGATATAGATCAGTTGCAGATATGGGCAGAGAATTGGCAGATGGAGTTCAACCCAGCCAAGTGTCAAGTGTTGCACATTGGGAGATCAAATGTAAAGAGACAGTACACTGTTAATGGAAAGACCTGTAACAGTGTTGGTGAGCAGAGGGATCTTGGGGCCCAAGTCCATAGCTCCCTGAAAGTGGCTACACAGGTTGATAGGGCAGTAAAGAAGGCATATGGCATGCTTGCCTTCATTAGTCGAGGCACTGAGTTCAAGAGTCAGGAAGTTATGCTGCAGCTTTATAAAACTTTAGTTAGGCTGCATCTGGAGTATTGCATTCAGTTCTGGTCACTCCATTATAGGAAGGATGTAAAGGCTTTGGAGAGGGTGCAGAAGAGGTTTCCCAAGATGCTGCCTGGATTAGAGGGCATGTGCTATGAGGATAGGTTGGACAAACTAGGGTTCTCTCTGGAGCAGCGGAGGCTAAGGGAAGATCTGATAGAGGTTTATAAGGTTATGAGAGACATAGAGCAGACAGACAGTATCTTTTTCCCAGGGTTGAAATGTCTCATACCAAAGGACATGAATTTAAGGTGATAGGGGGTAACTTCAAAGGAGATATGTGGGGCAAGTTTTTTTACACAGAGCGTGGTGGGTGCCTGGAATGTGCTGTCTGGGGTGGTGGTGGAGACAAATACGATAGTGGTGTTCAAGAAGCTCTTAGATAGGCACAAGAATGCAAGGGAAATGGTAGGATATCAACATTGTGTAGGCAGAAGCGATTTGTTTAGTTGGTCATTTTATTACTAATGTAATTGGTTCAGCACAACATTGTGGGCCGAAGGGCTTGTTCCTGTGCTGTACCGTTCTATGTTCTAATCCTGAAAGAAAGTCTCCTACTTCCAGAGTCTACAGTGAGAAGAAACATAATCTATGGAGCCCTGCATTGACAGTTTTTCATTTCTCTGGTAGCAGAGATTTCAGTGATACTTAATCTACCCAGAGAGACACAAGCTGTTTTCAGGCAAGCTAACCCTGACCCCAATCTCAGGCCTCTGTTGCGACAGCTGGACTGCTCAAATATAGCATTCCTTTAAGATTTTGCCAGTACTGTTATTGAGCTACAAATTTGCAGCACTGTGCACTGTCCGAACAATAAGCCATGAGGAGAAACTTGAAGCAACCTCTGTGCAAAGGCACAGCAATAAGCAAAGATTCAGCTTATAAATCAGGTGATTAAAAGATTTGGGACAGCAACAATATATCAGCAACAACATTATTGATAAAAGTAGAGTTATTGCAATGTAGTTATCCTGAACAATTCTTCTGAACTTAGTTACTTAAGAGAGGATTCTTAATTAAAATATAAACTTTAAGAGCCCAAAATGTTTTTAACATAACTTTAATCCTGTCTAAACAAGTGTTCTCACCATAGCAGCACAGTAGTGCAGCCAGTAGAGCTACTGTCTCATAGTTCCAGTGACATGGAGTCAATCAGGTCTTAGGTCCTATCTGCACGGAGGTTGTACATTCTCCCCATGACCCATTTCCTATGGGTGCTCCCGTTTCCTCCCACATTCCAAAAACATGCAGGTTGGGAGGTTAGTTGGCCGCTGTAAAGTGATCGTCGTGTGTAGGTGAGTTGTGGAATCTAGGGGAAGTTGACGGGAATGAGGGGAGAATAGGTTACAGAGAAAATTAGTAGGGAATGGGATTGCTCTGTGAGCTTGTATACATTTTGATGATCTGAAATGGCTTTCTTCTGTGCCATAGGAAAATATCGAAATTCTCATATTTCATATGTTCCGGTACAGCGTAGAGTGAGGCCATTCTGCACATTGATTTCATGCTGGCTCACAGAGCAATCCCATCAGTCCCAGTCCCCCACTTGCTTCCTTGTAACCTGTTCTTCCTCACATGCCCCTCAACTTCCCCCAAACCTCCTACCACCCACCTATACTTGGGGCAATTTACACTGGCTAATTAGTCATCTTTGTGATGTGGGAGGAGGCTAGAGTACCCAGAGGAAACCCATGCAGTCACAAAGAAAATGTGGAAATGCCACACAGACAGCACCAGAGATCAGGACTGAACCCAGGTCACTGGAGTTGTGAGGTAGCAGCTCGAACTGTTCTGCAACTCTGCCGTCAATAACATTTTGCATCAAGTCAGCATTAACTGGACATCTGAATTCAAGTGATGACAATCACTAATGCATTTTGTAAACTGCAAGATGTGTAATCTTTGAACTGTTCAGTAAAAACAACCAAGCAAATGTTACGTAAGATTAAAGTTATGTTAAAAACATTTTGGGCTCTTAAAGTTTATATTTTAATTAAGAATCCTCTCCTAAATGTTATAATTCCTAGAAAATGCCCGTTCCACACTTTATGTCCCTGACTTGATATTGTCAGGTTTGTGCATCAAAGTTTTATTCCCCTTTCTTTCTAATTTTACATGGGCGGAATCCCCCCACAGGATGCTACTTTCATGATCAGGATAATTAGCATCAGTATGGCAGTATCTTGGTGATGAAGCCCATTATAAGGTGACTTAGGAGTATGTGGGAGAAGGGACAAGGGAGTAGTTGTTAGGAGATATAGTGGTTGTGACAAATTGTTTGGTATCTGAAAAAAAGAAAGGATTGGGATTTCAGTGGTGTCTTTCAGACTCACAGAATGTCCCAAAATACTTCAGCACCAATTTTTGAAACATAGTCCCTGTTGTAATGTAAGAGTGTTCTATGGGCAAAGACTTTTAGGCTTGTCTGAGAATTAACTTCTTAAGTACCACACAAACTGTTTTAGACAATGTCATGCAATCAGTAGAAAAGAGTGCATTGGCTTTTTAAAGCCTCTCAATCATGAACAACATGAAGGCCCCTTTAGCAGTGTTAAGTAAGAGCAGAAGATATTGGATGTGGCCCTTCTTGGCCTGTACGCCACTTTGCCATGCCATCCATGCACTTTAAGTCCTAAGTCAATATATCATGCTGCTGCTCAACAGCCTACACATTCTGCACCCCTCCATTGAGGTACTCCTGTACCCCTCCCTGGTCTATACACACCTGTGGTCCTCCTTGGTCTACACTGTGTATCTCTGAGTCATACAGTCATACAGCACAGGAACAGCGCCTTCAGCCCACCACGTCCATGTCAACCTTTTTTTGCCTAAGTACACTAATCCCAGTTGCCAATATTAGGATTGTATTGTTCTCTGCCTTGCCCAGTTAAGTGAATGTCTAAATGCCTATTAAATGTAAAAATTATATTTGATTTCACCACTTCCTCTGGCAATGAATTCCAGATATCTGTGTAAAAAAACTTACCCCTCAGGCCCCCTTTAAAACTCCTCCCTCCTACCTTAAACCTTTGCCCTCACATTTTTGATACCAATACCATGGGACAAAGATTTGATATCTATTCTACCTTTGCCTCTCATGATCTTATATATTTATATCAGAATATATATTTATACTCAGCATCCTTTGCTCCAGGGAAAACAAGTCCAGCCTATCCAGTCTCTCTCCATTATCTAAAGTCCTCTAATCCAGGCAATATCCTGGCAAATCTCCTCTGCACTCTCTCCAGCACAATCACATCCTTCCAATAGTGTGGTGACCAGAACTGCACACAATATTCCAAGTGCAGCCTAAGCAGTGTTTTCTAAAGTTGCAACATGATGTTCCAACTCTTATATTCTATGCCCCAACCTATGACGGCAAGCATGCCATATGCCTCCTTCACCATTCTATTGACCCATGTTGATACTTTCGGGGAACTGTAGACTTGAACCTCAAGATCTCCCTGTTCCTTAACATTCCTTAGTGCCCTATCATTTACTGTATACATCCTACCCCAATTTGACTTTCCAAAGTACATCACCTCGCACTTGTCAGGATTAAATTCCATCTGCCAATGTTGCACCCATTTTCCAACTGATCTATACCCTGCTGTAACCTTAGACAACTTCACTATCCATAACACCACCAATTGCTGTGTCATCCTCAAACATGATAATCATATTTCTTACACTCACATCCAAGTCATTAATATATATCACAGATGGAAAAGGTTCCAGCACTGATCCCTGTGGTGCACCACTGGTCACAGACCTCCAATCAGAGAAACCTTCTTCCACCACTACCCTCTGCCTCTTATCACCAAGCCAATTTTGGATCCAATTAGCCAGCTTGCCTTGGATACCATATGCCTTAAAGCCTTCTTAGTTTGAGCGGTTGTTGTCTCAAAATACAGGAGAGGTTTATTACAGCTTTCTCTATTGAAGAGATGGCTATGATATTGTTCAGAGCAGGTGATGTCTCAGTTTACAGGAAAGGACCATTACAGCATTAGTGACTGGACTATAATACATTGTTAGACAGAGTAGGTGTTACCTCAACATGAGGGAGAGGTTTATTGTACCTTTGAAGACAAAAAAGATTTCAGACACTGGAATCTGGACCAAAAAGCAGAAAACTAGAGCTCAGCAGGTCAAGGAGCATCTGTGGAGGCAGAAGGTGTATGTTGATGTTTTGGGCCAAGAGCCTGCATCAGGATCTCTCTATTGTACCACTCCTTATTAGTGACAGGGCTATAATGCAATGTTAGTCAGAATATGTTTTGGCTTGGTATCTTTATCTCATTCATTCAGAAAGATACAGTATGATAGCCAGATATTTGAACTAACAAACACTAACAAAGTAAGGTATTTAATTTAAACTTACATTGTGTAAAGCAAGGTTTCAGCAACATATTATTGCAATATAACGCATATGCCATACATGCAGATTAAGCAGAATTGCAGAACATTCCTCGAACAGCATGTAACTTTCACTTGAAGTCAGCAGTATCAAATTGGATCTCAGTGATAAGACTAAGCCATGTGATAAATTCAGGTAAATAACCTAAACCTAGCACTTGACAGCAAGGAGAGCCATTGCTTGCAGGTTTGTTGGTGGTGAGTTTGGGAGTGCTGCCTGGAGTGCGTTATGTTTGGTCTCTTTGCAGATTTTTGTGGCAGTTTTGTGGTATATGTTTATTGATTTTGCAGAAATGATCATGTGTTGACTTAAAGCTTCAGCAATACAGATGCTCCTGTACAGGTGTGCTCCAGTAATGATTCCACTGGGAGCACAATATAATAGGTAAAATAAGGATATAGTACTTAGAGCAATGGACCTGCCAGAAGAGGGAGGACAAGGCTGAGAAGATACTCAGCAGGAGGCTCCATCCATCTAAGAGCATTTAAAGAGTATTTTCTCTAAGCACATCAACAAGGAGAAATGTTTTAAGAAATGAAGCTTCATTAGGGAGGTCCGGATGGAGATAAGTTGCAGCCATAACTACAGCCATAGAGCAGGGGCAGTGAAGATCCCTGTGGCCATCAGGTTCAGCATTTCAGATCTTTCTCAGCTGGTGGAAGATATATGCATCATCTCCCAATTCCCTGGTCCAGGAAATAATTAATTTCCAGCTCCCATGATATAGAGCAGCAAATGGACTGCAGGCTTCCCAATGGTATGTGGGTGCTCCTGGATGCACTCACATTTTGGTGAACATACCCCCTTTGAGTGCAAAGATATTTAGTAACATGTCCCATATATCCACTCACAGCCTCATCGAGCCAAAAGTCAGCCGACTCAAGCAGTGCTTCCGTGGCTAAGAGTACAGTGGAGAGGGAGGACACAGGGCCACCTGATATATGCTGTATTACCTGCCAATCGTGAGGTCATCCCCTGCCAGCAGTTCTGGTGCAGGAGGAGAAGGGGAAATAGAGAGAGGAGGTACCATCATGCAACCCATTCCAGCTGGCATGGCCACAGCCGATCAATGAGACTTTGATTTCACTGATCATTCTACCACAGGTCCCATTTTACTTTTTGTCTGTTGCTGATCATCAACCCATAAGATTGCTAGCTCATTTCTGTTGTGGGTCATTTGGGTGTGCTAGAATTTTTAGGTCATTATCTTGTTATCACCTCTCTTTTAAAAGCACTTTTTAAAACCTGTCCCTTTGACCAAGCTTCTGGTCACATATCCTAATTACATGGCTTGGCATGAATTTTTGATTTGGTAACCCTCTTTTGAAATAGCTTGGGGTTGTTTCTGCTACGTTAAAAGTGCAATATAACTGCAAACTCTTGCTGTTATTTCTTTAATTGCAATATCTTCTATTTCATATTTTCTTCGGGAAGCAGTGGGGAGCCCTGACCTTTAATTTCTTCCACCAGCTGCAAACTCTCATCCTCACACAAAACAGAAAACAAAGAAAATATGGAGGTTTTTTTTTAATGAGGACTAATATTGACCTGGACTTAGGTGTTGCCAACTTCAAACTTGTTAAGTTAACCCACCAAGTCTTTGTTTGGAACATTGGAATTAAAAGCATTCAGCTTTCGATGGTGAATTTCCTCTGCTGTTGTAACTTTCTTTGAGAACACATCTGTCTCTGAACGTCCCTAGGAGCTCTCTGCTTCATCCCCAGTAAGGTTACTGCTGCAGCCTGCTTAGCCCCTCTGACGAAGTACCAGTTAAACAAAAAGGCAGTAAGAACAACAGATATCAAGGGAAGCAAGTTTTATATATGGGCTTTTTAAATCATTATTCCCTTTTTCTTCAATGTCTTAGATATTTCCCAAATTCCGTTTTGCTGGGAGATTAGTGATCCATCTACATGTTCTGGAGAGAATGACTTGTGCAGCTGTGGGTCTGCTGTAATTGACTGCTTGGGCATTTACAGCAGACCCACAAGGCACTTCTACTACTGGCTCAGAAGGATTTGTGGAAAGCAATGACCTTCTTTTCAAAACTCTCTTCTCCTCACTTTAGCTGTTAGGTTTCTCCAAGCCTTGGAAGCCTGGCCAGCTACTCTCAAACTGCAAATCAGGTTAAGTCAGAATCTATAAACCTCATTAGATTATTTAATTTGAAAAGAAAAACCCTGCAGGTATTAGGTTGACCTCCTGCTGCTAATAAATCTGTAAGTGGATGAGTCAGGTTGATATTGGGTTATATTTAAGATATTAACATAAGACCTGGTCCCAAACTAATTTATAGGGATTGAAATTCAGCCTAAAATATTTGCTCTTTTTCCACTTGGGAAAGGAATGTTGGATGATTGAGTAGATCGAGGCATAGGATCACATGATAAAACCTCTAGGAATATACCCAACTGGAGTTCCAAATGCTGTAGGTGCAGTAGTTGTGCAGCTAATGTACCATGAACCTGCTGTAGATGTCAATGAATGTTGCAGATGATGCGGTGGATTAAATAAAATGCAAGAGTAGGAACAACAAATGTGTGTAATCCTGCTGGTATAGCTTTTACGAATTATTGCTCCTACACAGAATTTCCACAATTAGAATGGAAATCAGGAATTTAGATCAGAAGTCACCATACCACTTATTTTCCATTCATTAAATTAAAGAATCATAAATCATGTGAGATATTAACCTCCATTGCTGAATTCTCAGTACTTTAAGGTTGTTACATAAAATGAACTGCAGGAGTAACTTGCAGGAATAATATATTGGAATTTCCAGGGATAATATATTGGCATCCATTGTTGATTGGCTAAAAAAACAGAACGCAGAGTAGGAGTAATCAAGATAATTTTCAAGTTATCAGGCTGTTATGGCAAGTGCCTTGAGGATCAGTGCTACTTGCTGGAGCTGTATATTATATCCACAACTTGGGTAAAGGCACTGATCGTAACACATCCATGTTTGCTGATGTACAAAGCCAAGTGGGAAGATGCACTTTGAGGAGGAGACGGAGACTGGGTAGTGATGTAGACAAGTTCAATGAATGGGCAAGAAGATACTGCTTGTTATTTATTTTGATAGGAAGAATAAAAACAGAATGGCCATCAATTTGTTCTGTGCATAAAGACATGAATTGAAGGGCTATGCGCAGGGACCAGTTCCAGTTTCATTTGAAGAATGATATTCTAATGTGTTGTGTGGGTCAAATTTGTGAATCTGGGTCTTCCTGCATATGTTCATGCCAACTCTGCAAGGACACAAACTTGGCTCCATGATCTACCCCCATGGTGGCTGCTCTTAAATTGATTGTTCCCAATACTTCAGTTAATGGGCCCTGCTCATTGTCTGCCTGGTGAGTGATGGAGACAGGCAGCACTCTGACAGCCAATGGACTATATGCCATCATAGATGGACTCCTGGAACGGGTTATCACCGTTGGAAATCTCACCAATACATAAAACATGCCTTCAAAATGAATAGCTTTGGGACTGCCAAGAGTGAATCAAGTTATGACTTCACTGTCACACTTCCAACAGTAAGTAAGATAGGAGTGGGTCCTTTAGTTAATGCATAAGATTAACCAATGAAGATCTGCTTCTGCATTCAAATCCTGTGCTATTTTTAAGTAAATCTGTGTACCAGAATATCATAATACAATTGCAATTGAGCATCATACACATGGAGGATTGCATTACAATTTGAAGAAATGTATTGTGCATACGGAGTGATGCCAATTGCAATCAGCAATCAATTTTCAGATAAGATTTTATCATATATTAAAACATTATGGTATCTGATAGAAATTCTAGCTGAATAATTTTTACACACTACCACACTAGTAAGTGTCCATGAGAGATTTGGAAGTATTGGCACATTAATCCAGGAAATTAACATGTAGGTACAGAAAGATATTAGGAAGGAAAAGCTATGTCGGTTTTATTTCCAGGGGATGGAGTACAAGAGAAGGGAAGTATTGTTGAAATTGTACAAGGCATTGGTGGTACCCGATCTGATGTAGTATGAGTAAATCTTAGTTAATCTCAATAGTGAAGAAAGGATATACTTGCCTTCAGGTACAGGAGAACCCATGTTATGGAGAGGTGCCTTCCATGAAGATAGTAAGTCTCATGATTTTCTGTAATCTGAACCCCCTTTTCCCACCGAATCCCACTCTATAAGCGAAGATGCTTTCTTTCAGGATGTTTCTCTCTCTCATATTAAGCCAATTTATCGGCAATGACAAAGCCACACACTGCTGTTATTCAACAGCTGAGGCCAACATTAGACTTGGGAGATGGAGAAGGCTCATGCGAAAGAAACAACAAATTTTGTGAATTTTTTTTTAAATTTTTGTCACCCAGTATTGTGGGGCAATAAGATTTGGATATGACATTATCACATCGATTTGCAACACTCAAAATGCTGGAGGAACTCAGCAGGTCAGGCAGCATCAATGGAGAGAAACGAACAGTCAACGTTTTGGGCAGAGACCCTTCATCAGGACTTGTGTGATCACATTGATTAGGTTGGCATTCAGAACCATGTCTCTCTTTTGTCACACCCTCTCCAGTTCGAGGACATGTGAACAGACGTCTCAGAGTGCAGCACTGCCATGCTCTTCATCTGCAAGGCATTTTCTCGGACATGCGATGTTTTTGGATTAGGAAGTGGGGAAAGGGATGGAATTTCAGGATGGGGTTCATGGGAGAAAGGTAGTGTAGAAGGAATTCAGGAGCATAGGGGTTAAAGCACGGTGACATAGTGGAAGTGGAGCAAAGGCTGAGGGATTACTTTAAGGAGCTGGCCGTAGCTACTGTAGCTCCCCACAGTATTGAGCCACCTTGTCAAAGAAGTTATTGAAGTCCATGTTGGCTACATCAACTCCACTACCTTTATTGACCCACCTCTCTAAAAGTTAAGCCGAATTAGTTGGACAGTACCTCCTCGTAACAAGTCCATGTTGACAATCCGTGATCGATCCCTGCCTTAACAAGTGTAGATTAATTCCACAGAATGTTTTCTTTTAATTTTCCAACTGATGTTAGATTTACAGGCCTGTAATCACCTGGCTTATCCCTGCTGCCCTTCTTGAATAAAGATATCATACTTGCTGTGCTCCAGTTATCTGACATCTCTTGTGTGGTCAGAAAAACATTGAAAATTTACGTCAGGGTCCCAGCAATCTCTGTCTTTGCCTCCCTGTAGTTGTTGATTTACTAGTTTCATTGTGTAATGAGGGGTTATCCTGTAAAGTGAGATTTGAAAGGGTAGATGTTGAGAGACTGTTCTCTCAGGCCGAGCACCCTTAACTAAGGGATATTGTAACAAGATAAGGGGTTTCTCAGTTACTGCTGAGATGAGGAAAAAGTTCTTCGAGGGTTGGGGAACCTTGTATTTCTCTACTCCAAGGGATTGTGGATTCCCATTTGTTGTCAATATTCATGTTATTTTTTGGATATAACTAGAATCAAGGGATATGTGAACCAGGCAAGAAAGTGGATGAGGTGGAGGATCACCTATAGTTGTCCTGAATAATGAAACAGGAACAAGGGGCTAAATAGCCTTCTCCAGATTTGGTTTCCAGATTTTGTTCTTAGAACAAAAGAAGATTGTACCCAAATACCAAGTGCTAATGAAAATCAATTTTTAAAAAACCTTCAGATTCTGGAAATCTGAATTAAAAACAGAAAGTGCTAGAAACATTCAGAAGATCAGGCAACACCTGCTTTTCGTTCCACAGATGTTGCCTGACCTGCTGAATGTTTCCAGCATTGTCTGTTTTCATACCAAGTGCTAATCTCTGGCCTTTTCTCTGTATTATCTGTGTTATATGAATGTATAGACACATACAGTATCTGTCTCTCACATGTAATCAATTCCTTTTTTTTTCACAGCTTAAGGGAGCAAAAGGAGAACCAGTGAGTACTTGACACTTAACTTAGAAATGCTTGCTTAGAATCAATTTTAAGAATTGTGGAATGTTTTCTACAGCCTTCAGCACTTTGAATTTAAGGCACCATAAAAAATATAAAAGATTCTGATCAACCAATGTTCATTGTCAAGCTGTGGTGTGTACTTTGTTGGCAGATTATAGGTAGAGTGGTACAATTGCTTACAGTGCCAAGAGATTGTGGGGAAATTATCTGCACTAGACATTTTCTCATGTGTAACAGTCACGTGGTGAAAGGCTGTTTCTCACACTGGAAGGCTGTATGCAGTGGTCATGTTCCAACAAATGGTATTGAGACCACCGTGCTTTTCAGATATACTAATGACCAGATTTGGATATGTATGAAATTATGTTAAATTTTACACATGGCACGGAAATGTAGTAAGCAGCGTGGAGGACATCAACAGATCTTAAGAGGGCATGGAAAGAGACTGATGACATATCAGAACCTAGACAATGTTTCAGAGGAGATCTATGAAGTGATGCTGGGGTGGAAGAATTATTGGAGGCAATATAAAATGAATGAAACAATTTAAAGGGGAAGCTAGAACAGAGAGAAATGCGGTACAGACACAGAAGTCTTTGAAGGTGGGAAAGCTATTGCAATGCCATTTAGAAATATATAGTAGTGACAAGAAATTATGCTAGACCTTATAAAAACTGGTTAGACTTCATTTGAAGTGTTTTGGCCAATTCAGAGAATACCACTTAAGGAAAAAGTGGCAAGAACTTAGAGAAGGGCAGAATAGATGAACTAGACTGGTGCCAAGAGGAAAGACTTCAGTTACAGGGAGAGACTGCTCTCCACATATTCTCTTTAGAGCAAAGAAGGTTAGGAGCAAGATTGAGAATGATGAAAGAATTTGGTAAATAAGTGCCAGTAACCAGAGAACAAAGAGTTAAGATAAGTGAAAAAGAACCAAAAGCAACATGAGAAAAGTGTTTCTGAACAATGAGGTATTACGATCTTGGATGCACCGTATGAAGGGTTGGAGAAGCAGATTTAACAACTTTCAAAGCCAAGGTATATTCAAAAAGGAGTAATTTTCAATATTAAGAGTTAAGGATACATGAGTGGAATTAATTTGGTAGGTTTTTCAAATGGCCTTTTGCTTAAGATTCTCTGCCTTCTTTTGTGTGTATTTATTAATCATTAAATGAGACAGTGAATCAGGTACCCAAGATCAAGATAATGTGCTTCCATTGTTTGAACCTGTGCTTCAGAAGTTAAAAACAGTAACATTCAGTCCAAACCATTGTTTCATTTGGGGAGGAAGGAAAAGAGAATGAAAATGTAAAATCATAGAGTAATACAGAAATAATGGCAGAACCTATGTAAAGCAGATCAGAGACAATATTCTGAGAGAGGGTGCAGGGTTAGACTGACAAATAGACTGTATGTAAGAAGTGATCAGGTCAGAAGACAAAACTTGCAAAATAGTTTTTTGAACTCTTGTCACTGAGGCAGTGCCAAAATGTTGTAAATAATGTGTGTATTCATGATGTGACTTCAATGCACTGAGCCTTAAGTGCCAACAAAAATCCTCTGAACTGGTTGTAAAAATATGTTAAGGCTCTTAGCAGCCTTGATAAGATGCAAATTAAATGGTACAAATCCAGGATCATCTAACCCCTCACTCCCTCATTTATTTCCAGAAACTGACGCCTTTGCACTGATTCATAGCACTCGATATATCACTGTACAGTGAGGATGTAATTAATACATTTGCATTGATCAAATAATCACGTTTTTTTTATTCTTGGCATGGTTTACTTCCTTATTTTGTCCTTCCTGTCTGATTAAATATAAGATCAAGTCTGAATTATATTTTACAGCACGTGTTTGTCCCAACATCTCCAGACTGGTGTTAGTGCTTCACCTTCACCACTTCCTACACCTCTTCATCTCATCGTCCTTGCGTGCCTAGCTTCCTATTTAATTTATCTATGCTATTTGCATCAGCAACTCCTTGTCATAGTAAGATCCACATTTTCACCACCCTCTTGGTAAGGAATTTCCAATTCATTTTATTAGAGACTGGTTTATATTTCTGGTCCCTCATTTTAGACATACCCACAAATGTAAATATCTTCTCTCTGCCTACTTCACCAAAGCCCATTGTAATTTTAAATATCTCTATTAGTTCATCAACCAGCCTTCCCTTTTTTACAAAACAATTTAATGAGTGCTCAAATATCTAAGGATTCACCAAGACTATGGAAAGCATTGCACAGAGACCGGTGCTGTTCTTATCTGGCATGTATACAGCAACATGTTTTATCTCATGATCACTAACAAATAGATTTCCATTTTTAATTGTGACTAATTGACAACTATTATACATCCTTCTGATTTTTCCTTCCATTGCCATAAAACACACAGCCAATTCCTAATCATATAAAAATAGGAATACAGCATATGTGAAAGCAATTTCTGTTCTTATTTCAGATTCCAGCATCTGCAGTTTTACTTGTTAGCCAGTTCCTACTGTCCACTTTCCACCATTGCTGATCATGAGAATCTTCCTCATCATAGATCTCCAAGTAATGATTTGTGGTGGAATGCTGCCTGGTTTTTCCCTTTTACTTCCCCAAGGGTACTGAACCTAATTGGAGCAACCCTATTGCCTCCAATAACTGGAGCATTCTGAGTTCATGAGTGAGGTTTTAGACAAAAGAAGATTTATAGCACTTGAAACATTGAGGAGTTTCTGAGCAGTCTATCATTTAGAACCAGGCTGAATGATGGAGGTGGTGCTAATATCTGGTGTGAAGACCATTATAAAGTAATAGTATTATAAGTTTGTATTCTTGGGAGTGAACATATGAAGAAGAGTGAAAAATCAGAAAATATTTGGAACACTCAGCATGTCATATTTTGCTCTTGAATTTTAAGGAAAAAGAGTAAACATTCATCCTCTTAGGCTCGTTCCTGTGTGCAATTAGATATAATTTTGAAATTATGTGCCGGTGTGCAGGACTTGCCCACCTGAAAATATAGTTGCTCACCATTGAGTTGCTTAATCATCTTTACCACTTGATTAGCATTTAATATTCAATAATCAAGAGAATAAAAGCCTTGTGTATACCATAATTTCACCCTTTGACCTCTGAAATACAAATTTTTATTCAGACCAATATTTTTACAGGGGGAGCCTGGTGCCAGAGGCCTTCCAGGAATGCAAGGAGAAAGGGCAAGTATACTAACAATATTCTGCTAGTCCTTGTTTACATTGAATAATTGATCAATGCACTCACCCACCTTCTGTAACTTTATTTCATCGTAACCCCTCGACACAGGGTCACCAATTTGTGTTGAAAGTAATCCTGTGGGTTACATCATATGAGCTCCCACTTCTCAACAACCTTCAAACTCCTACAACTTTTATATTCAGTAATATGATTTTTCTTTTGAGTTACTCATGGCATGTTCTGGAGATTAATCTTATGTTTCTGGGGATGACAGGTCAACCCTGGGATATTGGGAATCCTATCTTGACATTAAATCAGCAGGAGGTTGACACATATTGTTTTGTCTTGTAGGGTCCTGAAGGACCGCAAGGGCTTCCGGGGCTAGCAGGAATAGAAGGCCAAAGGGTAAGTAAATTTTATAAGCAACTGCCATGTTTGGTTTAAGTCTGAAGACAGACTGGTCATCCTTAAATGTAGTGGACCAGCAGTTGAAAATGAGGAAGCCTTGAAAGTGGCAGGATCTGGTATATGAGGTTAACACTGTCTGCTAGCATAGCGGTTAAGTTGCTGGATCAAAAGCCAGAGTCCTGCCCGTTGAGCCAGTAGTTGAACCCCACCATGGTAGCTGGGGAATTTAAGTTCAAGTAATAAGACAAGTCTGAAGTCAAAGCGAGTCTCTGTAAGGGTAACCATAAACTTTCAGAACTCAACCCACCTGTTTCATTAATGTTCTTCAAGGAATGACATCTGCTGTCCTTACCTGGTCTAGTCAATAAGTGACTCTAGACCCATCAGTGAGGTTGCCTGTTAAGCACTCTTCAATTTAGGGACAATTAGGGATGGACAATAAATGCCACCATTGCCAGCAATGTTCACATCTATAAATGAATAAGTAGCACTCAGTGAACTGATTGATCTCACAGAAACATTCCTTGTTTTATATAATTTAACGGTTCAAAAATCCTGGAAAGGATTATTATGTTTCTACTTAATAATTTATTATGTAGGAAAGCAATAGAAAAAATGAAAAAAGTAAGCATTTTCTTTATTATGCATTGCACTATAATTTTAGGCCATGACAGCCTAACTAATTTGATAGTGGAGACAGTCATGAAAAGAGATTGCACATTTGGGAAAGCCAGGTGATCTATGACATTTTTTGATAGTGTACTTTCATTTTCTCTTCCCCCCCCCCCCCCCCCCAACTTCCCCTTGTTTCACTATTTTTTTTCATTCCTAATCAATTCCCTATTTAAGCCAATGGGCTCCCTCCAATTTCACTCACTTTCACTTGTATTATCATTCTCCTATGTGGAAACTTGGCAAGTGCCTACTGGAGTCCATGAAAGTAACATCCACAGATACCACGTTAGATTCATCCTCAAATTGCTCAAGTAGGTTCAAAGAATGACTTACTCTTTGCGAGTTCTTGCTGACTGTCATTGATGATGGCAATAACTCATTACTAAGCAATGTCTGAATAAGTGTCCCTTGTCTTTTGTGACTGAATTCCTGCAGTGTTAATCTTATGAAGTATTGGCACAGTTATTCGTTTTGATTAACATTCTTTGCATTTAGAACATAAATCTGTAATTCATTGCTCAGCCTGCTGAAGTGATCTGGTAATGTACTGAAAATCATTGTCACTCAGTTTGAGCTCACATGATGATTTGTTACCAGATTGAGAGCATTTCATATCTGTGAAGTCCATTCATTGGCATGAATATAATACAAGGCTGCATATGGCTTAAGAAGACATACATCATGAATGGAGCAAACTGAAAACTACCTGACAAACCCTTTAATTACGTCAAAAGTCTGGAATAGATACATAGTTTGTAAAAATCTGAGTGGGTTTACAGTCTACCCAATGTTTGAATGCTCTGGGTGCTGATTTTTCTCCAGTTTGTAGTTTGATGCATATACACAAATCTGTACTGCAAGCTGTGCTCCATCTTGGAAAGGATGCTAATGTGTCCACTTGGAAATATGCAGAGTGGATAGTCCACGACATCACTGGTTTAACATTGGCACCTTCATCTTGGAGCCCAGTGATACAGCAAACACGGTGTGTTTGCTCAAGGGCTATATCAAATATTTGAATATGAGTGGTTGATGGATTTCTACTGAGTCTTGCTTCAAGTAAAGCAGTGCGTGATGCTTTGCAACTCGTTTACATTTGAAGTGGTGAGGAAATGTTATGCCAGGAACTACCAGAGGTTATCCCGAGTTCAAGGCCTTTGCAACCACTGTTGCTCCTGCATCTTAGGCCTTTTATCTTCATTCCTGTTTAAAGACGGGCAAATGTAAATGGTATAGTGGCCTTCTGCAAAATAGAGGCATTTAGCAGCCTGATGTGGTGGACATTGAGGGAGTAGAGTCCCTTTTGGTCACAGTGCATCCCTGAGTTTTCCTGTTGTGCCTGCAAAATGTTATGCATGCATCATATAGGTAGGACGAATAAGAGGATACTCTCATCTTTGATGGTGTCAACACTGCCATTAGATAAAGCCACCAGCATCGCTCTCTTTAAAGGGACAAGGTGATACAGATGCACTTGCTCTTCAACAGTGTTTGCAGCTGTCTATGTATCACATTATTGTGCAAGAGTGAAGATGTATGTTGGTGTTGTGCACTATGTTTCTATGATGTATGTACCGTGATTGAATAGCTGACAGTATATGCAAGCTATGAAGGCATAAAGCTTGGAGTGGCAAGATTGTACATGAGAGTCTGATGCAACAGATGATTGTTGGTCGGTAAGTAATAGGGATGTGGTGCATTGAGCAGTATCTGATGCTACTGTTGCAGCTGGTGAGATAATGTGCATGAAGATGCATCCACTGGTCCCAACCATGTCCATGGAATAACTGTACTGCAGTTTATTCATGCCTGAATCACTCACCTTGCTGGTGTTTCTGTGGAATTTCCCTAGATTCTTCATCAAAGTTGTGATGGGTGATCTGAAAAGTCCTGACAGGTGTTCAAGCCTCTGCTTCCCCAGTGGCATCTCGCTTGTTGAATGCTATGTGTAACACTGGCAACTAATGTAACATCAGCATTAGTAGTGGGAGTGGGGATGGTATCATGAAAGAGAGTTGAAGGAACTAAAGTTTAGATGCAGTTGAACTGTTATTATTGTTGTATGTTTAATGAGGATGAACTTCTAACACAGAATCATAGAAATCTGAGGATACTATTATCACTGATGCTGCCACCTTTGCTATCATCTTAATAATATTATGGAGCCTGTGTCAGCTCTTTTAAAGAGCGATTCACTTCATCCCACTCAGTGTCACTTTCCCCATTCCCTTGCAATTTTTTTCTCCCGCAGGATATTTATCCGATTCCCTTCAAAATCTGTTTCCATTAACATATCTGATAATGCATTCAGTTCCAGCCACACATTCTGTGAAAATGTTTCTTCCCAGGTCACATCTATTTTTTGCCAATTTCCAAAGTTATGAGGAGAATAATTTCAGATTCTCCAGCTCATTCATGTAACCGAGATCTTTCATCCTTGGAAGCATTCTGGTAAATCTCTTCTGCATTTTATGATATCCTTTCTAAAGTGTGGTGGCCAGATTTTGGACTTAGTACTCCAGCTGGGCTGAATAGTGGTTTTATAAAGGTTTCCTGTAATTATTCCTTTATTAATAAAGGTCAGGTTCTAATATATAAAAAAAATGGTTGAAGGAACTCGCAGGTTAGGCAGCATCTGTGGAGGCAAGTGAATAGTTGGCATTTTGAGTCACGACCCTGCATCAGGACTGAGAGTGTACAGGGGAGTTAGCCAATATAAAGGAGTGAGAGGGAGGGGTTAGGCAGGGGCTGGCAAGTGATAGGAGAGGAGGGAGATGATGGGCAGATGGAGCCAGGTGGGGGAGGGGCTCCAGCATCTGCAGCCTCTTGTTTCTACTTATCACCTTCTAGCCTCTGTCTCTACCCCTCCCCTCCACTCCCCACCTGGCTCCATCTGCTCCCTTTTATCTCTCTTCTTATTTGTCTCTATCACCCACCAGCCATTATCTCCTGACTCTTCTCTTCCACATCCCCCACCTGGCTCCATCTGCCCATCATCTCCCTCTTCACCTGGTTCTACCTATCGTCTGCCAGCCCTGCCTCACCCCTCCCTCTCACCACTTTATACTGGTTATCTCCTCTCTACATTCTCAGTCATGATGCGGAGTCTCAACCCGAACTGTCGACTATTCCTTTGCCTCCACAGATGTTGCCTGGCCTGCTGTGCTCCACTAGCAGATTGCTTACTGCTCCATATTCTAGCATCTGCAGTCTCTCTTGTGTCTCAACTTCTGATATGCTTTGCTAATGACTTGGTTAACTTGTTTCACCACTTTCCAAGTTAATCAGCCTTGTTAGATAGTCATAGAGAGATACAGTACAGAATCAGGTCCTTCAGCCCACTGAGTCCATGGTTACAGTGTAGGGTGACTGAGTCTGGATCCATGTCCAATATGTCACGAACCAGCAACAAAAGAAACACACTGAGCATGATTCAGTGTTAAAAACTATTTTATTAATCACTACTTATGATAATACGTAAAATAAAAGTAAAAATGTTAGTATGTTAGAATTCAAAAATGTTAAACCTCGAACGTTAACCCCAAAACTAAAGTCTTCGTGTGTGTGTGTGGCAAAGTCCAGAACTCCCAGTTCCGGAATGGTTCTTAAAGTTCAGTTCCGCAAGCCATAAGGTGAAACATGAGCAAGGGCTTCTTCAACAACCACCGTTGTCTGAAGATAAGATGTAGACGTAGAGAAACATAGAGAGAGTAAATACGAAATCCAAATGTTCCACGATGGAACCCAAACGACACTTTAGTGTTTACTCGGTAGTGACTTCCTCACCCCGAAAAGCATCCGAATCGTGGTCGTCCACACACAAATACCTGTTTCCTTCTACAGGTCAGCAACAAAGTGAACTCCACCGGATTACTTCCAACTTCCATACATGGATTTCAGTGGCAGACGCAGTTATTGTTTCTCATCCATCAATAGAGAAAACAAGCAGGCTGGTGTCTCTCTCCCTTCTCTCTCTCCCTTCTCTCTCTCCCTTCTCTCTCTCCCTTCTCTCTCTCCCTTCTCTCTCTCCCTTCTCTCTCTCCCTTCTCTCTCTCCCTTCTCTCTCTCCCTTCTCTCTCTCCCTTCTCTCTCTCCCTTCTCTCTCTCCCTTCTCTCTCTCCCTTCTCTCTCTCCCTTCTCTCTCTCCCTTCTCTCTCTCCCTTCTCTCTCTCCCTTCTCTCTCTCCCTTCTCTCTCTCCCTTCTCTCTCTCCCTTCTCTCTCTCCCTTCTCTCTCTCCCTTCTCTCTCTCCCTTCTCTCTCTCCCTTCTCTCTCTCCCTTCTCTCTCTCCCTTCTCTCTCTCCCTTCTCTCTCTCCCTTCTCTCTCTCCCTTCTCTCTCTCCCTTCTCTCTCTCCCTTCTCTCTCTCCCTTCTCTCTCTCCCTTCTCTCTCTCCCTTCTCTCTCTCCCTTCTCTCTCTCCCTTCTCTCTCTCCCTTCTCTCTCTCCCTTCTCTCTCTCCCTTCTCTCTCTCCCTTCTCTCTCTCCCTTCTCTCTCTCCCTTCTCTCTCTCCCTTCTCTCTCTCCCTTCTCTCTCTCCCTTCTCTCTCTCCCTTCTCTCTCTCCCTTCTCTCTCTCCCTTCTCTCTCTCCCTCTCTCTCTCTCTCTCTCTCTCTCTCTCTCTCTCTCTCTCTCTCTCTCTCTCTCTCTCTCTCTCTCTCTCTCTCTCCTTCTAACTTCTTCAACAACGTCATTACGTCCTTTATCTTCTATTGACGTAAGCACGCCCCTCACACACATATACACACACACTCTCTATCTTAAAGGGACTTTTACTGAGTCCGTAACAAATAGAACATGTGTAAGATTTACTTTATTTTCTCTGCATCATGAAGATTTCATCTGTTCAATAATTCTAGTGAGTCTTAAGAATAAAATTAATTATTTTGCTTTAATTAACACACAACCACAAATTAATAATGATGCAGAGCACCACCAGACACAACAATTTATAGTTTTGTGCTTTCTGTGAGAGCAGCTCCCCAGCCAGGGGGCAGGATTATAAAACTATCTACGTACAAAACCATACTGTTCTTGCCCTTTTATACCAAATACTATTAACTACACTAGTGAGAATGTCCTAGACTTGTGAAGTGTTTCCAAAACAGAAATTGAACTCTCCTGGTGATGACAGCTCATTATCTATATTTATAGTAACTCAGCAACGGATCAGGAAAGGTACCAGAAATTTAATCTGAGTGGTACATAAATTACAACTTTAGTATGCAGTGTACACATGGTTTGAACAAAATACTGCACCTTCTAAATCCAGGAGTGGTCATAATACATAGTACTTAAACTATTATAATTTCAAGTTTTATTGTAATCTTGCATTAGACCATAAGCCATAGGAGCACAATTAGGCCATTCGGCCCTTCAAATTTTATGCATTGTGGAGCAATATACATAAATTTGTATCCTGCTATTAATAATAAAATGATGTAAAATTTTGATCATTAAATTAGCCCAGTGAAGGTTAATTACAATAGCAGCTGTAATGAATCAGTGAGTGAATTGTCTTTACATGACATATAAAGAAAGAACAATTGGATGAGGGATTTAGAGTCAACAAGTCTTTCAACCAATTGAGTCAACACTTTGAAAACCAGAGCAGTGGAAATAGGAAACGAAGTAATCATATTACAGTGTCCTTAGGAACGTCAAGTGATAATAAAATAACATTTAAAAAACATGTTAGTCTGATCTTTTTTCTGGATAATGTGGAAAACAGAGTCCACAATTGTTTAAATACTACAAAAATACAGAGGTAACCCACCCCACAAGATTTTGGTTCCTATTTCTTCAGTTAATTATTCATTAATCCTGATTCTCTAAATATAGGGTGATTGCAACTCTAGGCTGGAGGTCATTAAAAAAACAGCATAAGAGGACTATTTTCCCTTATGATCTTTCTCTAGTGTTCAGCTGACTGTTGTCCTTCTCGTACCCTCCCTGGTCCCATTTACCCTGTGTTTGCTGACCTGTATTGGCTGTTGGCTTGCCACGCCTCAGTTTAACATCCTCATCTTTGTTTATAGATGATCAAATGGAACCACCCCTCTGTATCTTCTTCAGCCCTCTAACCTCCTGAAACTACATTATTTCTTTCACATCTTTAAATTAATTATTCAGCACAGGTGGCCACACCTTCAGCTGCTGAGACTAACTATGGAATTCCTTCCCTAAATGCCCACCTTTCTGAGGCTTATCTCCTTTTCAACTAAGATTTTGGATTTCTGTCTTCATAACATCATCAAATTTTGTTTGCCTGAGATGTTTTACAATGCTAAAGGCTTTATATAAATGCAAATTGTTTAAAGTTTTTTATTTATGGCAATGTCTGATCCTGTTAGGTGTTGTACTTAGAGTCATACAGACACAGCAGGAAAACAAGCCCTTCAGCCCCCGAGTCCATGCCAGCCATCAAGTACACATTTTTACATAAATCCTATATTAATCCTATTTTATTCTCCCCACATTCCCAGTAATTCTCCACCGTCACCAGGTTCTACCATTCACCTACACAATAGGGGTAATGTAGAGTGGCCAATTAACCTACACACACATTTTTGGGATGTGGGAGGAATCTGGAACACCCAGAGGAAACTCACATGCTCACAGGGAGAATATGCAAACCCCGCACAGACAGCATTGGAAGTCAGAATTGAATCCAGGTTGGTGTAGCTGTGAGACAGCAGCTTTACCATTTGAATTGTGTCACAGAAACGCAACATGCAACTTATACATGCACCCCTTAACATTAAAGAAACTTAGTTTGGTAAATATGCTCCCATTATGATACCATAGAACCATAGAACAATACAGCACAATACAGGCCCTTCGGCCCACCATGTTGTGCCGACCTTTAAACCACGCCTAAGACTATCTAACCCCTTCCTCCCACATATCCCCCTATTTTAAATTCCTCCATATGCTTATCTAACAATCTCTTGAACTTGACCAACGTATCTGCCTCCACCACTACCCCAGGCAGCACATTCCATGCACCAACCACTCATTGGGTGGAAAAACCTCCCTCTGATATCTCCCTTGAACTTCCCACCCATTACCTTAAAGCCATGCCCTCTTGTATTGAGCATTGGTGCCCTGGGAAAGAGGTGCTGGCTGTCCACTCTATCTATTCCTCTTAATATTTTGTATACCTCTATCATGTTTCCCCTCATCCTCCTTCTCTCCAAAGAGTAAAGCCCTAGCTCCCTTAGTCTCTCCTCATAATCC
Source organism: Pristis pectinata (assembly GCF_009764475.1). Classification (NCBI taxonomy): domain Eukaryota; kingdom Metazoa; phylum Chordata; class Chondrichthyes; order Rhinopristiformes; family Pristidae; genus Pristis; species Pristis pectinata. Next base: position 19,766,375 of record NC_067414.1, read on the forward strand.
ATACTCTCCAATCCAGGCAGCATTCTGGTAAATCTCCTCTGCACCCTTTCCAACGCTTTCACATCCTTCCTATAATGAGGCAACCAGAACTGGACACAGTATTCCAAGTGTGGTCTAACCAGTGTTGTGTAGAGCTGCATCATTACCTCGCGGCTCTTAAACTCGATCCCACGACTTATAAAAGCTAACATCCCATAAGCTTTCTTAACTACCCTATCCACCTGTGAGGCAACTTTCAGTGATCTGTGGATATGAACCCCCAGATCCCTCTGCTCCTCCACGCTACCGAGAATCCTGCCATTAACCTTGTACTCTGCCTTGGAGTTTGTCCTTCCAAAGTGTACCACCTCGCACTTCTCCGGATTGAACTCCATCTGCCACTTGTCAGCCCAGCTCTGCATCCTATCAATATCCCTCTGCAAGCTTCGACAGCCCTCCACACTATCCACAACACCACCAACCTTTGTGTAATTTGCAAACTTGCTAACCCACCCTTCTACCCCCTCATCCAAGTCATTAATAAATATCACGAAAAGTAGAGGTCCCAGAACCGATCCTTGTGGGAAACCACTAATCACAGCCCTCCAATCTGAATGCACTCCCTCCACCACAACCCTCTGCTTTCTACAGACAAACCAATTCTGAATCCACACAGCCAAGCCTCCCTGGATCCCATGCCCTCTGACCTGTTGATACACTGTTGATCTCTCAATAAACCTTCCATAATTCAAAATAATCCTTAAATCTTTATCCATGCCCTTCTGATCCTGATTTGAATTCATTCTTGTCCTTATCCCTCCACAAGCATTTTGAGACAAAAGACACTGCAGATGCTGGGGTCAGGAGGAACTCAGAGGGTCAGGAACTCAGAGTCATCTGTGGAGACGAAGGAATAGTTCACGTTTTGGGTCAAGACCGTTGCTGGTCCTGATGCCAGCTCTCAACCTGAATACCTTTTCCCCCAAAACATTTTGATCCTTACCAGTCACTGATCAAGTCAAATTTCCTGTTTGATATCTCCTATTGATTTGACTAATGTATTTTGCTTCCAGTTCTGTTGAGAATGTAGGAAAACATGAAATGAGAAAGGACATCTTCCCAGGTAAGTCTTTCACTGACCACATTTAATAACTCTCTCATGAATTGTTCCAACACCAACCCCAGCCCCCCATTTCATGAAAAATAATTTGGGACCACAGTGCTAGTGACCCAGGTTCAATTCTGACCTTGGGTGCTGTCTGTGTGGAGTTTGCATGTTCTATGACCACGTGGGTTTCCTCTGGGTGTTCTACTTTCTTCCCACATTCCAAAGACGTGGTTAATTAGCAACTGCAAATTGGCCCTAATGTGAGGATGAGTGGTAGAATCTGGGGGGAGTTGATGGGAATATGGGGAGAATAAAATGGGATTGGTGTAAATGTGCACTTGAAGGTCACCGAGGATTCAGTGGGCCAAGGGGTCTGTTTCTGCTGTCTGACTCTGTAATCCATTAAAATTCTAAATTTTTGAATGTCCTAAACCATTTACAGGCTGATGCAATCATGGTCTCATTAACTCCAGCACCACAGGAATCTTAATCCACTATGCCCTTCAATCTGTATCCATCCCCATAGCTAAAAACATATTCCTTTCAAGGAAGAAAATACGTAGATGAAAAAACAGAAATCACAACAGTGAATGGAGTAGATGTGGTCTTCTGCCATAATCTGTGTTGGGCATATATAAATCCCAACATTTCTACTGGGTAATTACTAGAAAAATTGTAATTAGTAAATTGATTTTTTAGATTAAAATCACAGTAACAGTGAATTGAAAAATATTCATAAGATTATATCTTCAATATATTTTATTATGTGAATACAGAACTGGATGTGACTGGACATTAGCAGAAAGACAATTTCTGATTTTGTTAGAGAATGACAGTGAATAAGCCTGGAATAATGCCATGCTGCTTTGAGGAAGATGCCTATGTAGAACTTACTGGAGTATACATTACAGAAAGAGGCTATATGATTCAACAGGTCCGTGCCTGTTCCCACCTACAACACCTAAACAGATTGTCTGGCATCATTAAACAATGGCATTCTTCAGCAACTCTTCCTGCTGCGCCTCCTTTCCACATATAATTACCCACCTTAGGTGGATACCCCTCCCCCTCACCTCATCTGATAGTAAGTTTCACATTTTAAACACCCTCTGTATGATGAAATTTCTCCTGAATTCCTGGTTGAATTTACTAGTGACCATCCTATTTTTGTGACCACCTTGTATGGAATGGGAATGGCCATGCATTTGTTTTACAGTCTGGCACAGGCAGACATTGGAAACATGCCCTGTGTTACTTTAGATATTGACAGACCTGAGACTGGAAACATGCTGGGATTTATTTTGGGATCTGACAACAATCTGGACTGGGTATCTGGGATTAAGTGCTAATACACAGCTACTAACATGCTTTGGTTGTCAGCATCTATCCTGTTGGATTATACAGCAGTTAGCACATGGATGGTGTTAAGGGAAATATTCAAGCTATTTTAGCATTCAGTTAAAGAAGTGATAGATACAGAAGCAATGAAGGGAAATTTTGCCCTTGGCAGTTGTTGCAAAAGCAACAAAACTGGAGTTAATAGTTCTTTTCACACAAAATCTGATTTTCTTTACCAACCACTTCAACATTAATAGGCTTTTGATTCACAATCACCAATTTGCTTTGAGCACTCAAGGCCAGTTTCACCCTCTAGAATGTAAATGCCAGGTTTACAAGATTCTTTGAGGAGAACAGAAGAGACCTGATAGTGCTGGCTGTGGAAATAAAAGTCAATGTCAGACCTCAAAGCACATGTTGTGAAATACAAGGGGCCCTGGCATACTGGCTGATTCAAGGGAGCAAATCTCTCAGTTTATCTCCATGGAACTCTCCATGGAGTCAAATGAAAGAGCCCAATGCTATTGGGATCCCCAGCATTACTTTGGGAATGTTGTGTGGTTAAACCCACCATAGCATCAGACACCCCAATGGATTTAATGTGATTTGTGCCAGGGACCACAGGTGCAGGAGACAATTGGGCAGGAAAGTTACGTTTTTCTTACTTTAATGGCTATAATAATTTCAAAACATTTTAATTAATTTTCATTTAATGTTTTAAATTTTCAATGGAAAAATAAAAAACTATAATTATAAAATAAAGTATAAATTAAGTGAATGACAGCTTTGCCTTTTATAAGGAGGCTTCGGTGTGGCTTGGAGATGGCTGCTCTTGCACTATGTCACCTATAGCTCTGTCTGAACCCCAGGGTGCGTGCTTTCTGTCATGTGTTCCATCAAAATTAGTCGCATCTCGAAGTCATTGCCAGACATGATTATGCACGAGTGTTAGAGGTTAATTGGAATAATGGAGGAACAAGCAATGAAAGGATTGATTATCCAGTGATCGCATTAACCACATGAGATATACACTAGTTCGCAATGTCAGCCTATTAACATCAAGTTAAACGGATCCTCAGTTAAACCACTAAGATGACCACTATATTGAGATCTGGAGTTTGTTGTACAGCCATGTTTGTTGTACAGAAATGTTGTTGTAATTTATGGATCATGCTGATGAAATACCTGGAATATCATACCCAGTTTTTGGCCTCCAATCCTTCCTTTAGTTGGACACTCTACCTTCAAGTGGACAGATGCATTGAAAAATATGTGAAAAAGCTAATTTTGCATTTGGTTTTGAAGCAATGGTAATACAGATAGAAATAAAAGTACTCCCATTACAGAAAAGAAACTGAAACAGGATAACAAGTTGTTTGAAACATTGAGAGGACTGGATAAAATAGTTGCAAAATGATTCTTTAATCAAGAACTAGATTAAAAATCCTCATAGGATAACAGAATAGATTCTTGCAAAGGAACAACACTTGAAAAAAAGAGCAGTTAATATGGAAGATGGGAACATGGAGTAAGCTGTTTAGAAAATAAAAGCAGTTCTGTCACATAATTTGTTCATGTCTGCTAAGTGACCTTATTTCATATATATCTGCCTTTCCAAATATTCCTCAATCTATCTGATTCATAAAAAGTTATGAGTTTAAATTAACACGTGATCATGCATTAATTGCCATTTGGGAGTTCTGAATTTCTCCCATCTTCTGCATGCAGAAGTGGGTCTAACTTTACTCTGGAAAAGCAAGTGCATTCTGATAAAAAGTCACCAATCTGAATTGTTAACTCTCCCCACAGATGCCGCCTGACATGCTGAGCATTGCCAGTATTTTCTGTCTTTATTTCATATCTCCAATATCTGCATTATTTTGCTTTTAGATTATTGTTTTACTTCTGAAAGACCAATCTCTAATTTTGAGTAACACACAAAATGCTGGAGGATCTCAGCAGATCAGGCAGCATCTAGGGAGGCAAATGAACAGTCAACGTTTCAGGCCGAGACCCTTATGTTGCTCCAGATTTCCAGCATCTGCAGTCTCTCTTGTCTCTTGTGTCTCTAATTTTGAAACTGTTTTCCTGTTCCTAAAACCAGCAGTCAGCAGAACTAGTTTCTTTCCACATCAGTTTCATTTAATATCTTTAAAACTTAGCCCAAATCTCCGTCAGCTTACTAAACTCCTGATTGTATAATTTAACCTCTGGAGTCCTAGTAAATACTTGCTGCCCTCCCTCCCAAGGTTAGCATACCTTTTCTAAGATGAGATGCCCAGAAAATGAGATGCTCACAAGATTCCATTTGTGGTGTAAAGATAACTTCTCAATATAGGCTTAGAGGCATATACAGGGTAGATGGTCAGAGACACAAGAGACTGCAGATGCTGGAATCTGGAGCAACAAACAATCTGCTGGAGGAACTCAGCGGGTTGGGCAGCATCTGTGGGAGGAAAGGAATTGTTGGCGTTTCAAGTTGAGACCCTGCATCAGGACTGAGAGTGGAGAAACGAGATGGCCAGTATGAATAGCGGAAGCAGAGTGGTGAGTCAGGAGCCCGAGGTGATTGGTGGACTGAGGAGGAGTGTAAGATGACAGGCATGTTGTGCCAGGTAGGGAAGGGGAGCAGGGGTGGCGCTGGGTGACAGTGGCCAGTGAATAGTAGATGGAAGCAGACAGAGAGAGCAAAAAAAAAATATTGTGAGGCAATTATGATTTTATTTTAAATAACAACTCTCTTGTTATTCGTAATGTATGTTGTTACTTACAGCGATTTTGGGAACAGGCAGAACTGATATGGTTCTCATGTTATTTCTCTGATTCACCCTTTGAAATTGGGGAGGGCTATACATGTAGTTCAGCTATGCCAAAGTGATGGTGAATTATGTGTGACAGGGACATTATGTCAAGTCTTCCAAGATGTTGTGCTGAACAGCTGGGAATTGTCTCACTTACGTTTTTTGGCCAGGGACTGACTAATGGAAATAAATTATTCTAACTTAAGTGTTATTTTTATTGCTAATAATTAACGCTGTAAAATATGGATTATGGTACATGATAAAAACATAAAGATGTTGACATCTGCTGGGGTATATTGTTGCACATAGTACTTTAGGATAACAGTAGCTTGCACTTACATCACATTTTTAGCATAAAATAGCATCTCAAAGCACTTCATAGAAGTATAACCAGATAGGAATGGACACAAAGCCAAAAATGGAGATATTGGGTGGGTTGATCCAAAGCTTAGATTCAAGATTTGAGAGCTTTAAAGGGAGGCAGAAAGACTAAAGGATTTAGAGAGGGAATTCCAGAATGTGAGCCCGAGATAGCTGAAGATATGTTTTTGCTTCTATGCACATTGCTGATAGAAGGCGGTTGATACTCCTTTGCAGTACTAATCAAGTGCTACAATGTCAGAGATGCCTCATATCCTCTTGATATGAAAGGTTCCATGGCATTACAAAGGTGTGGTGACATTCTCCCAAATGTCTCTTTAACACTTACCCCTCAAACAGAATCATTAAAGAAAATAGCTTAATTGATCATATACTGTATCTCATTGCCGTCTGTGGGACTTTGCTATGTGCTCTAGCATCTCTTTACAAAGTTGTCCATCATTTGTGAAATATTTTGGCTTGCCCAGAAGATGTAAATATTCTAGAATTCTCACCATTTGTCACAAATGATGGCAAATTGGCAGGTACATTGTGTGACATATTCCTGTCCTTTCTGTCTCATTATAATGCATCTGTCTATGTTTGTGTGAATGTACTCTAGAACATGAGAACTTAGAAAAATAGGAGCAAGAGTAGGCAATTCAATCATGGAGGATCCTCTATTTCAATATCATATTCCTGATTTCTCCCCATACCCCTTGATCCCTTTTGTACCAAGAAATCTTATCTCCCTCCTTTTAAATAAATTCAGCACCTTAACTTCCACAGCCCTCTGGGGTAGAGAATTCCACAGGTTCACCATCCTCCATGTGAGGAAATTTCTTATCTCAATCCTAAGTATCTTACCCATATCTTGAGATTGCGACTCCTGGTTCTCGGCCTTCTGGCCCCCCCCCCCCCTCCCCACCCTTCCAAATGTTCAGAGGAAACCCACCCTGCATCTAACCTCTCAAGCTCTGTCAGAATTTGTGCACCTCTCATACTTCTAAACTGTAATAAACACAGGCCTGGTGGACCCAGTCTTCTTCATACAACAGTCCTGCCCTCTCATGAATCAATCTGGTGAGTCTTCGTTGCACTCTTTAATGGCAAGTATATCCTTCCATAGGTAAAGATACACAGCATTGTATAATTGGAGGAAGGTATCCTTGCTCCTGTACATGAAACCTCTTTCAGTGAAGACCATCAACCCATTTGCCTGCATAACTGCTTACTGCATCTGTATGTTTGCTTTCAAGGTGCAGGGTTTCAACTCGAAACATCAACAGTTCCTTTCCTCCCACAGATGCTCCTCAACCTGCTGAGATCCTCCAGCAGATTTTTTGTTGCTCCAGATTCCAGCATCTGCAGTCTCTTGTGTCTCTGTTTGCTTTCAGTAACTAGTGTACGAGGACACAGAGGTCCTTTTTTTTACAACATTCCCAATTTACCACCATTTACATAATACTCTGCCTTTCTGTTTACCCAACTGAAGTGGATAACTTCATATTTATTCACGTTATACTGCATCTGCTTTGTATTTGTGCTCTTGCTCAACTGTCTAAATCACCTTTGTATCCTCCTCACAACTCACAATCCCACCCAGTTTCATGTTGTTGTCAAACTTAGAAATTTTACATTCGCTTCCTTCATCCAAATCATTGATGTATGTTGTAAGTAACTCGGGCCCGTAGACTGATCCCCTGTGTACCCCACAGATGACTGCCTGTCACACCAAGAAGTCCCATTTATTCCCACTGTCTGTTTCCTGTGTTTTAACCAATTTTCAGTCCATGCCAGTATATTACCCCTATACTGTGTGCTTTAATTTTAGACATTAACTCCATTCTTGGCATTTTATCAAAGGCCTTCTGAAAATCAAGGTCATCAGATCCTCTAGTACTCCTTTATCTGTTCTTAGTTCTGACATTACTTCTTGAATAGCTCCCATCCAGTTTTCCTTTCCAGAGAACCAATATACAGCAATTGGTGCAATAGTTAATGCTGCTGCCGTACAGCTCCAATGAGCTGGATCCAATTCTGACTTCCTGTGCTGTCAGTATGGTGTTTGCATGTTCTACTTCTGACCACATGGGATTCTTCTAGGTGCTCTGGTTTCTTCCCACATCACAGAAAACATACTGGTTGGTATGTTAATTGGCCCCTGTAAATTGTCCCTTTCGTAGGTGGGTGGCAGGAGACTCAGTGGGGTAATTAAAGGGCACATGAGGGAGTATTGATTACAGGAAATTAGGTGGGAAATAGGACTGAGAGGAATACTCTGCTAGCTGGTATAGACTCAGTAAGCTAAATGGCCTCCTTCTAAGTCATAAAAAATAGAAAATATGAGAAATAATTGCATATAAAATTCACCCAACCACATTGAAATTTCCCAGCTTAAGATCAACTTATAAAGGTCAGCTCTTTACAGATTCACTAAACATTGCTCATGGACACAAAATTATATTAATAGTGAACTGCAATTTTATTTGTAATCCATAAAATATAATATTTCGTTAGCAAAGGGACAGAGTGTAATTCAAAAGTGATTGTATTGTATCTAACTGAAGTGCTGACCAGTTTCCACATGGTGTTCTTTGTAGCATATTGGTCATCTGCAGTGGAAATACTCAAAGGCAAAGCTGAACAGAGGAGCAGAAGGATTTAGGTATTCAGATACACCACCTTTAGAAGTCAATGTGTAAACTGATGACAGATATAAAAGAAACCAGAAGGAATCCTATATAAATGTTGGATCCCAAAACACAGAAACTATGATGGTAGAAGCTGTGTGAATCATTGGTCAGGCTGCAGTGAGAGAATTGTGTTCAGTTATTGGTATGATCCTTGAGGAAGGATGCAAAGACAGTGCAGAAGGGTATGAGAGATTGATTACATTGATAACAGGGATGAACTGCTTTGCATAGGAGGAAAGCTATACTGGAACACTTAGAGGAACTTAAGATCCATTCAAAATTTTGAAAAGTTTTACCTAGGTAAATACAAAAACTTATTTCAATTGGCCATTGAATTGGTAACTTGAGGATAGAAACTTAAGATCAGCACCATATGAATGTGGGGACGTTTTGTGATAAAATTGAAGCACACAATTGTTAGCTATTGTTGAAAGGACAAATGAAAGCTATAGTGGAAGGAGAATAGTTATATGGAAGAAGTAAGAGCAAGGGACTAAGTGGATAGTCATTTCAGAAATTAGACATTGACGCATGCTATCAAATGATTTCTTCTGTGCTGTAAAATGTTTAATTCTATTTTATAGCCATAGGAAGGTTTTCATTGATAATAAAGATAATTCTGGATATTAAGAAAGATGAAAGAAGCTGTCTTTTTTTTGTGGGGGAGGGTGAAATCGTGACCAGGAGAAGGTCCTCGTGACCAAATAAGGTGACCAGGACATCTTTCTGCATGGCAAAAGAATCAAATGTAATTAACTGGAGTAAGAACAGAAGTCAGGCAAAGTCTTTGAAGCCAGAATAGCAAATATAAATGGCCCAGGAAGAGATGGAATTGAAAATTCTGCACAGGTCATCTTGTGCTCCCCATTCTGTAACCACACAAAATATCACTTGCCTAGCATTAATCAGCTTTCCCATAGTAACCAGTTCCTGATGTTCTGATCCTTTTTATTCATTTCCCAGATATGGGCAAAGCCAGCTTTTTATGCCCATGCCTTTTAGGAAAGGAGCTGCAGAATTTCCATCCCACAACAAGATGACTTGGAAGAGAACTTGCATTTTATAGGTGGCACACACAGCAGCCATGTTTACTTTAGTAGTAGAGGGAATGAATGTTAAGGCTGGAGGATGGATCCCACTCAAGTGAGCTACTTTATTCTGGATGTTGTCCTGATTCTTGTTCTCTTATCTACTGAATCATTAACCCTCTTGCATTTCATGATTTGCACACTTCAACTGTACTTAAAGTTTGTAATATGTGAAATGCATGGAATCTAATAGCCTTCATTAATCTCAGTTCCTTTATAACTGGCTTTATAGACACTCTGAGTATAGTTTAGTGAGTGTGGAAGTTGTGAAATGCATGAGGATTATCACTGCAAATGAATGAGATTAAAATAGTGTCATTTGGCACATTCTCATAGAGAATGCCAGCTGCCAGGTTATTGATGTCCATCTGCTTAACACCTAGCTATCTTGTCAAAGGATATAAAAATCGATCAGTTCTTCCCTCAGTTATATCAGTCTTTAAAATTAATGAATGGAAGGTTGCAGATATTCATACCTAAATTTCAAGCATGTGAAGATTATGAATGGATTCAGAAAATTTACCCATATATTCCCAAACCCAATAAACATGGCCAGGATGATGCAAAATTTATTCATGAAGAATTGCCAAACAACAAAGATATTGGGTTTTGATTCAGTTAGAAACGTTGTCAGCTCAAAGGATGCCAATCTGTTGATATCTTTTGCTTTGGTAATATGTTCTAATTGATGGAAGGCTGCATGTTTTACAGAGTTCATTGTTCATTTGCACAAAATGCACAAATGGATGTCATGGTAACTCTTCAGGCTCTATAACTAAGTACTTTTGTTTCTTTGATTTTATCACTGTCTTGAATGTATTATTTATTCCTTTCCTATTTGGTGAAAGGTGGCTGTAGCAGATATATGCTCAGGAATTCAGCTGTGCAGATTTTCCAGTATTAAAAAATGTTGCAACCTACCACCTGATGCCACTTCAAAAAATAATTGTGAAATTTGTAGTGTCCTTTCAAAACAGTATTATTTGGCTTCCTTGTGCATTGCTACTCTTTTTCATAATCAACAGGGGTTATTGGATAAATTTCTGGCATTAGTGCAACATTCCTTCACAACTCTATAACTCTAATTCCAATCTCAGTCAACAGACCTTACAGGGTCACATCACAAACAAGCACCACTCATTGATGGCATGCAAGCTACAATCCTTACTAACACATCCACCATAGACGCAATTTCAATGTAGACTAGAGTCAAGAAAGTCTATGTCATTGCACAAATCCTCTTCTTGATCTTTTTTTACTGCAACACCACAACTTCACCTTCAAGCAATGGAGCTAAATGGAATGGAGCTAATCTGGGCAACTGTTCAATCATCCTCATTTTCACTCCCATATTAGATCACCATGAGTTACAGTACACCAATGTTGCTTGTGTAGATAGAACATAGAGTAGTACAGCACAGGAACAGGTCTTTTGGCACATGATCTCTGCACTGACCATGATGCCAATCTCAACCAATCTGAACTGCCTGCGCAAGGTCATATCCCTCTGTTCCCTGCCTTTTCATGTGCCTGTCTAAATGCTGCTTAAATGTTGCTATCACATCGGTTTCTACCACTTCCCCTGGCAGTGCATTCTGGGCACCTGCCACTCTCTGTGTAAAAAAAAACTTGCCGTGTAAATTTCCTTCAAACCTTACCCCTCTCAGTTTAAACCAATGCCCGCTAATATCCGACATTTTCGTCCTGGGAAAAAGACTCAGATCATCTATCCTATCTTTGCTCCTCATAATTTTATGTTCTTCTATCAGGCCACCCCCTCAGTGTCCTACACTGCTTTGAAAACAATCCAAGTCCGTCCAATCTCTCCTTATACCTAATTCTCTCCAATCCAGGGAACATCCTGGTAAACCTCTTGTGACCATTCTCCAAAGTCTTCACATCCTTCCTATAATGCGGTGATCAGGACTACTCCAAATGTGACCCAACTAAAGATTGATACTGCTGCGACGTGACTTACCAACTGTTATACTCAATGCCCAACCAATGAAGGCATTTATGCTGTATGCCTTCTTTATCACCCTATCTACCTGAGTTGCCACTTTTATGGAGTTATGGTCTTGCACCTCAAGATCCCTCAGTACCTCAGTGTACCCCAGGGTCCTTCCATTTACCATATACCTTTCTCTTGCATTTGACCTCCCAAAATGCACCACCTCATACTTGTCCAGATTAAGCTCCATCTGCCCAAATTTCCAGCTGGTCTATATCCTGCTGAATCCTTTGACAACCTTCGTCACTCTCCACAACTCCACCAATTGTTGTGGTGTCTGCAAACTTACTAATAAGACCACCAACATTTTTGTCAAAATCATTTATATAACAAATACACATATATACGTATCACAAACAACAGAGGTCCCAGCACTGATCCCTGTGGAACACCACTGGTCACGGACCTCCAGTCAAAATAACACCTCTCCACCACTACCCTCTGTCTTCTATGACTAAGTCACCATGGATCCCATATGCTTTAATCTTCTGGATCAGCCCACCATGAGAAACCTTGTTAAATGCTTTACCCATATAGACAACATCCACTGCCCTACCCTCATCAATCATCTTGTTACCTCCTCAAAAAACTCAGTCAGGTTTGTGAGGCATGATCTCCCCTGCACAAAGGATATCCTTAACCATCCTTAATACGTACATGCTTTACCAAATGTGAGTAAATCCCTTTCCCAAGAATCTTCTCCAATAATTTCCCTACCACTGATGTAAGGCTCATTGCCCTATAATTTTCAAGGTTATCCTGATTGCCCTTCTTAAACAAAGGTACAATTTTGGCTATTCTCCAGTTTTCTGGAGAATACAAACTCCTCTTAATTAACATCAGGGTCCTCTCTCAGACCAACATCCCCAGGATTGTTCTGCTCACACTTATCTGTCTCTGGTGGGTGGGCTACATTATCCAAACACATTACACCAGACACCCAAAGCAGGCATTCTGCTCTGGGGTCTATTAAGGTGATTTCCAGGAACAAAGAGAAAATCTTTGAAGGAAGTTCTCAAATACTTCTTGGAAAAAAAAGTAATATCCTCTTCAACTCATGGGATCCCAGACCCAAGGCTCCCCAAACTGGCAAAGAAGCATCAAGCACTTCACTTCTTTCTATCTGGAGAAAGTAGAAGCCAAGCCACCATGAACACATAACATCCAGCTTCCCACCAAACCTTAGACAGAGTCTGCAGATCCTGCAGATCAGTTACCTCAGATCCCATGGAATCTCAGTGGAGGCAAACCACTCCCAGCTATGAAGATGTACCTAAGAAGATCTGTGCCTTGCTGTGGTCTGTGGATATCATTAGTCAGGGTGAATTGCTTTCCTGACATCATCATTGGGTTTGTCATAAAATGCCATTATTTTTGATAAATTGTCTGCACATGAATGAGCTGTTTTCTTTCAGAGTTCAATATCCCATGTCTGAGAATTTAGCTGAGCTCTACAAATATGTTGAATTTACTGAGGGTGGGGTTTCCATCTCTTCACACAAATGGCCCTTCCCCAATTTAACCAGACTCCACCACATGAGAATTTGCCAGAATTACACGTTTATTTCATAGTGTATGAATAGTAAAGAACAGCAGTAAAGTTGCATGCAATGACTTGTGAAGGTGGCCAAGTGATAGAGAGATGGTATTATTTCTTTCATCTCCACCCACACTGGTAATGTCAGCAGGGTGTACATTCCTTTTAAAAAAAAGATAAACATATGATTAACAATCGTGCTTCAGCACTGATGGGATTAGGTAATGCACTGAAGCAGATAAATTATGCAAATATCTTTCAAAGCACGTTATGTCTTTTTCCTTGCACCATAGTAACATGGAATAATGAATTTGGCTTTTCATTTTTACTGCTGTTAATTATGTGCTGCTGGAAACTGCAGGAAGGGAGTTTGATAGCTATGAAGTAGGCTGGTTGAGAACAAAGTGCCAATGTAGGGTCATATAATCAATTTAACGGTATTTAAACTCAATGCAAAAGGTTCTGCTTTCTCTTTGGACTGTCAGCTGCTTCAGGAAAGCTTCACATTCAGTCACAGTAAGTCTACATTTGTCCAACCAAAAATAAATAAAAGCAATATGATTAATGGCAAAGGACACACAGTGTCCGCCTGAAGCTGACTATTAACTAATTGGATCACTTCAAATGGTAATGTACTGTGGAGGAGGTTTTGCATATCTAGTAAACAGTGTCATGTATTTCAAAATTATATTAAATGGATGCATGCTTTCCTTACATTTTAACTGTCACCGTTCTGCCTTGATGTCCATCAAAAAATAAGTAATGTTAATTTCTATTGCAATTTGCATGACCTCAGGACATCCCGGATGTCTTTGCAGTCAGGAAAATACTTTTGAACTGTTTCTACTGTTCTGATATAGCAGACAGTCTGAACCTAGAAAGGCCCCTAAAACGTAAGATAAAGATCTGTTTTAGTGACATTGATTGAGAGGTACATTCTGGCCAGGTACCAAGAAAAGTGCCAGAGGATCTTTTGCACCTGAGGGGCAAATGGGCCACATTAACATCTTAAATGAAGATGGCACTTCTGACAATATGGCATTCCCTTGGTGTGACCTTCTAGTGTTATGTAGGTCTGCTTGAAAGGTTATGTACTAAGGACATTAAACTATTGATTTGCCTAATATCAATGTTCCTTGTAATTTAGTGAGGCCAGATATAATTAACACATCCCTAAAATGTGTCCTGCAGTTTAATGAAGGGATTTATTCACACTCAAGGATTTCAGTGAACTCCAGTAATAGGCACTACTGGGACAGGAACCTGTGACCATTCCATTAAGAGGCCCTCAGACTTCCTGAGCAACCAGGTCATTTTTTTCTTTGAGAAGTTTCCATGTAACTGAAATGCTGTGTTCAATCTTGGTATTCCAAGCCCGTATTTATAACTGCCACTTAAATACCCTGTGCTGCAATAATTCTCCTCCTGACTTCCGGACATGAGAGATCTTGGCGTGCTCTTCCTGACATCTTACTTTATAGCCCAGTGAAACCTAGTACGTTTTGCTGGGCTATATGGAAAAAAAAGATTTTTCCAAATGACTGGATTGGTCAGGATAGATGTCAGATATGATTGACAAATGCAGTATTTACTGCCTTTTGCCAGTAACTATGCCCAGTACTTGTGCTGCTCAAGCATGAGGAAAATGTCAAGCCCATGTATCCATGACTGCCCCCATGTGGCACCCTCTTTGGCCTTTCACCTTTAATCACAGTAACTTGCAGATTGGGGCTGCTCTCCTAAATAGCAACTGTGGTCTTAATGTCAATCATGTGCATATCATGTTCAAGCTTTTATCTTCCCAGCAGAATAAGACATTTGTTTTATTCTGATATAAAGCAAACATTTAAAACTGCTTGGCATTTAACATCTGTTTCTTTCTGGTTCCAGTATTTTTTTATTTAAGGAACAAGTACACATTAAGAACATAATCATTTACAAATTTGCTCGGAGATAAAGAAAGGCTGTCACCTGCCAATTCACATGAAATGGCTCAGCTTTGTTAACATATGTCTTAAATGTAACATTGAATGACACCAGAGTGGATTGAGGGACAGAGGAGTGTGCACCATGAGGGACACGGGTGTGTTGACTATGGAGGGGCACAGGACCATAGACCATAGAGGAACACAAGAGTGTCTGGACCAAAAAGACACACAGGAATGTATCAACCATGGTGGGGCGCTGGATAGTATAGACCATGACTGTATAATCCAAGAATGGACACAGGAGTATATGGGCCAAGGAAAGGGGCTGGAATGTATGAACCATTGAAGGGGGCAGCTGTGTATATAGACCGAGAAGAGCAGAGGTATATCCACAGAGGGATAGAAGACTGCATGAACCAAGGTCAGGGGTGTATGGACCATGGAGGGACACAGGGATATATGGATCAACTCTCCTCCTCTCCGAGGAGATTTGTAGTGACCGTGGAGGAGCAGAGAAATGAAAAGCCTAAGGTGGAGCACGGTGGTGTATGAATGGAACATGGAAGGGCACAGGGGTGTATAGAGCATGGAGGGGTGCAAGAGTGTATGAATCAAGCAGGAAAGGAAAGTTGTATGGACTGTAGAGGGGCAGGGGAATGTATGGATCAAGGAGGAGAGTGGTGTTATAAAGACCATGGAGGGGAAGAGGACTGAATAGACTGAGAAGTTGCACAGGGGTATACAAACCAAGGAGGGGCACAGGAATATATGGACCATGTGGGTGGGGGGGGGGGGGGTTGTGGGGGGATACAAGAGAGAATAGACCATGAAAGAAATCGGAGATTGTTGAGATCAAGGAGAGGCACTGGAATATTTAGACCAAGAAGGAGTGCAGAAGTGTATGAACTAGGGAGGGGCGCGAGAGTGAATAGACCATGGAAGGGCACAGGAGTGTATGGACCAAGGAGAAGCACATGAAGGGCACAGGTGTGTATGACCAAGGAGGAACAGATGAGTGAATAGACCATGGAGGGGCAAAGTTTTGTATAGACCATGAAAGGGAGCAGAAATCTAGAGGCCAAGGAGGAGCGCAGAAGTGCTGGAACCATGGAGAGGCACGGGACAGATCAACAAGAAATGCAGGATTATGTTGACGGTGGAGTGGCATAGAAGTGCACAGACTATAGGGGTGGAGGGGTGCAGGAGTGTATAGACCATGGGATTATGGAGGGTCAAAGGACTGTATCGTTCAAGGAGGGGATCAGGTGTGTGTAGACCATGGAGGGATGCAGGATTGTAAAAACAATGGAGGGAGCAGGAGAATGCAGACCATGAAGGGGCAGAGAGGTGTATAAATCAAGTAGGAGCAGAGAAGTGTATGGACAAAGGTGGGGAGCCAGTGTGTAAAGACCAAGGAAGAGAGCAGAGATGTATAGACTTGGAGGGGTAGAGGAGTGCATAAATCATATGCAGGGGCTTATGGACCATGGAAGGGTGCAGGAATGTATTGATCAAGGAGGGGAGCAGAGTTATAAAGACCATGGAAAGGCAGAGGAATGCATAGACCCAAGAGTGACTCAGGAATGTATAGACCAGGGAGGGGTGCAGCATGCCTAGACTGCCATGCAACAGATTTATATATTGACTCAGAAGGACTAAAGTGCAAAGAGAACATGGTGAAGAGGTCAAGGAGGACCACCGAGTGTGCACAATGGACCTTATCTCCCAACCCATTGACCAGCAGTTAATGGAGTAACCACCAGAAACTGTCTTTGTTTCTTTGCTGAGAAATAACATACTTGCTACAGAGGCAGCGAAGCATAGGATCACCCATCTAATTTCTGGGTTCACTGAGTCACTGGGTTCACTAATATGAGGAGAGCTTGAGGAAACCAGGCCAGTATTCTATAGAGTTTAGAAGAATGAGATGCGATTTCATTGAAAATTCTTCCAGGCCTTCACAGGCTGGTTGCAAGGAGGATGGTTCCCTGGCTGGGGAGTCCAGAAACATGGGCCATCATCTCACAATAATGGGTAGGCTGTTTTCGACTGATATCAGGGAAATTTCTTAAGATAAGATATCTTTATTAGTCACATGTACATCAGAACACACAGTGAAGTGCATCTTTTGTGTAGAGTGTTCTGGGGGCAACCGCAAGTGTGGCCACGCTTCCGGCACCTTCATGCTGAAGGTGGTGACTCTTTGCAATTCTCTACCCTGGTGAACAGAAGAGGATCAGTCACTGAGTTCATTCAAAAAGAAATCAAAAGATTTCTGATATTAAGGGAATCAAGGGATATGGAAATAGGGCAGGGAAACTTTGCTGAGGTAAAAGATTAGCGATGATCTTATTGAATAGCAGAGTAGGTTAAAGCCAAAAAAGGCCACCCCTGCAGCTATTTCTTGCAGTTCTATGTTTTCAGTTGGGGAGCGGCCAAATCAACAGAGTGGTTTGCCTATCGCTTAGCTAATTACCTTCCAACTGCCCGCTCACTGGTGAAGCTGGTGTTCCCTGTATGGCAGGGCGGTGGAATCTCCTGGCCATTACAGTGAGAACCTGACCATTCCCAGCTTTTTGGCTCAGGATATGGTGAGGATTAAGTGAATTCTGTAAATGTTATGTGTCTATATAACTGTATAAAATACCAGCTTTCACAATAGAGGTTTATCAGCCAAACATTTAAATGAAAACCCTATTATCTTTTTAAATACTTTTTAAAGATGTTTCCATCTCACTTCCTCCCAGATGATTGACAAGAAAACCCTAGCGGCATTTCTCAGTAATGTCCTCGATTGGGGAGGGAGAGCTGACAGGAGCACCCTAACAAGGATATGGTAGTGATTTTGTCAATATGAACATAAGAACATAAGAAATAGGAGCAGGAGTAGGCCATCTGGCCCGTCGAGCCTGCTTCACCATTCAATATGATCATGGCTGATCTGGCCGTGGACTCAGATCCACCTACCTGCCTTTTCCCCATAACCCTTACTTCCCCTACAATGCAAAAACCTATCTAACTGTGTCTTAAATATATTTCATGAGGTAGACTCTACTGCTTCCCTGGGCAGAGAATTCCACAGATTCACTACTCCCTGGGAAAAGCAGTTTCTCCTCATCTCCATCCTAAATCTACTCCCCCGAATCTCGAGGCTATGTCCCCTAGTTCTAGTCTCACCTACCAGTGGAAACAACCTTCCTGCCTCTATCTGATCTATTCCTTTCATAATTTTATATGCTTCTGTAAGATACCCTGTCATTCTTCTGAATTCCAGCAAGTATAGTCCCAGACGACTCAATCTCTCCTCATAGGCTAACCCCCTCATCTCCGGAATCAACCTGGTGAACCTCCTCTGCACTGCCTCCAAAGCCAGTATATCCTTCCTCAAGTAAGGAGATCAGAACTGCATGCAGTCCTCCAGGTGCAGCCTCACCAGTACCCTGTACAGTTGCAGCGTGACCTCCCTGCTCTTAGATTCAATCCCTCTAGCACTGAAGGCCAACATTCCATTTGCCTTCTTGATAACCTATTGCACCTGCAAACCTACCTTTTGCGATTCATGCACAAGCTCTCCCAAGTCCCTCTGAACAGCAGCATGCTGCAATCTTTCACCATTTAAATAATAATCTGATCTTCTATTTTTCCTTCCAAAGTGGATGACCTCGCATTTACCAACATTGTACTCCATCTGCCAGACCCTTGGCCACTCGCTTAACCTATCCATATCTCTCTGCAGACTCTCCGCATTGTCTGCACAATTTGCTTTTCCACTCAGTTTAGTGTCATCAGCAAACTTAGATATGCTACACTCGGTCCCCTCTTCCACATCGTTAACGTATATCATGAACAGTTGCAGGCCCAGCACCGACCCATGCAGCACCCTGTTCACCACTGATTGCCAACCAGATAAACACCCATTTATTCTAACTCTCTGCCTTCTATTGGTTAACCAATCCTCTATCCATGCTAATACCTTACCCACGACTCCGTGCATCATTATGGATAAGTCTTTTACGCAGCACCTTTTCAAACACTTTCTGGAAATCCAAGTGTACAACATCCAGAACCTGTCTTTGTTTCTTCACTGAGAAATAATATATTTGCTACGGAGGCAGCAAAGCAAAGGATCACAAAGGCTTTGGCCATTTCCACATTACCCAATATTAATTCCCCCTTCTCATCTTCCAAGGGACCTATGTTCACTTTAGCCATTCTTTTCCACTTTATATAATTATAAAAACTTCTACTATTTGTTTTTATATTTTGTTCTAATTTAATTTCATAATCTATCTTCCCTTTTCTTATTGCTTGCTTAGTGGTTCTTTGTTGGACAAGTAAGGTGGACCTTCCCCACAGGCCAATGCTTACTGAGTGATGTAGAGGGTATTGTGGAGCTGGACTGCTGAACTCAGTAGGGAAGTGTGTACGGTCACCAACATTGCCACAGCTAAGCACACTGCAGTTGCAACTGCAGGCATATGCTGGGAGGGTATCAGGTTGGACATGAAAGTGGTTAAAAATGGTCCTGACTCTAAGGTGAAGGTTGTGGTGGTTGGGTGAAGGTTAGGGTGGGGGACCGGGGTGGGGGGGTGGAACTTTCCAGACCCAACTGCTAACCAGTAACTGATGATGATGCACCCCATTTGAAATTACAACAGCTCTGATAACACATCACTTCTGACAGTGCAGCACCCTTGGCAGTGCTTCTTTCCACCCGGAGGCTAGTCATCAAAACTACTTGAAATTTGAACTTGAATGTCCCCTTAAAAGTTATGCGAATACTTAGAGTAACCTTATTGTCTCAGTGCTTTCAGTAACCAAGGCTCTATTGCTAAAGTGAGTGCCGTTCCTATATCTTAAGTGATTTAATCCAGTCATTAACTTTGTTCCATGACATAACTCATGTGGCAAATGGCAGGATATATTTGCTTGAAGACACAAGAGATTGCAGATGCTGGGATTTGGAGCAACAAACAATCTGCTGGAGGAACTTAGTAGGTCGAGCAGCATCTGTTGGGGGAAAGGAATTGTCGACATTTTGGGTCGAAACCCTGCATCAGGAATACATGTTGGATTGATCTACTCAGGTCATTAATTCAGTCTGGCAGCATGGCCAGCTGTCTTTTTGGGGCAATTCCAGTGTGATGATTTAAAAACAATGCAAAGGATCAACAGTATAAATCAACAGTAAAAAGAAAAACAAAAAATATAGAGGCTGGAAATCTGAACTAAAAGCAGAAAATAATGGAAGCACTCAGCAAGTCAGGTAGATCTGTGAAAATGCTTGTTTCAGAGATTGTTAACTTTCTCTTTCTACAGATACAGACTGAGTGTTTCCAGAATTTTTTGTTTAATTGCTGTAAATCAGTTTGATTTGGGGCAATTGCACTGAATAAGACACTGCAACTGAGTGGTATTCCTTCAGGATTTGATTGTTAAGTGCTGATGTGTTTTTAATCACATAGCTGATTCTTCGTGGACACTGGAATTGAGCCAGTACAAATGAGCTTGAAGTTATTTGGTTTCCTTGGAAAGCTGCCTATTTATTGGTAGAGTTTTCACTCTGGACAGAGAGAGGAATTTGCACCCAAAATGATCTTGAAATTGCAATGGTTCACATACAGTTTCAACTTCTGAAAACATTCATTCTTATAAAAATAAAATTAATTTGTTAGTGAACTGTGCAATTGTAATCTATTATTTCTTCCTATCAAAATATACTTAAGGATAGTAAATTAGTGTAGTTTTAGTAATTCAGCAGAAAATGTTTATCAGAAAATGACAGTGATTTTATTGTCTTCAGTCTCCATCTTTCATTAAATGAACTTAAATCAGTAAAATATATATTATTTAATAGATCTATTATTTTTACATTGTCTCAGTAAATTAATTATTATTTGACATGACAAATTATCAAAGCTTTCTTACTTGTGTCTGTGTGCCTGATCAGTTTCACACAGGGGTTTATGGGCTGTTTTATGCTGAAGGTATCAGGGTTCAGAGTACTGGCCCTCAATTCGGCTCCATTGATGGTGCCTTGTTCTACAGCACATGGATTCCATGATCAACTAATTGCATAACGACACACACCTGAGCCCCATCAGGGGCCTAGCATAAGTACCCGGGTTTCTGTAGCACTAGTTGCCAGAATATTGGTCAACCTTTGGGTATACTTTGTCTCCTGGCTGCTTCGAGTGGTCAGCTCTAGAGCAGTCCCGTTTTCACTGTTCCTCTTAGGATATCCAGTTTTTGTGTTGGAACTCCACCTCAGATCCCTGAGGCAAGATTCCTTCCAGTTGCTGCCTGTGTTTGGTTCTTAGAAGGCATCCTGACTCCAGTCTCATACCAGCATGCCGCATTTGGGTTCTCTGCGAGCTTGCTCAACATTGTGACAGAAGGATGGCTGTTAGCAGCTGGCGGAGTCTTATCATAGGGAGGCCTTCCAACCTCTGGAGATTGACATAATCAAAGGTCAATTTAGATGTAAATTGAATCCTTAAAGCTAAAATCAGAGTTAAATTTCTTTCTTTTAGAAATGGGAATTGCAGGGCATGAGCTGCTTCTTTTGAATCTGAATCATGAAAGTCAAATAAACGAGGCTGTTCTCCCTCTTGCCCTTCTTGACATGTTTCAGTGCTCAAAGTTTAAATCATAACAATCTATGGAAGCAATGTTCTGCCTTGTTGATTTAGTGAAAGCCACCACTACCTAAAACAATAAATTATTGGTCATCTGACCTGGGTATAGGGGTGAAAGACTAATCCAACCATCTAGTAGCTGATTCCCTCTGAAGTTTCCCTCAGGATAGCTGGCACTTGTTCCGCACGCAGTTTTATCTGGTTTTGAGGGCAGGCAGGGTAGTGTAGCAGTTAGCATAACACTGTTACACCACCAGTGACCCAGGTTCAATTCTGACTGCTGTTTGTAAGGTGTTTGTACATTCTCTTCTCCCACCCCCCCGGTCTGTCTGCGTGGGTTTCCTCTGGGTGCTCCAGTTTCCTCCCACATTCTAAAGACGTACAGGTTAGGAAGCCGTGGGCATGCTATGTTGGTGCTGGAAGTGTGGCGACACTTGCAGGCTGCCCCCAGAACACTACACAAAAAATGCATTTCACTGTTTTGATGTACATGTGACTAATAATATTTTATCTTGTATACATAGTGTAATTAGAGAACTGAGTCAACCACTTACACCAGTTCTCCTTTCCTCTGTTTATATACTCTGCATCATCTAGGCTAAAAATAGGAAAAGCATAAACATACACATACACCACAAATTGGTGATGAGGATAGAAAATTGCTGATGCTGAACAAGGGGATATAGTTACAAGATAAGAGGCCAGTCATTCTCTTGGAGGGTAGTGAATCTCTGGAATTCTTAGCCCCAGAGGGTGGTGGGGGCCATATCATTAGAAAACTTTAAGGTGGAGATAGACAAATATTTGAAAGATCAAACAATTGAGGGCTATGGGAAACTTCAACAGAAGAAGAGTTGAGAGCAGCGTAGATCAACCATGATCATATTGAATGGCGGAGGCAGGCTTGAGGAAACCTGGTAGCCTACTCCTCCTCCTATTCTCCTTGTGTGTTCTTGAGAGTGAGGAGAATGGTGTTAGGTTACAGAATGATATTGATCAGTTGGTAAGTTGGGCAGAGCAACGGCAGATGGAATTTTATCCTGATAAATGCAAGGTGGTGCATTTTGGGGGGTCTAATAAGGGTAGGACCAACACCCTGAATGGTAGGGCCCTAGGAAGTATTGAGGAACAGAGGGATCTTGGCCTACAAGGCATATGGGATGCAAGCCTTCATTAGCCAGGGCATTGAGTATAAGAGCATGAACTTGAAAAATCTTTGGTTTGGCCACAGCTGACATATCGCGTGTTGTTCTGGTTGCCACACTATGCCATGACACAAATATTACTGACAAAGAGTGCAGTGAACTTGAAACATTCAGAACTATTGAAGACTTTAGAAGAGAACTTTAGAATATCAACAAATAGAACTATCAATAGTTGTGATCATTATGCTGATCAATCAAAATTAATTGGCAAAAATTGGCACAGATAATTGAAGGCAGAGTGGAAAGAGGTATTCAGTATGGATGCTTCAAATTCAGGGTATTACAGGGTACAATATCTCTATCAAACCAGTTGCAGAACTTGACCTGTATCACATATGTTAAAAGAGCAGGTGGAAGAGGATTGATAAATTGGCACAAAGTGGAATTCTAGTGAAGATAGACCAGTGGTGGTACAACATAAATCATAGTAATGCTTAGAATGTACAGGATGGTTTGACCATGTGAGGATTACAAGATGACTTTGGACCAGGCAGCTGATGAGCAGTACCCATTAACTACTTCACAGGGTTCTTGAGCAGATTTAGCATGAGTCAAGTTTTCACCAAGTTAGTCCAGTCACATGCATGTGTTCTGTTGAATGCAGATAGGAAGTCAGCAACCTTTGACAATTGCTACACACAATGGTGTGTATTCATGTACAAAACTATCTGATAGTGTGAAATAATCTCCAAAAATCTTTAAAGCATGGATAAAATATTACAAGAAATAGGTCACTTCCTGCATAATCAAGATAATGTCCTAATAACTACAAATACCAAAGAAGAAAGTCGTCATATAGTAGGCGTATTCAGATGGTTACATAAATGTAAAGCTCAAAGAAGCAAGTACTTGTATAAAATGTAGCTTAATCTTGGGCTAAAAGTAAAGGCACATGGTTTGCAGTCAATCAAACAAAAGGTGGAAGTAAATGTCAAGGCAAAGAAACCTGGAATTTTTGCAGAGCTCAGATAATTCCTCAGCATGATAGAAGGCAATGCTGGATGGTTGCCAGTTGAAGATGTGGCAAAGAACACCAAACAGTAAGAAGAGTTTGGACAATGGCTCTTTGTTAGTTCACTATAATACAGAATTAAGGCATGTGTGTTGTTCTTCAGATTATGGATGGGGACCTGTAATAAGTGATGATAATGGATGATAGTTAAAAAAACAATGGTATTTGTGTCAAATACATTGATGAAGAATGAGAGAAGCCACGCACAAATTGAGAAGGTCATTAGGAAACGCCTTTGGAGTGAAACAATTTCATCAATTCTTCTTGAGCAGATTTTTTATCTCAGTACATACCAGAAACCTTTGTTAGCAATGTTTGATCCAAAGTTGGCAGCCCTGACAATAGCTGCCTATAGAACATGAGCATTAGCATGACAACATGCACATACAGTATATATTACTGGTTCTCTGATCGCAATTTGAATATTAAATTGAATATTAAAGGTTTGAAACAAAATGCCAGATGCATTGTCAAGTTATATCAGAATTTAGATGAATATTTGAAGATGATTTTCTAGTTACATCAATAAAGAAAGGTGAAAAAGCACAAAGGCACTTTCTTCTAAAATTAATATATGCATGAAATCCAAAAGGGTGTACTAAATTAGACAAATGTACAAATGAAGACACAAGGCAATACTATAACCAACGATATTAGTTACTGCCAGAATTTATCCTGAACTGGGGCAGAGCAAATTTTGGAGTCATTGGGTGGGATCTTGCAGTGGTTGATTGGGCAAGATTATTTGCAGGGAAATGAGTGTCTGCCAAGTGGGAGGCCTTTAAAAGTGTGATGTCAAGAGTATAGAGCGTGCATGTTCCTATTAGGGTGAAGGGTAAGGCTGGCAGGTTTTGGGAACCCTGGTTAACAAGAGGTATTGAGGCTCTGGTTAAGAAAAAGAGGGAGGCCTACACTGCGCATAAGCAATTGGGAACTAGTGAATCTCTTGATGACCATAGAACAGTATGGCACAATACAGGCCCTTCAGCCCACAATGTTGTGCTGACCTTTAAACCTCACCTAAGACTATCTAACCCCTTCCTCCCACATATCCCCCTATTTTAAATTCCTCCATATGCTTATCTAACAATCTCTTGAATTTGACCAATGTACCTGCCTCCACCACCACCCCAGGCAGCGCATTCCATGCCCCAACCACACTCTGGGTAAAAAAAAACCTCCCTGACCACAAGAAGTGTAGGAGTGCACTTAAGAGAGAAATTAGGAGGGCAGAAAGAGGCTAAGAGAAGGATCTGGCAGGTAAGGTGAGGCAAAATCCCAAGAGATTCTATAGGTATATTAAGAGTAAAAGAGTGGTTAGGGAGAGAATGGGTCCCCTTAAAGATCAGCATGGCTGTCTGTGTGTGGAACCAAAGGAAATGGATGATATTTTTAAAGAATATTTCTGCTCAGCTTTTACTGTGGAGAAAATGATGGAAGCTAAAGAAATGGGGGAAATGAGTGGTGTTGTCTTGGACCACATACGAATTAGCAGCGAGGAGGTATTGGAGGCCTTAAAGTGCATCAAGGTGGATAAATCCCCAGGGCCTGAACTGGTGCATTCTTAGACCTTGTGAGAAGCTAGAGAAGATATTCCTTGCAGAGATTTTTGCTTCATCTCTGGCTACAGGTGAGGTTCTGGAGGACTGGAGAGTGGTTAATGTGGTACTGTTGTTTAAAAGGAGTAGCAAAAACAACCCAGGAAACTACAGGCTGGTGAGTCTGACATTGGTGGTGGGTAAGTTGCTGGAGGGGATTCTGAGGGACAGGATCTACCAACATTTGGAGAGACGGTCTGATTTGGGACAGTCAGGATAGCTTTGTGCGTGGGAGGTTGCGTCTAACAAATCTCTTGGAGTTCTTCGAGGAAGTAATCAAGAGGATAGATGAGGGTAGGGCAGTGGATATTGTTTATATGGACTTTAGCAAGGCCTTTGACACGGTCCCTCATGGTAGGTCTGGAAGGTTAGATCACATGAGATCCAGGGGGAGATAGCAGATTAGATTCATAATTGGCTCAATGATAGGAAGCAGAGGTTGATGGTCCGGGGTTGTTTCTTGGACTGGAGGCCTGTGTCTAATAGTGTGCCACAGGGGTCAGTGCTGGGACCTTTGTTGTTTGTAATTTATATAAATAATTTGGATGTGAATGTACAAGGCATGGTTAGTAAGTTTGCGGATAATATTAAATAACTGGTGTTGTAGATAGCATAGATGGCTATGAAAAATTACAGGGGGATCTTGATCAGCTACGTATGTGGGCTGAGGATTGGCAAATGCCTTTCAATCTAGATAAGTGTGAAGTATTCATTTTAGGAGATCAAACCAGGGTAGGACTGGGACAGTGAATGATAGGACCCTGGGGAGTGCTATGGAACAGAGAGACCCAGGAGTGCAAGTGTATAGTTCACTGAAAACGGTGTCACAGATAGATAGGGTGGTTAAGAAGACATTTGGCATGCTGGCCTCCATCAGTCAGGGCACTGAATATAGGAGTTGGGAAGTTATATTGCAGTTATATAAGGCATTGATGAAGCCATATTTAGAGTATTGTGTACAGTTTTGCTTACCCTGTTACAGGAAAGATGTTATTAAACTAGAAAGAGTGCAGAAAAGATTTACCAGGATCTTGGGGGCCTGAGTTACAAGGAGAGGTTGCGTAAACTAGGAATTTATTCCCTGGAACATAGGAGGTTGAAGGGTGACCTGATAGAGGTATATAAGATCATAAGGGGCATAGACTGGGTGAAAGCACATCGTCTTTTTCCCCAGGGAGGGGGTGCTAAAAACAAGAGGGCATGGGTTTAAGATCAAAGCCGAAAGATTTAAAAGGGACATCAGGGGCAGCTTCTTCATGTAAAGAATTATCTGCCAGAAATAGTGGTTGAGGTGGGCATATTGGCAACATTTAAAAGCCATCCAGATAAGTACATGGATAGGAGAGGTTTAGAGGGCTATGGGCCAAACGCAGGCAGATGGAACTAGCTTGCTGGGCAACAGAGTCGGCATGGACAAGTTGGGCCAAAGGGCCTGTTTCCATGCTATATGACTCTATGATAACAGCGTTTTGTTAAATGGGGACAAAGAGTTGAAATGCCAAAGGGCCTGTTTCCATGCTATATGACTCTATGATAACAGCGTTTTGTTAAATGGGGACAAAGAGTTGAAATGCCAAATGTATTGAGAAGACCAATTTTAAAAGGATATCACTCTGAATTTGTGAACATGAGGCCTATATGGAAGTTTTGTTGGTTGGTCAGGACTAGATAAAGATCTTGAAGAACTAACAGATAAATGTACTGTCACGATTCCGGAGTTAAAGACCTTAAAATAATCAGAAGTGGCCAATTATACAACTTCAAAGATGACACATTCATTATTTTATTTGATAGTTCTTAGTACTCATGTATAATCACTCAGATGGATCTTGGTGAAACATGTTGTATTCAGTAATGTAACAGATTGTACTTTTGAAGAATTGATATCCATTTTCTCATGTAATGGCTTATAAGAAAATCTAGTCTTGAATAACAGTCCTCAATTTTGATGATTTCCATTTGAGCACTTAAGGGAATTTTTACACACTGATATCACATCTTATTCAGCATTAAAAGGGGTGGTGGAGAGACCAGTGAGATTTGTCAAAGAGGCACTAAAGAAACTGGTTTAAGAAGGTTGCTCAAATTTAACAAAAGAATTTGATTACAAATTTCAAATTTCTTGTAAGACTACAGAAGGACACTACATTCCACAACAGGTTATACTCCTGAGTTACTAATGTGTTGAAGACTTGGAACATGATTGGGTGTAGTTCACTCAAATCTTGAAAAGTGAAAGAGAAGCAATTGAGATAGAAACAAAATTATGACTCAGGTCGTGGGAAGAAAAAAATTCAAACAATGTGACATAGTTCATAAGTTGACACCACCTAGCAAATCTGATATTCAGAAATGCAGTGATTGAGTGAAAGCTGAAATGTGATACAAAGATATCTTGTGGAAAATCATAAATGTACACATAAACAATTTGATTCCAGCTAGAGATATACCTGGAGGGTTCTGTGAGTATGAGTGTATACCTGAGGTTGATCCAGTGGAGACTGTGGAAGAAATTACAAAAGACTGTACTGAACTGAGTGAAGAGGTGACTCAAGTATATGGATACTTGATGAGCAAGGGGATGAAAGTTTACCACCAACAGACAGGAATGTGGAGATGAGATTACAATCAGAGCAGCCATGGCCTTATTAAATGGGGGAACAGGCTTGATGGGCCAAGTGGACTAATCCTGCTCCATATTCAGGATTATGTGTCTTCAACACATAGTGACTGGATGGAACATCAATGACGCAAGTTCCTTCAAGAAGATCAAAGGAACTTGGAAAGCGTGAACAGGTTAAACATGCAAACAATCTGTATACATGAATCATTCTAAAAAAGGGGAAAGTAGTTTAATGAATGTAAATGCATGACATGTATATATGATGTATGTGCAGATGCATGAAGTAGTTAGTTGAATAAACCTGTTGCAGCTTTCCATGTTTCTCCATGTATTCAGCATTGTCTGGGTTCAAGGTATGGGATGCTAACGTTCAGTTACATTACAAGTGACAGCAGTGTGAGCTGCATAGATCCTGACAGAGGTATCACCTGAAGCTGTATTTTGATAGAGAGCACAGTTGTGCTCATAGAGGCCACTTAGAAACGTAGAAAAACTACAGCACAATTCAGGCCCTTCAGCCCACAAAGCTGTGCCGAACATGTCCCTACCCTAGAAATTACTAGGCTTACACATAGCCCTCTATTTTTCTCAGCTCCATGTACCTATCCAACAGTCTCTTAAAAGACCCTATCGTATCCACCTCCACCACCGGCAGCCCATTCCACGCATTCACCACCCTCTGAGTAAAAAACTTACCCCTGACATCTCCTCTATCCCTACTCCCCAGAACCTTAAATCTATGTCCTCTTGTGGCCACCATTTCAGCCCTGGGGAAAAGCCTCTGACTACCTATTCAATCAATGCTTCTCATCATCTTATATACCTCTATCAGGTCCCCCCCATCCTCCGTCGCTCCAAGGAGAAAAGGCCGAGTTCCCTCAACCTGCTTTCATAGGGCATGCTCCACAGTGTTCCCTAAAATGGTCCCCATGTTCCACCTGAATCCTTGAATTTTTTGGATTCGGACTTCTCTCTGGTTTAGGCATGATGTGCAAGCTCACTGACAGGCTGCCCAGTGCATTTCATGTTCTCTTGACTTCCTTTGGTAGCCTGGTCATGATGCAAAGCCCCCACCTGACAGCCACCTGCAATGTGCTTCTGCAAAGTGATTCACTACTTGGGCAACTCCTCTAACCTCCTCATGGAATTGTTATGGCCTGTAGAAGACCATTTGATCCACTGAATATAGATCAGCTCCTTGTAGAGCAATGGTTGAAAAGTCAGTTGCTGTGGTTAGCCTGCCTGTTCCAAGGTCAGCAAACTATTTTCCCTCCAATGCCTATCTAATTTCCTTTCAAAAACCCTGCTTGATTCTCTTTCCAACACTCCTACAGGTTAAAAAACATTGCCCCTCACATCACACCCATTATTTTAAATCTGTATTTCCCAGTCCTCAAACTACCCACTAATAGGCATAACCTTTTAGTGCTTAAACCTTCCATCAGCCTACTTTACTCCACTTCTATCAATGTACTTTAGGTTCTAATTAGTTTCTCCACTGACATCTCCTAGTTAAATTCTTTATCTTTGGAACCTTTTTTCTGGATTACAGCATGACCCAGTCCACCTTCCTTGATCCTGACCATGTCTCTTCTAGGCCATCAAATATTGAACTAGCATGAATATAGATAGCTGTGTCAATGCATTCACAGTTTAATATTTCTATTTAATAGTTGATCACGTGTCAAAATGATTCTGGCCGGAGTCATTTTGAAACCCGATCAGTTATTAAATGAAAATGTTAAACTGGATCAAGCATTGTAGCTTTAGCCTGGCTTTGTTTCTGCCCTTTAACCATTTTCAAGTCCATACTACCATTTAACAAGTTTCTAGTGTGACATAGAAGTAAAAAAACCAACTGCACCTCTTCATCAGTGTACTCCCAGAGCACTCTTTTAAATATGTCAGGCATGACTTGGTTTTTAAAATTTCTGCTGCCTGTGTTTAATTAATCCTCATCTCTCTGGCGGAAGTACTGTCTTTTCTCAAGGGACACTCACCACCAGCAGTAGGCTAGCTGTCCTGAAGTTAATTGGTTTGCCCCTTTCTCTCTTTTCAGCAGAGGTTATCTTGCAATGTTCCAGTCCACTGGCACACACACAGTGAGCATCGAGATACACGCATATAATGAAAGATTAGAAAATTGTTGAATATCTCAAAGAAGACAAAAGAAACAAAATTTAGAATGGAATTTCAGAGCCTGCATATGGCCGTCAAAGATAAGAACAATTAGGAATCAGAAAACACAGAGGTGTGGAGCTGGAGATTATAAAGGGAAGAAGGGGAGAGGCCATGTAGTCTCGTTGATAAAATTCTCCAGCCTTGGCAAATCCCCATAAATGTAATTGTCTAGTGCCATCATTGCCTTCCTGTAAAGTGGTAACCAGAACTGTACTCAGCACTCATATTGTTCAGGTAGCACCTTTGCATGAACACAGCCTGCTTGGAATTTGTTCATCTTCCTGCTATTTGTTTCTCTCTAGGGAAAGCGAGGTAGACGAGGCCTCTCTGGAAAACCAGGACCCCCTGGACCACCTGTAAGTTCATTTATTAGTCTCTAATGCATGTTACTTAATGCCCTCTTTGTTTTGTTTGGCCCTGGGGCTCAAGTTTGAAGCTGGCACAGTTTGAAAGGATAGATGGGTGTGAGAGCATTTAACCAAAGGAGTCTTAACATCCCAGGAAATGCCATAACAACAAAAACAATAACAAGAAAGAGGGAAGCTGATTGGGAATATGATGAGATTGTCAAATCAAGAGGCATGTTTCAGCAACAGGAGTGCTAAGCTAGGTATGGTATTGGCTGATGTCATGGACAGAGAAATGTGCACCCTTAGCGATAGCATAGAAAATTGGTTAAGATTTCAGCTCAGGATCAGATATAAACCCAAGGTTGTGAAGAGAGTGGTTTGGTTTTAGATTCTTGCTAGGAAAAATAATAAGTTCAGTGACTGGGAATGCATTTTGTGATGGGAATAGAAGATGGATTTGCAAGTCCTAATATTTAGTTGAAGGAAATATCTGTCCATCCATTACTAGATGTCGGTCATTCAATTTGACAATATGTAAATACTGTAGTTCAGGAATCACAACGGGTGTAGTTAGGGTAGAGCTGGGTAATAGAAAAAAGAGGAACTCAGCAGGTCAGGCAGCATCTGTGGAGGGAAATGAGCAGTTAACGTTTTGGGTCAACTGGACTGTTAAGAGTAGAGGGGAGATAGCTAGTACACAGAGAGGGAGAGGTGGGGCAAAAGTTGGCAAACAATAGGTGGATCCAAGTGAGGCGAGGTGATTGGCAGATGGAGGCAGGGGGAGGGAAGGGTAGAGATAGTGACAGGGGCTGGGAGGTGATAAGTGGAGACAACAAAGGGCTGCAGATGGTGGAATCTGATAACAAAGGAACGTGAAGAGTGGAACCAAATAAGGGAGGGATGGTGGGCAGATGGGAACATGGGGGGAAGGGATAGGGAACAGAGAATCAGAATTATCATCACTGACATATGTTGTGAAATTTGTTGTTTTGCGGCAGCAGTACAGTGCAAGATACAAAGACATAAAAATTACTATAAGTTACAAAAATAAATAAATAGTGCAAAAGAGGAATAATGAGGTAGTGTGCATGGGATCACGGACTGTTCAGAAACCTGATGGTGGAGAGAAAGAAGCTGTTCCTGAAATGTTGAGTGTGGGTCTTCAGGCTCCTGTACCACCTCCCTGATGGTAATAATGTGAAGAGGGCATGTCCTGGGTGATGAGGGTCCTTAATGATGGATACTGCCTTCTTGAGGCACCACCTCTTGAAGATGTCCTCGATGGCGGGGAGGATTGTGCCAGTGATGGAGCTGGATGAGTCTACAACCTTCTGCAGCCTCTTTCGATCCTGCACATTGGAGCCACCATACCAGGCGATGATGCAACCAGTCAGAATGCTCTCCACTGTACATCTGTAGAAATTTGCAGGGGTCTTTGGTGACATACCAAATCTCCTCAGACTCCTAATGGGAGGAGTGTGTGGGTGATTGGCTGATGGCGTAGGTGGGGATGGGAAAGAAACTGGGTGATAGGGGGCTGTGGGTGGTGGTTTCAGAAAGAAGTGGGTGTGTGAGAGGATAGATCAGAATGAGAGAGAAAGGGACAGAGGGGGAGTAGGTTACCAGAAAATGGAGAATTCAATGTTCATGCCATTGGGTTGTAGACTACCCAGGCAGAATACGAGCTCTGTCCTCGAATCTGCATTTGGCCTCGCCCTGGCAGTGGAGGAGGCTGAGGATAGAAAAGTCAGTGTGGGACTGGGGAGGGGAATTAAAAATGCTGGCAATCGGGGTTGTGACGGACGGAGTACAGGTGCTTGGTCTTGCAGGTATTCACCCTTAACAACAATAATTGATTAAGCACAGAGAGAATCTCTATTAACTGATAAATGCCTATATTGGTTCGGTTAACAACAAACATGCAAGTCATACAAAACTAAATATCTGTGCACACACCCACTAGGTTTCTCTGACCCTCCCTGAACAGTCAAAGAATAGAAAAGGTAGTACCCAGGAATAGGAGTTCATGCTGGCCAGACGTTCCTCTTGATCCCAACATAATCTCCACATTTCGGATGTGGGTTTATCCACTTCTGTGATGATTGGTCTCCAGAGTTTTTGCTGCTTCTACACCTGAAACCCTCCATTCTTATCCTCTTTCTTATCAGATCGAATTGTTGTGTTTCAATTTCATGGTTCAGGCTCATCTCACTGCCCTGTGTCAGCTTCTGATTGCATCTGGCCTAGGCTACAAGCAGTATTACTTTATTGCTCTTTCACCAGACTTGTGACTCATGTAACTTTTTTTGTTTTCTCTGAGACAAACCAGTTCAAACCACTTTAGCCAGGTTAGCCTAACACTGGGCTCAGGTTACTTCAGGTCATAGGCTGTTCTTTCCACAAGCCTACGATTTCTATCTAACCAAATAAACAGCTTCTTATTTGGAAATGATCTCAGGTTTAGCAGATCATTGGCAAGGACCTCATTGTGTCCACTTTCAGTTGCTCTGATCAAACCATCCCTGAGCAAGAACCAGTTCACAAAAGAATTCACAAAATGGTGACTGCAAGAACAGTCTCACAAAATAGCAGCCTCCATTCCTTCAGCCACATGGCAAGCACAAAGACACTTAGTTTGTCTGCTTCTACTGTTCTTGGCTTACCCTACCTCGATGTTTTGCAGATTTTAATTTTTTCTGCTCTGGCCAACATTGGCAAAGTGGTTGCCTGGTTTGTGCTTGGTCTCACAGACATAGAGAAAGCTACCAATGCAATAGACAAGGTTGGAGGAGGTGTATGTGAATCTCTGCCTCACCTGGAAGGGCTGTTTAGGTCCTTGGACAGAGGTGAGGGTGGAGATGTAGGAACAGGTGTTACCTCCTAAGGTTACAGGGGAAGTGCCTGGGGAGGGACGAGGGGTGGGTGTGGAGGGTTGAGTGAACCAGAGAGTCACAGAGAGATTGGTTCCTGGGGAAAGCAGAAGAGACTAGTGTGGGGAAGGTGTGGTGGAATCGCATTGTAGCTGGTGGAAATGTTGAAAAATCATATGCTGGATGCAGAGTCTGGTGGGGTAAAAGGTAAGGACCAAGGGGACTCTGTCTGGGTTCTGTCTGAGGGGAGGTGGGGTGAGAACAGAGGAGATGCTTTTAGTGCTGAGGGTAAGAGGAGATGCAGGTGAGGGCTCCATCAATGGCAGTCAGAGAGAAGCCACGTTTCCTGAAAAAGGAGGATATCTCAGATGTCCTGGAGTGGAAAGCCTCATCCTGAAAACATCCTGGATATGTAGGTATTTGGATGGACATGGCCTGTTTAAGGAGTAGGGATAATCAACATGGCTTTGTTCACGGTAGGTCATGTCTAACCAATCTCATAGAGTTCTTCGAGGAGGTTACCAAGAAGGTCGATGAAGGGAAGGTGGTGGACGTTGTCTACATGGACTTTAGCAAGGCCTTTGACAAAGTCCTGCATGGGAGGCTGCTCCAGAAGGTTAAGTCGTCTGGCATTCAGGATGAAGTAGCCAATTGGATTCAACATTGGCTTAGCGGGAGAAGCCAGAGAGTGTAGTAGATGGTTGTCTCTCTGACTTGAGGCCTATGACTAGTGGTGTGCCACAGGGATCGGTGTTGGGTTCGTTGTTGTTTATCACCTATATTAATGATTTAGATGATAATGTGGTAAACTGGATCAGCAAATTTGCAGATGACACCAAGACTGGGGGCATAGTGGACAGTGAGAAAGGCTATCAAAGCTTGCAGTGTGATCTTGACCAGCTGGGAAAATGGGCTGAAAAATGTGATGTGCTGAATCCACTACTTTCTGCTGCTTTTTAAATTCCTGTGCATTCAAATTGCCATACGAGATAATGATGGAACCAGGCAGGACACTTTCAACAGTACATATGTAGAGTGCTCGGTGACTGGTGGTTTTGCTGTGTTGTGGTCCTGATGCAAATCCCTGCCATCCCCAGCCTCTATGATAACAAGGACAATGGTTGTTGCTGATTATTGAGCTTGTTACCCTGGGAACAAGCTGTTCAGCCAAGCAAAGAGAGGGGGACACAGCAGCTTCCATCACATTCAACAGGAGGGGATGAGAGAGACTGTGTGATCGGGACATACTACCAACACAAGAAGCAACTGTCGCTAGTCCCCAGAAATGGCCAGAACTCACCATGCCAGTCAGTCTGCAGCCCTGAGCCCTTCGTCTCAGCACTGAGTGGCTGCACCCACTTGCCATAGCCTGTCCATCGCCAGCCCTACAGGCGGCAGCACCAGACTGAGCCCTGAGCAATTTATTGCACTGGAGGAGGGCAGGAGTTCACATCAGATTATCAGCACAGCAACGAAAAGCAGTGGGGAGGGCAGGAGTTCGCATTGGGTTCTTGGCATAACAGCACACAGCCTGAACACATGTCTTCTTTAAAGTAGTGGAGGCGTACACCTGTGGATTTTCAGGCAGGGGTAGTAAGAGCACCATTACAATTCAGTATCTGTGGGGTAGAGCAAGTGTATTTTACAAAGTCCCTTCATAGTGATACATAAAGCTGCATTTACCAGAACTGCTCCTACTTTCCTGATTCAACACTCCCATCATATGCAACTTGTGTCAGGAACTGTCATTTGAAATAAAAACAAAAAACACTGAACATACGTAGCAG
Source organism: Pristis pectinata (assembly GCF_009764475.1). NCBI lineage: Eukaryota > Metazoa > Chordata > Chondrichthyes > Rhinopristiformes > Pristidae > Pristis > Pristis pectinata. Next base: position 19,801,485 of record NC_067414.1, read on the forward strand.
GTCATGGAGAGCAAAGCAGGTCAATGACCTTTCAACAAAACTGGGAAAAGTAAGAAATCAAGTGTATTTTAAGTTGGAGAGAAGAGGGAGAGTTGGAAAGAATAAAGGAAATGTCTGTGATGAGATGGAGAACAAGAGAGACTGTAACACAGATGGGATTGCTAGCTAAGAGATGGCAATGATGGCTTGATATTTGAAACAGATCTGTCTGAAAGAGATTAATCAGAATAGAGGAGAGAGAAAAGTGTGCTGAAAATGTGACATACAAAACACAGCAGTTGCTGGAAATCTGGAAATTCAAGAATGAATGGAGAAAGAAAAACTGAGTTTACAGTATAGGTTCATCAACTTATAAAGTTTTCATCTAATTATAAGTCATTTTATTTATTAAGTATCTATTTGCAAGATATAACCTGACATTTTCTGCACTACCATTCCTCTTCTCTATTTAGAAGTGATTGCATACGCTTAACTACAACCAGCTGTGAATGTAAGTGGCATTTGAGTGGATGATATTGCAGGCAATACTGTGATTTTAATTTTTTAACTATTCATACATAAGATTTGTCCTCACCCCCTTGCAATAAGATGGTTAATTTGTTAATAAAGTAATTTATCTTCTTGTTCCTGCGGTATTTTCCTTTCCTTCTCTGGTTAGTAGGTTTGTGGATGACACTACAATTGGTGGTATAGTGGACAGTGAAGGAGGTTACTGTATCTAAGGTTTCAACGGGATCCTGATCAACTGAACCAGTGGGCTGAGGAATAGCAGATGGAATTCATTTCAGATAAATGTGAGATGTTGCATTTTTGTAGGACTCACACAGTAATTAGTAGAGCCCTGGAGTGTGTTGTGGAACAGAAAGACCTAGGGGTGCAGGTACACAGTTCCTTGAAAGTGATGACACAGGCAGACAGGATGGTGAAGAAGGTGTTTGGCATGCTTGCCTTCATTGGTCAGGATATTGTGTACAGGAGTTTGGACATCATGTTACATCTGTACAAGATGTTGATTAGGCCACATTTGGAGTACTGCGTACAGTTCTGGTCATCCTGCTGTTGGAAGGATGTCATTAAACTGGAAGGGGTGCAAAAAAGATTTACGAAGATGTTACCGGGACTGGAGGGTTTGAGTTATAAAGAGAGGCTGGATGGGCTAGGACTTTTTTCCCTGGAGTTTTGGAGGCTGAGGAGTGATCTTATAGAGATTTATAAAATTATGAGGGGCATAGATAAGGTGAATGGTCACAGTCTTGTCCTGAGGGTAAGGGAGTCCAAAACTAGCGGGCATAGATTTAAGGAAAGAGGGGAAAGATTTGAAAAGGATCTGAAGGGCAACTTTTTCACACTGAGGGTGGTGAGTATATGGAATGAACTGCCAGAGGAAGTGGTAGAGGTGGGTATAATTACAACGTTTAAAAGACATTTGGACATGTACATGGATAGTAAAGGTTTAGAGGGATATGGGCCAAATGCAGGCAAATGGGATTAGCTCAGCTCGGCAACTTGGTTGACATGGACGTCTTGGGCCGAAAGGGCCTGTTTTCTATGACTCTATGACTTCTCCGACAACAAACAAATAGAAAGCTGGAAATGAACAGTTAGATCGTCAATTGCTGAAGGATTGCAGTAGGGAAGAATGGGGAGAGCTCTGAAGGAAATGCCCATTCGAAAGATACAATTCTGCTACAACCCTGGGGCTGTCCTGCCCTTTAGAAAGTTTTTTTTTTACGTTGAGAGTGGTAGGTACCTGAAACTTGCTGCCAGGGAAAGTGGTGAAGGCAGTTACAATAGCGACATTTAAGAGGCATTTAGACAGGCACATGAACAGGCAGGGAGTGGAGGGATATAGACTATGTGCAGGCAGAAGGGATTAGATTAAATTGGGATTATGGTCAGCACATGCATCATGGGCTGAAGGGCCTGATTTCCCTGTGCTGTACTGTGCAATGTTTTATGTTCTATGTTTTAAACTAATGGCATGGAATCTCTGACAACTTGAGAGAGCTTGTTAAATTCTTGTCTGAAATGTAGCACCTCAGATAGTGCAGCACCCCCTCAGCCCTGCATTGAAGGGTCAGGCTAGTTCTGTGCTCATATCTCTGGAGGAGCACTTGAATTCCCAAGTTTCTACTCCATGGCAAGATCGTTATTCACTGAATCAATAATGAGCAAGAGTAACTCTTTATTTTCTTTTCAGAATCTTCTCACTATTGGCATGGACAGTATGTTACTAAAATATCCACCTGTAGAACCAGCAAGCCCTTTGTGAGATGTCGAAATAAAGCTCGATATATGTTTTCGTCATACTGTGTCTGGTTTGTTCATTCTGCAGGGTCCTGTTGGGCCTCCTGGAATTCAAGGATCTTCTGGAAAACTTGGACCCCAAGTAGGTTTTCCAAGTTAAACCTCTCTTAATTTTCTCCTCTGTAAGGTTACAAACTATTTCTGTTTATAATTTAATACACTTAAGATGTTTTGTAATATTTGTTGCTAACCTGTTAGGAAAATGTTCGTGGTGACATGTTATTTATTAGCATGTGTTAATTAACTACATCCATATCTTTCTCCTTCCCTAGGGTTTGCCCGGAGAAACTGGTCTCAATGGAAAGTCCGGAATACCAGGGCCTCAGGTTGGTATTTTCTTGATGTACTGTTTGCATTTCTTTGATCAATTGTATGATATAATATTTATCTCAAAGATATTTGAGGCACTCAGAGCTGTTAGAGCACTTCTCCCAACAAGGCAAACACACTGATTTAGATGTAGATGAGGGTAACTGGTAATTCAGTCATCCTTAAATACATAAGTCTAACTCTCTGAAGTCTACCGAAGCAGGGTAATCCTTCAGTGACAATGAAGGTACTGCCGAAGAAATGACAGAGAACTGCAAGGCATCTGGTCTTAATGCCTTTGGACAGTAGCCAGGCCAGGCTCCCAGTTGCCTTGACTCTTGTCTTGCCACTAAAACCCAGGAAGAAATTGAGATAAACTTTGTTTTCATCTAGCACATTTTAATAAGCACCTGTAGGCTCTTCATATTCATAATTAAACATTCAGACCAGCAATTAATCCTTTTTGGAAGTTCTCAGATGACTCGTGATTCTGCCATATTTTGCTGGTAGCAATGGTCTACTTCTATAGCATTATGAGGTTAAGTGTTGAAGAGAATACTTGAAGGTCTGGTGGAAAAAGTGTAGTTGCATAATTAAAACATCCTTTCCACATTCAATCTTTTCTGAATGTGATGATTAAGTTATAGATGTTGATCTAAGCTATACTATCGTGAAAACAAAGAGTGACTTTCAACAATGAAAGTGCCATCTCAGGCTTCGCTGATGTCAAAATTCATTGATTCTAAATTTCCTAAAACAAGTAAAGCCAAACATCCCTGCCACTCAGCTGATGCTCCAACTTGGTCAGTGATTTTTCTTAATTTTCTACATATCAACTTTAAGTCTCTTGAAAGAATCCATCAAATCCACTTCAACAATATACAGTAGAAATTCTCCACACTATTCATAACAAAACAGATGAACTGAGAGTGCAAATAGAAATAAATTAGTATGATCTGATAGCTGGTATGGAGCTTTGGCTGCAGGATGACATAGGTTGTGACCCAGATATTGAAGAGTGCATGACATTAAGGAAGGACAGAAAGCTGGGAAAAGGTGGAGGAGCGGCCCTGTTAATTAAAGATTCCCGACAATTGTAGCACCTAACTACACCAGGACAAGCTACTGTGGCCAATTGTCCTACAAACCCACACATCTTTGAGACACAGGAGGAAACTGGAGCACCTGGAGGATCACAGGGAGAATATGCAAACTTCACACAGAAAGCACTGGGAGTCGGGATTGAACCCAGGTCACTGGAGCTATGAAGCAGCAGCTCCACTGTGCTACCCCAGTTCTTTGAAGAAGTAACATGTGCTGTGGATAAAGGGATAGGTTCTGCTTAGATCTCCAGAAGACATTTAATAACATGCCACATCAAAGGTTATTGCAGAAAATGAAAGCTTGTGATATAGGAGATAACATACTGGCATGGATAAAAGATTGGCTGGCTGACAGGAGAACCAAGAGTCAGAATAAATGTTTTTCTGGTTGGCAAGATTTAACAAATGGCGTGCCACATGGCTCTGTACTGAGACTTCAGCTTTTTACAATTTATACAAATAACTTGGCTGAAGGCACCGAAGCTATAGTAGCTTGACATAAAGATAGAGAGGAAAGTAAATTGTGAAGGGCACATAAGGAGGCTACAAAGATACATAGGTTAAATGTGTGGGAAAAGATCTGGAAAATTAAGATGAATGTGGAAAATTGTGAAGTTGTCCATTTTGGCAGGAAAAATAACAAGAAGCAGAGCTCTGAACTACAGAGAGAACTGCATGTTCTGGTGCATGATTCATAAAAGACTATATGCATGTAGGTAAAGATTATTATTGTTTATCAGTAGGTGAATAGAATACAAAAAATAGGGAGATTATGCTTCAGTTACATAGAGCAACGGTGAGACCACATTTGAAGTCTGTGCACAGGATACAAAGAAGGATGTAACTGCATTGGAAGCAGTTCATTGGGCAATGGAAGCAGAGTCTGAATATTGTTAAGGCTGAATTGGATAGATCTTGATATGCAAGCAGATGAAAAGTTATTTGGGTAGGTGGCAATACAGCATTGAGATTACACCCACATCTGCTGTGATCTCATTGAGTGGCAGTACAGGCTTGAGGGACTGAGTGGCCTGATCCTGCTGTTAATTCATGGGTTCATATTGGAAACTATTTGAACCCAGGCGTTTGGCATTCCTTTGTTCCATCATTCAATGTTACCACTCATTCTTTAATTCTGGCATGTCCCTGTGTCTAATTTAATATTAGTTTTCTCAGGATAACTGAGATGCTAAATGAACAGAGACATAAAGGGTAAGCAGCTAGACTGGAGAAGTCACAGGTTGACCTCCATTTCATGTGTGAGAGGAAATGAAGTTTTGATTTTATTGTTTCTAAGTGCCCAAACCTTTGTTCTTACAACCCTTGCATGAAATTACTTATTTGGATGCAATAGCAAATTGGCATTAATTCCTGTTTTATACCTTTGGCAGGGTCCACCTGGAAAAGATGGCATCCCTGGTAAACCAGGGTTAAAGGTAAGTTTAACTGTACACTTTCAAGTACTGATGTTGCCTTGTGGTAATTGCAATGAAAGAAGAATATAATCCTTACTTTCGAACTGATTTTGGAAGGAACAGATTTCCCAGCAATTGATAATCTGATATTTTTAGATATCAGATGTATCTTTTTGAAGTAGGACCAGGGAAAAGGAAGAATTGCATCTTAGTCCCAGGGCCATGCTCATCTGTTCTTGGGTGTTCAATACAGATTTACAGTGACAGGTTAAAATTCTACCAATTATTGAGGTAGTGCTTATCATTCAATACACTGTTACTTTGCTGAAGTCCTGAATTAGTCTCAGCTTTGGGGATGACTCCTTCCTTGTAAAGTTGGTGCTGCTGATTGAAAAGGAGTGATAATGCATCACTTTTATTAATTACAAAACCAAGAGGGAAATTGTTCAAGATTACTGAACAGGAATGAGGAGCTGAGGTTATAGGCAGATCAGTCCTGATCTTATTAAGGTTATTGATTCTTGACGCAGGGTTTCAACCTGAAATTTCAACAAATCCTTTTGTTCCCCCCCCCCCAACGCACGCACGCACGCACACACCCCTCAGCTGCTGAGTTCCTCCAGCAGGTTGTTTGTTGCTCCAGATTCCAGCATATTCAGTCCCTTGTGTCTTCATGATCTTATTAAATGCTGGAGCACCTGGGGGGGTGGAGTTACGGGGTCAAATGACCCACTCCTGCTCTAAATTCATATTTTTACAGGAAAGGGAGTAAGTCAATGGTAAGTAATTAAAACAGTACGGGTACTTCCACATGCAGAGAACTGACTGAGTCAGATTTTCTACCAAGGTGCCAATGATAACACTCGCTAAAGTTTCTCTGATTCTGTTTATCTGATTCTGGTGACCGATGAGGTGGAATACCACTGCTTGATGACTATGATATGAGCTACAAAGCTGAGCATATTTGACTGCTGATGACATTGTGGGATGGTGCCATCTTCCTAAAAAAAGAGCCCAGGAGAAAACCTTAGGGTCAAATGTTTGTAAATTAGACATTTTTGCTTATTTTAAGCAAAAATAAGTCATAGAGCATGGAAGTTCAAAATAAAGCACTAGGAATGTTATGTTTAAAGATTTTGAATTATTGTCATATTGCTGATAATTTATTTGGCACAACTTTGGGTATTTCCAAAAGATGTGAGCTCACAGCAGTAAACTGTGGATTCTAATAAGGCAAGGTGGAATTAAATTGGCAGAAATAAAGACATCAGAGACTGCAGATGCTGGAATCTGGAGTAATTACCCTGATGCAAGGTTTCAACCTGAAACATTGTGAATTCCTTTCCTCCACAGTTGCTGCCTGACCTGCTGAGTTCCTCCAGCAGATCATTTGTTGCTCCTTAAGAAATAGTTGTTTTGGTCAGTGGAGAGGGGGTTGGGGTTTGTTATGTTTCCAGAGGTTGGGTCAGAATAAAGGGAGTTCTACGCTGTATCTGATCTTCCTCAAGTGGAATTGAGTTCTGTTCCCGTACACCAACAATACTCAGTTTGCAACTTCAAAAGTTGCCCAATGCATTGAAAGCCCAGTAGCCAGAACCACAGAATAGACATTTCCATGTTCAAGATCTGGTACCTATACATCCACATTTTCCAGTGGTCAAGATTTTTCTCCAAGATATAACATTAACAAACATGTATTGGGAATCCAGTTTACAAGGGTAACTGGGACTAAATTCCAAAACACTTCAGCAAAAGAATGTGAGAAGGAATGAAGCCGCTGTGATGAAAGCCCCATCATTTGTGTTAGTAATGTCTAGAGGGAGGATGAGAAACAAAAGAGAAGTGGCAGTCCATAGTTTCAGAGCAGTGGATGGATCTTTGGGGACACGTCAGATGGTCAGATGTTAATAACAAGAGGGCATTGATTTAAGGTGAGAGGGAGAAAGTTAAAAGGAAATTTATAAGGCAATATTTTTAAAAGAGGTTTGTCAGTGCCTGGAACACACTACCTGGGGAGTTGATGGAAGCAAAGATGATAGCAACATTTAAGAAGCATTTAGACAGGCACGTGAACAGGGAGGTGATGGAGGGATACAGACCATGTGCAAACAGATAGGATTCGCTAGATTGGCATCATGGTTGGCACAGACGTGGTGGGCATAGGGCCTGTTCCTGTGCTGCACTGTCCCATGTTCTATGTCACTCTGTTAACTTTGGATAACATCTCCAAGGGGGTAAAGCAAACAGAAATTCTGCAGTAATATTGCTCCAATATATAGTCCATGCTATCTTTTTTTTCAAAGGTTCTGTGTTTCAGGAACCATAGAACCATAGAACAATACAGGACCTTCGGCCCACCATGTTGTGCCGCCCTACAAACCACACCTAAGACTATCTAACCCCTTCCTCCCACATATCCCTCCATCTTAAATTCCTCCGTATGCTTATCTAACAATCTCTTGAACTTGTCCAATGTATCAGCCTCCATTACCACCCCAGGCAGCGCGTTCCATGCACCAACCACTATCTGGGTGAAAAACCTCCCTCTGACATCTCCCTTGAATTTCCCACCCATTACCTTAAAGCCATGTCCTCTTGTTTTGAGCACTGGTGCCCTGGGAAAGAGGCGCTGGCCGTCCACTCTATCTATTCCGCTCAATATCTTGTATACCTCTATCATGTCTCCCCTCATCCTCCTTCTCTCCAATGAGAACAACTCTAGCTCCTTTAGTCTCTCCTCATAATCCATACTCTCTAACCTAGGCAGCATCCTGCTAAATCTCCCCTGCACCCTTTCCAATGCCTCCACCTCCTTCCTATAATGAGGCAACCAGAAATGGACACAGTACTCTAAATATAGCCTAACCAGAGTTTTGTAAAGCTGCATCATCACTTCACGGCTCTTAAATTCGATCCCACGATTTATGAAAGCTAACATCCCATAAGCTTTCTTTACAACCCTATCCACCTGTGAGGCGACTTTCAGTGATCTGTGGATATGAACCCCCAGATCCCTCTGCTCCTCCACACTGCCCAGAATCCTGCCATTTACTTTGTACTCCGCCTTGGAGTTTGTCCTTCTAAAGTGTACTACCTCACACTTCTCTGGATTGAACTCCATCTGCCACTTGTCAGCCCAGCTCTGCATCCTATCAATATCCCTCTCCAAGCATCGACAGCCCTCCACACTATCCACAACACCACCAATCTTTGTGTCATCTGCAAACTTGCTAACCCAGCATTCCACCCCCTCATCTAAGTCGTTAATAAATATCACAAAAAGTAGAGGTCCCAGAGCCAATCCCTACGGGACACCACTAGTCACAGCCCTCCAATCTAAATTCACTCCCTCCACCACAACCCTCTGCTTTCTACAGGCAAGTCAATTCTGAATCCACACGGCCAAGCCTCCCTGGATCCCTTGGCCTCTGGCCTTCTGAAGAAGCCTACCATGCGGAACCTGGTCAAACGCCTTACTAAAATCCATGTAGACCACATCCACTGCACTACCCTCATCAATCTTCCTGGTCACCTCCTCAAAGAAGCCTATCAGGCTTGTGAGGCAAGATCTTCCCTTCACAAAGCCATGCTGGCTGTCCCTAATCAGTCCATGATTCCCTAAATGCTCACAGATCCTATCTCTTAGAGTTCTTTCTGACAGCTTACCTACCACAGACGTAAGGCTCATCGGCCTGTAATTCCCTGCACTATCCCTACTACCTTGAATAAGGGGACAACATTCGCCATCCTCCAATCCTCCAGTACCATCCCTGTGGACAACGAGGACTCAAAGGTCCCAACCAATGGTTCAGCAATCTCCTTCCTCGCCTTACAAAGCAGCCTGGGGAATATTCCATCAGGTCCCGGGGACTTATCTGTCCTAATACTTTCTAACAGCTCCAACACATCCCCTCTCTTGATATCTACATACTCTAGAACATTACCCTCAACAACACTGTCCTCGGCATCATCAAGACCCCTCTGCTTGGTGAATACTGAAGAGAAGTATTCATTGAGAACCTCACCCACTTCCACAGCTTCCAGGCACACCCTCCCACCTTTGTCTTTAATCGGACCTACCTTTACCCTAGCCATCCTGCTCTTCACATATGAGAAAAAAGCTTTGGGATTCTCCTTAACCCTACTCGCCAAAGCCTTTTCATGTCCCTTCTCGCTTTCCTCAGCCCTTCCTTGCTACTCTATATTCCTCACGAACCCTGTCCGATCCTTGCTGCTTACACCTTATGTATGCTGCCGCCTTCTTCCTAACTAGTTGTTCCACCTGTCTCGTCACCCACGGTTCCTTCACCCTACCATTGCCTCACGGGGACAAATTTATCCCTAACATCCTGCAAAAGATCCCTGAACATCGACCACATCTCCATAGTACATTTCCCTTCAAAAATGTCACCCCAATTTACACTCCCAAATTCTCACCTTATAGCCTCATAATTCGCCTTTCCCCAATTAAATACCTTCCCATCCTCTTTACTCCTATCCCTGTCCATGACAATTCTAAAGGTTATGGAGCAATGGTCACTGTCCCCCAAATGATCACCCAGTGATAGATCTGTCACCTGTCCCAGTTCATTACCTAAAACTAGATCTAATATGGCATTCCTTCTAGTCGGCCTGTCAACATACTGTGTCAGGAATCCGTCCTGGACACACCTAACAAACTGAGCCCCGTCTAAGCCCTTAGCACTAAGTAGGTGCCAATCAAGTCTCCCATTATAATAACACTGTTATTTTTGCATCTTTCCAAAAATTGCCTCCCAATCTGCTCCTCAGTATCCCTACTGCCACTGGGGGACCTATAGAATATTCCCAGGAGGGTAACTGCCCCTTTTTTGTTCCTAACTTCCACCCATTTTGACCCTAGAGAGGATCCTTCTACATTATCTACCCTTTCTGCAGCTGTAACAGTGCCCCTGACCAGTATCGCCACCCCTCCTCCTCTTCTCCCCTGCTCCCTATCCATTTTAAAACACTGAAAACCAGGAATATTCAATATCTATTCCTGCCCTGATGTCAGCCATGTCTCTGTAATAGCCACAATATCATAGTCCCATGTACTAATCCAAGCTCTCAGTTCATCTCCCTTATTCCTGATGCTTCTTGCATTTAAGTAAATGCACTTTAGCCCATCCACCTTACTACTTTTATAGCCTGTACTCTGCTTCTCCTTCCTCAAAGCCTCTCTACCTGTCAGATCTGACTTTACCCTATCCCCTTCTTCCTCTTAACTACTCATCCAGTTCCCTTTCCCCTCGCAATCTCGTTTAAACCCTCCTGAACCACCCTAGCAAACCTGGCCGCAAGGATATTGGCCCCCCCCTCAGGTTCGGGTGTAACCCATCCTCTCTGTACAGGTCCCACCTTCCCCAGAAGAGATCCCAATGATCCAAAAATCTAAAACCCTCCATCCTGCACCAACTTCTCAGCCACGCATTTATTTGCCATCTCCTCCTATTCCTTCCTTCACTATCGCATGGCACTGGCAGCAATCCCAAGATCGCTACCCTCGAGGTCCTGTTCTTCAGCCTTCTGCCTAGCTCGCTAAACTCACTTTTCAGGACCTCATCCCTCTTCCCACCTATGTCGTTGGTACCAACATGAACCACGGCTTCTGGCTGTTCTCCCTCCCGCTCTAGGATCCTGTGGACCTGATCAGTGACATCCTGGCACCTGGGAGGCAACATACCATCCGGGATTCATGCTCACTGCCACAGAACCTCCTATCTGTTTCCCTGACTATTGAGTCCCCTATCACTACTGCCTTCCTCTTCTCCTCCCTTCCCTTCTGAGCAGCAGGACCGGTCCCAGTGCCATAGACCTGGCTACTGCTGCTAGGTCCCTGCAGGTCATCTCCCTCAACAGCCTCCAAAGCGGAAAACCTGTTACTGAGGGGAACAGCCTCTGGGGTCCTCTGCTCTATCTGCCTGTTCGTTTTCTTTTTCCTTTTCCCTCCCCTGACACTCACCATTCTATCTACTTCATGGACTCCAGTAGTACCTGCTCTAAGGGGAGGTGACCGTCTCTTTGTGAACAGTATCTACAAAACTCTCCCCCTCCCTGATGCTGTGCAGTGTTTGAAGCTACAACTCCAGCTCATCGATTGTGAGCCGAAGTTCCTCCAGCCTCAAGCACTTACTGCAGATGTGGCCATCGTGGACCACAGCAAGGTCCACGATCTCCCACATCAAGCAGCTGCAGCACACCACCATGTCCTCCATCAGAACTAATTCCTTTCTCCCCCTAGTTTTTCTACTTAAAAATTTATAACAGATAACAGGTAACCTATACCTACCTACCAGCTACAACTCCAGCTCATCGATTGTGAGCCGAAGTTCCTCCAGCCTCAAGCACTTACTGCAGATGTGGCCATCGTGGACCACAGCAAGGTCCACGATCTCCCACATCAAGCAGCTGCAGCACACCACCATGTCCTCCATCAGAACTAATTCCTTTCTCCCCCTAGTTTTTCTACTTAAAAATTTATAACAGATAACAGGTAACCTATACCTACCTACCAGCTACCTAACCTATACCTACCTACCAGCTACTCACCTGCCTTGTTAAGAATTACTTAACAATTCTGTTGTGCTCAAGGATAATTTCCTTGAATAAAGAGGTGTGACATATGGTGTAAGGATATGAATAATGTATGCCTCTGAGGATAGAACACATTGTTGAGAAAATGTTGGACAAATACAAAAGTCTTTCCAATTACCTTTACCACTCTGTTCACACGTCACTTGTACCGTAATTACACCAGCTACATGGCCTAAATCATAATTAAACTGTTTGCATTATTCTGACCCTCAACATATTTTCACTGAATCTCACTGAAGCTATCCTGGCAGGGCCGGATGTGAATTAGGATACAGGAAGCAAAGTTGCGGATGAACTGAAGTCTACTGAGAGCATTGGGCAGTAATCCAGTTTAGATAACTTGGCTCTATTTCCACCACCAAGATTATATTGCAGTAAACCTGTGAATGGGTTTCAAAAAGCCACATTGACATATGTTGCCCTCCAAAATTGGTTATGGCAGCAGTAAGAATGAAATTGGTAGCTCCTGAAAATGAACATTCGTTCACGTGTAATGTCCAAGTTAGTTTGCCCCATCACCTTCCCTGACTTTGGAAGGTGGATGTTGGGTGAAGCACCAGCAGAATGGCAGTAGGAAATGTTCATACTGGCAGGGCAATGTTAGGGTTGGTCTTGCTGATTTGTTCTCAGCTGGCAGTATGGACTGCATTTAGAAGGTGAGCAGGTCAATGGGATCCTATCTGACATGTAATTCCAGGGTTTATATTTCTTTCATGTTTGTGGTGAAAATCCTTTGCAGCAAGATTTATATTGCTGTTCAACACAAAGGCTGCCTCAAAAAGGAGAGCTATGGTAAGCTGCAATCATAAGTGAACAAAGGAGGTACAATCTGGCCAGGGCTTATTCCAACCACTCACCTAAGTTTCAGCAGGATGCCAGAAGAAAACAGAGCAAGTGGCCATCTCTGTGTCTGCTGTCATTGGAGTTAGAACAGGAAATTGGGGAAAAAACCATGTGGAAATTGCTGACAGGAATTTTGTATTCTTTCTGAAAACAGTCAAGGTGTTTATTGTGACTAATTCTGCACTAGAATTGATTCCACCAGCAACTGCAGGATGTCCATGTGGTACTGGTTCACCTTTCACTGTTAATTCTTTCACAGGGCGATCCTGGAGTTCCGGGAAATGATGGCCCACTGGGAAGTCCTGGTGAAAAGGTAACATGATGTGAGGATTCAGATTGGTAGGAAGAAATAAGGCCCTTATTTCAAGAAATTAACTTGTTTATCTCTATCCATTCCTGTTTGTGATGAGACTTCATTGACTTCTGTTTCTCTTCACAGACTTGCTGCAAATTTATAGCATTTTCTGGTTTTATTTCAGGTTTCCAGTTTGGTGACTGTGTTTTGTTTTGTATTCAGATTGTGACCCTCAGTTGAGATGTCAATTAGCAATGAGCCGATTCCTCTTACAATCAGTGCACTGGGATTCCCCAATGACTGAAATTTCAACTTTAGCCACACCTGCATTAGCCCTTAGCCAGAGGAAAGGAGCTCAGGTAGGGCAGAGCTGGACGGTCAGGTGATATCCAGCATGAATCTCCACACTTTGTCCCACAAGACCACAGAAGGGCAGAACACACACATTGAATTGACACCCAGACTGGCCCAAAAGGCACCAAAATTCAGATATTGGTGAATTGATGAGAATACACTCATAGAAGAGTTCAAGAAGCTGGGGCAGGTACAGAGATGAGCTGCAGAAAATTATGAGAGCACTTTTATAAAGTAAATGGCGAGAAACTGGTGCACACAGCAGGAGGGTTGGTAATAACAGAACACTGTTTAGTGGGCAACATTCACATGGCAGAAAGAAGAAAGTTTTCTTCCACAGAGCAAGATATTGCCATAGGGAATGTGTTTCTTAAAAGACAGGTGAAGCAAATGTAGTGGCAACTTTCAAAGGCAATACATTGCTATGCTATCAAGAAAAATCAGTGGGATGGAATTCAAAAGGAAAAACCTGAAAATATTGGAAATCTGAAATAGAAACAAAGTGGCGGAAATATGCAGCAGGCCAGGCAGCAGCTGTGGAGAGATAAACAGAGTTAACATTTTGGATTGACGGTCTTTCATCAGAAGCTAGAAATCAAACATGTTTTAAGTTGCAGAGAAGTGGGTGTGGGGAGGGCTGTGATGTAGAGAACAAAGGGATTGTCTGTGTTTACGGGAGGGACCAAGAAAGACCAAATGGTGCAAAAGATGGTGATATTAGCTGTGAGAGGAAGATGTGGGCTTGTTGGTTGCAGCTTATCTGCCCAGAGAAGCTGTAAGTAGAAGGAGATAAAGGAGAACAGAGGAGACAAAAAATTTCTGAAAATATGGGATACAGAACACTGCAGTTTCTGGAAGTCTGAAGTAAAGGAGAATGCTAGAAATACTTAGCAGGTCAGCTTCTTTGGAGATAAAAACTGAGTTAGTGTGACAGATTGATGGTCTTTTATCAGATCTGGCCTGGTCTAATACAAACTGGAAAAACAATTTATCTGAAATTGTTAAATTCAATGTTGTGTAATGAGTGATGTAACATGCATAGTGGAAAGAAGGGATGCTGTTCTTCAAGCTTACATTGGTCTTCTTTGGAACAATTTTGGAAGCCAAAGTTAAGGAGGTCAGATTAGAAATAGGATGGAGAATTAAAATGGTCAGTAACAAGAAGCTCAGGGTCACACTTGTGAACTGAATGGAAGTGTATCACTGAGCTGTTACACAATCTGCATTTGGTTCCTTCAACATAGAGGAGATCACCACCACTGTGAACACTGAATACAGTACACTAGATTGGAGGAAGTACAACCTAGTTACTGCTTCATCTGGAAGAAGTGTTTAGAACCTTGAACAGTGGGAAGGGAAATGATAAAGTAGCATGGGACGAATTAGATAGCCCTTTCAAACACATTGAAGCAAATAGCCTTGTGTGTTTCACAATTCTCTGATTCCGTCTCAGTCAAATAAGAGTTTGATTTGGAAAGAACTTTGATGCTTACCCTTTAAGAAGCGATTATTAGAATGGCTGCTACATAAAAAGTATCTTCATATTCTTTCCAGGGGTGTTTTCCCTCCATTGTGATCAAATTTTTATCTATCACGAGCCTCAAACTAGGCTCAGATTTCTATGTGCAGATTTAAATGCTTCATATGCATGTTGTTAGATAGCTGGGCTAACTCCCTATCTCCTACTTTAGGGAGATCCAGGTGAAAAGGGAGAAGCTGGACTCCAGGGAGAAAAGGTAAGAAAACATATTTTCAAAGTTTAGGTCATTTGTCAATATGTTCTAATAATTAAGGGAATAACTAAACAGTTACATTTGAAAATTGTTGCAACCTCACTTAGGAACATGACGAACATTAAAAAAAGGAATAGGAACAGGTCACTAGCCCCCTCTTTCTTGCTCCACCTTTCAACAAGATCATAGTTGATCTCTTACCTCATTGTTTCTTTTATGGCCCCATACAACTTGATTCCCTCAATATCTATTGATTAAGTTCTGTGTTGAATATTCTCAGTGACTGCACAGTGCTATTGGGTAGAGAATTTCAAAGATTGACCACCCTCTGGGTGAAGAAATTTCTTCTCATCTTAGTACTTATTTTGAATCTGTGGCCCCTGGCTCTGGGCATCTCAGCCAGAGAAACATTATCTTCACATCTACCCTGCAAGCCAAGTAAGAACTTCCTTCATGGTAATGGGATCACCTTCCATTCCTTGAAATGCTGTAGAGAACATGCCCAGTCTTCTTAATCTCTCCTCATAAGATAAATCCACCATCCCCAGAATCAGTCTGGTGAACCTTTGTGCAATACCTCTACCACAAGTAGATTCTTCCACATATAGGGAGAGAAGACCTGTTTGCAGTATTCCAGATGGGGTGTCGCCAGGGTCCTATATAATTGGAGCTAGATGTCTCAAATCCACTTGCAATAACAGCCAACATACAGTTTGCCTCTTTAATTAATATTCAGTTATTCATGTACAACCAGGACCGTCTGAACACCAACACTTTTCAATCTCACTTTTTCAAAAAGTGTACTCTACATATTCATTTCTTTCCATGAAATGGATGATCTCACATTTTTCCACATAATATTTCATCTGCCCTTTCCTATTCATTTAACCTATCCATATCTCCATAAAGTTTCTCTGCATCCTTTTCACAGCCCACATTCCCATCTGGCTTTGTGTCATCAGCAAATTTGGATATATTACACATGCCCCCCTCATCGAAATAATTGATGTAGGCTGTGAATAGCTGGAGCCCCAATACCAATCCCTGTGGACCGCACTAGTCACAGCCTCCCAACTTGAAAATGTCCAATTTACTCCTACCCTCTGTTTTCTGCCCATAATCAATCCTTATCCACATCAGTATATTGTCCACAATACTGTGAGCTCTAATTTTGTTTAATAATCTCTCATCTGCCACTTCATCAAAGCATTCTAAAAGTCCTAATACATCCACTTGTTCTGCCTTATCTGTTCTGAGTGTTACAGCCTCAAAAACCTTGTTGACTCTGCCCAATCCCATTATTAATAATCCTTAATAATAGATTCTAACCTTCTTCCTACTGTTGATGTCAGTGAAATTTGCAGAAGACTGCCTTTCAAAAGTTAAAGTAGATGGTCTGGTTTTTCCTATAAATTGCTTGAGGGGAGTATTACAGTTCTGGTCGCCTCATCATAGGAAGGATGTGGAAGTGTTGGAAAGGATGCAGAGGAGATTTACCAGGATGCTGCCTGGTTTGGAGAGTATGCATTATGAGGAGAGACTAAGGGAGCTAGGGCTTTACTCTTTGGAGAGAAGGAGGATGAGTGGAGACATGATAGAGGTGTACAAAATATTAAGAGGAATAGATAGAGTAGACAGCCAGCGCCTCTTTCCCAGGGCACCAATGCTCAATACAAGAGGGCATGGCTTTAAAGTAATGGGTGGGAAGTTCAAGGGAGATATCAGAGGAAGGTTTTTTACCCAGAGAGTGGTTGGGGCATGGAATGCGCTGCCTGGGGTGGTGGTGGAGGCTGATACATTGGTCAAATTCAAGAGATTGCTGGATAAGCATATGGAGGAATTTAAAATAGAGGGATATGGAGGAGGTAGAGGTTAGGTAGTCTTAGGCGAGGTTTAAAGATCAGCACAACATTGTGGGCCGAAGGGCCTGTATTGTGCTGTACTGTTCTATGTTCTGTGTTAGCAGAGTAGCATTTATACAGCACCTTTTATCATACTGAGACATCCCAACATGCTTTATTGCCAAAGTGCACTTTCTTCATGGTTCTCATGGGCAGGGTTAATGAGGAAGTGTATTCTGTATAGAATCACCCACAATGTTGCAGTGACTACAGAACACGTAATGAAAATAAAAATATGACAGGTCCTGAAAATTCAAAGCAAAAACAGAAAATGCCAGAAACACTCAGCAGGTCAGGCAACATTTCTGGAAAGAGAAACAGAGTTAATGTTTCAGACCAAAGATGAAAGGTCCAGCATTTTCTGCTTTTATTTCAGAACATGGGAGTTTGAGGCATTTTTGGACAGGAGAAATTTGTCAGGATCTTTGTGATTTCCTTTCCCTAGGTGATTGGATTTTTATGATGCTTTTGCTCTGCAAGGGCTGTCAAGTCAGCAGTAACTTTCACTACAGCCCAATAACGAGGAACACCCTTAGTGGAGGAGTAGATATTGAATGCTGGAATACATTGGAATTCTATACCATGATTGTTATTACTGGCTTGAGTTTTATTAGGTAGCAAGACTACAGACTCTTCAAAATCCTTCAAATCCACTGGAAGGATAAATGAACCAACATCAGTGTATACTCCCAGATCAACATCCCCAGCAATGAGACTATAGTTACTCTCCATCAATTATGTTGGACAGCCCGACACCAGACTTCCAAAACGGATAATCTATTCTGAGGTGGGAGGAGATTGCGAGGTGGACTGGGATAGAGTGTTTCACTTATGAGGAGAGACTGGAGATGTTAGATCTGTTCTCCCTGGAGCAGAGGAGGTTAAGAGAGAACATTATGGAAGGTTTTGATAGGATAGACTGCTGGATACTTTTCCCCTTATCAGAGGTGAATAAAACTAGAGGACATAGATTTAGGGTAAGGGGTATGAAATTTAGAGGGAATCTCAAGAGGATCTTTCTCATGCAGAGAGTGGTGATTACCTGGAATGCACTGCTGGAGAGAGCAGTGGAAGCAAAGTCGCTGACAGCATTTGAGAAGTGTCTAGATTGGTATTGGTTTATTATTGTCACTTGTACCGAGGTACAGTGAAAAACTTGTCTTGCATACCGATCGTACAGGTCAATTCATTAATAAAATCACCCAGAAGGCTGTGGGCTGAGTGCTGGAAGATGAGATTGATAAGGATGAGTGCCCACTGTAGACTGGATATGGTGGGCCGGATGGTCTGTTTTTATGCTGTAGGACTATATGGCTCTATGTCAGAGGAAAAGATTCAAAGTTTCATTGAAGTAGTGCAACAACCTCAATGACTCTTGGGAACCTCTGGCCTATGATAGCTCAAAGTGGAGATAGAGCATTCTGTAAAGTATTGAGGCCATGCATTGAGAGCACTCAGAAGTCCTGTGTGAGTGGCAAAAGAAGCAGATCACCTCACATACTACCATCTGCCCACTTCATCAGATAACTGCAAGAATATGCGGTTGCCATATTGGTCTCATAAGCTATCTCAGGACCGACAACTAGTGTGCAAGCAAATCATCCTTGATCCCGAGGGACTATCTAAGAAGAAGAAGTTTCATCTGATATTTCTTAAAAGCCTGGAAAAATCTCACAAAATGATTAAGCTCAGAAGCTTAACCATGACATTGGATCCCTTTGGATACTTGGTAGATTTACTAGACTCATGACAGCAAGAGCATCTGCTTGCATTTATATGTCACCTTTAACTTGGTACAACATCCCAAGATCATCAGAAAGGATCTGATTTTGAACCCCATAAGTATATGTTAGGGCAGATGTTAAAAACATTAGTCAAAGAGTGTCCTAAATTAATAGAGAGAACTAGAGGTGGGATTGCTTTAAGGAAGTAATCGCAGAGATTAGGATTTCAAACTGAAGATGCAGATACCAATGATGAAATGATTAAATTCATAAATGATCAAGAGGCCAGATTAAAGGAGCATGGAGAACTCAAATGGTTGCAGGGCTGGAAGAGATTTCAAAGAGGGAGAGATTTGAGGCCATGGGGAATTTACAATCAAGGATCCAAATCTCTGATAATTGGAGGGAATAGGCTGTGTGTTTTCTCTCCTTATGGCTTTTTTTTTGATTTATATAATATTAGCCACGTTTATCAAAGTGGCTAGGCCTTGGTTCCTGTTAATATTGCATATATAACAGACAGCAGCTTGAAGCACCCAGCAAGGTGGCTACTCATTCATATTCCTTGCCATGTAGCATTCTTATCATACTTGATCTGTTCAGTAATAACCTGAATTTGTGGGATTTGCTTCAATAAACATTTTCATGGATAGATTTCCAGAGTCAGGTAAGCCAGTACACCTCATCACGAGAGCAGCGATTTGCTGCCACCCCCTGGTTGTTATGAATCCCTTTCCTTGGGTGGCACTCTGTACCACAGCTGAAGAACCTGACAGATGGTGCATTTCTATTTTCTGTGTTTTGTGAAGTGTTAAGAAGACAAAGCAAAGCAACATCCTCTTTTTGCAAAAGAGTATGGCAAGCTCAGTTTTTCTATAACGAGACACTAAATCTGTACAACATGCTTATGTCACAACACAAAATGTGCAGCAATGCTACAACTCTCCTGGAATTGAAATCTGATTCCGTATCACATGTATTTTATGTGCCATGGATTCACTGTATTCTAACATTATTTTAGCACTCCTCATTCTTCATGTGAAATTACTTCCAAATTGTGCATGACCTCTGTGAAGCCATCTTTATGGAACCTTCTTAGAAGATGAAGGAGTTTCGGCATGTCACCAAACACTCTAACAAACTTCTACAGATGTACTGTTGAAAGTATCCTGACTGGTTGCATCATGGTCTGGTACAGCAGGAATGAAAGAAGCTGCAGAGAGTAGTGGACTCAGCCCAATACATCACGAGCACATCTCTCCTCACCATCAAAAGTATCTGCAAGAGGATCACTACCCTAGTGCAGCAACACTATGACCACTTTGACCCCTTTCACTACAATGGACTCTTTTTTTGTTCTGTGTTCTTTCTTGTATAATTTTGTATAATTTATGCTTATTTTATGCTTTTCTCGTGAATATTGTGTATCTGATGCTATGTGCCTTTGATACTGCTGCAAGTTTTTCATTGCACCTGTGCATACATGTACTTGTGTATATGAAAATAAACTCGACTTGATTTGACTTGGCACTACACACTCCAGAAGCTCATGTACTATTTTAATCCTGGAGCAGTTTGCTGCACCTACCATATTTAGCATATTTCGGTTGTTACACCAGATGGGCAGATGACTCATGAGAACCCCTAAAAACAATGGCATCGCACTCCTGTATGGTTTCCCAGACATGCCTGGAGTTGCAAAAAGAGCAACAGTGGGACCAGTACTAGAATCACAGAAACAACCATTGGTGTCCTCAAGCAGAGATTTTGGCACCTGGGCCTGTGAGGAGGGTCTGAAGCTCTCCTCAACAATCTTGCATAATGAGACCAGGGGCCTGATGTGCAACAGGAGGAGGAATAGGAGAAGGAGTAAAAAAGTATGTGGTGATGGAGAGAAGCCCTCTCTGGAAGTGCAGTCAGGGATGTGTCTAATTGCCCTGTGATTCATTTGAGCATCCCCACTCCACTGATGAAGGGCTCAGGTGAAAAGGCATTCCTTTCTGCATGTGGCAAGACTTTGCCAGCAATCGGAGTTTGAAGATAAGTTAGCAAGATATCACTGCACCAGCTCCATAAGGGGAAGCTGAACCTTTTCCATTTGGTGGCACCACCTTTGCCCACGGCCCCACCAGCAATATTTTGTGAATCACCATTAACCAGAACTGACTTGAATGGGACATTTAATTATTTGTGTACTCTCCAACGAGGGACTCGTCTCCTAACTTTGCAAAGGCTTCCAGAATACAATTTAGGATCGCTGAAGAAGTTCTATAATAGAATATCATGGGCTGATATGTATCAGATGAATGTTTACCCCATTATTTTCCACATCATCTATAAACCCTTGCCTTTCTGAATGAAAAAGAATAATCCCATCAACATTTGCAGTGCCACATCATTCTCCATTCACAGGAAGTGAATTTTCAATTGCCTTTACCTGGTTTGTAAGAGGATAGTGGGTCAATTCAGATTTTTAGCTACCAAGCCAGCAGGTGATATAACAAAGCCTCTCCTTCTTTCTACCTCTCTTTTTTGACCTCTTTCTGATTTCTCCTTTATTCTGTCTCTGCCCCAACTCCTTTGGCACCCTCTCTTTTTTTTACTTGATCCACTCAGTTTCTCTCCCTCTAACTTTTTCTCTATTCTCTCCATCTGCATTTTCCCCTCCTGCACACAATGGAGTCTCACTGAACAGTTCTTTAGTTGGTCTGTTTCTCTCCCATTCCAGTACTAAATGTATTAAATAGTGAGACCCAGGTTCATCAGTTTCTCAAAGTTCAACAAACACTTGCAATAATTTTTATCATTATCATTAGTTTTTACTAGAAAATAGCTAATGAGATAAATCTGCTGCAATTTCTGTTTCAGTTTTCGGTAGTCCTAGACAAAATGAATTGAATCTTTCTCCATTCAACATCTGGTTGAATTTGTTAGCTGACAAGTCATCAAATGAATATTTACCATTGTTACCCCATTGTTTTTCACATCACATCACATGTATTCATTGGGCAAAAAACTATTCAGCACTGTGATGGTCAGTTATCAAGGAGGACATGTGGACAGGTTGGCCTGGAAATTACTGTGCAGTAAATGCAGCAGACTGGCTTTGTAGCAGGGCACCAATGATCATTTTGGTTGTGAGCCCAATGAGGAAACATGAGGAAATGAAAGAATGATTTACTTACTGAGGATATAAATAAAAACAGAAAGTACTGGAGACACTCAACAGGATCAAGTAGCATTTGTAGAAAGAGAAACAGAATTAATATTTCAGGTTGAAGTCCCTTTATCAGAACTGTAAAGATTGGTGACCACTATCTTTTTGAACTAAAAATAATGATACCCGTGTTTTACAGGGTTCCAGAGGAGATCCTGGGCACTTGGGGAAGAATGGCGCAAAAGGAATGAAAGGAGAACCTGTAAGAGTTTTTAAATTGATCAAACACTTTCAATTGCATTACTCTACATGTGATAAAGTACTTGTGCTACTTTACATTCACACTGGCATTTTGTTTCCTTTTAGGGACAAGAAGGCCCAGGTGGTGAAAAAGGAGAGAAAGGATCAAAGGTAAGAATTTCATCATGGAGGGTCTTTTGAAAGCCAGGGAGCTGTAGTAGAGGGCAGGAGCTATTTGCTGAGGAAGCTCAGGATTAGTCACCAGCTCTAGCTGATGTTCCAGATTGTTAGCGTTCCATTCAGGTGACTTGCACAAGCCTGTGGATGGAATGAGCAACAGTGACATGGTCCTTCAGCAGGCCATTGTAGGAAGTGACATTCACAAGTACTGCATTTATACAGGCAGAAAGAGAAAGAACCACAGAAAAAGCAGGCGAAAGTAGAGGGAAAATAGGATGAAAATGCCAAGAGTTTAGCTCGTTGTGATGGCTGAACTTCAACTTGCTGACTGAATAATCAGCAGAGAACCTCTATCAGACACAAGAATATCAGGTTGGTTGATGTCATGACAGTGCTGGTTTACTGACTGAAACATCATCTTTGAGACGAGTTTTAAAGATGGCCCTAACACCATGCTGACATCTTAAGAATCTCTCTGACTGTATGATCTGTCCAATACAATTCTTTTCCAAACAACACAGGATAAATCTCAGGATTAATATCTTAAATAAAGCCTTCAAGATGATAAAATTCTGCAAAATTTCTCTTCAACTTGTAAACTTAAATAAAAATTCCAAGGAAATCAATCGAGCACATTCGTCAATATTACTCATCCCTGAAAAATGGCATGTCTCCCACAGAGTATTTGATCATCTGTTTCTATTATTCTTTTAAGTTTTAATCAGATTCTTAGCCAGAGTTGCTTTCTAAAACTGCAGATTAATGGAGCATTATTTGGTTTTGATGTGGATTGGGAGTGGTAGGGCTGGGGGAGGAAAGGGTGAAATTTCACAAAGGTTAATCTTTTTGCAGAATTTTCTCTCTGACCCTTCAACTCCCATGGGTGTGTGGAGGGCCTACAACAGTCTGAGCTATGCCTTGCCTTGTTTGAGAGGACAAGCTCAATGGTTGAATGGCCTTCTCTTGTTTCAGGTTTGCTAACATCGTAGAGATGCCTTTAAGCATAAATCTGAGTCACCAGGCTGAAGCAGCTGCAAACTTGATACAAAACAAGAAAGCAGCTGTCACGTTAGGCAGACTGAAGCTGTCTCCCCTCCTTCTTCCCTGCTGCCCAAATACCGTGCAAAAGATTACCATTTTTCACTAATAAGTCTTATTTTTCAGGGTGACACTGGATTGATGGGACCCCCTGGCCCACCAGGACTGGTAAATTATCTTTACATATTTTTCATAGGATATATTGAAAGAATTCTAAACCATCATTCAGAGGAAAACATTGCTGCCCACAATATTAGGATAATGTTACGTTGCTTAAAGAAGCAGTGTCTTCAGGTCAAATGCCTGTGGCAGACTTTTATTGCAGTGATAAGATGTTGCTATTCTTACCATAGTGCTAGGGTGGCACAGTCAACAAACTGCCCTCAGGTGCTGTCTGTGTGGACCTTGCTCATTCTCCCTGTGATTGAATGGATTCCTACATTCAAATATTTGCTGGTAGGTTAACTGGCGACTGCAAACTACCCCTAGTGTTGGTTGGTGGTAGGGGAATCAGGGAGAGTTGATGGGTATGTGCGAGAGGTTAGGGAAACAGACTGGGAATAAGTGGATGGCCCTTTTAAAGAGGTCACACAAGAAGAATGGCTTCTTTATATTGAGACCTGCTTCCACTGCTTTATACCAGGAGATGTTAATTGGTGACCAGTCTGAAGCCCATGTGTATGTTTGTTTGCACATGTGCATTCGTACTGGATGGCATGAACTTACGTGCATAAGGATGGGAGCCTTCTCCCCCTCCCTGATGTAATCTATAACCAAACATCCAAAGGGAACCTGTCACCTTACCTAGTTTAAGTTACATGTGGTCCTTGTCTGCAGTGGTCTTAGGAGAACTGAAGATAGTCAATAATACTGCATTAAACATATCAACATATAATATTGGTATTGGTTTATTATTGTCGCTTGTACTGAGGTACAGTGAAAAACTTGTCTTGCATACCGATCGTACAGATCAATTCATTACACAGTGCCGTTACATTGGGATAGTACAGAGTGCACTTACGTAAGAACAATAACAGTACAGAGTAAAGTGTCACAGCTACAGAGAAAGTGCAGTGCAATAAGGTACAATGTCAACAACAAGGTAGATTGTGAGGTCAGAGTCCATCTTATCGTATAAGGAAACCATTCAATAGTCTTATCACAGTGGGGTAGAAGCTGTCCTTAAATCTGGTGGTAAGTGCCCTCAGGCTCTTGTATCTTCTACCCGATGGAAGAGGAGAGAAGAGAGAATGACCTGGGTGGGTGGGGTCTCTGATTATGCTGACTGTTTCACCAAGACAGCGAGAGGTAAAGACAGAGTCCAAGGAGGGGAGGCTGGTGTCCATGATGCGCTGGGCTGTGTCGTGCCAAGGACCTTGAACATGAAACTACTTTATTAAATTGTGACGTGACAGTTTGGTTCATTTAGAATCCCCAGCCAAATATTTTTTAAAAGGTTTCTTCCCTGCTAAGCCATCCTCTAACTGTTAGCTTCAGGAAAGCATTGCACAGTGGGATTTAATTGAATTTCATTGAGTACCCATTGATGACCTCAGTTCCTGAATGGATCATCAGGACATTGAGTGCTAAATAGCTAAATCACCCAACCTCATGAAATCAGTTTCCAGAGCCTTTGTAGTATTGATTCCTTCTCAAAGCAAATAGTGCTACCTTTGAAAAAAGTACAAAAAGTATATTCAAGTCTTCCTGAATCCAGTCCACAGAATTCTACAACAAAACCTTTGCTTTTTACTTGTCCTCATAGCTCATTTCTGAGAACATCCAAAAGACTTGATTCTATCTCTGTGCTCTGCAGTGGCTTGGAATTATTACGCTCCAGTATGTGAATGGAATTGAAAATATGTGACAGTAGTAACCATTCAATGCATCAAGTTAAAGAATCTATAGGTAAAACCAAAACTAAATGTTCACATTCTTAAAAAGACTGTATATTTTTATTGCTGCTACAATGAAGCAATATGCACCTAGTTCAGTATACTGACATGTATAAATAGATAAATATAGCCAAGCGAGAACACACATTACACAATAAAATACTGCAGCATAAATAATGGAGTGACAAGTGTGAGTGCTCAGCTGCTATAAGTACAAGAAGAAGACCAAGAAAAATGAGAATGGAGAGGGCAAGCTAGTGCTGGCAAAAAACGTCACAAACTTAATTTCCAGCTATCGGAAAACCTCTTTTTTTTCAGGGAATGTCTTCAGGATACTCCCTGCAGCAGTTCGGAATTCCCGTAAGTTTTCTTATTCCTTAAACTTTCTTACAACCTTTGTTTGCTTTTTAACTGAGAAGGCCAGATTATGGGTCAAAGCTTCCAGGATGCAGGGCAACGTTAAATCAGAAGTTAGTGAGGGATAGTTGCATATTTGGATTACAGGCAGGCGAAATGTTCTGGGGAAGTGAGGAGTTCTGAAGCAACTAGGGAATATGTTTGAATCAAAAATGGTCCACAGCCAATTTATCCAACTGAACACAATCCAATAACTTTATCACTTATTTTATTATCACTGCATTGCCCACTCTTTACAATACTTTACTGCAGAATATGTGAACTTCCCATAAAAAGTCACAACCTCACTCTTAACTGAGAGCATTGATCAAGTGTGCAAGCAGTATCCTAGTTCCAACATTTCCGCCAATGATCTTGTCCCCATTGTAAGGATAGAATGCTGATCATTGATGACTGCAGTGTTCAGTTTCATTTGCATTTCCTCAGAACATGAAGCAGAGGCCACAAGTAGCACGATTTGAGCAACATTCTGGCCGAGTAACATTTACCCCATGTAAGTGATCCATGATGATTATCTCCAACAAAAGAGGGTGTAACTCCCTCTCCATGAGATTCACTGGCAGTAGCACTCCCAAATTCTAGGGATCACAGATCCCAAACTGAATTTGAGTGGTTATATAAATATCATGACTTGGTATTCTGAACAAATGACTTATTACCTGCCTCCAAACTTCTGTCAAAGTCACACACCAACCTGACTTAACAATATATTTCTTCCCTTCTTCGTGCTGAGTCTAAACCCTGGAATGCACAACACAATGGTGGGGAACCTTCTCTGCAAGGAGTGCAGGAGTTCAAAGCCACCTTCTCAAGGGCTGTTGTGGATGGGCAATAAAGGCCAGCCTTGAAAACAACCCCAATGTCCTGAGAATGAATATAAGGATGGCCAATGTAGATGGCCCTATCAGGAAAGAGCTACACTCGACCTCCTCTTGGGAAATGAGGCTGGACAAGTAGCTGAAAGTGTCAGTGGTGGAGCACTGTGGGACCAGTGGCCATAATTCTAAAAGTTTTAAAATAGTTATTGAAAAAGGTCAGTCTGGTCTACACATTAAAGTCAAGGCTAATTTTGATGGCATTAGACAGGGACTTGCAAAGGTTGATGGGAGAAGCTGTTAGCAGTTAAGGAGATATCTGGCAAATGGGGGGCTTTTAAAATTGAGATAAGGAGAGTTTAGTGCCAGCATATTTCTGTTAGATTGAAGGACAAGGCAGCACGATTAGGGAACCCTGGTTGACAAGGGTATTGAGACTCTGGTCAGGAAAAAGGAGGCATATGTCAGGAATAGGCAGCTGGGATCAAGCTAATCCCTTGAGTATAAAGGATATAGGAATACATTTAAGGAGGAAGGGCAAAACGGGGACATGAGATATCCTTGGCTGATAATGTGAAGAAGAATCCTAAGAGAGCAAAAGGGTAACTAAAGAGAGAATAAGTCGCCTTAAGGATCAGTGTGATGATTTCTGAAGCCATGGGAGATGGGCAAGCTCTTAAATGAATACTTCTCAGCTGTACTTACCATGGAGAAGGTCATGGAAGCTAGTGAGTGTAGGGAAGAGAACAGTGACGTCCTGAAACATATCGACATTACGAAGTGGGCGGAGTTGGCGGTCTTGAAGTGCATGAAGATGGAAAAGACCCTGGGGCCTGACCAAGAATATTCTAGGACATTATGGGAAGCAAGGGAAGAAATTGCTGGGGCCCTGGTAGAGATTTTTGTATCTTCGTTAGCCACGGATGAGGTACCAGGAGACTGGAGATTGGCTCATGTTGTGCCTTTATTTAAGAAGGGCTGCAAGGACAAGCCAAAGAACTGCAGGCTAGTGAGCCTAACATCAGTGGTGAAAAAGTTACTGGAGGGATTCTGAGAGACAGGATTTATCTGCATTTGGAAAGGCAAGGACTGATTAGGGATAGTTGGCATGGTTTTGTGTGTGGGAAATAGTGTCTGATGAATTTGATTGAGTTTTTTGAAGAGGTAGCCAAAAGGACTAATGAGGCAAGAGGGTAGACATTGTCTACATGGACTTCAGCAAAGCCTTTTCCTGGGCCACATATGGTATGCTGGTCCGGAAAGTTCAATTGCATGGGACTTAAGTTGAGCTACTAATTGGATACAAAATTGGCTTGATGGTAGGAGACAGAGGGTTGTGGTGGACATTGGAGGCCTGTGGCTAGCAACATGCCGCAGGGATTGATGCTGAGTCCACTGTTGTTTGTCATTTATATTAATGATTTGGGTGAGAAATAGGTGGCATGGTTAGTATGTTTGTGTATGACACTAAAATTGGTGGTGTTGTGGACAATGGAGAAGGGTGTCTAAGGTTACAACAGGATCTGTATCAACTGGGAAAGTGGGAAAAGGAATAGAAGATGGAATTTAACTTGGATAAGTGTAACATGAT
Source organism: Pristis pectinata (assembly GCF_009764475.1). Taxonomy (NCBI): domain Eukaryota; kingdom Metazoa; phylum Chordata; class Chondrichthyes; order Rhinopristiformes; family Pristidae; genus Pristis; species Pristis pectinata. Next base: position 19,829,417 of record NC_067414.1, read on the forward strand.
GCATTTTCAGAAGTTAAACCAGGGCAGGACACACACAGTGAATAGCAAGGCCCTGGAGTGTGTTGTACAACAGAGAGAACTAAGGATTCATCAGATGGGATATTGAATACAAGAGCTGGGATGTCATGTTACAGCTGTGCAAGATGTTGGTGAGACCACACTTGTGCACAGTATTGTGTACAGTTCTGGTCGCCATGCTATAGGAAGGATGTGATTAAACTAGAGACTGTGCAGAAAAGATTCACAAGGATATTGCCAGGACTGGACGGCTTGAGCTATAAGGAGGGTCTGGATAGGCACGGACTGTTTGCCCTGGAGCAAAGGAGGCTGAAGGCTGACCTTACAGAGGTTTATAAAATCATGAGGGGCATTGATAGGGTAGATAATCACAATCTTTTTCACAGGGTAAGGGAGTCTAAAACTAGAGGACATAGGTTTAAGGTGAGAGGGGAAGGATTTAAAGGGAAACTGAGGGGTAAGTTTTTCACACAGAGGGTGGTGGGTCTATGGAACGTACTACAAAGGAAATGGTAGAGACGGGTACAATGACAACATTTAAAAGACATTTGGACAGGTATATGGATAGGAAAGTTTTGGAGGGATATGGGCCAAATGCAGGAAAATGGGACTAGCTTGGGTAGGTCACTTGGTCAGCATGGATGAGTTGGGCCGAATGGCTATAAGACATAAGAGCAGAATTAGGTCATTCGGCCCATTGAGTCTGCGCTGCCATTCAATCATGGCTGATTTATTTTTCCCTCTCAACCCCATTCTTCTGCCTTCTCCCTGTAACCTTTGACACCTTACTATGATGGCCTGTTTCCATGCTGTATATCTCAATAATTCTATTAGCCAATCATAAATACAGGAGAGAATTAATCAATTATAGTCACTGTGCAAAATTTCTGCACTATCACTGCAAACTCAGAGTTACATAACCTTTTATTTTGATTAAAGTCTCCCCCACAAAATGCAGGTTTCTGAAAAAAGAGTCAGATTACACCCTTGAGGAACTAAAGTGGTCATTTACTGTAGATGCTGAACATTAGATCTTCTGCCATTTAGGTAGAGTGCATCTACTAATATATTCGGCATGGAACCGGTGTCCATGGAGGGCAATTTCCTGAATCATAACCATCTACAAGTATATTTATACTGAGATACCAGTCTTTCCAGCTAACAACTTTTATATTGAGAGCTGTGAATCATAAATGAATCATATTTTGACTCACATTGATTTTTAGGAGAAACTGTAATTGTCCTGCAGGGGTCTGCTCCCCAAGTGTCTGTTTTATTCGATTTGAAGAGGGTAGACCAAATGTCCACAACATAATACTGTTAATGCAGTGCTGTATCTTTCTTATGATGGATCCAGAATGGATCACCCAAACAATTTTTAATTGCCGCTGGAGTTGCACACCACACCTTGCTAAATATGTGCAAGATATGTCAATACTTTCTGAACTTACAATCTTGACTTGCATAATGCAGTGAAGCATCGCAAGGCATTTCACAGAAGCATGATCCATGGAAATTGATGCCAAACCAGAAGGGACATTAGGGTTGATGCCCAGATGTGTGGTTAGAGGTAGATTTTAAAATGAAGATGGAAAGGGAGGTAAACAGTTGAAGGCAGGGCTACTAATAGTAGGATGAAAAAAGTGGGGGATGGATAAAAGTCCATCATTGAAAGACTGCAGGGTTCTTTGAGGAAATTCCTCCACGCACTATAGTACTGGGCTTCCACACAATCTGCTAATTTCTAGTAGTTCAAATATCAATCAGATGTTATATCCATTTGCCACTATCATTAATTTAGCAAGAACAATCAATCTATACTTATCAGTCTTACAAAGTAATGGATGGTAAGCTGGAATGTTTTTGTGCAGTCCCTATTTTAAACTATTTAATTAAAGGACCTTTGTTTACAAGTTTCATTTTGCACAATTGATTTTAATAACATTTAAAAATAGGAATATGATTGGAATGAGAGCATCTAAAATGCAGCATGCAGAGAATGAAGGAGTGACAATGTCATTAATTTTTATCCAGGGGAGAAATAATAGCTTTTAAAAAATGAGGTGTAGCTTATGCATTGTGTCCCACAAGCAACCACAAGCTCGCTTTCAATGGAGATGCCTACCACATATATTGAGTCATAAAGTAAATCAATTTTTATTTCTTTCAGAAGGGTGAACTTGGACAGAAGGGAGACAAGGGTGAACATGGAGCTCCGGTGCGTATGTTGTATTCTTTAAAAGAAATCAAACCATTTTGCTGTTGAAGTGAATCTGTGGTAAAAATTAACCTCAATTAGAACAGCAGGAGGCCATTCAGCTCAATGTGTCTGTGTCAGCTCATAGAAAGAGCTATTAAGAAGTCCCATAACCTCTTCTTAAGAGCACTCCAATTTTTTTTTCTTTTCAAGTACTTAGCAAATTGCCTTTTGAAAATTATTGTTGAACCTGCTTCCAACACCTTATAGGCAACTCAGTTAGCATCTGTAGGGAAAGAAACAGTGTTAAGGTAAGATGTACATCGAAACACGTAGTGAAATGCATCTTTTGTGGTAGTGTGCCGCAAGTGTTATATTTCATGTTAACTCTTTATCTTCCTACACAGATGCTGCATGATCTACTGAATCTCACCAGTACTTCCCGTTTTTATTTCAGATTTCCAATGTCTGTTCTTTTTATTCTTTTTAACCATAGAGGCAATCTCTTCAAGATATTAACAACCCATTTTTTTTAAGAAGTTCTCTACATCTCCCATGCTCAGTAGAGATATCTGTAGCTTCCAGTATAGATATAAGCCTGTGATCTCATGATAGGGGCCATCTATAATGCCTTAAACCTAAGGAAGGTGCTTTTCAAATGGTCCTTTATTCTTTCAAGAGACTGGGTATTGCAAACTGCCCCTTTATATTTGGAACATGGGTTCAGAGACAGAAGGAATGACAGTCTCCTTCTGTCTCAAAAAGATTTTATTTTAAGTGAGTTGAGCAACGTCAGTCCTAGTCCTAATGTGGTACCCAAGCTGGCTGATGTAGCAAAAGAAATAATGGCATACTGTGCAGGAAGGAGCAGATGGCGCACTATGAGGGAAAGCCCAATTCTGATACAAGTTCATTCTCTACATTGAAGTTTCTTTTACTTGCAGGTGCACAAAACAAGGGATACAGATGCCACTAACCACATATTAAAAGGGTCTTCCTCCTGAAACCTTTACTCTGTTTCTCTTTCCATAGATGCTGACTGACCTGCTGATTGTTTCCAGTATTTTCTGTTACTGTTAAAATAAAACACATTGCGCTTGAGAGGTGAAGAGGTTAGGAAGAACATTTGAGCTTGGAAGAGCAATTAGTCCCTCCTCAGTTGGAGAACTCCTAATCTGAACTACAGAGATAGTGTACAATGGCCATCTTGAGCTTCCAGTTGCATGTCATTTCTACTCCACTTCTCATTCCCATACCTACCCATCTGTCTTCAGCCTTCTCCACTGCCCCGGTGAGGTCGAACACAAACTAGAAGAACAAAATCTCATATTCTGCTTTGGTAGCTGACACCCAATGGTATGAACATTGACTTTTCCAGTTTCACGTAACCCATATCCCTGTGTTCTCTTCCCACTCCCACGTCCATCCGGGTTCTCTCTCTCTTTGTTTACCTTTTCCAAACCTTCACCTCTGTTGTTGCCTGGACTCATCAACCTTCCCCACATGGTTCCACCTGCCCATCAACCACATACCCATCCACCTGGGTCCTGGGCTTCTTCTCCCTTCATTCACCTTTCCTACCCCTACTTCTCCCCCACCTGGTTACATCTACCCTCCCTTCCTTGTCTGTCTCCACCTATCATCTCCCTACCTCTGTTTCATCCTTCTCTCTCATTTCTATATACTGGATATCTTCCCCTTACACCCTCAATCCGGATGCAGGTCTGAACCCAAAATGTCAACCATTTCTTTGCCTCCACAGATGCTCCTTGACCCACTGAGTTCTTCCGATGGTTGTGTAATTGAAGCAAAAAATTGACACTGGAAATCTGAGACAAAACTAGAAAATGCAGGTCAGGTAACAGGTATGAAGAGAAAAATATGGTCAATGTTTCAAATCAATGGCCCTTCATCAAAAATTAGAAAACAAGCGTGCTTTAATATGGAGAGTATATATGGGTCTGTAGTCTTTCTTTCCTTCCTTTTATACTTTACAATCTGTAGGAACCATTCTAGAATTGTGGAATTTTGGAAGATGATAATCAGTACATCCACTATCTCCACTGTCTCCTCGTTCAAAATCCAGCTCCGAGGGATTTATTGCCTTCCAGTCCAAGTAATTTCTCCAGCCCTACTTTTTAACTAATGTTTCTTTCTTTCACTCCTCATTCATTCTCGACCTATTCTTCTCCACTATTTTCAGGGAGTTTTTCATCTTCTTCCGTATCTCTTAATGAAGTTTCCCAACCTGCCATAGTCAACTCATGCCTCGTGTGTTTGTAGTTTATTTTGCTTTGATATGAGATCCTGCTTTCAATCAATATAAAGCTATGATACAATAATGCCTCCTTTGTGGTAAACTTACACCTGACAAGGGAGGTGGAAGAGTTTTCCTGAAAATAACCCTACGCAAGTGCCCATTGAGTGCTCCAGCAATCTGGGACATTTTATCATGATGTGGAAATGATCCTTTGGAATTTGACTATTAAAAATGTGAGTCTTTCCATTAATATTCCTGCTATAAAAATAACAAAGATTATCAAGAACAATTACACCAATTTAGTTTATTTAACTCATTTCCATCTGATTATTTTTTTAAAAGGGAGAAGGTATGAATATTTTGGAGATGTTTCCTTAGAAAATTCAGTGAGATTGCTTCACAAGAATGAGGCATGTACATTAACAATGAATGCTGAAATAATGCCGATATGCAATTCCCATCCTATCAAATGTTAATTCAGTCCTAAGCAATAATTCTTCAAGAATATCATAGCAACATTCTTCTTTGGTTCCCCTCTTTACTCTCCTTCTCTCCTGACAGCATTAACTTATGCAAGCCACATTTTCACTGCTGTTGGCAATCATTTCTCTCATGTGGCCATTCTTAAGCAGGAGCCTACACATAGCTTTTTAATTATGGAATACACTGCAGCCAAGCCTCAGTCTGTCCTCCCTCAGCATCCACTAACTATCAGTCAAGAATCAGAAATCACAGAGATATTTCTTTCTGCACACTAGCCTTTGTATATTCTCACACACTGGTACAAACTTAAGGTTCATACAATAATGAGAAACATAGATCTAGGTAGAAACACAGGCACAGTAGCATAGCAGTTAGCGTAACGCTATTACAGCACCAGCGACCCGGGTTCAATTCCAGCTACAGTCTGTAAGGAGTTTGTATGTTCTCCTCGTGTCTGCGTGGGTTTCCTCCAGGTGCTCCGGTTTGCTCCCACATTCCAAAAACGTACAGGTTAGGAAGTTGTGGGCATGCTACATTGGCGCTGGAAGCATGGCGACACTTGTGGGCTGCCCACAGAACACTCAATGCAAAAGATGCATTTTACTGTGTGTTTCGATGTACATGTGACTAATAAAGATATCTTATCTTAGGTGATAGTTTAAATATTTGCCTGTGCTCAAAGTAAGAAGGTGGGCCAGACATTAAATAAATATTCAGTACCTGTTTTTACAAAAATTGGGAACTGAGACTCTAGGTGTACTTGAGAAGGATGTAGATAGGAGCTGTGGATTTACTGAGCTCAGAACTAACAAAGGCATGATGGAATGAATGGTCTCCCTTTTCTGTGGTGGATGGCTATGATTTGAATCAGATTTTTCAAGTGTTCAATGATTATTTTTGATCCTAAAATTCATGTGCAAAAAATTTAAAAGAAAAACAGTTTTACAAATAGGCTTGCATCAATTTTTACTTTTTACTACCCCACTGGAACACATATATAAAATTAATACAAATACAGGCCTGAGATTAAGCTTTTTTGGAAATACCATTACTTAGAAGACAAAAGAGTTTGCAGTTGCTGGAATCCGGAACAAAAACTAGAATGTTGGAAGAACTTGGCAGGTCAAGCAGCATCTGTGGAGATAAGGTACAAGCTGAGGTTTCAGGGCTGAGAGAGAAGAGGAAAGATTGCCAGTATATAGCTGTATGTGGGGAGAGGGTTGCGACAGAGTTTGGTAGGTGATAAACAAAACAAGGTAAGAGAGGGATGATAGGCAGATAGAACCAGGTGGGGGAGGGAGAGGAAAAGAAAGGTGAATCCAGGAAGAAGAAACCAAGGTAGATAGGTATGTGGGCAATGGGTAATTGGAACCAAGTGGGGGAGGGTGATGAGTTTAGGTAACAAGCAGGGGAAGGGATGAGAAAGGTGAACAAAGTGAAAGAGAACCTGGGTGGACTAGTGGCAGTGGGAAAGGAACACAGGAGGTGTGGGTTACCTGAAATTGGAAAATTCAATGTTTATTACCATTGGGTTGTAAGCCACCCAAGCAGAATGTGAGGTGAGAAGGGGATGATTACCATTACTTAGATATTTTGAAATAATGTTATACCAAATATTTGAAAGAATATCTATTCGTTGACCCTAAGAAATAAGTCCCTCCCCATGGAATCCACTCTGATCTCATGCTTCTGGCTGTATCAGGCTGTCAGGAGAACTGAGTCATGGAGTCATAGAGCAATACTGTGAAAGTCGACCCACACTGTAATAAAGCAGACAACAGCAGAACCAAGGAGCGTATAATTAATGCTTTATTATTTTAACGCTAGCGGAAGTAAGGGATACAGAGAAAGAGTAAACAGTGTAACCCGAGCTCTGTACTGATCCCCACTCAGAGATTTACAGGTTAGTGTCCCTCCTTTTGTACTTAATCTAAAGAAGCCTACGTGGGAAACTGCACATACTGGGGCAGTTGCTTACAACATCTAGACAAGTACTTGAATCTTCATCTTCACTTACATAGTTTCTGATTCTTCACCTTTCTTCCTCAATTTTGCCACACTACTGGAAGGATGTGGTAGCATCAGAAAGAGTGCAGAAGAGATTCATCAGGATGTTGTCTGGAATGGAGGGCTTTAGTTAAAAGGAGAGTTTGGATAGGCTGGATATTTTCTTTTATACTTGCATTAAGAAGAGGAGGATAACTAAGGAGAGGGTAGGTCCACTCAAGGATAAAGGAGGGAATTTGTGTTTGGAATCAGAGCAAGTGGCTGAGGTACTAAATGAGTACTTTGCATTGGTATATACTGAGGAGAAGGATTTGGAGGATAGTGAAAGCTTGTGCAGGGCAGATCATGCCTTACAAACTTGATTGAGTTTTTTGAGGAGATGACAAAGGTTCTTGATGAGAGTGAGGCAGTGGACGTTATCTATATGGACTTTAGTAAGGCATTTGACAAGGTCCCTAATGGTAGGTTGATTCAGAAGACAAAGATGCATGGGATCCAGGGTGAATTGCAAGTTTGGATTCGGAACTGGCTTGCCCAAAGAAGACAGAGAGTAGGGGTGGAAGGCTGTTATTCTGGATGGAGGTCCATTTATCAGTGGTGTTCCACAAGGATCAGTGTTGGGACCTCTGTTATTTGTGATATATATCAATGATTTGGATGACAATGTAAATGGGTGGATTAGCAAGTTTGCAGATGATACCAAGATTGGTGGAGTTGTGTACAGTGTAAAGGACAATCAAAGAATACTGCAGGATATAGATCAGTTACAAATATGGGCAGAGAAGTAGCAGATGGAGTTTAATCCAGGAAAGTGTGAGGTGTTGCACTTTGGGAGGTCTAATGAAAGGAGAAAGTATATAGTTAATGGTTTGCCCCTTAAAAGCATTGAGGTACCAGAGGGATCTTGGGGTCCAGGTCCATAGTTCACTGAAAGTGGCTATGCAAGTGGATAAGGTGGTAATGAAGGCATATGGCATGCTTGCATTCATTGGTAGGAGTGTTGAGTATAATAGTAAGGAAGTCATGCTGCAGCTATATAAAACTTTAGTCAGACCTCATTTGGAGTATTGTGTGCAGTTCTGGTCACCCCATTATAGGAAGGATGTGGAAACTGTGGAAAGGGTGCAGAAGAGGTTTACCAGGATGCTGCCTGGATTAGAGGGGATAAGCTATAAGGAGAGGTTGGACAACTTGGGTTGTTCTCCCTAGAGCATCAGAGGCTGAAGGGAGACCTGACAGAGGTTTTTAAAATTATGAGAGGCATAGATAGGGTAGAGAGTCAGAATCTTCCCCAGGATAGAAATGTCAAATACCAGAGGAGATGCTTTTAAGGCTAGCGGGGGAAGTTTAAAGGCAACGTGAGGGGCAAGTTTTTTTTACACAGAGAGAGGTAGGTGCCTGGAATGGGTTACCGGGGTAGTGGTGGAACCAGGCAGTTTGGTGGAGTTTAAGAGGCTTTTAGATAGGGGCATGAATATGAAAGGAATGGAGGAATATGGTTGATAAACAGAGGAGGACATTAGTATAAATCAGCATCATGATCGGCACAACATTGTGGGCCGAATGGCCTGTCCAGTGCTGTACTGTTCTATGTTCTCACTGGAGCATGGGAGGCTGAGGGGTGACCTTTTGAATGTTTATAATATTACGAGGGGCATATCGGGTAGGTAGTCTTTCTCCCAGGTAAGGGAGTCTAAAACTAGTGGGCATAGGTTTAAGATGAGAGCAGAGAGATTTAACGGAGATCAGAGGGTCATAGTTATATGGAATGAGCTGCCAAAGGTGGTGGTAGAGGCAGATGCTTGCAACGTTTAAAAGGCATTTGGACATGTACTTGGATTGGAAAGGTGTAGAAAGCCTAATGCAGGCGAGTGGGATTAGTGTAAATAGGCACCACAGTCGCCATGCACAAGTTGGGCCAAAGGAGCCATTTCTATACTGTGTGACTCTAATCCAGTACAGAAGTATGGACTTAATTTCATAAGAAGTTCAGGAATTTGGAAATTCAGGAAATAATATGTCAAGGCTGAACCTGAGGGAACTGGGTGGTGTGTTGAGAAGGAAATAGATTAGATGAGTGAAGACAGTAGAGGAAATGAGACAGCCAATGTTATGGTAACAGTTAAAGAATTTCATTGAGATAAAGGAAGCAAACCAAATTCCAACCACAGGGAAGACCACAGTTTCATCAAGCTGTGTATTTCTGGAAGGGAAGAGACAAAAAACAGAAGCAAAGTATTGAAATAAAAACGAAAGCGCTCCAAACACTCAGAAAATGCATCCAGCCAATCCAGCTCAAGCCTGAGTTTGTACTGAGCATGTCAGTGGGGTGAACTCCATCCTCACCAACCTGTATTTGCTTCCTTACAGGGGCTGAAAGGAGACAAAGGAGTGCAAGGACACACTGGATTAAAGGTAAAATGTTCATGTAAAGCTATCTCTTTTCAGTTGTTTTCTCATTTTAAACTTACTGCTTTACTGTCCTTAGATAATGACTCTTTTACTTCTATCCACATTTTAAGGGTGAAATGGGAGAAATGGGGCTACCTGGACTTAATGGAGAACCAGGCTTGGAGGTATTTATAGCAAAGATGTTTTCTGACTCTCTTTATCAATGTTAGTTCGGTGTTAATTTCTTTATTGGAGCATAATTTGATGCAGCAGTTTGTTGAGAGGACTATTGTACATTATGCCGGTATTTGTCCAAAGACAATTTCATCGTGTTCTTGGTATGACATTGTGAATATTGCACATTGAAGGTCACACATTATATGAACACCCAGCAGCCTTGCAGAAAAGAAGGAGAGATGATGAATTAATCTGATTCAAACCACCAGTTCACAAACCTGATGCACTTTAGCCCATTATAAACGCATCCTTACATAGAATTACATTGTATTTACAGTTCTATGCAATTGACCCAATTGTTTCATGCCAGTGTGCTCCACACATCTACTTCCTCTCATCCCTTGACATGTAACCCTCTCAACAAATCCTTCTCTTCTTTTCCCACCATGCCTTTATGTAGCTTTCCCTAAAATGTATCTGCGACTTTCACTTAAAACTTCTCTCTATGATAGCAAGTTCAACAAGTTCCACATTTTTGTCATGTCTGGTAAAGAAATCCTTCTCTGTCCTCTTGGGCTGATGATTTTGGAGTTTGTTGGAGCACAGTGGAGTGCACAACCAGATGAAACTATCACTCAGGTTATCGCCCAACTTTCTTCACTGTCAGTGGGAGCAATCTAATCTTTAAAATTAATTTGATGCAAACACTCTTGGTTAGATTCATAAGGGAAATGTCATTAAATTTTCAATCCATGCTGAATATCAGAAGAAAATTTATAGTTCCCAGGTGACATTCAGTTGTTCCCCAACCAGTGTCAGAGCATTGATCTCCACTGTGCTGTAAAGCAGTGATATAGATAACATAGGGCTCACGTTACTAGGCTAGCAATCAAGAGTCCTGGACAAATTATCCAGGGATTTCAGACTCAGATCCTACCATGGCATACCATGAAAATTTGAATTAGGGTTGAATAAATGTTTATATAAAGCTCTCAAGTTATGCTAAAAATGCCATAAATTCACTAACATGATTAGGGAAAAAACTGCCATTTTTCCTTCATTCACCTGGTCAATTCATTTGTACAGTTTACAAATAAAATTATGGCACAGCTATTTCAGTGAGAGAATTCATCAGAATGTAAAGTTCACAACTTTGTCACAGTACACAGAACATAGTAACTTTCAGATGTACCATTGCAGACAGAAAGGCAGAGTGGCTAGAATGTGGATACATTGGCAAAACTTTGCTATTTCACTTGATTTTCTGTATTGTGTGTTGTAGTTTTAAATTCCATCTGCTTCACAGGGTCGACCAGGATTACCAGGTCCTACTGGCCCCAAAGGATCAAAAGGAGAAATAGTAAGTATGTCTTGAAAGTCTTTATATCTCATATTTTAAAATGAATGTTGTATTTGTGGAGGAAGTTCAGCTTCTATGCTGACCCCACTACCACTCCTTAAGTCCATACTTGTTTCCAGAACACCCACTATTTCCCAACTGGACAACAATTTCTAACTCATCCTTGGTCGCTTGTATCCATAACTCGGCCATTGACAACTGTGCAGAAACCTAGAGTTTAAAGTCTGTTCTCTGCATTGATGCCCAATGGATGTTGGGATCTAGAAACAAAGGAAAAGGGATAGCCCCATTGCACCTGTTCTGTCATTCAGCTGGATCTGGCTTTGCCTGTATCTTCACTACAGTTACCCACTTTGGCCCCAATACCCTCACTGAACGAAGATTTAACAGTCTCAGTTTTGAAACTTTAAAATAGCCCCACTACCCCCCTGCTCCACACCCCACATCTCTCAAAAAGACCCAGCTTATTTTGAGAAACTTTCACCCCTTTGTATTACAAAGTGCTTCTGGCATTCATCCCTGAATGACTCCCTCACCACAATAGCTTCTCTCCATTTAACCCATCAGATCGTTTATGTTAAGCACCTTAACTAAATCAGACCTTAAATCCTAAGAGAATGTAAGCCTGAACTCTCTAATCTATCTTCATAATGTCTCACTGATAGCCCCAGTATTATTCTCTGGAATCTGCATTGAGCCTCCTCTGAGATCAAAACATTCTGCATGGTGAAGTGGGCAGAACTGAATGTGTTACTCTGGACTGAGTCTAACCTGAGATTAATACAGCTGTAGAATAACTCCATTCCTTTATATTGCAGCCCTTTTGAGATAAAGAACCATCATCCATTAGTCTTTGATATTTTGTTGGCCATCCACTATGGGGCCATCCACTGTTCCATGGGAACTGTAGGCAAAATCCTGTCCTTTCTTTTCAAATCTTTACACAAACACATCATTAGAAAAATCAGCTTATAATGTATCTCTCTGCTTGTGGCTACAAATGCCTAATAACCTGACAAAGATTTAATCATTTGAAATTTAGCATATTCCTGTACGTTGTGGTTTTTTATGTGTTCTGTGTGCTGTTGATATGCATGTACTGTATGCTTAAGATCTTTAACATAGTGTGTTTCTGAGTGTAACACCAATGTTTACAACACCCATCGACAATCACTTTATAAAGTTCTGTAAAAGCTCATTTGAACCAGTTCAAAATAATTGTGTAATTTTGTTATCATTTCAGAAGCATCTAGTTAAGTCAATAGTTGTTATTGATTATTGTAAGCTGGGCTCCCCCAACTGGTCAGTTATTTTAATTAAGACTATCAGTATTAACGTACTAAAAGCAAATTTTGCATTGACCAGCAGCAAAGTACTGCAAATGCTGAAAATCTGAAACAAAAGCAGAAAATGCTGTGTATATTCAGTGGATCAGACAATGTGTCTGAAGAGAGAAACAGAGTCTATGTCCAAAACAATGCATGTTTATAAGTACAGTAGAGCATGTAAAGAAGCTTCAGGGAGATATGAACAAGCTGAGTGAGTGGGTGAGAACAAGACAGATAAAATATAATGTGGAAAATATAAGGTCATCCACTTTGGTGACCAGAACGGAAAGTTGTTAAATATTGAGATATCAAATACAGGTGAACTTGCGTTATGGCCATTTAGGTAATGGAAATTTTCCCTTACAGAATTCATAAACCATAACGCAAAAATTTGAGATACAGAATAAAATTCCTCTCACTGAATTTCTATGAAAAAACTGTAAATAAACAAACACAAGATTTAATTTTTTTTAACTTACATTTCTTGATGCATGTGCAGATAATGTGGTTTCCCTTTTCAGAAAATTGTGATCTGAACCATTTTCTAGTAATGGAAACCTTCCCCCTCCCATGATGCGGGGATCTCCTGTAGTGTTGATGTTGAGAGGAAGCTAAGTGTGGTTATGTGCAAGTCACTGAAGGCCAACTTGCAGGTGCAGCAGGTGATTAGAAGGGCAAATGGTATATTTGCTTTTATAAAGAGAAAGTTTGATCACAGGAGTAAGGACGTTTTACTGCAGTTATAAAGAGTGTTGGAGAGACTGCAGCTGGAGTATTGTGTACTATTTTAGTCTCCTTACATAAGAAAGGACATACTTATAATAGAGGGAGTGCAGTGAAGATTTACTGGACTGGGTGAAGAAAGGTGGGCTTAGAATATAAGGAGAATGGGACTGTATTCTTCAAATTTTAGAAAATGAGCTGAGATCTCATTAAAATTTACAAAATTCATTAAAGAGCTTAACAGTCTGGATACAGGGAGAATGTTTCCCCTGGCTGGACTGGGGTCACAATTTGAGACTAAGGAATGAGATAAGAAGACTGAGGGGGAACCTATGGAGGTATACAGAATTTTCAGGGGCATAGAAAGGATAGATGCTAGGAAACTTTTCCCTGTAACAGAGATGTCCAAAAATCAAAAGGCATAGGTTCAGGGTAAGGGGTTAGAGATTTAGAGGTGATCTGAGGACGAATTTCTTCACCAAGATGATGGTTGGAATATGGAACACACTGCCTTAGTGGGTAGTGGAGACAGGCAATCTCATAATATTTAAGAAGTATCTGAATGAGCAGTTCAATCACCAAGATACGGAAGGTTACAGACCAAGTGCTGGAATATGGGATTAGTATAGTTGGATACTTGATGGTTAGCTCGGACACCATGGGCCGAAGGACGTGTTTCTGTGCTGTATAACTCTGTGATTCCATGATCTTCTTCAATAGTGGTGAGGCTCGAAGGACCAAATGGCTTACTTCTGTTTTTTTTCAGTATTCCTACATTCATATGTTTCTAGTTGATGAGCTTTCAGCATTTGCAGCATTTTCCTTTTTTTTATTTGCATATAGAGTACTACTGTAAATTTGCACAGCTAATAACTTTCCCATTTGTGTGCTGAACATTCAGTGGAAGTCCAATTTAGGCACTTATCTGGGATTAACCTGCGGCCTTTAGGGGTTTACCTGGTATTCCATGAAAGTAACACTATGAACATTAGCTGTGCATACACACTGGAACAGAAGAGGTAAATAAAGGGAGGGACAGGATTGGCAGCTAAATGTTCTAGGATACAAGTGCTATAGGTGGGATGGAGGTGGAGAAAAAAGAGGAGGGGGAGTTGCATTTCTGATTAAGCAGAACGTCACAGCAGTAGTCAGAGATGAAATTACTGAGGGATCATCCAGTGATGCTTTATGGATGGAGCTGAGAAATAAGAAGGGGATTGTCACCTTGTTGGGATTGTACTATAGGCCTCCTAATAGTCAACAGGAATTAGAGGAACAAATATGCATGGAGGTTGCAGAAGGTTGCAAGAATAATAGAGTTGTCATAGTACGGGGCTTCAACTTTCCTAATATAGACTGGGACTGCTATAGTGCTGAAGGCTTAGATGGGGTGAATTCGTTTAGTGTTTTCAGGAAAGTTTCCTTAGGCAATATATAGAAGGCCCTGCTAGAGCGTGGGCAAAACTTGACCTACTCTTGGGAAATAGGGCAGGACTGATGTGCCATTGGGGGAGCACTTTGGGATCTATTAGTTTTAAATTAGTTATGGAAAGGGACAGATCTGGTCCACAAGTTAAAGTTCTAAATTGAGGCAAAGCAAATTTTGACTGTATTAGATAGGAACATACAAAAATTGATTGGAGTAGGTTGTTTGCAGGCAAAAGGACACCTGGCAAGTGGGAGGCTTTTAAAAGTCAGATGTTGAGATTTCAAGATCTGCATGTTCCTCTTAGAATGAAGGACGAGGCTGGCAGGAGTAGGGAAACCTGGATGACGAGATATTGAGGATCTGGTCAGGAAAAAAAGGGAGGCATAGGTCAGGTACAGGCAGCTGGGATCAAGTGAATCCCTGGCGAAGTACAGGAGAGAACTCAAGAAGGAAATCAGGAGGGCAAAGAGGGGGCTTGAGATAGCTTTGGCAGAGGTTAAGGAGAATCCAAAGAGATTTTATGTATATTAAGGGAAGAAGGGTTATTGGAGAGAAAATAGGGCCCCTCCAAGACCAAAGTGGACATCTTTGTGTGGAGCCACACGAAATGGGTGAGGTCCTTGATGAATGTTTCTCCTCTGTTTTTACCATGGAGAAAGACATGAAGACTTCAGAACTTGAGATAGATAGTGGGGATGTCTTGAGGACAGTACACATTACAGCAGATGAGGTAATGGATGTCTTAAAGCATACGAAGGTAGATGAATCTCCAGGGCCTGATGAGGCATATCCAAGAACAGTGTGGGAAGCTAGAGAAGAAATTGTGGGGACCCTGGCTGAGATATATGCATCATTCTTAGCGAGGGGTGAAGTGCCTTGAAGAAAAATCTGGGAACTATAGACCAGTAACCCTAATATCTGTGGTAGATAAGTTACTGGAAAGGATTCTGTGGGATAAGATATACCAGCATTTGGAAAGACAGGCGTTGATGAGGGATAGTCAGCATGACTTTGTGTGTGGGAAATCATGTCTCATGAATTTGATTGAGTTTTTTGAAGAAGTAATGAAGAAGGTTGATGAGGGCAGGGTGGTAGATGTGATCTATATGGACTTCAGTAAGGCCTTTGATAAGGTTCCACATGGTAGGCTGCTATGGAAAGTTAGATCGCACAGGATCCAGGGAGAGCTAGCTAATTTGATACACAATTGGCTTGATAGTAGGAAGCAGAGGGCGATGGTGGAAGGTTGCTTTTCAGACTGGAAGTCTGTGACTAGTGGCATTCCCCAGGGGTCAGTATAGGACCATTGCTATTTATCATCTATATCAATGATTTGGATGAGAATGTACAAGGCATGGTTAGTAAATTTGCAGGTTGACACTAAAATAGCTGGTGTCGTTGACAGTGAAGATGGTTATCAGGATTTACAGAGGGATCTTGATCAGCTGGGTAAGGGGTTAAAAATGGCAAATGGAATTTAATTTGGATAAATGCAAGGTGTTGCCTTTTGGGAAGACAAATCAGGGTAGGACATTCACAGAGTAGGGCCCGGGGAAGTGTTGTAGGACAGAGGGATCTAGAAGTGCAAATACATGGCTACCTGAAGGTAGCGTCGCAGGTAGACGGGGTGGTGAAGAAGGCTTTTGGGCATTGAATATAGAAGTTGGGATGTTATGTTGCAGTTTTACAAGACGTTGGTGAGGCCACATTTGGAATATTGTGTTCAGTTTTGGTCACCCTGCTATAGGAAAGATGCCATTAAGCTGGAAAAGAGTGTGGAGGAGATATATGAGGTTGTTGTCAGGACTCAAGGGACTGAGTTATGGAGAGAGGTTGAGAAGGTTGGGACATTTTTCATTGGAGCATAGGAGAATGAGAGGTGATTTAATAGAGATGTATAAAATCATGAGGGTATAGATAGAGTGAAGGTGCATGGTCTTTTTCCCAGGGTTGGGGAATCAAGAACGAGAGCATAGGTTTAAGATGAGAGGAAAAAATTTAATAGGAACCTGAGAGAAACTTTGTCACCGAGAATGTGGTCCATAAATGGAATGAGCTGCTGGAGGAAGTCATTGAGGCAAGTACATTAACAACATTTGAAAGGTTACTTGACAGGTTCATGGATAGGAAAGGTTTAGAGGGATATGGGCCAAATATGGGAAAATGGGATTAGCTTAGATTGGAATCTTGGTCGGCATGGACCAGTTGGGCTGAGGGGCCCATTTCTGTGCTCTATGACTCTATGACTCTAAATTAGGAAATTGGTTTATTATTGTCACATGTACTGAGATACAGTGGAAAAACTTGTCTTGCATATCGTTCATACAGATCAATTCATTACAACAGCGCATTGAGGTAGTACAATAACAGGGTTCAGAATAAAGTGTTACAATTACAGAGAAAGTGCAGTGCAGGTAGACAATAAGATGCAAGGTCATAACAAGATAGATTGTGAGGTAAAGACTCCATCTTACCGTACTAAGGAACCGTTCAATAGTCTTATAACAGCAGGTAGAAACTGTCCTTGAGCCTGGTGGTACGTGCTTTCAGGCTTTTGTATCTTCTGCCCAATGGAAGAGGGGAGAAGAGAGAATATCCAGGTTGGGTGGAGTCTTTGATTATGCTGGCTGCTTTACCAAGGCAGAGAGAAGTATAGACAGAGTCCATTGGAGGGGAGGCTGGTTTCCATGATGTGTTGAGCAGTGTTCACAAATCTCTGCAATCTCTTGCGGTCCCGGGCAGAGCAGTTGCCATACCAAGCCATGATGCTTCCAGATTGGATGCTTTCTCTGGTACATCAATAAAAATTGGTGAGGGTCAAAGGGGACATGCCAAATTTCTTTTGCCTCCTGAGGAAGTAGAGGTGCTGGTGAGCTTTCTTGGCCGTGGCATCTACATGGTTTGACCAGGACAGGCTATTGGTTGATGTTCACTTCCAGGAACTTGAAGCTCTTAACCTTCTCGACCCCAGCACCATTGATGTAGACAGGAGCACCGCCCCCCTTCCTGAAGTCAATGACCAGCTCTTTTGTTTTGCTGACATTGAGGGAAAGGTTGTTGTCATGACACCATGTCACTATGCTCTCTATCTCCTTCCTGTACTCTGACTCATTGTTATTTGAGATACGGCCCAGTACAGTGGTATCATCTGCAAACTTGTAGATGGAGTTAGAGCAGAATCTGGCCACACAGTCATGAGTATATAGGGAGTAGAGTAGGGGGCTGAGGATGCAGCCTTGTGGGGCACCAGTGTTGAGAATAATCGTGGCAGTGGTATTGCTGCCTATCCTTACTGATTGCAGTCTATTGGTCAGGAAGTTAAGGATCCATATGCAAAGGAAGGTGTTGAGTCCCAGGTCTCAGAGTTTGGTGATGAGTTTGCTTGGAATTATAGTATTAAAGGCAGAGTTGTAGTCAATAAACAATAGTCTAACATAGGTGTCTTTACTGTCATAGCATAGATACACTTAATGGAAATCTAGATAAATGTACGAGGGAGGGAGGGTGATAGGATGAGGTGGGATAAGGTGAAACACCAATGCTAAGCACTTCATACTAAGCTATTCATTCTAGATCACCCAATAAACAAATATACCAGTTCTTCCATATTTACTTTAATCAACTTCTTATTTTTTGTTCTGTTTATTGAACTTCATACACTTGGATTATGTATTGGGCATAAAGAGAAATTTCCATCCACTGGGTCCAAGAAACTAGATTTCAGGAGAATACAACACATTGGTGCTGTTAAAAGAAGCATTTAGCAGACCAACTGTGGATGAACTTCAATACAGTTGATTTCAACATGTTTTTGAAAATGCCTGAAATGAACTGAGTTTGCATTTGTAATTTCTTTATGTACTCTTAAAGAAAAAGTAATCACTTCTTTTAAAATGTGTCAGTCCATAATCTCCAAGGCGTACAGGGCCACTGTACTTCCATCTAATTTGGCACCTGGGCTTTTGACACAACGTTCCATTAAAAGACTTTCTACTTTCTAATTATGATGGCATCACCAATCAACAAGAAGCTTGGCAGACTTTAACAGATTCAATATATTATTATATTGTAATGTAAAAAAAATTATCTGTATATCAAGTAGCCACAGCTAGTGACACTTAGATTATGATTGCCTAATGACTGCTTACTATTTTTTTCTCCTTTGCTATTTACCAGGGATTGACAGGAGAACCAGGCAAACCAGGAGAACAGGGCAGAAAGGGTGACAAGGTTTTATCTCATTTCATTTTATTGTTATGTTCGGGAATATTTCTGGGGTAATTGTAACTTTTATTTGCAATGGAATGCAGACCTGCAGTCCATTGTACACAGTCTGATTTTTACTTTCTTTATATTTTCATTTATGGGAATGTGTTGTGTGGGTACTTATTGCCTAGTGCTAATTTCTCTGGAGAAAGTGATGGTGATTGGCCTTCCAAAACCTCTGTAGGGAATTCTAGGATTAAAGAAAGATATTTGAAGGGGAGAAATGGAAGCTGTATTGGGAAAGATGATGAGCTTGGGATTAATTGGGCCAATTAGTCCCAAGCTCATCATCTTTCCCGATACAGCTTCTATTTGTTCAGAAGATACAACATTGCCACAAATTGCCTCTTCTTTGCTGTAACATTCCTCAATTGAAAGGAAATTAGCCGAAGTATGAAGTGTACAGCCAATTTACTATC
The DNA here is from genome assembly GCF_009764475.1 of Pristis pectinata. NCBI lineage: Eukaryota > Metazoa > Chordata > Chondrichthyes > Rhinopristiformes > Pristidae > Pristis > Pristis pectinata. The sequence goes on from NC_067414.1 coordinate 19,848,475, forward strand.
TTCCATTAGTGATCCAGTGATAATTCAAAATACCCCTATTCTGTCTTGAGATGACAAAAATGGGAAATGCAAGAAGACCTGGGTGTCACTGTACACCACTTGCTGAAAGCAAGTGTTCAAGTGCAGCAAGCAGTTAGGAAATCAAATGATGTGTTGGCCTTCATTGCAAGAGGGTTTGCGTACAGGAGCAAGGATGTACAGACCCTATCTGGAGTTTTCTGTGTAGTTTTGGTCCGCTTATCTGAGGATAGATGTTCTGGCGGTAGAGAGAATGCAATGGAAGTTTACTGGGCTGATTCCTAATGTGTGAGGAAGGATTGGGCTGATAAGGCCTGTATTCTCTGGTGTTTAGAAGAACTACAGGGGATCTCAGAAACCTATAAAATTCAGGAGAGTATTCCCAGTTGCTGCAGAGTCCAGAACCCCGGATCACAGCCTCATGATATGAGTAGAACTTAGAAATAAAAGAGTGGCGATCACATTGCTGGTGTTATAATATAGGCCTCTTAAGCACCAGTGGGAATTGCAGGAACAGAAAGGTAAGCAAATCATAGAAAGGTATGAGGACTATAACGTTATAGTAGTGGAAGGATTTTAGTTTTCCCAATATTGACTAGTGCAAAGGGCTTAGACGGCACAGAATTTGTTAAGTGTGTCAGAAAGTTTTTTAGACAATATGTAGAGAGGCTCGCTAGAGAAGAGGCAAAGGCTATTGAAGGTTTGATCAGGAAAAGAAAGGAAACACATGTCAGGTATAGACAACTGGAGGAATGTAGAACAGGAGAGAACTTAAGAAAGAAATTAGGAGAACAAAATGGGACCAAGGAATATCCTTAGCAATTAAGATTAAGAAGAATCCCAAAACATTCTATAAGTATATCAGGAACAAGAAGGTAGCCAGGGAAAGAGTGGGTTAATTTAGGCACCAAAGGGATAATCTATGTGTGGAGCCAGGCAATGTGGGTAAGGTCCTAAATGAATACTTCTCACATGTATTCACTAAGGTAAAGGACATGGAAGGTAATGAGTTTAGGGAGTGGTACATAGGTAATCTGGAGGTGTTAGATGTTATGGAATATATGAGGATTGATAAATATCCAGGGCTGGATTAAATCTAGCCCTGGTTGCTATGGGAAATAAGGAACCCATTTTGTTCAAATGGTAAGATCCACTACCTCCCACCACTTTTCAGTGGTTTTCGCAAACTATAGCATGTTTAAACTTAGAAAAAATTAGGAGTGGTACTGTTGATCCTTTGCTTAAATTTGAGGAAGTTTGGAGTCCATTTATTCAATATTTCCATGATATAAGCTGACCTTTTTTAGATCCCTTTCAATAACCCTTGAATGCAGAGGAGCGGAGTTGACGACATAGTAATGTTTTTTTTCTTTTTAATTGAAGAAATATCAGTCCGGTTTTTTTTTGAAGTTTTCAGGTTTTTGTTGGTTTATTATCAATTTTTTTTGATTTGGGGGTTCTTCTTTCATATAATTAAATTTCATTTCTTTTCAATCTTTCCTTTTGTATTTGTTCACTTAATAAGAGAACGGGAGGTCTAGATTACTTTTTTTTAAACTCCTTGTGATTATATATATTAACTGTTATGATTGCTCTCCTGATCTCTTTGCACCATATGTATAATTATTAATGTTATATATATTATTTTGTACTAATTTGAAAATTAATAAAAAGATTGAAAAAGGAAATAAGGGAGGAGATAGCCAGGGACCTGACACAGATTTTTGCATCTTCATTGGGTACAGGTGAGGTGCCAAAAGACTGGAGAATAGCTAATGTTATTTCTTTACTTAAGAAGGGATAAATAAGGTAAATAACTTATGAAGGTATTCAGCAGGGATAAGCCAGATAACTACTGGCCAGTGAGCCTTTCATCATTGGGAGGGAAATTTTTGGAGAAAATCCTAAAGGATAGGATATATATATACACACAGGGGCTAATCAGGGATAGTCAGCATGCCTCACTAATTTGATAGAGCTTTTTGAGGTTGTAAATAAGAAGATTAATGAAGGTGGGACAGTAAATGTTGTCTGTATGGACTTCAGTAAGGCATTTCATAAGGTCCCACACGGTAGGCTGGTCCAGAAGACTAAGGCGCATGGGACCGAGGCAAACTGGCTAATTGGATCCAAAATTGGTTTGGTGATAGGAGGCGGAGGACAGTGGTGGAAGGATGCTTTTCTGATTGGAAGCCTGTGACTACTGATGAAGCGCAAGGACTAGGACCATTGTTGTTTGTGATATATATCGACAATTTGGATGTGAATGTAGGAGGTATGATTAGTAAGTTTGTGGAAGACATGGAAGTTGGCAGACAAGCAATCTGCTGGAGGAACTCAAGCAGCATCTGTGGAGGTGAAAGGCATTGTTGACGATTCAGGTCAAAATACTGTATCAGGTCCTGATGCAGGGTTTTGCCCTAAAATGTCGACAGTTCCTTTCCCAACACAGATGCTGCTCGGCCCACTGAGTTCCTCCAGCAGATTATTTGTATCTCCAGATTCCAGCATCTGCAGTCCCTTGTGTCCCCATGAAAGTTGGTGGTGTTGTGGATAGTGAGGAAGGTAGTCTAAGCCTCCAGCAGGATATAGATGAGATGGAAACTTGCGCAGAGGGCTGGGAGATGAAATGGGACATCAAATAGGCTTCGGTTATATAGAGTAAATAGTAGGGCATGAATGAATGTTGAAGGACAGAGAGAACTTGAAGTAGAAGTCCACGGTTCCCTGAAAGTGGTTAACACAGCTTGATATGATGGTGAAGAAGGCATATGGAATGGGTCTGGGCATAGAATATAAAAGTTGGAGTGCTATGTTGCAACACTGGACTATTGTGTGCAGTTCTGGTTGCCACACTATAGGAAGGTATAAGATGTGGTTATGCTGGACACAGTGCAGAGGAGATTCACCAGGATGTTGCCTGGAGTGGAAGACTTTAGTGTATGTGGAGAGATTGGATAAGCTGATTTTATTTTCCCTGGAGTGAAGGAGGCCGAGGGGGTGACTTGTTAAAGGTATATAAAATTAGAAGATGCATACATCGTGTAGCTAGTCAGAATCTTTTTCCAAAGATAGAGGCATCCAAAACAAAAGGACATAGACTTAAGGTGAGAGGAAGGAGTTTTAAAAGGGGGATTTGAGGAGAAAGTTTTTTACATAGAGAGTGGTTGATATCTGGAACTCACTGTGGTAGGAGGTGGTAGAGTCAGGTATATTTAAGAGACATTTAGACAGGCACTTAAATAGGCAAAGCATAGAAAGATACATACCTAGTGTAGGCAAATGGGATTAGTGTAAACGGGCAAAAAGGTCGGCGTGGACATGTTGATTGAAGAGCCTGTTTCTGTGCCATACAACTCTGTGACACTATGCGGTATGCCATTTAGTATGATCAGGAGAACCCTTCATCCAGAGGGTTGTGAATCTGTGGAATTCTCTACCACAGAAGGCAGTGAAGACTAAGTAATTAAGTGTATCAAAGAGGATGTAGATATATTCTTTAATGCCGAAGTGCTTGAGGAATACGGGGACAAGGCAGGAACTGAAGTGAATGATCGGGTTGAATGGCGGAGTTGGCCAGAAGGACCAAATGGCTTCTCCTGCTCATACTTTCTGTGTTTTTATGGATCATTAGAAACCAAAACGATCAAAATATCTATTACTGTACCTTGGAAATTATAAGCTGAAATTTAAAAACACATATCAAGAAGGACACACATGTCCTTCCCAGGGCACCAATGCTCAAGACAAGAGGGCATGGCTTTAAGGTTATGGGTGGGAGGTTCAGGGGAGATGTCGGGGAGGTTTTTCATCCAGAGAGTGGTTGGTGCATGGAATGCACTGCCTGGGGTGGTGGTGGAGGCGGATACATTGGACAGGTTCAAGAGTTTGTTGGATAGGCATATGGAGGAATGTGAGATAGAGGGATATGCGGGAGGAAAGGGTTAGATAGTGTGAGGGTGGTTTGATGGACGGCACAACATGGTGGGCCGAAGGGCCTGTTTTGTGCTGTATGGTTCTGTGGTTCTGTGGAACAAGATTTAAAGGACTTGCCGCCTGGTTACTGGTCTTCCAGGGTAGTGGAAAGTTAGTGGAAAGGGGAAGTGAAAATGCTGGTTATTCACAGGAGATGGATCAACAGGGAATAATTACAGGCCATCCCCGGGAAATGAATGGGTTCCGTTTTTACAGCTAATCTTAAGTCAATTATGTCCATGTCGGAAAACAGACAAAAGTCACTTGATATGGTACCATAACTCCACGGTATTGAAATGAATCAAAAACACATAAGACTAGTAAGAAAGAACAATTACTAAAAGTGGAAAGATAAAGGAAACTAGATCTGCCGTTTGTAGGAACGACGTATGTACATATGTCAGACTTCTGAATGTAATAATATTATGGAAGCTCACTCGTCTTTACAGGTGTCCGTTAAGTCAGGTGTTCATATCCCGGAGACAAGCTGTATTTTATCATTATGGTTTGGAGCCTTGACTAACTTCAAACAGAAAGAAAGCATCTCCGGTATTTACTGTACCCAGGGTCAGCTTGCTCAGTGGTGTTTAAACATTCAAGTTCTACTCCAGAACCTGAGAGCTCAGCTGACATTTACGTTCAGCACTGAGCATTACGTGCAGCACAGCTGAGGTTGTCATCTTTCAGAAGAAGCATTAAACACAACCTAGGTCAAGTAGCACACAAAATCCCATTCCACATTTTTTATAAGAAACACAGGGAATTGGTCACCAGTTACTTATCAGCCAATGCCACCAGAACAAAGTATATGGCGATTGACTTCATTTGATCCTTGTGGATCTTGCTATGCACAACTGCCAGCTGTGTTTTCATACATAATACTTTGTTTAATGACTATTAAGCACTGTATGGCATCCTGAATATCTGATAGCTATATAAATGCTATTTCTATCTTTCCAGTGATCATTCTTAAGGTTATTTTGCTATTATTAGGCTGGAACAAGGTAAACAAAAATCTTTGTGTGGAATTTATGGTGTAAAGAGATGATCATTTGAACCACCATCACAACTGGCTCTGGATCCCTGGCTTTTGCCAGGACTTGGTACTATTTAAGCAAGTCTTTCTTTCTGCTGTTTACAGTTTGTAGCCCTGATGATATAATCATGAGAAAAAGTTGTGTAACCTAGTGCAGGTATCTGTTTGCAGGGAGATTCTGGGGGTGTTGTTGGACATCCTGGAGAAAAAGGAGTCAAAGGTGACCCAGGACTTCCAGGCACAGGATTGCGTGGAAAACAGGTTTGTGTCATTGTGGACAATGGATACATAACTAAAAGTATTTAAAGCATATACTTGCTGATGAATGTGATGTCACCTTCCATCATTTCACAGTTTTTTGATTAATTTGTTGACTACTGATTACAATAGGGGCCAATTGGACCGTCTGGAGCAAGAGGATCACGAGGACCGAAGGTACTAAAATGAGCTTCTCTGTAAAGATTGTACAGTCAAACTATTAAAATTCAGATGTTTACTAAGCAAATAAGGAGAAACTTCCCTAATTTAAAAATATCTTACCTGAGCTGGTGCACTGAATCCTATTACTGCAGGGCATGGGTGATTGGAAGCCAGGCACTCCACTAAAGGATGTTAAAAGATGTACACCAATAGACAACTTTTAAGCTTGTTCAGTTTCAGAGGAATTCATGTGGGGCATAGCTAGGGTAGGCAGGAGGATACTTTTCCCGCATAGTAGAGGTTTCTAAAACTAGAGGCCATAGGGGTAAGAGATTTACAGGGGATCCGAGGAAGAATAGTCACCAAGGCATAGGAGGTTATGGACCAGCTGCTAGTAAATGGGATTGGTATACAACATACTTGATGGTCACCATTGACATGGTGGGCAAAGGGCCTATTTCTGTACTGTATGTCTGTATTACTCTGAATTGGAGTTAGAACATCAACATAACAACAAAAGAAACAGGAGCCCAAGTAGACCCACAATCCTATTCTGCCATTCAATAACATCATGACTGAGTCATTCTTGGTCTCAACACCACTTATCCGCTTATCCCCAGGCCCCTCAACTCCTTTGTACTTCATCTGTCTCTCAGTCTTCACTTTGAATATATTCTGTGATTCTGCCTCCACAGCTCTGTTGGGTAGAGAATTCTAAAAACTCATTACCCTCAGAGAGAAGAAATTTCTCCTCATCTCTGTCTGAACAATCTGAAACCATGCCCTCTTGTTCTAGATACTCCTTACAAGGAGAAATAACCTCTCAGCATCCACCCTGTCAAACTCCCTCAAAATAAGAATACCTCTCATTCTTCTAAACCCCCATGAGTATAGGCAACATGAAAGTCTAGATTCTCATCCACACATAAAATGCTGTGGATGCCAGAAGTTTGAAAAATTATATAAAATGCAGGAAATAGTCAATACACATACTATCATCTGTGGAGAAAGAAACAGAATGGGGGATTCTGGAATGTCAGCCTTGTTCTCTGCCTGCAGTTGGTGCTTAACTTGCTGAGCATTTCCAACACTTTATGTTTAATCTCCAGTCTATATTCCTTTTCACAAATTCATCCTGCTCGGATCATGGGAGAACAGAGTTTATCCAACTAATTTAAGAAATTGATACAATCCACCACATTGACTGAGGTCACACAAGGTGCATTCTAATCAACGCTAAGCATATCTTTATGGTCATGATAAAAATATTCGCGTTATGTATGTCCCTTATCAGTGAAAGTGCATGACATAAATTTGAATGCTATGTAACATCATAATCACTGTGATACACTATTCAGTTAGTCAGTACTAAATTGAATTCATCTGATTAAGATTTATGTGTGCATAAAACAAATCAGTAAAGCACAATATATGGATGCATCAGCACATTGTACTTTGCTTCCAAATTTCCATCCATTGAATTCAGTGGAACAAATATATAGTGGGCTTAGCACTGCCACATGGGAGAATTGTTAGAAACATGGAAAAAATACAGCACAGTTCAGGCCCTTCGGCCCACAAAGCTGTGCTGAACATGTCCCTACCCTAGAAATTACTAGGCTTACCCATAGCCCTCTGTTTTACTCAGCTCCATGTACCTATCTAACAGTCTCTTGAAAGACCCTATCGTATCTGCCACCACTACCGTTTCCGGCAGCCCATTCCACGTACTCACCACTCTCTGAGTAAAAAACTTTCCCCTGACATCTCCTCTGTATCTGCTCCCCAGCACCTTAAACCTATGACCTCTTGTGGCCACCCTTTCAGCCCTGGGGAAAAGCCTCTGACTATCTACCCTATCAATACCTCTCATCACCTTATACACCTCTGTCAGGTCCCCCCTCATCCTCCGTCTCTCCAAGGAGAAAAGGCCGAGTTCCCTCCATTCCAGGCAGCATCCTTGTAAATCTCCTCTGTACCCTCTCTATGGCTTCCACATCTTTCCTGTAGTGAGGTGACCAGAACGGAGCACAATATTCCAAGTGGGGTCTGACCAGGGACCTATATAGCTGCAAAAATACCTCTCGGCTCCTAAATTCAATTCCCTGATTGATGAAGGACAATACACCATATGCCTTCTTAACCACAGAGTCAACCTGCGCAGCAGCTTTGAGCGTCCTATGGACTCGGACCCCAAGATTAGGCCACAAGATTTGCTTAATTCTCAATGGGTGAATTTTAATTTGGATAAGGAATACTCATGTATAAGTGAAGCTTCTCTCTGATTAAAGCTGGATATTAGCTCCCTCTAGCTTCACAACACTCTACATACTGGTACATTTTGCTCAACAATGACCTGGATTTTTGTTGTCAGGGTGAGCGTGGATTGCCTGGTCTTCAAGGTCCACAAGGTGAGAAGGGACCACCAGGAAGTGGACGCCCTGGCTCCCCAGTAAGTATATCAGTAATGCAGAACTTGCATTATTTGACTTTCTTTGCAATGATTAATTTGACAGCACTCCCAGCCCTGAAGTTACCACCACCTACAAAAACAGGGGTAACAATTTAATGGGGATGACAAGATCTCCAAGTTCTTTTCCAGGTAACACAGGATCCTGGAGCAAAATCTGCTGGAGGCACTCAGCAGATTGAGCAACATCTGTGGGGGAATTGTCAATGCTTCAGGTTAAGACCTTGCATCAGGACTGAGAGTGGAGAGGGAAGATAGCCAGTATAAAGAGGAGAGGGGGAGTGGTGAGACAGGGGCAAGTAGGTGACAGATCAATCAAGGAGGGGTGAAGGATGATGGGCAGATGGGGCCAGATGGGGTAGGAAGAGGGGTAGAGTTGGGAGACAGAGGCTGGTGGGTGATAAGCGAAAACAGATAAGCAAATAAAGGAGATGGAGCCAGGTAGGGGGAGGGGAGGATGACAGTGATACAGCTGCTGGAGGGTGATAAGCAGGAACACAAAGGCTTTCAGTGCTGGAACCTGAGAAGTAGGGAAGGTGATAATGGGAACCATTAGGAGCAGGGAAAGGCAGGTGTAACCAGGACCAGATGGTGCAGAGTTATTGGGTAAAATGTGTGGGGAGTAAGTGGATGGAACCAGGAGGGGGAGGGGGGCAAGAATGGGTTGTCGGGGTCTGGGGGGGTGGGGGTGGGTATGGAAAAGGGAACAAAAATAAGGGGACCAGAGGTGGATCTGAAGGAGAGAGAGGGGGGGGGGGGGGGGGGACACTGGAGGTAAGGGATAACTGAAACCGGAAACTTCAATGTTCACACCAGTGGATTGTAGACTACCCAGGTGGAATATGAGGTGGTGTTATTTTAGTTTGCGTTGGGCCTCACTCTAGCAGTGGAGAAGACCAAGGACAGACAGGTCAGTGTGGGAATTGGTAGGGGAGTTGAAATGGCATGCAACTGGGGGTCCCCATCTTCACCCTCCTCTCCTCCCCACCTGACTCCATCTGCCCTTTTTTAACCTCATCCACTTCCACTTATCACCCACCTGTCTCTGTCTCCCAACTCCACCCCTTTCCCTCTCCCATCTGGCTCCATCTGCCCATCAACCTTCACCCTTCCTTGGTCCCTATCACCTACTGGCCCCTGTCTCACCCCTCCCCTCTCCTCTTTAATCGACTACCTTCCCTCTCCGCACTCAATCCTGATACAGGGTCTCGACCCAAAAAGTCGACATTTCCTTTTCCCCCGCAGATGCTGCTCAATCCACTGAGTTCCTCATGCAGTTTGTTTATCACTCCAGATCCTAGCATCTGCAGTCTCGTGTGTCTCCACAGAGGATCTTGGATGTTTCATCTGGAAAAACTTAACTAACACCAATCATAAGAACAACATGGCCACAAGAATTGCAACATTTTAAGAAGAAGCCACGTCACCACAATTTTGGGGCAATTACTAAGAGTGTCCTCATCAGGAAAACAAACATTAAATAGCATTGAACTGACAATAATTATGTCAAATTTACCCTTTTTTTCCTTCTTGCTTATCTCTCTGTAGGGTCCAAGAGGTCCTCCTGGTGAGCCAGGTTTGAAGGTAAGACCCATTGACTTTTTACAGTAATGATGAAGAGTGAATACATGCACCAAGTTGGACACAGACCGAGGAAAATCTCCCAATGTACCTCAAACAAGGACAAATTATTTCAAATTTGTTTTGTCTCCTTTTATGTTCTTAATTTTCATAAAACTTGAAATGAACAGCAATTCATCTCTTTGTTAAGCCATTAAAGTTAAATGGATTGACACAAGCTCTGAAAGAGCAATTTAAAACATTGCATTTGTAAAGTAGCATTTGTCATTTCAGAAGCCTGGTTTTTAGTTTCATAACCTGTCTCTCATTGTTGAAGTAACCTTGTGGAGCAACTCATCATTTGCATTATTTATAACAGCTGTGAAACTAACTTTCTAACCAAATTCAAGTCAAACTATTTAGTGAACAGTACAATGACTGGATTAAAGAACCGATTAAAGATTTGCATTTTTCACCAATTCAGGGTCCGAGGGGTTTGCCAGGATCTTTAGGACATCCAGGTGCCAATGTGAGTAGCATATACCCCACAAACTCTTCACAGAGGTAAACTGGAATCCAGCTCAATTTCTGATTTCCTCTTTCCCTCCCTTTTTTCACAGGGCATACCTGGGAGCAATGGGATGCCAGGGCCACCTGGTCCACCTGGAGAGCCAGTAAGTCGTCATTCAATACTATTAATGGCCAACAGTCCAAAATATTGAAAGGCAAGAGAGTCATGTCAGGAAGCACCATGGGATTGAGTGCAAGGCTTTACACCCTGATAGTCTTACTCTTTTGAAGTTAATGGACAGTAATATAGGGTTTGTAAAACTGATTTATACCTACAATGGAAAAAGTCAATGGTTTCTATTCCAAACATCCAAAACCTGTTTTATTATCTACCTGATCCTATGGGATTCCCTTCTAGCACATTGGGAGAAAGCCTTTAAGAGTTTATGCATTATAACACATTCCAAAGTTCCAAAAGCCACACAGCTTGTACTGACACCATTGCAACAGAATGACACAATGCCATTGAGTCTGATCTCCAATGACTTCTTCATATAGCTCCTGGTGCAGCTTCAATTGGGGCAGGAGAACCATAAATAAATCATTGTTAATGTCTCTAGAAGCAGCCAGAGTCAATCCTGGAGACATCCAGTTCCCAACTCTACCAATGGGGGCAGAGACCAGTTTCACTTAGAGTGGCCCGGAAAAAAGACCAACTAACTAACTAGCTAGCTAGTTGTTTGCCTATACAGTTGTCTACTGTGGATGTTTAACCTAGTTGCAATTATTTTCTGGCATAAGAAATATATTTTGCTTTTAGTAGTAATGGTCAATCAGACCTCCTGCAAAAAAAATCACAAAATTGGTCAATAAGTTGTTTGAAGAAGCACCAGGAGAGTTTTCAGCTAGAAACAAGTGCTAACAAGGACCTGCATGGATCCCAATGGGAGTACAGAGACAGCATACTTTCCTTTCCATGATGGACGCTAGTAAATCAAATGGGCTTTCAAAATAATGTAGTAGTTTTCAATGTCATTCACTGATATCAGAGCAAAGCACCACTTTTTATAATTTGCTATGTTCAGATATGCACATAAAACCATTGGATTGGATTGTGATTTATGTGCTGCTTTGCACGCCCTTCAGACATCCTGAAACACTTGACAGTACTTTTGAAGTGTAGTTGCTCTTATAGGGTAGACAGATATGCAGCATATATCACCCTAATCATTAGGCTGTCATATAAACTATTGCCAAGGTATCTTGAATTATACTGAATGACTTAGCACATTGATCTTATTTCGGTACATTTGAAGCGAAGCATTGATTTTAAGGTGTACACAGTTGCATGGCTTATCAGCAAATTATGCCTGCAAATTATAAATAAATAAGGCTTATGGTTAGAAAAAAAACAGCAGCCAATCTTAATGAATGTATGACAGTTATCATATCCAGTAGATGAAGTGCTTAAGACCATATCACATAATTTGCTACCTTCATTTTGAAACAATCCTCACCACAAACCATATTTCCAGTGCAAGTTCTTAAAACAGGAACGTGTAAACAACCAGATAATCTATTATTTTTATGTTGTTGGTCAAAGGAAATATATTGATCAGGATATCCGGGGGAAATTCCCTACTCTTCTTTGAAGTAGTGTCATAGAAACTTTTATGTTTACCACAGAGAGCTGAGGGAACCCCAGTGTAACATTTCATCTGAAAAACAGCTCTTCTAACAGAGCAACACTCCTTCTGCCTGCATTTTTGTGCTTGAGTCTATGGAGTAGGACTTGAGCTCACAACCTTGAGCCACAGATGAACAGATTGGTCACAACTTACCAGGAAACTCAGATTAATCAAGAACAATTCAGCAAAGGTTGATTGAATGTTTTAAGGAGGTAACAAGGAAGGTACTTGAGGATAGCATTTTTCTGTGCTCTATATGGGTTCAAATAAGGCTTTTAACAAAATTCAATGTGGTAGATCAAGGGTGGGTTGGCAAGTTTGCAGATGACACAAAGGTTAGTGGTGTTATGGATAGTGTAGAACATTGTCGAAGATTGCAGAGGGACATTGATAGGATGCAGAGCTGGGCTGAGAAGTGGCAGATGGAGTTCAATCCGGAGCAGTGTGAGATGGTACACTTTGGCAGGACAAACTCCAAGGCAGAGTACAAAGTTAATGGCAGGATTCTTGGTAGCGTGGAGGAGCAGAGGGATCTGGGGGTCCATATCCACGGATCCCTGAAAGTGGCCTCACAGGTGGATAGGGTAGTTAAGAAAGCTTATGGGATGTTAGCTTTCATAAGTCAAGGGATCAAGAGAGCCGCAAGGTAATGATGCAGCTCTCTAAAACCCTGGTTAGACTACACTTAGAGTACTGTGTTCAGTTTTGGTCACCTCATTATAGCAAGGATGTGGGAGCTTTGGAAAGGGTGCAGAGGAGATTTACCAGGATGCTGCCTGGTTTAGAGAGTATGCATTATGAAGAGAGACTAAGGGAGCTAGGGCTTTACTCTTTGGAGAGAAGGAAAATTAGAGGAGACATGATAGAGGTGTACAAGATATTCAGAGGAATAGATGGAGTAGACAGCCAGCGCCTCTTTCCCAGGGCACCAGTGCTCAATACAAGAGGGCATAGGTTTAAAGTAATGGTTGGGAAGTTCAAGGGAGATATCAGAGGAAGGTTTTTTACCCAGAGAGTGGTTGGGGCATGGAATGCGCTGCCTGGGGCAGTGGTGGAGGCAGGCACATTGGTCAAATTCAAGAGGTTACTAGATAAGCATATGTAGGAATTTAAAATAAAGGGATGTGTGGGAGGAAGGGGTTAGATAGTCTTAGGCGTGGTTTAAAGGTCGGCACAACATTGTGAGCTGAAGGGCCTGTATTGTGCTGTACTTGTTCTATCTATCTATCTAGATGGGTCAGTAAAGTGAAAGCCATATGTTCTAAAGGAAACTGGCAAGCTAGATCCAAAATTGACCCTTTAGGAAAACACTGTTTTAATAACTAGATGGTTATATGTAATGGGGTTGCACTTTGCTCATTACTTGATCCCTTGCTTTTCATGATAAATATCAATAATTTGGACTTAAATATAGGGATCACAAGTAAGAGGTTTGCCAATGATACCAAAATTAGCAACGTGGTTTACAATGAGAAGGGAAGTTTTAAACTATTAGAAAGCGTCAATAGACTGGTTAGATGGGCAGTAAAATGGCAATGGGAATTCATTCTGGAGAAGTGTGAAACAATTATTTGGGGAAGGCAAACAAGGAAAAGAAATACATTAAATGGTAGGATACTGGAAAGTGTAGCAGAACAGAGGGAATTTAGATTGCACATCCATTGGTCCCTGAATGTTATTAGACAAGTAAGGTACTTAACAAGTATCAGCCGAGGTGCAGAGCTGGGAGGTCATGCTTGAACTGTTCTATAAAAACATTAGTATGATCACTTTTGGTCACCACACCACAGGAATGATGGCAATTGAGGGGGTTGAGAGCCAGTTATTTATGAAGAGAGGTTTAATTTTGGTTTCTTTGAAACAAAAGGCCAATGGGAGATTTAATTAAGTTGTGTAAAATTATGAAACGCCTGACCAGGGTGAACTGGACCTATTTCCCTTGGTAGAGGAGCTAATAAATAAGGGACACAGGTGTAAGTAATTGGAGGAAGGATTATTGTGGAATTGAGGAAGGATTTTTGCATTCAAAGAGTGTTGGAGATCTGAAACTCACCATCTGAAAGTGTGAAAGATACAAAAGGTGTTGACATATTTAAGAAGTACATGGATGAATATTTGAAGTGTTATAGATTGAGAGCTGGGGTACAGTATTAGCCTTAATTGCTCTTCTTTATTAGATATGAACACTCTTCTCTGCTGTACATTTCTATTGTTCAATAGTTTTCACACTGGAAAATTACCAAAAAAATTACCAATTTTCCAGTTTTCTGTGACAGCACAATGAAAATTATACCCAGTGTAGGAAGATCCTGACCCCAGATTTCCATAGGTCTCTCCCAATCTTTTCCTGTCACTCTTTAATATGTGGAACCCAAAAAAAAGGAAGTCCAATAGATTAAATTTAAAAGATAACACAAGGCAGCAGTAGCACATAGATTTCAGAAAACCAGAGGTGTGGGTAAATGAATGATGCCTAGAAATTCCAGTACACCCAAATAAGTAGACCAGAAGGATAGACCAGTGAGTGCCAACCACAATTTGGTTAATGCTGTGGCACTGCAAATTATAATGTTATAGTTTTGCCCAAGGTCCAAGTCCTCAGACACAATAGATTTGCACAATTTTGGCATAGAAAAATGTGCCACCCTGTGCTCCAATTAAAGGTTGGGTTTGGATCTCCCACTTGAGCCTATACTGTGGGCTGAACAGGTGGAGATGTAGACTAGGAGGCCTGCAATGCTTGTATGGTGGGAAGGATGGGTATATGGAGTGACTGGAAACGTAGTGGATCATGAGAAGCGTGAGGATATTGTGAAACTGGAAATATTTTGATAGTGGGAAGGATGGGGATATTGGAAGATGGCAGAGTTGTGGTTGCTAGGGGACATGATCATGGGAGTGGAGATCAGTGGGTCAGAGCTTGGAACGCTATAGATCAGGGGCGTTGGGTGGTCATTTGCTGTGGGGGTGTGCCTGAGGAAGAAATTAATTACTGACTTAACTGGCAGACAGAAGTTCTATCCCATATCATAAGAACAGGGAGCTCTCATTGTTTCTCTCAAACAAAACTATTGAAATAAGTCATTTGGTTGTCTATCTCACTGCTATTTGTATTATTTTAACTCTTGTATATGTCAACATTTTGCTGGCATTTCCACTTCCAATGTGCTTAATTATTTTGGGCATGTGAGGTATGAAAATCAAATAGAAATAACTGTGAATATCCTAGCCAAGTAAATTCTAAAATCATGCTATATTCCACATTGGCTTCAATCTTATTGTCTATAGCTCAAAGTGTAAGTGCTCCCCCCAAGAAATGTACTTAAAGTATTCATATTTGAGATCAGTGTGACCAGTAGAAATGCATTTGGACTGTTGATCTACAAACCGGACTTCAAGATAGTAAACCTTTGTGCCATGTGGAGAACATTGAGTTGTAAATTGAATTCATTCTTGGTATTGTCCAATCAAACTTTTCAAAACAGCTGACTTCATCCAGTTCAAATTTACTATCCAGATAATCTGATATTGGTGTTTTATTCTCACTGTTTTGTGTCATTCTGTTTCATTTTAGTCTGCGCTGCCACTCATGGGAGACATCGGTGCCTTACTGAAGGTAAGTGTGTAGTTTAGCTATCAGTGGTAGTGCCTAAAGGAAGCAAAAACAGAGAGAGGGTCTTTTAACCATCTGCTACAATCTGATGTAACACTAGGATGATATTAGTAGGTTGGTCTTACTGAAGCTGCTCAATTACATGATTGGCAGTTTTCCTGAGGTAGTTGTCAAAATGTATGTGTCTAAACATTTCTCATATTTATTCCAGACATTTTGTAATCCTAGAGACACAAAAAATTCTGCAGATGCCAGAATCTGGAGCAATAGACAAAAAGTGCTGGAGAAACTCAGCAGGTCAGGCAGCATCCATGGAGGGAAATAAACAGTCAACATTTCAGGCCGAGACCCTGAAACGTCGTCTGTTTATTTCCCTCCATGGATGCTGCCTGACCTGCTGAGTTCCTCCAGCACTTTTCGTGTATTGTAATCCTGGAGTTTATGTTTCTGGACCTGGCTGTCACAAGTCCACTATCATAACTGCTGGGTTATATGTTAATTGTTAAGTATTTGGTAAATTTTGTTGTTCTAGTTCATGGCATTGTGTCATAGAGTCGTAGAATTGTACAACCCGACTGGAACACGCTGATCAGTGGGCACCCTTCTGTATTAATCCCATCTTCCAGCACTGGGTCCATAGCCTTCTATGCCCAAGTGATTCAAGTGCTCATCTGAACACTGCTTAAATGCTGTCAGTGACCCAGCTTCAACCACTCTCTCAGGCAGTGCATTCGAGGTACTTACCACTCTCTGGGTGAAGAAGGTCCCCCTCATATCCCCTCTCAATCTCTTCTCCCTTACCCTAATCTATGTCCCCTAGTTTATCTACTAATGATATGGGAAAAAGTTTCCTGCTACCTATCCTTTCTATTCCCCTTATTATTTTATATACCTCAATAATGTCCCCTCTTAAGCTCCTCCGCTCCAAAGAAAAGTGACCCAGCTTCTCCAGTCTCTCCTCATAACTGAACTGCTCCACCCCAGGCAACATCCTGGTGAATCTCCTGTAGATCCTCTCCAGTGCTATCACATCCTTCCTATAGCATAGCGACCAGAATTCCAACTGAGGTCTGACCAAAGTCATAAAGTTCCCTACTTCAGTACTCAATGCCCTGACTAATGAAGGCCAGTATCCTATGTGCCTTCCTAACCACATTGCCTACCTGTGTTGCCACCTTCAAGAATCGATGGACTTCTACTCCAAAGTCCTTCTGTTTAATACTCCCTAAGTCTCTACCATTCATGGTGTACTTCCCAGTCTCATTTGTGCTCCTAAAATGCATCACCTCACATTTGTCTGGATTAAACTCCATCTGCCATTTTTCAGCCCATTTCAACAACACATTGATATCTCTCTGTATCCTATGGCTACCTTCCACACTATCAAGAATTCCAGCAGTCTGTGTGTCATCCGTGAACTGACTGATTATGCCTCCCACGTCCATATCCAAGTCATTCATGTTTATTACAAACAGCAAAGGTCCCAGCACCAACCTTTGTGGGACACCACTAGTCACAAGCATTCAATCGCAAAATAACCCTCTACCATCACCCTCAGTCTCCTATTATTAAGCCAATTTTGGATCCAGTTTGCCAACTTGTTCTGGATCCCTTGGGCCCAACGTTTTGAACCAGTCTCCCACGTAGGATCTTGTCAAAGGCCTTACTGAAGTCCATGTAACTCACGTCTAATGCCCTGCCCTCATCGATATACTTTGTTAACTCTTCAAAGAACTAAGTCAAATTAGACAGACAGGATCTGCCCTTGACAAAGCCATGTTGACTCTCTCTGATTAGTCCCTGCCCTTCCAAGTGATCATTAATCCTCTTCCTCAGAACCTTTCCCCAGGAACTTCCCTACCGTCGATGTTAGGCTCATATGTCTATAGTTACCAGGCTTTTCCCTGCTACTTTCTTGAAAAGGGGAACTGCATTTGCCATCCTCCAATCATCTGGTACCTCACTTGTGTCCAGCGAAGATTTAAAAATCTCAGCCAGAGCCCTAGCAATCTCTTCCCTCGCCTCCCGTAGCAGCGTGGGATAAATCCCAACTGGTCCTGAGGATTTGTCCACCTTTATGCCTGCTAAGGAATTGAGTACTTCCTCTTTATTTATGGAGACCTGCACTGGTTTTTCATCTACCCATGCACTGAATTCTCAATCTGCAAAGTCTGTTTCCTTTGTAAATACCAATGAAAAGTTTTCATTTAGGAGCTCACTGGAGAGGGTGCAAAAAGAGATTTACAAGGATATTACCAGGGCTAGTGGGCTTGGGTTATAAGGAGAGACAGATAGGCTAGGACTTTTTTCCCTGGAGCATAGGAGGCTGAGGAGTGACTTTGTAGACATTTACAAAATCATGATGGAGACGTGATGAAATCATCGACAAGGTGAGTAGCCAAAGTCTTTTCCCCAGGGTAAGGGAGTTCAAAACTAGAGGGCATAGGTTTAAACTGAGAGGGGAGGATTTAAAAGGGACCTGTGGGGCAACTTTTTCACACACAGGTGGTGCATACAGAGAGTGGTGCATTAGCCTTTTCAAATTTCATAATTGTACCTGCCAGGGGTATGGTTATGATATTTAAAAAGGCTTTTTTGACAGGTACATGGATTGAAAAGGTTTAGAGGGATATGGGCCAAACTCAGGCAAATGGGACTAGTTCAGGTAGGCAACTTGGTCAGCATGAGCGAGTTGGGCTGAAGGGCCTGTTTACATGCTATATAGAAATATGACTCTATGATTCAGCTATCTACTTTCTGGTTCCATGCACTGTTCTTTGTAACCTTTAATTTTTGATATAAAATTGGATCAGGAATTTTAAAAATTCTTTACAGTGGAAAATAAAGTTGAATGAGTCTCTTTGTGTTGTGCCATGTTTTAGTTATCCATTTGATGTCTCTGGGCCTGTACTTGATGGAGTTCAGAAGGATGAGGGGGGATCTCATTGAAACCTACTGGATACTGAAAGGCCTGGATAGAGTAGATGTGGAGAGGATGTTTCCATTAGAATCCTCAGAATAAACGGATGTCCCTTTAAAACTGAAATGAGGAGGAATTTCTTCAGTCACAGGGTGGCAAACTTGTGGAATCCATTGCCACAGAGGGTTGTGGAGGCCATGTCACTGGGTGTACAGGTTCTTGATTGGTAAGGGAGTTGAGAGTTATGGGGAGAAGGCAGGAGAATGAGGTTAAAAAGACAATCAGCCATGATTGAATGGCAGAGCAGACTCGAAGGGCCAAATGGCCTAATTCTGCTCCTATATCTTATGGTTTTATGGTCTAACCAAAAATCTGAGCTGTACATAACACAAAGTGAGAAGTATTGATACTACACTACAGATTATTCTGTGTGAGCAGTTACCTTAGTATTAGTAAACATTGCAACAAGATATTGGTACAGCAGAACACTTGCCTTGTATCATCTCATGCAGTCTCACTGAACTTATTTCCTTGTTTCATGGACAGAATGCATGCAGCAGCTGCCTGGCTGGTGGCCATGGGGGCTATTCAGGATTACCTGGAATGAAAGGCGACCGAGGTGTGCCCGGGATACCTGGGACTGATGGACTTGATGGCAGCCAGGTAAAGGAGCACAGAAAAACCATTGCACAGCTCAGTATTATTGTTTCACCTGCCAGAGGTATAATTATGACATTTAAAACAACTGAACCAGTTGTCCATTAAATCTGTATTTTGTATAATTGTCCAGAGATCTAGAAGGATAGCAGGAGTAAGCCAGGTAATTACAGGCCAGAGAGTCTACCATCAGTGGTAGGGAAATTGTTGAAAAAAGTTCTGAGTGTCAGAGATTAATTTGCACTTGCAGAGGCAGGGATTGATCATGGAATGTCAGCATGGTTTTATTAAGAAGAGATCTGTTCTGTGGGTTTCTTCCCACATCTCAAAAAATCTGCGGGTTGGGACGTTAATTAGCCACTGTAAGTTGCTCCTAATGTGTTGGTGAGTGGTAGAATATGGGGAAGAGAATGTGGGGAGAATAAAATAATGGCATTAATGTAGGATTCATGTAAAATGGATGATTAGTGGTTGGTACAGACCCGATAGGCTGAAAGGCCTGTTTCTGTGCTGTGGGGGGAGGACCTGCTGGACAAATACAAAATTATGAGGGGCATGGAAAGGGTAGGAGATAAAACACTTTTCCCCTTAGCAGAGATAAATATAACCAGGGGACATTGGGTTGAGGTAAGGAGTAGGAGATTTGATAAAGAGTATTTTCACTTAGAGGGTGGTTGGAATCTGGAAAATGCTGCTTGAGAGGATGGTGGAGGCAGGTGCTCTCATAACATTTGAGAATCATTTAGATGAGCAGTTGAAATGCCAAGGTTATAGAAAGTCATGGGTTGAGTGCTGGAAAATGGGATTTGTGTAGATGGGTGTGTTACTCTGCTGTAAAATTCTATGACTCTGAGATCCACATCATTAGGATTGGTTTTTTTCTGTAGGCATCACTGTCAAGGTAAGAATTTATTGCCCATCTCTTGTTACTTTTGAGAAAGTGGTGGTGAGCCATTTTCTTGAACCACTATAGTCATTCTGGTGAAGGGACTCCCAGGTTACTGTTCGGCAGGAACATGGATGAAAGTTTAAAGATTTAAACCTAGTGACAATGAAGGGCCAGCAATACTACTATCCTTATCCTTTCTAGTTATAGAGTTTGTAGGTTTAGGAGGTGTTGTTGGAGTAGCCCATGTGTCAAACTGCAGTTCATTTTGTAGATGGTCTGCACTGCAGCCATAGTGTACTTCTGGTGGAGGGAGTGAATGATTAGGGTTATCAATGTTGTCCAATAATACACACACAATTTTGAAAATTTTCATATATACTTTTCATTCAGCAGCTGTTGGGAATTTTGGTAAATTGGTAAATCATCAGTAAATTGGTTTATTATGGTCACATGTACAGTGAAAAACTTGTCTTGCATACCATTCATACAGATCAATTCATTACTATAGTGCATTGAGGTAGTACAAGCTAAAACAATAACAGTGCAGAATAAAGTATTACAGTTACAGAGAAAGTGCAGTGCAGGCAGACATTAAGGTGCAAGGTCATAAGGAGGTAGATTTGTGAGGTTAAGACTCTATCTTAACGTACTGGGGAATCAGAATCATTGGATAATGCAGCACAACCATTTGACTCATCACATTCATACAGAAAGGAATAAGCTAGTTCCACACTCCTGCTCCTTTCCCATAATTTTCCCCATAAAGTATTTATCCAATTCCCTTTTGAGAGGTTCTAGTGAATCTACATTCATTTCAGGCAACAAGAATATATCCCCTGTTTTGCCCATCATTTTAAATCTGAGTCCTCTGGTTATAGACACACTAGAAAAAGTTTACTATTTAATCTATTAAAGTTTTCCATGTTTTTAACACATCTATTAAATCTCCCTTGAAGAGTCTCTATCCTAAAACGGGATTTGTATCACAGGTCTTAGATTATTATTTGGAAAAAGTACATTAATCATTTAAGAAATACAAAAATCTTTCCATTATAATTAAAAGGAATATAAACTTATAGCCCTCTTACCTGGCATCTGTTTCCAGGTTCTGAAATACAAGTCACATAATAGAAAATGCCCACCTAATGCATGAGCTTTCCAGATGAAGGATCTCGACCCAAAACGTCGACTGTCCATTTCCTTCCACAGATGCTGACTGACCTGCTGAGTTCCTCCAGCTTTTTGTTTATTGCGACAGATTCGAGCGTCTGCAGTCTCTTGTGTCTTCAGCATTTTAACAACTGTTGTTTTTAATAGGGCTCCTACTGAAAGCTACCATTTCATGTTGGAGCAAGGAACTGCAGAAGATTACAAGGCAGATGTAAACTATTCAGCTCATCTTGATTTTGTTGCTCATTGGAAAAGCAGTCATGATCTAAAATTACAACCCTGCTTTCCCATATCCGGCAAGTTCCCTGTGCTCAATTGCTGGATCCAGACTCTCTGTTAAAGTAATGTATGACATCAACATCCACCACCTTTACATGGAGAAAGTTACAGATTCAAATATCTGTCTTAGTGAAGAATTCCTTCCTCATCACCTCTCCATAACATCTGCTAATGACAGTGTGCTAGGGTATGTAAAGGTGATGGATGTTATCCTGGTGAAAAGAGGAAGCGTTTTCTCCACAGCCACCCTGACATGTTTGAGTTCATCAGGACAGATATGCATGATGTTCCTGTGATTCTAAGAACAAGCACATAACACAGCTCCAAGGACCAGCCCTAGACAAAAGACAACAGAAGGAGAAGCATTGTCTACCTCTCTGAAAAGAAAGTAACTTATTATCTTGAATGTTTGTGCATTGTTCAGAAAAAAGCAAAAACATTAATGCGTATGTAATGGACCGACATCTGTCCAAGAGAACAGGTAAACACATCAAGCCATTTTCCAAACAAAAACAGGAATTCTGAATGTGAACTGGTAATTAAATGGTTCTTCTCATTGGATTTTATTTGGATTCCCATTGGGTATATATGGAGAAATTCAGTGATCTCTTAATCCCAAAGGAATTCCAAAGGGGCCCATGTGGCATGGGAACAAGCTGAAGAATGACCAATGCACCATTTCTCACTACTGCCCTCCCTTTCAGCTCAGGGATTCACAAATTCATCCCATAGTCTCCAGTAGTACTTTGATTTTTAAACCCTGCAATTATTTTCATACAGGGTGACCCAGGACCAAGAGGCCCACCTGGAATTCCTGGACTGGATGGGCAAAAGGTGGGTATGACAATCTCTTCTCGCTGTTTTTAACTCTAATAGAGAGAAAAAAAAAACAAAACAGTACAGAGAAAAAGTAATTAACATCATAAACATTAGTTATATTGCATTTTCAGTTACAAAACATCCCATTCAGATCACAGGAATGTTATCAATTAAAATTTGGCATTAAGCCACGTAAGAAGATATCGGGACAAGTAGCCAAATGCTTGGCCAAAGAGGTAGGCTTTAAGGGTGAAAAATAGTGAAAGAGATATTGACACAAAGACATTTAAGGATAGAATTACAGACCTTGGATTTGAGGCAGTTAAAGGCACAGCTGCCAACGGCAGAGTAATTAAAACCTAAGAGGCCAGAAATGGTGGAGTGCAGAGATAATTACAATTGGGATATGAGAAAACAGTTGAAGATAATTGGCAACATCCAATTAATTAAAAATCTTTTGTCTGATATGGTGGGACACTATGTTATGGAATTTTGGCTCTTGGACAACCAGCCAGCTGCCTGTACTGGTGACAAGCTTGAAACACCCCTACCCCCTCAGATTGCATAAAATAATCAAACATCTTTGGTTGGGGCTGTATAATTTTGCCAACCACGGATGTGGTTGGAAACTATCTAGTCTGGCTCTAACCAGTGTAGACCAAACTGTATTCAGAGTCTAAATTATATTGTTACATTCCAGTTTCCATATTACAAGGGGCTTCCACCCCACAGGCAGCCAATATGGACACCAAGTGACAATTACCTTTAAAACAACACCTGGCTGTATTAACATTTTTAACAGGATACCTAGCCTGACAGGAACTAAGTGGATGAAAAATTAAATTGCAAAAATTGTTTACTGCTATAGAGCACACAATGGATTCCTCACAAATATATTCAAACAAGAATCAATTATTTCATTTGGACACTATTGCAATTTTAACTGGGTAGATTAGAAGTTATAGCCAGTAACAATCCTACAAAGTGAAGCATTAACTTGTGAACTGGCTACGTGACTGGAAGCTGTGCTGAGAACACTGCCACCAGCAGGCACCCAGGACCAGAATCAGGGGCTGTTGTGAGCAGTGCATTTCCAAACTCACCCAAGCTTCCTGTTTCTTTATTGGGTTTGATGCTGTAAAGTCAGAGGCAAGTGTATCTATAGTGAGATTGAGAGGTGGTGCACCACAAAGTCAAGGTGAACTGAGAAAGAATGTGCTGGAGGGTAGAGATTGGTGGGGGAGGACAGAAGGACTGTTACCATGTGTGGCTGAGAAAGACAAGAAGTGAAAGGCAATGCTCACCTTTGCTGCCCTTGAGAGAGGCTCACAATGCTGGATCCAGTTCTTGGGTGTGAAACTCCTGGAAAAGTTGCTCCCTACCTCATACTGGCTGGGAATAGGATTTCCTCCTCACTGTGACCTCTTCTGATGGGACCTCAGAGAACATGGTGACTTGTCTTGTGCAGAAACATGTATCCAACAAAAGTTTGTATTCATATAGTGCCTCCACCCAATTAATTATCCCAATATGCTGTTATCATACAGAATCCAAAAAGCAGAAAGCAGTGCATTCTGGGTTAAGGAAGGATGCTGTGACTTGAAATGTGTCTCTGACTAACATGCTGGAAATTATGCTGGAGAAGGTGCGACAGTCTTCCCACAATGAGTAAATGAATCAGGTGAAGCACTCACCCCGGCCTTTGAATCAAGCTTTTAAGGTCAAGTACTCCAAGCCATTTCTCTGTGTGCAGCAAACAATGAGATTCACCCACTGAGAGTTACATGACTTGAAATCCTGACAGATTCTGAGAATCAGTCCAGTCGTGGAATTCAGTATCGGCTTCCAATACATCACCTTGTGAGACTTCCAGCAAAAGGGTGGTTCTGATTGACATACTTTTGACAGCTCCCAAACCCCCACCCTACAGGAACTGCTGGTGCTAGATTCGTTTCTGAACTTATTTATTACATGAGTTGAACATTTCTGTTTTCAAAGGGAAGTAAAGGTGAGCGTGGATTCCCCGGACCTATCGGAGAGAAAGGAGATGAGGTGAGTGTCTCCTGACCCCAACACTGAACAGTAGGGCACAATTAATTCACAGAATATGGATGTCACTGGCAAGACTAACACTTACTGTACACCCCTCCCTGTCCTTATCCAGAGTGGCTTGCACTAAAGCCAGTTAAGAGTTAACCATGTTAATGAGTCTGGATTCACATATGAGCTATACTGCACAAACCCTAAAGCACAAACAATTAAATTATGTCAATCTGGTAGTTTGATTGCCGATGCTAGCTTTATTTTCCTCAAGGAGTTATTCAGTTAACTGAATTAAATTTCCCAGCTGCAGTAGTGGGATTTGAATTCTTGTCTTTGGATCATCATTCCAGGCCAATTGGATCACTGATCCATTACAAGCCTCTGGATTTGAGTCAAGTAACTCAATCCCTTTGCTGCCATACCCATATCTGCTGATTTTCCGATGGCAGATGATGTATACAGATATTTATGAGAGTGAAATAATATACACAAGGCAAAACCTTATAATAATGTAATGAGAATTGGTTATTTCATCCTTTTAATAATCAAAGTAATAATCAATAAGTGTCTATGTAGCATTATAGAGAGACTCTAAAAGATATTTGCACCAGCATTATGCATTTCATGCATATAAGGTGGAGTCCCCCTTGTATTGCCTGCAGCACAATGAGAGTCCTTCTTTAATTCTGTTATTTTAAGGGATTTATTGGTAGCATTTACTGTAATTTCATTTTCACACATAAAGAGAAAAAAAAGCCTCAGGGGGAAAGAAGCTTTAGTTCAAGTTGCTCTCCCAATTTAGCATCCATGCAA
This sequence comes from Pristis pectinata, assembly GCF_009764475.1. Taxonomy (NCBI): domain Eukaryota; kingdom Metazoa; phylum Chordata; class Chondrichthyes; order Rhinopristiformes; family Pristidae; genus Pristis; species Pristis pectinata. The sequence continues at coordinate 19,873,355 of NC_067414.1, forward strand.
AGTAATTTCAAAGATAATCATAGGGAGCAAAAGAAAACATCTGTCTAGAAATTAAATCATGAAGTGCCATTTTTGTGTGTGGCTTGTGATTTGGCTTAAATGAATAAAAAAAAACTTAAATGACAAAGAGGGGACTTACTAAAGGTAAGTCTGAAGTTTTCCTCCTGGATCTCCATTTCTCTGACACGTTGATGTGTAGTGGAGATCAGACAGGTTAAGTGGTACCAACGGCTTGTAATTTAATGTAATTACCTGCCACTTTCTCAGGCAGCACCACCCTCTTCAACCTGATAGTGATTTCCATCCCTTCCCAACTCATAAATATGCCGAACATCTCCTCTTCATTACCATTATCTTCTAGCAAAACCTTACTCTACGAGCCTACCCACTGACTTCTCTTCCAGCAATCCCTGGCGTGAACTCCTGTCCGATTCCCTTTACCAAACTCCTGGCTCAATGGTTTTCCTCCCAATTCCAGACTGACACCTCTTTCAGCCACAATCTGATACTATCCTTACTGTAACAGCTCAGCCCCCACCCTTCTCAGCACAGCCCATCCTTCACCCTTCCAATCACACCCTGATATCCTCCTTCCCATCACAGCTTGACCCCCACCTTTCCCATCACTGTTCAACACCCACCCTTTCCAACACAGCCCATCCCTCAACCTTCCCACCGCACCCCGACACCCTCCCTTCCCATCACAGCCTGACCCCCACCCTTCCTGTCACTGCCAACACCCTTCCTTCCCATCGCAGCTCAACCCCCACCCTTCCCACCACAGCCTGATCCCCTCACTTCTTTTTGTCACAGCTCAACCCCCACCCTTCCCATCACAATTTGACCTCCACCCTTCCTTTCGTTGTGACCAAACTCCCACCCTTCCCATAACAGCTCAGCTCCACCCTTCCCATCATGGCCCAACACCCTTCTTGTCATAGCCCGAGTCCCACTGTTCCCGACTCCATATGCATTTTGCTTTTTGCAAGAATCCAAACCCCATGTTTTTCAGTTACTCGATACTGTTTGATAAAGATGCTTCACTTTTCAAGCAGAAATATATGTTGTTTCTGATTCTCAGGCAGAGCCAGGTTTGCCAGGCTTCCCTGGACCCAAAGGAGCAATGGGACCTGCGGTAAGTGATGACTGGACATCTCAATGATGGAAATGTTCTCGTGCATCCTTCAGATGCCTCCCTATCAGCTGCATTAGTTTTTTGCCAGTTTTCTCCCTCTCTGCCCAAAGGAAATAATGGAAGGGACCCTTTGCAGGGGAACATCCATGCCAACCATCAAGCATCTTTCTTTACTAATCCCATTTACCAGCACTTGGTCCACAGCCCTGCACGTGTAGGCAATTCAAGCACACATCTAGATATGTCTTAAATGTTGTGAGAGTACTTGACTCCACCAGTGCCATCCAGATTCCAACCACCATCGGCGTGAAAAAATACCTCTTCAGATCCCCAATTCTGGATTGATCCTAATTTTACCATCTAAAATGCCTGTACAAGATTATCTCTTTGAGATCTCCCTTTGGTATCCTTTTTTGATTTTGTTGATTGTTGAATTGCATCAGTCAAACTTGCTGAGTATTGAGTTTACTACTCTTTCAAGTTCCTGCTTAACTATTTCAATACTATTCATGAAGTATGTTCATAACCACATTTCTTTCCTGTATGCTATCTTTGAATTAAGTTTAAGCAGCCATTGTTTTGCTCACTTAGATACTTTGTTCATTTCATTACATGATTTTGAGGCCAGCTCTTTCATTTGGTCTCATCTGCAAATTTGGCCATTTGGACAACACTTCAGAAGAATTTCATTGGTTGTAAAGCCTATTTCCATTGCCTGCTCCATTGGTAATGAAAACATTACCAAAGTAACGAAAACAATACCAAACAAAAATGTTCCACTTATTGCTTTGCCATCCATCAACTCTAAAGCACTTGAGAGACAAATGGTAAGAAATATTCTAGCAATGTCTGCCACACTCATGTTCAATGATACTGCTGCTCAGTGTCCATCTCTGTATCTACACACTCTCCCTTTTCTTCTGGGTGTCCCAATGCTACCATCCACTTTAGGAAATACACTCGGAGTTCATTTGCTGTAGAATTGCATGAAAAAATAAGCAATGCTGCAATTTTGTTTTTTGCTTTACCATGAGCCTGCCATTTTATGGGAAGAAGGATAAGAATTACTCAGAAATTCTTGAGTAATGAGATCTGAAGGTAAATATAGTGGAGGGTGAAGATAAAACAACAATAATACTATGAATCTGAAACCAGTGAACTAAAAAATGTTTTTTTTCCATTATCAATAGGGTTCAAAAGGAAGACCAGGACCGACAGGGCCAATTGGACCTAAGGGAGAAAAGGTACAGGGAAATAAACGTTCTTTCTTTAGTGAAATCCTAAATTTACCCCATGGAGATTGCTAAACTCCTCACCATATCCAGTATATTTCAGAGGAATGGACCTTGAGGAGACTCCTGACATGCGTTTTCCCATTGCTTATTCCAGCCATCAGAATATTGTATAGGATTCCTACTCAGGTTCATGGGAAATTGCACAAAACCTTCCTCACACTCCAGTAATCTGGCCCATTGGTTTTGCAGACTGGCCTTTATGAACCATAGAATTGGTTTCTCTTCTAAGAATAGAATGGGGCTTTCATTTGGATGGAGCACCTCTAGTAAAGCATGTTTTTACCTTTTACAGTCAAGTCTCTCAGCCTTTGAAATATGCTTTGCTCATTCAACAGTTTTACTTTCATTGACCAAATCCTCAATCATTCTTGTCTCTGAACAAGACAGCATCTGACGGTCAAATGATAAAATCTTTTGTATGATTGATGTGCACTGACAAACATTACAACTTTAAGTACCGAATCTGTCCCTTAGATATTGCTGAATCCTGCAATGTATCCAACATGTTTCAGAGTGGAAAATATCTCACTCACAAATACAGGAATAATTGGATAGAATAAGATCAAATTTGGTTTCTAAGATGCTCCAATTACATGATGAAACAATGGTACAATTGTTAACTAGTCTTAGCAATCAGTCTCTACCAACAGACCCAGACACAAGGCAAGGAAACCTCATGTTTGGAAAGAAAGGGCCAAAGTCACCTGCCTCTCTCATGTAGACTAACTTTTATGCCATGTATTGTATTATTTGTAAATTGCATTTCCAAAAATTTATTTTGACAAAATATCTAATTCCTATTTGAATAAATCAGCACTTTCTGAAGCCACAATCTCCCCATAGACTCCATCCACTCAGCACTCTCTCATTGAAGTAATGCTGTTATGGAATTGTTCTAATTTGAAGCCATTTTAAATGCAAGTTGTGTCCTCTGGTTCTACTGGCTAGCTTCTCATGCTTTACGTTATCTAGTCCCTTTGGATTCAAAGGCTGCAATTATTCTGCTGCTCCTGACCTCAGACTGAGGTATTTGTAAATTGTGATTTTCATTTTCCAGTCCTGAATTTTGGGGCTGAAAGCTTTAACAGAGGTCACCCCTTCTTGTCCCTGGAGCTACATTAACGATTGAAGATCACTGGTGGAATACAGTGTCACCAAAACTTAAAAACATAGGAAAGGTTAAGTCTCAGAATAAAAATGATAAATGCTTCAGCCAATGAAAGCAGAACAGAACAATACATAGACTTGCACAGAAACTACAGAACTGTGTTCCAAATCTCCATTACCGTATACAGTGTCTTCAAGCATAGCTGGTATATATGCCCTTCAATGCAGCCGGTATAAATGCTCTTATCAATAATATATGCACCCTCACAAGTGTCAGTCCTGTTGTGCTTTTCCATTTCCTTTCTCTCTATAAGAATTGTCATTATGATTTAGCATATAAAAGGTAAAAGATCTGTGGAAATCCAAAAGAAACTGCAAAAAGACCAATCTGTTTGCCACAGATCTCCCAGTGTTATGGTGCACAGTTAAAGCCTCTGCTAAAATTTACCTCTTCTACAGTTGTATGACTGCCACTGCACAGAAGGTGTTTTGCACATTCTCACTTGTGATAGTCTGGTGATTAAATTCAGTGAGATTTCATGCGCTTTAAGCAGATTTGAATCATGTGCTGCTGATGGAACTATTATAACTTAATGCAAAGGTTTTGGGTGAAGGTTTCCTTTTGTCCAGCTCAATGAAGCTGCTTGGAACAATATAGGATGATTTCACTTGCAGATTATATTCATCAATGTCAAGTTTTTCAATATTAAATAAAACTAAACATTAAGCTTTATCTAGAAATTCGAGGATAACTTAGTCAATAAGTGATGACTTAACACACTAGGTCTGCATTCCTTTTTCAGTTTTTACACAATGTTTAATGAGTTATTACAGTGTGAAAATGGAAAGATAATACACATGGGCTAATTGTTTCATTGAACGTAGCAACAATGAAGATTGTTCAGCCCCTTGTCCCAAGTGTGGTTCTCTGAAAGAGTTGTCCAATTGAATGTGTTTTACTCTGAAAGCAAGTGCTGTGGATTCTGGAAATCTGAACTAAAACAATAAATGCTGGAAACACTCAGCATGTCAGCAACCATCTCTAGAAAGAAAAACAGAGTCAACATTTTGGGATGAACATTTTACACAATGTAACTCTTATTGTTTCCACAGATTTTGGCTGACCTGCTAATTCCATCCAATATATTCTGTTTGTATTGTAAATGACCTTTGCTGATCAGAAACTGTCCAAGTCATTGGCATAAATGGACATTATTTAGTCTATAGTTTAAGATGTGATAAGAATCTGCTCTTAAAATTAAATATTGATTGTACATCACAGGGCAACAAAGGAGCAGCAGGAATCCCAGGACCACCTGGACCACCTGGACTTCTGGTAAGTCACCAATGGACATAAAGTGTTTTATATTCAGCAACATTATCCTTATTTAGGGGCAAACAATAAAGTAAAACTTCAGAGGACCAGAAATGAGCTCTATTGCCCAAGCACAACTAGATTGTGTGGAACTCCATGTCCTGATCCACTTATGTTATTTAAATTCTCTCCAATTGCTTCTTGAACCCACTTGCATTCACTTCTTTGAGTAAGAGCTGCTATCAGTGGGTGTTCTTGGGAAATTCATTCCATAATTATAATTTCTTCAGCTTTCCTCATAATTTACTTCCTAATAACCACAATATTCTGGAATGCTAGATTTTCAAATCAGTTGTCAACTGTCTTTACATTGATTAGTAAAATGATTGCATGGCAGTCATAGAGTCATATGTTGTACAGCACAGAAACAGGCCCTTTGGCCCACCATGTCCATGCTGACCTTTTTGCCCATCTACACTAATCCCATCTGCCTGCACTAGATCTCTAGCCTACGCCATGCCTGTCCGAAAGTGTCTTATACATAGTGATTGTATCTGACTCCACCACCTCCTCTGGCAGTGAGCTCCAGATATCAACCACTCTCCATGTAAAAGAACTTTCCCCTCAAATCCCCTTTAAAACTCCTTTCTTTCACCTTAAACCAATGCCCTCTTGGTTTCGATACCCCTACCACTGGAAGAATATTCTGACTATCTACCCTATCTATAACCCCTTATAATTTTATATACTTCTATCAGGTCACCCCTCACTCTCCTTCAGGGAAAACAAGCCCAGCCTATCCAAACTCTCCCCATAACTAATGTCCTCCAATCAGAAAACATCCTGGTGACATCTACCAACACCCCAGTTTATCCATTCTGTAGCCTTTGACAGCCTTCCTTGTTATCCACAATCAGTTTGTCATAGCCTAATCTTAGTTTATTGTTGTTTCCTGCTGCAGTTTTAAATTTTTGGTAATGAAATATGTAGTTGTGCTTTAATGAAAAAAATACCCCAGCAAGGGACATTTGCTGTTCTCGTAGTATGAAACATTTCATTCCCACTGGGAACAACTAGTGAAAGATCAAATGCCTCCATGTTAATGCGAGCATCAGAGTTAGGTCTGATATTATATTATATTATATAAGATTTTATGTTCCTCAGAGCACAGCTACCTATGAAGGAAATGGAATGAGCAGTATCTATAAGAAACAGGTAAGACTTTTTAGATATCTTTCAACATGTTTACCTATATCCATTTATAGAACTGAACTATTTTGTTTGTAATGATTGTTAGTTTTAAAATTTATACTTTTACATGCAATTATCTTTTCACAATATTATGTGCAAATGCAGAAAGCTGATGCATTGTACCTCACCCCTTTATGACAGATCATTGTTCCACCAATCACCTATCTGGCAGCATTTCTGTAACCTCTCCAGATTTTAATCCCTCATTAATGAAGGAATGCCATTGACATAAATTGTGAACTTTGTTTTTGTCTATTTGCACCTGCACTGATGGATTACTTTGAAGTGGCAAATGACCCGTTTGTCATTTTACTTTCTTTTGCACTTCTGTATGTCCCCCCTTGTTTGTCTTTATTGCTCAAAGCTCAGCTCTCAATCCAACCCTTCTCTGCCCTTTTCCCAGAATTTAGGAGTTTCACTTGTATCTTGATTACTGAAACTAAATGGTACATTTCAACCAGAACACAGAACACAAATCAGCATTACATTCAGATTTTGAAATTTAAAAAAAGCAAATACGCAAAATCAAAAATAGAGTTCTTTTGGCCCTGTCTACTCTGATCATCATGTTTACTTACACTAATTATTCTCCCCACATTCCCATCAATGACCCCACCCCCCCCCCCCCCAGGTTTCAACACTGACTACACACGAGGGGTAATTTACAATTGTCAATTTAACCCACAAACTTGCACGGCGTTGGGAAGTGGTAGGAAACTGAAACACCAGGAATAAACCCATGTAGTCACTGGAAGAAAGTGCAAGCTTCACGCAGACAGCACCACAGTCAGAATTGAACCCTGATTTCTGGAGCTGTGAAGCAGAAACTCCACTAGTTGTGCCACTGCGCCACCTAAAAAACAGTAAATGCTGCAGATTGGACATCATCGGTGGAGAGAGAAACAGAATTAAAGTTTCAGGTCAAAGACCCTTCATTACAACTTGGAAACTGAGAAAGCAACTTAGTCTTAAGTCGCCAAGGGATTGGAGGAGGATAGAAAGTACAAAGGGAATATCTCTGACAGATTGAGGCCAATGTTCCCAGGACATTAGAGTTAATATATTAACCAGACAACAAATAATCCCCCCACAGATGTTGCTCAACTCACTGAGTTCCTCCACCAAATTGCTTGTTGCTCCAGATTCCAGCATCTGCAGTCTCTTGTGTCTCCTATTAACCAGACAGCTCCACAGACACCGAAATCACCTTGTAACCCAGGCCTCAACCTATCAGAGATACTCCCTTTGTTTCATGTCTCCCTCCCCATCCTCGCTACAACTTAAAGCTAACCTGTTTTCTCTTTTTCCCAGTTCTCTCATTTGCCTTCTAACCCTCTTCCCCATCAGTTCTGCTACCTTCAGGGATGTGTGGACATGCTGTCCCAGATCCTTCTGCTTGTCTTGGTTTCATACCATTTATCATGTATTCCCTAGTCTTCTTTACCATACAACACCCTCTGACTCCCAACCCCTGAAAATGCATTACCTCACACTTTTAAAACCAGTTATCAAATTAGCTTACATCTAGTGCTATCGAGTGTGATTTGTTTCTGCCTTTCCCTAGAGAGTACATGGCTCTATTGACAGGTACAGACACTGTAGTGGACTCAGTGGATGAGTAGCTCTTTCCCTAACCAATATTTCCCTAACCAATATTTCCCTACTTTCATAGTTGATTTACCTACATTTGTTACGAATGCTGGAGATTATAAAAGCTGAAAATCACCATGACTATTACATTGCTCTCAAATTGAGACAATTACTAATTATTTTACAGGATGTTCCAGGTTTACCAGGTCCACCAGGTCCACCAGTAAGTATTTCTCATGTTCAGTGATTAAAAAGTGACTGGAGATTTTAAGCGGCCTTTCCTTACTCTGAAATTTATAGCATCTTTAATACCAAACTTACAGCAAGCAACCTATTGTAATATCGCCTGGGTGTCCCATCATCATACATAACACATACAATTAAACATAGAAATCAGTATAAATAACTTGGGCCTGACTAATGTGGCAAAACTACATTAGTGGTCTAAATTGGAGGCTGGGTCAGTAAATATTAACACAGGATTACTGTGAGTGATTGAGGAAATATAAGATATTTATTAGATATTTATTTATTAGTCACATGTACATCGAAATACAGTGAAATACGTCTTCTTGCGTTGCTAAGAATGTGCTGGGGGCAGCCCGCAAGTGTCACCACGCTTCCGGCCCTAACATAGCATGCCCACAACTTCCTAACCCGTACGCCTTTGGAATGTGGGAGGAAACCGGAGCACCCGGAGGAAACCCACGCAGACACAGGGAGAACGTACAAACTCCTTACAGGCAGCAGCGGGAATTGAAGCCAGGTCACTGTAATAGCGTTACGCTAACCGCTATGCCACCGTGCATAGAGATGTTGGTTTATAACATGATCAAACCAGTTACATAGGAACTTCAGAGAAAGAAGAGTAGAATTTAGCTCTTAATTGCTTCAGTGAAATTTCTAGATAACTCTGAGCTAATTGTTCTGAAAGGTTACATAGAACATAGAACAGTACAGCACAGGAACAGGCCCTTCAGCCCACGTTGTACCAACCATGATGCCAATTTAAACTGCACATCTGCCTGCACATGGTCTATCTCACAATCTACCTTGTTATGACCTTGCACCTTATTGTTACCTGCACTTCCTCTGTGGCTGTGACACTTTGTATTCTGTTATTGTTTTACCCTGTACTACCTCAATGCACTGTGTAACAAATTGATCTGTATGAACGACATGCAAGACAAGTTTTTCACTGTACCTTGGTACGTGACAATAATAAACCAATAACAATGCCAATATGTCCCTCCATTCCCTGCCTGTTCATGTGCCTGTCTAAATACATATTAAACGTTGCTATTTATCCGCTTCCACCAATTCCCTTGGTGGCGCATTCCAGGCACCCGCCACTCTCTGTGTAAAAATTTTGTCTTGTAAATCTCCTTTAAACTTTCCCCTTCTCACCTTAAAGTGATACTTTCTAGTATTTAATATTTCCACTCCAGGAAAAAGACTCTGACTATCTACCCTATCGATGCCTCTCATAATTTTATATACTTGTATCTGGTCTCGCCTCAATCTCCAAAGCCCCAGAGAAAATAGTCCAAGTTTGTCCAACCTCTCCTTATAGCCAATACTTAAAATATGCTTTTCCAGATGCGAGTAGATCATGTACCTAAGAATCTTCTCCAGTATTTTCCCTACCACTGATGTAAAGCTCACTGGACTATAATTTCCTGGTTTGACCCTATTGCCTTTCTTAAACAGAGGAACAACATTGGCTATTCTCCAGTCCTCTGGAACCTCACCTGTGGCTAGAAGATACAAAAATCTCTGTCAAGACCTCAGCAATCTCCTCCCTTGCCTCTCTCAGTAACCTGGGATGGATCCCATCATTGTGCTATTGTTTTACCTGCATGCCTTTTTATTAAGGTGCAATGGACTTTTATAATGTATTGGTTTATAAACTACAGCTGTATGAAATTTTACATGCTTATACGTGGTTATTTGTGTTTTACTTTTGCAGGGGTTAAAAGGAGATCCAGGTTCAAAGGTAAACAGTTGCCTCCAATTTTTTAAATAGCTTCAGAATCTGAATAGATAAACTATTAAAAGGCCAGTTTTTCCCTGACATATTGTTAAAATAGTGAATGGTAAAGTTGGTGACTATATTAATCCAGCAGAGGCTAAAGGAAGAAGGTTGGACAAGGAATCATTATTCTTTTCCAGATAGAGCCATTAGCCCTTTAACTTCCTGTTGAATAATGCAAAAGGAATGTGGTTTAAAGTCGCATCCAAAAGTCTACATGTAGACATTTGTCCTCTGTTATAATATGATGCAATGAACTTGGGTTTGAAAGTACAGGTCTGCTGTAGAAAGCTTGGGGTGAATTTTCAGTTCTTCTGCAGAGAAAAGCGGGACGATGGTGCCTGCAAAATTTGGGATGGTGACTTCCCTCTGCATTGCCACTGTTGCCATGGCCTTGATGTAGAAAACTGATTGGAGTTACTGCAGAACAAACCCAGAATCAGGATGAAGGCAGATTTAAAATGGAAATACGGGCCTAACAGAGGGGCACAGTAGATCAACAGGTAGCGCTGCTCACAACCAGCAATTCTGATCTCCAGTGCTGTCTGTATGGAGTTTCCAACATTTCCTCAGGGTGCTCCAGTTTCCCCTCCTCCCACACCACAGCCCCATCCAAAGAGGTGCTAATTGCTCGGTTATTTGGCTCCTATATGTCATCCTTGGCATTTAGATGAATGGTAGGAGAATTGGAGGGAGTTGATGGGCATATGAGAGAGAAGAGGTTACATGGAAATCAATGGGAGGATGGGATAGATGGGATGGCACTGATAGCTGACATTGACTTGATGGGCTGAATGGCCCCTTTCTATGTTGTAAGAGAATGTGTACGGTTATCAATGAACATACCCCAGCCAAACAAGTTCCAGCTCCAACCTAACACTGGGGCCTGACCTTCCATGCTGATTAGATTAAGTCTGTTCTTCAAAATAGGCCAGGCCTCTCACAGGGACGAGCAGGCTTCAGGCCAGCTGAACATTTTAAAGGTGAGATGCATTGTGGCAGATTTCAGTGAGGACATCTTTATTCCCTGATGTTCAGGTGGGAAAATTTCTCCCCGTGCTGAGAGCACTTCTCAAATCCTACTCCTCCCCTCAGGCAGCTTGTCCTGGTCTATGTGCACGCCACTCACTCTCTCCATCATGCTTAATTCCAGAGGGAATGCTGACTATTGCATCCATGCCTGGGAGCAACTGGTTTGTACACAAGCCTTGAAGTCGGAACAAAGTAATTAAGCATCTGCGACACCAGACCCTGTGGGCTTTAGTAACTTTGAAGGACTGCAGAAACTCTATAAACACTTGTAGAACTTGTACCAGCAGCCAGTAAAGATCAATCAGCAGCTAATGTGAAAATGGTTGTATTGGCAGGTGGGAGGGGCCGTCATGCTGCTCAGCATTTATTCAGTTGTTCAGCTTTTACATTATTTGTTCACAATAATAATCATTTTAGTTTCTCCATCCCTAATTGCCCCTGCAGTGAGGAGTTGGTTAAAAATCAACCACACCTGCAGGTCTGGAGTCACATATGGGGCACACTGACTCAGAACAGGAGATTTCTTTCCTCTGAACTAGATATTTTTTCAACAATGCAGTAGTTCTGTGGTAACTGAAACCAGTTTCTTTCCTTAATATGGGATTTATTTAATTATTTAAATTTAACTTCCCAGCTGGCGTGGTGGTATCTGAACTTGTGTCTCCGAATAGTCCGATAATTTAGCCACACACTGCTTTATGATACAGTAATGTATTCTGCCTTAAATGCGTATTTCATAGAATTAAGCCATTTAGCACAACTCTATCAATTAATTTTCTCTGTCCTGAGAAGCCTCTAGTCTGTCTCTGTGGCATTTATTGTCACAACATCATTGATGCCTTTTTTAATGTCTGCATACAAAATTAAATTTAAAATAATAATTTTACTTTCAAATTAATCAAGGCCACAATCTTAGGTGCATTATTACCCAGCCTGACTCGTTGGGAAGCTGAGACAGGAACCTCCAGCATATTAGTTGAATAGGAAATGGACCCAAATACTGTCCTATGCTTCCAGTTAACAAGGCTGCAGGTTTTCTTCAGGTTTGGTTCCTGAACACCCGACTAAATATCTTGACCTTATATAGGAAACAATAAAGTAGTTTATGACATAGCTGCAGTTATTTTCTCGTACGTGAAGAGCAGAAGGATGACAAGAGTAAAAGTAGGTCCGATTAGAGACAAAGGTGTGCATGGAAGCTGTGGAAGTGGGTGAGGTTCTCCATGAATACTTCTCTTCAGTATTCACCAAGGAGAGGGGCCTCAATGACACTGAGGACAGTGTTGGTAAGGTTAATGTTCTAGAGCATGTAGATATCAAGAGAGGGGATGTGTTGGAGCTGTTAGAAAATATTAGGACAGATAAGTTCCCGGGGCCTGACAGAATATTCCCCAGGCTGCTTCGCGAAGCGAGGGAGTAGATTGCTGAACCATTGGCTAGGATCTTTGAGTCCTCGTTGTCCACGGGAATGGTACCGGAAGATTGGAGGGTGGCAAATGTTGTCCCCTTATTCAAAAAAGGTAGTAGGGATAGTCCAGGGAATTACAGACCAGTGAGCCTTATGTCTGTGGTGGGTAAGCTGCTAGAAAGGATTCTAAGAGATAGGATCTATGATCATTTAGAGAATCATGGACTGATTAGGGACAGCCAGCGTGGCTTTGTGAAGGGAAGATCTTGTCTCACAAGCCTGATAGGGTTCTTTGAGGAGGTGACCAGGCAGATTGATGAGGGTAGTGTAGTAGATGTGGTCTACATGGATTTTAGTAAGGCATTTGACAAGGTTCCACATGGTAGGCTTCTACAGAAGGTCAGAAGGCAAGGGATCCAGGGAGGCTTGGCCATGTGGATTCAGAATTGGCTTGCCTGTAGAAAGCAGAGGGTTGTGGTGGAGGGAGTGCATTCAGATTGGAGGGCTGTGACTAGTGGTGTCCCACAAGGATCAGTTCTGGGACTTCTACTTTTCGTGATAGTTATTAATGACTTGGATGAGGGGGTGGAAGAGTGGGTTAGCAAGTTTGCAGACGACACAAAGATTGGTGGTGTTGTGGATAGTGTGGAGGGCTGTTGAAGTTTACAGAGGGATATTGATAGGATGCAGAGCTGGGCTGACAAGTGGCAGATGAAGTTCAATCCGGAAAAGTGTGAGGTGGTACACTTTGGAAGGACCAACTCCAAGGCGGAGTGCAAGGTAAATGGCAGGATTCTGGGTAGTGTGGAGGAGCAGAGGGATCTGGGGGTTCATATCCACAGATCACTGAAAGTCGCCTCACAGGTAGATAAGGTAATTAAGAAAGCTTATGGGATGTTAGCTTTCATAAATCGTGGGATTGAGTTTAAGAGGTAATGATGCAGCTCTACAAAACTCTGGTTAGACCACACTTGGAGTACTTTGTCCATTTCTGGTCGCCTCATTGTAGGAAGGATGTGGAAGCGTTGGAAAGGGTGCAGAGGAGGTTTATCAGGATGCTGCCTGGATTGGAGAGTATGGATTATGAGGAGAGACTAGGGGAGCTAGGGCTTTACTCATTGGAGAGAAGGAGGATGAGGGGAGACATGATAGAGGTATACAAAATATTAAGAGGAATAGATAGAGTGGACAGCCAATGCTTCTTTCCCAGGGCACCAATGCTCAATACAAGAGGGCATGGCTTTAAGGTAATGGGTGGGAAGTTCAAGGGAGATCAGAGGGAGGTTTTTCACCCAGAGAGTGGTTGGTGAATGGAATGCGCTGCCTGGGGCGGTGGTGGTGGCTGATACATCGGTCAAGTTCAAGAGATTGTTAGAAAAGCATATGGAGGAATTTAAAATAGGGGGGTATGTGGGAGGAAGGGGTTAGATAGTCTTAGGTGTGGTTTAAAGGTCGGCACAACATGGTGGGCCGAAGGGCCTGTATTGTGCGGTATTGTTCTATGGTTCTATGGTTATTGGCCAGTTAAAATTAATTCGCCTTGAATTTATACAAGGAAGTGTAATCTTAAAAATATATTAAACCTAAGGTTGAAATAAGGGGTTGGATTGTCTGACCTGTGGGACTTACCTTTGTTTCAAGGCAGAAGGTGGCCAGATCAGTGAGGTGTTTTGTTGATCGCCAAGTCAATCACTTTCTGGCCGCCTGTTTTCCGGTGAGTCTGGTGCTCACTGAGAGGCAGGGGGGTGTAATCTCCTGGCCTTTACAGGGGTGGGTGGCATCGCCCTTCAGCCATCTGGCTCACTGAGAATTTTCAGTGCACATGGACAACTGAGAGGCGGGAGGTGTCTGGCCAAGTGAGACCCTGGCCATTCCCAACTCTCTAGGGCTTAGTGTGGGGTGAGGGGCAAGTGAATTATAGAACATAGAACAGTATAGCACAGGAACAGGCCCGTTACCCCACGATATCTGCTGAACACGATGCTTAGTTAAACTAATTCCTTCTGCTTGTATATGATCCATATCCTTTCATTCCCTTCATATTCACGTGTCTATCTAAAAGCCACTTAAGTGCCACTGTTGTATCTGCTTCCACCACTACCCCTGGCAGCCTGTTTCAGGCACCTATCACACTCTGCATAAAAAAAACTTGCCCCGCACATCCCCTTTAAACTTTCCCCCTTAAATGTATGCAATTCTGTAAATATTGTGTGTAGATATAACTGTGGGTATGAAATACCAGCTCACGTGGTAGAGATATATCAAGGCAAACATTTAAATGAGACCCTATTATCTTTTAAAATATTTTTAAAATCTTCTACCTCCTGCATCCTCCCAGATGATTGACATAGGAACCCTGATGGCATATCTCAGCTGTGTTCTCTGTTGGGGAGGGAAGAGGGAAGATGAGGCCACTCCCCACCACCTCCAACAAGGAAGCTTTAGTGATGTCATCAGTGAGCACAAGGGTCGGTCATATCACTTTCTCTGCAGGCCAATGACCTGCGAAAGGCACTGAATGCACCTTGAGGTCAACTTGCTGAATTCAGTCAGGAGATCGACAGGGTTGTTGAAGAACACCAAGCAGAGTGAGTTGCAGTTACAACTTTCTAGTAAGTAGTGGGCTGCAGTCAGGTGAGACAATCCAACCCAGCATGGATAAATTTTGCCAAGTACAGCTTTCCTTACAATACCTGAAAGAAAAATAAAACAAATATTAGGATTATATTCTGCTATTTGTGTGTTTAGTATATTAAATAACTAATACTTTTAGTTACAACATCCCATTGAAAATGTTCCCCTCTGATGTGAAAATATCCTGAAGCTACATCTAGTTAGAGAGTATTAGCTAAAGGTGCAAAATCACAAAAATGAAATCTGAAATCACATTAAGAAAGTGTTTGTTTCTGCCTTTGGTTCACATAATGATCAGTTGTGATATGAGTTGGTATTTCATGTAAAAGGTAAATACTAACTTATCCTTTTGCAGGGAGAAATGGGTCCAATGGGTTTGCCAGGACTGGAAGGCTCCCCTGGAGAAAAGGTATCTCTCACTCCATTCTCACTCTCCTGCTCCGTTCTCTTTCTTTTTCTTGATCTATTCTCACTCTTGTTTGTTCCATCCTCGTTTGTTCCTTTCTTGTTCACCCTCTCGCTAGCTCTGTTCTTGCTCTCACTCTCCCTCTTTCTCTCATGTTCTACCACTCTCACTCTCTCTTGCTCACTTGGTTCTTGTTCTTTCTTCTCTTCTCTCTCAATCTTTCCTCTCACTCCATTCTCTCTCTCAGTAGATTACCTGAGCAATTGCTGTGATGATGCAGGGAAAGAACAATAATATTTTGTGCAGCTTCACACTCAGGAAACTCATCAGTTAGAGTGACATGAAAACATGATCTCATCTTCGCCCGAGCAGGGGTCACTGGATCATGGCCAAACACAGGACAAGTTCCTCCATGCCCAGCCATCGATAATGTTGTGGCAATCAAAGCTGCAGATGCCAGAAATCTGAAATAAAAACAGAAAGTGGTAGAAAAACTCAGCAGGTCAGGCAGTATCTGTGGAAAGTGAAACAGAGTCCAAGGCCTTTCATCAGAATTGGGAAAGAGAGAAAACAAGTTAGTTTTTAGTTACAGGGAAGGATAGGTAGAACAAAGGGAATATCTCTGATAGGGTGAAACCAAATGAGTGAATGTGGCATTTAGAAGCATTGTATGCTTATTTGTGTTTATTCATTGCCCAGCAGGCCAGACTATATTAATGGAGACAGTAAAACTGAGCTAAAATCACAGATGGCTGACTGGCAGAAATGGCCACTTCCAACACAGACAGAAAGAGAGAGCAAGTTACCAAAAGTCGGATAGTTTAGTATTGAGTCTGTGTTGTGAGAAGGGTTCTTTTGGTATCTTAAAGATAAAGGTCTGGACACACAGTCTTTGTAACTTAAAAATGGTTTATTAACAAGGACAAACGCAGGGACAGAATGAATGGGAACAGATGCACACTCACGCACTCTCAAGCAGGAGATTGTGAATTTGGAGGGAAATCGCATCGGGGTGATGTACACACACACACACACACATACACACACACACACACACACACACACACACACACACACACACACACAAAATAGCTGGGTACTAATGATCAAGGAATAAACAATACAATGTTTGGACACCCTGATTCTGGACAAACATTGGCTGTTTGGTCTCGGGGCTCCTTAACTAACTGCCCTGAAGTGGTGCACAGCTTACCTCAAGAGGTAGAAAACCAAACATGCAGCACTTTTATACTGCTGGGGGCTGGGTGGCCCAGCAGGACAAAGGTGTTTAAACGGACCAATGGTAGGTGTGCCCAGGAACAAAGGTACTCGCACAGACCGATCCGAGTGGTCCAGCAAGGACAAAGGTGTTTACCTAGTGGGGTGGAGCCAAGCCTTGATTGACAGTGGTGTCGCTTTTGGCCATGTGCTCAATGGTGTCATCCCAGCCGGAGGGGTCAGTGTTGTCACGGTCACATGACAGCCATGACCTTTTGCACTACAGTCTGGAAGGCTGCAAAGTACCCAGATGGAACATGACATGATAAGCTTGCATTGGGCCCCATTGTAACAGTGCAGGAGGCCGCAGACAGGTAGGTCAGAGGAAGTGAGATGTTGAATTAAGATGCCAGGCAAAAAGCAGCTCAGGGTTACCTCTAAGGATAGAGCACTGGTGCTGCTCGAAGCAACCACCCAGTCTGTGTTTGGTTTCTCCAATGCGGAGGATACCACATTGTGAACATCCAGTACAATACACCAAATTGTCAGAAGTGCAAATGAATTGCTGCTCCAACTGGAAAGACTGTTTGGGTTCTTGGTGAAAAGGCAAAAGGGCTGGTGTTACCTCTTCGGGGGTTGCATGGGAAAATGCCATATGAAGAGTGGTTGGTGGAGATGGGAAAAAGAAATCAGGGAGTCCCAAAGTGAGTAATCTCTTCAAGATGCCGAAAGGCATGTGGGGGGATATGTGTCTGATAGTGGAATCTAGTTGCAGCTGGTGGAAATTGCAAACAATGATCCCTTGAATGCAGAGGCTAGGGAGATGAAAATTGAGGACCAGGAGATCTATGTTTTTGCTCTGTCCAGGAGGGGGGTGAAAGCAGTGATGCGGGAAATTGATGAGATGCAGTCATATGTTCTGTCCACCGTGGCGGAGGGGAAGTCACAGTGAAGACGTTTCAGAGGCACCTGTGCAGAAAGTCTCATTGGAGAAAATGTAACGGAGATGGAGGAGCCACAACAAGACAAGTGTATTTTGGGCCCGTGCAAGTGTCCACTGCCACATCTTTGATCTGGAGAACGTGAGCGGAGTTGAGGAAATGTTGTTCAATGTGCGAACAACTTCAGCCAGGCAAAATCGTTTGTTGGTGAAGGGGAACTAGTTAGGTTGCCATTCAAGGAAGAGGTGGAGGGTCCTCAGACCTTCCTGATGTGGAATGGAGGAGTTGAGCGTTTATCGGCCATGGTGAAGATGAACCAATTGGGACCAGGAGATTGGAGGGCATCCAAACTGTCACAGATGGAAGTATGAAGGGACTGAACCAGGAAGAAAGGATAGAGTCAAGTTAAAATTAGCTAAGGTGTAATTGAGATTTAAACCTGGGCCCTCCATGGTTTTGTGTGACTTTCCCATTTACTGAGTAGGATATCAGAAAGCTTACCCTGAGGTCTTTGATGTTAGGTGATAGACATGCTCATTCAGTGCAGCTCTAGAATGTAGTCGTCTTCAATATTTTTCACATAGGTCAATAAAAAGACAGCGGTTAATGTTACACCAACTTGTAAAGCATTACTGAATCATTTATAACATTTTTTTTTACAATGTATTTCTAGGGCGATACAGGAATGCCTGGGCCACCTGGTCTCCAAGGACCCATTGGTCCACAGGTGAGTATTTCGAAGGAAATTGAATAATGTTGAATCTTTATCTCTGGCAAAACAGTAAATCAATTTAAGTAGTATTTATTAAGGATTATTAGTGCGCTGTTTTACACTGTGCAACAAGTTCAGTGACCATTGGAAAATTGAAAGTAAGTTTACTTACCTTTCTTTTTAAAAGGCTATTCAAGCACCATACCTGTCAAAAGATGATACAGGCACAATCAATTTTCTTCAGTTTACAGAAAAATTGCCCTCAATGTTTCTGCGAAGAATTGGGACTTTTCCGTTTCTTTAAAGTTGCCCTTTGCCAAACTCTACGTGCAATGTAATGTTTATCTATCATATATTTTGTGCAATGGGTGCATTTCTTGAATAGTTATGTTTATTGAAGAGTTGGTTCTCATGGTGACCCCTTAAGTATGAGTTAGAGCTCAGTTATCAATGTCTAAGTTAATAAAGAATCACGGCAAATGGAGGGAAGGCTACAAGGAAGGGCCAAGGGAGTGGGATTAATTGGCAGTTCATTCAGAGTCGGGCTCAATTTGCCTCAATCTGTTCTGAATCATTCTGATTTCTACAAAATCACTTTAATCATGGTGATATTATTCGCAGATGCAGCACTGTTATAGATAAACTTAAAACATTTTAGTTTATGACATTAGAAGTCACAGCTCTTTAAATTATACTTTCTTCTAAAAATAAGTAGTTTTTAATGTAAATAACAATTGCAGTTGTTCTTTCTTCTAAAAAGGGAAAACCTGGTTCTCCAGGCCCACCAGGACCTCATGGTTTAACAGGTGATCCTGTGAGTTGAATTTTCATGTTCATTCCAATGTATATTATTTGGCATTTAGGAAGTAGAACTGGGGACTGACCTTCACTGTGTCTAATTTTGTAGGGAGTGAAAGGTGAGAGAGGACCATTGGGAGAAACTGGCTTTCCTGGACCAAAAGGACCACCTGGAGCTCCCGTATGTATATTTTCTGAATAATTAGGTTTTTATATGCTGTAGAGAATGCCACGGTGCAAATGTTACTTGCCACTTACAGCCCATGCCTGAATTTGGTGCATGCAGGTATGGACTATACCACATTCTCTGAGTGTTGCTAATGGTGGTCAAGCTCCTTACTGGAAGTGAAGAGTGATTAACAGGAATATTCAAAAAGCTTGCCCACTCATCTGCTACCTGCACTCCCCCTGGCTGTCTCACTGCAGCCACAAGATGAGTCCTCATAATTATGGAGAATACAGCCAGCAATGATGAAGATAGAGACCCTATCTGAAGTGTACTCATTGTGCTCTAGATCTATCCAGGCACCATACTCTCTGTTTCAGAACACAAGCTGATCTTCAGTATATTTCGAGTGGCTCAGTGGGTCTTACTGTAGATATGTGCTGCTCTTGTTCTTGTGTACCTGACCAGGGCCAAAACCAGAGGTTCAGGGGATAGCCCTTATACCCCAGCAACCAACTGTTAGTTGAATAGGGCGGCTTAACAACAGTGGGCAGCCTCATGATGAAGGAATTATGTGAGTTTCCCAGGTATAGAATGCCAACTATGTTGATTTTCTATGCATGGTCCCACACCAGTTGAACATTGACAGAGATGAAATCCTTTACAATTCCAGCAGAGATCAGAGTTCTGGTGCCAAGTCCCTAATGGTCCATGAATGCAGTCAGTCACTGTGGAGGAGGCCACATTGTCTGCAGAATCCAATGCCTGCACTATTAGCTGCTCCCAATGCAAGGAAAATGTGATTAAGTCCTCTCTGCTTGTGGTGCAGATTGAGAGATATGGGTAAGATTTGGTGCTGCTGCCTGGGCTGAGCCAGCTGCCAGGAAAGTAAAGGCCACTGTGACCATAGTTGCCACTGGTATTGCCATTCAGGCATGGCTCAGCGGCAGCAGCTTTGCCTGCAGAGGAGGCAAGTATCAGCCCCATCTTGGAGAGGTTCTTGCTGGTCAGAGTTCTTCTTATTGTCCTCCTGCCTAACAACGAGACTTGTTCTTTGTGCCCTCTCTTCTTCCTCCCAGTTTGCGGTACTCCACACATCTTGATCCGAGGAAATAATTGTTTTAAGTAGCAAGTTGTTAGGATTTGGAATGTAGTGCTAGGGTTGGATGTGGATAGCTCAGGCAGATTCAATCATAGCACTCAAAAGGCAACTCAACAAAAAGAAAAAGATACAGGACTATGGGGAGAGGGTGTCAGCATGGACCTTACTTTCTGTGAAATACCCATTCTGTACGGTTCTCTTAAGCCTACCACTGTTCTACTGGGAATCCATGTGAAATCCACTGAAACCAGCAGGTCACTGAGGATCCTGTAAATTGAGTAAGTGAGGGTGTCCTTCCTTCAGCTTCCTCTGCTAAGTTTGTACATAGCAGTAGCTGGATCAGTGCTGGGGCTTCCAGTAAA
The DNA here is from genome assembly GCF_009764475.1 of Pristis pectinata. Lineage (NCBI taxonomy): Eukaryota > Metazoa > Chordata > Chondrichthyes > Rhinopristiformes > Pristidae > Pristis > Pristis pectinata. The sequence continues at coordinate 19,893,859 of NC_067414.1, forward strand.
TCAACACTATCACATCAGGACTAATGTCACCAGCTGCCAACTCTTCCAACTAGCATGTTTGTGTGACCCCCAAATTGCCAAGTGGAATGATCTGCAATTGAAAATAGAAGCAAATTGGCACCGCGGTAGTGCAGCGGTTAGCGTAACGCTATTACAGCGCCAGTGACCCAGGTTCAATTCCGGCTACTGTCTGTAAGGAGTTTGTACGTTCTCCCCGTGTCTGCGTGGGTTTCCTCTGGGTGCTCTGGTTTTCTCCCACATTCCAAAGACGTACAGATTAGGAAGTTGTGGGCGTGCTATGTTGGCGCTGGAAGCGTGGCGACACCTGCAGGCTGCCCTCAGAACGCTCTACGCAAAAGATGCATTTCTCTGTGTTTCAATGTACATGTGACTAATAAAGATATTTTATCTTATCTTACCAACAGAAACATACTACATGACCCAATATCATGGCCTGTAGCTTTTAAATATTCCCTCCTAATGAGAAAGAAAGAGGTATTTGCTCTGTAACTCCTCACCCCGGTATTACTTAGATTAAAGGAGAATCATAGGCAGAGACCTTAGCACTGGTTCAGGGCTAATGGGGTCATAGCAAACGTGTGACACAAAAATATTACTGTCATGGTTCTGATGCTTCGAAGATGAGCTTTCATTTTATTTCTTCACAGGGGAAAACTGGAGCACATGGATTCCCAGGTCCGCAGGTAAGGTCAAAGGAGAACAGTTCAGGTATCATGATATTAATTGTTGCAAATTTGTTTTGCTACCCCACCTCCATGCTTTGAAATGTTAACAGGTTCCAAGCATGAACTGCAATAGTTCTCCAGTTTACAATAAATGGCTTTACACTTATTAAGCTTTGTTGAATTGTAGGGTTTGCCAGGAAATCCAGGAGACCGTGGACCCAAGGGTGAGCGAGTAAGTCACTTATTAAAAGAAATATTTCTTAGTATAAGGATAATTCAGCCTAGACATGCCCACTGATTGCTGTTGTCTGACATCCTGTTTGATACAATGAGTATATGGACACCTGGATTATCCAGACTTCCTTGTCCCCTGATCCATGTAGGCTTTCCACCCTTACTGACTTGCTTCACACATGAAAACTTGGAGAGGGACTGATGGGGATTGGATATTTGTAAATACAAAGCCTGTGAGCTCAATTCCTTCAGTGAGTAAAGAATAAGGGGAAAATCGATGAGGAATAGGAATCACATTGCCACACTCCAGCAAGAGAACTGCTCTTGAAAGGAGCATTAGGACAAGATAAGGTTTCAGCATTGGATCCCTGCTTTAGGCTGTGTTCTCATGAATGCAGCTTCCTGTTGGAGCACAGTACTAGTGAGGTTAGTCTGTTGTGTGAAACTGATCCAAATAGGTCCTGAACAGATGCATATGATTAACTCCAGGTCAGAAATAAGACAGTATATTGTGTTCCCTGCCTTCCTGTATGCTTTGGAGGTATGGACCACCTACAGCAGACATCACTGACCCAGCCGTTCAAACGCCATCAGTCTCTGTTTCAATATTTGGATGCAAATCATCCTCAACCATAGGGGTTGCCTAAAAAGAAGGAAATTTTGTTGTCCTGGAAATCTAGAATTTTGTCCTCCTAAAGGCCACAATTGCTGAATGAATCAAATTTTTAAAGAATGAGATAGATATTTGTTTGGTGAAGGTACTAAGGGATGAGCAGCTAAGGCAAGATCTGTAGTACAGGTTAACCCTGTTCTATTAGAATGGAGGAACCAGCCTATTCAATGGTCTACTCAATCCTGCTGGAAAATGTTGAATTTGGATGAGGACAGTATGGAAGTAGCCTGTGATGCCCCTGCAGTTGAATACACTCATTGTCTAGGCTTGTAAAGAAAGGCTACTTTGGATTAGGTAGTTAAAATTCACATTTTGTGAAGAGGAAGTATTGATTGATCTACTTTAATGGCAGTGGTTCAGATCTTAGACACTGCTTCACATCATTTGTTCACAATTTATAGTGGTTAGCGTAATGCTTTACAGCGCCAGTGATCTGGGTTCAAATCCGGCCACTGTCTGTGAGGAGTTTATACGTTCTCCCCGTGTCTGTGTGGGTTTCCTCCGGGTGCTCTGGTTTCCTCCCACATTCCAAAGACGTACAGGTTAGGAAGTTGTGGGCATACTATGTTGGCGCCGGAGGCATGGCGACACTTGCGGGCTACCCCCAGAAAACTACACAAAAAGATGTATTTCACTGTGTGTTTCAATGTAGGTGCATGTGACTAATAAAAGATACCTTATCTTAGAAGTGAGAAAGAAATACTTTGAGTTTTGATGTATGTTTTTAATAATGTGTATTTTTCTTAATAAATTGTGCTTCTCCTCAGACAACAGGTCTTTAATATGTTTGTCACAACAAGCTTGTATCTCTCTTCTAAAATAAATAAATAGTTATGTCATGGTCTTTTTTTCGTCATTATATGTCTTAATCCTTTTTATTCCTGTTTTGGATAGGGAGATCCAGGAATACTAGGTGACCGAGGGCCTCAGGGTGAAAGGGGAAGGATGGGTCAGCCAGGACCACCTGGGGAGAAAGGAATGATGGGACCTTCTGGCCCTGTTGGGCCACGAGGAAGAACAGGTCCCCCAGGACCTCCAGGTCATCAGGGACTCTCTGAAGTTTCAGTAAGACAAACAAGCTTTCTTGCTATATCAGTTTCAGTGTCTTAACATCTAAATATCCTATACATTTGTGAGATATATTACCTCAATGTTTGATGAGTTCATTGAGTGTGATAGGTGAAAGATATTGGTGAGGGAATGAGATAAATATTCCAACCTTTACAACAATGTTGGTTACTCTCAGCTATATTTTGGATTAGAAGTGATATCTGCTCAATCTCAAAACAGAAGATATACCAATCCCTTCCCAATTACTCCCACTATGGTGACAGTACTCCACTGGTTGCCAAACTAGGCTTAAGAGTAATTTCTAGGTTTTTGTACCCTGTTCCTCTATAAAACCGTATAGCTTCCAAGCAATTAACAAATTAAGCACTATTGTGTACTTATATGTAATCTGATTGTTGTTTATGATTCTGTTGATCTCCAAGACCGAAGGTTGTGGGTTTGTGTCCAATCCCTAAGAGCTGAGCACAAAATCCAGATAGTGTGGTACCAAGAGAGTGACGCACAGTTGTGTTGTTTGCACTGCTAGTCATTTTGAACTAGGGTATTAAATTAAAGTCACACCTGCCCTCTCAGGTGGATGCAAAAGATTCTGTGGCAGTTTTCAGACATGAGCAGGAGACTACTGTGGCCAATGTTTATCTTCAATTGGTCATTATCACATTGCTGTTTGTGGGATCATGCTGTGTCCAAAGTGCCTCAAGTATTTCCTGCATTCAACAATGACTGCACCTCAAATGAATTTCATTGGCTGCAAAGTTTTCAGATGTCCTGAGTTAATGCATAAATTCTTATTCATTAAGACTGCAAGATGTACGTGGTCTGCTGCCCGGACCCACTGCCTGCAGTGCCTCTCACCCAGACTTATTCCAAACACAGAGGGCCAGTCAAACTGACCCCCTTCACCCCACAGGTGTCCAGCAAGGTGGAGCAGACTCCGGCAGCAAGTAAGCTTCAGGGTTCAGCCTGCATCATCAGAATCATGACAAGCTTTAACAACTCACTACTGCCAAAGTCTTTTGAACTGTTTTTACCTGTGTCTGAAACATCCAAAAACTATTCGAAAGAATCTTAAAAGCACTAAAAAATAATTTTAATTGAAAACACCTTAAATTATTACCAAATACTTAGGAACATTAGAAAAAGGGAAAATAACAAACACTTACTTGCACTTACAGTTATGTAAGAGTCGGCAACTGATTCAGATCCATTGGATCGCCTTCCCTGGCATAAAGCTGGAGGCCAGATGTGAAAAGCATCTGGATTCTACCTTCAGCTTCACTTCTGGTGCTTGGTGCTGAGTCCAAGGACAAAGTGGGGGTCAGATGCACCTCTCACTCTGCTGAGAGCCCACAGTTCCCTCGAGAAGCAAGCTGTCAGTCAACTCAGTTCAGGTCATTATGAACACAGTGTCGCAGATTAAATACTGAACATTGTTATCAGAAGGTAAATTCTGGAACCACTGAAAGGTACTGATGGAAGGTCACCAACTTGAAATGTTAACCCTGTTTCTTTCTCTACAGATACTGCCTGACCTGCTGAGTATTTCCAGCATTTTCTGTTTTTTTTTAATTTCAGTGAATTATTAACTGTGCAAAGATTATTTTATAATGTCAGTTTTTGACTAAATACTGTTATGTACTTCTAAAACGAAGCTATTTGCTATTCAGTCTTTGTTCTATCAACCTCATTTGAGTCTCCTCCCCAGTCTGGAAGTACTGGAGAAGGTTGCACTAAAGGTCTTCAGAGGGGATAGGGTGGTCGTCAGCACCTTAAGCTACAGACTTTGGCTAGAATAGTTACAAATATTGAACCTTCAGAAAACAAGAAGGAATTTTAATATTTACCACCCACCAAAAAAAAACAGAAAGGCATCACTGAAAAAATTGATGTTCTGCTTAAAAATATCATTACATCTATTGAAAGAATGCTGTCCCTAAAATTCTTTGCAACTCCACCTCCTTCTCCTATTTTAGGGCACTCTTTAAAACATACCTGTGTGACTAAGATTACAATCAACTGGCCTTATGTTTTCCACAACGCAGTCCATGAAATTTGAGCATACCCATGGTTTGATCTATCACAAGCAAGGCATTTGTTCAAAAGGATTTAGAAAAGGTCCAGTACAGAAGTTTGGTCAACAAGGTTAGATCATGGATTGGGAAGTTGTTAACAGGCAGAAATCAAAATGTGGAAATAAACGAGTCTTTCTGAACTTGTGACTGGTGGAAAACTCAAAGATCAGTGCTTGTGCCCCATTTATTCACAATCCATATCAACAAGTTGGCTGTGGGGAACCAAATATCATATTTCCAAGTTTGCTGAAGATAAAAATCTAGGTGAGTAGGGAGGAGGACATAAAGAGGCTTTAAGAGAAAATATAGACAAGTTGAGTGAATGAGTGAGTACAAAGCACTTGGAATGTGAAGTGAAGAAATATAAGGTCATCCACTTCGGTACACTAATCAGTAAAGCAAAGTAGTTTTTTTTTAATAGTGAGGGACTGGGTAATGTTTACGTTCAAAGGGATCTAGGTGTCCTTGTACAAATTTGCTGAGAGCTTAACATGCAGGTGTAGCAGAAAGAAAGGCAAATGACACCTTGGCTTTTATTATGAGAGGCACTGAATACAGGAATAAGATATCTTACAGAAATTGTATATGGCCTTGGTGAGACTGCACCTGGGGTATTACACACAGTTTTGATCTCCCTAATGAGAAAGGATGTACTTGACATGCAGTGAAGATTCAGTAAACAGGTTCCAAGGATGGTGGGTTTGCTACATAAGGAGGATCGAGTAGACTAGACACTCTAGAGTTTAAAAGAATGAAAGTTGATCTCATTGAAGCTTACAACATTCTGACAGGACTTGACAGGTTGGATGCAGTGAGGATGTTTTCCCTAGCTGAAGAGTTTCAAATCAGGGGTTGGTCTCAGAATAATCAGAACCAGATTTATTATCACAGACTTATATGTTGTGAAATCTGTTTTGTTTTGTGGCAGCAGTATAGTGCAAAGACAAAAATTACTATAAATTACAAAAATGAATAATTCAAGAGAAAAGGAGTAATGAGGTAATGCTGATGGGTTCATGGACCTTTCAGAAATCTGATGGCAGAGGGAGAGAAGCTGTTTCTGAATCATTGAGTGTGGGTCTTCAGGCTCCTGTACCTCCCCCTTGATGGTAGTAACGAGAAGAGGGTATGTCCCAGATGGTGGGGGTCCTTAATGATGGATGCTGCCTTCTTGAGGCACTGCCCCTTGAAGATGTCCTTGATGGCAAGGAGAGTTGTGCCTGTGATGGAGCTGGCTGAGTCTATAACCCTTTGCAGCCTCTTGCGATCCTGTGCATTGGAGCCTGCATACCAGGCTGTGATGCAACCAGTCAGGCTGCTCTCCACTGTACATCTGTAGAAATTAAGGCTCTGACCACATAGGACTGAGATGAGATAAGATGAAATTTCTGAGGGTGATGAATCTTTGGAATTCTGTGCTACAGAGAGCCATGAAACTCAGTCACTGAGTTCATTCAAGATGGAGATCGATTGATTTCTGGCACCAAGGAAGTAAAGATATATGGGGAATTACAGAAATACAAAACAAAGCAAAAGACAGTTGGAATTAATCATTAACTAACCTGAATGTATCTGAATATCCCTTTAAATAGTACTGCTGGAGTTTGTTCCTACTGCTGAATACTCCTACAAAATTGAGAAAGAATGTCAGCTGTATCTTAAGATCTAACTTAGTAGTGTCGGCTACAAGTCCATATTGCACACTGATTAATGTCATAATCTGCCTTTGCTGTATACTCCCAATAGGTGTCAGCATTGTACTTCCCAGTATGATGACTGGAGCACATTGGTTGCTATATTAGAGCCAATTCATTATTTATAGAATTCAATCAAAACTGCTAAATAGCTGAACTTTGTAAACAAAGTTTCTGTAGTTGGGAGTTTACCTGAATGCATTAATAGAGTAATCAAACTTTTGGGGGAAAAGAACAGTTAATTAGTGAAAATCAGCATTGTTTTATTTGTGCTTGAACTAAACTAACAGAGTTCTTTGACGGGAGCTGGTGGGGAAAAGAGGACACCATCAACAGTAGTCTTACGTCTTGTCAGTGTTATAAATATCGTTTTTGTGTCCAATTCAAAAGTTCATTTCCAAAAGTACATCCATGCTCCTTTAGAATGAAATTTTGACCTTATTCCCAAAATATTCTAGGATAGCAAGTCAAAGAAATCTCTAGTGGCAGTGAGGATCTCACTGTGCCTTCTTGTTTAAAGTGAGTGGTAGCAAATGGCAGACAATATGACTTGGGTTGGAAGCTATAAAACAAATTATGAGTTTCCTGGTGAAGGGTCTCGACCGAAACGTGGACTGTTTATTTCCCTCCATTGATGCTCCCTAACCTGCTGAGTTCCTCCAATATGTGTGTTGCTCCAGATTCCAGAATCTCTTGTGTCATGAGCTTCCTTCTCCACTTTTCTCTCCTCCACTAGGACCCTACTGAAAGCCATCTCTTTGACCAAGAATTTGGTCAACTCTCATGCTAGATCCTCCTTTGGCTCAGCATCATCTGTTTTGATTGCACCTCTATGAAGCACCTTCAGATGTATTTCTGCATTAAAGATGCAAGATACGGCTGATGCTGTGGAATGAATCCAGGTGACAAGATTGCAACACTGCATTTAACATAATGTAGTTTTCAAACTATCACCATGTCAAACTTCCATTAATCCATAGTAGTAACATCTCTCAGTTTGTACCAGAAGTCCTTGATGAGAGATTAACTGCAAGACCGAATTCTAATGGTGTCATTAGTTAACCAGCTTCAACGTCAAGGCAGCTGATCCAGTAGCAGCTTCAGGCTACAGAATTGACAGTCAACAAAAGTGTCAAAGGGGATTGGGTTCTCATTCGGAAACCAACTACAAGCACAGGGCTCATAATTAGGACCTCTTGAGACTAATTTCACAGCTGGTCATTCTGTAAAGGCATGGTACAACAACATGGTGTAAAAATGGAAAAGCCACAGTTACAAATTATTTTTATAATCTGTTTCAAGTTCCACTCTAGAGATTAGCATACAGTGGACATTTCCAGCACCACACCAATTGGCAGTAGGATTGGAGGTGCCATCTTTTCTCATTTGGATGTTAAAGTTCCTCGGTACCAAAGTAAAGCATTGAAGTTATCATTGATCTCCCTGCCAATATTTATCCTTCAATCAATATCAGATCACCAGCAATTTGGTGTTTGTGGGGTCTTGCTGTGCTCAAATTGGCTGTCCCATCTCCTATATTACAGTGATGACTTCCCATCAAAATCATTTCATTAGCTGGTAAGCATTTTGGGCAGTAATGCAAGATATGTGAAGAAATATTTCATTAATGCAGTTTTTTTGTCATGCAAATGTTAGTGTGGCTGGTGCCCATAATACAAAGGCCTTCAACTCTACTTAAATGCATCAAAAAGGAAAGGAGTCCAAATTTAAGCCACATACAAAGCCATGGACTGTTATCACCAGAACCTAGGTAATGCCACTGAAAGCACATAGCAGCCACTTGAAAGTAGCCACAATGTGGCACATTGACACTCACTTTCTCCAAATAAAACAATGGGGCAAACTTAACGGCCCTGGTGGTTTCCTCCTTTGTCCTGTGTCATTCTGAAGATTTTCGTTTATCCGGATTAAACTGTAATTAGAACATCTTTTACTCTCAGGTGCCATTCTTCATAATCAACTTGCTAATTATCTCATTTAATCTCACTGTTTCCGATGTGCTTTATTTACTTATGATAAATGTCATTCAGCTGATTCCATAAAAATCTCTCTTTACTTCACTAGGGCACCAACATTTCCTTTGAAGAAATATCAACATTTATAAGACAGGAGATTCTCAGAATTTTTGAAGGTAAGGAAGAAGCAGGTTGAAATCGAAAAGCAAGAAATTGTGGATAGAAACAGTGTTAACATTTCATGTTAATAACCTTCTAATAGAACCAAGCAAAGTCACAAAGTAAGTCACAAAACTTGCAGAGAAGTGGTCAGGGGAACAGAGAAAACAAAGGGGATGTTGGTAATAAATGGAGACCAAGGGCATCTATGATATAAATGTTCTTGATTGTAATCAAGAGGTCTACAGCAGAGCCAGTCTCAGTGAAGACCAGTGTGAAACAAGGTTGCATCATCTAGAAATATATTTGCAACATTGTCGCCACAAAATCCTTCAAATCTGCCCGACAGCAGACTCCTGAAGCAGACAATTTATTCCGAGCTCTGTCACAGGAAGAGATTATCAAATGTCCAAAGGATTCTAGGATATCCCCAAAACCTCCTTGAATAAAATGCAACATCCCTACTGACTCATGGGAATCCCTGGCCCATGATAACTCGAAGTGGACAAGGAGCATTAAGATGGCCCTAACCCCGAGGCTGTGCATTGGGAGGATATAGAAGTCCTGCATAAACAGAAGGAGCGCACCAGTTCACAAACTACCCACCTGCCCACCCCATTTGTGGAAGAGTCTGCTGGTCTTGCGTCAGCCTTGTCAGCCACTTCAGAACCACAGAACTGGAGCAGAAGTCATCGTTGATCTTGCGGGAACGCCTGAGAAGAGGAAGGTGGAAAGAGGTGTAAATAAAAGTTGCCTGAAAGAGATGTAAATAAAAGTTGTAAGCTTCAAATCTCACAAAAGCTTGTTTTCTCTGGAGCGTCGGAGGCTGAGGGAGACCTGAAAGAAGTTTATAAGATTATGAGATGTATAGATAGGGTTGACAGCCAGAATCTTTACCCAGGGTAGAAATGTTGAATACTAGAGGGCACAGCTTTAAAGTGAGAGGGAAAAGTTTAACGGAGATGTGCGTGGTAAGTTTTTTTTACACAGTGTCACGAACCAGCAACAAAAGAAACACACTGAGCATGATTCAGTGTTAAAAACTATTTTATTAATCAATACTTATGATAATACGTAAAATAAAAGTAAAAATGTTAGTATGTTAGAATTCAAAAATGTTAAACCTTGAACGTTAACCCTTGAACGTTAACGTTAACTCTTCGTGTGTGTGTGTGACAAAGTCCAAAACTCCAAGTTCAGGAATGGTTCTTAAAGTTCAGTTCCGCAAGCCATAAGGTGAAACATGAGCATGGGCTTCTTCAACAACCACCGTTGTCTGAAGATAAGACATAGACGTAGAGAAACATAGAGAGAGTAAATACAAAATCCAAACGTTCCACGATGGAACCCAAACGACACTCCAGTGTTTACTTGGTAGTGACTTCCTCACCCCGAAAAGCATTCAAATCGTGGTCGTCCACACACAAATACCTGTTTCCTTCTACAGGTCAGCAACAAAGCGAACTCCATCGGACTACTTCCAACTTCCATACATGGATTTCAGTGGCAGACACAGTTATTGTTTCTCATCCATCGATAGAGAAAACTAGCAGGCTGGTGTCTCTCTCCCTTCTCTCTCTCTTCTCTTCTTCCTCTGACTTCTTCGACAACGTCATTACGTCCTTTATCTTCTATTGACGTAAGCACACCCCACACACACAAATACACACACACTCTCTATCTTAAAGGGACATTCACTGAGTCCGTAACAACAGAGAATGGTAGGTGCCTGGAATATTCTGCCAGGGGTGGGAGCAGATGCAGATATGATAGTGGTGTCGAAGAGGCTTGTGGATAGGCACATGAATATGCGGGGAATGGAGGGATATGGATCAGGTCCAGGCAGAAGGGATTAGCCTAATTTGGCATCATGCTTGGCACAGACATCGTGGGCCAAAGGGCCTGTTCCGATTCCTGTTCTATGTTCTAAAATGCAATGCAGACTGATGGGCCTAAAGAATTAAATTATGAAGATAAGTTAGCTATGGTTGCCACTTGGATGCATTCCTATTCACACCTCCTCCGTACAGATCTGACAATCTCACTATCCTCTTTCAGCGGGTATCTCCACTATTTGGAACCTTAAGTCCCTCCTGGTCCCCACACTATCTGTTTTCTCCATTCCTCCCCTTTCTCTGCAATATGCTTGAAGACATGTAAAAGATACTTGCTTTCTGACTTTGTCTAGTTCTGATAGATGATCATCAACCTGAAATGTTGAGTATGTTTCTCCCTCCACATTGTACTTCCAGCATTCTCTGTTCTTGTTGCCGTGGACCATTTGGTGTTTGTTTCTCATTTCATCTGCCATAAATCTGCAAGTTTTCCTGATTGCTGGCTGTCTCTCAGGAGTTAGTTTTATAATGTCAGGATCTGACCACTACTGGGCCAGAGTGAGAGAACTGACCACAACAGTCATGGCTGGAAAGGTAATTTGCATACTTCTGTGGCTTGGAGAGGTCTGAGCATCAAGCTGGGCAGGAATAGGCTACCCTTCCTGAAAAACAGTAGTGACCACCACGGTCTGGTCTTCCTCATCCTCTCATTTAGATCACACCCTTATAGTGAAGAACATTCCAAGTGTAAGCAGACATATAACAATATAGAGCATAGAATAGTACAGCACAAGAACAGGCCCTTCGGCCCACCATGTCTGTGCTGACCATGATGCCAATTTAACTAATCATATTTGCCTGCACACAGTCTGTATCCCTCTATTCCCTGCCTGTTCACGTGTCTGTCTACATGGCTCTTAAATGTTGCTGTTGTATCTGCTTCTACCACTTCCCCTGGCAGCATGTTCCAGGCACCTACCCCATGCTGTGTAAAAAAAACTTGCCCATACACCTCCTTTAAACTTTCCTCCTATTTCCCTAAAGCTATGCCCTTTGTATTTACAGCCTGCAAAAAGGACTCTGACTACCTACCCTATCCATGCCTCTCTTAATTTCATATACAGGAGCTCCCCAGCTTATGGATGAAGTGACCTACAGAAATCAGACTTTATATAAATTCCCCCATGTATCTTTAAAGCATTTTTCAAGGTAGTAATAATAATAAAATATTTCATCATATTCAGTACTGACTGGATACAGTATATATTCCATTAGTTTAATTATGGGTAGTGTTAGGGTGAATATTCAATGAAATGAAAGAAAAAAGACATGAAATGCAAGTATATGTCAAGCGATGTGATGTGGTAGCTATAGAAAATGGACACTTTTGGAGAAATTGGCTTACAAACAGTTGTCAGGAACAGGAAGCTTAGATAACTCAAGGGCTTCTATCAGGTCATATGACTTCTGAATTTCTCTCCATATTGGTCTGATTGTAAGAATGTCCATTTGATGTGAATTCCATTCCCCCTTCTACTCAAACCCTATTCAAGAAATTAATTTCCCTTTATAATTTTCAGACCCCTTGGACCATCCCTCATCTTTCTCAAGGCCAGGCAATAAAAACTAAGACTATGAAATGCACCCTGGCCTTTCTTAACACTAAGGGACCTCGTATCATTCTGCTGAATCCCATCACAGACCAACAAATCTCATGAGATTTGCATAAAACTAGAAACTTAAGAAACCTGGGCTGGTCCTGAGACCAGATTTCTGTGACCTAACTGCAACTGATTGTTGGTTAGAATCACTCTGGAGTATTACATTCATTTGTGGGCTCTGAACTTCACAAAAGCAATACGATTTAAAATAAAATGCATTGCAGTTTCAACGATGAGGCTTAGGCGCCTGTCAAATTCTAGCAAAGATGAGGTGAACATAAAGGGAATGGGTACTCACATAAGCAGAAAAGGATCTTGCTATTTCATTGGGAGTGGAGTTGACAATAACCGCTACTGGTCCCAAACAAACCTGGAAGCAAATGGCAATTTTCTGCTTTCCTATTTTAGTTCTGATGCCTAGAGACTGATTTCCATTAGGAAGTTAGCCAAGTGGGTCCAGTTCCATTGTATGCTACCATGCAATAAGGTGCATGTTCGATAAAGATGGGTTGGTCATACTTGTAGGGTGTGATATCATGCTGCCAGTTCCCGCTCTTTGCCTTATATCAGGGTGGAAGAGAGCAGGTACATGAAGTACCCACATGATCCTGCCAGAATTTCAAGCATTAGGAAATGAATGAAGGACTGCAAAAGATATTCTGTCCCAAGTTTCACTTTCCTCAATATTTGTACATTCTTTTATCCCATACTTGATTTTAATCAGCCTTTCAACAAATTGATTTTTGTCAAATTATTAACTTTGTTGGATGCTACATGATTTTAAAATTGTTACTTATAATCACGCCAGGAAGTCTTACTGCTTTGATGACTTTTTATAGAGAGGTGCAGCATGGAAACAGGCCGTTTGGCCCGTCGAGTCCACACCAATTATCAGCCACCCATTTACACTAATCCTACTTTAATTCCATGGTTTTTATTCTCCCCACATTCTCATTAACTCCCCCAAGATTCTACCACTCATCTACACACTAGGGGGAATTTACAATTCTACCTACCAACCTGCATGTCTTTGGGATGTGTGAAGAAACCGGAGCACCTGGAGGAACCCGCGCAGTCACAGGGACAAGATGCAAACTCCACACAGAAAGAACCTGAGGGTCAGAATTGAAACTGGGTCTCTGACACTGTTATGTAGCGGCTCTACTGGCTGCACCACTGCGCACCCACATTTATAGTCTTTACTCTCCTTGGTAAGAATGTACTGAGTCTGAAGGACATTAATAAATTCCAAATAATTTTATTGACATAAAACACAACAATTCCGTGAAGCCTGACAACCTTTCCGAAGGAGTGCAATCTAGAAACAATGGTGATCAGATCCTTCTCCAAAGAGATTGTAAGGGTCTCACTTTGTCAGTGATTTCTTCTTTAAGTGCTGTTTGTAGTCTCCTGAATGCCAGCGTAAGCCTTATTCTACCCAAGGTCTATTTGTAAAGTCAAACTGGTAATGATGTGAAACTTGATGGAGTGATGTGACAGCCTCAGTCCCATTGAACTGTGATACCAGAACCAGGACAGCAACACTCTGACTTCTGAGCTTCCATTCAGCGTCCAGGCATCAAGTGGTTTTTGAAGCATTAGGAGCAAAATCATTGTCCAGCAGACACTGAATGATGGTTTTATCCACAATGAGTGGAAATGGACCAGGCCATTGTTTCTGAGCTATAAGGATGGGCTCCCAAGTTCTGTGTAAAGTCTTGTGCACGGTTGGAGCTGGAATCTCCCATACTGGATGATGCCACGTTCAGGCTTTCAGGCAATCTAGTTCTGTGCTCATCATTCCTTATCAAAGTATTTATCTTAGTCCTCTTGAGAAAAGCCCTTGTGCAACCTTGCCATCCAGGGAGATGGCAGACAGGCTAGTGTTGTGCCCTGACCTGGATGTAGACCAGTTGGGCCGGTGACTTATCACCTCACTATGGAACGCTCCCCTACTCCAATTAGAAAGTTAAAAAGAGTCTTCATTAGTTAAATGGGCTATTCTTCAGTATGAAGTAAGCTATTTTTCAGTCTCCAGTATTTTTAGAATTAACAAACATGTTCAAGTAAAATTAAAAACATTTTTTTAACAGACCCAGTAGTGTTCCTCCATGGTGGTTCACAGCAGTCGTCTGAAGATTAATCACCAATTCCTGAAGAGTCCAGGTCAACCCTGGAGTGTGGGCAATGCTTCAATTAGTGTTCAAAGCAAAATACTGCAGAAGCCGAAAATCTGAAATTAAACAGAAAATGCTGGAAACACTCAGCAGGTCAGACACTTCAAGTTGATGACCATACATCAGAACTAATGAAATGTTAGTGTTTCTTCCCCCACTGATGCTGCCCAACCTGCTGAGTATCACCAGGATTTTCTGTTCTGCTTTTGAAGGTGTCATTTGATTATTTGTTCCGTTAGGAAAAGATTGGCAAGAGCGGGTTTTTGTACAGCATTCTGTCCTCATGGCCGGAATTCATGTACCTGTGATCTTAGAGATTTCATAAAGTGACTCATTAAGTATTTTCATCACCATTTCTGTTTTAGATCAAATGAGAAAAGTAAAACTTTTGAGAGAAGATTTACTCAATTTGCTCCTGTTGGGAATGGAAGGGCTTTGAATCTAACTGTAGGGGGAAGTATTCTCATTGTTAGGAACTCATTTCTCAATGTTGTCCCTCATCCAGTTTTCTGATCATCTTCATTCTTTTACAGTGGTCAGATTTTTAGTTTATTTCCCTGATTCTATAATTCTGATTGCAAAAATTCACTGTGACTGGAACAAAACATTATATTGCAGCATCAGTTTCTTCCGGTCTCTCAGTGAATGTTAATGAAGTTTTCAGGATAGTTGTTCAACTGAATGTGGTTCAGTTCATCTCAGTAAATGTTCATTATTCTAGTTTGCATGCTAAACTAATCAGATTGGCGATGTTTTGAAAAATGCATGGTGTGCAGTGATTGAAAACTGTAATCTAAGGGGTTTGGACAGTTTATAAAGAACAGTGTCTCCCCAGAGAGATTACAAGGCAGTAAACTAATCAGGGGATTTCAGTAGTTTATATTGGATAACTCAAAATGTCTCAAAGGTGCTAATCCAATTCAGAAGTGCATTCATAAACCACATCAGCAAAAATTGAGTTTGTTGCTCCCTGAAGGATGATGGAAGATTAACAATAATAATGTAAGCACTGCAACTTCACTGAGGAAAAACCATGGTTCACTTCAGTAAAAGTCAGTGTCCAACAACCATCATTTCAGTCAAACTTTCAACCTCCATTAAATCTCTCACAATGGCTCGACATCCATTTCTAAATCTATTTTCTGTATTGCCTCATAAATTGTCCTTCCTTTGTAAATTGTCCTGAAATTTTCTACAATCTTCACGCGAGAGATAGTACAAACCCCAAAATCTCTCTTCAAGTGAGGGTAATGAATTTTGATAGAGAAGTTTACAAGAAATGAAGGATGGATGTACTTAAGGAACAACTCAATCACAATCTAAATGACAGGCCAGGCTCAACCTATGCAGACAAGTGGAAGTTTTGACTAAGTATTGAATAATAGTTTTTTTGTTCTCTTCCATTTTTTCCAGAGAAATTTGCGCACTATGAACTGAAGTTCCCTGCTGCAATGTTAGCTGCTCAAGCCAAGTCAGGCTTACAAGGGCCACCGGGAAAAGATGGGCTACCTGGACTACCAGGTCCTCGAGGAGAGACTGGACCACAAGGACCTAGAGGCAAGATTTACTTAAAATAATAAGCATGATAACATTTACACACTGGCCTCATTCCTATTCTGAATTGTAATAGTTTATAGCAAAAAGAAATGCTTGCCATGCAAAAACTTGCATCACAGATAAATTGAAATTGATTTCACAATTTGACAAGCCTTTTCCAGAGGACACAGGTATCTCCAGTGGCAGGAGTGAGAAAAGGGAGGGAAAATTTACAGGAACTAAGCGATAACTAATGAAAACAATTGTGGGAAGTTTCTAACTGTTCCATTTGGTAAGGTCTCATTATACATACAACATATAACCAGCCAAAAGGCAAAGTCTGATTTCAAAGCTCCAGATTAGAGTTGTGAGGAACACAATGATCATCTGAGGATTACTGTGAACAAAGAGATCATGGAGATTTCTTGACTTTATATGGAGCATATGATGCAGTAATTTAAACACACGAGAAATGCATTTTGATATTATTCTAAATATAACAGAAGAAACTATATCGTTTAGTTACATATTTTATTCATAATTTCAAGTTCACAATTTTCAAAGCACAAATCAACCATGAAAATAACCAAAGGCACAGATGAGGGACAATGGTGGAGTAGACTACTAATATCATGAACCTTCAGGTTGTTGAAATAAATATTATCATGGAAGTGGTATCAAAAGAGTTAATAGATTAAAGAATTGATAAGTCACTAAAAACATTCAGAATACTAAATGAAATTAGTAATGAACTCAGCATTAAGGCAATCAATGGAATTGCCCTTCCTAAAACTCCTTGTCTTTTTATCTCCTTTCTCTTTTAAGACATTTTTTAAAGTCTACCTCTTTGATGAAATGTTTAGTCCTTTACCCTAACACATCTTTAAGTACCTCAGTGTTAAATTTATTTAAGAATATCTGTGAAGCTCCTTGGGATGCTAAACACACAATGTTATGCCCACAAATGGTAAATGTGTAAACAGAGAAGCCAAAAATATGTAAGTAGGAACTGGAGTAATGATGCTCATAAATTATGAAAGATCTCTAAGGGTAACATCAGTACCCACTCAGGCTGCAGAGAGCCTTAAAGAGTGATATAGGTGAGGGGGAATTGGCTAGGAACAGGCTATAACTCTATCCTCTAACCTGGAAAACTGAAGACAAACAAGAAATAAGGTAGAAACAGTCAGGAAATCCTTTTTTTGCAAGAATGAGCATTTTAGCGGGTTCATTTCAGTAGCTGTGAGGCAGAAGCTGAATGTAACAGACTGCCAAATCTAGAAGCTAAGCTAGTCAGCAACAAGTTCAAAACAACACTCAGTGGCAATTTAAGCACCTTTCCTACACTCAGGGGTGTCAAGAAGGGATGGTGCAGAAACACAAATGGATTTAACCTCTGGAAGGCAAACTCTGAATTATGAAACATGTACCTAAATTTAGAAAGGAAAAAAGGTGTGCAGACCTTCCAAACATTCTATTATCCAGAAAAAAGATGGCATTTTCTTTCTGGATACTGCTGTTAAGTGCACGAAGTATGAAGAGCTAAAGCTCATAAGGCTGCATCTGCTAATAATAGCTTTGGCATTGAAGGCTTAAGGCCGGAAGAAATGTTTAGCGATTGGCTCAGAAAATTGAAGCTCGTCTGAGAGAGAACTTCAACATGGATGCTTTAAATTCACATTTCGACGTCCTGTTGGGAAAGTATGCAGAAATATTTTTAAATATTTTGGAGTCTGAAAGGGTGGCACAAGCAGAAACCTTCATCATATTTCAACAACACTTGTAGCCACAGACCTAGTGCTAGGAGGTGGGAATAAGCCACGTGACTCTTTTACATCTGGCATGGACACGGTGGGTTAAATGACCACCTTCTGTGTTGTAAGCTTTCAATGCTTCTATAGTGGGAAAACTGAGATATCTCCCCAGGGTGATGCCTAAGTAAGGACAGATCATTTTGATATTCAAGCTAATTGCAGAGGTAGAGGTAGGCAGGTGCTCATTTTGCTTGATCTCACTGTCCAGTGGAGTGAATGGAAATAAACTAAGTAAGTTTATTAGTAGTGCAAAAAGTGTGGCCAACTTACCAGGTAGGGAGTGTTAAACTTACATCCAGAATCCTGGTACATTGTACTTTAACATAATGAACTATGCTGTGTAGTTTGAATAGGTCTATGGTTCTGTGATTTCTGTGAATTGTGCTCAGTTTTAAAACTGAAATGATCAAGAGCAAAAGGGTAAACTCAAAGAGAATAGGTCCCTTTAAGGAACAGTGTGGTTGTCTATGTGTGGAGCCACAGGAGATGGGTGAGGTCTTAAATGAATACTTATGGTCTATATTTACTGTGGAGAAGATCTTGGAAGCTAGTGAATTCAGGAAAGAAAACTGAGATATCCTGAAACATAACAACATTACAAAAGAAGATGTCAAGAGGTATAAAAGTGATTAAATCCCTGGAGCCTGACCAAGTGTACCCAAGTGGGAAGCAAGAGAAGAAATTGCAGAGTCCCTGGCAGAAATTTTGTATCTTCCTCAGTGAGGACTGGACGGTGGCTAATGTCAAGACCCTCCATCTGGATGGAGTCCTGCTAAGGGGTCCCAACCCAAAACGACGACTGTTTATTTCCCTCCATAGATGCTGCCTGACCTGCTGAGTTCCTCCAGCACTTTGTGTGTGTTGCTCCAGATGCCAGCATCTGCAGAATCTCTTGTGTCTCTGGCTAATGTTTTGCCTTTTTTTTTAAGAAGGGCTGCAAAGGCAAGTCAGGGAACTACAGGTTGGTGAGCCTAACTTCAGTGGTGGAAAATTTGCTGGAGGAGGTTCTGAGAGACAGGATGTATCTGCATTTGGAAAGTGGGATAGCCAGCATGGCTTTGTGCATGGAAGATCGTGTCTCATGAATTTGAATGTTTTAAAAAGGTGACCATTAGGATTGATGATGGCAGGGTGGTAGACGTTGTCTATTTGGATTTGGCAAGGCTTTTGACAAGGTAGGCTGGTCCAAGGATTTGATCACATGGGATCCAGGGTGAGCTAGCCAATTGGATACAAAATTGGCTTGGTGGTGGAGGCAGAGGGTAGTAGTGAAGGTTTGTTTTTCAGATTGGAGGTCTGTCACCAATGGTGTGCCACAGGGATCAGTGCTAATTCCACTGTTGTTTGTCATATATATTAATAATTTGAATGAGAATGTAGGTGGCATGATTAGTAAGTCTGTGGATGACACCAAAATTTGTGGTGGGGTGGACAGTGAAAATGGTTGTCTAAAGTTACAACAGGATCTAGATTAAATGGACCAAGGAATGGCAGATAAAATTTAACTTGGACAAGTGCGAAGTTATGCATTTTGGGAATTTGAACCAGGGCAGGACATACACAATGAATGATAGGACCCTGGGAAGTGTTGTAGAACAGAGAGATCTAGGGGTACAAGTACATAGTTCCCTGAAAGTGCCCACACAGGAAGGCGTAGGGTACACTTGCCTTTATCGGACAGGGTATTGAATTCAAGAATGGGATGTCATGTTATAGTTGCACAAGACATTAGTGAGGCCACACCTGGAATATTCTGGTTGCCAACCCATAGGAAGGATGTGATTAAGCTAGAGAGGATGCAGGAAAGATTCACAAGGATGTTGCCAGGACTGAAGGGTTAGAATTATAAGAAGAGACCAGATAGGTTGTGACTGTTTTCCCTAGAGCAAAGGAGGCTGAGGGGTGCCTTTACAGAGATTTATAAAATCATAAGTAACAAAGATAAGATGGATTTTTTTTCCAGTCTAAAGCTGGAGGGTATAGGTTTAAGGTGAGAAGAGAAAGATTTAAGGGGATGTGAGAGGCAAGTTTTTGACACAGAGTGTTGTGGGTATATGGAATGAGCTGCCTGAGGAAGTAGTGGATAGGAAAAGTTTAGAGGGATATGAGCCAAATGTAGGTACTAACTCAGGAAGCCACCATAGTCGGCAGGCACGAGTTGGACCCTAGCGCCTGTTTCCATGCTGTATAACTCTATGTCTATGAATTCAAGCCAAATGAATCCAGTAATTCAGTTATTATTAGCAGTGTGGAGGAAGAGAGGGATCTTGGGGTCCAAGTCCATAGATCCCTCAAAGTTGCAGTGCAAGTTGATAGGATTGTTAAGAAGGTGTATGGTGTGTTGGCCTTCATTAGTCGGGGCTTGAGTTCAAGAGCCGCGAGGTAATGTTGCAGCTCTATAGAACTCTGGTTAGACCACACTTAGAATATTGTGTTCAGTTCTGGTCGCCTCACTAAAGGAAGGTTGTGGAAACTTTAGAAAGGGTGCAGAGGAGATTTACCAGGATGCTACCTGGATTGGAGAGTATGTCTTATGAAGATAGGTTGAGTGAGCTAGGGCTTTTCTCTTTGGAGCGAGGCAGGATGAGAGGTGACCTGATAGAGGTGTACAACATGATAAGAGGCATAGTTTGAGTGGACAGTCAGAGACTTTTTCCCAAGGTGGAAATAGCTAACATGAGAGGGCATAATTTTAAGGTGATTGGAGGAAAGTACAGGGGGGATATCAGAGATAAGTTTTTTACACAGAGTGGTGGGTGCGTGGAATGTGCTGCCAGGGGTGCTGGTAGAGGCAGATGCATTAGGGACATTTAAGAGACTCTTAGATAGGCACATGGATGATAGAAAAATAGAGGGGTATATGGGAGGGAAGGGTTAGATTGATGTTAGAGTAGGTTACAAGGTCAGCACAACATTGTGGGCCAAAGGTCCTGTACTGTGCTGTGATGAAGGAGCTACTATTTTTTTTTACCTTTCCAAATAAAGATTGTTCATACATAAGTTACACTTGATTAAAATGTGTTCATTTCACCAAAAATCTGGCTTGCTTTCTCTTTTAGAAACTAAAATATAAGAGCAAAATTGGACAATCAATCACATCTCTAATTGGATGATGCTGATTTCCATGACTTTCTTGAATCCAAAATCCTTGTATGGGATAAGAACAGGAGTCTTACCAAGTCCTGAAGGACACTTAGATATTGCATGTCTCATCCTCCAGAATCTTCAGGCTTATACTTGACATGGTCAAATCCATTGATGGCAACCTTCAGAGTCTGACCTAGGTTTGCAAAATCTTTTAACTGGCTTTCTTACTCTCTTTCTACCTATAAAGGTCAATAAATACAAACTCTCTGTCAGCTAACCCTTAGAATTAGAGTTCAGAGAGCTTTAGAACATTCTGTATACACTGCATTGCAGATTTTAAACTGGGAGGTTATTGGGATGGGATTCTCGTGCATCCACTGTAACTCAGACAGAAGAGTAATCACAGTACTGCTTAACATGAATACACAATAACCAAAACACCCCCCGCAAATTCGTTCTCTAAATTTTGAGCTGGCAGAACAGTTAGTTACAAACAACACAGCCGCTCAGAAGTCTTCAGCTATAGAATGGCATTGAGAAGCCTGTCTTGGAAAGAACTTTAAGCAGTCCCTGCCCCAGTATTTGAAACAAAGTATTTCCTCCACATTGTGGAGTTAATTGCAGGCAACAGGGTGAGAAAAAGCTGGTCATTCCTATATGTGTTGTGATTTCTAATCTCTAACCATTATGAAAATTTTTATATTATGAAAACTACAATGGTTATTGGTCATCTGAACTTTCATCTGCTCTTGCCTCCCAAGGATCAAATAATTGTGCTAAAACATTGCCACCCTCAGCTATTTTTGAAATAGGTAAAACAATTTCTCTATGTAATCCTAGTTCCCTTCTCCATGATTTGCTAAATTAAATTTTGCATTAATGTTAGGTTTCTCTCTGCTCCTCTGTGCATGAAAAATCATTTTTATTTCAATTTCAGGAAAGAAAGGCAAAATGAAAAGGAAGAACGATGAGCCGTGACCTTGATACATTTTTAATATTATATCAGGGAACTGCTATAGTACAAAGCCGACCTTCCAATTCAGTACTGCTGGAAATACATTTGTTCTCCACCACCTGGACAACCCAAGACAGAAGAGCAGTATTCAAGACTCTTGATAACTGGCTGCATGCTTTGTTGATGTCTCAATTACATTTCTACCTCTTGGGATTTGTTTGTCCCATTTATTTAAAGAACCTGTTTTCCCCCTGGTGGGGATTCTCCCTGCCGCATCTTTGGCATTCATACTACCTGTTTGTGACACCAGAATATATTTTTACCTGAAGAAGAAATTCTAAGAATTATTACTAATACTCTGGATATCTCAAGATGGTCAGTTTTTCATATCTTCAGAAATTTTGCTGTACATATTTTGATTTTTTTTGTAGTAAATGGCATGAATTTTTCAACTTCGCCTCCTTGTCAGTTTCTTATGGAGTCATTCCGTCCACATTTCTCTGCAACAAATGTTGTTTCAAGATCAGACAAGAGTCACCAATCCTTCAGCATGACTGGATGACTAATTTACCCGTATATTCCTGTGCAAAACCTTGTCTTGTTGACCTGTAGACATGGCTTTCTTTTAAAGATTTACAGAGCTAAGTTTTCTCATGTAATAAAATTGGAAACTAGTTCATGCAGCAGATCAACCTGGAACACATGCATCCTATTATTGTAGTTAGACAATATTTCACAAGTACTGTGCAGAAACTCTGCTCAGTCCTCTTCTTAGATGGAGCCATAGAGTCATACCACATGGAAATAGGGCCCTTCAGCTCATTAGGTCCATGCCAACCATCAAGTGCCACCTGTACACATCTTGTAAACCACTTTGATGCCATTTAAACAGCAAGCTATTCAATTTTGTCACTGGATTCAAAAGAGTAGGGAAGAATATAAGGTAAAGAGGAAACTTGATCTGCTTTGTATTCTTCCCCATTGCAGCTTGGCAGTGACTCATCACAGGCTTTTAAAGCCTGAAATCTGCAGGAAGAAGAGAATATCGAGAAAGTTTAAGTATCAAAATCTTGGTAAAGGTTAACTGATTTCAGGATGGGATATTAATAAAGGAGATCCAAATCAGCAATGGTCATAGTAATTCCCACAAAAAATGCAAAAAGGCAAGACATGTTGTGACTGAGGGAGACCTCGGAGTCTAGTACTGAGGAAAGGATCACCAATCAAGTGACAATTATTTTGATTCACCCCATCAATGGCATAAGAACTGAGCTGGAACTCATCCCAAAACAATCCAACAGTATTCAAGTTTCTTCAGCTTTGCCATTTTGTCAGGTTCTGACGGAGTCATTCAGCCCACATTTGTCTGCAGCAAAGTGTTGCTTCAAGATCAGACAGGAGTTACCAGTCCTCAATATCACTGAATGATTGACAGCCATATATTTTTGTACCAAACCTTGTTTTGTTGAATTATGGATGGAGAATCCTTTAAAAGATTCACACAGCTTACTTTTCTCTTTGACCCTTTGAGAGATTAGGGGTTAAGGAGAACAAACAATCAGTTTAAGACAAAAAAATCTAGTCCATGCAGTTTCAGTGCCATCCAGCAGTGTATGTATTCAAATACTGGAATAGCAACAATAGCTTGACCTCCTCCATGGTATCCCAACGAAAATCCAATATTCATGCTGCAGTGAGCCTGCAATAGATTTACAAACAGCTATGATTTAGGGGATCACTGCAAGATTGTTTTACTGATCTAAGGAACAATAACATTTAAACACCTTTTACAACATTTAAAAGGTGTTTGGACAGGTACTTAGATAGGAAAGGCATTGAGGATATGACCCTAATGCGGGCAAATAGGATTAGCATAGACAGGCATGGATGAGGTGGGCTGAAAGAGCCCGTTTCTGTGCTGTACATTTCTATGGTTCTGAGATCCTAACCAAAGCTAAATACAGCATAAAGAGAAAGATAAAGCATTAAGGATCACTATTCCTAACCTCCAAAGATAGCAAAGTTGCCTAGTCACATGTGCTTAATATACATTGGAATGTACACAGTCTGTTGATCTTAAGTTCTGTGTTTATTCTGGACAGGTTACAGAGGTCAAAAAGGTGAAAGAGGCGAACCTGGCATCGAACTTCCTGGTGAGATCGGTCCACGTGGCCCCCCAGGTATAGAATAGCACTTTAAACCTTCCTTGGCTGTTATCTCTCTGCTCCTGAAACTGCTGACATTTAGTGAGGGAAGTTACTTAAAGCGCATTTTAGAACAATGTTTCCACACATACATCCACACAGTCACATTTTCTCCATGCATTCACTGTCTGGTTTAAATGGACAAACTGGTGTCACCTCCCAGTCCCAGTGAAAAATGAATTGACTTTTTGGGGAAAGTTGCCTGTCTGTTCCCCAGCCTAAGGCAAATCATAATTCCAAAGAACAATTCAAAAATACTGCAGATTCTGAAAATTTGAAATAAAAGAGAAATGCTGTAAAAACTCAGCAGATCAGGCAGCATCTGTGGAGAGAGAAAACCAGTTAATGTTTCAGGGCAATGAAATAGCATCTTTTATTACTCCACAACAGCCTGCCCAAGGAACTGCAAATGTGTTTTTTCAAGAGAACCTCCTGCATACCAGTTGTGAACTTCCGCTTCACAATCCTCTTTGGCAATGAAACAGAAATGACTTTTTCAAGTCAAGACACAGTTGTACATGTTAAAGTTTGTATAGAAAAGCCAAATTCATTTCTATATGTGTTAAAGTGATTAAATTGAACAGATTGATGTTCCAGTTTATCAATTAACCAGATACTTTACATCTATGATAATGAGAGGAATACTGAACCTTTCTCATGTATGAGCATGGACAGAGTAAGCTGGACATTTCTTCATTTGGCTGCACTTGGAGTACAGTTGGAGGTTTGAAGGCTACCATGCCCTACCTTCCTTATGTCAGGAGTGCAACAATGTGTAGGAGGACAACTGGAGGCAGCCAGCAGAAGATGGGCACACTGCCAAGGAGCCACCAACACTGGAGTGGAAACACTGTCAGGGTGAAACCCACATCAGACCAAGAGCAATGGTGACTTGACACAGTGGTGGCACGGTAGTGTACCCAACTGTACCTCTTAGAATTTTATATTTCCCTACCATTGACATCAGGCTCACCGGTCTGGAGTTAACTGGTTTATCCCTGCTGCCCTTTGTAAATGGAGGACCATTAGTTATTCTCCATTCTTCTGGAACCTCATCAGTGGCTGATGAAGATGTAAAACCTCTGTCAGGTCCACAGCTATCTCCTCGCTTGCTTCCCATAGCAATCTGGGATAGACCTCAGCTAGCCCCAGGGACTTATTTATGCTTATTCATCTAACACCTCCTTTTAATACTGACCTGCTGCAGATTATCCATGTACCCCTCCCTGAACTCACTATCTTCCATGTCCTTCTCCTTTGTGAATACAGATGAGAAGCATTCATTTAGGACCTTGCCCACATCACCTGGCTCCACATGTAGATTATCCCTTTGGTCCTAAGGGGGACCCATTCTTACCCTGGCTACCCTTTTGCTCCTGATATAGAATGTGTTGGGATTCTCCTTAATTTTACTTGCTAGGGATATTTCATTGCCCCTTTATGCCTTCCTAATTTCTTTCTTAAGTTCTCTGCTATGCACTCTGTATTCCTCAAGAGACTTCCTTGATCCCTATTGCTCATGGCTGCCATATGTTTCTTCTTTTCCCTGATCAATTTCATATAGTACATTAGTGGGAGATCCTGACTAATTTAATTGAATTTGTTGAAGAGGCAACAAAATATATTGATGAGGGCAGTATTGTTGATGTGGTTTACATGAACTTCAGTAAAGCTTTTGATAAGGTTCCACATGGAAGGCTGGTCCAGAAGTTTAGAGCCCATAGGATCAAAGGAAAGTTGGCAAATTAGATCCAAAGTTGGATTAGTAATAGTGTGATGGTGGAGGGTTGCTTTTGTGATTGGAAGCCTGTGTCCAGCAGTGTACCACAGGGCAGTGTACCACAGTGCTGAGACACTTGCTGTTTGTTCGATACATTAACATAGATGTGAATGTAGGAAATAAATTTGCAAATAACACGAAAATTGGTGGTGGTGTTAATGGTGAGGAAAGTAGTCTAGGTTTACCAAATGATATTGATCAGCTGGTAAATTGGGCAGGGCAATGACGGGTAGAATTTCATCCTGTTAAATTTGAGGTGATGCATTTTGGAAGGGTCATATAAGGGTAGGACAGATACCATGAATGGTAGGGCCCTGGGGAGTATTGAGGAACAAAAGTCCTTGGTGTACAAGTCCAAAGATCCCTGAAGGTAGCAGCACAGGTAAATAGAGTAGTGAAGAAGGCAGATGTGGGCATTCATTAGCCAGAGCATCAAGTATCAGAGTAGAGAAGTCTTGGTACAACTTTACAAAACATTGTTTAGGCCACAGCTGGAATATTGTGTGCAGTTCTGTAGGAAGGGCGTGAACGCACTGAAGAGAGTGCAGAGGAAATTCACCAGGATATTGCCTGGGATGGAATGTTTTGGTCATGAGGAGAGACTGGACAGGCTGGGCTTGTTTTCCTTGGAATGGAGGAGGCCGAGGGGGGATCCTGATTAAGGTATACACAATTATGGGAGGCATACATTGGGTAGATAATAAGAAACCTTTCCCATATTGTCTCAGACCAGAGGGTAAAGGATTAAAGGGAGAAGTAAGAGGTTTAGAGATGCAGGTACTTGATGGTCAGCATGGACATGGTGGGCCGAAAGGCCTGTTTCTGTGCTGAATGGCTTTATGACATCCATCGAGGTCCACATCTCCCTCACTGCCTTGAGCTTGGCTTGATTTGGCTTCACACCATTTTTGTTCATCTCATCTTCATTTTGAACTTTGACCTTTGCTCATTCAACCTCAGTTACTTCTTTCTGCAGCTGCTCACCAGTGCTTTTAGCTTCCAGTCACATCAGGGTAGGACGGATAGCATGAATGGTAGGGCCCTGGGGAGTATTGAGGATCAAAGGGTCCTTCGTGTACAAGTCCAAAGATCCCTGAAGGTGGGAGCACAGGTAAATAGAGTAGTGAAGGCGGCAGATATGGGCATTCATTAGCCAAAGCATCAAGTATCAGAGTAGAGAAGTCTGCTTCATACCGTGTCTCCAAAGACCACTGTGTCATCTAATCTTGCCGTTACCCACTGAGGTCTCCAAGTGCAGCCTCCAGGCTTTGATGAACCTCTGGTTCTATGTTGATTCCAAATGATAAACTTCTCCAGCAGTATCTCCCAAATGGTGTGTTGAACCAGATTAAACATAAATTCTTGTTGTCAAGCTCTTTATGTCAGAATGCAGTTTGGAATCAAGCACTCTGAAATCATGTCTCAGGCTCTTCATAAATATTGAAGAAAGTCAGTAATTTAAACCAACAAGAAAAAAGCACTATATTGTGCTAAACACTTCCTACAAAAAACTTCCCCAAAGAGATGGAGAAGTTTCTATACTTTGGTACATGCTACAGTTTTTAAAGTGAGGCAACCTGCAATTGTACAACCTACTATCCACAAGTCACTTGTCTGAGTGAAGCTCTGACAAACTCAGGAAAATCAACACCATCCGGGCCACTGCAGGCTGTCAACCCACTATCTGTAACATTTACTCCTAACTCTGGCACACAAATGTTTCAGTGTGTACCATCTACAATTCAGCAACTTGCCAAGATTATTCCAACAGCATCTTTCAAATCCACAACCTCCACCACTGACTAGGACAGGGACTTCAGGGGCATGGGAAACATGCAGGTTTCCCTCCACATCACATTGTAGTTTAGCTTGGAAACAGATTGCTGTTCCTTTATCGTCATTGTAATCCCGAACTCCCTACTCCTACAGCCATAGGTCAGTTAGTGGCCTGTTTCACAGGAGCCCAGTTATCTTTCTCATTAAAAACAATGGTACTTTCCACCCATTCTCACATGTTTAAATGTTTGCCTGTTTTTACTTTTGCTCTTTTTCTAATGTGACCATTCATTTCATTTAATTTACCTTTATCTTTATGGTCAATTGAATGAACTGTGCTAACCCTTCATTGATAGCACTTGCCAATGGGATTATAGAATGAACAGCATTAGCCACTTATTACTCCTACCTGCCCACAGGACCGGCAGTGAATGAACAACACTAGCCAGTCATTACAGCTACTTGTCCACAGGACTAGCAGTGCATGAACAGCACTGCCATTCATTACCAACACTTGCCCACAGGACCATTGTGAATGAACAACACTAGCCATTTATTCCTCGCACTTGCCCACAGGACCAGTAATGAATAATTGTCTCCAGGTAAAGTTGAAACTGGACTGTGTAGCATCTGAGAAAAAAGGCACTATTCAATTCTAGATTAGTGTGTCTCTTTAAGTATCAGAATGAAAACCTTTATATAGAATTCTAATCTAAAACAGGAAGTGCAAGTCAGAACATGTGGCTTGTTGTTGAAACATACATTGGCAAAAGGGTCAGAATAATGTGATTAAAAAAGAAAAAAAGAATTTTTAAAATTGCGATGAATAAATAATATTGGAAAGACAGAGATTTCGCATCCAAGAGTTATTTTCAATGTTGGATTGGTTGTTTAGTGATAATTAAGACTTCCATTGTGCTAAAATGCACATGTACCTAAATGGACGATCTGTGGTATACTGATGGTGGGTACCTTTTAGATAAATATCACAGCTTCACACTCTTTGTGTGTCTAAATGTCAAATCTTTCTGTGAGACATTGGTTTGGGCTAGCTTCTGGTATCAGAGAACTCTAGAAAATTAATCATACATAAGGCCATTCAGCCCATCGTGTCTGTACCAGTCAAGATCCAGCTTAAAGTCATCTTTCAGCACATGGTCACTGCTCCAAAGCTTACATCCAAGTACCTCTAAAGCACCTTGGACAGCAACCACCAGATATCCCCACTTAACCCTGCATGAGTGGTTGCCAGGTATTACCATATCAACCCTCTTACTTTAATTGCAAAACCCAACCCAGATAGGCCCTCGTCCTTCCCAGCTGATCAGCAAAGTGATCCACAACTCTAACTGTTTAGTTTGACATGCAGACACCGGGGAAATATGTGACTGTTGTGTGTTTCAGGTTTGCCAGGATTGGGAACCCAAGGTCCTCCAGGCCCACCAGGACCACAGGGCATCAGAGGCCCTCCAGGAAGTGACGGAAGATGTGATCCTGCGGATTGTTTCTTTCCTGCAAGTTTTCCACAACCGTCCACACGATAGAAGTCCAGCATTAAACCAGAAAGTGTTTCAAGTGTAGCAGTTTTTGAACTGTTAGTTAACACACTTTAAAATATAGTAGAAGAATCCAGTTTCTATTTTTGCAATTTGCAAAAAAATGCATGGATAGTCACCTGTATGCAGATCGTGCAACTGGATCCACACTCAGTCTTAGAGTCATGCACTCACAGCCTGATGGGTGATGTTGAATATATAACTCAATTGAAATGGTGTTGTGTTAAGCATGAGACACACCAGCTGCTGTAGGTCTTCTACATTTACAAATCTGCTGATAGAATTGTTCTCCAATTCTGTTTCATAGTCTTTGAACACATTGAATACATATTTCCCACATAATGTGGTGATATGATTGATAACTAGGTTTTGAAAAGATTTTAGCTCCTTTCAGTGTATTTCAGTAAGAAATAAATGTTTTAAAATAGGTGATAACTATGATAAACATGTATCCCCATCGCATCCTATGCACTTGCTTGAATTCTTGGAGCAGGAGGAGACCTTTGGTTCATTGCTCCAGTCCCTGTTCTTTAAAAGAACAATCCAGTCAGTCTCACACCACATCTCTTTCCCTGTATTCTGAAAAAAAGATTCATTTACTACCAATTTGTAAATTCCTATTGAATCTGCTTGCATCATCTATGAAATATCAATTTTCATTATTATTAAAACATGCCAATAACTTCCATCTAAAGGCTTTAATTGGCAGTTTAAATTTATAAGATATTTACTGTTCACATCTACATCGAAACACACAGTGAAATGCATCTTTTGCGTAGAGTGTTCTGAGGGCAGCCCGCAAGTGTCGCTACACTTCCGGCGCCAACATAGCATGCCCACAACTTCCTAACTCGTACATCTTTGGAATGTGGGAGGAAACTGGAGCACCCGGAGGAAACCCACACAGACACGGGGAGAATGTACAAACTCCTTACAGACAGCAGGTGGAATTGAACCCGTGTTGCTGGCACTGTAATAGTGTTACGCTAACCACTACACTACCGTGCCTGCCATCTCATGAAAACAACAGACATGTGATGTTTACATTTACTGCATTAAAGACTAAACAATGTCCTGCTTGATTTTTTTTCATTTATCCCCATGAATAACAATTTGTAATTTTCTTTGTGGTCTAGTCAGATGACTTACTGACATTGTTATCAATACACATTACATGGTGATGTGATTTTACTGCTGATTGGATACTTTGCATGGCTATTGAATAATGCCATCTCACAACCTTTATTTAGAAGGATTGGCCTTAATCAAGAGCCTCGGAAGAATAATAGTGAAACTGTGTGGCGATGTAGGTAGTTGTGTTTCTCCTTTATATTTTAATGGTATATACGTCAACTGGCAGAATAGCAAGACGCACTTATTTTTGACAGATATAATGGTTTAACATTATTGTTAATCAACTCACTGAACTTGTAATGTACTGGCACTGGTGGAGCCAGGAAGTAGTGGCAACCTTTAGAATGAACTGTGTGGAACAAATACTATTCCAAATGGTGCTATGTGTATATTTTGAGTTTTTAATTTAACCATGGCAAAATTTACTTGTGAGCAACTTGTACTGCCAGCTTTTAAATACACATATTGATTTAATTCAAATGTGATTAAAATTGGCAGATCTTATTTTTTTATACATTGTAAAAGTGCTATTTTATTTTCATACACATGGTAAGTGTTACTTTCTGTCTTGAGAGCTGGACTGGTTGGTGGAATGCATGCGCGCTGTACACTACTGTGATTATTGCTTCAAATTTATTTATGCTAGATATTTCGACACTTTGAAATTTTTGTTTGTTTTATATCAACAGTATATTTGATAAAATGTTTATGTTGTAATTTAGAAAAAATATCTTCTATGTTAGTTAAGAAATGAACTTCATCTGCTGCTGTGCACAGGTGCCAGTATTTAAACTAATGGTACAGCAGTATATTTAATGTGTATTGTTAGTAGAAGTACCTCATCAGAAGAGCATTCCACCCTGACTTGGTTTCTAAGTGTAATTTGCCTTTTTTTTTGCAAATAAGAGTGATGCACAGCAAGCCAAACATATTCACATATAAAATCAAATTTTCCATGATTGTAGAGCTAGCCTAATGTAGGGAGAGAATGCAACAAATTAAGTCAAAAAACACAAATATGTTGAAAGTGGAGCTTCCTATGCAATTTGACTGCAGCTTGATATTCATGTAAGGGTTAGGCATTGGGATAGCTCTATCAGAGGAATGTTACAGGGAGAGGGGACTGAATGATTCTGTCCTGCAGGGTTCTACAGTTAGAAAGACAAATATTATTTATGCAATATGACTTGAAAACAAAAGAGAAAATAGCAGAATATGAATGTAGGAATTCTGCAATTTTTATTTCTAATTTCCAGCATTCATATTTTTCTTTTTAATATTTTTCTTGGTTTTATCCTGACTTTGAATTGGAACCACAAAAAATGTAGTATTCATCATGCTTTTCTTCCTCCCTCCCCATTCCTGGGTGGCCACTGTGTGGCTCCAGTACAATCCTTCTTCCGTACTGTGTAAATAAACAGTGCTAATTTGCTGCCAGTTAATTGGGTGTTGTCAAAAACACCTTTCACAAGATTACTAGATAAGGGAGAAATGGTGTCATTTCAAATTGTCTTTTCATCATACACTAATTGCTGAAAAACAGTGATTTTGGATTAAGGTTGGTAAATGCTCTTGTGAAAGCATGTGAAGATACTCTAGAATATTTGCTGTTAATGTTTAATTATGTTTTTGCTGCATTTAGGAACATGACTACTTCTCAGTCATTGATCATAAAAGCAGAATAAATTGTGATGATATACATCTGCTGGGAAACAAATATACTACATTTTTGGACTTGCATTTCATTTCAAAGAACCAGACCTCTTTGCTTCAATGCATTATAACTGCAAAGAGAAATAAACATTTTACACTTATTTATAAGTGAAGGATATTTGTATTTGTTGATGATATTTAAAATCCTTCATAACAAGAATCGTGTTCAGATTGTTTGAATTATTTGTTTACAGTTGATCTTGTCAATAAGACATCAGCTGATTGTGTAAATGAACACTTTGATGGCAGAGGGATATACTGTTTTAAACACAATGTCCTACCTCACTTGAGGATTAGTTTTAATGTATGTATTTAGGTTGTATTAATTATCGGTAGCATAAATTAGCTGATTTAATTTTCTTATTTTTCTGATTGTAATTATTCTCCATTTTTACAGGAAGTTATCTAAATGACTCTGTTTTTTGTTTAATTCAGTTGTTGCTTAGTACCTTTTTTGTTTGCTTTCCTATGTTCTCCACTCTTTGCCAAAGACACTGGGATCTAAACAACAGTTGGTTGGAGAATCTCCAGTACCTGGCCTCAGTGCTTGTCTTTCATATCTGACCCTGATGCTGTTCGACAAAGGAGGAGCACCAAGCCTGCCTCAGACTTCATCCGAAATCATTCTATGCCTGGTCTTGTTTGACTAAGGGTCACTGGAAAACAATAAGGTATGGGGAACCCAGATTGATTTTGGTCCAGTATAGTCCAGGGGAAGTGAAGCCTTGGATGATATCACAAAGCTCAGAATCTGAGCTGGGATTAAACTGGAGACTGTGCAGGGTTCCCCAGTTTAGTACATCAAGACAGTACAACAGTGGAGAACATATTTGAACTAATGGGAATGCTCACAGGTGGAATTTTATATCCAAAAAAAGTTTGAAACTATACTAATTAAGCCTCTGATGCAAACTAGTTACTGACTCACTTCTTCACCTTGTTTAATTAATTGCATTTAATTTTTTATTGCAATTTGATGGACATTTTCAGTGATTATATTCCTATCTTCTAATTTTCAGTGTTTTATTTGGTTGAATTATTTTAACTTTTGTACCACATTCTAATAAAGTATTAATGAGATGCTTTG
Organism: Pristis pectinata; assembly: GCF_009764475.1. Taxonomy (NCBI): domain Eukaryota; kingdom Metazoa; phylum Chordata; class Chondrichthyes; order Rhinopristiformes; family Pristidae; genus Pristis; species Pristis pectinata. Next base: position 19,926,739 of record NC_067414.1, read on the forward strand.
TGCTCATTCCTTAGTAAAGAATTTCTGTATTACCCACAACACACTTAAAGAACAGGAGAGCATAGAATGAAAAAAGGATTGTGGCAAAATGTGATACTTTTTGAAATCTAATGTTTAATCACTGAAATCGCTAATCTATTTAAGATGTTTCATACCCTTTAGTGTGGCATTAGCCTGCCTGTCTGTATTGGAAAAGGAATTACAGGTTTATCTTTCAATAGATCCTCACAGTATTTTAATAATGTACCCTGTTCTGACTTTATGCCACTGGAGACTCTATCAGGTGTAGATGAATTAAAGCCAGCAAAATGTTCTGTGTTCACATTTGTGCCAATCTGCAAAAAAAGATTGAAATTGCTTTTGTGATATATGATGTGAATTGAAGTTGGCTTATATGCAGTGGGAAAGAAAATGATAATGGTATTTATGATGTACGCAATTCATGATTTAATTGTGTACTGTCCATTTAAATAAACGGTCTATTGCTTTAGAATCTGAGTCTTGGTCTTATATATATCACATCTACTTTCACAGTATGAAAATAGGCCATTCAACCAAACACACCAAACATGTGTCTAAGCTGTTTCTCAGCTCATTTCATCTCATTCTATTAATCAACATAACTTTACATTTTCCCAGAAGAATATGAGGTTGAGGGGTGACGTTTTGGAGGTTTATAAATTCATGAAGGGCATGGATAAGTTGAATGGTCACAGTCTTTTTTCCCAGGTAGGGGAGTCTAAGACTAGCGTGCATAGGTTTAAGATGAGAAGGGAAAGCCTTATCTTAAAGGGAGCTGAGGGGCAAGTTTTTCCACACAGAGGGTGCAGGGTATATGGAAAGAGCAGCTAGAGGAAGTGGTAGAGGCGGGTACAATTACAATGTTTAAAAGACTTTTAGACAAGTTCATGGATAGGAAAGATTTAGAGGGATATGGGCCAAACGCAGGCAAATGGGACTACCTTAGGTAGGTAACTTGTTCATCATGGACAAGCTGGGCTGAAGGGCCTGTTTCCGTGCTATACAACTCTATGACTCCATGCCTTTTGCGCCTATGTGTAGATTCTCCAGAAGTTTATCTATTCTACTCAAGTTGAATCCTGCCTGTAGCTGAAGCTGCACATTCCATCCACTAAAGTGCTTTATTCTCAAGTACCCCATTGGATTTATTAGTGATGTGTGTGGCTCCTAATTTTGGACTCTTGCACAAGTGGAAACATCCTCACAATTGTGATGGCCTTTATCAGGTCACACATGGCTTCTGTTTCCAAAGAGCTTCATTCTGCTCATTCACTCCTGAACTGTATCACACCTGAAGCTCTTCTTTGCGCCTTCTCCTGTTCTTTGTATTCCTTCTACAATTTGGAAAGTAGAAATGAGCTGATAATCTAACCAAGCTTGTATGGAAGTTTAACATAACTTGTTTTCATATCACTTATCTATGAAATTGAACTCCAGTGCATTTTTAACTTATGTGTTACCTAGCAACCTCAGATTAGAAATTAGCAATTGAAGGGTGTCTAAGCATGTTGATGCTGTCATTGACGACACACTGTCACATGGGCAGTGCTGACTTCATTAACCTACCCATCACTTTCAGGGACCTATAGACTTATACTCCAAAGTATCTCTGTACATCAATGTTCCTAAGGTCCCTGCCATTTATTCTATATATGCTAATAGAATTCGACTTCCCAAAGTGTGTTACCTCATACTTGTCTGGATTAAATTCCATCTGCCACCACTCTGCCCAACTTTCCAGCTGATCTATGTCCTGCTGTATCCTGAGTCAACCTTCTTCATAATCTACAATTCCACCAATTGTGTGACATCTGCAAAATTACTTATCGGACCACCTATGTTCTCATCCAAGTAATTTATTCTTTTATATATATATTTTTATATATACATTATACATAGACACATTGGAAAAGTTATTTTTATATATAAAAATAACTTTTCCAATGTGTCTAGGATCATTTCATATCCCACAGTCTGCCTTTTTTATATATTTAACTATATCTATCTATATATATATTATCCAGCACTGATCCCTGCGGTACACCACTTGTTACAGATTTCGAGTCAGAAAAACACCCATCCACTTCTAATCTTTGCCTCCTATTACCAAGCCAATTATGGCTTCAGTTTGCCAAAAAGACCTGGATCCCTTGTGCGTCAACCTTCTGGACCAGCCTACCATGCAGGACCTTAACAAAAGCCTTACTAAAGTTCATGTGAACCAAATCTACCACCCTACCTTCATCAATTTTCTTAGTTACCTCCCTAAAAGTATTCAATTAGATTTGTAAGATACGATCTCCGCTGCACAAAACAATGCTAATTCCTCCTAATTAGTCTCTGCCTTTCCAAGTGAACATAAATCCTGTTGAGAAATGGTTTTGTATGCAAGTTTGGTGCAAGGGACTGCGGCCCATTCAACAGAAGGTGACCAACATACAATCTTTGCCAAGAAAAGGAACCAATTCACCATTGTGGCACTTCCACAGTACTAAATGGACTATACTCAAAACAGATCTGGCAGCTCAAAAGTGAATCATCAGTGGCAGCAGAAATGTACATCACAATTTGTAGATACATAGTTCAGCATATCCCTAACCCCTGACCATTACTATCAATCCAGGGGATCAACAAGAGCATGCCAGGAGCAGTACCAATTTCAATGAGGATCCAATCTGGTGAAACAAAATACAGGACTACATGCATGATAAACAGCAAAAGCAGCATGCATTAGACAGAGCAAAGTAATCTCACAACTACTGGTTCTGCAATCCTACCACATTTAGTTATGAATGGTGGTGGAGAATTACACAGGTAATGGAGGAGGAGAATGAAAAAAATATCCCCATTCCCAATGATAACAGGGCCCAGCCTGTGAGTGCAAGACCCAAAGCTGAAGTGCCGAATAGATGATCTACCTCAGCTTCCTCCTGAGATCCTCGCCACCACTCTTCAGCCAATTCAAATCAGTCTATGTGATATGAAAGAAATGGCTGCACACAGGATACAGCAAAGACCATGAGACTAAACAACATCCCAGCTGTAGCACTGAAGACCTGCGCTCCAGACCAGGCTGTGGAACATTGCCCATTAAGTTCTGTTCATAAGAAGAAAGACAAGTCCAATCCAATTAATTTTCATCCAATCAGTTTACTGTCAATCATCAGCAAACTGACGGAAACTCTCATCGACAGTGTATCAAGTGGCACCCACTCATCAATAACCTGGTCAGCCATGCAGAGTTTGGGTTTCACCGGGAGATCCAAACCTCATTACAGCCTTGGTCCAGACATGGACCAAAGAACCAAATTTGGGATGTGACAAGAGAGCATCAGCACTTCACTTCAAGGTAGTATTTGACTAACTGTGACATGGCTAAATCATACTCGCATAGAGGAAGATGGCTGTGGTTGTTGGAAGTCAGTCATCCCTGCCTGGAGACATCACTGCAGAGATCCACAGGCAGGTGTCCTAGGCCTAATCACCTTAAGCTGCTTCATCAATGACCTTCCTTCCATCAAGAGGTCAAGAGTGCGGATGCTTATTCTATATTCAATTCCATTTACAACTCTGCAGCACATGTACATCCATGCCTGCTTGCAAGAAAAAAAAGACAATATCTAACTACAGGTTAATAAATGGCAAGTAACATTAGTGCCACAAAAAAAGTGTCAGGTATATCCATTTCCAGCAAAAGAGTGCCCACCACCTACCTTTGATATTCAATGGCATTATCATCTCGGAGTCCCCCGTCATTAGCATACTAGGGGTCATCTTTAACCAGCAGCTCAACATGATGTCCAGAGATCTTGGGGTAAGTCCATACCTCCCTGAAAGTGGCAACGCGAGCAGATAGAGTGGTAAAGAAGGTGTATGGTCTGCTTGCCTTCCTTGGTTGGGGCATTGAGTATAAGAGTCAGGAAGTCATATTACAGTTGTATAAAACTTTGGTTAGACCGCACTTGGAGTATTGTGTATGGTCTGGTTGCCCCATTACAGAAGGATGTGGAGGCTTTGGAGAGGGTGCAGAAGAGACTTACCGGGATGCTGCCTCAATTAGAGGGTATTAGACAAGGAGACGTTAGACGAACTTGGTTTGTTTTCTCTAGAGCATCTGAGGTTGAGGGGAGACTTGATAGAAGTTTATAAAATTATAAGAGGCATAGATAGGGTAGACAGACAGAATCTTTTTCCCAGGGTAGAAATGTTGAACACTATGGGGCATAGCTTTAAGGTGAGAGGGGCAAGATTTTGTTTTTACAGCAAGAGTAGTGGGTGCCTGGAATGCACTGCCAGAGATGGTAGTGGAAGCAGATATGAAAGTGGTGTTTTAGGGGCTTTTGGATAGGCACATGAATACGTAGGCAACAGAGGGATACGGATCATGTGCAGGCAGAAGAAATTAGTTTAATTTGGCAACATGCTCAGCACAGACATTGTAGGCCAAAGAGCCAGGAGTGGATGGAGTGCTCTCCCTTTGCCTACATGAGTAAAGCTTCAATAACTCTCAGGAAGTTTAACACTATCCAGAACTAAGCAGCCCCTTGAGTGGTACCATCCATTACCTAAACATTCATTTTCTCCACCACCAGTGCACATTGACTGCACTGTGTATTATCAGCCAAATTCACCGTAATTACCATGGCTACTCTGACAGCACCTCCCAAACCTGTGACCTCTATGCCAAGAAAGATAACGGCACCATGTCCATGGGAATACCTCAGTTCCCTTTCAAGTTGCAGACCATCTTGATTTGGAAATATTTCAGTGATCTTTCATTGTTGCTGAGTCCAACTCCTTGAACTCCCTACCCAGCAATGATGTATGTACACTTTCACCAAGGAGGACTAAAGTGGTTCTATACCACTTTCTCAAGGACAATTTTGATTTGCAAAAAGTACTGGCATTGCCAGCAGTACCCAGATCCTAAGCAGTGAATTATATTGAATAGCCAAAAATTGTTACAGAGTCAGGATTTTTCTGGGCAGGTTACAGCATTATGCCAGGTTCTTACCAGATCCTGCAATCATTTCACCACCAGCTACCTGGAAAAGACAAGCCATGGAGCTGGAGCAAGAAGTCACAGAAGATCTTGCAACTCATGCAAAGAAAGTCTAAGTCAATCATTCTGGTTTTAGACAGCAAAAATACACAATTATACACAACACACTCCCTCACTGAGAAAGGATTGTCTGTATTTGCAGGCTTTGGCCATTCATCAGTGGTCTGGAACACGTCTTCACCATCCATACAGTACTTTGCACATAGGAATCTTCTACCTCAAGACTTAATGTTTCAGCTCTTGGGCTATCCATCTTCTTCAGTGGTGGCTCGAGCTTTTTGCCCAATTACAATATCTAGTCCCATAATTATTTATCTTGTGCTCCTATTTCCTTGTTTCAAGTGTCTAAAAGATTTTCCTTCCTTTGCTAGGGTTGTATTTGAGGAATAGGCCCATATTTACATTGTTTAACCCACTAGAGAGTGTGCCATGAACTCACTGCTGCAACTCTATCATTGTCAACCTTCCACCTTCCCCAGCTTTGGTCCTGTCCTACCTTTCCTTAACACATGAATGATAGAGAAATGGGGGGCTATGTGGGAGGGAAGGGTTAGATAGATCTTAGAGCAGGATAAAATGTCAGCACAACATTGTGGACCAAAGGGCCTGTACTGTGCTGTAATGTTCTACGACCTCCTGCAAACTATCTGTGCTCAATGACATTCCCATTGTTCCCAGTGGGTGGGTATGTGAGTGGGTATGTGTGTCAGTGGTGTATATGTCAGTGGGTGGGTTGGTGAGTGGTATGTGTGTGAGAGGTTGGGGCTATGCCAGTATATCTTTGAGTCTGGGCTATGTGAGCTGCCGTTGAAAGATCCAAACGTTGCAGCTGAATGCAGCATTGTGAAGTTCATTTCCAAGTGTTAAAGTTCTTACCTGGACATATCTATCAGATCATTGCATTTCTAGCAACACTGCTGTATGTTTTGGGAAATATCACTCCTTACAATTAGTTCAGCTACCATCTCTTACCCACTCCTTGTCATTGTATTGCAGATGAAAGCATCCTGGTCTCCATGGCACAATACACCTCCATTTTGGTGTGGTCCTCATGCTCTAGGATCGCAATGTGCTGGTCAGGAAAATTGGGGTGGGGGGGGGAGGGGTGGGAATGTCCCTTCCGTTTCCATCTCCATCATTGCAGGAGAGTGGTCGTTTGAAGGCTGCAGCACTGGCAGTTTCTCTGTAACCAAATACTGGCACCTATGCTAAATACAAAATTAGTTATTTAGGATTGATGCCATCTCCTTTACAGGGAGACACTCTAAATATTAAAGCAAGGTTCACTATCTAAAACTGAGATTCTACTATACCACCATGAATCCACATGGGTGATGTTTAGTCCTGTATTAGCACTCCATAACGGAGCAGGTGAATTTCTAGGCGAACTTGTCTGAAGCCAACACTTATTATTTGTTCTTTTCCAGTTAATAAAAGAGAATCATAACATATAAGAATACAAAAAGTTAAACATTCAAAAATAACTATTTAAATTAGTCACTTATTGCAAATAAATGGTGTGATACTTTTAATTCATAATTCTGTTACTTTTTTTTACAAAGAACACAAAGACATGTACACTGCAAATCTCTGGTCTAGAAAAAAATCTGAAAATAAAACGCAACCATGGTTTGGCTGTGCTGACTGATTAGACTACCAGCTATTGGAACTGACCATTCATAGAAAAACATGCACTATTTGAAGAAATTTGCATTTATTATATTCTTCTGCAACAACAAACAAATCACTTTAGAGTGATAAAATAAATAACATACTTTTTCTTAAATGTGTTAGTTTTCTGGTTTCCATAAATGAAATTATTTTTTGACAATGTCAAGATGCCAATTTAACCAAGAATTTTATAAGCAGAAAGGTTCAAGCTGGAATCAAAAAATTTCATATACACTAAAGTTGCTGGGATGAAATATCCATCACTCACACTTATTAAACAATGTCATTCAAGAAGAAAAAAAGTGATTCTCCTTGAATAATTCCAGAATCAGACATTTACAGAGATTCACAGCACACAGGAACCCTGTGTGGCATGTTTTAACATGAATGGTCTCTGACAATCATTTCTGTACAGTATGAAACTTTATGGTATCCTGTTAACAGGTTTAGTATACAATATAGTACAAACAAATCAGCAAAACTTCATCAATTGGCTTCCCAAGTTCAGTAATTTTTAAAATTTTACAAAGTGAAATGGAAGATATTATTTCTGAGGTAATAATTAACACAACCTTCTCTTTTAAGTTATTTATTGGAAAGTAATGGGAACTCTGTAACACACCAGGGAAGGGAAATATCAGGAACTTATCAAAAGTACAATTTCTTTTGGTCATCTTTTAATTTCAATGTACGTCCAATGGAGAATTGTGGTTTAGTTACTTACGGAGCACCATCAGGTGGAATTAAACTGTCAAGTACAATTTCTTTTTCAAAACAGAACAGTGTTATAAAGTAAAATATTAAAGTCCATTTCCCAGATTAAAGCCTACGTGGGTTTCAGTTCCCCTCTTTTTCTCCGCAACCTGCTCCACATCTTAAGAGTTAAGCATTAATAGTTCATGGTCCTTTTACGTTTTCTGGTGGTGGTCGTCGTAAAGCTTGTGTGCAGGCAGAGGACTCACAGTAGCCAGGGGGTCCTGCACGGCCAGGAGGACCAGGGATACCAGGCTGTCCTGCCTTTCCAGGTGGGCCTCTCTCACCATCACGGCCATCCCTGCCAAAGCTATTCTTGCCAGGCTCCCCTATACAAAGGTGAAAAACAAAGGTGTCATTAATGTTTATGGCTCATACGAAGTACAGACAATTGTTTGCTTTCCATCCTCATTAAATACTGTGTCCCATTCTGGCCTGTTTTCTTCCCAAGTACTATTGAACTCTTTCCACTGATGGAGAAGGCAAAACAAAGTGACATGGAAATAGAACTACGGTATTTCTCAGCAATAGCTGGAAACACAGAAAAGAAACTGGACTTCTTTCCCCTAAAAGCTGTAGCTTTGGGGATAATTAGAGATTCAAGACTGAAATTGGCAGAGTATTGGTAGGTTAGGCTATCAAGGTATAATGAAGTAGGCATTAATATTAGAGGAGCAGCCACATTGATCTAACTAGTCAATTGCTATTAGTTGATAGTGGGTATTAGAGGGTCCTGTGATCCTCTGGTAAAGGCAAGGGCACAATGCCATCCAGTGCTTGCCTGAAGTGAGCAGGACTTCCACCTCGCAATCCCTAAATCCATCCTTCAATCCAGATATTAGCTACCTCCCACAGTAAATGTATATGATCAGCAAAATGGGAGAAGAATATATGAACAAAATCTGATCACGTTAACATGTCTCCCTGCTGCATTTCCTCTTGTTGAACATGAGCCCACACGCAAACTGCCATTGTCTGTTCTGTTCATAGATAAATGCAGTGTTTTTCACATCATTTAACTGTATCTTTAGAGTCAGCTTTTAACAGGACGAAACAAGAAGAATGCAAAAAAGCAAGTAGTTATATCAAGTTATATTTTCCATCTGTATTTAGAAGATAACTCTGTTTCAGGACATTGCTATTGGTCAAGGACAGAAGATGAAGCAAGAAGAATAGTAAAGATTCCAGAGACGAGGTCTGGCGTCGTTGAGTCCGACAGTAATGGGCTGTGATTATTTTGGACTGAATTGTGCTGACTGATATCAGATGGTACCAAAGGAAACTACCAGCTATCAACCATTCACACATCAACATTTCTCATAATTATGCATGTGCCCAGAAACATGCAGAAAGACCAATGCTGGCCAGTCTGACTGCCCATTGAGCCATTGGACTGAGCATTGAGCCAGAGGCAAAGCAGTGACTCACTGACAAAAGTCTCCTGATGTACTTCACATCCAGCCCCCAGCTTTATGACAGATCAAGCTGATGTGTGAAGAGTGACCCCAGTCATCTGAATGGGTCACTGATCCTCCGGAACAAGTTCAAGCAGGTGTTTTACTTTGTTTTAATGTTTTTAATTGTTAGTATTGTAATGTGCATATTTAAAAAAAATATTTTTAATTTTTTTAACTAATTTAATTCATTTTAACTATTTTATAAATGTCTCTACCAGAAACATTTAAAACTGTTGAAGATCCTTTGACAGTTGATGAGCTATCAAAGCTCTGGTCACTGACCCTCCTACCAGTGGAAACAGTTTCTCTCAACTTACTCCTTCAACACCATACAAAATTTCGAATTACTTTTTAAATCTCTCTTTAATCTTCTCTGTGTTAACAAGTTTCTTCAGTTTGCCCATGTAACTGAAGTCCCTCATCAATTCTACCAAATCCTTGGCAAGGCCATGATAGCTTTTCTGAAATGTCATACCGAGAACAAGACAGAATGTTCAAGCTATGACATAAATAGATCTTTATCAATGTTTAGTATAGCTTATTCACTTTTGTACAATATGTCACTAATAATAAAGTCAAGATTCATAAGGTCATAGAATTATCCAGCATGGAAACAGGCCTTTCAGCCCAACTCGTCTGTGCTGACCAAGTTGCCGAACTGAGCTAGTCCCATTTGCCTGCATTTAGTCCATATCCCTCTAAACCTTTCATATCCATGTACCTGTCCAAATGTCTTTTAAGTGTCATAACCGTACCCACCTCTACCACTTCCTCCGGACACTCATTCCATATACCCACCACACTCTTGTGTAAAAAAAATTTGCCCCTCAGAAACCTATGTACTTTTTTGACCAATTTCTCAACTTAACCTGCCACCTGTAAAGACCAGCTAGACTAGCACTAGCTGGCTTGAACTGATATCCCTGGAGGTAGATAGCATGGACACATGGGCAGAGATGTTTGTTGGCTGGAACACAGGATTGGGAAGTTCACAGAAACTGAGGCCTAAGCACAGGCAAAAGAGGGAAACCCAGTTTCAGATATTACTCTGTGAAGCCTTGGTTGAAAAAGTAAAGAAAAGGAGAGAGGATTTCTACCTATAAAGGCATACAGCATATAGCATCTTTCAAACACTGAAAGAAGTTTTATAATCTCATACAAGGTCAAGAACGGATCATCAAATTCCACTGGCCAATAACCACATCACTAGCCTCACACACTGCTGTGTGGTCTACAAATTCATCACTTACCTACCAACAATATCTACAAATCAGCTGTCACTTTGCCCCACACTACCCTGACACCTCTATTGCATAGCTTCCAGATACTGCCTGCTTTCCAACCAGACCAGCAATATCATCCCAGCACATTCACAAATATATTTTTGATCTTGGTTGGCAGAGTGACACTGCAGGTACTACAGCTGGCTCATCACTCCAATGATCCTGACCTCCAGTGTTGTCTGTATGGAGTTTGTACTTTCTCCCTGTGGTTCCCTGGGGTTCTCTGATTTTTTCCCACATCCCAAAGACATGCTAGTTGTAGCTTAGCTGTTGCTGTAAATTATCCTTCTATGTTGCAGAGCAATGGAGGATAAACTCATGTCCATTGTTGGGCAGTAGGCTGGAGAAGAGACGTTATTAGCGATGCATATTATTAATGTGGTTGCCACAAATTCTTTGGCAACAAAACTCTAAAGATGATGGTATGATCTTAACTAATCCTCGTTCTCTCATCGCACTGCCCCTCATCGCACAAATCTTTTCAGCTTTACAAGTTGCTGATATTGTAAGCACACACATCTTACTTGCCCCTTCACAGATCCCATGATCTCATTCTTTTGTCTTCTTTCAGATAAACAAGAACTCACCGGTAACTAGCTGACTTTAGCGGAGCAAGGAGACAGCGATGCAGAAAATTGTAGCAACCAATTCAGATGGTGGCACATTGAATGCTGAAGAGGATAGTTTACAAGCAGGGTCAAAACACAGTGATCCACCAGACATGAATGGTCTGCAGGAACAATGTATAGTCCAGATGCCAGAGGGTAATGTGACATATGTCTCATTTCCATAGACTCAGCTGAGGATTTTGACAGGGGAAGCAATGCTTGGAACATTGCCTGCCTGAAAGTCTGAGATGTCAAGGAAAATGGCTAAGTCAACCACCAATATAGAACACAGTTTTGCATGGAGCCTGGTGCCTACAGCTCATTCTTTCTGGTAAGGACACAGTAACTAATTCCTTGAAAATAATCATGGATCCAATCTTGTGCGGTGTTTGGTTGGTGATGTCTTAGCTTCTACTGCACTACATGCAAAAACCAATCAACATGTGAGCATTGCTGTGAACATACAGACTGTTGGTATGGAAGCTTGGACTGGTGCCATCATGGCCCCAGGTAAAATTGTTCAACAAGTCTTGACAATGAAAATCTAGCAATCCATCCTCCAACAGATTGCTAAAGTACTGCCCTGAGAAAATGGCAATGGCTCAATGGAGAATAAATTGGTCATTTGTAGTCCTACTATGCCACTCTATCAGTGCTCTTCTTAAATAGTCTTGTTCAGTAAATGGCAGGATTAGGATCTCATATTCCGTTAATCATTGTGAGCACAGTCACTGCCCTTCCACTGGCCCAATGTTGTGTCCGTTAATATATTCACTCGTGTGATACGGCAGCACCAACAGCCAGCATTTAGCTGTTGATGCATTTGGCAACCTAACGTGTGTCGAAGGCCAGCCTCCTAAGCCAAGTGGTGCTTGTGGATGTCCATGGCCATCTGCAACTTGCCCCACAACAAGTGTGCAGCCTTCCACCAGTTCAGCTGCAGCCATTGGGGGAACATGTGGAAGACAAGGATTAATGTAGTAGATGACATGATGTTTACTGGTTCAGAAATTTAAGTATGATTTGGTGATTTCACTTGCCCTCTCTCAAGAGCAATCAGGAAGGATCATTAAATGCTACACTGTCATATCATATAAATGAATATATTAAAGACTCCTTTAATCTTCTAAAGTCCTATGACACCAATCATTATGTGTACAATGCTGAAATGAATAATGGGAATATAAGGTCATAATCCTGCCATTTACAGAACAAGGCTTTATTTAGGAGAAAAAGTGAAATTCTAAAAATTCCAGAGCACCAGCTCAGCAACAAGGGAGGAGCACAAATTAGGCGTTGCACTTGAGGCAAACGTGTAGGTGTTGTTCCCATGTGAATTGTGGTTTTTATTTTCCTTTAGATGGCAGAATCTGCAGGTTTTCCAGGCGCTGTCCAAGAAGCCCTGGCAGACAGTAGTTGTGCCTCTTGTATGCGTTGCATGCTGCAGCCACAGTGCATTGGTTATTGAGGAAGGGGATGCTCAGGGTGAAGATGTTGTATTAATCAAGCAGATTGTTTGACGTGGACGAAAGTTTCCGAAGCACTGTTGGAGCTGCATTCATCCAGACAAGTGCAGGGTATTCCATCACACTCTTAAGTTTGGCTTTGGTAGAAAGGCTTTTGGAAATGAGAATTTGAGTTATTTACTGCAAGATAACCAGTCTCTGAGGTGGTCTTGCAGCCATAGCAATTATATGACTGGACAGTTAGGTTTGTCAATTGTGTAATTCTGCCAAGTATCAAGGCACGTATGCCATTGCACTTATATGGTCTCAACATTGTCGGAGTCTTGTTGCATGCAGGAGTAGGCTGGTTCCTTATCAAAACATAGCCATTTGGGCCCAATTGCCTCACTGGGATTGCAAGGTTCTCTCATTACTGTCTTCAATCTTTCTCCCCTTCTTCCTCCACCTCAAGCAGGGCATGATGAACACCCTCTGGACTGATCGAGAGTTCACTTCCAAAAAACTCTAGGTAGCAGAAGTGTTGCATCAACACACATCAATAGTGTGCTCATTAGTGCTGAATATCTGTAGTTCTAAGATAATTTTGTTTCAGGACATTGCTATTAGCAAAGGATGGAGAACATATGCAGTAATACTAAGCAAATCTTCCTAACTTGGATAAAGTACTGAGCTGGGTCAGCATGGCACTTCCCAACCTGATCTGAACCTAAATACATGAGGCCTGACCCAAACCTGACATGTGTAGTCAGATCTCATTGAGCTTGGGTCAGGTAACCCAGCAGTGGAACGTTCATCTGATTAAATTCGATGAACCATTTCCACCTTTTGCTATGTACAGAGAAAAACAGATGCATATTTTATGCTCAGGTTGATAAATCTGCTGTAAATAGCATGTGGCAGTAAAATCGCAATACAGACCATTTTCTCGGAAAGAAGATGAATAAAATCTTTAAAGTTTATGCAAAAAGACAAGATTATAATAATCACAAAAAGTCATCCTCAAATGTTTGTATCCAGAAAAAAATAGTAAGATGAGATTAGCCTTGTTGGCTCATACCTGGTAGACCTTGTTGCCCGGGCAATCCCCTGGGTCCTCTTCCTGACAGTCCTCTATCACCCCTATCACCTTGTTCACCTGCACAGAAATTCATGTTATATATTCATATAGAACAAGTTGGCATATTACCATTATAAAAATATTAAAATGAAATATACAAAATCTTAAGGTAAACATATTTTGTTGCCACAGCCCTGTTGGCACCATTTAATTTCTTTTTAAATAACAAAATTAAAGTATGCCATCAAGTTTGGAGAAGTAATACATGATAAAGACCTGTGAATTCAAACTCCAAAAAGCTGTAGTTACACGAAGAAAGAACTTGACTGATATGGCATGCAATCTACATGTTAATAGGGTTGCATAAGAAAGGTCTGGCAATGACAGCAAGACATAGAACATTATAGAAACATAGAAAACGTAAAGCACAATACAGGCCCTTCAGCCCACAAAGTTGTGCCGAACATGTCCCTGCCTTAGAAATTACTAGGCTTACCCATAAGCCCTCTATTTTTCTAAGCTCCATGTACCTATCCAAAAAGTCTCTTAAAAGACCCTATCATATCCGCCTCCACCACCATTGCCGGCAGCCCATTCCACGCACTCACCACTCTCTGAGTAAAAAAAACTTACCCGTGACATTTCCTCTGCACCTACTCCCCAGCACCTTAAACCTGTGTCCTCTTGCGGCAACCATTTCAGCCCTGGGAAAAAGCCTCTGCCTATCCACTGACTATCTAAGAACACAATAATATTAAATTACCTGAACCAAGATCTCCACTTATTCTTTTGGGCTCTTTCTGAATCCGCAACCTTATGTCAATATGTTTTATGTGCAAATACAATAGTGTCATCTGCGTACTTTAAAGGAAGGTGTTTGGCTGAAGCACTGCTTTGCTTGATGATTACCTTTTTGTCCTTTGTAACCAATTATGCCAGGTGGTCCTTTGAGGCCAGTGAGTCCACGAGCTCCTGGTTGTCCAGGGAAGCCATTGTCTCCAGGTGGACCTGGGGGGCCAGGTGGTCCAGGACGTCCAGGCAGACCCATGATACCAGATTCAGGTCGCCTAAGGCTGGCAGCCAAATGAGCCAGGTGTTCTATAAAGGGATAGCAGGTCAGCAAATTACACAATGCCAATAATAACAATGTAAAATGAATTTTTGTTGTGCATGCTTGATAGAATAGTGCAACCCTTTTCTAATATAGAAATGTAGAACACAAAACACTGCTGGAAGTCAGTGAGATAAACTGATGCTGTTGGTGTTTATTCCCCACAGGATTTCCTTCCCACCTCCTTTATTTAACCCTCTCAGCTGCAAATTCTATTCCTTTGTTTTCTTCAAGTGTTTACCTAATATCCCTTGATCTGCACCAATGTTATTCACTTCAACTACACCATGTGAAAGCAAATTCCACATTCTGTTTGAACAAACATTTACAATTTCCTTTGCAGTGATTTTAAATTCTCAATCCATTATAACTGTGAAAATATTGAAGCTTTTCTGGTAGCGAAACATTGTGATGGCAAGTGTGTTAATTATAAAAACATTTTGTTGAAGTAGGTTAGACTTCCCAGCAGGCAGCTGGGACTTCCCAGAGGCAGCAACCATCGTTAATAAAATCAACAGAGAACACAGAAGAAACGTTGATTAGAAAGTTAAACTCAATACTGCAGTGAGTAACCTGAAGAGCGATAACCTGCAGGGCAATGGACCATGAACTGAGAGGTGGGATTAACCTTTGGTCCATTTTTGGCTTGCCTGGACACAATGGGCTGAATGGCCTCCTTCTATGCAATAAATTTCTATATTTCTACTGCATAGGTTCTGTTGGGAAACAGAATAAATACTGGCATACCATTCATTTTTTTATGTTTATAATTTTGCCTAAAATGTATGTTACTTCAGTGATCAATCATTCACTGTACATTGCGACATTCCAACATGATTGAGGGTGTCATTCCAATTCCACGGTTTTACTCATGTAAATCAAACCGATAGGGTGAAAGTCACTGTGAGGTCCGAGTTCAAATTAAATTAATTTGCAGGTATCAAATGTAGATCTATTTGACAAAATATCCTTTATTTCAGTTCAACACCATAAGGCTGGCTAGAATATGGTGCAGATAAAATAGAGTGAGAACTAGAGTTCTGCTCAGGTATGAAAGTTATTACCTAACCTGACACCTGAGCCAAACCTGACTCAAGCCCAAGTACCTATCATTTTCCTAAGACCCAACTTGACTCCAAGGCACTTATATAGAAAGTGGAAAAATTAGATTTTCTACACTGTGCAAACAAGGAGCAAAGTCAGAGGATGCATGCAATAACACTAAGCAAATTTTCCCCGCCCGAACAAAGTATTGTGCCAGGCCAGCACACCTGGCCCCAACCTGACCGACCAAACTCATGTTCTATCGGAATACAGACCTGACCAGAGCCAAACAGCCATGTATAGTCAGGCTGCATTCGGCTTGGGTAAGATAGTCAAATGCTAATGGCAATGTTCACCTGATTAAGCTGGGTGAAACACTTCCATCTTTTGCTATGTGTTCTTGATGCACAACTTTACAAACTTGGTGCAAACAATTGTTGCTGAGATCTGGAATCTGAAAGGATGGAGAAAGCAGAGTCAAAAGGAACTTTCAAAAGGGAATTTGTTAAGAGGAAATAGCTACAAGGTATGGTGAAAAAGTAGGGTGTGGACAAATTGGCCTCCTTCTGCGCTGTTTGAATACACATTCCATGAATAAAAAAATAATAGAAACGTTCAGAGCACATTGCAGAGATCGTGATTCCAGACCTGGCTTGATCTGTACATATTTGATGCTGATGGCTGTAGTAATTGTAATAAATTTCCATTTCACAACATCAACATCTCTGACCATGATATGCCCAATGGACTTATTACATTATCTGCTGCAGAATTGTTGATTATCTAAACTCATTTTAGACAAGAACAAAAGTACTTACCTTGCATTACTCTCATACACACAGTTCTAATGTGCTGATCAGTAGGCTCTTTACCCTAGGAATGTTATTTAAAAAGAGAGATTTAAAAAAAAATTACAATGTAAAACTCAAAACTTGGCAGGTAAATGGAGGTCTTGAAGCATGAATAAATAGAAAATTGTACTCATAATTGCACTCATACAGGTAGACCCTGCTTGCCGGGTAAGCCTGTAGGTCCACGATCTCCTTGTAACCCTTGTGCTCCAATTGGTCCTTGGGGACCTTCTGTACCAGGCAGTCCACGGAAACCTTCTTTGCCACGGGACCCAGCCTTACCAACTGTACCACGCTGGAAAATTGAAAGGAAAAAAAGAATCACAGAATAAGCAGAGCTTGGAACTCGTATAATTTTCAGTCTTAGCTAGTTTCTTCTCTGTATGTCTTCAGTGTTGAAATTAAGCCTTATGTATTGACTCCAATATTTCCCTGAAGCTCCAGAGTGTGAGACTACTTATGGATCCTAGAGTTTCCTTCCTACCAGCTACAATCTTTATGCTTTTAAAGCCTTGGAGTTGGCATTATCTGATCACAACATCCTGATTTATCCCTTCTCCTGGATGAAAAAAGTTTGGAATAGAGAGCTTAGTGACATGGTGTCATGACAACAACCTTTCACGGAAACCAGCCTCCCTTCCGTGGACTCTGTCTATACCTCTCGCTGCCTTGGTGAAGCATAATTAAAGACACCACCCACCTGGGTCATTCTCTCTTCTCCCCTCTCCCATCAGGCAGAAGATACAGGAGCCTGAGGGCACTGCACTTCCTCTGTAGTTGTGACACTTTAGTCTGTATTCTGTTATTGTTTTTATCCTGTACTACCTCAATGCACCGTGTAATGAATTGATCTGTACGAACAGTATGCAAGACAAGCTTTTCACTGTACCTCGGTACAAGTGACAATAATAAACCAAACCAATAATGTCAAAATGATCTAGTTGAAATCCTCAGAAATTATTGCCAACTTATCTAACCTGGCTGCAGGTACAACAGTGATGGGATCTATTAGTTGAGGTCTACACAGAAAATGAGACAGAGGCAGAGAATGGAAATAGGCCCTTTGGTTCATCAATGCTGTGCCGAGCATCAACAATCCACTTTTATACTAATCCTACTCTAACCCATTTTTTTCTCCCAACATTAACTCTTTGGGAGTCCACCATACTCATTTATACTAAGGGCAATTTACAGGGGCCAATTAACCAACCAACCCATAGGTTTTGGGACGTGGAGGAAACCAGACCACCCAGAGAAAAGCCATGTGCTCACTGGGAGAACAAACAAGCTTCACACAGACAGCACTGGAGTCCAGGGTTGAACTTGGGTTGCTGGAGCTATAAAGCAGCAGCTGTACCAGCTGGAGACACGAGAGACTGCAAATGCTGGAATCCAAAGCAAAAAACAAAATTCTGGAGGAACTCGGCAGATCAGACAGCATCTGTGGAGAGAAATGATCAGTTGATGTTTCGGATCAAGACATTTCACCTGGGCTAGATGCTGCCTGACCTGCTGAGTTCCTCTAGCATTTTGTTTTTAGCTCTACGAGTTGCATCACTGTGCTGATGATTAAAAGTTGCATCCTTTGTTTTCTTGGTCACAGATATGAACAACAAAGTTTAGATGTGCTATGAGTCTTAATTTTAAAGCAGTAAGGCCACAGGAAAGAGAGGGAACATATTTTGGGTGAAATATTCACTTTTATAAAGATTAATGACAAGAAACCTGTAACTGACTTACTTCAAACAATTAACCTTGTGAACTGAGGTTGGCCTGTAGTTGTACCCTTTGATCTTAAGGCATCAAACTAAAAATTTTGATCCCTGTAAAGAACTCACAAAGCTCCAAAGAATATCCTGTTGATTTCTACTGCTTGCTATTTCCAATCCTTGCTTTCCTAAATGGCATGGGCATCAGTTGGGCAAAATATTGTTGTCGGTGCTAAATTTTATCGTCAATCCTTCATCAGTCTTTGACCTGTCAGGTTAGTTTCTGCACATCTTACACTTACAACAACACAGAACAAGACCATTCAGCCTATTGGGTCCCACAGCTCTGCAATTTACTCTTTCACATTTGCCCATTAACCCTCTTTGATTCTTTTTCCCATTAACTACACTAAGGGGTAATTTACTGTCACCAATTAAACTACCAGCATGACTTTGGGATGTGAGAGGTAAGTAGAGCACCTGGCGAAATTCACCCAGTCACAGAGAGAACATGTAAACTCTGCATAGTCCACACCCAAGATCAACATGAAACGCAGGCCTCTCAAGCTGTGAGGCAACAGTGCTAACTCCAAATGCTTCAACATAACTCCAGTAATATCCCATTCTACAGAAAGCCAGGAGGTTACAGGAGGTCCTCTGTGATCTATTCAGTCTCTTGTCCCTGCTCTTGCCTCTGTAATCCTATAATTTATTTTCCTTCAACTAGCTATCTAATTCCCATTACTCTATTTCCATCAACCTTAGAACAATTAAGTTCCAAAGCATTATTCCCCTCTGTTTAAAAAAGCTATTATTCACATTCATCCCTGTATCTTTGGCCATATTTACCCAATCTAAACCTATCATGATCCTTACATCTCTACCAATTGTCCCTTAGCCTTCTTTCCTCTAAGAAAAACAACCACAGTTTCTCCAATCTAACCTTATGGCTGAACTTCATCATCCTTGGAACACTCGAGTAATCTCCTCTGCACCCTGTCCAGCACCTTCACATTCTTCCTGAAGTATAGTGGCCAGAATTGAATAGAGGTTGTTCCCATTAGGTGATGATTCAAGGACTAAGGAGCATTATTGGATGCAGTACACCAGTTATGGCCTAATCAGTGTTTTAGGAGATTCAATATAATTGTCCAATCTTTTTACTCTTGGTCTCTGTTAATGAATTCAGGGTCTCACATACTTTGATCACTATACTCAGCATGCCCCGCTACTTTCAAAGATTTATGTACATACACATCCAGGTTGCTCCATTCCTACACACCATTTAGAACTGTGCTTTTTAGCCAATATTGCCACTCCTCATTCTCTCAACCTAAATGCATCACTTCACACACCTCTGCATTAAATTTAATTTCACAACATTAAATTTAATCTGGCACTTTCTGCCATTCTGCTAGTTACGTCCTCCACACTATCTGCCACACCTCCATGCGTGTTGTTTAATATAACTTTGAAATTTAACTCGTATTTAACTTTGAAATTTGAAACGTAGATCTAATTGTCCCTAACAATGATCCTGAGGAACGCAACAGGTTAAACCTGCCAGATGAAGATGGTGTTCCTCTTCTAGTTCACCCTTCCAGAAGGAGGCACACTACAGCACACCTAACACATTGCTGGCTACCATTGCAGTCTCACAAATGCCACCATTCATGCCTCTGTATACTGCCTCACTCGGCCTCCACACCCTGCCCCACACCTCTCCCCACTCTTGACTTCAGTCTCTGCTCCACTCCAGCCTCCATTCCCAGCCATACTGCTGCTCTCAGGGCCACTCCTCTTCCTATGGCATTTTTTTTCTTGGGAAAGACTGATACAAAGTACTCTTTCAGTATTCCTACCCTGCCCTCCCCCTCTCTGCAAAGATTCTCTTCTAGTTTATAATCGCCCTATCTCTCTGCTTACTGTCTATGGAGGATTTTTGGATCCCTTTTTGTGTTAACTAACATACCGGGCCATGCCCTCATCCCCCTGCTCCCATCAGGCAAGAGGTATAGAAGCCTGAAGTCCCACACCACCAGGCTCAAGGACAGTTACTTCCATTCAATCATTTAGTTCTTGAACCAACCTGCACAACCTTAATCACTACCTCAGTATAGCAACACTATAACCACTTTGCGCTACAACGGACTTTGATTTTTTTGTTCTAATTGTGATCTTTCTTGTATAATTTTGTATAATTTGTGTTTATCTTGTGAATATTGTGTCTCTAATTGCACCTGTGCATGCATGTACTCCTGCATATGACAATAACTCGACTTTTTTATTGTTTTGCCAATCTTCTTTTCTATTTCACCTCCTTTTCAACCTACTGTATACATCCTAGTTCTGAATAATTAAACTAACCTTCATTGCATGGATGAGAAGTTTGAGCTCTAAAGCTCAACAACATCCAAATGCCACTTATGATGATGATGATGAGAGTGAAGTTTCCAAATGAGGCCATTTAAATACCAATACCAAAATAAACCAATACCAATAAAGTCTGTTATGCACAAATGATATTGTAATATATCTCATGCTGCTACCCTATGCTGCTGCTCAGCACAATTGCAGGGTATACTATTCTATTAGAGAGCAGTGTTGTTTTGCCTTGTGGGTGGAATTATAATCAAGTAAACCTTTGCAAAATCTCATGTCAATTAAAGGCTACACTTAAAGGTGTGACATAACAACAATAAGTAACAGTATTAACTAAATGTGACCCTTAATATCAGAACTTCTATAATTAAGTAGAGCTTCAATACATTGCTTACCATTTTGGAGCATTGTAAGCACAGAAAAAATAGCACAATGCATTATTCTGTAAGTGTAGCTAAATAAACAAATCTCTTTATGACTGCTATGCAAACTTCAAATTGGAGTAGTTGATTGCTTTTAGCAAGTCAATTAGAGATGTTCCTTCCTTTTTTGTGGTCAAATAGACAATATTTTGTGCTATTGCACAGAGTAACTTTATACTTATATATATATATGGCATGAAAAATAAAGTTATAGATGTAAAAGATTAGCAACTGGCATGTGATTATTCAGTTTCTGATCTCTCATGCCACTGTTGTCAGGTAGGTTAGGGGAAACAACATAATCTGTGTCTTGGGATGTTTCCTCTATATTATGCAAATACAAGTTCTTGTGGTTACGATAAGGTTTAACTGTTAACTTGGGCCTAATTTAAAATATTTTCCTTTGGAGTGTACAATAAGAGAACAGTCTATGGTCAATTAGAGTCTAATGGCTGTTTTTTGATTAATGTCAATTTGATTTTTGATTAATGGTTTTTTGATTAATAGCTATTTGGTTATTCCTCTTGTTCTCTTGATGCGCTCACCAGATTAACTCATGGTCGACAACCTCGTTGTCAGCAAAACTAAAGAGATGGTCATTGACTTCAGGAAGGGGGGTGGCACAAATGCTCCTATTTACATCAACGGTGCTAAGGTCGAGAGGGTTGAGAGCTTCAAGTTCATAGGCCTGTCCTGGTCCAACCACAAAGATGCCACGGCCACAAAAGCTCACCAGCACTTCTATTTCCTCAGGAGATTAAAGAAATTTGGCATGTCTCCTTTGACCCTCACCAATTTTATCGATGCACCATAGAAAGCATCCTATCTGGATGCGTCATGGCTTGCTATTGCAACTGCTCTGTCCACAACCACAACAAAGTGCAGAGAGTTGGGGATACAGCTCAGCACATCATGGACACCATCCTCCCCTCCATGGACTCTCTTCATTTCTCACTGCCTCAGTAAAGTAGCCAAAATAATCAAAGGCCCCACCCACCCTGGACATTTTCTCTTCTCCCCCCCGCTTCCATCAGGCAGAAGATATAAAAGCCTGAAAGCATGTACCACCAGGCTCAAGGACAGCTTCTATCCTGCTGTTATAAGACTACTGAACAGTTTCATAGTACAATAAGATGGACTCTTGACCTTGCAATCAACATTGTTATGGCCTTGCACCTTATTGTCTATCTGCACTGCAATTTCTCCGTAACTGTAACACTTTATTCTGCATTCTGTTATTGTTTTACCTTGTACTACCTCAATGCACTGTGTAATGAATTGATCTGTATGAACGGTATGCAAGACAAATTTTTCACTGTACCTCAGTACATGTGACAATAATAAAGCAATTTACCAATTGTCAAAAACTCAGGACGTAACTGGGCTTCTTTCTCTTTGGGACACTTTCTTTATAATAGACTAGACAGTTGTGACCTGTTCATATTTCATACATATATTCTGTCTGTTGTAAAATTTGGAGTAGACAGTTGTTCTGAAATATTTGAGCAAAATTTTACTTGGATGGTTCCTTTAATCAAATAAGACCTCCCAAGCCACGTCACAGGAATGTTACCAAACAAAATTTTACACTGAACCAAAATTGTACTTGGACAGATGACCAAATAAAGTCAGGGTCATACAGCACGGAAATAGGCCCTTTGGCTCAACCAGTCCATGCCAACTAAGATGTCCATTTAAGCTAGTCCCATTTGCCTGCATCTGGCCCATATCCCTCTAAACCTTCCCTATCCCTCTAAACCTTTCCTATCCACATATCTGTCCAAGCACCTTCTAAATGTTGTCAACCACTTCCTCTGGCAGCTCATTCCATTTATGGACCACCCCCTGCGTCAAGAGGAAGCCCCTCAGTTTCTTATTAAATCTCTTCTCTCTCTCACCTTAAACTTATGCGTTCTAGTTCTTGGGGCCCTCATGATTTTATACACATCTACCTGCTTCTTTTTCTATGCTCCAATGAATAAAGTCTTAGTCTGCTCAATCTCCCTCTATAGCTTAGTCCCTCGAGTCCTCGCAACATCCTCGTAAATCTTTTCTGCACTCTTTCCAGCTTAATGGCATCTTTCCTATAGCAGGGTGACAAAAACTGAACACAATACTTCCAATGCGACCTCACCAACGACTTGTACAACTGCAACATAACATCCCAACTTTCATACTCAGTGCCCTGACTAATGAAGGCTAGCAAGCCAAATGCCTTCTTCACCACCGTCTACCTGTGACACCATTTTCAAAGAACCATACTCCTAGATCCCTCTGTTCGACAACACTCCGCAAGGCCCTATCATTCACTGTGAAAGTCCTTTCCTCATTTGTCTTCCCAAAATGCAATACCTCACACTTTTCTGAATTAAACTCCATTTGCCATTCCTCAGCCTATTTACCTAGCAGATCAAGATCCTGCTGCAATTCTTGACAATCAACTTCACTGTCTATGACACCACATATTTTAGTGTCATCTGCAAACTTACTAACCATTCCTTGTACATTCTCATCCAAATTGTTGATATAGATGACATATAACAATGGGCCCAGCAACGACCCCTGAGGCAGACCACTAGTCATGGCCTCCAGTCAGAAAAAAACCTTCCACCATCACCCTCTGCTTCCTACCATCAAGCCAATTGTGTATTCAATTTGCCAGCTCTCCCTGGATTGCATGCTATCTAAAACGTTGATCAAAGAGGTAGATTTTAAGAAGCATCTTAAGGAAAATAGGTAGAGAGTCACAAAGGTTCAACAGCCTGAATTTTGTGCTGGATTTTAGAAGTAAAGAGTGACAGGTGGATCTGAAAACAAGGGTGATAATGTTAAAGCTCCACGAGGAGTGATGAATGAACAGCATCCACTGTGAGCCAGGGCACAGGCAATGGACCTCTACTTGCCAAAGTCAAGTTTATTGTCATATGCACAAGTATATGTATGCACAGGTGCAATGAAAAACTTACTTGCAGCAGCATCACAGGCACATAGCATGATATAAGCAGCATTCACAAATAAACATAAATTAAACAAAAACTATACACAATTTTTACAAGAAAGAACACAATTAGAACAATAAAAAAACAGTCAATCTTAGTGCAAAGTGATCAAAGTGGTCACAGTGTTGCTAAACTGTAGTGTTTAGGGTTTTGCTGGTTGGTTCAAGAACCAACCGGATGGAGTTACCGACTATATGGAGGGTAGAACAAGAGAGGCTAGCCTAGGGTGAGTTGGATAGACAAGTATAAAAGAAAAAAAAGGCATGAATGTGGTTGATTACACAGAATGAATTCTTCTTGCATCTTACCTTCGTCATTCTCAACTACATGGCTAATTTTGCATCTGCAAACTTCTTACTCAGGCCCTCTAGCCTCAAGTCTACTTATATAACTTGCTATATGTAATGGAAAATGACAGACTTGGTACAGAGCCACCAAAATCTCTTTGGAGCTAGTCTCCAGGTCAACTTTTTTTATTAATTTATTTTAAATTTAATTGTTCATTTTAATTATTTTTTATTAATTGACTCAGTTTTGCATCCAACTTGTCACTTTCCTCCAGATCCCATAAACAGTCACTTTTCTGCTTGGACTGCTATGAGGACCTTGTCAATCTATGTATACCACATCTAACAGGTACTCTAATCTTGTTGCCCTTTCACAAAATTCAACATTGCTCATAACCTTCCCTTAAAATAACTATGCTGACTATCCTTGATTAATCTACGACTTATTAAATGACAGATGCTAATATCCTCAGAACTTTCTCAAATAGTTTTCCCAACATTAGTTTCTCATGATATAGATGGAAGCCATTTGGCTCATTGTATCCATGCTGACTCAAAGAGCATGCCCATCAATCCCATCTCCCCATTATTTATCTGAAATCTACTCTCTGTCACAGTTGTACATGAATCACTGCACCATGCAAACACTGGATAGAGAACATGCAAAAATAACAGAATAAGTAGAAATAACATGCAAGACCATCCTTTTCAATTATGGTACAACTTAACACTGCAACTTTCAATGCACCCACTGCCTGACTACTTGCCATCTCAAACTACTTTAGTTTTTTTGTCATCTGAATTCAATACTATTCTTTTATCATTTTAAAATCCTCCATCAAATTTCCTTAAAGTCTATACTTCTGTAGCATTAAGGACCAAGCTCACTCAGTAAATGATAACATTGAAAAAGTTTGCAAAACACTTACGGAGCCCTTGGGGCCTGGGGGTCCTCTGTCGCCCTAAACATAAATCACACGGGGGAAGGAAAGAAGGAGCAGATGAGTCACATCTTCTCTAAAGGCAATACTTAGCATGCTAACAATACAAATCCCAAACTGCACCATGGCTATGTATTTTAACAAAACATAATGGCATTAAAATTGTTCACTCCTGTGAAAATCATAAAAATGTAAAATAATAAAACATCATAGCATTCTACAACACTGGCTTAAAGCTGTATTTTCAAAACATACACACCAATATGTAAAGAAAACTCCAGGGAAACTATTTTAAAGGGGAAAATTAAACAGTGGATTCAACTAGTACATCACAAACTCATTTGTCCATTTTACATGGAGTTTACAGTACAGCACAGGCCTTAACGCATCCATGCTAATAGTTATGCTCCACATAGTCACCTCCTATCTCCTATCCCTCTAACACCATTTCATATCCCTGTTCTTTATCTTTCATGTGCTTGTCCCTCAAATGCATCTTTGCATTTGCTTCACTCTATTTTGTCATGTATTCCATATCCTGGATAAAATTATTTTTTTCTGAATTTTTGAGCACATTATAAGAAAGTAATAGGATATGTTGATAGGTCTAGATGAAGCAGGAAAGAGCACAAAACAGTGCCATAATTTGTTTTTGATCACCAGTCCGATGTTGAAGATGTTCTATTAAATTCTGTGGTCTGTGTTAGAACAGGCAAACTCATTGTTTCAGCCTGCTCTTCCCCCACTGAATCCATTGAAAGAATGGAGTCACCTGTCCTTTCTCCCCGATCCAGTCTCTCTCCACTTACACCTTGATGCCCTCCACCACTTCAGTAGTTTCATCTTCCTCTTCACATCGGATATACTATCCCACTACACCCCCATCCCACATCAGGAGGGTCTGAAGGCTCTCCATTTCCTCTGTAAAGATAAGTCGAACCAATATGAGAACAAGTTCAAGCAGGTGGATGAATGTGTTGGTGAAGGGGAGTGGTCGGACCTCACCTCAGGGAAGAAGTGGAGGTCCCTCAGACCATCCTGATGTTCACAAACTGAACAACTTGTCTTTCAATTCCACTCATTTTCTCCAGATTAAAAGTGTATCTTTGGGAATTCACATGGGCCCAGCTCTGCTCGTCTTTTTATGGAATATGTGGAATGGTCTTTGTTTCAGGCCAACCCGGGCCATGCCCTCAACTCTTTTTCTGGCACAGCGATGATTGCATTTGTACTGCCTCCTGCACTCATGCAGAACTCAACAATTTCATTAGTTTTGCTGTCAATTTCCACACTGCCTTCACCTTCATGTGGTCAATCTCTGACTCTTCCCTTCCTTTCTTGGATCTCTCTGTCTCCATCTCAGGAAATAGGTGAGCTACTAACACCATTGCAAGCCTACCAATCCCACAGCTATCTCGACTATTCTTCATCTGACCCTGCCTCCTATAAGGACTCTATTCCACTCTCCCCGCTTCTCTGTCTCTATCCTTTTTTGCTCCAATGATGAGATTTTCCATTTAGGAGCCTCTGAAATGTATTTTTCCTGGAACTGTGGCTTCTCCTATACCATTGTTAACAAAGCCCTTAATCGCATCTCATCCATTTCCCATGTCTCTGCTCTAGTTCTATTCCGGAGGACAGGGGATAAGGATAAAGTTCCCCTGGTCCTCACCTTCCACCCACCAGCCTCCGCATTCAACAGATCATTCTCCACAGTTTCCAACACATTCAAAGAGATTCCACCTCCCAAAACATTTTCACCCCTCCTCCCCTTTCAGCATTTCACAAGGACCATTCCCTTCACGACTCTCTAGTCCATTCTTCCGTTCCCACCAACCACCCCCTTCTTCCCCTTTCCCTTACAGATGCATGAAATGCAACACTTGAGCTTTCACCTCTTTGTTTCCTACCATCTGGGGACCCAAACAGTCTTTTCAGTTGAAGCAGTGATTCACTTGAACTTCTTCCAAGTTAGTGTACTGCAGTCGGTGTTCACAATGTAGTCTCCTCTACATTGGAGAAACCAAATGCAGATTCAGTGACCACTTTGTGAAGCACCTGCATTCAGTCCACGGGGGTGACCCTAAGCTTCCCGTTCCCTGCCACTTTAATTCTCCATTCCCCTGCCACTCTGATCTATCAATCAGTAGGTTCCTGTATTGTTACAATGAGGCCCAAACTCAGTGAATGGCACCTTATCTTCTGTCTATGTACATTGCAGCCTTCGGGATTCAAAATTGAATTCTACAACTTCAGGTATATTGATTTCTCTGTCTGTATCAGTCATCCATCTGTGATATTGGCTCAGCTTACTGGCTATTTTCCCTCCTTTTCTTTCCCCTCTGGGAGTGGAGCACATGCTCAGCCTGATCTGCTGGACATATCTATCTGCCTTGCATTTCACTTTTCCTACATTCTCTTGTCTACATTCTCACTCTCTAACTGCTCCCATTCACCCACTGGTCAGATAACCTTGTTTACAGCTTGTCCCATGAATACTCCAGTTTTACCCTATCAGAAACATTCCCCTCCCCGGAGCTTAACAAGCTTCTTTTGTCTCTTTTCCCGTTCTGATGAAGGGTCTTCAACCCAACACATTAGCTCTGCTTCTTTTCCTATAAATGTGGGCTGACCTACTGAGTATTTTCAGCATTTTCTGCTTTTATTTCAAATATCCAACATTTGAAGTATTGTTTGGATTTTCATCTGCACTCAGTCCACAGGAGTGATCCTGAGCTACCGGTTGCCTACTGCACTGTTACATTGAAGCCCAAGGAAAGCTCGAAGAAAAGCACCTCATCTTCCGTCTGCACACACTGCCGCCTTCTGGACTCAATACTGAATCTCCAGGTATAGGCAGCTCACGCTTTCTTTCTGTCTGTCTGTATCCAAATATGTTGGCTCAGTTTTATTATTCTACTGTGCAGTCTAGCCAAACCACTTACAACACATTGCACAGAAAATGAAGCTTAATGTGCTGATAATTGTTCCCTTCAAGTCATTTGGACTCAACCTATCAGAACTGAGTGCTCTACATTGCCCTCCCCAACCTCCTCTCCAACTGAAAATTAACTAGTATTTCTCTCTTTCCCATTTTTGCCAAAGGGTCTCAGACCCAAAATATTAACTGTTTCTGCTTCTACAGATGTTGCCTGATTTGCTGAGTCTTTCTAGCATTTTCTGTTTTTGAAAGTAATAACCTCAGCATTATCTGATTGCAGTTATCAGGAACAGACTATGGAACACAGAACAACCCAATATGAAATCCACAGAATACACTCTGTCATCTCTGATATAATTATCTGGCTTCAACATCTAAATGTAACTCTATAGATGACTCTCTACAGTTAACTATTTAGCTGCCCATCAGAGGAGCTATTGAGCTAGAAGCCACACACAGCAGCAGCACAAGGCTGAAGTGAAAAGTTTCTACACTTGCCTAATCTTTATCCTAACTTTAGGCAGACACAGACTATTCTTAGAATACAGATACATGAATTATGCAGCTCATGGTAAGAAGGTGCATCAACAAGTTATAGCTTGCTGGCATCTGTACAGTCTCATTACAAAGAATCGACTGCAGCAGATAGAGTGTTATTTAGATATATTTAATCTAAAATATTATAATCATCTCTTACCATCATACCCTTCTGGCCATCAATACCTTCTCCACCAGCAGAGCCCTGAAAGAGAATTGTTTTAAAACATCTTTACAACCAAAATAACAGCGTGATATCTCTTAATGCAAACATAATGCATTCTCATTTTAGTGCATTTGTAAATTAAAGACTTACTTGTTCACCTTTAGGTCCTGGTAGGCCAACAGAACCCTGAAAACAAATGCATAAAATAGGAACATATTAAAATATTTGCAGCTTCGGGCAGTTTCACATGATAGAAAGAAATAGTTGGACAGACAGAGAAAATTTAGTCAAACCTATGAACAAATAGAATCAAAATAGATGACTTTAGACCGACATGCAGATATAACAACAAATTAACAAAGGTTTTCAGACATTTAAGCCCTGACACTACAGCAAATGCTTAAGCTTCTAACACTAGATAATTATCTGCTGTTATGAGATCACCCAATGAAGTCAGCAGCCATAAATCCAGAAGTTAGGCCAATTTCCTCAACAAGAATCATCCCGTGCTCCTCCAGTACTTCATCCCACCAAATAGAATATGATGCCTTGGCTCATCAGAAGCTGAGCCTGAAAGTGGCCACACAAGTCGATAGGGTGATGAAGAAGGTGTATGGCAATGCATGCCTTTATTAGTCGAGGCATTGAGTTCAAGAGTCAGAGAGTTATGTTGCAGCTTTATAAAACTCTGGTTAGGCCGCATCTGGAGTATTGCATTCACTTCTGGTCACCCCACTATAGGAAGGATATGGAGGCTATGGTGAGGGTTCAGAAGAGGTTTATCAGGATGCTGCCTGGATTAGAGGTTCTGTAAGGAGGGGTTGGACAAACTTGGGTTGTTTTCTCTGGAGCAACGGAGGCTGATGGGAGACCTGATAGGAGTTCATAAAATTATGAGAGGCATAAATTAATCAGCTGGTATCTTTTTCCCAGGATCAAAATGTTCAATACCAGAGGGCATGCATTTAAGGTGAGAGGGTGAAAGTTCAAAGGGGATGTGCAGGGCAAGTTTTATTTTCACACAGAGAGTGGTGGGTGCCTGAATGAGCTGCCAGGGGTGGTGGTGGAGGCAGATACGATAGAGGCATTTAAAAGGCTCTTAGATAAGCACATGAATATGCAGAGAATGGAGGGATATGGGCTATGTGCAGACAGAGGGATTTGGTGCCATGAGTTTAATTAGTTCAGCACAACATCGTGGGTCAATGGGCCTGTTACTGTGCTGTACTGTTCTATGTTCTATAGGTTCATGGAATCATTGTAAACATTGAGATTCATTGGTAGAGGTTTCATTAATCATATTTGATTGCGCACAATTTAGTTACTGTACTCCGTAGAACTAATACTAGAAGCCCTGTTGCTTACTTTTCACACCAATGGAAGGAGGTGTGAAAGGAGGTTATACTGGACTCAGAAGAACAACAGCTCACAGCAAGTGCCACCCCCGACTTCACTATAAAAATCAAGCTGGCGCAGAGTACACTAGAACTAGGTTAATACAGTGCACTGGAGATTTCAGTGGTGCCAAACTGGCACAGTTTCTGGACTATTGGATGTTATTTCTATTAATACTCCAACATAATTTTAATTCATTTTTTTCAAATGTTACAGAGTATTATAATGAATTTTCAAGTGAACCTGGTAAGCTTAAAACAGGGCCTGGGTGAGTTTCAGGGGATTGTGGGGAAAATGGCCCCAGCCAGTTTCAAAGGAACAGGGGAAATGGGGTTGTAGTGAGTTTCAAGGGATTGTGGGAAACAGAGCCCCTGTGAATTTAAAAGGAGTGCCGGTAATGGGGTTGCTGTGAGTTTAAAGGGAGGTAAACAGGATCAGGTGAGTTAAAAGGAATGCTGGAAACAAGGTCCCTGTGTGTTTAAAGCGAGCACTGGAAACTTCACCTGATGAACCTGGTGTAGGAATCAGGATTTCTAAATAATCAGATAGCAGATTATCAGAGTTTGACTAACCTGAGTTCAGGTACCAGAATACACTCAATAGCAATTTAAATTAACAGTGCTCTGAGTTTTTGTAGCATGTGGATCTTTTAAGCATAACATGAGAGCCAGCTGCTTTGCAATTAAGTTTCTTTATGGAGGTAACAGAAGTTCTGTATCATCCTATATAAATTAGATATAGGAATCACAGAATGAGGGA
The DNA here is from genome assembly GCF_009764475.1 of Pristis pectinata. Lineage (NCBI taxonomy): Eukaryota > Metazoa > Chordata > Chondrichthyes > Rhinopristiformes > Pristidae > Pristis > Pristis pectinata. Next base: position 19,957,661 of record NC_067414.1, read on the forward strand.
CTGATTGAAAGAATAAATGCAGCAGATATGGCTGAATAGATTTCAGATAACATTCAATAAGTATGGGAGGCTTACTTCAAATAACTAGAGTTATAGCGTAATAAAAAATGAAGCATGCAGGTGAAAATGATGCAAATAAGGAAATAAATGGTTTGGATTCACAGTTGTTATCTATATTGGTGAAAGGGTGGAATTGGTGTATCTGCATAGTCAGTGCTGGGCCTGCTTTTATTCATAAATGTATCAATGGGCTGACCTTCCTTTAGGGACTAGTAGGCATTTTCAGTTGAGAACAGAAGACCACAGATTGAAATTGTTAATGGCAGTTCTGCACGCCAACTTACTAACTTACTAACACAGAGATTACTAGTGATGCACTGAAACATCAACAGCATACAATATTTGCTTCACATCATTTGGGTGTAACGCTACTGTGCACAAGACAGTGGGTGCATTAAAACAGGAACTAACCCGAGCTCTGTCTTGGTATTATAAGGCACCAGAACTAAGAAATTTTGGACAGCCCCAGGAATCAATTTTCCTCCACTTGGATGTCTTCTTCAACTTTCCATTGTTACAAATTCATTCAGCTCTTCTCTATTGATGGTATCCTTGGAACTACCTCACTACCCCACCACCCCCAACCATCATCTTACTGATACGCTCCCCCCCACCCCACCCCAGTCAATCATCTGCCCAACTCCATCAACTGCTCGGTACCCTTCCCCATTATATTTCCAACATCCCTATCTCACAATCAACTGCCCAACCACCCTTCCCTGAGTTCTACACTCATCCTGATCTTCTACCCAACCCTCCAACTGTGTCCAACCACCAGCCAACCACAATCTCCCCAAACTCTCCACGTCTGCAATCAACTGAGCTTCACTCTGATCATTCTCTCATCTGACCACGATCATCTCTCTCCAATCCCCATGATCTCCACTTCTTGGTAATAGTTGCAAATTCTGGAGGTAAAGCCAGCTCTACCACACATGACATTTTGGGTCTCATTCATAATAGAACATTTGAGCCTTGGGATTCATGAGCATTTCTTTTCAGGTCAAACTATAGTCTGAACATTGTTAGTTTGGAGAATTTGTGCATGGGTAAATGAGGATTTGATGGTGGCACAATGAGAGGTTTTAAAAAAAAAGGTAGGTAGAAATGTCAAGTACCTCAGGATGGCACAGACAGGTGAACAAAATTACTGGGTACATGCAAGAATTAGACATGTTTTTAAAGGTAAACATGAAATGGGTGAAGGTACTGAATAGAAAGATAATGATGGATTTGGAGGAACAGATGGCCTTTATTGCTTTAATTATTTGGAAGTATAGGGAATGACTCCAGCCTCCCAGACAACCTCGACTCACTGTAATTCACCTATGGCGTCCACCCTAAAAGACGTCTAGGGTGGACGCCATCTCCCTGGCCCTACACTCATTTCTGGAGCACCTGGACAGTAAACCCACCTACATTAGACTTTTGTTTATTGACTACAGCTCCGTATTCAATACCATATTATAGTATTGAATTATAGTATTCCAAGCAAACTCATCTCCAAACTCCTAGACCTGGGGCTCAACACCTCCCTTTGCAACTGGATCCTTGACTTTCTGACCAACAGACTGCAATCAGTAAGGACAGGCAGCGACACCTCCACCACAGTTATTCTCAACATTGGTGCCCCTCAAGGCTACATCCTCAGCCCCTTATCTACTCCCTATACATGCACGACTGTGTGGCCAGATTCTGCCCTAACTCCATCTACAAGTTGCAGATGATACCACCGTAGTGGGCCATATCTCAAATAACGATGAGTCAGGGTACTCATTGGAGTACTCATTATACTCGGAGTACGAAGGAGATAGAGAGCCTAGTGACATGATGTCATGACAACAACCTTTCCCTCAATGTCAGCAAAACAAAAGAGCTGGTCATTGACTTCAGGAAGGGGGGCAGTGCGCATGCTCCTGTTTACAGCAACGGCGCTGAAGTCGAGAGGGTTGAGAGCTTCAAGTTCCTTGGAGTGAACATCATCAAGAGCCTATCCTGGTCCAACCACATAGACGCCACGGCCAAGAAAGCTCACCAGCGCCTCTACTTCCTCAAGGGGCTGAAGAAATTTGGCATGTCCCTTTTGACCCTCACCAATTTTTATCAATGCACCATAGAAAGCATCATGGCTTGGTATGCCAACTGCCTGTGACCACAAGAAACTGCAAAGAGTTGTGGACAGAGCCCAGCACATCATGGAAACCAGAAACCAGCCTCCCCTCTGTTTGACTCTGTTTGCACTTCTCACTGCCTCGGTACAGCAGCCAACATAATCAAAGACCCCACCCCCCCTGGACATTCTCTCTTCTCTCCCATCCCATTGGGCAGAAAATACAAAAGCCTGAAAGCACGTACCACCAGGCTCAAGGACAGCTTCTATCCCACTGTTATAAGGCTACTAAATGGTCCCCTAGTACAATAAGATAGACTCTTGACCTCACAATCTACCTTGTTATGGCCTTGCACCTTATTGTCTGCCTGCACTGCACTTCCTCTGTAACATTTTATTCTGCATTCTGTTGGTTTTCCCTTGGACTACCTCAATGCACTGTTGTAATGAAATGATCTGTATGGATGGCATGCAAAGCAAAGCTTTTCACTGTAACTCAGTACATGTGACAATAATAAACCAATTTACCAGTAGGCTGCACTCAGGAAAACCTGGGATGAATTTTCTTAAAAATACACATCCAAGTAGCTGAAGTTATTTCAAAAAGGGCAACAGCAATTTGTCTTTAAAAAAATAGGCATAAAGAAATAAAGATATTTTGATAGATTTGTACCAGATAACAATTGTCCATGGAATATCTAGCAATGTGTTTGACACTCCACCAATATGGAGGCCATGAATCCATGTGGAGCATGATATAATTTTATCACGATCAAATAGGGGCTACCAACCAAAGTTATTCAGAGATATTTAATGAAATTATTTTCAATATAACCTATAATTATTTGTCCAATATAGAACACAGAACACTACAGCACAGGAACATGCCCTTTGGCCCACAATGTCCATGCCAAACACAATGCCTAATTAAACAAAATCTCTTAATTGAGTAAAGAAGACAAAGCAAATGATAAGTGATAAAATATTATTAAAGGTCTGACTGGACACCAAGAGAAATCATCAGTTTAAAGTTGAGAATAAGCTATAAAGTTAGAAGAACTTTCTATTCTCATATTGTTGAGCATGAAACATTCAGCCTCAGAGTAATGGAGGCACAGAACACTGCACCTTTTAAAGCAACAGCCAATAAGCATTTGGAGCAGAAGATGCTACAAGGCTATGGCAAAAATGCAAAGGTATGGGATTAGCTTTGGGTTGTTCTGGCAAAGAGCCAGCACAGATGCAGCAGGCTGAATAGGCCCCCTTTTTTGCTTCAGATGTCCATGGCGCAAATGGTAATTTCCAAATGATGACATGAAGCTTGCTAAGAAAAATATAAGAATCAATACTGCTTGTGCATTAGAGCTGGCTGATTATTTGATATACTTCTGGTGATTCCATTTTTTTAATATACATTTGTGCAACTTTGCTGTTCAATTCAAGAAAAGGAATCAGAAATTCTTCACTTCTGACAAAAAAATAAAGAACTTCAGCCCATATTAGATCTGTATTGGTTTGCATTCACATTCACCAGGTTTTAATTTTAGAACATAAAAATCAATAAAAATCTTCATTTAAACAATGCATTTTCCAGTGAAAATTTAGTATTGCACGATGAATAATAAACTAAGCCAGCTTCTCCATCCGTGTTTCTCCATATGCAGTTATGAATCGCAATTGTAACACAGAATCTACTGCATGTTGAGCAGCAACTTCTGTTTTTTTTACTACAGAACTCTGGTACAAAGAAATCTTTCTTACCCGGTCACCTTTAGCACCAGGCAGACCAGCAGGACCTGGAAGACCAGGATAACCAATATCACCAACGGGGCCCTGTGAAATTCAAGGAGAGGAAGAGAAGTCATGAAGTAAAATATTTGAACTGGACATACCATCTAACATTTAGAATAAGAGATATCTTGAATGCAGAACTTAGTAATTTTCATTTATTCTCATTTTAGATTGTTTCAAATGAACAAGAGTATACTGTAGTAAATTCATCCTGTTTTTAGAACTTTATTAAATTGTCAATGATGAAATAATTTGAAGCGTATTTGAATATTCTTAGGAATAGTCTGCATAGAAAAGTAATCATTCTGACCCTGTCTCCTTTAGCCCCCTTTAACATGACAAATTTTTTTTGTGGTTTGAATTCCTCAGTAACAGTGAACTCTTTCAGCTCAGTCTCCTGTGCTGCCATTCTATGTTCCTGTGTAAACAGTGTCTAGTAAGGATTAAATAGAGGCATTGATGGGACACCCTTTACTTCCAGGAGCTACATGCAGTATATATCTTTCTTTCTTTTAGCACTGTGGACAATGTATTCAGTGTTCCATTATAATTTGCAGTTTAGGTTGATAGCAAAGCAATTCTTCCTTTACAGCAGCATGGTCTCTGCACTGACATCTATGTGCAGTCACCCAATGCATTTTAAGCCAGAGGTGCAAATTCAAACACAACAAATGGTGTCCCAGGGCTGTCTTTCATATTATGTGCTGTCTGATACCAAATCAAATTTTTGATTTTACTGAGCAATCAACTGAAAACATCCAATTTGTTTTAAATGTCAGCAAAAGAAAAGAAATGGAAAAAAGGACTTGAATAGTGCCTCGCATGGGCCCAGAACAATCAATGAAGTATCTTTCAAGCGTAGTCATAGTTGTAGTGTGGAAACACAATGGCCAATTTCTGTACAACAAGCTCCCACAGACAAAAATCTGATCATGCCCAGATAGTCTGAGGTTGGTTGAATTTGGGAAAAACTCTCCTTCTCCTTTTCGAGACAGTGTCATGAATTTGTATTATGGGAGGGCAGGCATGACCTTGATGTGCCTTATCCAAAATCTCATACCTCGGATAATGCAGTGCTCCAGCATTTCTCTCCAGAGCAATAAGTGAAGTGCCACTTCTACATCAGTCAACATAACTGTATTGCATCAGCATGGAAAGTAACTGTGAGCTAAACGTCTAAATCATGTTTGCCCATCCCTTGGATGAAGCAACAATGACACTAAAGATCAAAACTCTGACTTTAATTATCTTCACTAACTTCAGATTTCCAACATTATTCACAAATGCCCCAAATGCAAATTCAATACGTGCAAATAAAGGACTATAATGGGGCTTAAAATAGTACTCTGATAATAAGCAAAAACTTATTTTTAATTAGCATTTTATGGGCTTCATATCATATAATGTGTCAACTGTAACTCATTCATATGGAATTCATTTTCCACTAACTATTAGCAATATTTACCTGCTTATCTTAAATATTTCAACATTTTTAAATAATGCAGTGTTATAGAACTTGCATGCTAACTTTATCAGCTTGTCTGTCTTTATTATTGCACAGAACAACATTAGATTAGTTGAGACAATTTAATGTCCAAGAACAAACATAGGAGCAAGGTGTGTGCCCAAAAGAGGTATCTAAGATGCTGAAAAAAATACTTACTCGCCGGCCTGGTGGACCTGGAGGACCAATGGAACCAGCTTCACCTCTACTACCCTTCATGAATCAAAAGCAAAGAAACAGATTGTAAATGGATTGTAGTATGGGAGAATAGATCACTTGAGTCTACAACATTGTGCATTATGTCGACTTTCTTCAGATCAACTATCACTTTCCTTTTTGCAGACCGGGCCAGAATATACTCAGATCATAAAAGGAAGTACCATAGAACCATACAGCACAAAACAGGCCCTTCGGCCCACCATGTTGTGCCACCCATCAAACTACCCTCATGCTATCTAACCCTTTCCTCCCGCATATTCCACTATACCACATTCCTCCATATGCCTATCCAACAAACTCTTGAACCTGTCCAATGTATCTGCCTCCACCACCACCCCAGGCAGTGCATTCCATGCACCAACCACTCTTTGGGTGAAAAACCTCCTCCTGACATCTCCCCTGAACCTCCCACCCATAACCTTAAAGCCATGCCCTCTTGTCTTGAGCATTGGTGCCCTGGGAAGGAAGCGCTGACTGTCTACTCTATCTATTCCTCTCAATATTTTATATACCTCTATCATGTCTCCTCTCATCCTCCTCCTTTCCAGTGAATAAAGCCCTAGCACCTTAAGCCTCTCCTCATATTCCATACGCTCTAATCCAGGCAGCATCCTGGTAAATCTCCTCTGCACCCTTTCCAATGCCTCCACATCCTCCCTATAATGTGGCGACCAGAACTGAACACAGTACTCTAAGTGTGGTCTAACTAGAGTTTTGTAAAGCTGCATCATCACTTTGCGGCTCTTAAATTCAATCCCGCGACTTATGAAAGCTAACATCCCATAGGCCTTCTTAACTGCTCTATCCACCTGTGAGGCAACTTTCAGTGAACTGTGAATATGAACCCCCAGATCCCTTTGCTCCTCTACACTGCCAAGTACCTTGCCATTTACCTTGTACTCTGCCCTGGAGTTTGTCCTTCCAAAGTGTACCACCTCACACTTCTCCGGATTGAACTCCATCTGCCACTTGTCAGCCCAGCTCTGCATCCTATCAATATCTCTCTGTAAGCTCCGACAGCCCTCCACACTATCCACAACACCGCCGATCTTAGTGTCGTCCGCAAACTTACTAACCCAGCCTTCCACCCCCTCATCTAAGTCATCTATAAATATCACTAAAAGTAGAGGTCCCAGAACCAATCCCTGTGGGACACCACTAGTCACTGCCCTCCAATCCGAGGGCACTCCCTCCATCACAACCCTCTGCTTTCTACAGGCAAGCCAATTCCTAATCCACACAGCCAAGCTTCCCTGGATCCCTTGGCCTCTGACCTTCTGAAGAAGCCTACCATGAGGAACCTTATCAAACGCCTTACTAAAATCCATATAGACCACATCCACCGCACTACCCTCATCAATCTTCCTCGTCACCTCCTCAAAGAATTCTATCAGGCTTGTGAGGCAAGATCTTCCCTTCACAAAGCCATGCTGGCTGTCCCTAATCAGTCCATGATTCTCTAGGTGTTCATAGATCCTATCCCTTAGAATCCTTTCTAACAGTTTACCCACCACAGATGTGAGACTCACCGGTCTGTAATTCCCTGGACTATCCCTACTACCTTTTTTGAGTACTGGAAACTGGAAAGTACTGGAAACACTCGGCAGGTCAGGCACCACTTGTGGAAAGAGAAACAGGGTTAATGTTTCAGGTCAAAGATCCTTCATCTTCAACTGCAACATTAGCACTGTTTCTCTTTCCACCAATGCTGCCTAATCTACAGTCATTTTCAGTAACTTTCTCATGTACGTATGAAAGACTATTTCCTAAATCCCATGAAGAGCTCTACATTGGGGCATTCCATGTTCTGCTGAGTATTTGAATATCACTACTAACATTCAGGTGCCCTGGAATTCCTTCACTTACTTGCTCAACAATACAATGAAATACCTCAGCTGTTTTTCCATTACTTCAAACTAATGGTACAGGAGGAGTTACACAATGGTTCATTTCTTGGAGCTCCAGCTAGTGACATCTGTTTTTGCACTTTGTTTAGGAAACAAAATACATGATCCATTTACCTTTGTAATAAACTCATTTACATAATTTTTTTATTGGTGTATCTGATACATGTTTGTCAATAATATCGGGAGAACTATTGTTCTCCAAATTTTAGCATCCACCTTAATCATGAGGAGGTTCAGCAGGGTATTGGTTCACTATTTTAACTTTTACCTGTGAAGGTGAATGCTGTAAAATTATTTAAGATAATATCGAGTGCTACAACGTTGGGTCTTGCTGGATTGATAATTCAACATGGATTGATTGTTTTCCTCATCTGTAAATATCTTGTATTTGGCTACAGGTTAAGTCTTGGTTGCTTAATGAATTTTCATAATTTCTGTGTGGAAAATACTGTTACCCTGAAAATTTTCAAGATCCAGAACTCAGCCATACAAAGGAAATGACCCCAATGCTTCCAGCACTGCTCTTTCCACCAATATGCAATTTCTTAGTGCAAGAGATTTTCACAGCTTCACTCGACTAGAAACTCCAGTGCACCTGAAGATCTCCACTGCAAATAGTGGATGCCCCCAAAGATTGTGGTGTGGCTGGGATATTGGGGAATAAGGAAGAGAGGGAAAGGGCAGCCTGGATTTTGATGATAGGGGAGAAAGACACCAGAGCCCTTGGTGTGATGGTCAGGGGTAGGTGGGCAGTTGTGAACTATCAGGGCCTTTGTTGTGATGACTGGAATTGTGGAGGAGATATGCTAAAGAGACAGGGGCCTTTGCAGTGATGATTAGATGAGGTGGAGAGATATCAGGGATCTTCGCTGTGAAAGCCTGGAGTAACAGATAAGTTGTGAGGGTTGGTGGGGTGCATGCAAGAGTGATTAAGATGATAATCAGGCTGTGGAGCAGAGACTGGTTGAAGGTTAACATTCCCATTGAGGACTTCAGTGGATCCCAAGAGTGAGGGACATGGAGAGGGAGATCACAGGTGGAGGAGATTAGGAAAGATTGGGAGATCAGGTCCTGTGCCTTGGGATATCACAAGCTTAAAGAGCTTGGTGCAGTGCCAGAATGGGGGAGCGAAAAGGGGTCCACAGAAAGATGACATTGTACCAGTAATGGTCACACTCAGAATAATATGGTCCAAATGCCCCAGCACTGATCCAAACACAGCATTGAGCAGGGTATGAGATCAGGCTGTGTGTTCCAGGCACAATGCTGGCAAAAAGGCCACATATGCAAAAGTACCTGGTCAAATGTTCATAATGACATGAACTAACCCAGAAGTGGTCTGTAGCATATTTCACACTAGAAAAATAATCAATTCTCAATTGCATAATACTGAAAAAATGTGTTATATGATTGATTCTGGCCAATTGTTATTGAAGGGTTCTGGGTTATCAAAGAAATCAAAGCATTTGCACTGTTTTAACTTAGAGGCAGTTTATCACATTTGGAGTAACAGAAGCTTTCAAATAGAATCATTTTTATCAGGATGTTTGTGTTCATGAGGCATAAGTTATAGATAGTAATATGTGTTGCAAATATGATGCCTGTTTAAAAGAGCATATGGGATCCTTGTCTTTCAACCAAAAAAAAGATATCAATGCTCAAATGTCCAGAGATGTCCAAGAGTCTTTAGAGTTAATGAAATAAATAAAACATTACTGGAGATGCTTAAAAGATTTAACTATTGCATAAAAGTTTCTGTAAATTCCAATTGGTGTTCCTTTGTGAAATTCCACCAACATGATGCTAATCCAGTTATGTCACTGTTTTCACTTTAATTAGGTGATCAACTGAATAACCAGTCATGTCACTCATTATATTCCTTCTTTAGTTGAAAAGGCCTGTGGCAACAGTACAGGTACCAAGTTTACTCACCATGAAACAAAAGTCTCCAGCTATGAAATCCCCATGGAGATTCAAAAAAAACCTAACTAGATTCTCACACTGAGCAGAAGCTGCACATGGGAATATCTAATATTTTTGTTAAATGACAGCACTGGTAATTACACTAATGGATCTATTCACAGTTACAAACTAAAAAAGTATATAAAGCTAATCCTTGACTTTAAACTGCTGAGAGGATTACAAGCATATTTTGGTGAATTATTTGGCCTCTCTGCAGGCACACTTCTGGGAAACTGAAGTTTTAATTTGCAGGCAATTTCAAAACATCACAGAAATCACCTATGCCTCTTTGACTGAGCAAGTTCTTTGAAAAAGTTACCAATTAGCCTGAGCTCTGTACCAAAAGCCCAATAGATTTTTCACTCTTTATCCAATTCCCTTTTGAAAGATACTACTGAATCTGTTTCCACTATCCATTCAGACAATTTCTTCTAGATAATAACATTTAGCTGAATGAAACAAACTGTCACCTTCCTCTGGCCCTTTTGACCAATAGCTTTGATCTGTGGTTGCTGATCTTCTGCCATAAGAAGCAGTTTTTCCTAACTTGCTCTAAGCCTTTCATCATTTTGAACCTATTAAATTTCTTCATTCTTCTTCACATAACGCAAGTCCCTCATCCCTGGTAGCATTCCAGTCAACCTTCTGCATGTGCCATTGTACCATTCACCTGCAGCTCTACAATTGACTTATAATTTTTTGAATTTGTAATTTACGTCTTTGGTTTTAAAGACAAGGATCCCAGATACTCTTTTAAAGAGCCAAAACCTGCCTTGAAGTCTCCTTGTTCCCATACTTCTTTAAAATTATATTATTTAGTTTTCACGTTGCTTTTCATTCTTCTAAATACATTTCATTAATCCATGCATCAGTTGCATCTTTGATATTCCTTCCCATTTCACTAATACATCTATGTTCTCCTCAACTCTGTTGCTATTCTCTGCACTATTCATCACTTTTCCAAATTTTGCATTATCTGTGAGTTTTGAAATTATGGCCCATTTCTTCTTCTGGTTATGAGTGGGGGGAGGGAAGAGAAGGTATAAAGACATTTTGGCTGGTAAACTTTGCCAAATCATTCCATTAAATCTTCAGACTGCTCTTCCTCTGTGTTTTAGTCTCCATGGTGGAAAGTAGTAATACCTGGACAAAATGAATTTTAATTGTGACTGCAGAGACAGGCAGCTGATTGTGTAGATAGCGTTATGTAGATAATAACGCATATTATTTACCAATGAATTGATTCCTTACAATTTCATGTGTTAGCAGATACTTTAGCTTATATCTTGAAGGATTAATGTCAAAATTTGCAGGAATCATGTAGATAGAAGAACAGAGGAAAATGAGAAGAAAAACAATTCACCCCCTCTGAACGTACTGCTCTCTACTCTCTCCACACCAATCCCAACCTCACCAGGAATCGTGTAGATAGAAGGAGGAAATGAAGAAGAACAGAGGAAAATGAGAAGAAAAGCAATTCTGGAACTGTGAGATCCAAACTAGAAAAGCAAGAGAAATTTGTAGATATTGGGAATATGAATTTAAAACAGAAAACGCTGGAAATATTCAGCAGGTCGTGCAGTATCTGTGGAGAGAGAAACAGAGTTGAGGTTGCAGGTTGAACTTCAATCAGAGCTGGCAAGGCTCCACATGACAAGAAAAAAGTAACTACACTGGAGATAGACTGGAGGAGAGTTATAAGGTGTTGTCAGGAATAGAAAATTGTTGTTATGGAAAAGGATTGGGTAGGTTGGATTTGTTTTCTGTGAAACAGTGGAGGCTGAAGGAGACTTAATTGAGGTGTACAAAATTATAAAGGAGGCTAGAAGGGGCTTTGTTCCCTTAGCTGAAGCGTCAAATACCAAGGAGGGAGGGCATGGATTTAAAGTAATTGGTATAAGGATTAGAGGAAGAAAATCATTTTACACCCAGAGGAAGTTGAGAGTCTGCAACTCACTGCCTGAAAGGGTGGTAGAGGCAAAAACCCTCGTTATATTTATATGCTACCTGGATGTGTACTTGAAGAGTTATGACCTGCAGGCTCACTGGAACATAGAACACTACAGCACAATACAGGCCCTTTGGCCCACAATGTTGTGCCAACATTTTATCCTGCTCTAAGATCTATCCAACCCTTCCCTCCCACATAGCCCCCTATTTTTCTAACATTCATGTGTCTATCTAAGAGTCTCTTAAATGTCCCTAATGTATCTGCCCCCACAACCTCTGCCGGCAGTGCGTTCCATGCACCCACCACTCTGTGTAAAAAACTTACCCCTGACATCCCCCTTATACCTTCCTCCAATCACCTTAAAATTATGTCCCCTCGTGTTAGCCATTGTCACCCTGGGAAAAAGTCTCTGACTGTCCACTCGATCTATGCCTCTTATCACCTTGTACACCTCTATCAAGTCACCTCTTATCCTCCTTCTCTCCAAAGTGAAAAGGCCTAGCTCGCTCAACCTATCCTCATGAGACATGCTCTCCAATCCAGGCAACATCCTGGTAAGCTCCTCTGCACCCTCTCTAAAGCTTCCACATCCTTTCTATAATAATGCAACCAGAACTGAACACAATACTCCAAGTGTGGTCTGACCAGAGTTCTATAGAGCTGCAACATCACCTCGTGGCTCTTGAACTCAATAACCCGACTACTAAGGCCATCACTCCATACACCTTTTCAACAACCCTATTGATCTGCGTGGCAACCTTGAGGGATCAATGGACGTGGACCCCAAGATCCCTCTGTTCCTCCACACTGCTAAGAGTCCTGCCATTAACCTTGTATTCTGCCTTCAAATTCGATCTCCCGAAATGTATTACTTCACACTTATCCAGTAGCAAATGGAGTTAAGTGGGTTGAACTCCATCTGCCACTTCTCAGCCCAGCTCTGCATCCTATCAATATCCTGTTGTAATCTACAGCAACATTCTACACTGTCCACAACACCACCAACCTTTGTATCATCAGCAAACTTATTAACCCACCCTTCCACGTCCTCATCCAAGTCATTTATAAAAATCACAATGAGCGGGGGTCCCAGAACAGATCCTGCGGAACACCACTGGTCCCCGACCTCCAGGCAGAATACGCTCCACCTACCACCACCTTCTGTCTTCTATGGGCGAGACGGAAGGAGACTGGGTTACTCTTTTTCAACTGGTATGGAAACAATAGACTAAATGTTGTAAATTTTCCAGGATTCTAAGACTCTATTCCAGTTGATTCTAAAAGAGTTAGGAAGTAGGGAACTTCCTGCCAGTTAACCAAACATCAGCTGTCTGGAAAATGCTGGAATCCTTTATTAAGTAATACAGTATTTAGTAAAGCAGAACTTGATTAGGTAGAGTCAGTAAGGGTTTATGAAAGGGAAATTATGTTTAGTTAATTTATTAGTCTTCTTTGAGGATGCAAATAGCAGAATAGATAAAGGGGAGCCAGTGGATATAATGTACTTGAATTTCCAAAAGGTATTTGATAAAGTGCCATATAACACAAGGGCTCATGGGGTTAAGGGTAACATATTAACATGGACGGTTAACAGAAAGAAAGGATAGACATACGTTCTTCATTTTGAAGCTGAGGAGCTGTGCTAGAATGTCAAGCTAATCAAGCTAATCACAGACAATATTAATGACGAGGGTGAAAAGTATAATGTATGTTGTAAGAAGGAAACTGTCTGTCAAGGGATATAGACTGCTTAAGTGAGTTAGCAAAAAGATGGCAGATGGAATACAATTATAGGAAATGTGAAAACATCCACTTTGGTTAGAAGAATTGAAAAGAAGAGTACTATTTAAAAGCCCCCTGTTCTGACAAATGGTCTCAGAGCTGTAACTTTAATTCTATTTCTCTTTCCGCAAGCACTGCCTGACCTGCTGAGTGTTTTCAGCATTTTCTGGGTTTTATTTCAGATCTCCAGCAAATGCAATTTGTTTGATTTTCATTTACTATTTAAATGCCCCTAGGCCATTTCCCTGCATAATGCCATGCTGAACAGTACTAGTTTCAGCACAGTGCTCCATACTGATGCACTGCACTTTGTCATAGTTCTCAGCATAGAGCACCACTGGTGAGATCTTTGTAGTTAGCTTTTAAAGGAATGAACCATAATGCAAGCAATGCTCTTCCAACTACTGGGAAATGTTGCTGAATGAATGGTTGCTTCAATATGGAGCCAGGACAGGATAGCACTCCAAGGTGTGGGCAGGTGGGGTGGAAATAGTCAGGTTTGTGAAGAAAACTGTTCAGAGGAAGAAAATTCTTTGTACACAGAGGCCTCTGAGACCCACCAGTCAGTCACACCAGGTGGGAGCTTGCTAGGGAGGACATGGGTGCAGTCTTTGAATTCTTACGCTTTGGCAAAACCTACAATGCAGACTGATGCCGATGCTTACTCTGCCTGTTCCTGGGAGGAGAAGGAAAGGTAGACAAAGTCTTTTCTCTTTAAGTATGGATTTGGGTGATCTCCCTAATGCAGCAGTGAGCTGAAAACTGTGAAATGTGGCAGAGATCAGTGCTTGCGGCCTGAAACAATCCTGAGTCAAGGAAGTTGAGAATGACTGTGGTTCCAACCTTCATCGGCAAAGCAGTCCAGTTAGACAGGTGAGACTGCATTTGAGGTCAATGAAAGTCAGAGATTTCAATGAGGAACAAGAATAGATTTTGACTGTTGATCCTTTTAATAACAGTTTCAAAAGAAACAGGGTTATTAAAGGCTGGTTGATTTGTGAGTAAATAAGAACTATCATTTTTAAGCCCAATGAGGGTACAAGTCTCTCTGCTGATGAACTTTGCACATTCCACTACTATGGACATCATTTGGTGGGGTTTTACACTGGAAAAAGGTGCAATGGTGAACAAAAATTATCCCAAAATGTCAGAAAGCAAATCTCCTAACAGGCATTAAGGCAGCAAGAAATGTGCACAAAATTGCCCTACTCAAGGTTAACTTGATTTTCAACAGCACAGCCCCTTTTTTATGTGGGGCTGAGTGAAAAAATCTATAGACCATATTTCAGGATAGGACTGGGATGAGGAGTCCAATCAAAGGACTATGAAATTTGGAATCATTGATCCCAGAGAATTATGGAGGCTAAATGATCAAACGTATTAAAAGACAAGATTAATAGATAATTAGACCATAGCAGAATCAAGGGTTACAGGGATCAGGCAGAAAAATGTATTTGAGATGAAAGATCAGATCAGCCATGATTTTATTGAACGGTGGAGGAGGCTCGAGGGGCCATGTGGCCTACTCCTGTTCCTACTTGCTACAGTAATTTGTATAAACGTACAAATCAGAAAAAGGAATGGGCCACTTGATCTTTCAAGCCTGCTCCATCATTTAATTATATTGTTTATAACCTGAATATTACCTCAACTCTACATTCCTGTCTATCCTTTGTAACTTTTAAACCATTGCTTATCAAGAATCTATCCACCTCTGGCTTAAATATATTCAAAGACACTGCTTCCATTACTCTTTCAGGAAGAGAGTTCCAAAGACTCACAACCCTCCAACACAAAACCTTTTGCCTCATCTCTATCTTAAATGGGTGACCCATGACTTTTAAATGATGGCACCTAGTTCTAGATCCTCCTGCAAGAGGATACTTCTCCATATTCATCCAGTCAAACCCCTTGGGATCTTATATATTTCAATCGAGTTCCTTCTCACTCTTCTAAACTCTGGCAGATACAAGCCTATCCTATCCAAATTTTCTTCATAAAACAACTAGGCCTTTCCCAGTATCTCTCACACCACTGCTGGGTCCTACTGCTCCTCTGCTTCCACCACTACTCCCCACCCACCCCGGTCACCCACGCCTCCTCTTACCCCTTGTCCCCCCTCCACTCCTGGGCCCTCCTCTTTTTACTACCTGACTTCCCCTGACCCCTCCAACCCTCTACCCTCCCCTGACCCCAGCTCCAACCCCTGCAGTGTCTTCACTATCCCCTCCGACCTCCCCCTCTCTGAGGCTGAATGTTCTGTCCTCAACAGGGGCCTTAACTTTGTCCCCCTGCACCTGCACCTCAACAAGTTCCACGCCCGCCATGATGCCAAGCTCTTCTTCCGTCACCTCCACCTACTTCTTTGGCAAGGATTCCCCACCCCCCAATGATTCTCCCACATCAAGCCTTCCTCTTCTTGGACACTCCCCATGGCCTTTTGTCCACTCTGGATCTTTTCATCTCTAACTGCTGATGGGTTATTAACCGTCTTGGCTTCACTACTCCCTCACCTACTCCAACCTCACCCCCTCTGTACACACTGCTTTCTACTCTCTCCACACCAATCCCAACCTCACCATCAAGCCCACAGACAAGGGCGGTGCCATTGTTGCCTGGCGGACTGACCTCTTCCTTGCAGAAGCTGGACGGCAGCTCTCGACTACCTCCTCTTACTTACTCCTGAACCAGGACCCAGACAAGCACCAGGCCACTGTCTCCCACACTTTCACCGACCTCATCACCTCCAGAGATGATCTCTCCACAGCTTCCAACCTCATTGTTCCCCAACCACACACTGCCCATTTCTACCTCCTACCCAAGATTCACAAACCAAACTGCCCCGGTAGGCCCATGGTTTCTGCCTGCTCCTGCCCTACCAAACTTGTATCTTGACTCTATCTTGTCCCCCTTGGTTCAATCCTTCCCGCCTACATCCGTGACACCTCACATGCTCTCCATCACTTCAACAACTTTCAGTTCCCTGGCCCCAACTGCCTCATTTTCACCACGGATATCCAGTCCCTGTACACTTCTATTCCCCATCAGGAAGGCCTCAGGGCTCTCTGTTTCTTTCTGGATAACAGGCCCAACCAGTTCCCCTCCACCACCACCCTCCTCCGTCTGGCAGAACTGGTGCTCACCCTGAACAACTTCTCTTTCAGCTCCTCCCACTTTCTCCAGACCAAAGGTGTAGCCATGGGCACTCGCATGAGCCCCAGTTATGCCTGCCTTTTCGTTGGCTATGTGGAGCAATCCATGTTCCAAACCTACACTGGCAACGCCAGTTCAAAACAGAGATGAGGAGAAATTTCTTTAGCCAGAGGGTGGTGAATTTGTGGAACTCCTTGCCATGTACAGCAGTGGAGGCCAGATCAGTGGGGGCGTTCAAGGAGGAGACAGATAGATATCTAAATAGTCAGGATATCAAAGGATATGGGGATAAGGCCGGAAATTGGGATTAGAATAGGCTTTTTTCCCCCATTCCCCATTTCTTTTTTCCCTTTTCCTCGGAGTAGACTCGATGGGCCGAATGGCCTGCTTCTGCTCCCTTGTCTTGTGATCTTGTGAACACTTCCCTAAAAACCTAATTCTTCGACCAAGCTTTTATCCTAAAATAAGACTCACAGTGACTAAGTGAAAGCCACTTGTGAGAAGTGTAATTGGGATAGTTCATTCCTTGGAAGTAGCTATAAAATGCAAGTTGCTTTATATTTTCCACACAAATACAAGGAGTGTTGAATATCAATCTAGTAGCTTAGGCTGACTCAATAATGCTCATTCTGCAAAACGAGAAAATGGAGTAAAAATGTTACTGTGGTTTGGTAATATTTAATAAGCTGCATGATTACAGTTAGGGGCTGTGATGTAGTCATTTTCTATCATCTGATTACTGTGGAGCTCTCAGAGATCTCAACAAATGCTCACAACATTTTAAGCAGATACAAAGTATCTCTTTGTTCTTTTATACTGATCCAGTCCTTTTATCGTTACAATTTATTACCACATATGCATGGATTCAAATATGCAATTAAATCACTCCTTTGCAATAATCTAGTCTAAAGTTTG
Source organism: Pristis pectinata (assembly GCF_009764475.1). Classification (NCBI taxonomy): domain Eukaryota; kingdom Metazoa; phylum Chordata; class Chondrichthyes; order Rhinopristiformes; family Pristidae; genus Pristis; species Pristis pectinata. The sequence continues at coordinate 19,975,015 of NC_067414.1, forward strand.
ATTCAAACTTAACCACAAAAAATGTTTTAGTGACTACCAACTACAAGTTTATTATACCAACTCTGAACAATCAAATATAAGAGAAGCGCCATTACATTAAATTTAGTTAGCTCTGGCAGACTGGTTAAAAGATAAAGGCAGTTAAGTAATGAACTACTTACCGGAGGACCAACAAGGCCAGGTTCTCCCAGATCACCTCGCGGTCCCTGTTCACCCTGTCATAATCAGAGCAAAGAAGAAGACAACTTAAGTTCCAGATCAAGTATCAAAATAGTTTGGACCTACTACAAAAGTGGATTGTTACAGTGGATCAATGCTCAGATTAGATGTGGAGTTGAATCTTGCAGTGGGTTTAACAGTAGTTTTTCACCACTGGCATCAAACCTAACCCAGATCGATGAGATAAAAAAGGTTTCCTTTCTCCAGTGTAATAGGTCTCCATTGTGAAATGAATTTAAAGCTGATAGCTTCAACACCTTAAGGGACTGGTTTGATGAACACAGACCAAAAGAGAATAGGTTGATATGGGGACAACTAAGAAAAATAATTAGAGTGGGAGAATACTCATGTGGATAATAAACACCAACACATAACAGTTGTTCGCGTTTTGTTTTATAGTGATAAAGACTGAGATTCTTGTCATTTCACTATGGATCTACAAGGATAATTTTTTTCTAAAAACTTCTCATCTCTTAATGTTGATATGCATCTTCTAGTAGCTTTTCTAAATGGCAATTCTTCAAATGTGATCCTGCAAGATGAATGCAATTTAAGCATTTGGAGCATCAGTTCAATATTGTTCTTCCCACCTTTTCTCTGATCTCCAAATACTAAAAGGGTATGGGTATACAATGGAAGCTGAGTTCCATCCAACTGGTTATTCAGGCTGTCCACTGATGAAAAGATCCCAGGGCATGTTTGTTGGATAGATATGTAGGATATGGGTTGCTTCTGTGCCACAAGGCACCGAGTAAAGAAAGAAAATTACCTGTGGAAGTTAGGTGAGTTGGAGCCAACTGAAACAGTTATTACTGCTATCCAATTCAAACCTACATTACCTTAGAAATCACATATTATCTTCACGAATGAGCTTCAGAGGAAGTCACCAGTTCAGGGGCCTTCGAACAAACAGTCAGGCATGTGATCATGTGAACAGCAGGTTGACATTCACATTTATGATGCTTTAGAATGCATAATGATCATTGTGTGACAATTCAGGAATGCTGAATTAAGAAATCTAATCTTATCAGTTAAAGGCGGAAAGTGATGTGGCAACCCTCCAATTTGCTGAAAATGGGATTCTTGTACCTGACATAGCACAAACGCACATTATGTGGCTACTATTTTAGATCATCCCACAACTATCTGAATGACCTAATAATGGCTCTAGGAAAAAGCAAAATACAAAACACAGTTTTGAAAGAAATATTCTTGTGATATGTTGTCATTGCGAGGCTGCTATTTATTGAATGTTTCTAGTTATCCTCAGAAGATGCTTTAAAATTCTCACACTGATATGTGAGAATTAACTAAAAACAAGAGATTTGAAAGAAATAATGAATATTACACATTAAATGTTAAACAAGACACCATATTACTGTACCATAATTCAAGACTAACTCACAGGTTTACCAGGTGATCCCATTGCACCAATCAAACCAGGGGGACCTTGATTGCCCTGTTACAAAACAAGCACAACAAAAACAAGCAGTGAGAAAAAAATGTTCAAAATGATTGTAAAGAAGCAAACAGTATATAACAATGGTAATTTTTTTTCCATTTTTGTTCAACATGGACAATATTTCCATTTAGAAGAAATTAACAATCTGGGAAAGCATTATCTCACAAAAGAACTAGTTCATTTCTCCAAAGAATTTGAAATTCTATTTAGTTAACAGATCATTGTGACTTGCTACTCTTGTAATTTCTTTCAAAGAAAAATATATATGGAATGAGAAAAGATTATTTGCTCTGTACAGCCCTCTGTCTGACTCATGGTCTCTTCAAGTCACTCCTTCCATAGACCTTTCACACTTTGAGCTGTAACAGGCATTATTAACACATATGATATGCTGAAGAAGGGGACTGAAAAGTTTCTTCTTTGTGTGAAAGCAAATCAAGGAAAATTCCAAATTGTCTAGCGATAATCTTGCAGCTGTTATACATATCTCAGATACTTTTTTGATGCTTGTTGATTAGGAAGCATTCTGTTCCATCTTCTTTATCTATATTTATCCTTCAACTGACCATTCCTTATCGGATTTTCAATCTCTTCACTAAGCCTACAAATCATTTGTATATTCTGACTGTTTTTAACAGATTTACTTGAATTGATTTATATTCTGCTCAGAATATGTCATGTGAAGACATTAATAGTGAATGTTGGCATAACGTCATTCAAAAATGCCTTGAAAGCAATAAGATTGCAAAGTTACACCTAATAAAGGACACACACTCAAAAGGAGTGTGAATTGGTTCTGCACTGTGTAACCTTCTGCCTGACTTGTGCCCTCTTCCTGACTCATACCCTGTTCAAGCATGTCAAATAATGGGGATGTAGAATCAGTGGATTTACCCTAAATTTTGAGATCAAATTTTAAAATCATATCACTTAGAATTTTTCATACTATTCCCTCCCCATCACTTTTGCCAAAATAGTTATTCTAAACTTCAAAAATAATAAATTAAGAGTTGGAATAAACAGTTAATTGAGAATTTAAATTATTTCAGCGTTGCAGAGATATTCAGAAATACAATAATTTCGTACCTTTGCTCCAATTGCACCTGGAAGTCCCGGAGATCCAGGCAAACCCTAGAGAATAAAGGCAGCTTTAACAGTTTATCTTCCTTAACTGTCAGGACATCTTATTGATTAAATGGAAATCATTTAAGGGCTGATTCCCTACTCCAGCCAGATGGATAGTTCTAGTAGGAGCAACAATCTCAGCAAGGACTAGTTTAAGAAAGCGCTAGCCAAAAGCTGATTTTTAACAGTTCTTTCAATTGAGTAGAAAATCAGATGCTGTGGACATCAGGTATCCAGGCCAGAGCTGCCTGTGAGCATTGCATCTCCTCACAGTGGTCAACTGAAGGATTAGCACTTGCCTCCCATAATGCTACTGGCCATCCATGCTCAGTACCCCAAATGTAATTATCACAGGAAGTATTTTATTCTAATAAAAAGGAACACAAATAATTATATAATAGTATATCTCCAGATGTAGAGTATATTTATTGAAAAACTAACTTCATCTGCTTGTAGATGGTAAGAACCTTGTTAAGTATGAAGCAACACCATGAGCATTCCCTTTGATTAGGTTGCATCAAGCTTAATTCCACATTCTGCAGCATTATCTTATTTCTGTTTGTTTTTGATTTACACTACTTTCTATTTCACCACAGGTGTTCCTTGATCTGCTACAGTCAACAGCGCAAATTAATTTTTATCAACCAAAACATTTTTTTGTCTGCAAAAGGAATTGTGACATTCCTTATTTATTTGCAAGAATACAAGCCAAAGCTTCCAAATAAAGTCTCTATTGTCAAATGTTGGCCTCCTGATTTTCGTAAGTACCTGTCCACGTCTAATTTCCTCTCCTCTAGGTTCTGGAGTGCCTTTTTTTCCTACCAAATTATATGTCCAATACTTCCTTCAGTCTGAAATACTGAGTCAATCTGAGTGAAAGGCACTTGGAATTCTGTGACTGAGTGTGTTACTTCATCTACGTTCAATATCTGGACAGTTTCCAACATTGTCAAACACATCATCTTCCTCCATCCACTCTCTGTCTTGGTACATCTCTATAGTGCTGGCCTCACATGGTCATACTTCCCCCTGCCTCACCACAGTGATGCCTACACAGTTTCCTCAATTCTTTTTATTCTCTCATCGTGTATGGTCTGACTGTCCAGATGCGTAAGGGTCAGCCCAACTGTATCATTAGAATGGTGCTATCATATTCATTGACCACCAGAAACTCTACAATTTTGCTGCTGATCTCATTGCCCATTCTGAAGATCTCACACAGAGCCTAATAAACAGACAATGGCATCATCCTCAACCAAAGGCTCCTTACAACCACATCTAAGATGTTACAGACCTCCATCTCACACACTGTCAGTGAAAACCTGATCTGTGTCTTTGTATCCGCAGACTTGAATTTTCCAACAGTTCTGTTGTTGTTCTCCTGAGACCTATGCTACCCATCCAATGCAAAGTCCTGCTCACCTCTCAGTGCAGTTCTGCAGTCCCTGCAATGATCCTCCTTACCTGGGAAAATCTTCATCCTCATCAACAAATCCGTCTGTGGCCTTGTCTCACTCTATCTCCATTCTCTTCTGTTGATTCTTACGTCCATCTACTCTACCTTTGGAAACTGAATTTCCAGCTCAGACCCTCCTACATCTACACACAACTTAAAGTCTCCCCACAACCATCTCTTATGTGACACTTCCAGTGATTTCTTTATTAATTCCCCCACCTGGTTTGACTGCTTTGCCAAATGTGAAGCATTCTTAATCATTTCACTCAATGTGAACTCTGGTTGTACAGAGCACAACCAAAGCAACCCATTTAAGCAAAGACAATCCCAAAAATACCACTGCTCACTTACTTTTAAATGCATGGCTTTAGCAGCCTATGGATTTGTATAGATAAAATTTGTACATACAGGCAGACCCCGAGGTCCTGCTTCACCTTGAGCACCCGGCTTGCCAGCTTCACCCTGGAGAGATCAAAAGCAGAAGAGTTAATCACATGTGTGTATGGTTCTTATAAACTTCTAATTGCAATATGAAAGAAAGCATTACAAAGGGGATGAGATTTACCTTTGATCCTGGCATTCCAGGGATACCATCACGCGCATCAACACCAGGTAAACCCTAGAGAATGAGCCAAAAATCTCTTAAGGAAAAGTAACCACTGTGTTCACTTCTTGTAAAAAAGACATTCCACCATAGTGGGTTAAGAACTGCAACTGAATGAATAAAGGATTTTAAAGGAGTAAAGGAATAAAGGAGTAATGCCCTTTGCATTAACCACTAAAACAGGAGTTGTTGGATGCACTCAGAACAGTCAACATGGAGAGACAGATTAATCTTGTGATTCTGGCAATTCAGACAGAAAGTTAATTTACTCCGTCTCTGTACAGTTGCTGTTGATTGGCCCTGAAATTATTTCATTGTCGTCTTTATTTCAGATTGCCAGCTCAACTTATTGTTTTTAAAATTTCCAGTTCCAGATTTTTTATTTATGCAGTTGTTGTTCAAGTTTTACTTCTGTGACAATACAAATGCAATTAACTCACAAGATTTAACTTTTATATATATTGGCATCTATGTAAGAAAACTGACAAAAAAAATACACTCACGGGTTCTCCTTTAGATCCTGGGGAACCTCTAATTCCTCTGGGACCGGGGCGACCCTGGGGATCAAATACAGAGGGACAATAGACTAGGTCATGCAAAGTTTTATGCTCCAAGTACATATTAGCATATTTGTTGGTTAGCATTGTAGGATTTCCCATCCAGGCAGAACTGGCTGGCTTCAGTATTCACATTTCCAGAGTTGGCTTCCATGAAATATTGCTCCCGAGCTAATCATAAAATCTAACCCACAGGACAATTCAGACACTAAAAGGATAGGATAACAATGTAGCTTAAGAGTAAGATCTGGGATCTTGAGCATAGAACTCACTCATATTTAACATCCCATTAACATTGAATTGTAAAATTTTGCAGCATGCATAGATGCCATTTGGTCTATAATGGTTATGCCATCTCTTTGTAGGAACAATCCAAATTAATCCCAGTGCTCTCCATTCATCCGGACCTGGCAAATTTTTCCCCACAAGTATTTAACCAATTCCTTATTGTAAGTTGCCATTAGATTTACACTTTCACGTAGTGCATTGCACACTAATAACAACTGACTAAGCAATTTTTCTCCTCATCTTATTTCTGTTCTTTTCTCATGGTTACAAAAATAATATGTTTAAATTCCTTAATAAATACTCACTAATCAGATGAGTTACGGCCTAAACAAATATCCAAAGCTTATACATACATTCCCGAAAACAGAAATAAGTAATGTTACATTACTTACCCGATCACCCTTGGGGCCAGGCTCACCCAGTGGGCCTCGCTGGCCTATGTCTCCCTGAAGAAGAAAAAAGAATTGTCACATTCCTCTGCAAAATATTGCAAAGAAAAGCATGTGTATTTAACATTACAGCATGTATTCCTTCAAACATACAGGACCATTACACAACAGTGCTCCGCCTTTTGACTGATATCCATAATAAATGTACTGTCAAGTTTTTAAAATACCAAACTGAATGGAACTAACAGTAGCAACCTATTGATGCAAAGCCACTTCCACATCGTAGCACTTTGTAAAAGGGGTCCAGCATCCATGAGTTTAATTGAATATTAATATTACATGGCTTGATCCCACTTTTTCACCAGTGATGTGACTCTACTGAACTCTTTTGCTTTATATATCAATCATGTCTCAGGAGTGCTAGAATTCATTCAGTATCTTTATTTTCTTCAAGGCTTAGGCCATCTTTTGGCTCCAACTTGTCTGCACAAACACTAAATTAGTTGGTTTTTCAGTGTAGACAAATGCCTATAATAGTACCAACTATTCTGTGCAATGAAACATTTCATTTGTGCAACAATTAATTACAGATCAGACATCGGTGAATCGGTGAAAATATTGAAATAAATGTCATGCCATTTAATTTGATACCTCCAATTTCAGACCTCTAAATTGTTACTTTTAATGCAGCCAACTGGTGTTACCAGATGCTCTAAAACTGAGAAACTACTGTTACCTTTAAAAACCCAAAGTAAGATCTGACTTAATGTCTCAATATATTGCAATACTTATGATGCAAGATTTACAAAAATAGTTTCAAATTAACAGATGTTCAACAGTTAAAACATTGAATTGTGAAGCTACCATTAAAAAATGGGTAAATTACGGGTGAATAATTGAGATAATCTTCTCTTTTGAAGGTTATTGTGGTTAAATGGAAGGTGAAATATTATTGCTAATTTTACATTTATGTATTAAAGGAAATAACGTAATCAAGAACACTTATTTTTAACAATATTACATTTTTACATTTATATATGTTTTTTTACAATTATAATGCATTAAGTTAGTATTTTTCTCTATCAGTTCTTGACCTTTGCATTCAATTGCACTTGTTTAGTTAATACTGATCATCTTTGTTTTACTTAATTATGATTAAAGTAATTAATATTCAATGTTGGCAAGTTTCCCTATTTAGAAAATAAGAAAGGAAATTGAGAATGATCCAGACAAAGATTTGTTTTTTTAGGTCAGGAATAGGTAACGATCTCATGGAGATTTGTGTTTGCTGTTTGTGTCTTGTTAGTGGTTTTATCTTAGCCATATTCGGAAAAACAGATGATCCCAACTGACACTTCAGCAAAGGATAAAGAAAATACACTCCCTCAGATGAAAGTTTATAACAAGGCCCCATTTCCCTAGATCACATAATTTGGGAGCTAGATTGGATAAGGCTGGAAAGTCAGTGCCGGGATCAAGGTGCTTGTTTAACCAGTAGCTGTTTGACCCAGTGCAGGACACAAGAATTCTTGCTGCCTAAATGGGTACATTTTCATAAAGAGGAAAAGTAAGGAAAATAAAGCCAAAGCAATAGAGATAAATAATATAATGAAACATCAGAGAATAATTCAAGTGACCTGGAAAATAAGGTTGGTAAAGAAGGAATAAGAGAATAGAATAGCAGTTAACAGAGGAAGCCAAAACTCTTTTGTGGTCACAGAAATAGTGAGTAGGTAGTAAGAGGAGACATGGGGGCCAATTAGGAATAAAGAAAATGATCTATGCATGGAGATGGAGGACATGGCTGAAATACTTGATGAGGAGCAGAATGCTGGCAAAATATCAGTTTAAAATGTTGTTAGTAGAGATACTGGCTGGGGTGAAAATTGATAAAGGGGAGACTTGAGAAAGGTTGGATATGCTTTAAGTAAATACATCACCCAGTCCAGGTGGAATGCAGGCGCATTTTCCAGAGCTTGCTATAATCTCCCAGTCCTCGAGGAATATAGGGGAAGTGTTCAAAAGGAGATGAAGGGATATGACCGGCAGTTACTGTACAGTCAGTTTGACTCTTGTGGTGAGGAAGCTTTTAGAAATAATATTTATGGAAAAAATAATAGGCATGTGGAAAAGCTTGCATTAACGTAGGAGAACATGAAAAAGTTTGTTAAAGGCCAGGTGTCTTTGACTAACCTGATCGAAGTTTTTGATGAGGTAACAGTTGAGATAACAAAGGGAATGCACTAGGTGTTGTCCACATGTATTTTCAGAGGTAGTTAAAAATGCAACACACAAAAAAATAATTAACAAAATTGAAGCTTATGGAATAAAAAGGACAGTGGCAGCATAAACAGAATATTGGTTTAAGGAGAAAAAAAAGAATGATTCTAAATAGTTGCATTTTCTGGAGGAAAGTAGAGAGAAGCATACCCCGGGAGTCCATTTTAGGCCTGTTACTTTTTTCTGACATAGATGCATCATTTGGAAATGGATGTAAAATATCAAAATTCGCAGACATGAAATAAATACTGAGGGAGATTTGAATAGACTGCAGGAGGACAGGTTTGGGCCAGTGGAATGGGCAGACTAGTGGCAGATGAAACCCAAAGCAGAGTGGTGTAAGGTAATACTTTTGGCAGAAAGAACACGTCACAGGGAGAACATGCAAACAGACAGCACCTGAGGTCGGTATTGAATGCAGGTCTCTGGTGCTGTGAGGGAGCAGCTCTACTACTTGAGACACTTTGCCGTCAAAAATGCTTTTAAATGAATACTTCTCATCTGTATTCACTATGCAGAAGGACACTGTATTTGGAGAATTCAAAGAGGCGATGGTGGAATTCTAGAACCAATTACCATTGAAAAAGGGGAAATATGATATTGTTGCAATCACTGAGACATGGTAGAAAGTGGTACAGGACTGCCAACTCAATATTCCAGCATATATAAAGAAGTTTCAGGCATGATGTTGGGGGGGGGGGGGGGAGATGGATGTAAAAGAGGAGGAAGCATTGCATTATTAATCAAAGAATCATCAGTGCAACAATGAGGGAGGATGCCTTAGAAGGCTCTTCAAATGAGGCTATATTCATAGAACTCAAGAATAAAAAAAGGAGCTAGACTCAATACTAGGGAATGAAGTTAGGAAAGTGAAAGTGTCAGTGGATGAGTACTTTGGGGATAGTGACCATAACTCAGTAAATTTCAAAGTAGTTATGGAAAAGGATAGGGACAAACCGGAAATTAACAGTCTGAAATGGGGGAAAAGCCAATTTCAGTATCATTAGACAGGACCTGACAAACATAGATGTGAAGCAGCTACTTGCAAGTAAAGTTACATTTGAAAAGTAGGAATCTTTTGAGAGTGAAATAGTGAGAGTTCAGAGCCAACATGTTCAAGCAGGGTAAGGGCTGGAAGACCAGGGAAGCCTAGAGGGTTTGATAAAGAAATAAAGAAAGCATATGGCAGGTACAGACCACTGAAAATGGGGAGGTCTTTGAGGAGTGCAAAGGAGTGTTTAAAAAAAGAAATCAGGAGGGCCAAGAGGGGGCACAAAATATCACTGGCAGATAAGATGAAGGAAAATCCCAAGGCATTTTATAAGTATATTGCACTCTGAATTCAGGCATTAGGATATAAACCATAAGGAATCCTTTAGTCCTAGTAACTCTACTCCTTCTCGCTGCCTGCTGTGCTTTCTCAAGGAAGAAAACAATGAATTATGGCCTTCTGAAAAATATTTGTGACCCAATAAATGCTGTAAACAGTGACGTAGTGTCATTGGCCCCTGCACCACCTGGAAAGGTGTAGAAGCCTCAAACTTGGTTTTAACAGTCATGGCAATGAAGTTCTGATGCTGCTTTGTAACTGTAACTGTACTGCTGCACGTCAGATCACTTAGTGGTGCAAGTCTCCCAAGATGTTTCTCCTCACTGACTTGCCCATTGGACAATTATTCCCTGTACACTTTTGCTGGATAAGGGCTCCTATTTAGAACCTTTCCCCTTCTTCCATAATCTGATAATATAAGCCGTGTTCTTAAAATGGAAACTAATGTTTATTCAAGAATCTCTTTCAGTTCCTCCGAAACTAGCTTGCATTTCCAATTTAAATTATCGCCTTAGGAAGTATTGGCAATGAGTGGTCCCAATAGAATTCATGTATCATCACCTCCATGCAAACTATTTGGAAATTCAAGATAATATTATACCAAAGAATGAGAACATTGTGTGGAAACAAAAATGTCTTCTGGATTTATTCAGAAGTCTGCATATTTAACTAAGTTACATTTAAAATGAAGATGCACAATGAACTCCCACCAAATTAATTGCAACACTAAAGTGTGGTATAAACAGAATACATTGAGAAATTACAGGACATGAGGACTCTAAATCACTCTTCATCATACAATCCAATGGAGCAATCCAATACCAGAGGGCATGCATTTAAGGTGAGAGGGGTAGATTTTTTACTCAGAGAGTGGTGGATGCCTGGAATGCATGGTCTAATAGGGTGGTGGAGGCAAATTCATTGGGGGCTTTTAAGAGGGGCTTGGATGGGCACATGAATAAGAGGAAAATAGAGGGATATGAGCATTTTGTAGATAGGAGTTATTAGCTATGTCGGCGCAACATTGTGGGCCAAAGAGCCTGTTCTGTGCTGTACTGTTCTATGTTCTATACAGTTCTTGATGTTGATGTGCACTCTGAAAGGCACTCTGAACTAGTGTGCCTCTAATGGTTTGGGTTGTCACTAAAGTTTGCAGCACCACTCTCGTACATATGACTTTCTGTGCAAAGGGAAGTACAGCCCAGCGTCCAGACTCAAACTCAGGGTTGAGTGAGGAACAACAATCAGGTCCCAATGGGTGGGATGAATGTGGCCAGAGGAAGGGGAGATCAATAAAAGGATTTAGTGAGATCTTAGCCCTGACCAGCATAGTTAAAACTAATTTTCAAGAGTGCTCCTCAGGGCAATGCGTAATGGGAAAGTGACATCATTTGATGTACATCAGAAGCACAGGGTAATTTGTGATCAGAAATGTCCCATTAAATTTTTGTTGTGATCCATTTCCACCCAAAATTGGTTCTAATCATATTCCACTTTAGAATTTCAGATGCATAACACCAAAAATAAACAGCATTACATGTAAGATTGCTTAGACACACAAATTTCCACCCAGAAAATATTGCCAGACCTGGTTTCTCCTTATTCCAACGCTCTGCCAATTTGACAAAAATAAGTTAACTAGTCATTTATCCCCTTGCTGATATATCTCAAAAGTAATTCATTGGTTGTGAACCATTTTGAGATGTCATAAGGTCATAATATTGAAACAAGCATTCGGGGTATTTCATTGGTAGAAGTGGGGATATTAAAAAATGACACAGTAATTAACAACAACAGCAGCCATCATAACTAAAATAATGTTGAAACATAACAATAGAACACAAAAACATTTGGTCCAAAAATCTGTGCTGGTGTTTATACTCCACACAAGCCTCCCCCCACCCTACTTCATCTCACACCATCACTTTCATTCTTCCACTGTTCTCGGTTCTCCTTGAATATAGCAATGCTATTTGCCTCAGTTATTTGTGTGGTAGTTAGTTTCACCCTCCACACTCTGAATTAAGATAAAAGGAAAGAAAACTTCAAGACAAAATCTACTTACAGGTGGGCCAATAGGTCCAACACCACCAGGTTCACCAACCACTCCTCGAGGTCCCTGCAGAAATAAACCAAAGAGTTTTAGAAGGGAAGAAAGAAAAAAAATATTCAGTAACAAATCTTCTCAGAGCAGGATGAACTTCAAGTTATGAAGATGAAAGTGTGAGAATGTTTATTAGGAACTCTGACCATTGGCCATGCAAATTAGAAAATTATGGAAGCCCCAGTCAAAATTTGGCATTGTTTTAAATGAATGGGCAGCAAATTGTGGCAACATGGCCTACAAGTTCCTAAACTGTAGCTGGTAGGCAGAACTACCAAACTGATGGCTGCATTCATAACATCAGGTCTTCTTTGTCCAGCAAGGTTGTTTTTTTTTGGTTCTGTAGAATTGGTATTTGAAAGATTAATCATGATCTTCAGAAAAGATATACTAAATATTGTCAAATTTCTTTACACAGGTGGCTGTTAGCATAACAAAATATTTGCCATGCACTGTAATTGAATCCTACGCCATTCATTACAAGTGTGCATTCCAGACCACAACCACACTTACCTTTTCCCATGGCCACACTTAAAATTTGCGACTACATGGAATCAATCAACCTGTGGGTCTAGTTCCATAGCTGCCCTGTGAAATGAGATGATCCACAAGCAGCAGCAAAGCCTCAGGCCTGGACACCCTGACAGCCTTTTGATAACTCATTGCTGTCAATGGCCTCTCCAACTATTTAAAAATCTCTGATAACCAGAGACATTTAAAACTGTTCAAACAAGTTTAAATAATTAACAAAAATTAAAATTCATCTATTAAAAATATTAAACTAACATATATTAATTAAAATCATCAATATAAAAAATAAATCATTTTCCAATTAAGGTCAGTGACCCCATTCAAGTGAATATAGAATCACGTTTATTATCACTGACTTATATGATGTGAAATTTGTTGTTTTGTGGCAGCAGTACAATGCAAAGACATAAAAAATATCAGAAAGTACAAAATAAATAAATAGTGCAAAAAAAGGAATAATGAGGTAGTGTTCATAGGTTCATGGACCATTCAGAAATCAGATGGTGGAGGGGAAGAAGCTGTTCCTAAATCATTGAGTGTGGGTCTTCAGGCTCCTGTGCCTCCTCCCCAATGGTAGTAATGAGAAGAGGGCATGTTCCAGATGGTGAGGATCCTTAGTGATTGACGCTGCCTTCTTGAGGCACCATCTCTTGAAGATGTCCTTGATGTTGGGGAGCTATGTGCCCATGATGGAGCTGACTGAGTCTACAACCCTCTGCAGCTTCTTGTGATCCTGTGCATTGGAGCCTCCATACTAGGCTATGATGCAACCAGACAGAATGCTCTACATTTATAGAAATTTGCAAGAATCTTTGGTGATATACCAAATCTTCTCAAACTCCTAACGAAGTAGAGCCGCTAGCATGCCTTTTTCATGATTACATCAATGTGTTGGATCAAGAATAGATCCTCTGAGATGTTGATGCCCAGGAACTTGAAGCTGCTCACCCTTTCCACTGCTGACCCCTCAATGAGGACTGGTGTGTGTTCTCCTGACTTCCCCCTCCTGAAGTCCACAATCAATTCCTTGGTCTTGCTGATGTTCAGTGCAAGGTTGTTGTTGCAAAACCACCCAACAAGCCGATCTATCTCACTCCTGTACACCTCCTTATCGCCAACTGAGATTTTACCAACAACAATGGTGTCATCAGCAAATTTATAGATGGCATTTGAGCTGTGCTTAGCCACACAGTCATAACTGCAGCAAGAGTAGAGCAGTGGGCTAAGCATGTTGATTGTCAGTGAGGAGAAGATGTTATTACCAATCTGTCCTGACTGTGGTCTCCCGATAAGGAAGTCAAGGATCCATTTGCAGAGGGAGGTACAGAGACCCTTGAAGCTTGGTGATTAATACTGAGGGGAAGATGGTGTTGAATGCCGAGCTGTAATCGATAAACAGCATACTGATATATGTTTTGCTATTGTCTTGGTGCTCCAAATCAGAGTGGAGAGCCAGTGAGATTGCGTCTACTGTAGACCTTTTGTGGCAGTAGGCATATTATAGCAGGTCCAGGTCCTTGCTCAGGCAGGAGTTAATTCTAGCCATAACCAACCTCCCAAAGCACCTCATTAAGGTAGATGTGAGTGCTACTGGGTGATATTCATTGAGGCAGCTCACCCTGCTCTTTTTGTGCATCGGTATGATTGCTGCCCTTTTGAAACAGGTGGGAAATTCCGACTGCAGCAGTGAGAGGTTGAAGAGGTCCTTGAACACTCCAGCCAGTTGGTCGGCACAGGTTTTCAGTACCCGGCCAGGTACACCGTCGAGGCCTGACGCCTTGCGAGGGTTCACTGTTCTGATCTCGGCCTCCGAGACAGAGATCACAGGGTCGCTGGATGTTGTGGGGATTCACACACGTGTAGTGTTATTCTCCCTTTCAAAGTGTGCATAAAAGGCTTTGAGCTCATTGGGGAGTGAAGCATCACTGCTATTTATGCCGTTAGGTTTCGCCTTATAGGAAGTAATGGCATGCAAACCCTGCCACAGCTGTCGTGCATCTGATTGTGTCTCTAGCTTCACATGGAATTCCCTTTTCACTCTCATGATGGCCTTCCATAGCTTGTACCTGGACTTCTTGTAGGGTTTCTGGATCGCTAGTATTGAACACCACAGATCTAGCCCTCAGCTGACTGCAAATCTCCCGGTTCATCCAGGGCTTCCGGTTTGGGAAAACTTGGTATGTTCTCAAAAGCACACACTCATCCACACTGTTCTCGATGAAGTCAGTGACAGCTGTGGGATATTCATTTACATCCGAAGATGAATCCCTGAATATGACCCAGTCCACCAATTCAAAGCACTCCTGTAAATACTCCTCTGCCTCCCTTGACCATACCTTCGCCGTTTTGGAATTGGAATTGTTTATTATTGGAATTGATGCTCAGCTCCCCCAGTGCCAGCCTGACGTTTGCCAGGGGTGGAATGTGCACCGCTACCAGGATGATGATGGAGAACTCCATTGGCAGATAGAATGGATGACACTTGACTGCCAGATGTTCCAGGTTGGGGGAGCAGGACTGAGACAGAGCTGCCACGTCTATGCACCATGACAAGTTAATCATGAAGTAAACGCCACTGCCTCTGCCTTTACCTAATGCTGCCGTCCCATTCTCACTGTGGATGGTGAAGCCCTCGGACTGGAGGCGAGTCACATCCCTGTGGAGCAGAGTACACAACGGTCCCTGATGTCCTTCTGGTACTGCAGTCTTGCTCTAAGGTCTTCAATGACTGTACATTAGCCAGGAGGATGGTAAGGAAGGGGGGCCTTAGGGCCCTACAATTCAATTTTACCTGGAGTCGTCCCTGGCAGCCATGTTTTCTGAGACAATGGAGACCTCCCCTGGGCTTCCAGCTGCTGCACTCGCTCCCTGAGTGGTCTGGATTCCCGAGTCTGCCAGTTCTTAAGAGTCAGTTCTTTTAAGCAGTTGAAACAACATTACTTACTGCAGTCTCTGAGGCTGCAGATTAAAACTGTAGCAGTTCCAAACAGGAGTATTTGATGATTCCCTTGGGAACTGCACACAAAAAGTTGCCTCACTCCGGCACCATTTTTTTTGTACAATTTACAAAGAGGCTGGATGCAAGGTACATCCAGTCCCTCCGATCAGGATGCTTGTGGTTCTAGAAATCACATTGAGTCCAGCCAAGGAGCAGAAGACCTTTAGCTTATCTCTGATTCGCAATTCAATGCTTGGGTGCTGAAGTTAAAGATAAGCTGACCCACGAGGAGAACATCAGAGGTTAGTCTCTACAGTAAGTCCAATGACTGTTAGTAGCATAGATTGTGGCCTACATACACATAACTAGCAAAAACGAAATCCCAATTCAGTCCTTCAATTACTTTCTGCCCTTAATTATCCACACGTTGCCTCCTGCAGCAGCATACTGATTCCACAAAGGATACAAAGATATTTTCACACTGCTTGTATTTCACACAGTTGTAGTTTACATTATGTTATGTAAATGGTCGTTATTATCTACAATAATCTGGATTGTACAATGCTGGAGTTTATTCTTCAGTGCATCAAACAGATTGGCACCAATCTTTGGCATTGGCACTGCCCCCGAAGATAACTGTTGTGGAAAGCTGGACTTCTGAAATCATTAACAGAGTTAATGGAGAAACATGCTCTGAACCTGCACCATGCAAGAGCTCCTGCCAATTTTGTGCAAGACCTCCAGTCTGGGATATCTAATGTGCACCACAGTGCACAGTAGAAAAGGGCTAACATGCACAAACAGACACAAAGGCCTTTTGTCCACAGCTTCTCACCAGTGAAGATTGCAGGAAGTGATGGGGAGTGAAGGGGGGAAATAGGGCAAATAATAAGGGGCAGGGCATAGTTTGAGGCCATTGGTTGGGAAAAGGTTTGGAGAGGGATTAAATACTAAATGAGGAACCAACTGAAGGAGATAAATGTTTAGGATGCCCCAGCAGCAGCAGCAAAGATACTACCAGAGCATGCCAAATCTCCACTTCAGCTTAGATCTGCTTCTGTGTTCAAGGCCTGCACCATGACAAATGCACATCATATGAATTATGGACCTGGTTCAAAAATCTACTGACGTACAAGAGTCTTAAGCACAAATTTATCTTCTGCCACAATTTCATTTATTTAGGCAATGAATAAATGAAGCAGCCAATTCTCAATGAATTATTTTCTGTACATTTGCAGCATGGCGCATCAGTAACATTTCCCTTCCCCTCCCCTCTCCCCAACAGAACAGATATATAGACTTTAAAGTTTGAGTTATATAGAATATATAGGATTAATGGGAAGTCAAATGGCAATGATGTCCATTCCCACTGCCTTACTCTTTCCTAATAACTCAGTGATTAGCCCCCTTCAAGTATTTACCCAATATCCTTCCAAAAATGTAATTGTTAGGAAATAATGTTAAAGTAAAAAATTAAACATGCCAAAGAAGGGTCCTTTTTAAACAAAATAACAGGACATTAAAGTTCCCTAATTTCTCTGGAAGGTGCTGCAAACTTCAAAGAATTCCTTTTGCAGTTTTATGCTAAAGTGTCACAAAGGCAGTGAAAATTTTAGTAAGAAAGGTGCATGTTACCAGTTAATTCAGGTCAAAGTCCAGCTCATCTCCATTTCATCAACTGAACTTACCATATCACCCTTTTGTCCTTCCATGCCAATATATCCTCTTGGGCCTTGTGATCCCTAAGGTTGATAAGAAAGTCTGTTGTTAAAAGTGCTATTAGAAAAAAAACATACATGTTTGTGGCAAATATGATGCAAGTTTTGTATTTTTCCATTGTCAGCCATACCACTTCATCAAATTTTTAGTTTCTGCAATCTTTGCACACAAAGCTGAAAAATGCAGATTATTTTTGTGCACGGTGCTGCATACAAGGCTTTAACAACATGAGGAAAAGAACTTATTGGTTGAGACAAAAACTAAGTTTCTGAAAATGCAGCGATTGAATGTTAACAAATGTTGTACAGTTCCATCCAGATGTAAGCTAGCATTCAGAAAAAACAATTAACAGAAAATAATCTTTTATTAAACTACAAAAAGTGAACACTAAAATAATTTAGAAATGTTTATTTGAACTACTATCTTGAAGTTTTCATTGATGTAAAAATGAAATGATAGAAATAATATTTATAATAACCTGTCTCAACTTGGGAACATGGTTACAAGATAAAGGGCCGGTTACTTAAAACAGATGTGTAAAAACTTCTTCTCTCAGAGGGTATTAAATCTCTGAAATTCTCTGCCCCAGAGGATGGTGGAGGCTAGATCATTATTAATATTTAAGGTAGAGATTGATAAATATTTGAAAAATCAAGGAACTGAGGGGAATGTGGAACTGGCACAGAAGAGGAGTTGAGGCCACCACAGATCAACCATGACCACATTGAATGACAGGGACATCCTGAAGGGGCTAGTGACCTACTCCTGCTCTGTTTTCTTGTGTTCTTGTGTACTCTCCCCAAATCTAAACAATTTTTGGATCTTCTCTAAGTTTGCCAGGACCCCTGTTTCCAGAGCTTTTTAGCTGTTTTAAAACTGGCAGTAATTCAGTCCAAGCTTTTCAATTAATACACCCTACACAAATATATGTTTTACCAGATGGAAAATGTATTTGAGATGAAAAATACTTTACCGGAGGGCCTTGCGAACCTAGATCTCCAGGTTCTCCCGACTCACCCTCTTCTCCCTTAAAGATAAAGCAAGCATTTTTGAAATGAGAGATATGACAGACCTATTTTCTAATACAATGATACAGCTGGTACATGCATTCACAGAAAGTACAGCTAAATAATGTGCATGGTAATGTACAGCTGCACCCTCTGCAAATTCACTCTGAATAAAAGCAAGAATCTTTGAGCTGGTTACAGGAATGCAAATAATTCTTTTTCATCTATATACAGGATGTGGCTAATGATGAGAAGACCAGAATTAATTGCCCAAGAATATGGTAGTTTTGGGACTTCCAGCATATAGACCCAAGTGAGGATGAACGAATGGTGACATAGTTCCAACTTGTATCGATAGTACATTGTACCTGCCATAGTTGGCAGAGGTTGAGAGCTGAGGGCTTCTACTTCTTATGTTTTTCCTGGTGGATTCAACAACTGGCTCAATTTCACACACAAGTAAGACAGAGGAGAGAAGGCAGCCTCGCTTAACTCCAGATTTGATCAGGAAGCTTTCCACTCATTGATTAGGTCTGTGCCACTGACAGTTGTATCCAATTCTGTATTCTCTTCCCCAAGCTTCATTTTGGAGAGCACATCCATTATTGCAAAATACTGACAAAGGTCTTCTTCTGGTGCAAGCTGACAAGGCAAATGTCCATCCCCTTGTCTAGCATGTAAGCAATCATACCCTTGATAAGCACAAGCCTGTCAGAGATTTTCTGGCCAGGTACTGTGGAGGTCTGGCCCAGGCAGATCACTGGGCCAGAGCAGACTTGACTCGACTGTAATCCACATTAAGCAGTGAGATGGATCACAAATTTCTGATCCCTTAAGTCCTCCCCATCTGCTTGTAGATGAAGGTGATGATTCTCTGCCCCATGGATTCTGACATGCTGCCAGTTAAAGGTACAGCAGTGAACCGTTCATGTAGGTCCAGGCTCATCGAATCTCACAGATTCAGGTAACAATTAGCCAGTAAGCCATTGCTTATGGGAGTTTTATTTGACACAGATAATCAACAGACCTTGTCAGTCACAAATAGAACAAACATTTGCTTTCATTAGTCCCAAAGTGCCTTCAAATAGCTGCACTTATAATGGAGGAAGTAGCTGAGAATATTTGGGCCTAAGACTTCCCACAAGAAACTCTTACATCTGCTTAGCATATCTTTTTATCTCCTCTTTTGATCCTTCTATTTGTTCATTTTTCTTTCTCTTTGCATCCCCACATTTTTTCTCTTATCTCTTTTTTTTTTATTTACTTCAATTTCTTTCAATGTTTTACTTAGTCATCTTCTGCTTTCTCGCCACTGATCTCCTGGTGGGCACTTTTAAGAAAAAAGGTTTCCTGCAATGAGCTATTTCCACTACAATGGCACCATTATTGTGAAGTGGTTCAATATTGAATTGTTTTTGTCATTTATGTTATATATTTATATTATGTTGCAGTTGTATAAGTCATTGGCAAGGCTGGACTTGGAGTACTGTGTACAGTTTTGGTCACCCTATTATAGAAAAGATGTGGTTAAACTGAAAAGAGTGCAGAGAAGATTTACGAGGATTGTGCCAGGACTGGAGGGCCTGATTTATAGGGAGAGGTTGGCCAGGCTAGGTCTTTATTCCTTGGAATGTAGGAAAATGGGGGATGACCTAAAAGAAGTGTTTAAGATTATGAGAGACATAGATAAGGTGGATGCTAACAGTCTTTTCTCCAGGACAGGGAAGTCCAAAACCAGGGGCACAGGTTTAAAGTGAGAGGGGAAATATTTAAAAGGGACCTGAAGGGCAACCTTTTCACCGAGAGGGTGGTGAGTATATGGAATGAGCTGCCAGAGGAAGTGGTTGAGGCAAGTACAATATTATCGTTTAAGAAGCACTTAAATAGGTATGTGGAAGGGTGGGGCTTGCAGGGATATGGGCTGAATGCAGGAAATTGGGACTAGCTGGGTGGGCACTATGGTCTGCAAGGAGTTGAGCCAAAGGGCCTGTGTCCGTGCTGTATTGCTCTATGACTCTACATGTGGAATTGGGACCAAACCAGCTTCCAGAGCAAAGTGGAAGCTCAGTCCTCGAAGGACACCCATGTTACTTCAGTCCAGAGTCATGTCAGGTCTTGACCCAGATTTAATCAATAGCATGCGTCCTTAGAGACCATGCAAAGGGCAGAGGAAAACCAGTAATTTTGGCATTCAAGAATTATTTCCTATGTCACCTTTTGACTTGTTTATAGCATAAAATACAGGAAAGATGCAGATCTGAGCTGTGTACTTTTTATCATGTTTATTAGTAAATTATGATAATGCAATCAAAGTATAGCTTGGTGTGGAATAATATATTATTAACCTGCAATCACATTGGGGCATCTGGAAGATCTTGGGCAACTCTACATAAATGATTTCCTTAAATCCAAAGGTAGAATAAAACTACAATGTTAAATTTAAACTGAAGATAATATTTTGGAACTGCAAAACTGTGTAAACAGTTGAAACATAAAATACAAATTAATGGCTTGCATGCTGTGGCAATATTTGGTTTATAGGCTCACAAGAAAAATAATTGTCACTTTTTAATCAGACATATAAAATAATAAATTAATGAATGAAAGATTTGTTATTTGACTGACATACCAATATATTCCCAGAAATTACAATCTAGCATATAGGCTACCAAATTGCATTACTAATTTGTTTGGGATAAAGAGAAGAAAATACAGTGATCTTGGAAGTACAATCACTTCAGATGTTGGATTTCTCCTACCTTGTGTCCTTGCTTGCCTGGTTCACCAGCCTCGCCTTTCACACCTTTATGACCCTAAGTATTAAGGGGATGAATGAAATGAAAACACTTATTCATCATATTTCCCAATGTATTTAGTTTTTATTTGAGTCATAATAAGCCAGACGCCTACCTTCATTCCTGGAAGACCAGCATAACCTTGGAGGGCTGGAGGGCATGCATTTGGGCACTGCAAATAAATGGGCATTCTATTTAATAATTAATACAAAATATGTCTTGGTGGAGAAAATGAATAAATGCTCTTGAAGACTTACCAGAACTTCACCACTGCCATCACTGTGTGTTACTGCTGGAAGTCCCTACAGTGAAAGAAAAGAAAAATCTTGACAAATTTGACTGGCAAATAGCTATAATGATCTGAAATGCATGCCTGAACAGTTGGAGGAAAGAAATTCAACAATAATTTTTGAAAGGCTTCAAAGGAAGATCAATATTCTAACCATATCATTTTTCAAAGAGCTATTGCAGACATGAAAGTCTGAAATGTCCTCCTGTGTCATGTTACTCCACGATTCTGTGTTTCTAATACTTTCATAACTGAATGGATAAAAGCTCTGCCTAGCATGGAGCAAGAAGTTCCCAAGACTGTGCCTTTACTTTTTTGATCACTGCTAGTGCAGAAACTCAAATGCCACAGTTTAATATTAAGTCTCAGATGGGGCACAGAGTAAGGAAAGATGGACTTCCACTTTTAGTTGCTATTTAGAGGACAGGGTCAGACTATTCCTGTTAAGTCAGCTGACAACATTCAGCAGCATGACACACACAGGTAAAAAAGACACATTATAGTCAAAAGTGGCCTTAAACCTGTGGAATTGTATCACAGCATCTTCAGAAGATGAGGGAAGAAATTGAACTAGTACAATACTTTGGAAAATCATAATTATTTAAGAAGAGCAGCAAGGATAAACTGAATAATTACAGCCCTGTGAGTCTAAAATCAGTGATAGGAAAGTTATTGGTAAAACAAAACCTGTGCAATGAGATTAATCTACACTTGAAAAGGCAGAGATCAATCAAAGATAGTCAGCATGGTTTGTTTATGAGGAGATCCTGTCTGACAATTTTTCCAAAGAGGTAACAAAGTGTATTGATGAGGACAGTGCAGTTGTGATAGTCTACATGGTCTCCAGTAAGGTCTCTGACAAGGTCCAACATGGGAGACTAGTCCAAAAGATTAGAACCTGGGGCCCTTGTTGTTACATACATACTTATTTAGATGAGAATGTAAGAGGTCTTACTATTATAAATCCACAGATGATGTGAAAATAGGTGGCATTGTTGATGAGGAGGGTAGTCTTAGACTACAGAATTGTGATCAGTTGGTAAGATGGGCAAATAGAATTTAATCTTGATAAATGCGAGGTCATGCACTTTGAGAGGATCAATAAGGGTAGGACATACACAATGAATGGTAGAGAGCCCTAGGGAGTATCGAGAAATAGAGGGACCTCAGTGCAAGAGCAACACTGGTAGATAAAGTGGTGAAGAAAGCATACTTGCCTTCATTAACCAGAATATAGGGGCAGGAATATTACGGTAAAATTTATAAAACACTGATTAGTTCGTATCTGGTGTACTTTGTGGAGTTCTGGTTGCCACACCATAGGAAGGATATGATCACACTAGAGAAGGTGCAGGAGAGATTCATCAGATTATTGCCTGGGATGGAGCATTTTAGCTATGAGGAGAGACTGGATACACTGAACGTATTTTCCTTAGAGCAGAGAAGACCAAGGGAGGACATGATTGAGGTATACAAAATTATGAGATTTGATTTGATATGTATTGATATGTTGGATAGTAAGAAACTTTTCCCATAGCAGAAGAGTTTAAAACCAGAGGGCATTGGTTTAAGGTGAGGGGTAGGAGGTTTACATGGAAGATTTTTTTCACCCAGAGTGTGGTTGGAATCTGGAACACACTGTCTGAGGTGTTGGAAACTCTCACAACATTTAAGTATTCAGATGTGCTCTTGAATCATCAAGAATGAGGCTGCTGACTCCTTGAATATGTTCAAGATGAGCAAGTTGTTATTTGGCAAGAGAATCTTGGGTTATGGGGAAACAGGAAGATGGATGAGGGAAGTTGGATCAGTCATGATCTTACTGAATGCTGGAGCAGACTCAATGGGTCAGATGGCTTATTCCTTTTCCTATTTCACATGGTCTTACAATTTTTAAAGAAACTATCAGACAGGACGATCAAACAGATGGTCTACTGGGAAGACTGGTGTAGAAATAAATTCTGACTGTCATATTGTTGCCATTTGGTTTCATGAAGCTGAAATCCAAAATGCAATAATCAGAAAACATCACTGTGACAGGTGACACATCTTTTCAGAAACCAAACCAAGATAGTGGAGGTGAAATTGCTCTTCACCAGAATGGCTCAACATGAATTGGGATCTCCGTTTAAACTACATTCATTTCTGTATGACTGTTACAAACCAATCTTGTCCTTAGTTGCATGTCACAAAATCCATAGCATTATTTGAAGAACAGAAAACTGACTTAACATCTCACATTGACCAACGCAAGCAGACAGAATTTTTTTCCTTAGTCCTATATTTGTGGGCTCCTGCTGTGTGCAGAATAGGAGCTATGTGTTTTTACATGATAACAGTTGTTGCATTTAAAAATAATACAACATGTTTTGGTTATGTTTTAGGGTATGGTAATATAATTAGTAAATCCAAGCCAAAACTTCGACTTACACCTTTTGTCTCCACGGATGCTACTTGACCCAACTAGTTCTCCCAGCATTCTGTTCCAGATTCCAGCATCTGCACTCTCTTTTGTCTCAAAAAATCCAAGGATTTATTTTCTTTCTTCACAGATTTGGTGTTACTTTTATCAAATTCTTAAAAACTAGATTACTTGCAACAACTAAAGTTACGGTACCCTGAAAGCAATTGTCTCCTTCCTGCTAAATGTAACACTCACACCATCCAGTTTACAATGGATTGGAAATGAAAGTGCTTTGGTTTTTTTTTGTTTACAGGTTTTCCATCACAATTCAGATGATAATAAATAAAAGCTGGTTCTTTTATGTCTTATCTACTTCTGTATAAAGAAAGAGTGCCAATTAATGGTATTATGGCAGAATACATTTACTCTGGTTAAATGAGTTTCTATTGACCCATTGTACACAATGAACCAGCGTTAACAAACTGGAAACACAAACTGGAAACAGAAATAGTCACCTTTTGTGTGCTGGGTAATAAATATAAATATTTCAGTAAAATAATAAATCACCTACCTTGGGTCCAGGGGGCCCTGGTGGTCCAGGTAGTCCCATAGGTCCTCGATCACCCTGAAGTTATAATTAAACCAGAGTTCATACCAAAGTAATTATTGAAATTAACTGTTTATGCTTATAGGCAACAGATTAAAAGCTAAATTCACATCAGATTTCAGTAAGTCAAATAATCCAACCCATCTCACACACAACTCATAATTCTACCCTCTGGTATCCAATCCTACTACACCCTTCTCCCCAATTACCAAAGTTATCCACTGAATGACAACTCTACCCATGCTCCAACTGCCAAGTGCCAGAGATACACACCCCACCTGCTACTACACTACAGCCCCTCCTCTCCCTTCAATACTGATGCTACTACCCACCAGTTCCTGGATAATCCCAATCGCTATGCCAAGTCCTACACACAATACCAGTCCTCAATTCACCTCATTTTCTTCACACATTCCACCTTAGCGGAGCCTGCAAAGAAAGGTCTTGTTTCAGAAGGCCTCTTCTGTAATGCACACAGCTTTAGGCATTCTTCTCATACATTTTGAAGTTGTTTGTAAAGCATACTCAGTCAAGTAAGGGAGTTAAACAACTAGGTCTTCAGCCTGAGCCAGCTACTAGCATTTGCACAAAAATGACTGGGAATAATTTTCTTACTACCTTCCCTCCCTCAGGTGAAACACCCTGAGGCACATATTTTACACACAATGGAAAAAGAAACAGCGGACCCCAAGTCTTTTTGAAGTCTAGAGACCAGAAGATGTGCAAGAACAACTTTTGGGCATAACCACAGAGACAGAGGTTCTTGACTAAAATCATTGAGATTGGAGGGAAAGAGGGAGTCAGTTAACTGGATTTCTATTTAGGAATGTACATAGGAGCAGATTATGGGAAAATGCTCCAACGGTTTGACTTGTACTTCATACATTGGAGACGGATGTGATTGTCAGAAGTTAATTCCAGCCCCAGGATACCACTCCCAGAGTTCCTCAGGGAAGTATCCCAGGCCCGACCAGCTTCACCAAAAACATTCCTTCCATTATAAGAACAGAAGTGAGGATGTTCACTGACGATTACACTATTTGCAGCTGCTCAGCAATAGAAGCAGCCCATGCCTGTATGCAGCGAGATCTAGACTACATTCAGGCATGGGCAAGCAAAGACTATCTCCTATCTTTGACATTCGATGGCATCATTATCACCAAATCCCCCACAACAATATATTGTACATCAGCATTAACCAGAAAATCAACAGGACCATCTATATAAATACAGTGGCTACAAGAGCAGGGCAGAGTTTGGATATTTTGTGGTGACACACTTCAAAGCCTTTCCACCAGCTTCAAGGCACAGCCAGAAATGTGATGGAATACTCCCTGCTTACCTGGATGAGTCCAACTTCAGCAACACTCACGAAGCTCAACACCATACAGGATACAGTTACCCCTTTGATTGAAATCTCATCCACCACTCTAAGTATCCATTCCCAATGCACAGCACTGCAGTGAATAACATCTATAAAATGCACTGCAGTTACTCCCCTATGCTGCACTGACATTACATCCCAAATCTGCAAGCACTATCACCAAGAAGGACAATGGCAGCAGGCACAAGGAAACACCACCACCTGCATGTTCCCTTCCATGTTGCACACCATCCTGACTTGGAAATATATTGCCATTCCTTCATCATCACTGTATCCAAGTCTTGGAAATCTCCCCCCAAAGTGGGAGTTTAGAAAAAGGGAAGATTTACTACCATTGTATGGGGTGGACAGTATTCCAGGTGAGGAGTATTCCCGGAGCATTGCGCACACTGTTGGCACCATTACCAAAGAAAAGATGTAGTAACATTAGTCCAAAGGAAAATCCCCAGGCTAATTCCTGGAATGAGAGATTGTCCTAGGCTAAGCAGGTTGGGTCTGTAATCATTGGCATTTAGAAAAATGAGGGATGACCTTATTGAAACATATAAGATCCTAAGAGGGCACAACAGGGTAGATGTCAAAATGTTTTCACTAGTGAGAGTCTTGAACAAGAAGACAATTTCAAGATAAGTGGCTAGTCAATTCATGCAGAAATTTCTTCTCACAAAAGTTAATGAACTCCTAGAATTGTCTCTTCAGAGTGCTGTGGAAGCTAGATCATATGAAGTATTTAAAGTGAAGGTAGATATATTTTTCAAAGATCAGGGTATTGACGGCTATGGGTGTCTGGCACAAAGGAGGAGTTGAGGCCAGGGGTAGATCAGCCATGATCATATTGAATAGCAGGGCAGACTTGAGGGGCCAGGTGGTCTACTCTGCTCCTATTATATTGCTTTCTTATGTTCTCCCCAGTAACACAATCAGTGTTCAGTGACCAGACTTCAAGTGAAGTTTCATGAGGTTCAGACTGTTCTGTTGGCTTTGACTACTCATGCCATCTTTTTGCAGCTACCATGGGGCAGGGGGTACAGAAGCCTGAAGTCCCACACCACCAGGTTCAAGAACAGCTACTTCCCTTCAAACATTCGGTTCTTGAACCAACCTGCAAAACCCTAGTCACTACAGTTTAGCAACACTATGACCACTTTGCACTACAATGGACTATTTTTGTTCTAATTCTGTTCTTTCTTGTAAAAATTGTGTATAATTTATGTTTAATTTATGTTTTTATTGTGAATGCTTGTCATATGATACTATGTGCTTGTGGTGCTGCTGCAAGTAAGTTTTTCATTGCACCTGTGCATACATGTATCTGTGCATATGACATTAACTCAACTTTGACGTTGAATTCTTCTGGTGAAGATACTCCCACATTGCTGTTGGGGAGAACATAAGAACTAAATAAAATGGATGGTGGGGATCCTTGATAATGGATGTTGCCTTCCTGAGGCAGCGCCTCCTGTAGATACTACCAATGGTGGGGAGGGATGTACCCGTGATGTATTGGGAAGAGTCGACCACTCTCTGCAGCTTCTTACATTCCTGTGCATTCGAATTGCTGTACCAGACCATGATGCAACCAGTCAAGATACTTTCAACAGTGCATCTGTAGAAGTTTGTTAGAGTGTTTGGTGACAAGCCAAACCTCGCTAACCTCCTAAGAAAGTAAAGACTGCAGCAGTTCAAAGGATGGTTCACCATCACCTTCTTAAGGGTAATTGGGAATGGGCAATAAACGCTGGCCTTGCCAGTGCCACATAGAAATGTAGCAAAACTATGCTTGACGCAGCCCACATCTTGCATTCACCTTCCCACTATCACATTAATCTTGCACAGCCTCATGGGTCCAACCGACCACTCCCATCACTGCTCCACAAAGTGCTGCAATCAGTGTTCAATGACCAGACTTCAAGTAAAGTTTCATGAGGTACTGCCCCCAGACTGTTCTGTTGGCTTTGACTACTCATGATATCCAAGGCTTTTCCAGCCATTTCAAAACATCTCTGAGAGTCAGGGACATTTAAAAACAGCTGAAATAGATTTAAATCATTTTAAAGAAATTAGAATAAACTTGCATGATGCAAATTAACCTGGCTCCTCGGCTCAGGATGTACAAGCTCCGCCCCAGTGCTGTGTCCTTCACCCTGAGCGGGACATTTCTGGTTGCACCTCTCTTAAACTCCCTTCACCCCAGAACAGGCTATCCTAGACATCTCCCCCTCGGTTCTCGCAAGCTGTTAGGCACTGTGGTAGTTTAAAGGCTCTCCAGCCTGACTTCAGCAGATATAATAGCAGATTGTTAGATAAGCATATGGAGGAATTTAAAATAGGGGGATATGTGGGAGGAAGGGCTTAGATAGTCTTAGGCGTGGTTTAAAGGTCGGCACAACATGGTGGGCCAAAGGGCCTGTATTGTGCTGTATTGTTCTATGGTTCTATTTAGAGATGAAATTAATAATTAACAACAAGTCACTACTGCAAGAAACCACCATCCAGGAGCAATCTGGCAGAATGGGGTAGGAGAGTAATATGGAACAGCAGAAGAATGAAAACAACAGTTAGACAAGAAAATAAGATGAATGAATTTTCAAATAACATTCTCATTGGCAAAATTATAAGGGATTAACTCATACTCAACTAATTTCATATAGGAACAAATTAATGCATTTTTGGCCTAATTGTATAGGGATGTGCACCTACAGGTTAGTTCATTTTACACAAAATATAATCTCTATGTGAACTACATACACTAAAATGAAATATAGGTCACTTTTGCTGATCAGAAGGTATACACCACAGTGCCTGTGACGATGTAATTGGTTACACAGTGTGAGAGCTTCTTGTAAGAAATAAGTGTGAAACAGTGATCAGGGGACCTCAGCAAATGACAAGATACAGGTCTGCAACTTGCCTGGAAAAACATGGCACAAAATGGAAGAGAATGGGCTCCAGGATTTTCAGAGACTATAAAGGATGTCTTGGTGGAGGTGGCAGAGAGAGAGATGTCCTCTATCCACAAGGGACCAGGAGGAGCCATCCAGCCACATGCTCAAAAGGCAGTGGGACAAGTCAACTATGATATTGAATGGCACCAGTCAAGTCCTGAAAAATGATGTAGCACCATGAGATACAAGGTACAGACAAACTGCATAGGACCCAAAAATGGCTGCAAGGATTGTGATGGATGATTAACCCATGTTCACTTGACCTAGTCCAAGCAGTACACAAAGTGCTTGCTGCCCATGCATTACCATGATTTCTGTGTCCAGCTTGCTTGCCTCATTGCACTAACAAGAAGCCCAATTTTAGAAGTGACCACCACCAGTTAAAGCTATCTCTGATTTCTCTCCTACATATTATTAAAAAAACAAATACAAACTGCAGGAGGGCCCTAAGCTTCCTTTTTCCTGTCACTTTAATTCTCCACCCATTCACATTCTGACCTCTCTGCTTCTCATCTCCTACACGGTTCCAAACAAACCCAATGAAAGCTCCAGGAACAGCAGTTCATCTTCCCTTTGAACACATTGCAGCACACAGGACTCAGTACTGAATTCAACAATTTCAGATAACCAGCCTTTCTTGCTTGTGTCAGAATTGACCAATTCTGATGCAAGGTTATCAACATGTAGTGTTAACTCAAGTTTTCTCTCTCCACACATGCAACCTAATCTGCTAAGTATTTGCAGCTTTATCTTCTAGTTCATATTTTTCAGCATACAAGTGTTTTATATCTCACATAACAGCATACAAACAGGAGCATAGAGTAGGCTAACAGCCCATTCAGTCAACTCTGCCATTCAATAAGATCATGGCTGATCTGATCTTGACTTCAACACTACATTCCCACTCATTCCCCATGCCCCTTGACTCTCCTAGTTCAAATATCTATCAATCTCTGCCTTGAATATATTCAATAACTTCACTGCTCTCTAGGCTGGAGAATTTCAAAGATTCATGACCTTCAGAGAAGAAACTCCTCCACATATCTGTATGAAATGTGCAACCCCCACCCCCATTCTGAAACTATAGCCACTAATTCTAGATAGTTCCACTAGGGGGAACATCTTCTCAGCATCCACCTTGTCAATCCTCCTCAAAATCTTTAATGTTTCAATATATAATGTATATAATATATAGTATATATAATTTATGTTAATTTAAGTTTATGTAATTTATGTTTGTCATGTTTGTAGTGTACTGTGCTGCTGCTGCAAAAAGTTCATTGTCATGGCATTTATACCCTGAGCATGTATGCCCATGATGATGAACTTGAATGATCACCTCTCATTGTTATAAACTCCAATGAATAGTGGCACAACATGTTCAACCTTTCTTTATACATCAAACCTTTCATCCCAGCAATAAACCAAGTGAATCTTCTCTGCACTGCCTCCAATGCATGCGCATCCTTCCTTAAATAGGGAGACCCAAACTGTATGAAGCACTCCAGCTGGGTCTCAATAGCATCCTTTAAGGTTGTTCTAAAAATTTTCTACTTTTATATTCCATGGCTAACATTCCATTAGTCTGAAATTAAAACACATAGTAAACGAACCACTCTGCAGATCAGAACAATTTTTGACCTAAAAGTTAATTCTGTTTCTCTTTTCAGAAATGCTGCCTGATCTGCTGAGTATTGCTCACATTTTCTGCTTTTATTTCAGATTTCCAGCATATGTAGTTTTGTGATTTCCATTAGCCTTCCTGCTTACTTGGTCTACCTGCATGCCAACCCTTTGTGCTTTATGTACCAGCACCCCTGGATCCCTTTGCATTGCAACATTTGGTTATCTCACTCTGTTTAAATAATAATTTGCTTTTTCATTCTTTCTTCCAAAGTGCATAACCTCACATTATTCCAAGTTCCAACTCATAGTTCCATCAATGTTTTGTTTTCCTCTGCTGTTCACAATCATCTCCCAGTTTATATGCTTTCAGAGAAATCAGCTATGATTAACAAGCATTCACCACCTCTCTTAGACAACACCAACAGCATTTGTATCACCTGGACAATCATGGTCTGAACACTATCACAAATATTCCCTTTGTTCTCTCCACCCTTCCCCAACTCTGCAACATAAAAAATACATTTCCAGTTCTGACTAAAGGTCATCAATCTAAAATGTTAACTCTGTTTCTCTCTCCACAGATGCTGCCTGACAAGTTGTGTGTGTCCAGCATTGTCTACCTTATTAGAATAATTGCAAACTCAACAATTATGCAGCAGCTGATTTCTCAGCTGCCATTACGGATCAAGTAGAAAGCAGAATCTAGATACTCTATGTACATTTTATTTATACCCTTCATGGTTTTATATACCTCAATAAGGTCAACCCTCCTATACACCAGGGAATAGATTCCCAGCTTATCCAGTCCCTTCTTATAACTCAAACCGTCCAGTCCCAGTAACATTCTTGTGAATCTTTTCTGCACCCTTTCCAGCTCAATGGCATTGTTCCTATAGCTGGGTGATCAGAACAGCGCACAATACTCCAAGTGTGGTCTCATCAACATCTTGTACAACTGTAACATGACATCGCAACTCTTGTACTCAGTGCCCTGACTGTTGAAGGTAAGCATGCCAAAAGCCTTCTTCACTACCCTGTCTACCTGTGTCACCACTTTCAGAGAACTATCTACTTGTACCCCTAGGTCTCTGTTCTACAATACTTCCCAGGGGCCTACCGTTCACTGTGTAAGACCTGCCCTGTTTTAACTTCCCAAAATGTGTCACTTCATACTTGTCTGAGTTAAATTCCATCTGCCATTACTTGACCTACTTTCGCAGTTCACCTTCTTCACTGCCCACTATACTACTGACTTTGGTGTCATCCGTGCCAACTACATTCACTGCAAGGTGCAGAGAACAGTTTAAAAAGTGTGCAAGTTTCAAAGTAGTGGTTGTTTCCTTGCAGCAGATAAAAGAGAGATGGGCTCTAGTGGAGCAGCTACTTTCAAGCAGCCATTATGAGAGTGGCTGCCGTGAGGTTGAAGTGCTGTGATTGAGCTATAAATGCTGAGGCTTTGTCCCAAGAGGCTTTGGCAAGGAGGCTTCACAGTGATAAGGTAGGATAAGGTAAGACCTTCCACTTTCCTCTGTAGTCTTTGTAATTCAGAGATGGCAGTCAGGGAAGATGTATGCTCCTCCTTCAGAATGTGGGAGATCAGGAAAACTGCCTGTGTCCCTGGTGACTACACCAGTGGAAATCATGCCCAGCTGCAGCTCCTGACTGAACGCACAGAGTGCTTGGAGCTGCAGGTGGACTAATGCAGAAGCTTTAGTGAGGTGGTCACACCAAAGGTGCAAACAATAGGTAGCTGGGTGACCACAAGGAAAGGTAGAGGATGTAGACAGAGAGTGCAGGATTCCCCTGTGGCCATTCCTCTCACTTAGAAATATCCTGTTTTGGATACTGCTGGGGGGATGACCTTTCAAAGGAGAGCAGCAGCAGTAGCCAGGTCTGTGGCACAACAACTGGCTCTTATGTACAGTGGGTTAGGGTGGAGCCAAGTAGAGCTGTAGTGATAGGAGACTCGATAGTTATGGGGAACAGACAGGAGATTCTGTGGCTATGAAAAGCAATCCAGGATGGAATGTTGCCTCTCGGGTGCCAGAGTCAAGGAGGTCTCCGAGCAGTTGTAGAGCGTTCTCAAAGGGGAGGGTGAGTAGCCAGAGATTGTTGTACATATTGGCACCAATGACATAGGTAGAAAAAAGGATGAGGTTGTGCAGAGTGAATTTTGGGAGTTAGGCAGATGTTAAAAAGCGTGACCTGAAGGGTTGTAATCTCTGGATTACTCCCAGTGCCATAAACTAGTGAGGACGGAGGAGATGAATGGTGGCTGAGGTGCTGGAGGAGGAGGGACGGATTCAGGTTCTTGGACTATTGGGAGCTCTTCTGGGACAGAGATCACCTGTACAAGAGGGATGTGTTGCACCTGAATTCCAGGGGGACTAATATCCTGGTGGGGAGATTTCCTAGAGCTCTGCAGGAGAGTTTAAACTGGTCTGGCAGGGGGTTGGAACCTAAAGCAGTAGAGTGGCAAATGAGAAAGTTGAGGCAAATATAGACATTATAGTGAGCAAGTCCAGCAGGCTAGACAGACAGAGGCATGATATGGAGCAAGGAAGGTCTGATAGGCTAAACTGTATTTATTTTAATGCAAAAAGCCTGACAGGTAAGACCGATGAACTCAGGGCATGGATAGGCACATGGGATTGTGATATTATAGCTGTTACAGAAATACGGTTAGGGATGTAGGGACGGGCAGAACTGACAGTTCAGTGTCCCAGGGTATAGATACTACAGGCATAATAGAGGCAATGGTAAGAGAAGTGGGGAAGTTGCATTTTTGATTAGGGAGAACATCATGGCAGTACTGAGAGTGGATATTCCTGGCGAACTTCCACTGAGGATACATGTGTAGAACTTAGAAATAGGATAGAAGGTGATCACTTTGATGGGATTGTACTGTAAACCCCCAACAGTCAGAGAGAATTAGAGCAGCAAATAGTTATGGAAATCGCAAATAGGTGTAGGAATTAATATGGTTGTTCTTGTAGGTGATTTTAATTTCCCTAATATTGACTTAGACTGCCATAGTGCTAAGGGATTTGATGTTTAAGTGTGTCCAGGAAAGTTTTCTCAAGCAATATGTAGATGGCCCTACTCAAGAGGGGGCAGCACTCAACCTCTTGAGAAATAAGGCTCGGCAAGTGGCTGAAGGGGAGCACTTTGGACCAGTGACCATAATCCTATTAGTTTTAAAACAGTTATTGAAAAAGATCAGACTGATTCACAAGTTAAAGTCCTAAATTGGGGCATAGCTAATTTTGATGGCATTGGACAAGAACTTGAAAAGGTTGATTGGGAGAGGCTATTAACAGGTAAAGGGACACTTGACAAGCAGGAGGTTTTTAAAAGACGGGGAGAGTTCAGGCCAACTGTTAGAGTGAAGGGAAAAGCTGGCAGGATTAGGGAACCCTGGATGACATGGGATATTTAGGCTCTGGTCAGGAAAAAGGAGGAATATTTCAGGTATAGGCAGCTGGGAACAAGTGAATAAGGGATATGGGAGTAAACTTAAGAAGGAAAGCAGGAGGGCAAAAAGATGACATGAGATATCCATGGCAGCTAAGATATAGAAGAATCCTAAGAGATTCCATAAGTATATTAAGAGCAAAAAGGTAACCAGGAAGAGAATAGATCCCCTTAAGGATCAGCGTGGCTGTCTATCTATAGAGCCACAGGAGATGGGAGAGGTCTTAAATGAATACTTCTCATCTGTACTTACCATGGAGAAGGTCATGGGGGTAGAGAACAGAGATGTCCTGAAATATATCAATGTTATGAAAGAGGAGGTGCTTGTGCTCTTGAGGCACATAAAAGTGGATAAATTCCCAGGGGCTGACCAAATTTATCCTAGGACATTACTGGAAGCAAGGGAAGAAATTGCTGGGGCCCTGGCAGAGATGTTGTACTTTCCTTAGCCACGGGTGAATTACCAGAAGACTGGAGAGTGGCTATTGTTGTGCCTTATTTTAAGAAGGGCTGCAAGGACAAATCAGGGAACTACAGGTCAGTGACCCTAACATTGGAAAGTTACTGGAGAGGATTCTAAGAGACAGGATCTATCTGCATTTGGAAAGGCAAGGACTGGTTAGGAATAGTCAACGTGGCTTTGTGCGTGCAAAATTGTGTCCCATGAATTTTTGAAGAGGTGACAAAGAAGATTAACCAGGGCAGGGCAGTAGCCATTGTCCACATGAAATTTAGCAAGGCTTTTGATAAGGTCCTGCATGGTACGCTGGTCCAGAAGGTGAGATCACTTGGCATCTAGGGTGAGCTAGCCAATTAGATACAAAATTGGCTTGGTGGAAGAAGCCAGAGGAGTGGAGGGTTGTATTCCAACTTGGAGGCCTGCGACCAGTGCTGTGTCACAAGATTTGGTGCTGGGTCCCCTGTCATTTGTCATACATATTAACGATTTTGATGAGAATGTAGTAAGTCTCTGGATGACAACAGAATTTTTGGGGTGGTGGACAGTGAAGTTTATCTAAGTTTACAATAGGATATAGATCGACTGGAAATGGGCAAAGGAATGGAAAATGGAATTTAACTCAGACAAGTGCAAAATGATGTATTTTGGGAAATTGAAATAGGGCAGAACACATACAGTGAATGACAATGCTGTGGAGGGTTGTAGAAGAGAAAGACCTGGGGGAACAAGTACATAGTTCCCTGAAAGTGGCAACACAGACAAGGTGGTGAAGAAGGCGTATGACACGCTTACCTTCATCGATGGAGCACTAAGTACAAGAGTTGGGACATCATGTTATAACTGTCTAGATGTTGGTAAGACTGCACCTGGAATATTGTATGCAGTTCTGGTCACCATACTATAGGAAGAATGTGATTAAAGTTGAGAGGGTGCAATAAAGATTTACCAGGATGTTGCCAGGACTGGTAGCTTGAGTTATAAGGAAAAACTGGATAGCCTAAAACTTAATTAAGGGTTAGAGCGGAAAGCTTTAAAGGGAACCTGAGGGCAGGTTTTCCACACAGAGGGTGGTGTGTACATGTAACGATTTGCTAAAGGGAGTGGTATAGGCGGGTTACAATGTTTAAAAGGCATTTAGACTGGTACATAAATATGAAAGGTTTAGAGGGATATGGGCCAAATGCAGACAAATGGGACAAGCTAAGAAAGGCACATTGGTCAGCATGGATGAGTTGAGCCAAAGGGCCTGTTTCTGTGCTGCATAACTCTATGACTCTATGTTTATCTTTACATATCTTTCAAAAAATATTAGATTCTAAACCAGGAAGAGTGTCTTCCCAAACTGGAATAAATAAAGAACAGCTAAATAATTTCAAGAACCATGAACAACAATGTATGATTATTTTTCCTGCATACCTTTAGTAACAAAAATGTATAAATTTATTGTTCACAATGTCATAACAATTTTTCACTATAATAGTCATACTTTGCTGTGTATACCCATATGTTACACAAAAACAACCCTCTGTTTTTATTCTACATGCTGTTTTGCTTTAAACATATCAACAAGGAAAAGATTAAATACTCACAGGAGGTCCCACACGACCAATTTCACCTGGAAGTCCAGATGGACCAGGAGGACCCTGCACCAAAACAACATAGTTTAAGTTGAAGAGGTATTTTCTACTCATTACGGAATATATCAAGGTAGGATTAACCAAATATAATGAAGAAGGCTCGGGTAGCAAAATGATCAGTACAGTGGGTGAGGTATCCTAACTCCCCCCACTCATTTCCTGCTCAGCTGCAGGCAACATACACCTGGCTGAAATGGAAGCATGACCAGGGTTGCCTACAACATTTGTCACTGAAACCAGTGGCTGAGAAGCAAGGACCTTGCAATTGCAGTTTTCTAATTGGATAGCTACTGCTGGTAAGGCTTACAGTGGTATTAGCAATTTTGCCCTTACCCTATTGATATGACATATTTCATAGCTGTGATTGGCTCGATTTCACTTTCTGAATTGGTTCTATCTTATTGCTTTAGAAATTTTAAGGTGTTTTAGTGGGATATGCACATGGTAAAACAGGGCCAAAGGGGAAAGACTCATTTTCTGATCTGTTGGGTCAGACTCTGGAGTATCTTGGCCAGTAAAGGGGTAAGATTTGGCCAGTATTCTTACTATTCAGTTATTCCTAAAGAAAATGAGTGGATAATTGTTATAGGCCAGGTTAGGAGTCAGATGTGCTGCCAAAATCTTCATACATATCATCTACTGTTCCAATGAATGCTCACATATTTAAGAAATGTCTCTTGAGCAAGTTACAAAGCCACTGTGTAATCACGGTCTGCAAGAGTCACTGGCAGATGGTTAAAAAAGAAAAGGCAAACAAGAGGGACTGATTATACAGTGGAAGGATAGGCTGATAGCACTGTGCAATGGAGCTCTAAATCCATTCTACAAAAATATACACAGGAGCTACAACACAGAAATGAACCATTGTGCTTCATCAGTCCATGGCAACCTTCACTCTCACACAAAAGGCACTGTCCCAGTTACTTTTCCATTCAAGTACCTTCCCTTACCCAATCCAATCCCAAATAGTGGCATGGATTCTGCTTCAATCATTAATCATGGGAGTGAATTAGACGGCCTCACATCTCTCTCTTGAGATGCTTCTCTTATCCTTTATCCTCAGTCTCCTAAAAATAATCATTTAACAATGGCCCCCTATTCCAAACCATGGAACTACTGACTCAAATCTGCTTCTGTCTACCCTGTCCACCCTTTCATAACTTTAAACACATCTATCATCTGTCCTATAATTCATGTTATAAGGGAGAAAAGGGTCTGCTTTGCAAAAGTTTCGTATCTTTATTTCCTCATCCTACGCAGCAGCCAGGTGAATCTGATTTGTACACACTTCAATCATCAATGTTCTTCCTGTAGTTTCTGAAAATAGTAATGTCACAGCATTGCAAAGAAGTGCAGGTAGGAAGTCTAAGTATGCATATATATTAGCAGCATTAGCAGCTAGGAGATGCTGTGAGAAATAGGGATTCTTCAAAGGCAAAGCAAGAAGAAAATATTTAAATAAATCTATAAACAGAATAAAGTAAATTGTCCTTTATAAAAGGGAAAAAAACATTTTTATTGAGTGGAAAATGCTCACATTTCAATAATTAACCAATAACTTGCCATATCCATTGCATAGTCTCTCTACTTACAGGTGGCCCCGGTTCTACCTCACCCTGCAAATAAAGAACAGCAAATACTTCAATGAAACAAATAATTTCAATTACTCTTTTACAGAGAATATATTTCCTATTTGCTTGCATTACAAATAAGGACACAAAAGCAAACTGAAACCAGTGAACAAAATCAAATATTTTACCAGCTGAAATGTATCACTCATTCTTCTTCTTCTGAAACTACAACTTCATTAGTAATTTTACTTTCCAAAAATCTTGAACAAGTCAGGGACACATAGCGCCATATCCATTTTATCCACCAAACCCTTTAGCCTTGGCTCTCTTCAGCCTCCACCTCCCCTCAAATCCCACTAACAATATTGTGGTTGAATGCAAAATTTTTCTCCTTTAGGCAATCCTAGAACTATAGTATCTTTGGCCACTCAATTCTCTCCATACTCTCTTCTACCTCTGTAGGCCAACTATGCACCTTTGTCATTATACAGTTGCAGTCCTACTGGTTATGAAGAGCTAAAAGTCTACCAAAACATTTTCTCATCTCCTATCCATATAGGTACTTCCATTTTGTCACAAGACTATGTCCTCAATCCTCTGTTATTTATCATTAATATGCTTTTCTTGGAATATTGTCTATAAACAAGACAGTCATGCTTTTACATGTATACCAATGACACTTAATACTACCAGTGTACCACCATTGTTAAAGCAGCTCTCACATGCTTGGTCATTATGGCGGTAACAGACTGCCTGCATGGTATTAAATTATGGTTCACCAAAACCTATTTACACTTTAACATCAGCAAACCTGAAGTAGACCAGTTACATGATTAACCGAGACTACAACGTCATCTCTTCTGATTACTTGCAGAAGTTGAATTGAGTAGTGCCAGTTGAACAGTGAAGTTCCACTGTGAATCAGGTTTCAATTTCAATGTTCAATGCATCATACTAACCACCTGCTTCCCACATTAAAATATTGGTCACACCCAGTTCTCCCTCATTCCTAAAATCCTAAACCACATCTTTATCACTTCCTAACTCAACTTTTCTAAATCTCTCTGTATCAGCCTGCCAAACTCCCCTCTGCAATTTTGTCCAAAATTCTTATCATAGTCCCCAAGTGTTCCAATCACTCTACCCTCACTCATGATCATGCTCTGCTCAATGTACTTAGTTCAAGTTTCTTTACATTTACCAATCTTTCCCCTGACCCACAACATCCTTACTCCAGAACCACCCTTAACCTTGTATGGCTTCACTTGGACTCCAACCTTCCAGCCCCATTATCAATGACAGCCATTAGACAAACCTTCAGTCTGTTATTTTTGTCCTAATCCCTATATATAACTAGATTTTTCCTCATATTTTACAACTACTTAATAGACAACATCATTCTTTATCAACCATAACCCCCTTGTTTATGTTCAGTGCTATTAAACCTCCCCACACCCATCTACCTCCTACATTCCACTACCAAAGCCCCACTTCACGCAGTGCCCAAGTTCATTTTCAGAATTTTGCAAGAATAACATTGCTATCAAAATTTAAATTGTTACTATATTTCATTATATTAAATAAACTACCACCTCAAGTACAAAAATCATGTCTTATGAAATATGATTATTCTCTCAAGCTAGATTTTACAGAAATATAGAATGCAATTTTCTACTCTTGACAGTTTTTTCAGAACAAATTAAATTCAATCTATTTAATGATTGCAACTATGTTGACTTACGGGAGATCCACGAGATCCAACTACTCCAGGTTCACCCTATGAAATAAAATCTAAATTAACTTATTTTTCAACAAAACAAAGAATTAATGTTGTAACTTTAATTGTACTCAAATCAAGATTGGCCATACTAAAAAGATAGCACTAATATTACATCTGCAGATATTGAAGTTGGTTTTTAATTGCATTGTAAACCAAGGGAACAAATAGTCCCTGACTCAAAGAAATGGAAAAGAGGATAGAATTCCATACAATGTTTCTTTGCACACTTTTTATTCCCTGGAGATATCTAGAGACTGCTCATTGTATCAGAGAAAGATATGCTAAACTCAGATGGGTAATTGGTTCTCCCGGATAGGAAGTCACTTTAAGCAGTATCCAGAAAATGTGCCTTATGTCCTATGCCACACAACATTGAAATCGAAGGATGAAAGAGGCAGACAGCATAAGTGCAGTGCATGTGTATCCGAAGACTCCCCAAGTTTACAGACAGCAAATCTGCCAGTATGCTCTGCCACTCAACACTGCACAGAATCCAATGGCTGGAGCACAAACTTGCTAAGATTAAAGTGGGAAAATATGCTCAAAGCAGGGTAAGACCTGACGCAGGATCGTGAGCCAGTTCATTCCAATGGCTAACAGGTAATTATTAGCTAAATTATATCTTTTATATTTATTTTTCATTATTTAAAACACATTGTAGGTCATTTTTTTAAACTACTAATTTCAAAAATGTTTATCATTTATTTCAGTTTTAATAGATTTTTAAAGCTTTTGTAGCTTTTATAGGCAATCAGAGATACTGAAAAAAACCTTGACAGATGGCAAAAGTGGGGGGGCATGGCATTGTTGTCATTTTTATGGACAGTGCTCGTCCTGGCCCGCCACATGAAACAATTAATTGTCATCAGGCCCTGGTGGCACACAGAGCCTTTCCAATCTGGTCCAGGACACAGCAGGTTTGGCCTTGCTGTGTCCAAATATGATAATTGGGTATCTAACTCTCTACTCAGGAACCCAAAGCCATTCATCTCCTTGCATTGATTTTGGGTGTTACCTCAATTTCTGTAAAGAAAATCACAAATTTGAAACATTAACTCTATTTCTCTCTCCACATATGCTGCTGAACCTGCTGGGTATTTCTTGTATTTTCTGTTTATATTTCACATTTTCAGCATCCACATAACTTTACTTTTACTTAAGAGATGTGAAGGGTACTGAGTTAGATAGCAAATTCTTAATCAAGTGTTCCCCTCATACTTGAGAATTCTAACAGGTGAACTCTCCAAGAACTCATAAGGTGCTTCTACAATTATGTGTAATTGTTATTAATAATAGGTGCTGTTACATAAGTAGTGAGTTTGAACCATATTATTTTCAGGATACAAATGGAAACCTAGTAAACACATTTATTACCTAAGACCTTTTCTTCTTCAGGAAGAGTTGG
The DNA here is from genome assembly GCF_009764475.1 of Pristis pectinata. NCBI lineage: Eukaryota > Metazoa > Chordata > Chondrichthyes > Rhinopristiformes > Pristidae > Pristis > Pristis pectinata. The sequence continues at coordinate 20,015,401 of NC_067414.1, forward strand.
ATAGATTTATAACATCTAAAAGTTATGAACTATTTAATATGAAACTATAGCCCCTCCCTCTAGTTGCTCGACATTCATATAGAGAATTCTGGCCAAAGGTTTCAGCTACCACCTCACCCAATAAAAATCTTGGTCCCAAAGCACCACTCTAACAGGATTACACTTGCACCTCACTTAGCCCTCAGGATGCATTCCCAGGAATGAGATTGCTAGTGGAATCAGTGCTAAAATGTGTCATTATAGTATTTTATATAGAGAGAAATGCATCTCTGACAGACCTGCTGTGCCAGGAACCTAACCCAAACTCCTAGCTTCCACACTGCTGCATGCTGCCATCCTGAGAATCTGGTTAAAAACCTGTCCTCCCTGGAAAACCTGGTAGAGGGCAGCAGCAATGAAATGGTTAAAGTGGCCTCGTCACTACATGACTCGATATAGAGTGAGCCACAGGAGCTGCCTAGGAGGGCTGGTGTTGGGTAGGCTGGGGCTAGTGGTGCAGCTGCCCAACACGATTTTGTGGTGCACCTAGGCCACTGAAGAAGGTCATCGCTAGGGAATGGCAGCACCTTATCCATAGAGCACCCCATCCTATGGTCTCTCTCATTATCTTTTATTCAGACAATTAGGGAGCTCCTGTTTCCCCTTCTCTTTTCTTGACTACAGAGCTGACTTCAGCCCAGAGACTTCTCGATAGTAACAAGCTTAATGACAAATGGCCACCATTAAGCTTGTTGCCACAGAGAAATCTCTGGGCAGGGGAGAACATAGTTTCATTTCTGCAGGAGCACCAGGTTCTAGCACAGCAGCACACAGTCTGAGCAGATGTCTTCTTAAAGTTTGGACTCCCAACCCAGGAATGCCATAACGAACCCGCACTCTGTGAGGTAGCACTGAGTGGGGTACCAGCATACAGCAGAGTCCTTGTGTACTTCTGTAAGAGCGGTGTAAATCTAATGCACTATTGTAACAGAACACAGACCTACATAAAATAAACAAAATAGAAAGATCTTTCAGTTTCTTTTTGAACTTACCCTGGCAAAACAAAATGAGCAGATGGGGAACACTTATAGTGCTCAGCCTGATTCTGCACTGTTTACCGCTTACTGCATGTTCCAGTAAGGAGGAAGGCCAAGGAATGCAAGGTAAGGGAACCCTGGATGATGAGAGAGGTTATGATTTTTTTTGAAAAGAAAGAGGAAGAATATGTAAGGCTTAGGAAGCTAAAATCAGACAGAGCCCTTGAGGAATATTAAGATAGCAGGAAAGAGCTCAAGCAGTGGATTAGGAATGCCAAAAGGGGCCATGAAAGGTCTTTGCCAAGTAGAATGAAAGAGAACCCCAAAGCATTTCTTCTGCTACTCAAGGATAAAGGAGGGAATTTATGCTTGGAGTCAGAGGATGTGGGTGAGGTATTAAATGAGTGCTTTGTATCGGTATTCACGAAGGAGAAGGACATGGAGGATAGTGAGAGCAATGTGCGAGGGCATTCTGAGATCTGGAAGGAGGTGGTGCTGGGTCTTTTGAAGAGCATCAAGGTGGATAAGTCCCCAGGGCCTGATGGGATATATCCCAGGTTTTGAAAGAGGCAAGAGAGGAGATTGCTGGCACCTTGATAAAGATCTTTGTATCTTCACTAGCAACATTCGAGGTCCTGGAGGACTGGAGAGTTACCAATGTTGTTCCTTTGTTCAAGAAGGGAATTAGGGATAATTCAGGAAGTCATAGGCCAGTGACCCTTACATCAGTGGTAGGGAAACTACTGGAGAGGATTCTTAGCGATAGGATATACACATCTGGAAAAACATGGCCTGATTAGGGATGGTCAGCATGGCTCTCTTCAGGGCAGGTCATGTTTTACAAGCTTGATCGAGTTTTTTGAGGAGGTGATGAAGGTGACTGATGAGGATAGGGCAGTGGATGTTGTCTGCATGCACTTTGGTAAGGCTTTTGACAAGATCCCTCATGGTAGGCTGATCCAGAAGATTCAGATGCATGGAATCCACAGTGACTTGGTAGTTTGGATTCAGAATTGTCTTGCCCATAGAAGACAGAAGGTAGTTGTGGAAACTGTTATTCTGGCTGGAAGTTCGTGACCAGTGGTGTTCTGCAGGGATCGGTGCTGGGACCTCTGTTGTTTGTGATATATATAAATAACTTGGATGAAAATGTAGATGGTGGGTTAGTAAGTTTGCAGATGACACAAAGATTGATGGAGAGGTGGACAGTATGGAGGGCTATCAAAGGATACAGCAGGATATAGACCAGTTACAGTTAAGGACGGTGAAATGGGAGATCAAGTTTAATTCAGTAAGTATATCTCATGTTGTGAGATTATCTGCCTCCACCCTCAGGCAGCACATTCCAGATCCCATCCACTCTCAGTTTGAAAAATTTCCCCTCAAATCCTCTCTAAACCTCTTACTTTTCACCTTAAACCTATGACCTCTTCTATTAGACATGGGAAAAAGATCTTTACTATCTACCCCATCTATGTTTGAATTTACTCTACCAGCGTCACTTATTTACCACTCTGGGCACTTCCCATCATGTATTTCTCATTGGGAGCACAAGAATGGTGAATTTATCCATAAATTTATTTTGGCCTTTGAAAAGTGTCTATATATGGTCCTACATTTGTGCTATAGATGCTATGTGGGTGATGCTGCTGCAAGTAAACTTTTCATTGCACTTATGCATACATGTACTTGTGCATATGACAATAAATTCAACTTTGACAGTCCCTAAATATGTACTATATTAAATATGTAATAGGAGTTGGGACTTGGAGCAAGAGAGGAGTCAGGACTTGGAGCGAAAGCAGGAGACTTTAAAAGAGGCAAGCCTTGTTTATTGGCTAACTGGCTAATTAACAGCAGCCAATAAAAAAGCAAGGTCGAGCAGAGTGGCTATTGTTAGAGTGGGGAGCTGAGGCTTTGGTGAGGAGGAGCAGGTAAGATATTATTTTCCTCTTCATCCTTAGCACTTAATTTAGTAATAGGTAGGATGGCAGTTAGGACAGTGGAATGCTCTTCTTGCAAGATGTGGGAAGTCAGGGAACCTCACAGTCTCCCTGATGACTACAAATGTAGGAAGTGCACCCAGCTGCAGCTCCTGACAAACCAGGTCAAGGAACTGGAGCTAGATTTGGATGTACTCAGGATCATCTAGGATCATTTTACTGAGGTGGTCACACCTAAGCTACAGGTTTCAGATAAATAGGTGATGACCAGTAAAAGTAAGGGGAGTGGGCAGACTGAGCAAGGTTCCTTTGTGAACATTCCCCTCACTAACAGGTATACTATCTTGGATACTGTTGGGGGGATGACCTTTCAAGGGCTAGCAGCAGCAGTCAGGTCTCTGGCATTGTGACTGGCTCAGAGGGAAAGGGTGCAGTCAGACAAGGCAATAGTGGTAGGAGACTCAATAGTGAGGGGGAAAGACAGGATATTCTGCGTCTGCAGAAGAGACGCTAGGATAGTGTGTTGCCTCCCAGGTGCCACTGTCAAGCATGTCTCTAAGTGGTTGCAGAACATCCTCAAGGGGGAGGGTGAGCAGCTAGAGGTAGTTGTACATGTTGGTAAAAATGAAATAGGTAGAACTAGGGATGTGGTCCTGCAGGATGAGTATAGGGAGTTAAGTAAGAAGTTAAGAAGCAGGACTTCAAGGGTAGTGATCTCCAGATTACTTCTGGTACCATGTGCAAGTGAGGTCAGAAATAGAAAGATAGGCCAGATGAATGTGTGGCTGAGGAGCTGGTGCAGGGGAAAGGGATTCGGTTTCTTGGATCATTGAGATCTCTTTTGGGGCAGGGGTGACTTGAACCAGAGAGGGACCAATATCCTTGCAGGGAAATTTGCTAGTGCTACATGGGAGTGTTTAAACTAGATTGGCGGGGGAGGGACTCTAAGCAGAAGCAAGTCATGGCATAAAGCAGTAGCCAGAGAGAGCAAGTTTAGTAATCAGGATAGGCAGGGATACAGTAAAGGGAGGGTAAGAATACACAGTTAAAGTGCATTTATTTTAATCCATGAAGCTTAAAAGGTAAGGCAGACAAACTCTGAGCGTGGATTGGTTCTGGGGAATGGGATATTATAGCCATAACAGAAACGTGGCTGAGAAAAGGGCAGGACTGGCAGCTCAGTGATTCAGGATACAGATGCTACTGGTAAGCAAGGAAGGGGTGTTGCCTTTTTGATAAGGGAGGACCTAACAGCAGTGCTTGGAGACGACATTCTTGGGGGATCATCCAGTAAGGCCATATGGGTAGAACTTAGAAACAAGAAGGGGCGGGTGACTCTAGTGAGGCTGTACTTTAGACACTTCAATGGTAAGTGGGAATCTGAGGAGCAGGTGTGTAGAAAAATTGCTCATAGTTGTAAGAATAACAGGGTTGTATTGGTGGAAAATTTTAATTTCCCCAGTATTGACTGGGCCACTCAGTGTTAAGGGCCTGGATGGGGTGGAACTTGTGAAATGTGTCCTGCAAAGTTTCCTGAGGTAACATATAGCTGGCTGTACTCGGGAGGATGCAATACTGGACGTCCTCTTAGGAACGAGGCAGGATGAGTAACCAAAGTGACAGTCAGAAAACACTTTGGCTCTAGTGACAATAATTACTTTAGTTTTAAAATTGTGACTGAAAAGGATGGGACAAGTCCACAGGTTTGGGTCCTAAACTGGAGCAGGGCTAACTTTGGAGGAGTTAGGCAGGATCTAGCAGAGGTTGATTGGGTGAGCTTGTTAGAAAGGAAAGGACTGAATAGCAAGTGGGAGGTTTTTAAGAGTGTGATAAAGAGTCCAAGGGAAGCATATTCATGTTGGGGTGAAGGGTAAACCTGGCAAGTTTAGGGAACCCTGGCTGATAAGAGATATTGAGGCTCTGGTCAGGAAAAAGAAGGAAGCATACATTGGGTTTAGGAAGTCAGGGATGAGTGAATCCCTTGATGACCATAAAAAGATTAAGAATACACTTAAGAGGGATATCAGGAGGGCAAAGAGGGTATGAGATGGATCTGGCAGGTAAGGCTAAGGAAAATCCCAAGAGGTTTTATAGCCATATGAAGAGTAAAAGAGTGGCTAGAGAGAGATTAGGTCCCCTTCGAGCCACAGGAGATGGGTAGGATTTTTAATGAATAGTTCTCCTCAGCATTTACTAGGGCTTGACCGAGTGCATCCTCGGACTTTGTGGGAGGATAGAGAAGAAATTGCAGAGGCTCTTGCAAAGACATTTGCTTCATTGTTAGGCACTGGTTAAGTTTGCAAAGACTGGAAGGTGGCTAATGTCATCCTGTTTAAGAAGGGTAGCAAAGACAAGCCAAGCTGGTCAGCCTAACATCAGTAGTGGGGAAATTACTGGAGGGAATTCTGAGGGACTGGATCTACCAGGATTTGAAAAGTGTCTGATTAGGAGGTGTCAGCAGGGTAAGTCATGTTTGATGAATCTTTGAGTTTTTTGAAGAGGTAACCAAAAGGGTAGATGAAGGTAGAGCAGTGGATGTTGCCTATTTGGACTTCAGCAATGCCTTTGACAAGGTACTGCATGGTAGGCTGGCCTGGAAGGTTAGGTGCCATGGAATCCAGAGATCCAGTGAAAACAGTGGTGGTTGAATGTTGTTTCTTGGAATGGAGGCTGATGACAAGTGGTGTGCCACAAGGGTCTGTGTTGGAAACCTTGTTACGTTATTTATATAAATGATTTGGATGCAAATGCGCAAGGCTTGATTAGTAAGTTTGCAGATGAAATGGAATTAGGTGTTGTTGATAGTGAAGAAGCTTACAGGGGGATCTTGATCAGTTAGGGAAGTGGGCCAAGGAGTGGCAAATGGATTTCAATACCGTTAAGTGTGATGTGATGCATTTTGGAAAGTCAAACCAGCATAGGACTTGTACTATGAACAACAGGGCACTAGGGAGTGCAATGGAACAGGGAATAGGAGTACTAGTGCATAGTTTGTTGAAAGCAGTGTCATAACTAGACAGTGGTGAAAAAGGCACTTAGCATGCTGGCCTTCATTAGTCAGGGCATTGAGTATAGACGTTGGGAGATAATATTGCAGTTGTGCAGTCGTTGGTGAGGCCACACTTAGACTACTGTATGCAGTTTTAGTCACCTTGTTATAAAAGATGTGGTTAAACTGGAAAGAGCACAGAAGATTTGAGTATATTGCCAGGAATAGAGGAGCTGAGTTATAGGGAGAGGTTGGCCAGGCTAGGTCTTTATTCCTTGGAACGTAGGAAAATAAGGGACAACCTTGCAGAAGTGTTTAAAATTATGAGAGGCATAGATAAGGTGGATGGTAACAGTCTTTTCCCCAGGGTAGGGAGCCCAAAACTAGAGGGCATTGGTTTAGGGTGAGAGGGGAAAGATTCAAAAGGGACCTGAGGGGCAACTTTTTCATGCAAAGGGTGGTGAGTATATGGAACAAGCTGCCAGAGGAAGTGGTTGATGCAGGAACAATAGTATCATTTAAGAAGGGCCTGTATCCATGCTGTATTGCTCCATAATTGGCTTATTAAATGTCAGTTCCTCACATCTGCCTTTATACTGCTTCATCCTGTGTAAATGTCTGTTGCACAACAAAGGTGATTTCCTGACATATAAAGGTGAGTGTTGCAGACCTTACCTTTGGTCCAGGTGGCCCAGGTGATCCTGGAGATCCCAGTTGTCCTGTTGCTCCCTGTATAAGTGCAAAGACATCAAAGCAGTGTTAGTATATTCCCATTGAAACTTACTCAAGTGACTGAAGTTTAGATGTTTTTTAACCTCAGTAGATATTCTTTACTGCACAAAGTAGAAAGTTATTAATATCTCAAGATTGAACAAGCTATCTTTTTGACTTCTCCTGCAATGTTACTGTATACGCTTAAAATTGTGGCCTAAATGTCCACCCCAACTTTAAAGTTTAAAATTCTTATCTGTGCTTTCAAATCCCTCCATGGTCCTGTCACAGATGGGGAGGAACTACTTCCAGGCCTTGAAGAATCCTAAAACTCTGTGCTCCTCCAGTTTTTAATTGCCCCACCATTTCCTTTTTTAATGAGCTCCCCTATTCATCCAGAGTGATATCTGTACAGTTCTGTAGTATACTTTTTTGAGAAAAGACATCAAGCATTTGAAAGTTTTTGAACTGTGTGAAGGTGGGATGTCCTATAGGCAGCCTATTCTGCTGTTTGCATATTTCTGAAGGGGTTGCTAATTAGTAAACACTTTGGAGCAGTTTCTCACCTCAAATCCAGATATACCAAATCCAGCTGGATAACCCTCTCCCTTGACTACAGCTGTGACTAAGATCTGCTCCATCCATCCTGGAATAAGCAACATGCTGTTGTGCAGACAATACATGGGCCCATTGTGTTTATTCAGCCAGAAACACAAACTTGTGTTCTATTTACCTCATTACTTCCTACAGGGGTTATCACCATCTTCACCCAGAACTGCATTGGAAGATGCAGAAAACTACATGGATTTTACAATGTCAGATCAAATTTCTGTGGTATTTACACCAAATGTAGATCAAAATAAGAATCCCCCAGAAACCATTTCCCTTTAGGCTTTCTAATAACTGTATGCATAAATAAAAGTGTGAACTGGATGGATATAGCAGTGGGGCATCAGCAACTGCTTCAGTCATTGGCATCCCCAGTTACTTGCACCTGAGGTGCAACTGGACAGGCGTTCCATATTTCAAACACCACAAGTGTACTGCCTGCCTCTCCATTTGGAGACTTGGCACAGGGAGTGAGGATGGCCAGCAGCCATAGGCCCAATCAAGGCTTGAGCTGTGGCAAGATGGTGGGGTAGTATGTAAGGCAGCTTGATGGTGGCGAGTGGTTGGGAGCAGCATTACTGGAGTTCATTGAAGTTGCTTGGTTTGATGGAGCTAGGGTAGAAAAGTCAGTGTTCAGCAGTGCTATTTCAGGGAGGTTTCATTGGGCACAGTTAGAGACATCAGGATCATATAGTGACAGGTGGTCACAAGAGGAAGATCAGAGAATGGGCCAGAGCTATGGGGTAAATACAGGTTCAAGGTCAGGTTTTGATACAGAGTGGAGGAGCTGAGCCATGTGATGAGTAACTGACCTTCCTAACAGGAGTTCCAGTCTAGCACCATTCTGAAATGCAGTTTTGGGGAATTTCTTGAGAAAGCAAATTACATCACAAATCTGCAAGACATCCTTTTGCTCTTGTAGCATGATATTGTTATTTCAAATCGTGGTTAAGTTATCTGATAAGGTCTATTTCCTCTAAACCTTCCCCACAGCTGAAGTAAGCCTTTTTCATTTTCCTATTTCCCAGGTCCAGGGGATCAATTTATAAGATAAGAAAATCTTAATTAGACACATGTACATCGAAACACAGTGAAATGCATCTTTTGTGCAGAGTGTTCTGGGGGCTGCCCACAAATATCTCCACACTTCCAGTGCCAACATAGCATGCCCACAACTTCCTAACCTGTATGTCTTTGGAATGTGGGGGGAAACTGGAGCACCCGGAGGAAACCCATGCAAACATGGGGAAAACGTACAAACTCTTTACAGACAGTGGCTGGAACTGAACCCCGGTTGCTGGCGCTGTAATGGCGTTATGCTAACTGTTACACTACACTAAATTAGTTTGATGGGTATTATATGATAGAGTTAACAGGTCAGCAGTTCTAGACATGCACCTACCAGTCATTCATAATGTTCTGAGGGAACAGCCTCTCCTAACATTAGAAGTTGCATGAAGTTCCAAGTTGGTGCAACAGAACCCTGGGCATACTGAAATGCAATTTTTGTACAAGCCCAGCATCATAATACAAACAGTAAAGTGATTCATCAGAAGTAGACTCTCCAGCCCTATGCCACAATCTGCCCTCATTCCTACCTCTGGCACCAATGATATCCCATTCCAATACCCAGTCATCCTCCCCTCCTGTCACTCACCCTGTTCCTTCCCTTTTCCCCCTCCCCTAGCTGTCCCCTTCCCAAAATTCTAAGCTGTTCTCTCTCCTCGCTCTCCATTGGCTCCAGGTATGGTCTCATCAAGGCTCTATATAACTATAAGAAGACAACTTTTCTCTTCTAGTCAAATCCTATTGCAATAAAGGCAAACATACCATTTGTCTTCCCAACTGCCTACTGCACTTGCATGTTAGTTTTCAGTGACCTATATACAAGAACACCCATGTCCCCTTGAGTATCAGCATTTTCCATCTCACCACTTTAAAAATGCACTGCATTTCTGCCTTTTTAACTCTGTCAACAATCATAAATCCAGCAATGGTGCAGCAACTGATAGTAAGTTCTCAGTTTTCCCTGCAGCATAGCTGACATACAAGTGCTTTAGTGGAAGTTAGACTGCTGCCATCAGGGCTTTGGATCCTAGTTTTGGAAGGGGCTTTCAGAGTGTCATGGTAGTCTAGCAATGTCTTTCAGCAACATCTGCCTCAGAGTGTTGATGCACATGCATTAGAGAAGAGGGAGCAGCTCTGTGTATGAATCTGCTATCTTCTTTCAGGATGACAGCATCTGTAATTCTAATAATGCCCATGCTGATGCCCATCATCCAGCTAGCCTAGATTACTGGCAAGATGGTAAGGCTTGAAACCAGGCCATACAGGCCCAGGAAGTTCCTGTACTGCAAACATCCAAAGTTTTGCTGCAGTCAATGAGTATGCATTTGTCATTGCTGTGAGACAGATAAAAAAGTGCTGAAAACATAAGCTGAGAAATCCACAAGGATGAAGTGTTAACAATTTAAAGATTTTTGCCACTGTTTAGTATGCTCATTTGGTTCCTTCCTGTTTTTCTGATTTGTAATGCAATAGACAGCAAAGGAATGGTAAAATGGGAACATTTTCACCATGTGGGGATCTGACTTCCTTTATTCCCGATCACTCAAGGGCTATGTGAGCAGGGAGGATGTCAGCATTTATTGAAGGTGGCAAGAAGCCATCCTCTTGATTCACTGCACAGCTTGTGGTCAAGGAATTACCCCGGTCATAGAGTTATACAGCATGGACACAGGCCCTTTGGCCCAACTTGTCCATGCCAACTGTGTTGCCCAGCAAGCTAGTCCCATCTGCCTGCATTTGACCCATTGCCCTCTAAACCCCTCTCATCCATGTACTTACCTAGATAGCTTTTAAATGTTGCTAATGTGCCTGCTTCAACCACTATTTCTGGCAGCTCATTACAAATACACACCACACTTTGTGTGAAGAAGCTGCCCCTGATGTCCCTTTTAAATCTCTCACCTCTGATCTTAAACCTATGCCCTTTTTGTTTTTTAGCACCCCCTCTCTGGGGAAAAAAACTGTGCTTTCACCCTGCCTATGCACCACATGATCTTGTATACCTCTATCAGGTCACCCCTCAATCTCCTATGTTCCAGGGAATAAAGTCCTAGTGTACACAACCTCTCCTTGTAACTCAGGCCTCCAAGTCCAGGCAACATCCTGGTAAATGTCTTCTGCACTCTTTCTAGTTTAACAACATACTTCCTATAATAGGGTGACCAAAACTGTACACAATACAAGTGCAGCCTCACCAACATCTTTTATAACATCTCAGCTCCTATATTCAGTACCCTGACTGATGAAGGCCAGCATGCCAAATGCCGCCTTCACCACCCTATCTACCTGTGACACCACTTTCAGCACTTGCATATGTACTTTCACTCCTAAGTCCTTCTGTTCCATAACACTCCCCAGGGCCCTACCATTCACTGTACAAGTCCTACCCTGGTTTGATCTAAAATGCAATACATCACATTTATCTGCACTGAAAGCCATTTACCAGTCCTCAACCCACATACCTAGCTGACCAAAATCCCCCTGTAATTTTTCATAACCTTCTACACTATCTACACCACCTATTTTAATATCATTTGCAAACTTACTAACCATGCCTTGTACATTCACATCCAAATCGTTAATATAAATTACAAACAACAAAGGTCCCAGCACTGAGCCCTGTGGCACACCACTAGACATTGGCCTCCAGTCTGAGAAACAACCCTCTACCATCACCCTCTGCTTCCTACCACTGAGCCAATTGTGACTCTAATCTGCTATCTCCACCAGATCCCATGCTATCTAACCTCCCAGACTAGCCTGCCATTCAGGGACCTTATCAAAAGCCTTGCTCAAGTCCATACAGACAACATTCACTGCACTACCCTCATCTACCCTCTTGATTACCTCCTCAAAGACCTCCAAGAGATTTGTCGGACACTACTTCGACAAAGCTGTGCTGACTGTCCCAAATCAGACCCTGCCTCTCCAAATGTTGGTAGATCCGGTCCCTCAGAATCCCCTCTGGCAATTTACCCACCACTGATGTCAGACTCACCAGCCTGTAGTTTCCTGGCTTGTTTTTGCTAACCTCTTTAAACAATGGTACCCCATTAGCCACTCTCCAGTCCTCCAGAACCTCACCTGTGGCCAGAGATGAAGCAAAAATCTCTGCAAGGGCCTCTGAAATTTCTTTTCTAGCTTCCCACAAGGTCTGAGAATGCAACAGGTCAGGCCCTGGGGATGTATCCACCTTAATGGTCTCCAATACCTCCTCTCTGCTAATTCATATGTGGTCCAAGACAACACCACTCATTACCCCCATTTCCTTAACTTGCATCATTTTCCCCATGATAAAAACTGAAGGGAAATATTCATTAAAAATCTCAACCATTTCCTTCAGTTCCACACACAGATGGCCATGCTAATCTTTAAGGGGATCTATTTTCTCCCTAGCCACCATTTTACTCTTAATATACCTAAAGAATCTCTTGGAATTTTGTTTCACCTTGCCTGCCAGATCCTTCTCCTATCCTCTTCTGTTCTCTTAACTGCACTCCTACACTTGCAGTCATCAAGAGATTCACTGGTTCCCAATTGCTCATGTGCCATGTATGCCTCCCTCTTTTTAAATAGAGCCTCAATATCTTTCATCCACCAGTGTTCCCTAAACCTGCCAGCCTTGCCCTTCACCCTAACAGGAATATGTGAGCCCTGAATTTTTGACATCACACTTTTAAAGGTGTCCCACTTGGCAGATGCTCCTTTCCTTACAATCTCGCCCAGTCAACCACTGCAAGATCCCACCTAATGACTCAAATTTGCTCTGCCCCAGATCAGGATCTTAACCCATGAACCCACTGTATCCTTCTCCATAACTATTTTAAAGCTAATAGAATTATGGTCACTGTACCCAGAGTGCTTGCTGACAGACACTTCTGCCACATGCTCTACCTCATTTCCCAGGAGGTGGTCCAATGTTGCACCCTCTCTAGTAGGTTCCTCTATATATTGATCTTGGAAGCTTTGGGTTGGACACATTTCACAAATTCCACTCTGTCCAAACCTTTCACACTACGGTTGGCCCAGTTAATATTAGGGGTGTTAAAGTTTCTCTAATATTACCCTATTATGTTTACAACTAGCTGCAATATCTCTACATATCTGCTCCTTCAATTCCCACTGACTACTGGGGGGCCTATCATACAATTCTGTCAGAATGACTATCCCCTTTCTATTTCTAAGTTCTACTCATACAGCCTCACTGGATGATTCCCCAAGAATATCCTTTCTAAGGATCATTGTTATGTCCTCTTTTATCAAGTGTTGAGTAAAACAAAAGAGCTGATCATTGACTTCGGCAGGGGGGGGGGGGGGGGGGTTGGTGGTGGGGGGGGTGGGGGGTGATACACATCCTCCTGTTTACATTAATAGCACTGAGGTATTCAACTTCTGAGCTGAGGTTGAGAGCTTTAAATTCCTAAGAGCGAACATCACCAATAGCTTGTCCTGGTACAACCACAAATGCCATAGCCAAGAATGCACATTAGTGCCTCAGGAGGCTAAATAACTTCAGCATATCCCTGTTGACTCTCACTAATGTTGTTGATGCACCATAGAAAGCATCCTATCCGAATGTATCATGCTTTGGTATGGCAACTGCTCTGCCCGAGACTGCAAGAAACTGTGCAGAGTTGTGGATATCACTTAGCACATCACAAAACCTCTCCTCCATGGACTCAGTCTACACTTCTCACTACCTCAGTAAAGCAGCCAAAATAATTAAAGACCCCTCCCACCCTGGACATTCTCTCTTCTCCCCCCTCCCATTAGGCAGAAGATACCAAAGCCTGAAAGCATGTAACACCAAGCTCAAGGGCAGCTTCTATCCTGCTGTTATAAGGTTATTGATTTGACCTCTTGTACGATAAGATGGACTCTTGACCTCAATCTAGCTTGTATGGCCTTGCACCTTATTGTTTACCTGCACTGCACTTCTTCTGGAACTGTAACACTTTATTCTACATTCTGTTATTGCTTTTCCCCTGTACTACCTCGATGTACTGTGTGATGAAATGATCTGCATAGATAGCATGCAAAACAAAGTTTTTCCCTGTACCTGGGTACATGTAACAATAATAAACCAATTTACCATTTTAAATGGGCAGCTCCACACAGTGAATAAGCAACTACAGGGGCATGGGGATAGATGTTTTCTAATTAGGATGCTGCTTGACTTGGAGTCTACATTGCAGATATTAGAAACCAAGGAAATGCTGTGCTTGACCTTCTATATATTGAAAGTTTAAGCTTTTGAGAATATAGAACAGTACAGCACAGGAACAGGCCCTTTGGCCCATGATATTGTGCCAAACTAATTAAATGGCTAACTAAACTAATCCTTTCTACCCACACAATGTCCATATCCCTCCATTCTCTTCACATTCGTGCCCCTATCCAAGAGCTCTTAAATGCCTCTATCATACTTGCCTCCACCACCCCTAGCAGCACACTGCAGGCACTGTGTAAAAAAAAACTTGTCTAGCACATCTCCTTTGAACTTATCCCTTCTCACTTTAAATGTATGCCCTCTAGTATTAGACACTTCAATCCTGGGAAAAGATCTTTTTCCCAGGATTGAAGTGTCTAATACTAGAGGGCTGTCTTTTTCCATGCCTCCCAAACTTCTATCAAATCTCCCCTCAGCCTCTGCCACTCCAGAGAAAACAACCCAAGTTTGTCCAGCCTCCCCTTTTGGCACATGCCCTCTAATCCAGGCAGTATCCTGGCAAACCTCTTCTGCACCTTCTCCAAAGCCACCCCATCCTTGCTATAATGGGGCAACCAGAATTGAATGCAAGACTACTGATGCGGCCAAACCAGAGTTTGATAAAGCTGCAACATAACTTTCTGACTCTTGAACTCAATGCCTCCACTAGTAAAGGCAAGCATACCATAAACTTTCTTTATCACCCTATCAACATGTGTAGCCACTTTCAGGGAGCTATAGATGTGGACTCTTTTCTATGAACTTCTGAAGAAGCATTGTCATCTGCCTTGTAGGTGGAGCACAATGTACCATTGATGGAGCACAGTGAATATTCAGGGAAGTTGATGGACCCTGCAGCTCTCAGTGCTAACAAGTTAAAGCTACTCCTTTAAAGCTGCACTCAAGTAGGCATGATTTAAAAAAGCAGGTTGTCATAGATCACGAGTCAATCCATCCATCAGGCACAGTGATTGAGATATGGCAAGCATAACCAACCATCTCAGAATGAATCTTCTGAGCTTCCAAATGCATAGTATTGACCATGAGAATCTCTGGACAAATTCAAAGAGTGATAAGCCATGTCATGTCTCTATTGTCCATCTCTCCATCAACTTTGGGAAAGCTTGTAATCTGTCTCTATGCTGCTGCTGATGTCTGCTGAAAGAGGAAATTAATTTCCCAATTTATTACAAGAGATTTTCCATCACATCACTAATACAATTATATGCTGCAAACTAATCTGTGGCAAATATCAACTGTCAGTAAGAATAAAGCCTTCTAGAGCAATTGTCGACAGTTGTACAGGCATTGATGCAGGGTTGGTGCTCTGCCTATAACAAGTGTCAGGCATCAGCGGCAGCTTCTTTTGAAAATCTTATCCTCCAGTTTTCTTGATGCTGGGAGTGTTGACTTCAGAACATCACTCGTAGAATACACTTGGAAGAGGTCCTCCTGACCAGAGCCCTCTGAACCTCATTCTTTGTCCTCCACCAACATGGAGGCACTGCATTCAGGCTGAAGTCTCCTTCTCCTGGTGGCACAGGATGCAAAGCAGGACCTTACCTAAAACACCAACACTGCTCCAAAAATTGTTGAAGCATTCACTTCAGATATTGGGAAAAATTATATAATTGGAGTATTTCTAAAAGGAGCTCTCTAAAAGGAAATCCTGCAAGCAATTAAGGATCCCATTAAAGGATCACAAGCTCCTTCTGTTCAAATCTGACTTACAATATAGAGGCAACATAATATGATAGTTGAATTTTTGACAGCCCAATGGGGCAGGCCAGACAACAAATAAACTCTGCACAAGAACTGATTTCACTGCTGTGCTCTCTACATGCTTCAGGCATGCACAAAACACAGTTCAATGTTACATGTTGCAGTAGGTGCATAATAATGCTTATAAACTGCAAGTGAATGGAAGCACAAATAAAGAACCTCAGTTCCAAACAAACATGTACCACACAATGTCTAGATTACTATATGATGATTCTCTCAATTATTTTTTTTTCCCTCAGACTTGGCCTGGTCAGTGATAAAGACATCTTATAAATGGGTAGCTTTTGTCACCAACAATTTGTCCTGGTCCAGATACATGGTGAGCTCAAAAATTTCTACCCCGTTTAAAGACTCATGAATGGACCTCTTATATGATAAACTCTGGATCTTTCAGTCTACCTTGTCACAGCCCTTGAACTTTATTTGTCTACTTGCACTGCACCTTCTCTGTAACTGCAACACTATATTCTGCATTCTGTTAGTTTTCTTTTATACTAACTCGATGTACTTAAGTATGGAATGATCTGTCTAGCTAGCATGCAAAGAAAAGCTTTCTATTGTATCTTGGTACATGTGACAATAATAAACTAATTATTTATATATTGATTGTCATATGGTATTTCCGAGATCAGCTTAATTGATCAGCTTAATTTTTTTTGCCTGTAGTATCTATCTGGATCCACATCTAGGGCATTCAAGAATAAGTGGAAAGAATAAGAAGTGCCCAAGCACATCACTAACAATTCAAGTGTCTCTGGACCTCTCTGAATCATCACTTCCCAAGTAAACCAAAAGATCTGTTATGATGTCAGTAATTCTGATATGTGCAAACACACTTTTGTATTTATACAAAACTTATGTTTTTTTCACTGTTGACATGATGAGGACATTACTGACAATAGTGGTATTTATTGTTCATCCCTAATTGCCCCTGAAATGAGGAGGCAGTTAAGAATCAACCACAGTGTGGTGGGTTTGGAGTCACATATGGGCCTGACTAGACGAGGGAGGCAGATTTCCTTCCCTGATAGACATAGGCAAGTCAGATGGGTTTTTCTGACAGCCCTGCCATTATTAAAGGGGTGTTTGTTTGTGCTTCCAGATTTTTATTTAATTACTTGAACTTAAATTCCCCAACTGCCAGAATGGAATTCAAACTCGTCCAGAAACTTAACCATTATGGTACTGCACCCTCTCTCAGGTCAACTCCAAATATATAAATGACCTATCAATTAAAAACATTTAAATATTTGATCTTTTAAATCTTGTTTTATTTTATTTCTGAGTTGGTAACACTTCAACATACCCCTTTTTATCTCCACAATATTCAAAAGATTGAAAAATTTTATGGTAACATTAAAAATTCTTCTCTACACCTCTCTTAAGGAAACTATCTTTAATTTATTATTAGGCTCAACGTCAGCTCTTGATAGGGCTACCATTGGTCCAGGGTTATCATTGAATCTCCAGGAATTAAAGAATGATATTCAGGATAATGACTGAATAATCCAGGAGGAATGAAAATTTTTTGAAACAATTATGTTCTTCTCACTCTTTGATCACTTTATTATATTTGAAAATATAGAGGGAAATGGGTTGTTTCTAATGGGAGGAAGCTAGAGGTCTGATAATTAAAACATCCAACCAGAGTTGCCGGAGGATGTCAATGATTTGAGCTCTCTCCCCTACTCCTCATCATTCACTATTTCGCACAAGGACCTAGGGCTGATTACTTGCAATTTCTTTTTGTCTCCTACTTAATGTTAAAATACACAAACTGATGATAAGAACCTTTAACATCAAGGTCGAAAATTTGTCTCGATCAGTGGGACAAAATGGGTAGTTTTGGAACAGCCGGTCAACACAAGCAGCGCCCATTAATTGCAACGAAACTTAATTGCAGAGACAACAGCCCAAGACAAACTTCCACCTTTTTATGACGTGGGTCCCAACTCGGGTTGGGCGCGTTCCTGAGGTTCACCACATGACCTCCTTCCTACAACCAGCCCCTATACACTCTCGCCTTTGACCGCCCCCAAAAACATCACCTTCTCGGAGATCCGCCTTGCCTCCAGCAACTGGTAAGCACACGGACATCCCGTTACCCCATGGCTGATGCCTGAGTTTCAGCGAAACAGCCTGACATCCCCATGTCCAATATTATACCAGACGAAGGTGGTTATTACTTATTTTAAAATGCACTATTGTTTTACTAAACCCATGATTTTTCTCCAGGATTGGCAACATTGTCCTGGTCATCAATTGCCTATTCACTCCAAGAAATCCCCAGAGGGAAGGCAGTTATCTGGTGGAGAGGACTTTTCCCGGGAAAGTCTCAACTCCCACCCCACTTTCCTGATCTCAAGGATAAACTGGCCTAATCCCGAGGACCACGTCTGCCAGCCGGGTAAACTCTCCCGCCCGTTCGGGTTGATTTACTATTTAATAAACAGAATGTAAAACACACGGCAGTTGTTATGTCTTATGCATTTTTTCGGTCTGATCGACTCAAGCCCCCTTTATACCTGTGCACAATAACAGTCTTGTTTAAAGCGGAAAACTTGGAATTCACCGCTCTCACCCTCGCTGCAAGGTCGCCAAGTCAT
This sequence comes from Pristis pectinata, assembly GCF_009764475.1. Classification (NCBI taxonomy): domain Eukaryota; kingdom Metazoa; phylum Chordata; class Chondrichthyes; order Rhinopristiformes; family Pristidae; genus Pristis; species Pristis pectinata. Next base: position 20,033,334 of record NC_067414.1, read on the forward strand.
TTCACCAGCTGAACGCTGCATTACACAAGGTGAGGATACATTCTGAAAGCTCCGCTTCCTCACTCGGAGGATTTTTGTTTAGTTGCACTCTTGATGCGCGGCACAGGGCTTACTTCAAGTTAGTTTCCTACTTACATCTTCTCCTGGCCTTCCCATCGATCCGGTCGCGCCACTCGGACCTGTGTCACCTTTTGGACCCTGGACAGAATTCAAATTGAGAAAGAGCATCATAACTAATCGATAATAATGTATTTTACATGAATGATACTATGCAGAGGAAGCGGAGCACTCACCGGTGGACCCGGGGGGCCATCCGGACCTCGAGGGCCCTGTAGGTAAATCACAAAAATTAAACAAATGTGAATACAACAGATTAAACTATTCCAATGGTAAGGCTAGAGAGCGGGATTTCAGGACCGAGTTGACGCGGGAGCGTGTGGGGTGTGGCGTTAAAACAACGTGAATGCACAATGTCCTTGTTGGAGTTAAGAGTTCCCAGCCGTGTTGCGTCTACAACTTTACAAAGGGTGGCATTGAAAGGATTATAGGGTTCGCAGGCTTCTTTCATCAAAGCTGCGGTCTTTCGTTTGTATTTTGTAATGCTGTTGTGGCAAAGCGGATTTCAGTGGGTTGGGGAAGAGGGCGTGGAGGAAGGGGGAGAGCGGGAGCAGAGACAGCTCACCGGTGTGGACATTGATCCAATGACTTACATCGACCCCATCCACTCCCGGGACTCCAGGCGGACCTCGGCGATCTGTGTCATCCTGCGGTTAAAAGCCATTAAAATATAATTAAGTATTAATTTTTATGAGTGTTCACATCGCCGTTTTCGAAGTTTAAATACACTGCATCTACTGAATTGTAAATGCTTCAGTTAAAAGGTGTTCATAATCATTCTTTGCGAGGGGCAATGTTGTTGCGGAACATTCACCAGCGAACGAAAAGCATTCTGGATTTAATTACTCCAAGATTTCATTTATTGCCTACAAAAAAATTCCCATGTTTCTAGGCTATTAACTTTTGAAGAAATTTCATCCAATTACTTACTGTTGTTTCAGCTCTTAACGTAGCTCAAAATAAAACGTCAATTTAAGTTAAGCATTTTTCCCCTTTGCCTAAAATTACATCTTGAACAGCAAAATACGGTGAAGGCTCTAAATTAAAGAGTATGAAAGGTAGGCATGCTGAGTAACAAAGGGAAGCTTTAACCACTAAAGCACTAAAACAGAATCTTCACCCCTCGTCCTTGCCCCCCCCCCCCCCTGCCTAGCCAACATTCCTGGACATCCATACAGTCAGCATAGTAGACCATAGTTCACTGACAGGACAGAGATCGCCAATATCTCTGTCCCTTCAACTCATTCAGACTCCTGTATCTCTTAATCACCACATCAGAAGCATCCGTCATTTAGGAAAAGAAGTTTCCTCATCCCAAGTTTCACTTTCATTGTTTTTAAGGAAAACGTTATAGCTATAAATGTTAACTTCTTGCTGGAGTTAGATAATGATCTGTGAAATTCGCAGATACTTCAGCAGTAGATTGCCTGAGGCGATGATATTGATTCATTGGCCCATTGACGGATCGAACCAGAGGGATACAGCGGTTCTTGTAATTTCAAACATCCGGCACACTGATAACAACTAAGTGGAACCCAGCGTATTCATAACGCTTCCACAGTGTTAATGCTTTCGCAAATAGTCTTAGCTGAAATGTTTATGGTCTAAAGCAATGAGTGTGAAAGTACCAACGCGGTAGCCGCAGTAAAGACCGGTTAATTTCAAACGAAATATACAGCAAGGTTCAAATGAATATCCACTTACTTGAGTTAAACCGAGGCGCACTATTTGTAGAAAAATCACCAGGAACAAGAGTCCGGATTGCCTGCAATTGCTCGCCATGGTGACCCAATAACCAGGCGGATTGCCTCTATCCTCTCCCTCCTCTTAGTTGAATATTAGGCCCCCAGGAAAATTTCCCCTCGCCGTTCCCCTACTAAATTACGTGCATAGCAATGAGTTTTTAATGTTTATTAATATTTCGCTGTCAGACCATGTGATTGGAGGACCTGGCAGTCTTTGGGAGGAGTCTCGAGGTAACATTCTCATGCTACCTTTCTATATTTTACGTAAACTTTATGGATCCGTTTCTAATCTTGCTGTTTATAGATTTTCTTCGAAAAAGATAAACTTTCTTTAAAAATAAGATGAAGAGATTAAGGATTTTGTTATCAAAAGTAATTATATCTTTATAATAAATAAAAAAAAGTTTAGACTATCTTACCGAATTTCAGACAGGAAGTTCGGAAGTTAGGAGAAGATTCGCGTTGCGCTCTCTGAGGATAGAGATCATCCATTGAAGCTTGAAGAACGTGTGGCGAAAGGAAATCACACGGTTTATCATAACCTAATATATAGCGAACCAATAGTGTAAACCTTAAATGTACGTCAAGATTTCGCCCATAAGTCGAATACTTTTAAAACCATTTGCTGTATGCGTGTTATAATTTTTCTATCAAAAAATAAGCATTTTACCTTTCAATATAAAGTGGGAATAATGTCACAGCGAGGAACAAACATACATTGTGCTTTGTGGTAGACATGTTAAAACTACATTTCGCTAAGCAAATGCGGTCTTCAATTTTAGTAAATGATAATTATGTTTGTAAAATTGTAAGCAATTCTCTGTTAGATATCTTCCACATATTGGAAACTGAATGATCTTGAATTTTATACAAGGACCTCTACAGTGAAAATACTTAAATAAAACAATTCAAAAGAAGTAAACTCATAAATCTCACAACACATTTGTATTTTATAAAACTATACAAAATAGGTCATAAATGATGCAATCTGTTTGCATAGGTTTATTGTTCCTCTGAGGCTTCATAAACACCATGTTAATTAGTCCCATTTATCTGCTCTTTCCACAAGTCTGTACTTTTCTCCTAAAGTTTATAGCCAATTCTTACCTGCTTACCAAAATTAAAGTTCAGAACTCAAATGAATACAATGACCGAATAACATTAGCAAATATTTTAGGATTTAACACACAATATTTTACGATGAAGCAAAGGAATCTCAGTAAGCTGGGTCATGTAAACCCAAAGTGCTTTTGTTCATGCCTCTTGTGTACCTGTGAGATTTTGCACTATCTTGAAAGAAAATAATTTTAAAAACTATGTGTCTCCTAACATAGACATTGTTGTATTCACATATCCTTTACAACTATCAACTGTAGTTTGATAAAAGGGGTGGCAGGCAGCAACTAGTGGGGTACCACATGGATCAGTGCTTGAGACACAACTGTTCATAATATGCTTCAATGACTTGCCAACAACACTTAACTGGATAGGATTGTGAATTGTGAGGAAATGCAAAGTTCTTCAAGGCAAATTAGACAGACTGAGTGTTCGAATTACAAAAAGGCAGCTCTGATAGCTGTGGCACATCACTTGTTAAAACTTGCCAATCAGAAAAAGACCCATTTATGACTACTCTGTTTCTTGTTAGCCGGTCAGTCTTCTACCTACACGAATGATAGGTCCTTCAACATATTTTCCACAATAACCTTTCATGCAGAATTTTATCAAATGGCTTCTGGAAATCTTAGTATATCCAGGTTCCCCTTTATCCATAAACTTTCAAAAGGCATTAGATAAAGTGTCAAGTACCTTGCCAGGACAGAGGCAGCATGGATATAAAACTAACTGTGGGTCAGAAAGCAGGGAGTTGTGGTGAACAATGTTTTACAAAAAAGTGGGAGTTGTGCAATGGAGTACTCCAGAGTCAGTACCACCTGGCGGGTCATTATGTGTGCAGATAAAATGAACATAGAACACTACAGCACTGGACTGGCCATTTGGCCCACGATGTTGTGCTGTTCTTGATGCCAATTTATACTAAATGTCCTCTTCCTATGTATCATCCATATCCCTCCATTCCTTTCATATTCATGTGTCTATCTAAAAGCCTCTAAGACTAAGGGTCAGGGCTTAGAGGGATATGGGCCGAATGCAGGAAATTAGGACTAGCTGGGCACTGTGGTGGGCTGAAGGGTCTGTATCTGTGCTGTGTTATTCTATGACTCTTAAACTCCACCAAACTGCCTGCTTCCACTAACCCATTCCAGGAACAATTACTCTCTGCATAAAAAAAACTTGTCCCTCACGTTGCCTTTAAACTTCCCCCCTCTAACCTTAAAAGCATGTCCTCTAGTGTTTGACATTTCTACCCTGGGGACAAGATTCTGATTGTCTATACCTCTCATGATTTTAAAAACCTCTATCAGGTCTCTCTTCAGCCTCCAATGTTCTAAGGAGAACATCACATGTTTGTCCAAAATTTCACTATGGCTCATACCCTCTAATCCAGGCAGCATCCTAGTAAATCTTTTGTGCACCCTTTCCACAGTCTCCATGTCCTTCCTATAGTGGAGTGGCCAGAACTGCACACAATACGCCAAGTGTGGTCTGACTATAGTTTTATATAGCTGCAGCACAACTTCCTTACTCTTATACTCAACACCCCTACCAATGAAGGCAAGCATGCCATATGCCTTCTTTACCACCTTATCCACTTGCACAGCTTCTTTTAGTGAACTATGTACTTGGACCCCAAGATCCCTCTGTACTTGTGCTATAAAGGGGCCTACCATTAACTGTATCCTTTCTCCTTTCATTTCATCTCCCAAACTGAAACACCTCACACTTGCCCAGATTAAATTCTATCTGCCACTTCTCTGCCATATCTGTAACTGATCTATATCCCACTGTAATTTTTGATAGTCCTTTACACTGTCCACAACTCCACCAATCTTGGTGTCATCTACAAATTTACCAATCCACCCACCTACATTTTCATCTAAGTCATTAACATATATCACGAACAACAGAGGTCCCAGCCACTGATCTTTGCAGAACACTGCTGGTCACAGACCTCCAGCCAGCATAACAGCCTTCCACCCCTACTCTCAGTGTTCACTGGGCAAGCCAATTCAGAATCCAAACTTGCAATTCACCCTGGATCCCATGCATCTTTGTCTTCTGAATCAACCTACCATGAGGGACCTTATCAAATCCCTTACTAAAGTCCATGTAGATAACATCCACTGCCTTAAGTGCATCAATCATCTTTGTCACTTCCTCAAAAAACTCAATCAAGTTTGTAAGGTATGACCTGCCCCATACAAAAGTCATGCTGACTGTCCCAAAGCAGGCCATACATTTCCAAATGCACAAAAATCCTTTCCCTAAGTATCCTCTCTAATAGCTTCCCTACCACTGACATGAGGCTCACTGGCCTATAATTACCTGGATTACCCCTATTTCCCTTCTTGAACAAAGGCACAACATTTGCTACTCACCAGTCCTCTGGGACCTCACCTGTTGTTAGTGAGAACACAAAGATCTTTGTCAAAGCCCCAGCAATCTCCTCACTTGCTTCTTTCCATATTCTGAGATATATGTCATCAGGCCCTGGGGACTTATCCACCTTAATGCTTTTTAGAAGACCCAGCACTATCTCCTCCGTAATCCCAAAGTGTCCCAGCACATTAGCATGCCTCACTCTGTTTTTACTATCCTCCAAATCCTTCTCCTTGGTAAATACTGACAAAGTACTCATTTAGCACCTCAGCCACTTGCTCTGACTCTAAGTACAAATTCTCTCCTTTAACCTTGAGTAGACCTACCTTCTCCTTAGTTATCGTCTTTTTCTTAATGTAAGTATAAAATGCCTTGGGATTCTCCTTGATCCTGCTTGCCAAAGACATATCATGGCCCCTTTTGGCCTTCCTAATCTTCTGCTTGAGCACTTTCTTGCTATCTTTATAATCCACAAGGGCCCAGCTTGATTTTAGCTTCCTAAATCCTATGTATGCTTCCTTTCCCTTCCTGACTAAATTTAGAGCCTTTTGGGTCATCCAGCATTCTCTTACCTTACGGTCCTTGTCGTTACTCCTCACTGGAACCTGCCGATCCTGAACTCTGATCAGCTGGTCTTTAAACAACTCCTGCATGTCAGACGTGGACTTGTTTGCCAGCAGCTGCTCTCAGTCAACGCCCCTCAGCTCCTGTCTTATCCTGTCGTAATTTGCCCTCCCCCAATTTAGTACATTCCTACAAGATCCAATTTTATCCCGACTCATAACTACCTTAAAACACAATGAGTTGTGGTCACTATTCCCAAAATGTCCACCCACTATCAGGTTTGTCAACTGGCCTGGCTTATTTCCCAAAACTAGGTCCAGTAAATTCTCTCCTCAAGCTGAACTCTTCATATACTGTTTCAAGAACCCCTCTTGGATGCACTGAAGAAATCTCGGCCTATCTAAGCTTCTTGTATTAAGGAATTTCCAATCAATACTGGGGAAGTTAAAGTCCCCCACTATGACAACCCTGTTGTTTCTGCACCTTTCCATAATCTGTCTACATATCTGTTCCTCCACCTCTCAGTGGCTGTTGTTGGGGACCAATAGTATAACCCCATCAGCATAATTACACATTTCTTATTTTTGAGCTCCACCCAAATTACCTCTGTGGATCAGCTTTTCAGGATGTCCTCCCTGAGTACTGCTGTGACATTCTCCCTTATCAGTAGTGCAACCCATCCACCTCCACCCCCCTCTAAAACAATGAAACTCAGGAAGGTTGAACTGCCAGTCCTGTCCCTCACACAACCAAGTCTCTGTAATGGCAACAATATCATAATTACATGTACTGTTGCAGGCTCTAAGTTCACCCTCCTTATCCATAATACTCCTAACATTGAAATAAATACATTTCAGCCCATCAGTCCCACCATGTTTATTAGCCTTCCCCCTTCTGTCCTTCCTTTCAGTCTTGTCATACCATCTTTTTTGCCCTCAACCCCAACATCTGTTGCCCTGCTGCTATGGTTCCCATCCCTCTGCACTCCTGAATAGCACTAGCAAAAGCAAACCTTTTGGCAAGGATATTGTTTCCCCTCAATTTCAGATGCAAACTGTCTTGTTTGTACAGGTCCCACTTGCCCTGGAAGAGAGCCCAATGATCCATAAATCTGAAGCCCTCCCTCCTGCACCAGCTCCTTAGCCATGTATTGAACTGCACTATGTATCTATTTCTCACATCATTAGCACGTGGCATGGGTAGTAATCCTGAGACAACCCTTTTAACTTTCTACCTAGCTCCCTCTAATCCCTTCTCCTGTCTATGCCATTGTTACCAATATGGACCACGACCTCTGGCTGTTTACGTTCCCCCTCAGAATGTCCTGTACCTGACATTCTGAGACTGAGAAATAAAGTAAACAATGAGGAGATTAAGAACAAACCAGATTCTAATCACATAGTGATTCATTATTTAATCAATTAATTAATTGATTAATTAACCACAGATTAAATTTAAAGTAAAATGCAAAATTATATATTTTGGTATGAAGACGGTTAAAATCACATAAACTAAATAGCTCTGACAAAAGATTATCAACCTGAAACATTAACTCTATTTTACTCTACCGATGCTGACTGATCTGCCAGGTATTTCTAGGATTTTCCGTTTCACCATCTACTAAGTAGTACAATGTTAAAGGGGGCAAGAGCATAGACAACTAGGGGAATATGCACACCAATTATTTAAAATGGCAGGAAAAGTTATGAAGGCTGTTGAAGGTGCAGGTAGCCTCCTTGATGTAATTAACAAATGAAGAAAGTACAAAACCAAGTTAGTTATGCTATAACTAAAACACTGATTAGGGCTTATTCTGGAAAATTGAGTTGAATCTGTGCAAGGAAAGACAGCTTTTCAATGGAGAAAGTGGAGAAGATATTTACTGGCATGGTACCAAAGACAAGGGACTTAAATTATACCTCCACTGAAGAATATGAGGTTGTTAGAACAGAAATTTTAAAGGGATGTTTGAAAGCATCATTCATGATAACATAAATAAAGAGACACTGTCTAATGGCAAAGTGTTGGTAGCCTGATCCAAACTTAAGGTGACCTTGGGAGCTATTTTATAATGCCTGAAAGGATGATGGAAACAATTCCTGTTCTGTCCATTCCTCCTGTTATCTTCTCTGCAACTGGTTACCTGTTGAAACTTAAATCTCCCATTCTGACAAAAGGTCTCTGATACGGAATTAGAATTGGTTTATTAAAAATATGGACAGATGCTTCCAAACAACAGCAATTTTCAAAAGGAAATTAATGCCTGAAGGAAAGAAAATTACTATGTGAGATTGACACTGGCATAATGGGATGAGAGGAATCTTCTGTGCTCTTGTATTTCTCTGATTCTATTCCCTAATATCCTGCTATGTGGCTCCATCTGCTGGAAAAGTGTTCATTCAGATAGCTGCTTTTCCTGCAATCCTAGCCATACATATTTTACAGTTGAATAATCACAAGAGGACTCGGCTGATTACTATTTTCTTCACTCCAGTCCAGCTGTGACAACATTATGTGTATTGGTCCCCACTATAATTCTAGCTAGGATTATTTAACATACCACACTAGGAACAAATGCTTCTTGGGACGAAATGAGAAACACAGCGAAGTGCAAAAAAGACTCACGGGGATGTTACTGAAACTAAGTGAGTATAACCATCAAGGTAAATAGAATAAATTAACATTTTTAAGAGAGTGGAAGGTGACCTGATAGAAGTCTATAAAATTATGAAGATATTTGGTAGATGTAAATATGGCACTTCCAATAGTGGAGAAAACATAACCAGCAGCTGTAAAGACAAGAGAATCATATATAACCTAACAAATGCCTCATGAGGGATACTTTACCCCAAAGGTTGCTGTGAACATGGGGTTGGCTAACATATGAAACTGGTAAGATGAATAATAGATTTTGTCACAAACCAGCAACAAAAGAAACACACTGTGCATGATTCAGTGTTAAAAACTATTTTATTAATCACTACTTATGATAATACGTAAAATAAAAGTAAAAATGTTAGTATGTTAGAATTCAAAAATGTTAAACCTCGAACGTTAACCCCAAAACTAAACTCTTCGTGTGTGTGTGTGACAAAGTCCAAAACTCCCAGTTCCGGAATGGTTCTTAAAGTTCAGTTCCGCAAGCCATAAGGTGAAACATGAGCAAGGGCTTCTTCAACAACCACCGTTGTCTGAAGATAAGATGTAGATGTAGAAAAACATAGAGAGAGTACATACGAAATCCAAATGTTCCACGATGGAACCCAAACGACACTTCAGTGTTTACTTGGTAGTGACTTCCTCACCCCGAAAAGCATCCGAACCGTGGTCGTCCACATACAAATACCTGTTTCCTTCTACAGGTCAGCAACAAAGTGAACTCCACCGGATTACTTCCAACTTCCATACATGGATTTCAGTGGCAAACACAGTTATTGTTTCTCATCCATCGATAGAGAAAACAAGCAGGATGGTGTCTCTCTCCCTTCTCTCTCTCTCTCCTTCTTCTACCTTCTTCAACAACGTCATTACGTCCTTTATCTTCTATTGACGTAAGCACGCCCCACACACACATACACACACTCTCTATCTTAAAGGGACTTTCACTGAGTCCGTAACACCTCCCACCTAAAAAAAATTTTCCCCAAGAAAAATTTAACCGCGCATACAGTTAGTAATGTTAATGATTATCATGCTACACAACTACAGACTATCAGATTAGTACAGATACATGTTTCCCATTTAACATCGAGAAAGACAATCAGCAATCACATTATCTTTGCCTTTAATGTGAGTTATCATGAGATCAAACTCTTGCAAAATTAAACTCCAGTTTAACAGCCTTCTGTTCTTGTTTTTGACTCGGCTCAGAAACACCAGTGGGTTATGATCTGTATATACAGTCAATGGTTTCTGAGCGGTGCAAACATATACACTGAAATGTTGCAAGGCTAAAACAAGCGACAGTAATTCTTTCTCTATGGTGGAATAATTCTTTTGATGCTCATTAAATTTATGTGCGTGGGGGAAAAAGGAATAGGAGTCCAGGTAATTAAGGTTAAGTGTGGTAGAATGAGAGGAGATTCATGCAAAGCATAAGCATAGAAATGCTGAGCTTTAATGACCTGCTTCTCTGCTGTAAATTCTATGTTAAAAAATTAGTGGATATAAAACAGGATAGGAAATGGAGAGAGTTAGTGAATGAAATAAAAACAGAAAATACTGGAAAGAATCAGCAAGTCACACAGCATCTGTGGAAGCATCTGTCCAGGTCAGAGACCTTTGGTCAGAATGGGAGATGAGAGTTTCAACAGGTAACTAGTTGCAGAGACAATGGCAGGGGAATGGACAGGTGATAGTGTGAGATGTGGCCAAGTGGGTAAATGGGGCATTCTTTGCCTTTGTTATGCATTGCTATTAGCAAGACTGTGGGATGTGCCCAGCAGGTCATGTTAATTAAGAGAGAAAAATGAGCCAAAATTACAGAGTTGACTTATAGTATAAGAACAAGGGTGGCCAGGTGACACAATGCTTTTAGAGCTGTTTAATTAAGAGATGAATGAGGGCATTCATGGCAGAGGGAAAAACAAAGGACATCCTGGAACAGTAAGAAGCAGAAAGAAGCATTTGCAAGACATCTGAAATAATAGAGAATGAAGGAAATACTCAGCAGATCAGGTATCATCTTTCCAAAGAGAAAAAGGGTTAACATTACAGGTTGATGTCCTTTATCAGAACTGGCCAGATCTGATACAAACCAGAAAATCTAGTTACCTAAAACTGCTGAATTCAACATTGAGTCCTGAAGACTTCAAAGTGAAGATGAGGTGCTGTTCCTCAGCCTTGCAATAATCCTTATTGAAACAGTCTACAAGGACAAAGATAGAGATGATAGAGTGGGAATGGAATTGGGAATTAAAATAACAAGCAATTAGAAGTTCAGATCACCCTTATGGACTGAACAGGGATGTTCTGCACAGCAGTCACCCAATCAGCATTTGGTTTCTCCAATGCTGAGGAGACCACACTGTGAACACTAAATGAAATACACCAGATTGGAAGAAGAACAAGTGAATTGCTGCTTCACTTGGAAGAACTGTTTGTGTCCCTGGATGGCAGGAAGGGACAATGTAAAAGCACAGGTGTTGCATATCCTGCAGGTGCATGGCAAAGTGCTCTGAGAAGAGGATTAGTTGATGGAGATGAAAGAGCGAACCATGGAGTCGTAATGGAAGCAGTCCCTTCAGAATGCTGATAGGGGAGGGGAAGATGTGTCTGGAAAATTTGGAAATTATGGAGTATAATTCATTAAGTGTGGAGGCCAGAGGACTTGAAAGTGAGGATAAGGGGAAACCCCATCCTTGCTCTGGTTAGGAGGAGCGGGCATGAGAGCAGAAGTGTGAGATGTAGAGAAAATGCTAAAATGCCTTCATTCATCTGGTAACTCGATGCTCCAAAAGCATTGTGTCACTTGGACAAGCTTGGTCTTCTGCTTTTCAACTATCAGTAATTTTGGCTCAGCTTTTCTCTCCCCATTAGTATAGCCTGATCTGCTAAGCATGTCCGTCAGTCCTGCTATTTGCAACACATAATTTTGCAACTCATCAGTTTTTACTGTGGAGAAAATGATGGCTGCTAAAGAAATGAGAGAAATGAGCGATGATTTCTTGAACCACATACGAATTACCTGCGAGGAGGTATTGGCAGCCTTAAAGCACATTAAGGTGGATAAATCCCCAGGGCCTTGGATCTTGTGGGCAGCTAGGGAAGAAACTCTGGAGGTCCTTACAGAGATATTTGTTTCATCTTTAGCCACAGGTGAAGTTCTGGAAGACTGGAGGGTGGCTAATAGGGTGGCTACTGTTATTTAAGAAGGGCAGCAAAGACAAACCAGGGAACTACAGGCCGGTGAGTTTGACATCAGTGGTGGGTAAATTACTGGAGGGGATTCTGGGGGACAGGATCTACCAGTATTGGACAGACAAGATCTAGATAGGGATAGTCAGCATGGCTGGAAATCATGTCTGACAAATGTTTTTCGAAGAGGTAACCAAGAGAATAGATGAGGGTAGGGCAGTGGACGTTGTCTATAGGGACTTTAGCAAGTTCTTTGACAAGGTCCTGCATGGCAGGCTAGTCTGGAAGATTAGATTGCATGGGATCCAGGGGGAGATAGCAGACTGGATTCATAATTGGCTTGATGGTAGGAAGCAAAGAGCGACGGTTGAAGGTTGTTTCTCAGACTGGAGGCCTGTGACTTGTGGTGTGCCACAGGGGCTGGTGCTGGGACCTTCATTGTTCGGTATTTATATAAATAATTTGGATGTGAGGCATGGTTAGTAAGTTTGTGGATGACACTGAAATAGCTGGTATTATAGACAGTGAAGAAGGTTATCAAAAATTACTTGGGGATCATAATCAGCTAGGTTAGTGGGCTGAGGATTGGCGAATGGCTTTCAATTCAGATAAGTGCAAAGTGTTGCATTTTGGGAAGTCAAATCAGGGTAGGACATATACAGTGAATGGTCCGACACTGGGGAGTGTTGTAGAACAGAGGGACCTAGGGACCTAGGAGTGCAAGTACATAGTATGCTGAAAGTGATGTCACAGGTAGGCAGGGTGGTGAAGAAGGTTGTTTGGCATGTTGGCCTTCATCAATCAGTGCATTGAGTATGGGATGTTATGTTGCTGTTGTACAAGACATTGGTGAGGCTGCATTTGAAGTATTGTGTACTGTTTTGGTCATCCTGTTATAGGAAAGACATCATTAAACTGTAAAGATTGCAGAGAAGATTTAAGAGGATGCTGCCAGGACTTGAGGGCCTGAGTTTTAAGGAGAGATTGGGCAGGCTAGGACATTATTCCATGGAACATAGGAGATTGAGGGGTGACCTTATATATCATGAGGGGTATAGATAGTGTGAATGCACATTATCTTTTTCTCAAGAATGGGAAACTAAAAACTAGAGGGCATAGGTTTAAGGTGTGTGAGGTGAAAGATTTAAAAGGGATCTGCGGGGCAAATTCTTCACATAGAGGGTGGTGCAACGATATGGAATGGGCTACCGGAGAAAGTGGTTGAGGCAGGTACAATATCAACATTTAAAAGCCACTTGGATAATTACATGGGTTAGAGCGATATGGGCCAAACACGGACAAATGGACTAGCTTGATGGGCACCATGGTCGGCATGGACGAGTTGGGCTGAAGTGCCTGCTTCCATGTTGTATTACTCTATGACTCTCTAACAAAGGCAAAATATGCCCCATTTACCCAACTGTGGTAGACAGGAAGTCAAACTGTTAAAACTCTTGTCATCAGTGGGTCAGATATGGACAATGTGAAAATGAGAGCATGTTGGAAATTGGTGGTAGCGGTAATGGAATTTTCAGGTTCTCTACAATTGAAGGTTACAACTGGATATAGATCAACTGGGAAAGTGGGAAATGGAATGGCAGATGGAATTTAACATGGACATGCATAAAGTGATATATTTTGGGAAATTAAACAAGGCCAGGCCATCCACAGTGAATGGTAGAGCCCTAGGGGGTGTTATTGAACAGAGAAACATTGGGGTACGTACATAGTTCCCTGAAAGTGGCATACTTGTCTTTATCAGCTTAAGCACTGAGTATAGAAGTTGAGATGTCATGGTACAGTTGGACAAAATGTTGGTTAGGCCATATTTGGAGTATTGTGTGCAGTTCTGGTCACTGTACTACAGGAACGATGTGATTAAGCTAGAGAGGGTGCAGAAAAGATTCACAGATTGGACTGGAGGGTTTGAGTTATAATGGGATAGGTACTTGATTGAACAAGGCACAGAGGGATATGGAATTACGTAGGCAAGTTGTATTAGAAAAGATAGGCTTGACGGTTGGTATAGATGCGGTGGGCCGATCAACCTGTTTTTATGTTGTACAACTCTTTGATTCTCTGTGAAGGAAGCAGCACCAATACAACCGAGAAAGAAGTTGGCAGGGAAGGGGAGGGGAGGGGAGGTGGGTGGGAGTCTGAGTACAACCAAAACCAGGACAGGCAGAGCTTGGGACCATGTGAATTCCCGTAGCTACACCTTTGATTTGGAGAAACTTAGTAGAGTTGAAGAAGTTGTTCAACATGAGAAGGAGTTCGACCGGGTGAAAGTGAGTGTTAGTTGATGAGGGCATATTTAGCCTTTGTTAGAGAGTCATAGAGTAATACAGCATGGAAGCAGGCACTTCAGCCCAACTCGTCCATGCCAGGACCCAGGACCCTCAGATCACCCTGCTGTGGAAAGGAGATATTGGATTTCCATAGCGAAGATAAGCCAGTTGGGACCAGAAAACTGTCAAAGTGGTGGAATGGGATCAGTGATGTCATGGATGTAAGTGTGAAGAGACTGAACAAAGGGAGAAAGAATGGAGTTAAGATAAGAAGAAATAAGTTCAATGGGACAATAACAGGCTGAAACAATGGATCAACCAAGACAATCCTGCTTGTGAATTGTGGGGAGAAGGTAGAAGCCGGCTGTGGAAGGTTTGGGTTCTTGAGGCTCAAGGCTATGGAAGGAAGATATTCAGAGCAAATGAGGTTGGTGACTACCTGAAAGTCAGCAGCGTGATCTTCAATGGTGTGGTTACGTTCCAGAACAAGATGTAAAGAGGTGTCAGTGAACTGATCAGTAAACTATTAAGTTTTTTTTTAACTTGCTGAATATTATTAACTGCAAGATATTTTAGGTTATATCTAAAAATGGAATCCAAAATATTTCTTTGCTTTTAGTGCACACATGGATTTTGATGGTGGAGGATGTCCCTAAGGCATAATCGCAAAAGTGTCCCTCCCTGGTGCGGGTTATCTATACTAGAACCCTTTGGCTCCTGTGATGAAAGAATCAATATAGTTGTTTGTTTGCCATACCCTGTTCCCCATTATGAATTCTTCTGTTTTCAACTATAGGGACCTGCACAAATCTTTTTCTTTTTACACATTCCTAAAAGCTTTTACAGTGCTTTTACATCCTCTACAAGATTAATCTCAAACTCTATTTTTGTTTCTTAACCAATTTATCTTCCTTTGCCGAAATCTAAGCTGTTCCCCATCCTCATAAGAATGCCAAACAAAATAGTAAACTTATGATAAGATATCTTTATTAGTCACATGTACTTCGAAACACACAGTGAATTACATCTTTTTGCATAGCGTTCTGGGGGCAGCCCGCAAGTGTCGCCACGTTTCCGGCGCCAACATAGCATGCCCACAACTTCCTAACCCGTACGTCTTTTGGAATGTGGGAGGAAACCGAAGCACCCGGAAGAAACCCACACAGACATGGGGAGAATGTACAAACTCCTTACAGACAGTGGCTGGATTTGAACCCGGGTTGCTGACGCTGTAAAACGTTATGCTAACCACTATACTACCGTGCCTTCCCTCAACTCCTCTTTGGATCTAAAATGATCCTTAACATCTTTTGTTAGCCATAGTTTTAATATGTTTCAAAACCATATTTTTAAACCATAATAGAAATAATGATTATAATTTCTGCATTCATACATACCAGCACGAGGTGGCTGCAGTATGTGCCATCAAAAAATGCACTATAGTTACTCATCTAGGTTTCTCCGACAACATCTCTACCACTAAGAAACACAAGGACAGCTGATGCACAGGAACATCATAAGCCTACAGGTTTTCCTCCAAGATGCACACCATCCTGACTTGGAAATATATTGCCATTCTTGCATTGTCACTGAGTCTAAATCCTGGAACTCCCTACCCAAGAGCACTGTGAAGGACTGCACTGATTCAAGAATATGCTCACCACCACCTTCTCAAGGGGAATTACTATTGGTAAATAATGCTGGCTTTGCTAATGACACAGAGAAAAAGAATAAAGAAAAAGACAAAGATTTTTTATCAGGTAATATATTTTGAGTCATTTGAGGAAAAAGGCATTGCCGAAGTTGGTTCTAAGTAACAATATGATCTATTTGTCAATTACAGGACAGGTGCCACAGTGCACAACTAGCAGAGACACTGCCTCACAGTGCCAGAGACCTGGTTTCAATTCTGACTTCAGGTGCTGTCTCTTTGTAGTTTGCATGTTCTCCCTGTGACTGTTTAGGTTTCCTATGGGCTCTCGTGTTTTCTCCCACATTCCATGCTGGTTGGTAGATTAACTGGTTACTGTAAATTTCCCTAGTGAGTAGGTGAGTGGTAGAGTCTGGGGATAGTTGATGAAAATATGGGAGAATAAAAATGAGATTAATGTAGGATTAGGGTAATGGGTGCTTCATGCTTGGCACAGACTTGGTGGGCTGAAGGACATATTTCCATGCCGTTTCTCTCCATGACTCTATTTAGAAACAATGTCCATGATATGATAGGGCTTAGATCAACCATGGAAAAAAAGATAAAAAATAATTTGAAGATGACTTCTTTCCATGGATTGAAAATGGTTTTGCCTAGGTTAAAATGGAATCACAGATTGGCTGTCAAAGTAATTGAACTACAGGTGAACTATTGTACAGTCACAACGAGGAGAGTCAAATACAGTCTAAGAATATTCCCACCTTAGCAAAAGGTAGGACAATGAGAATTAAAGCCCCTTCGACGGTAAAAGAGATAGTAAGAAAAAAAATATTTGATTTATGTCAGATTGGTTGCATGATAGAAGGACAGATCAGAGGGGATGTAAGAAGATTAGGTGAAAGAGAGATTATGAGAGGTGAGTAGTAACTGACATACAATGAAATCAGAAGTCTTCCTAAGGCACGTTAATTAAAAACTGCCAGCATTTCTCAGCATAAGTGCCAGTAAGTTCCAGGACTCCCAGGCAAAAGTCAAGCCCTGCTGGTAATTTTCTAACTGAGCTCCAGTGGTGGTTTGCTGAGATTCCCTTGCATTTACATGAGGGAATTTGATTTCAGATCCTCTGCTAGATTGGACTTAGTTTAAGATCTGCAAGCCCATTAATTTGATCGGGCATTGTAGGAAAAATGGTTGTTACGTTATTTTAAAACTATGTACTGTTTTATTTATTTAACTATTAAAAGTGTTTTAGCTTTTTTTAAATAATGGTTAAAATTGTAATTATTTGTTTTATTTTCAATAGTTGTTAAATGTTTCTGAAAAGTGAAGGAGATTGTTCCTCTGGGGAGAACAGTCCGAGCCAAGGCCCTGGCACTGAAAAGATTTGATAACTTTGAGAGATTGCAAGCTTTACTCGTTGCTGAAGGCTTGAGGACAGTTTTGTGGACAGGGTTGTTCTGGTACTACATGACACAGTTACGTTATTGCTGTTCAGTGCCGCACCATTCAGTTTGGATCAGGAGATGGTAAAGCCTGGGAGAATGACAAGCAGATGTGGCAAGTGCTGGCACTGGAGGTGGACCCCTCTCCAGAAAATTAAGGCCATCATAATATAAAATGTACAATTCTAAGGAGATTGCAAGGGCAGAGTGACTTGATTGTATATGTGTACAAATCTTTGTTGAAGGCAGTTCTGATGAAAGGTCATCAGCCTGAAACATGCACACTGGTTCTGCCTCAAGTGATTCTTCCAGGATTATAAAATACAGCTGTAAATTCCTTTCCAATTTGCAAAAGATGAGGATTCCACAGACGATAAATTCTGTTCAAGAATTCTCTTCAAATGAAGGAAAGTTTTTATTCATTATCGAGATGTGGGCATTGCTGGCATGGCCAGCATTTAGTGCCTATCTCGGTATTGGTATATTATTGTCACTTGTACCGAGGTACAGTGAAAAACTTGTCCTGCATACCGTTCATACAGATCAATTCATTACACAGTGAATTGAGGTAGTACAGGGTAAAAACAATAACAGAGGACAGAGTAAAGTGTCACAGCTACAGGGAAGTGCATTGCAGGTAGACAATAAGGTACAAAGGTCAAACAAGGTAGATTGTGAGGTCAAGAGTCCATCTCATCGTACATGGGAACCTTTCAATAGTCTTATCACCGTGGGATAGAAGCTGTCCTTGATCCTGGTGGTATGTGCCCTCAGGCTCCTGTATCTTCTGCCTGATGGGAGAGGAGAGAAGAGAGAATGACCCAGGTGGGTGGGGTCTTTGATTATGCTGGCTGCTTCACCAAGGCAGCGAGAGGTATAGACAGAGTCCATGGGGGGGAGGCTGGTTTCCGTGATGCACTGGGCTGTGTCCCCAACTCTCAGCAGTTTCTTGCGGTCCTGGGCAAAGCAGTTGCCATACCAAGTCATGATGTATCCAGACAGGATGCTTTCTATGGTGCATCAACAAAAGTTGGTGAGTGTCAAAGGGGACATGCCAAATTTCTTTAGCCTTCTGAGGAATTAAAGGCGCTGGTAAGCTTTCTTGGCCACGGCGTCCACATGGTAGGACCAGGACAGAGTATTGGTGATGTTCACTCCTAGGAACTTGAAGCTCTCAATCCTCTTGACCTCAGCACCACTGATGTGGACAGGTGCATGTATACCGCCCCCTTTCCTGAAGTCAATGACCAACTCTTTTGTTTTGCTGACATTGAGGGAAAGGTTGTTGTCATGACACCATGTTACTAAGCTCTCTATCTCCTTCCTGTACTCTGACTCATCATTATTTGAGATACGGCCTACCATGGTGGTATCATCTGCAAGCTTGTAGATGGAGTTAGAGCAGAATCTGGCCGTGCAGTCATGAGTGTATAGGGAGTAGAGTAGAGGGCTGAGGATGCTGCTTTGTGGGGCACCAGTGTTGAGAATAATCGTGCTGGAGGTGTTGCTGCCTATCCTCACTGATTGTGGTCTGTTGGTCAGAAAGTCAAGGATCCAGTTGCAGAAGGAGGTGTAGAGTCCCAGGTGTCGGAGTTTGGTGATGAGTTTGCTTGGAATTATAGTAATGAAGGCGGAGTTGTAGTCAATAAACAATAGTCTAACGTAGGTGTCTTTATTGTCCAGATGTTCCAGGGACAAGTGTAGGGCCATGGAGATGGCGTCCACTGTGGACCTGTTTCAGTGGTAGGCGAATTGCAGTGGGTCAAGGTTGTCTGGGAGGCTGGAGTTAATGCATGCCATAACCAGTCTCTTGAAGCACTTGCCTGTCAGAACGTAGTAGTGAATTGCCTTCTTGAATCCATATTGCTGTTGGATGGGGAGTTCTAGGTTTTAGTCCAGCAACAATAAAGAACCAACGACTTTTTTCCAAGTCGGGAAAATGTGCAACTTGGAGGTGGTGGAGTTCTTTCCTTTGGATGCCCATTGACTTCAGGTTTACCAAAGTATCTTGATGCCACACTCAGTCAAATGTTGACTTAATTCCAAGGACTATCATTCTCACCGCAATTCAGCTCTTTAGTCCATGTTTAGACCAAGGATGTGATAAGGTCTGGAACTATGTGGTTCTGGTAAAACCAAACCTGGACCTCAGTGAGTAAGTTAATCAGTGGGTGTATAGGAAACTGGATGTGGTAGGACAGTAGAATTTCATTGGTTGTGAGATCACTCAGCTCTGTCTATTGCATGCAGTTTTTGCTGTTTTGCATGCATGAAGTTCTGTAATGCAGCTTCACTGGACTGGAACCATTTTTGAATGCTTAATGCTGTTCCCAGCATGCCCTTCTGCACAACTCATTGAACTAGGGTTTATCTCCTGGCTTGGTAGTAATGGTAGGGAGAGAGGTACAGATCCTCCCCAGGTTACGAACACCTGACTTATGGACACCCCATACATATGATTTGGGAGAGCACTATCACTTGCCTGTTGAACTTGCACGTTTACTTTCAACAACCAGTGTACAAAGATACAAGATCTTGTTGCAACTCCCACTTTCCTAATCTATCACCATCCATATTTTAATTTACCTTCCTGTTTTTACCAGCAAAGTGGATAGCCTCATATTTATACACATTATACTGCAACGGCCATGCATTTGTGCATTCACTCAATCTGTCCAAATCATATTGGAGTATCTGTGCATCCTCTGAATGGTTCACACTCCCACCCAGCTTTGTGTCATTTGCAAGTTTGTCTACAAGGGATGATTCTGTGAATATGCACCCCAGTTTGGACACCTGCCTCTCTGCAAGGAAGTCTCTGTAGAACATAGAACAGTACAGCACAGGAACAGGCCCTTCAGCCCACGATGTTGTGCTGAACTAATTAAGCTAGTAGCTAAACGCTTAACTAAACTAATCCCTTCTGCCTACACAATGTCCATATCCTTCCATTCTCAGCACATTCATGTGCCCATTTAAGAGCCTCTTAAACACCTCTATCTTATTTGACTCCACCACCACCACTGGCAGTGCATTCCAGGCACCCACCACTCTCTGTGTAAAAAGCTTGGCCCTGCACATCTCCCTTGAACTTATCCCCTCTCACCTTAAATGCATGCCCTTAATATTAAAACTTTTTGACCCAGGGAAAAACATGCTGTCTACTCTATCCAAGACTCTCATAATCTTATAAACTTCTATCAGGTTGCCCCTTGGCTTCTGCTGCTCCAGAGAAAACAACACAGGTTTGTCCAGCATCCCTTTATAGCATGTGTCCTTTAATCCAGACAGCATCCTTGTAAACCTCTTCTGCACCCTCTCCAAAGCCTCTCCATCCTTCCTATAATGTGGCAACCAGAATTGAATGCAAACTCCAGATGCGGCCTAACCAGAGTTCTATAAAGCTGCAATGTAACTTCCTAATTCTTGAACTCAGTGCCTCAACTAATAAAGTCAAGCATGCTATATTTTTTTAAACATTTTTAAAACGTTACTTACAGCGTGGTAACAGGCCCTTCCAGCCCAATGAATCTGCGCCGCCCATTTTAAACCCAAATTAACCTACTCGTACGTCTTTGCAATGTGGGAGGAAACCGGAGCACCCAGAGGAAACCCATGCAGACACGGGAGAACGTACAAACTTCTTACAGACAGCAACGGGAATCGAACCCCGATCGCTGGCACTGTAATAGCGTCATGCTAACCTGTGCAGCCACTTTGAGGGAGCTACGGACGAGAACCCCAAGATCCCTCTGTACATCAACACTGTTAAGGGTCCTGCCATTAACTGTGTACTGTCCCTTTACAATTGATTTCCCAAAGTGCAACACCTCACACTTGGCTGGTTTAAACTCATCTGTCATTTCTCTGCCATATCTGCAACTGATCTATATCTTGCTGTATCCCTTGGCAATCTTCTACACTATCCACAATGCCATCAATCTTTGTATCATCTGTGAACTTACTAAACCACTCATCCATGTTTTCATTCTAATCATTTATGTATCTCACAAACAGCAGAGGTCCCGCTCTGATGCCCGTGGAACACCACTAGTCACGGACCTCCAGCCAGAATAAGTCCCATCCACCACTACCATCTGGCTTCTATGGATAAGCCAATTCTGAATCCAGACAGCCAAGTCACTGTGGATCCCATGCATCTCAATCTTCTGGATGAGCCTACCATGAGGGAGCTTGTCAAATGCCTTACTAAAATCCATGCAGCCAACCTAAACTCCATGTAGACAAGATGGATTTTAGGTGTAGGTGTTTCCTTATCAAGAAATTCGAGCATAAAAATCAAAGCTGACATTCGGTACTGAGGAAATGCCACACTGTTGGAGGAATTGTCACTTATATGAGGAATTAAGCCAAGTTCCATCTGCTTCCTTAGTGATTGCCTCCTTAAACCACATTAGCAAGTTAGGTTGGCTGGTCCAACACGTAACCTGGTCTTCTCCAATATTTTAAGTATCCCTGGCCTATAAACTGACCAAAGACAAGATCAACTGCCTGAACAGGCAGACAAACCACTATTCCGCATTCTTATTACCCTGTCTATAGGCCTTCTCACATTAGCATGACCTAATTCACCAAATTTAGATGACCAGTTGTGTGTGAGTGTTTCCTACTCTGGAGAATATATTGAAAGACAAAATGGTGGACAGCCAATGGTTAGCACTTACATGAGACATTAAACCAAAGCTATATCTACCCACACAGATGGATGTAGATGGAAACATTTGGTGAAGAACAAGGGATTTCCTACAGAGTCCAAGCCCAATACTTATCCCTTAGCTAATATTACTAATACAGATTATCTACTGGCCTGCAGGTTGTTGCCTGCTAAATGGCTGCCATATTCCCTACATTAAAACAGTGACAGCACTTCACGAAGTACTTCATTGCCAATTGTCTATAAAGCAATCTGAGATGTTCTGAGATCTTGTAAAGCAATATCTAAAAGCAAAAATAATTTTTTTCTCCAGTAACAGACAAGAGCATCTGACATTGCCAGGTTCAATAAGTCAAAATTTCAATGCTTATCTTTACACAATTGTTGAGCCATATCCTTAAAAATAGTCAAATTACCAGGTATGACAAACGGTAATGTTTACTGAAGATCTCGCTATTTGGAGTTCAGGTAAGATGACTAATCTCAAAGGCATTCTTTTGGCAAATGACATCAGCAGAATATCAGGTCTCAACATTTGCGATGTTGATGGAACTTATGCAATAGAAATCAACAGCAAAATAAACATCCTCATAAAGACCTGGCACTAAAAAGTGGGAGAACAACTGAGGCAGAAAAATGAGAATCTGATGCAGTGTTACCAGTTATTATTCATACAAAGATAATGTGCTATTCTCACAGATGTGCATAGGGACAGATTTTAGTGATCATTCCTGAAAATATGTTTCAAGTTCCACAAAGTACCTTGATGCTAAGCTGTGCAGATCAGAAATCTCTATGCAATATCGACTCCTTCAGTCATCCTTATTTCACACTGAACCTTAATTCTCTTTCAGAATGTATTTCTAAATCAGTATCGGTCAATTTCCTAGTGTGGAATGCAATTTACCAGCCAGAAAATAGCTTTGTGAAAACAACTTAACTTTCAAACTGTCCACTTCTGTGAAATAATCATGATGATGTCTGTTCATGGGTCAAATTCTGCCATGTTATTGTGAATACTGCTTTCCATCACTTTTGCTGGCTTAGTGCAATTTTGTTTATTCATTAATATAAACAGTGGGAGTCCAAGATTGCATGTCATGGAGCATAAGATTGATGTGCTCCTCTGAGGTCTACACTGTTATACCATAATTAGATAGCTGTGTTTCCATTACATTTTGGGCTGGTTGCACAAATTCTTTCCTCTCAGAATGCAGCATGACTGGGAGACAGAGAAAGCATGCACCACCTGCTAGAAGACATGGAGGGAGAGACAAAAGAGGGAACAATAAACTAGTTACCCTTATAACATAGGAAAATTGCTGGAAGTGGAAAGAAGACATTTAGGAAACAATAATGGATTGGACAAAACGTCATGGATTTACGAAAGGCAAATCATGTTTGACAAGTTGTTTGCATTTTTTTTAAGGCTATAGCCCAAGAACAGATAATGATGAACCAGTTATTTAGTAGGTTTGTGCTTTTAGAAAGCCTCCTGCAAGGTTCCACACAAGAAATATTTAAATAAATATAGAATGCACAGGCAAGAGGTAATGCACAGGGGTAATGCATTGGCAAGGATTGAGGATTCTTTAAAAAAATATAAAACAAGAGAAGGAATAAATGGCTGATCTTCAGGTTAGGTGGCTGTGATCAGTGGAGTGAGGAGAAATTAAGGAAAGTAAACCTATTTTCCCTTGAGTTCAGAAGATGATAGGTGACATTATTGAAACCTAGAAAATTCTTACAGACCCTGAGAATAGATCCTGTTTACTCTGGCTGGGGTGTCTTAAACCAGGACCAACAGTGTCACAATAAAGGATCAACCATTCAGGACTGAGATTAAAAGAAACTTTTTTACCCAGAGGGCAGTGAAACTTTGGAATTCTTTAACCAAGAGGATTATGGAGGCTCAGTCACTGAGTATATGCAAGTCAAGAGACTAGTGGATTTTGTGATATTAAGGGAATTAAAAGATATGAGGTTTATGTGGAAAAGTGGCTCTAAATCATGATCTTATTTAATGGCTAAGTAAGGCATGAGAGACAGAATGACATTCCTCCTGTGATCTTAAGTTTTATTTTTCTTAGACAGCATATCGGGGTCAAGGATGACTTGCTTGCACTCCAGTTTTGGTGGCTGATGAGCAGACTGATGATGGGGTAGACAGATGAATAACTTGGAAGGTGGTGCACTCCATCCACCATTTTTACAAAGCTTTTATGTGCTTCCGATGTAGGGACTCAAGGTTTTTTACGTTGTCCCAAACGCTCTTCATTTCGAGTGGTCATGGTGAGGAATTTCTGCATGTTGACATTCTGAGGGAGGCTTTAAGAACATTGCATTTTTAGGGAGGCTTTTAGAACATCCTTGAAGCATTTCCTCTGTTCTCTTGGTAATCTCTTTCTGTGATGTATATTTTCAGAGTCTGTTCTGGGCTTGAGAATGATGTGGCCTGCCTTTTACAGCTTAAATAGGGCCTCAGGGCTGGGTATGTTGGCCTAAGAGAGGATACTGAAGTGATAATCTCTGAACTAAGGCAAAAGTTGATTCACAAAATGAAATGAAAAATTCATGAAAAACACTAAAAATAAACCCACAGATGTTAGGGATATGCACAAGGACTGAAATCATGACAATCTTTAAACTCCAAAATTGTGGTGCACATCAATAAAAACAAAGGAAAAAAACTCACTTCTTCTACCATTAATGGTGGAGACAGCATTGGTGATATATCTTGTGACCATGCCTTGAGATGCTTTATGTCCACGTTTCAGAAGTATACAGGAGGGCGGGGGATCACTGCTGCCCACTGGACCATGAGCTTCGTGCCAGATTTGAGGTCCTAATCTTCAAATGCTCTTGTATTCAGAAGGCGAAAGGCTGTGCTAGTGCACTGCAAGTACTGATGAATTTCATTATCAGTTTCTCTCTTCTTTAAGAGATTTGTCCTGAGATATGGAAAGTGGTCAAATTTTTTCCAATATCTCATCTTGGACCTTTATTGTTAGGACACTGTTGCACCGTGGGGCAGATTAGTAGAGGGCATTTGTTTCGCTGATGTTTAGTGTAAGGCTCATTTCTCATACACTTCATTGAACAATTGGAGTCAGCTTTTGCTACTCCCTCCTTGCCAATCATGCCCTGCATCCTTTTTATCCCTGGCACTGAAGTTGTATAAAAGGATCTCCTTGTCTCCCTCTTGTATGTTTCCCAGGGTTTGTTCAAGTTTGGAGTACGAGTCTTTGTTGGCCTGATCTGTAGTTACCACGGTGGGAGTTATGCACTGATGACCACAGCATTTTGGCAGCATATTAGAATGAGCTGCAGATTTTCCGGGCATTAATTTATCCCACACTAGGAGTCATTAAGATCCCATAAGGCACCCCACAAAAAACGGTGCCAATGTTCTTGTCTCCCTCACCAGGATTGGAGGAATACATTCAACTCTGGTCTGTTTGGCATGGTTCAGGTGACAATCTAGAGTTAACAGTCTGTGAGGTCTGCAGGTTTATGTCCTATGAAGACCATAACTGCATCCTCACATTCCCATTCCACCTTTTCATGAGCTACCAGGAAATGTCCTTGGACCTTACATCAGCAAGCAAAGTGGTCTTCAAAAATTCTGGTCTCAGCAAATGTAAAATGAAGGAGCCAGTCATCGACTTCAGGACGCAGGATGGAGTACACACCTCTGTCTGTATCAATGGTGCTGAGGTAGAGATGGTTGAGAGCTTCAAGTTCCTAGGGGTAAGCATCACCGACAATTTGTCCTGGTCTAGCCACATGGACACTCTGGTTAATAAAGCACACCAATGCCTCTACATCTTCAGAAGGCTCAGGAAATTTGGGATGTCCCTGATGACTCTCAACAATTTTAACAGATGCACCATGGAAAGCATCCTATCTGGTGCATCACAGCTTGTATGGCAACTGCTCTGCCCAAGACTGCAAGAAATTGCAAAGGGTTGTTAACACAGCCCAGCCCAGCCTCGGAAAGCAGCTAACATAATCAAGAAACCCCTCCCACCCCAGTCATTCTCTCTTCCCCCTCTCTCATGGGGCAGAAGATACAGAAGCCTGAGAGCACAAACCACCAGTCAAGGACAGATTCTATCCCACTGTTATCAGACTCTTGAACACACCTCTCATACGCTAAAAGACGAACTCTTGTGCTCTTGATCTCCAAAATTTACCTTGCCGTGCCCCTTGCACTTTATTTGTCTACTTACACTGCACTTTCCCTGCAATTGGAACACCATATTCTGCATTCTGTTTTCTTTTAACTACTTTGACATAATTACGTATGGCATGATCTTTCTGGATCGCACAAAAAATAAAAAACTTTTCACTGTATCTCGGTACATGTGACAATAATAAACCAATACCAATAAAGTTCCCTTTCCTTCTTCATCCCACCATGATTACTACTTGCTGTTGTGGTAAAGTAGTGATGATTTGCCACTTTTCCCACTGTCTATTCTCATCTGTATTGGTAGCAAGTACCTCACACCAAGCGGACAAGGTTAAAAACTGAGGTAAAAACAAAGTGCTGGAAATACTTGGTATTGGTATTGTTATTGGTATTGGTTTATTATTGTCACGTACAGAGGTACAGTGAAAAACTTGTCTTGCATACCGTTCATACAGATCAATTCATTACACAGTGAATTGAAGTAGTACAGGGTAAAAACAACAACAGAATATAGTGTAATGTACCACAGCTACAGGGAAGTGCATTGCAGGTAGACAATAAGGTGCAAGGTCATACAAGGTGGATTGTGAGGTCAAGAGTCCATCTCATCGTTAAAGGGAACCGTTCAATAGTCTTATCACAGTGGGATAGAAGCTGTCCTTGAGCCTAGTGGTATGTGCCCTCAGGCTCTTATATCTTCTGCCTGATAGGAGAGGGGAGAAGAAAGAATGACCCAGGTGGGTGTGGTCTTTGATTATGCTGGCTGCTTCATCAAGGCAGCGAGAGGTATAGACAGAGTCCATGGGGGGGGAGGCTGGTTTCCGTGATGCCCTGGGCTGTGTCCCCAACTCTCAGCAGTTTCTTTGCGGTCCCTGGGCAAAGCAGTTGCCATACCAAGTCGTGATGTATCCAGACAGGATGCTTTCTATGGTGGATCGATAAAAGTTGGTGGGTGTCAAAGGGGACATGCCAAATTTATTTAGCCTTCTGAGGAATTAGAGGCGCTGGTGAGCTTTCTTGGCTGTGGCGTTTATGTGGTTTGACTAGGACAGGCTATTGGTGATGTTTACTCCTAGGAACCTGAAGCTCTCAATCCTCTTGACCTCAGCACCGTTTATGTAGACAGGTGCATGTACACTGCCCCCTTTCCTGAAGTCAATGACCAGCTCTTTTGTTTTGCTGACATTGAGGGAAAGGTTGTTGTTGTCATGACATTAGGCTCTCTATCTCCTTCCTGTACTCCAACTGATCATTATTTGAGATACAGCTTACTACGGTGGTATCATCTGTAAACTTGTAGGTGGAGATAGAGCAGAATCCGGCCATGGTATATAGTGTATAGTGTATATAGGGAGTAGAGTAGAGGGCGAGGATGCAGCCTTGTGGGGCACCAGTGTTTAGAATAACCAGTGCTGGAGGCGTTGCCGCCTATCCTCACTGATCGCAGTCTGTTGGTCAGAAAGTCAATGATCCAGTTGCAGAGGGAGGTGTTGAGTCCCAGGTGTCGGAGTTTGGTGATGAGTTAGCTTGGAATTATAGTATTGAAGGCGGAGCTGTTGTCAATAAACTGTCCAGATGTTCCAGAGATGAGTGTAGGGCCATGGAGATGGCGTTCACTGTAGATATGTTTCAGCGGTAGGTGAATTGCAGTGGGTTGAGGTTGACTGGGAGGCTGGAGTTAATGCATGCCATGACTAGCCTCTCGAAGCACTTCATGATGGTGGATGTCAGAGCTACTGGTCGGTAGTCATTAAGGCATGTTACCTTGTTTTTCTTAGGTACCAGGATGATAGTGGTCTTCTTAAAACAGGTGGGAACCTCAGACCGGAGCAGGGAGAGGTTAAATATGTCTGCAAATATCTCCGCCAGCTGATCAGCACAATATCTGAGCACACGGCCAGGGTCGCCATCCGGGCCAGATGCTTTCGTCGGGTTCACTCTCTGGAAGACAAATCTTACATCGTTGATGGTGACCATGATGGAGGCAGTCAGGGTGGGTGGTGACAATCCACCCCACTTCTGTTCAAAATGCGCATAGAATGCGTTAAACTCATGAGGAAGGGATGCGCTGTTGTTGACTATGCTGCCTGACTTCGTTTTGTAGCCCGTTATAGCATGTAAGCCCTGCCACAATTGACAGACGGTCTTGGACTCTATTTTGAACCCGTATTGCCTCTTGACATTCCTGATAGCTTTCCAGAGGTTGTATCTCGATTTCTTGTAAAGGTCAGGGTCACCTGATTGGAATGCAGCAGTCCTTCGACTTCAGTAGGGAGTGGATCTCCGGTTCATCCATGGTTTCCTGTTTGGGAACACCCATATTGTCCTCTTTGGTAACAGTCCTCAACACACTTGCTGATAAAGTCCGTGATGTTAGTGACTACTCATCAAGCTGACAGCTGAGTCTTTGAACATGGACCAGTCCACTGACTCAAAGCAGTCGTGTAGAAACTCATCTATTTCCTCAGACCAGCACTGCACGGCTCTCTGTACTGGATCCTCCCATTTTAATTTCAGTCACTTAGGAGGTCAGGCGACATTAATGGGGAGAGAAGCAGAGTTAACATTTCGTGTCAATGGCTCTTCATCAGAACTGAAAGACTGAGGCTTCTACATCATAGCATCCAGGATTTACACGCCTTCCTGATACATTTGCGATGTCTACGGATCAGATTCCAGGTCAATGATTCTGGCATGAAGTTATCCGAGACAAACTTCACATATCTTTACCAGTTCATTCGACCCATCAAGTCTTATGCTGGCTATCAAAGCAATCCCATCAATCTCATTGCCCCACTTATTTTTTTGTATACTGTTTTCCCCAGCATGTCTATTAGCTCCCCTCTGATTTTCCTACTATCAACCTAAACTGGTGGCAATTTACAGTAGCCAATTAAATTACCAATCACACGTGCAAACTCCACACAGTGGTGGAGGTCAGCATCAACCTAGGTCACTGGAGTTATATAGAAAAAGCATTACCTGCTGCATCATGGTGCCATCCCCAAATGTGATTGCTCAGAATACCATTGGTCAGGAAGAGTTAAAATTGAAGGGGAATGAGTAACAGGCGTTTTAATCCTTCACATGGCAACAATTAACAAAGTTATTGGTTTGGCTAAATTTTCAATGATTAATATTGTTACTTATATATACTGTGGTTGCAAATTCCTGTTTTCAGATTTGTTTGTTAGAAACTACTAAGTCATAGTATGATTATATCTGAGACTTCAAATATTTATAGTCATTCAATCTCATAGCCTCAGAAAGATGTGGGAAGAATTAGCCAAACACACAGTGCTTTTAATAA
Source organism: Pristis pectinata (assembly GCF_009764475.1). Taxonomy (NCBI): domain Eukaryota; kingdom Metazoa; phylum Chordata; class Chondrichthyes; order Rhinopristiformes; family Pristidae; genus Pristis; species Pristis pectinata. The sequence goes on from NC_067414.1 coordinate 20,062,678, forward strand.
AAGAAATACTTACATAACAGGTTATCTCAAAGCACTTTAAAACTAGTGAACTACTTTTGCAGGAGAATCCTCTCTGGTTTTGTTTTGAAATGTCGCGGGATTTTCTATACCCAATTGTACAGGCAAACAAGACTTAAGTTTAAAAATCATCTGATTTAAAAAATCAGCTCTAACAGTGTAGGACTCACATGGTAGTAACATATGATGCTAGATAATGTGGTCAATTGTTGGGAGTGTAACTTTAACCCACAATTTTTATGACTCAGAGAGAGAAGTGGTATCCCTAATCCAAGGCTAACATTTACAAAACTCAAAAACTCACTAGACCTCCTTTATTATGTTGTCTTTGGGCCTATTCAAAAGTATGCATTCTGGGAATTGTTATGTGACTTATCTATGAAGGAGGAAGTCATAAATTACATATTACAGATGTTTTTATATCTGAGATGCTAAAGCTTGGGGCTATTGCATTTAGACATAACATGCCAGCTCAAAATAGAAACTGCAAAAAATAAGTGGCAGCAAAGTTAAGACACAGAAGATCTACAAATATAGACAGGCCTTCAGGAAATATTACAGATACCTTAGTCCTGGAAGAGTGTGGCGGAACAAGAGCATGAACCAAACAACTGGTACATCAAAACAGAGGCTCAGACCTACTTCCTCCAATGTGAATGGTGTGGGTAGAGGACAAGGCAAGTCATGTGAGCAAGCTAATTAAAACACAATAGGAAACATTTGCCCAGGGCCATCAAGCCATTTGGAAGATTATAACAATGTTTGTGATGATGGCAAATCTTCTGTCAGATAAAAACAACAAACCATAGTGAAGCAACAGAGAGATAATTAAAAATCTAAATATTATATGTAACCTATTCACTACAGCAACCAAATTATTTCACAAAACCTGGATTGCCACAGCACTGTAAAGGAAAGTAGTAAGGACCAATGCACGACCATAATCCTTTAAATAAAATTTGTTCAGCTGAATGGATTTCAAATAAGCAGGCTTGGTTATTAGACTAGAATGTCACGCACACACACGCTCCAAGGGAATAGACTCAAAGTGGCACTGCAGTTAGGGTTGCTCTCTCACAGCTCAGGGGACCTTAATTTGATCCTGACCTCAGGTGCTGTCTGTGTAGAGTTTGCATGTTCTCCCTGTGACTGCGTAGAATTTCCCCCGGTGCTCCCATTTCCTCCCAGAATCCGAAATACATGCTGGTAGTTTAATTAGCTACTGTAAATTATCCAAGTGTAGATGTAGCAAAATAATCAAAGAGGAGTTGATGGGGATGTGAGAAAGTTGAATGGGATAGATACAGAAAAATAACAACAGGGGAAATAGGACTGATATGATTGCTCCACTGGGTACTGGCATAGAGGCAATGGCCTGACGGCTGCCTCCTGTGTTGCAATGTATGTAAACACAGGTTCAGTCAACAATAGTTAAACTTTTATATAATACATTACAGAACGTCATGTCCAAATGTAGGCATACGAGGCAAGGTGACCACTCAATTCAACATGACAGCTTATCCTGAGCAAATAAACAAAATGAACAAAATCAAAAGAACAAAGAAAGTACTGCAGGAAAACAGTGTCTGGTTGCTTTGCCATGCAATTCATCCATATGCAGCTTACCACATTGTTCTTCATATTACATTAAGATGCTGAATATTTCCTCCAGATTGAAAGTGTTTTCTCCCTGGAGGGTCACAGCCCTAACTTGAATTGAATGTTCCCTCAAATCATCTGGCCATGAACCTGAATACTTGTATTTATGGAACAATGTCCACAATATTGTCTTTATATACCAAGGTCATTGTGCCATATGCATTACAGGTCAGCCAATCATCCAAATAGTGTGGCTTAGTGCAAAACTAAATTCTGCATGATTTGCTGTCAATTTACTTGCACACCAGCATGTACATACTAGAAAATGTATAGGGCAGATATTCCCCCAGGGCTGTTTTAATTATGTGAAGCAAAAATGCTCTCCATCTGGCCATTAGAATTCAAAAGCAAAGAGCACAAGAGGGAAAAAAAGGTGAGGATTTTGAAATTATGTGAATATTTCTGATCTTGTGCAAAAGTGTTTTGCAAAACTAATACCTTAAATATAAATGAAGGCATTTACATGAAGACAGAGTTGGCTAAAGAGGTCAGGAATATAGATTAAAAGGTAAGATGGTAAATAAGTAATGGCAGACATTTAAGGAAATATTTCACAATTCTCAATAAAATTACATTCCTTTGAGAGATACATATTTTTGAGAAAGATGATCTACCTGTGGCACCAAATTGAATGAGAAGGCATAGGATGTTGCATAAATTGGTAAATTTTAGAATCTAGTGAAGAATGGCTAAAAAGATAGTAAAGAGGGAGAATATAGATTATAAATTTACAATAAATATAAAAGCAGACAGTAAGAGCTGCTACAAGTATATAAAGTGGATTTAACTGCCAACTCCAATAGACACATCTTCCCCTTCCCTCCACATTCAGCATTTTGATGGATTCATTCTCTTCACAAATTCCTGTTCCACGCTCCATCTTGAACAACCACTCCCCTTCTCACAGTACTTTTCCATGCAACCATAGGAGATGCAACCCCTCTCCTTCTACCTTTTCCCTTCCCAACATCCAAGGATCCAAACAGTCCTTCCAGTGAAGCAGCAATTCACTTACACATTTTCCAATTTGGTGCACTGCATTTGGCGCTCGTGATATGGCCTCCTCTTCATTGAGAGACCAAACATAGTTTGGGTGACCACTCTGCATAATGCCCCTGTTTAATCTGCATAAGTGACTCTGGGCTTCCAGTCACCTGTCACTTTAATTCTCCATCCCACTCCCACTCTTATCTCTGTCTGTGACTTCCTACATTGCGCCAGTGATGGCCAACATAAGGTCAAGGAATAGTACTTCATCTTCTGACTGGGTCCTTTGCAGATCTTGGGATTTAATGTACAATTTAATAATTTCATTTAACCACTCCATTTTTTACTCTCTTTCCACAAACATGGTTGTCTCTCCCAGTTCCAATTTGTGTCTTTTTTTCTTTTCTGTATTCATCTGCTGGTTTTTAAAGTAATTATGAACTTGATAACTTTGACCAGCAACCTATTACAGACATTCCCTTTGTTCCCTCCACTGTTTCCACTCTCTGCAATCTAGCATCCTTGTTCTTCCATATTTCCAGTTCACGGCCTGAAGCATCATCACCATTTCTCTCTCCTCTGCTGCTGCTTGAATTGCTGAGTATTTCCAGCATTCTCTGTTTTTATTGAAGTAAATGTTGGTTCCTTAGAGAAAGAATCTGGGGAAATGAAGAAATATCAGAGACTTTGGAAAAATATTTTGAATCTGTCTTCACACTAAATCCATTACAATAATAGAAAATCTGGTCACAAAAGGGAGAAACTTTAAAGGATCATTATCAACAGTGAAAAACTAATTGACAAGTCCCCTGGACATGATGCCTATATCCTACAGTTTTATAAAAGTGGGTGCCAAGATATTGAGTGCATTGGCTGTGTTTTATCAGAATTCTTGGGCATTGTGTGCAGTTTTGGTTGCCACACTATTAGAAGAATATGCTTGCACTGGAGAGAATGCAAGGATTTGCCAGGATGTTGCCTGGATTGGAGGACATATGGGGAGAGTTTGGATAGGCTTGCTTTCCCTGGATAGTATAGTTGGGGTGAATAGTCAAAATCTTTTTCCCAATGGTAGGTTATCAAAACAAGAGGGCACAAGTTTAATGTATGAGGAAAGTGTTTAAAGGGGATCTGAGAGGTAAGTTTTTATGCAGAGTAGTTGATATCTACAACGTGCTGCTAGAGGAGATGGTGGAATCAGATACAATTACTATGTTTAAGAGGCATTTAGATAGGCAAGGTATAGAAGGATACAGTCTTATTGAAGGCAAATGTGATTAGTGTAGATGGGCAGAACGGTCAGCATGAATATGGTGGGCCGAAGTGCCTGTTTCTGGTCTATATGACTATGACTCTAGTTCCCCCAATTCTAGAAAAGTTCCAGCAGATTGGAAAAAAGTGCAAATGTAACATCCCTAATCAAGAAAGGAAGGAGCCAGAAAGCAGGAAATTATAGGCCAGTTAACCCAACATCTGACATTGGGAAAATTCTGGAATCATCATTAAGGATATGTTAGAAGGACATTTGGAAAATCATAATGCAATTAAGCACATTCAACATGAATTTACAAATATCTAAATAATTTTAACAAATTAATTAGAGATCCTTGAGGATGTCATGGACAAGATGGATGGGGGGGGGGGAATCCATTTGAATTTTCAAAAGGCATTCAATAAGGTGCCATATAAAAATTGACCATACAAGGTTAGAACTCAGGGCATTGGATATAATATAAGAGCAAGGATAGAAGATTGGCAAACATAGCAAAAGTGGAGAATCAGGATAAATGGGTTAGCAAGCTATAACTAGCACGTACAACAGGGATCAGTGGTAGGGCATCAAAACAGAGAGTAAGATGCCTTTGCTCTTGCACATGAATCTTCTTGCAATAAAGACCAACAAACCCCCTGTCTTTCTAGTTGCTTGCTCTATGTTAACTATATTAACTTTCAGTGATTTGTGCATAAGGACATGAAGGTTCTTTTGAACACAAACACTTTTCAATGTCTCACTATTTAAAAGTATCTCACAATTTCTATTCTTTCTACCAAAGAGGATGACTTCACAGTTTTCCACATTATATTCAATCTATTCACGTAGCCTACCTATATTCTGTTGAAGCATTTTTGTATGCCCTCACAACTCGCATTGCTCCCCAGCTTTGTATTCTCTATGAGCTTAGATATATTGCACTTGATCCCTTCATCCAAATCATTGATACATACTGTGAACACCCTGCATGATTCCTGCAGAGCCTCCCAACCTGAGAAAGATGATTTATTCCTACTCTCCCCTTTTTGTCCCTGAACCTGTCCTCAATGCACACCATGCATATTGTGGGTGACACAGGTAGAGCTGCTGCCTCACAGCTCCAGTGACACTGGTTTGATATTGACCTCCAGTTCTGTCTGTGGCCATGTAGGTTACCCCAAAGATGTGCTGATTGATAGAGTTAACTGGCAACTGTGAATTGCCCCTTGTGTAGATGGATGGAGTACTGATGAGTACATTTAAGAGAGAACGGGGAAAATACAGAATGGGATTTATGAATTACTCTGAGAACCAGCATACACTTTGTTACGGACTCAGTGAAAGTCCCTTTAAGATAGAGAGTGTGTGTGTATGTGTGTGTGGGGCGTGCTTACGTCAATAGAAGATAAAGGACGTAATGACGTTGTTGAAGAGGTCAGAAGAAGAAGAAAGAGAGAGAGAGAAGGGAGAGAGACACCAGCCTGCTTGTTTTCTCTATCGATGGATGAGAAACAATAACTGTGTTTGCCACTGAAATCCATGTATGGAAGTTGGAAGTAATCCGGTGGAGTTCACTTTGTTGCTGACCTGTAGAAGGAAACAGGTATTTGTGTGTGGACGACCACGGTTCGGATGCTTTTCGGGGTGAGGAAGTCACTACCGAGTAAACACTGAAGTGTCGTTTGGGTTCCATCGTGGAACATTTGGATTTCGTATGTACTCTCTCTATGTTTTTCTACATCTACATCTTATCTTCAGACAACGGTGGTTGTTGAAGAAGCCCTTGCTCATGTTTCACCTTATGGCTTGCGGAACTGAACTTTAAGAACCATTCAGGAACTGGGAGTTTTGGACTTTGTCACACACACACACGACGAGTTTAGTTTTGGGGTTAACGTTCGAGGTTTAACATTCTTGAATTCTAACATACTAACATTTTTTTTTAACTTTTATTTTACGTATTATCATAAGTAGTGATTAATAAAATAGTTTTTAACACTGAATCATGCTCAGTGTGTTTCTTTTGTTGCTGGTTTGTGACAACTTGATGAGCCAAATGGCCTCCTTCTGTGGCATATGAAATGAAATATTATCCCCAATCCCATGTGTTATAATTTTGTTGAATAACCTCAGGAAGCTTACAGAAGGCTTTCAGAAAGTCCATAAACACCACATCCAGTGGTTCCTATTTATTTATTTTGCTTGTTACAACTTCCAAAATCTAACTAATTTATCAAACTTGCCATCATTTCCTTAAAACATATTCTTGCATTTTCTTTGTCATTGATGTCAGATAACCTGTCTGCAGTTCTCTTTTTCCTTTCTCCTGCCCTTCTAAGAAAGTGAGGTTAAATTTGATACCTTCTGATCTTGTGGGAGATGTTTTGAAGTTTATGAAATTTTGGAAAATGACAACCAGTGCATCCATTACCTCTACTGCCTCATCTTTCAAGTCTTTAAAAATGGTAAGATGAAACAGTTCTTGGACAGACAAAATAAGCAGCATCTAGTAACGTTTATGTAAGACAGTAAGAATTTAATAAGTGAAAGAGTTCTATAGTTGACAACAAGTGATATCTCATTCAGTCCTGATGCAGGGTCTCAACCCAAAACGTCAACCATCCCTCTGCCTCCACAGATGCTGCCTAACCCGCTGAGTTCCCCTAGTAGATTATTTTTGCTCCAGATTACAACATCTGCAGACTCATATGTCCCCTTGGTCTTTGGAGCCTGTCAGTTACAGGCGACAATGTGGTGACTTTGCTTTCAGTCTGTTCTCCTTTTTGTCTTTTCATGTGGTCCAGAGCCAGTGTGAATCTTTCTCTCTTGTGCCTTGTTTTTATTCTTCAGTCCTTACACAAAGGCCCTTCAATTAACGTCCATACATGGTTTTTAAAAAAGTATATTTGACTTCATTGGCTCTAGCAATTAAAAATGCCATTGCCACTCAAGACTCCATATGACCTTTCTGCTCTGCCCAGGTCAGTACTTCATGGAAGTTCTGCCATTGTTTACCATCAACCCACAAAAACAGATATTTCAACTCTTTATCTTTTTAATAATGGCCTTGATTGGTCCAGTGTACTACATTTGCATTCCAAGCAAGCCTCAGCTTCTCTCCGAACACATATACCCTCACTCCAATAGGTTGCAAAGGTTGTTCAGAAGTTAATACATATGTATATTGCATTAAAGCAGAGCTTCTCTCGCAAATGATGCTGGTCGTCAGGTCCTGGGGATACATTAGTTTTCAGTCCTATTAATTTCTCCAATAATATCTTTTTACTAATGCTAATTAATTTCAGCTCTTCATTCACTTTAAACCTGTTGCTTCCCATGATTTCCAAAAATATCTCAGAATCAGAATCATTATCACTGACTTAGATAACGTGAAATTTGTTGTTTTGCAGCAGCGGTACAGTGCAAAGACATAAAAATACTATAAATTACAAAAATAAATAAATAGTACAACAAATAAGGAATAACGAGGTAGCATTCATGGGCTCATGGACTGTTCAGAAATCTGATGGCGGAGGGGAAGAAACTGTTTCTGAATCGTTGAGTATGGGTCTCAGGCTCCTGTACCTCCTCCCCAATGGTAGTAACAAGAAGAGGGCATGCAGAGGGTTGTGACCATGATGGAGCTAGCTGAGTCCACAACCCTCTGCAGCCTCTTCCAATCCTGTGCATTGGAGGCTCCATACCAGACTGTGATGCAATCAGTCAGAATGCTCTCCATCATACATCTATAGAAATTTGTAAGAGTCTTTGGTGACATACTCCTCAAACTCCTAACGAAGCAGAGATGCTGGCGTGCCTTCTTCGTGATTGCATCAATGTGCTGGGCCCAGGATAGATTCTCCAAGATGTTGACAACCAGGAACTTGAAGTTGCTCACCCTTTCCACCGCTTACCCCTCAATCTCTTCAATTTCTCTGCCATTTCCTTATTCCCTAATATAATTTGTCCTGTCTCAGACTGTATGGGACCCACAACAAGTTCTGCTGATCTTTTCCCATTTGGCAGATTGATAAAAGCTTTTGCAATCTGATTTTATATTTATCTCCAGGCTACTCTTGTATTCTACTTTTCTTTATCCCCTAATTTCGTGGTCCTTTTTTGCTGAATTCTAAAAAAAATCCCAAATCCTCAGACTCACTGCTCTTTTTGGCAACACTATTAACCTTCTCTTTTGGAGACACAAGAGACTGCAGATCCTAGAAATCTGGAGCAACACACAAAAAACTGGAGGAACTCAACGGGTCAGGCAGCATCTACAGTGGGAAATGGACAGCAGATGTTTGGGGTCGAGACCCTTCATCAGAACTGGAAAGAAAGAGGGGAGATAGCCAGTATAAAAAGGTGGGGGGAGGGGGTGAAGCAAGAGCAGGCAGGTGATAGGTGGATCCAGGTGAGGAAGATGATAGGCAGGCGAGGAGGGGGAGAGTGGAAATTATGCAAGAAGCTGGAGGAGACAGGTGGAAGTGACAAAGGGCTGAAGAAGATGGAATCTGATAGGAGAAGACAGTGGACATTGGAATGAAGGGAAGGAGGTGAGGAGTGGAACCAGTGGGAGGAACAAGTGGGTGATGGGCAGATCAAGAGGGCAGGAAAGGGAAAAGGGATGGGGTAATGGGGTCCAATGGGATAAGTGTAAAAAAAAGGGACAGAGAGGAGTGGTTACCAAAAGTTAGAGAAATCAATGTTCATGCCATCAGGTTGGACACTAGTAAAGTGGAATATAAGGTGCTGTTCCTCTAATCTGGGTCTAGCCTCAACTTGGCAGTAGAGGAGGCCGTTGATGGACATGCCGGTGTGGAAGTGGGAAATAGAATTAAAATGGCTGGCCACTGGGAGAACCCCGGCTGGTATGGCGGACAGAGCAAAGGTGCTCGACAAAGCGAGCCTCCAATCTGTGTCAGGTCTCACCAATGTAAAGCAGGTTGTACTGGATGCAATAAGTGACACCAATGGATTCACATGTGAAGGACTGCCTCACCTGGAAGGACTGCTTAGGGCCCTGAATGGTGATGAGGGAGGAGGTGTAGGGGCAGATGTATCACTTATTTACTGGAATCTGGACGTTTGAATCCTATTGGATTCCATCCTCTTCGGTCCTTTGTCACTTCCACCTAACACCTTTCAGCTTCTTACATCATTCCCAATCTCCCCCCTCCCTCACCTGCCTATCATCCCCCTCAGCTAGATCCACCTATCACCTGCCTGCTCTTGCTCCACCCCTTCCCTCCATCTTTTTATAATGGCTCTCTCCCCTCTTTCTTTCCAGTCCTGATGAAGGGTCTCGACCCGAATCGTCAACTGTCCATTTCCCTCCATAGATGCTGCCTGACCCACTGAGTTCCTTCAGCTTTTTGTGTGTTCCTCTAGCCTTCTGTTTTGATCTAATACTACCTTGAAAGAAGAGATTGAGAAATGCAGCACTGCAGCAGGGCTTTCAGCACATCGAATCCACGTCAAGCATTAAGCACCCATTTTCACTAATCTTATATTAACCCATTTTATTCTCCACATATTCCCATCCATTCTCCCCAGATTCTACTACACACCTACATACTAGGGGCAACTTACAGTAACCAATTAACCAATGAACCCACACATTTTTTGGGATGTGGGAGGGAACTAGAGAGCCTGGAGGAACCCCACATGGTCACAGGGAGAACATCCAAACACCATCCAGAACTAGAGGTCAGGGTTGAACCCGGGCTGCTGATGCTGTGAGGCAGCAGCTATGCTTGATGTGCCAGTGTACAACTCTCAGAAGCCATGGTTGGACTAATTTTCCTATGGTGTTTTTATGCCATAAATGGATATACATTTGTTTTAAACTATGCATTAATTCTTTAACTGTGATCCATTGTTCGTCTACTATTATTCTTTTAATGTAGCATTCCAATTTACCATAACCTACTCACATCTCATTTCTTAAGAGATTTACTTGAGCTGTGTTGGCTCCTTCTTAGGCAAACTCAGAAAATTTTGAGAGGATTAGTGTGAAGGCGGCATGGCTTTAATGTAATGGGTGGGAAGTTCAAGGGAGATATCAGAGGGAGGTTTTTTACCCAGAGAGTGGTTGGGGCATGGAATGCGCTGCCTGGGGTAGTGGTGGAGGCAGGTACGTTGGTCAAATTCAAGAGATTGTTAGATAAGCATATGGAGGAATTTAAAATAGGGGGATATGTGGGAGGAAGGGATTAGATAGTCTTAGGTGTGGTTTAAAGGTCGGCACAACATTGTGGGCCAAAGGGCCTGTATTGTGCTGTACTCTTCTATGGTTCTATGGTGAACTTTGAAACTGATCAACTAAGTTAGTTCAGAGAGGTTGTTAGCAGGTAAAGGGACATCTGGCAAGTGGGTGGCTTTTAAAATGGAGAGAGGGAGAATTCAGGGCCAACATATTCGTTAGAGTGAAAGGCAAAGCTGGCACTGGCTCACAAGGGATATTGAAGCTCTGGTTGGAAAAGAGAGGCATATACAGGTAGACAGTTGGAATCAAGTAAATCCCTTGAGGAGTATAGGGATGAAGGAGTACACTTAAGAAGGAAATCAGAAGGGCACAAATGGGATATGAGATATCCATGGCAGATAAGGCAAAAAAAAATCCTAAAAAAGAGATTCTATAAGTATATTAAGAGCAAAAGGGTAACCAGGGAGAAAACAGGGCCCCTTAAAGATCAGTGTGGTTGTCTATTTGCGGAGCCACAGGAGACTGGCAAGCTCTTAAATGAATACCTTTCATCTGTATTTATCGTGGATAATGTCATGGAAGCTAGAGTTTGGGAAAGAGAAGAGTGATGTCCTGAAACATATCGACATTATGAAAGAGCAGATGCTGGCAGTCTTGAGGCTTATAAAGGTGCATAAATCCCAAGGACTGACCAAGTGTATCCTATGATGTTGTGGGAAGCAAGGGAAGAAATTGCAGGGGTCCTGGTAGAGACTTTTGTATCTTCCTTAGCCATGGGTGAGGTACTGAAAGACTGGAAGGTGGCTAATTTTGTACCTTTATTTAAGTAGGGCCGCAAGGACAAGTAAGGGAACTACAGGTTGGTGAGCAGAATGTAAGTAATGGGAAAGAGAGGATTCTGAAAGACAGGATCTATCCATATTTGGAAAGGGAAGGACTGATTAGGGGTTGTCAGCATGGCTTTGTGTATTGGAAATAGTATCTCACTAATTTGATTGCATTTTAGAGAGGTAACAAGGAGGATTGATGAGGGCAGGGTGATAGCCGGTATCTGTGTGGACTTTAGCAAGGCATTTGACAAGACCCCACATGGGAGGCTGGTCAGGAAGGTTAGATCACATGGGATCCAGGGTGAGCTAGCCAATTGGATACAAAATTGGCTTGGTTGAAGGAGAAAGAGGCCGGCAGTGGAGGGTTTTATTTTCAGATTGGAGGCCTGTGACCAATGGTGTGCCGCAGGGATCGGCACTGGGTCCACTGTTGTTTGTCATATATATTAACCATTTGGATGAAAATGTACATAGAATGATTAGTAAGTTTGCAGATAACACCAAAATTGGTGGTGTAGAGGACAGTGAAGAAGCTTGTCTAAGTTTACATCAGATCTACATCAACTGGGAAAGTGGGCTGTGGATAACTAAGATAAGGAGAATTTTCTTTACCTTGAGAGTAGTGGATTTTTGATTCTCTATCTAAGAGGGCTGTGGATACCCAGTCACTAAGTACATTCAAGATACACTAAGTACATTTGGATACATTGCTGCCCCCCGACACTGCTGTTTGAGATAGAGTACTGAAAAAGGATTCAGCCCACCCTTTTTTGATTGTAAATTACTGCCTTCAACAAAGGATGTTCTGCTTAATAGCTCTACCTCAATGTATTTGTTTATGCAAACAACACAAAGGAAGCTGCAGACACTACCTTCTACCACTGCGAACATATTCTCCTGATCTACTCCTTCAAAAAGCCTTTTATGTCTTATTGAACACCTTTAAAGAAAACTCTTCCTTTCCAGTCCTGATGAAGGGTCTTGACCTGAAAAGTCGACTGTTTATTTCCCTCCACAGATGCTGCCTGACCTGCTGAGTTCCTCCAGTATTTTGTGTGTGTTGGGACATTCAAGGCAATGGGTTTGTGCAGGAAATTGGGCTTGAGGTTTAAGGTCAACTACAATCTTAGTGAATAGCAAAGCAAGTATGAAGATCCAAATGGCCTACTTCTGCTTATGTTTATGATTAGAGTCATAAAGTAAAACAGCACAGAAACAAGCTCTTTGGCCCATCTCGTCCATACCAAACAAGATGCCAGTCTAAGTGGTCTCATTTGCCTATTTTTGGCCTATATCCCTCTGAACCTTCCCTATTCATATCTTGTCTATGATTATCTTATGTTTATTTATTCATTCTACACTCTAATGCTAGCATTTATGACCCATCTCTAATTGCCCTTGAAGTGGAGGAGGGGTTCCAGGATTTAGATTCTATGACAATGAAGCACCAGTAAATACACTGTTGAAGATGTTTATTGCCTGGCACTTTTTAGTGGCATGAATGTTGCTTGCTACTTATCAACCCATGCAGGCATAGACTGGTTCATTTGCTGAGGAGTTAGCAAGGCAAGTTCAGCTGAATGTTTCGAGGGAAGATCACATTTTAATATGAAGTTAGTTCTAAAGCTCTTAAGATCCTCTGAAAGATGTCACAGCAGGTCAAGAGTTCACTATCATCAGCCCAGTACAGCACAGCCAGAATAAGACAAGATAAATTAAAAAGATAGATTGTGAGAGTAGGAAAGAGGAAAAGTCAGAGCAGAGCCAAGATGCAAGGAGGTGTGAAAGCACAGGCACACAGATTACATTCTTTAAGAAACAACCAAAGGAGACATTGTTCAATTGAATTCATTGTATTTGGTACTTTACTGTATGCCATGTATAATTATAATTGCTATGGTTATTGTTAAGTGTTATTGGTCTCCGTGTTAAGTTTTATTTAGTCATTTTAGTGCACACCAAGAAGATGCTGAACCAGGATATGTACTACAAGTTAGGGAGACAATTTTGTTGCTGCAATAATTGCAGAACAGGATACAAAACCGGATGAGTACAAGACCTACAAGGAGAAGTGATACATTGGAGGAACCAATTGGTCACTTCAGAGATATCAAGTGCAGCTCACAATGAAGTTCAGTAAAGGAAGAGACCACAAGATTGCACAAGTTCATAACTGGTTGAATTATAACTGTAGTTAACAATTTATTTCGTACATGTCTACATCTCTAAATAGTTTAATGGATTGAATGAGTTTATTTCCCTTCTAAATTATAATTTTAAAGTAGTACATTTAACAACCGGTTTCTATAACATGGTATGACTTTGGATACATTGCTGCCCCCCCGACACTGCTGTTTGAGACAGAGTACAGAAACAGGAGTCGGCCCACCCTTCTTTGGTTGGAAATTACTGCCTTCAACAAAGGATGTTCTGCTTAATAGCTCTACCTCCATTTATTTGTTTATGCAAACAACAACACAAAGGAAGCCGCAGACACTACCTTCTGCCACTGGGAACCATAATCTCCTGATTTACTCCTTCAAAAATCCTTTTATTGAACACCTTTAAAGAGAACTCCTGTCTCTTCAAGTAACCGAAATAAATTCTTGAAAAAAACATCTTAATATGTAATTTCTATTCGGTTTTTAAGTTTAAAAAACACACTGACGAGCACGAAGCCTCGGCAGACGAAGCTTCACACGAAGGGAGCACAACACGCTCTGAGCTGGCCTCCAACCCAGAGCGCACCGCCTACCGCCGCGCATGCGCAATCGGCCCAGGGGCCGCGGCACATCTGCCTGCAGCTCTGTGACAGTTGGGATATTTTTCTCTTCACCTCTTCCTCCTCCTCCGTCGGCAACTCCTGTCAAAGCAGCGCGGTTGTCGCTAAGGCGATCGATCTAACCTACGAATGACAAGGGCCTGATGTGGTTGGAATCCGGACCCCTTTCACCTCCACGCCGAGGCCTAGGCGGTGGCTCCTGCTGAGCGGCGGCGGGAGCGCGGCTCGCTGGAGACCGAGCGAAGGCGGCCGTTATATTTTGAACTTGCTTTGAACTGCCGGTGACGTTCCCCTCACAGAGCCGGTTGGGGCAGGGAAGAACGGAACTGGCGCGGATAGAGCTGTGGCCCCGGAGCCCGCGGGCGGCCTGGCACCGCCGCCCGACACAGCTGCCCTACCCGGGCTTAAACCCCGTGCCCGTCTGTTTATTTTCGACGGGTCGTTGGGATTTAGAGGTAAATGTTAGTGGGTTCTCAACATAGCTCTCAACACCCGTCTGCTTCCCGGGCATTGCTGCCAGCTGGTGTAGCCGGTTCTCTTACACATACGTGTATATCTTTGCATCTCTCTGTTATATTCCCATTTAGAAGCATAGAAGGTTAAGAAGGGAAGTGTGGATTTCAACATCATAATGGTTTTGATGGAGTAAATTGAAGAGGTACGGGTTCCAGTGACAAGAGGGTCAGTAATCAAAGGAGACAGACTTAAAGGCAGGCGAACCAGGCAGGTGATAAATATTTTGTGTAGCGAGTTTTTATAATTTAGAGTACAGTGTCAGAACGGACCGTGATTCACTTCCAGACTTCTCGGTATTGCATAGTTGGAGGGAAAACTTTGCAGGGCTCCGAGGAAGAGCAGGAGAGTGCGACTAATTAAATAGCTTTCAAAGGGCCAACACAGGAACATTGGGATGAACGATCACCGATGGTGATCAATATATAGTTCTGTGCTATTTTCTCCTTAGGTTCTCTATCTGCTAAATGTTTATTTGTTTCTCTTTCATGTCTTGCTCCTGGATGCAGCTTAACCCACCACCCCACTGCTCACTGACCTGGTCAAGATCCCTATTATTTTATGCCTTCATTTTAAATTTGCATCCTTGTTTTCAAATCCTTGTAATTTGCAGGGTCTGTAATTTCCTCAGACCTTGTCACCCTTCGAGATGCCCGAACTCTGCTGGTTCAGGACTGCTAATCATTTCTGAATTTTATTGCTTCATGGAACAGAGGGACCTTTGTAACCAAGTCCAACAACACAGGTGAATAAGGTAGTTAAGAAGGCATATGGGATACCCTCCTTCATTCATTGGGGTATAGAATATAATAGAAGGGAGGTTAGTGTATGTGAAATATTAGTTAGGCCACAACTGGAGTACTGTGTGCAGTTCTGGTTGCCGTCTGTAGGAAGGATGTGATTGTACTGGAGGGGTGCTGATGGGAGTTTGGATAGGGTGGGTTTGTTTTTTTTGGGGTGGAGAAAGCTGGGCAGAGACCTGATTGAGGTACACAAAATTTTGAGGGCACAGAGTGGGTAAATAGTGAGAAATCTTTCCCCTTAGTGGAGGCACCAATAATCAGAGGGCACAAGTTTAAGGTCATGGAAAGCAGATTTCGGGAAGACTGAATATTCTTTTTTCAAGCAGTAGGTGGTTGAACTCTGCAATGCACTGCCTGAGTGTAGTGGAAGCTCATAACATTTAAAATGAGCACTTGAAATGCCATGGCTTGGAAGGACCTGGGCCAATAGGTGCTTGATAGCTAGCATGGAAATGGTGGGCCAATGAAACTTTTTCCATGCTATATGACTTAATGACAATGCCTTTAATTACTGCAATTTAGAGCTTTGAGTTTCCTTCCCTGGGCATTTTTCAGATGCTTCTGAAAACCTACATTTTAGATAAGGGTTTGGTCATTTGTCCTAATATCTCCTTAGGAAGCATGATGCTAGGTTTTGTTTAATAACACACCTGTCCCTTGGAATGCTTTGCTGTGTTAAAAGTAGAGTATGCACACTATTAATTTCACACTTGATAACTTTTTTTCTGGGGAGGGAAATTATTTTATTAACAGTAACTTTTATGAATTATTAAAGCTGCATTGTCATGCAGTAATTGTATATTGTACTCTCAAGCTTTTTGTGCTGAAATCCTATAAGCTGACTTTTTTTTATGTGGAAAAGCGGTTCACCCCATACTCACTCTGACACACTGGCTCCCCAATTCCCATGCTTGCTTTGACACACCAGGGCCCTGGTTCCTTCATGCTCCCTCTGACACACACCGGGGCCCTAGATCCCTTGCTCCCTCAATTTACAGGGTTCACTGGGTAATTATTATTCTACTGTGTAATAGCTTAAAAAAAGTGGAAAAAATGTGTGTTAGGGCTTTAATAGGAATAACTTCTAAAAGTCTGGAAAATCTGTTAGTTGGCATTACCAGTGTCCTGAGCGTGCTGGATTAACAGATAGTAGGCTGAGGTGAAACTGAAGAGGGATTTTTTTTTTTTTGAAAAAATGTAACTTTTAAAATTATTAATTGGGACTTAGATCAACAAACTATAGAGGTGACGGATGGAGGAGATTTGGAGTGAATAATAAACCAATTCCAATTTTTAATCTCATTCCTTCTCTGTCCTGCGAGAGACTGGCCAGGAACACACAAGATTAGGTATTGAAAGTGTAATGCGACAACTGATGAGTTGAAGCAGGGGTGGAGTCAAGCAATGTTGTAGAGATGCTGGAGGAACTCAGTGGGTCAGGCAGTATCTGTCGAGGGAAATGGATAGTCAACATTTCAGATCATGGCCCTTCATTTGGACTGAAAGATAGAGGAGAGATAGCCAGTATGAAAAAGGTGATGGGAAGGAGTGGAGCAAGAGCTAGCAAGTGACAGGTGGATCCAGCTGCAGAGGGATTGATAGCCAGATGGAGGAGAAGAGAGTGGAAATAGCAACAGAAGCTGGGAGGTGATAAGTGGAGGTGGCAATGGGCTGAAAAGGATGGAATTTGATGGGAGAGGAAGGTGGAGCATGGAATCAAGTGGGAGAGGTGGGAGGGCAGATTGCAACAGGGGAGGAGGGGAACCATGGGAGGAGTGGGTGGGTTATTGGCAAGTGGAGTGTGGAGGAGGGGAAAAACAGGGTGATTGGGGTTGGGGTGAGTGAAAGAAGAAATGGGTAGATCAAGTGGAGAGAAAAAAGGCACGGGGGGGGGGGGTGGGGTGCAGTTTACCAGAAGTTGCAGAATTCAGTGTTCATGCCATTGTTTTTTTTTGACTACCCAGGTGGAATATGAGGTTTAGCCTCACTCTGGCACCACTCTCCTCTCCGTTCCCATAATGGCGTGTCTGTCCTGGGTCACCTCCAAGGGTGAGGCTAAATGCAAACTAAAGGAATAGCACCTCATATTCTGCCTGATGGCATGAACTTTGAATTCTCCAAATTCCGGTAAACTGCTCCCCCTCTGTCCCTTTTCTCTCTCCTCCTGATCTATGCAGTTCTTCCTACACTCACCCCAGCCCCCATCATTGTTACTTTCCCCTCCTCCACCCACTCTATCTGCCCAACACGTCCCAACTCCTCTTGCTGGTTCCCCTCCCCTGTTCCCATCTGCCCTCCCCACTTCATTCCAAGCTCCACCTTCCTCTCCTCTCAGATTTCACCATTTTCAGCCCTTTGTCACCTCCATCTATCACCTTCCAGTTTCTGTGGCTATTTCCACTCTCCCCTCCATCTGCCTATTAATCCCTCTTCACTCATCTACCTATCGCTTGCTACCTCTTGCTCCACCCCTTCCCTTCACCTTTTTATACCGGTTATCTCCCCTCAATCATTCAGTCCAGATGAAGGGTCATGACCTGATACATCAACTGTCCATTTCCCTCCATGCCTGACTCGCTGAGTTCCTCCAGCGTTTTGTGCATTGCTGCAGATTCCAGCATCTGCAGTCTCTTGTGTCTCCAATGTTGCAGAAATAGTCTGGGTGAGGATGAGGATATGTGGCCTGAAACTTTCCTCGTGGTCGGTTTTAGACAACAGTCAGTTGAGACACAGAATTAATGGCTAGGGAATAATGTATGTGATGGGGACTGAAGACAATGGCTGTGACCTTCCCATTATGTAGTAGGAGGAAATAATTGCCTGTGCTGGATATTGAGCAAACAGTTTGAAGATGGTGATGGCACCAGAAGTGGTGGTGAGGGAGAGCTGGATGCCATCAACATACAAGTGCAAACTCCTGGTGTGTTGATATTGCCGTGGGACAACATGAAGATGATAAATGGGAGGGTGGGAGGGTGCCTTGGAAGGCACCAGAGGTAATAGTAAGGACGTGGGAAGTGCTGGTGATTCGCTGCCTTAAACTGGATAGATGAGAATAGAAGCAGGCTTTTCTCACCAGAATAATGCTGCTTTGATTCTGAAATTATAATCAGAAATGATTCAAAACAGAGAGGGCCCTAACTTTTGCTGATTATCTGAATATGAAGGAAGTTACCAGCTAACTTGACAGTCTAGCCTGTACTCTGCCTTCTTAGCAAAATGCACCAGCAAGAAGTGCACATGTTTAGGGAGAAACCAGCTCACTGGTCACCGCCTTCATAAAGTCATTCAGCATGGAAACAGGCCCTTTGGCTCAATTAATCCATGTCGATTAAGATTCCCATCTATGCTAGACCCACTTGCCTGTGTTTAGACATATTCCTCTAAACCTTTCCTATCCATGTGCCCGTCCAAATGACTTTTAATTGTTGTTAATGCACCTACCTCAACCACTTCCTCTGGCAGCTCATTCCATATACGTACAGTATCACCCTCTGGGTGGAAAAAGTTGCCCCTCGGATTCCTATGAAGTCTCCCCCATCTCACCCTAAACCTATGCCCTCTGGTTCTTGATTCTCCAACCCTGGGAAAAAGACTGTGTGCATTCACCTTATCTATGCCCCTCATGATTTTGTACACCTCTATAATATCCTCTCATTCTCCTGTGCTCCAATGAAAAAAAAAGTCCCAACCTGCTCAACCTCTCTCCATAACTCAGTCCCTTGAGTCCTGGCAACATCCTTGTAAATCTCCTGTGCACTCTTTTCAGCTTAATGGCATCTTTCCAACAGCAGGATGACCAAAACCGAATACAATATTTCAAATGCGGCCTCGTCAACACCCCAGCTTCTATACTTAGTGCCCCGACTCATGATGTTTATGGCTAGAGAAAGTCAAAACTTTAAAAGTTGCCAACAAAATTTAATGTGTAATGTCTTAACAATCTATCATGACAGAGCAGAGATGATATTTTATTCATCAGATCATGCCTAGTTAAAACTTAGCAACAAATCAGCCTGATGAAAAGTTCCAAATAAGAACAGAAAATGTTGAAAATAAGCAGAAATGCTCAGTAGATCAGGCAGCATCTGTGGAGGGAGAAATAGTTAATCATTCAGATCAACGACCCATCATCAGAATTGAAAAATTGCAGTCTGCTTATGTTATCAGCACTGCAGCTTTAATTTTTATAATTGACGGTAGATCCATCCTGGAGGATCTTGGAAAAGCGAAGTCAACTGCAGAGATGAATGCTAACAATCTTATATTTTCAGTTTTTCTTTTGTGCTTGCTTCATCCCAACGTCTCACAGGGAAGCCATTGTTTTTACCCCATCCTTGATGGCTCCCCTGATCACAGACCCGATGTCCCATTTTCCCTGTTCATCCATATCTGGTTCAGAATATCAGTGAGTCAGGGTGTCTGATTGAAAATAGTAATGTATATGAACATTTTAATTTGGGAATTTGTTTTTGTATGTGTAAGTCAGTGTTTAGAAAGTCAATTTTTTTATTGCAATATTGTCATGTTTATGCAATGTTCTCATTACCCTTAACAGAGAGACAACCATCTGCTGCTTAAGTAGCTGCAGTATTTGTGATAGTGCTACAACAGTGATTTTAGAAGGAAAAGTTGAGAATGTTTGTAGAGAAAGGAAGATAAATACCTCAAGGTCAGAAGTAAAAATTGAAAATGCCCAGCAGGGTCAACTGCATCTGTTTAGCCGAAGGGAATGGGGTGATGGAAGTGTGGGGAGGTATGGAAAAGAGAAAGAGAGAGAAAGAAAGTGTTAATGTTGATGGTCGGTCATCAGGCCAAAATGTAATCTTTTATTTCTCTCTCCATTTCTACTGAGTATTTCATGCATTTTCTATTTTGATTTCAGATTTCCACCATCTGTTTTTTTTTTGCTCTTTGATGTGAGTGTTTATATGGAGGAGTAACTGATAAATGTCTCCAGTCTTGTGAAATGCTTTCTAAATGTCCACTTATTCCCAGTTCAGTTGTTGCTTGATTGGTAACACTCTTGCCTCTGAGTTAAGGTCGAAGCTCCACTCCAGAGACTTAAGCAAATAACACTGGAACATTTGACTAGTATAGCAGTTACTGTGATACCATCTGTCAGAAAAGGTGTTAAACTGAGGCTTCCAGGTGCCTCTTGGGTGGGTGTAAAAGATCCCATGAGACCACTCTAACAGAAAGCAGTGGAATTATTCCTGGAGCCATAGCCAATAGCTATCCCTCCGTCAACAACTCTCAGAAACAAATTATCAGTTCATCATCTTGCTGTTTTGGGACCATCCTGTGTGACAATTGGCTGCTGCATTTCATATTTCACAAAGTGACTATACTTTAAATGAAGTAGCCATAACTGGATTTAGATTTATTAAGAAAAGGCAATTCTGCCTCTCAATGCAAAGATGTGCTTTTAAGTTGTTGCATTCATTACAGAAATTAGAATTATAGTACTCACTTGAGCTTGTGTGTAATGCTTAATTAACTCACAAGTTTGATTGAGACTAGCAGTTTGAATATTTGTTATTCATTATTATATTCTGTAACCTGCATAACTGTTTTATTTTTGGTTCTTTTTTGGAAGTATCAATAAATTGTCATAGATGAAGCAAAGATTAGATTAGCATTCTTAAACAAAGCATGCTTCGCCTTACAAGTAAATATTTCTATATGCAAGCTGGTGTTTTTGGCGCTTAGCTGAAACTTAGCATCAAACTGAAATGGAGATGTGAACAGATTGCACAAAGCAGAATTTGAAACCAGAATTTATTTCTTCATTAGTTTACACTGAGAGATAAAAAGTAAAACTGTAAACTTATTAAAATTCTTCAATCTTGACATATGTGAATATCATCATACATTTTGTTTGCATTATATTTGAAATCACATATGATATATAAAGTTATTTTGCTTAGCTGTGCCTATTGAATAGCATTCTGTTGATGAGGATGGGACAAATTCACATTGTCACCATTCCATTATATTGCCTGGGATTACATGAACACATAAGGCATGAAAAATTTGGCTGAATCAATTCATGCTGATGTTTATGCTCCACCTATGCCTCCTTCCGGTTTTTCCTCATCTATTACTGTGAACTTCTTTTCCCACCTTACAATTGTCTAATCTTCTCTTAAATGCAACGCACAAAGTTCTGGAGGAACTCAGCAGGTCAGGCAGCACCTATGAAGAGAAATGGACAGTCGACGTTTCGGGTTGAGACCAGTGCATCTGGACTTACTTGCTGCTTCCCCTCCCTCATGTTTCATATTCTCATTTCTTTTTGGAAAATAAGTTTCTCTTAGGTTCCTCAGTTGACTTCAGCTTATTAACTGCCTCTAGTTTTGATTTTTCCCGCAAGTGGAAACATTCTCTCTGTATCTATTTCTAAACTGTTCTTAATTTTTAAAAACTCCATTAGACCACCCTTTATCCTTTTCTCAAGGGAAATGATACCCCATTCGTTGATCCTTTCCTGAAATGTGTATGCTTGCATTTTTAGTACTGCCCTTGGAAATTATCACTATAGCTTCTCCATTGCCTTCATATCCTTCTTACAAAGTGGTATCAGAACTGTTAAGCAGTGCTGCAGGGGTGGTCAAATGAAAGTTTGACACAGTTTAACAGAATTTTCCAACTTTTCAATTATGCCCTTCTAGAAATAACTACTAATGTTGGTTTGCTTTCCTTATGGCTTTGTTAACTTGAAGTGCCACTTTTAGTGATCGATGTATTTGGTACACTAAGGCTGCTGTATTCCTCTACTTTATCTAGACTTGTACCTTCCAAGAATTGTGACGTACCTATTCTTCCTGTCAAAATACACTAACTCATGTTCATCCCCTCCCACATTTAATATCATCCACAAATTTAGAAATTGTACTCTTGATTCCACAATCTAAATTGTTAAATTATTAACACTGCTCAACTGTTTCCATAAACCTTTATACCATCTCTCAGCTTTATTGAAGCCCAGCAAACAATCCATTCTCCCACTTTTCCCTTGACTCTGCATTTTCTGTCCTTAGAGTATTATGAGGAAACCTGTCAAAGGCCTTTTGAAAATTTAGATAATTTATATCTACTGATTTATCACAGTCTACGTTCTGTGTTACCTCTTCAAAAAAAAATTCAGTATGGTTGGTTAAGTAAGACCTTCCCTTTAGAAATCCTTGCTGACCGTTCATTATTATATTTTTAAAATTTGTTTCTAGATGTTCTATTTCCTTAAATAGGGATTATGTTATTTTCCCCAAGGTGATTTTAAGCTGTCTGATCCATAATTCCCTAGCAGGTTCTATTCCCTTAAAGGTATTTTGCAGGCTATCTGTCAGTCTTCTGATATGACATTTGTTTTAATGAATTATTATATATGCATCATAATGTTTCTGCTGTCTCTTCCCAAGATCCCCTTCAAACTAATGGATGTTTATCTTCAAACTCTATACAGATCTGTATCCTTTACTGATTCTATTCTCATCCCAATCTTTTTTGTATTGCTAATTAATTTTAATCTGCTTTGAAAATTTAATTTTGTAGTTCTTCTTGCCTTCCTATTTGTTTTTTTTAAACTCCTCTCCCTATACTTTCATAATGTACGCCTACTTCCTAACATTCACTTATTCCTTTATGCTTTTATTTATCCATTGTCTCTCAGTGCTTAATTTGTTCGTTTCAGTGGGATATGTTTTTTTTGTCTTGTACTCTGTTGAACACCATTTTAAGTATTTCCCATTGTTATGTGGCTGGCACAGTGGCGCAGTTAGTTCATTCCCAAACTCCGGTAAAGTTTGCACGTTCTCCTTGCAACTGCATGGGTTTCCTTCCACATCCCAAAGATGTGTGGGTTGATTGGTTAGTTGCCCGCTATAAGTTGCCCCTAGTGTGTAGGTGAGTAGTAGAATCTGGGGGAAATTGATAGGAAAATAGGTAGATTCTTAATGGTAGAACTGGTGGGTTAAAGTGCCAGTTTCTGTGCTGTATGGCTCTATGACTCTACTTTTGCCAATATTATTGCCCATTTTATATTTCAAAGTTCTATCCTCAATTCCTCAAAACTAGCTTTACTCCAATCTGCTGAGCTGATTTTCATCATAGTTTTGTCTTAATATTAACTGATATTATAGTCACCATTGCATAGCTGTTTACATACTTTTACTTATTTTATCTGCTCTGGTTCATTGCAGTGCTATATCAAATCATGATTTCTCCCTCATTGGTCTTTTTGTTTATTGAGTTAGCAAGGAATTTTGTGCATTTCATAGCAACTTGAAACGAAGTTCTCAAATTTTCTATGACTTTTGTATACAAGGCAAACATTGGCATTATTTTTCCATAATTTTTTGGCTGATAAATGCATTTTATTTACCAAACCGAATTTTCCTTTGGGATTTTCTCTAGTGATCTCCCTCATTGATCCATTGCATTCAATCCAGAAAAGGCACTCCGAGACTGCTGTTGGATAGGGAGTGCCAGGATTTGGATCCAACAACATTGAAACTGATGTATTTTTATGCCAGGATAATGTACCCTTTGCAGTTGAACCTTTTGGTAGAATCAGAGTTAGATTTATTATCACTGACATATGACGTGAAATTTGTTGTTTTGCGGCAGTAGTAAAGTGCAAAGACATTAAAAATCTATAAATTACTAAAATAAATAAATAGTGCAAAAAAGGAATGAGGTGGTTGTTCATGGATCATTCAGAAATCTGGTGGCAGAGAGGAAGAAGCTGTTCCTGAATTGTTGAGTATTGTTCTGCTCCTGTACCTCCCCCATGATGGTAGTAATGAGAAGAGGGCATGTCTCGCCTGGTGAGGGTCCTTAATGATAGATGCCTCTGCCTTCAGGCACCGCCTCTAGAAGAAGTCCTTGATGGTGGGGAGGGTTGTGTCCGTGATGGAGATGGCTGAGTCTATAACCCTCTGCAGCCTCTTGTGATCCTGTGCATTAGAGGCTCCATACTAGGCTGTGATGCAACCAGTCAGGTTGCTCTCCACCCTACATCTTCGTAAGAGTCTTTGGTGACATACCAAATCTCCTCAAACTCCTAACGAAGTAGAGCCACTGGCATGCCACCTTCGTGATTGCAACAGTGTGTTGGGCCCAGAATAGATCCTCTGAGATGTTGACGCCCAGGAACTTGGGCTGACCCCTCGTGAGGACTGGTGTGTGTTCTTCCGACTTCCATAGAACCATAGAACCATACAGCACAAAACAGGCCCTTCGGCCCACCGTGTCGTGCCGTCCATCAGACCACCCTCACACTACCTAACCCCTTCCTCCTGCATATCCCTCTATCTCACGTTCCTCCATATGCCTATCCAACAAGCTCTTGAACCTGTTCAATGTATCTGCCTCCACCACCACCCCAGGCAGTGCATTCCATGCACCAACCACTCTCTGGGTGAAAAACGTCCCTCTGACATCTCCCCTGAACCTCCCACCCATAACCTTAAAGCCATGACCTCTCGTCTTGAGCATTGGTGCCCTGGGAAGGAGGCGCTGACTGTCTACTCTATCTATTCCTCTCAATATTTTATATACCTCTATCATGTCTCCTCTCATCCTCCTCCTTTCCAGTGAATAAAGCCCTAGCACCTTAAGCCTCTCCTCATATTCAATACCCTCCAATCCAGGCAGCATCCTGGTAAATCTCCTCTGCACCCTCTCCAATGCCTCCACATCCTTCCTATCATGAGGCGACCAGAACTGAACACAGTACTCTAAATGTGGCCTAACTAGAGTTTTGTAAAGCTGCATCGTAACCTCGCGGCTCTTAAACTCAATCCCGCGACTTATGAAAGCCAACATCCCATTGGCCTTCTTAACTGCTCTTTCCACCTGTGAGGCTACTTTCAACGAACTGTGAATATGAACCCCCAGATCCCTCTGCTCCTCCACACTGCCAAGTACCTTGCCGTTTACCCTGTACTCTGCCCTGGAGTTTGTCCTTCCAAAGTGTACCACCTCACACTTCTCTGGATTGAACTCCATCTGCCACTTGTCAGCCCAGCTCTGCATCCTATCAATATCCCTCTGTAAGCTCCGACAGCCCTCCACACTATCCACAACACCGCCTATCTTAGTGTCATCCGCAAACTTACTAACCCAGCCCTCCACCCCCTCATCTAAGTCATCTATAAATATCACAAAAATCTATAAATATCCCCTTCCTGAAGTCCACAATCAGTCCCTTGGTCTTGCTGACATTGAGTGCGAGGTTGTTGTTGCAACGCCACTCAAACAGCTGATCTACCTCACTCCTGTAAGCCTCCTCATTGCCATATGAGATTCTGCCAACAACTGTGGTGTCATTGGTGAATTTATAAATGGTGTTTGAGCTGTGCTTAGCCACATAGTCATGAGCGTAGAGAGAGTAAAGCAGTGGGCTAAGCACACATCGTTGAGGTCCCCCTGTGTTGATAGCGAGGAGATGTTACTACTGATCCACACTGACTGTGGTCTCCTTATAAGGAGACGAGGAACCAGTTGCAGAGGGAGGTACAGAGGCCCAGGTTTTGAAGCTTGGTTATTAGTACCAAGGGAATGATGGTGTTGAATGCTGAGATGTAATCGATAAACAGTAGCCTGATATATGTCTTGCGGTTTTCTATGTGCTGCAAAGCAGAGTGGACAGCCAGTGAGATTGCATCTGCTGTGGACCTGTTAAGACGGTAGGCAAATTGCAGTGGGTCCAGTTCCTTGCTCAGGCAGGAGTTAATTCTAGCCATAACCAACCTCGAACCACTTCATCACAGCAGATGTGAGTGCTACTAGGCATTAGTTGCTGAGGCAGCTCACCTTGGGCACTGGAATGATTGCTGCCCTTTTGAAGCAGGTGGGAAGCCCAGACTGCAGCAGTGAAAGGTCGAAGATGTCCTTGAACACTCCAGCCAGTTGGTCGGAACAGGTTTTCAGTACTCGGCCAGATACACCGTTGGGGCCTGATGCCTTCTGAGGGTTCACCCTCTTGATGTTCAGACATTGGCCTCCAGGACGGAAATCACAGGGTCGTCAGATGCTGTGGTGATTCACACAGGTTATTCGTTGTTCGTAGTGTTATTCTCCCTTTCAAAGCATGTGTAAAAGACGTTGAGCTCGTCTGGGAGTGAAGCAGCACTGCCATTTATGCTGTTAGGTTTTGCCTTGTAGGAAGTAATGACATGCAAACCCTGCCACAGCTGTCGTGCATCTGATTGTGTCTCTAACTTCAATCAAATTTGCCTTTTCGCTCTTACGATGGCCTTCCGTAGCTTGTACCTGGACTCTTGTAGGGGTAGGTCAGAGGAAGAAGTGGATGGGGAAAAGTCAGATCTAACATGCAGGGAGGCTATGAGGAAGGAGAAGCAGAGTACAGGGTATAAAAGTAGAAAGGTAGATGGGCAAAAGTGCATTTACTTAAATGCAAGAAGTATCAGGAATAAGAGTGATGAACTGAGAGCTTGAATAAGTACATAGGACTATGATATTGTGGCTCTTGCAGAGACTTGGCTGTCAGCAGGGCAGGAATGGATATTGAATATTCCTGGTTTTCAGTGTTTTAAAAGGGATTGGGGGGGCTGGGGGGGAGAAGAGGAGGAAGGGTGGTGATGCTGGTCAGGGATACTACTACAGCTGCAGAAAGGGTGAATTATGTAGAAGGATCCTCTCTAGAGTCAGTATGGGTGGAAGTTAGGAACAAGAAAGGAGCAGTTACTCTACTGGGAGTATTCTATAGGCCCCCCGGTAGCAGCAGGGATACTGAGGAGCAGCTTGGGAGGCAGATTTTGGAAAGGTGCAAGAATAACAGGGTTGTTATCATGGGAGATTTCAACTTCCCAAATATTGATTGGCATCTGCTTAGTGCCAAAGGTATAGACAGGGCAGAGTTTGTTAAGTGTGTCCAGGACGGATTCCTGTCACGTTATGTTGACAGGCCGACTAAAGGGAATGCCATATTAGGTCTAGTATTAGGTAATGAACCGGGTCAGGTGACAGATCTCTCGGTGGGTGAGCATTTGGGGGACAGTGACCACTGCTCCATAACCTTTAGCATTGTCATGGACAAGGATAGGAGCAAAGAGGACGGGAAGATATTTAATTGGGGAAAGGCAAATTATGAGGCTATAAGAGTGTAAATTGGGATGACATTTTTGAAGGGAAATGTACTATGGAGATGTGGTCGATGTTCAGGGATCTTTTGCAGGATGTTAGGGATAAATTTGTCCCGGTGAGGCAGAGAAAGAATGGCAGGCTGAAGAAACCATGGGTGACGAGAGGTGGAACAACTAGTTAGGAAGAAGAAATCAGCATACATAAGGTGTAAGCAGCAAGGATCAGATAGGGCTCGTGAGCAATACAGAGTAGCAAGGAAGGAACTTAAGAAGGGGCTGAGGAGAGCAAGAAGGGGACATGAAAAGGCTTTGGCAAGAAGAGTTAAGGAGAATCCCAAGGCCTTTTTCTCGTACATGAAGAGCAGAAGGATGACGAGAGTAAAGGTAGGTCCGATTAGAGACAAAGGTGGGAAGATGCGCCTGGAAGCTGTGGAAGTGGGTGAGGTTCTCAATGAATACTTCTCTTCAGTATTCATCAAGGAGAAGGGTCTTGATGACGCTGAGGACAGTGTTGGTAAGGTTAATGTTCTAGAGCATGTTGATATCAAGAAAGAAGATGTGTTGGAGCTGTTAGAAAATATTAGGACAGATAAGTCCCTGGAGCCTGACGGAATATTCCCCAGGCTGCTTCGCGAGGTGAGGGAGTAGATTGCTGAACCGTTGGCTAGGATCTTTGAGTCCTCGTTGTCCACGGGAATGGTACCGGAGGATTGGAGGGTGGCAAATATTGTCCCCTTATTCAAAAAAGGTAGTAGGGATAGTCCAGGGAATTACAGACCAGTGAGCCTTACATCTGTAGTGGGCAAGCTGTTAGAAAGGATTCTAAGAGATAGGATCTTTGAGCATTTAGAGAATCATGGTCTGATTAGGGACAGCCAGCATGGCTTTGTGAAGGGAAGATCTTGCCTCACAAGCCTGATAGGGTTCTTTGAGGAGGTGACTAGGAAGATTGATGAGGGTAGTGCAGTAGATGTGGTCTGCATGGATTTTAGTAAGGTGTTTGACAAGGTTCCACATGGTAGGCTTCTACAGAAGGTCAGAGGCCAAGGGATCCAGAGAGGCTTGGCCATGTGGATTCAGAATTGGCTTGCCTGTAGAAAGCAGAGGGTTGTGGTGGAGGGAGTGCATTTAGATTGGAGGGCTGTGACTAGTGGTGTCCCACAAGGATTGGTTCTGGGACCTCTACGTTTCGTGATATTTATTAATGACTTAGGTGAGGGGGTGGAAGGCTGGGTTAGCAAGTTTGCAGATGACACAAAGATTGGTGGTGTTGTGGATAGTGTGGAGGGCTGTTGAAACTCAGAGGGATATTGATAGGATGCAGAGCTGGGCTAAGCTGAGAATTGGCAGATGGAGTTCAATCTGGAGAAGCGCAAGGTAGTACACTTTGGAAGGACAAACTCCAAGGTGGAGTACAAGGTAAATGGCAGGATTCTGGGTAGTGTAGAGGAGTAGAGGGATCTGGGGGTTCATATCCCCAGATCACTGAAAGTTGCCTCACAGGTGGATAGGGTAGTTAAGAAAGCTTATGGGATGTTAGCTTTCATAAGTCATGGGATCGAGTTTAAGAGCCGCGAGGTAATGATGCAGCTCTACAAAACTCTGGTTAGACCACACTTGGAGTACTGTGTCCAATTCTAGTCGCCTCATTATAGGAAAGATGTGGAAGCGCTGGAAAGGGTGCAGAGGAGATTTGCCAGGATGCTGCCTGGATTAGAGAGTATGGATTATGAGGAGAGACTAAGGGAGCTAGTGCTTTATTCATTGGAGAGAAGGAGGATGAGGGGAGACATGATAAAGGTATACAAAATATTAAGAGGAATAGATAGAGTGGACAGCCTGCGCCTCTTTCCCAGTACAAGAGGGCATGGCTTTAAAGCAGTGGGTGGGAAGTTCAAGGGAGATATCAGAGGGAGGTTTTTCACCCAGAGAGTGGTTGGTGCATGGAATGCGCTGCCAGGGGTGGTGGTGGAGGCAGCTACGTTGGTCAAGTTCAAGAGATTGTTAGATAAGCATACGGAGGAATTTAAAATAGGGAGATATGTGGGAGGAAGGGGTTAGATAGTCTTAGGTGTGGTTTAAAGGTCGGCACAACATGGTGGGCCGAAGGGCCTGTATTGTGCTGTATTGTTCTATGTATTCTATGTATTGATTCTGGATTGCTGGTTTTGAATGCCAGAGATCTAGCCCTCAGCAGACTATGAATCTCTTGGTTCATCCAGGGCTTCTGGTTTGGGAAAACTCTATGTTCTCAAGGCACACACTCGTCCACACAGGTCTCGATGAAGTCAGTAACAGCTGTGGCATATTCATTCTGATCCGAGGATGAATTCATGTATGTGGTCCTGTCCACCAATTCAAAGCATTCCTGTAAATGCTTCTCTGCCTCCCTTGAAATTGTTGTCCAGATTTTGAGTTCCCACTTCTGTCAGCTGCAAGGTAACACAGTGCAACAAGGTTGATTCGATAAAGTGTGTTTAATAGCAGTATACTGCGGGAGAATTCTCCTCAAACTCTCATGTAGAGTCTTTACTCGGAGGTCTCCGCAGTCCAAAGCAGCAGACAGTAGATTTATCCAGAGATTGTCAGGCACACTGAATGAATTCGGCTCCACGAGTTTCGTTCAGGCCTCAGAGATCCCGAGACAGACGTCGCACCTATTGTCCAACATAACTGAGTTATAATCAAGAGATTCAAAGACAGGTATCACCCTAATTGTTTAAAACAAGCTTCCTCCAGTCTGTTTATTACACCTACCACCCTTATCGTCTAGTATATTGGCCTGCCACCAAGGTCCCAGACACAGCAATTATCACCTAGTTTGAGTCAGTAGCTTGCCTGCTCTTACTTGCAGGTTATTTTTCCATCAGCTATATGTATTGATACAGTCAGTCACAGTTTCTTAACCCTTTACTTCCTCATTCCCTCCTGTTATCATTTCATGATAATCTAGAGAGGCACCGAGAATGGGGCCGAGAGTTTATTAATAAGGACCGTGCAACAAGTATTTAAATAGGCCAGCACCACACAGCATACTATAAATAATAACGATTAACCCCACTGCTCTATGCAGCAGGTATGATGCCCACAATCCTCCTAGTAGCCCCTCAACCAACCCGTCCCTCCTATAAGTCCCTGCCTAAAGCTATCTACCTGCTTCTGAATATCCTGAATGGCATGGGAAATGTTGTAGGACTCATCTCTCACATTGGTGACGCATTTGTCCCCTACTATGGTACATACTCCTCCTTGCTGAGCCAACTGGTAGTCCACAGCATACCAGGTCTGCTGGGCATAAAGTCGAGGCTCCACCAGTTCCTGGTTCGCTGCCTCCAGGCCTTTTATGGTACTGTTTCCCAGCATAGCCAGTCCACAAATAAGGTAGTTCCAGTTTTTTTTGCGGCTATAGTTCCTACCGAACACCACCACCACCCCCCCCCACCCCCCCCCAGAGAGAGAGTACTCAGAAACCCATAGCCTAACGACGATAAGGGAGATCCCAACGTAATCGGATCCCTTCAGTCCTCACAGAACTCCTCACTAACTGACCGCACCACAAGTCTTCGTTGGACATGAGCCTTCTGGGGGCAAGGGACCGTGACCGGCCCAATTGTCCCTATTGCAAACCAGGCTGGCAGAGTGGGGGGTGGCAGTAGTGTAAGTACCATTAAAGAGAAACACATACCCTTCCTTGGCCCGGTAACAGGTTACATTACCCGATTGCTGTGGACTGGGCATCTGAGAATACTAAGAGATTCCAACAACATTTCTCCCATGCTCCCTCAAGTAATTCTCCCTGATTAGCCATTCTAAAGAGACGTTAGACAATTTTACATGCGTTCCGTTCCCTTCCCCACAAATCCATCACTCCCCTGCAAGTAATTTAACACACCTAGTAGTGGCACACTCACACCTAAACCATCTCCCTCCCCCCCAAATCCACATATCCTTTCTATGCAAGTGGTGGTGGCACGTGATATCGGGTGCTGTTCGATCGCTATCCCACAACCCCATCCTTTACCAAGCATTTACCTGGCAACATCCTCCTGTCAGTTCCCGTCTCCCCAATACACTTTGTTTTTGAGTGTTCGTATTTTAAGAGAGCCCTGGGGCTCCAGCTTGGTGTGGCTACAAAAAGACCTTCCACTGATTCTGCCAAGGGGTAGCAAATGGTGCAATTCCGGTGTAGTTGTATATGTGCTTTGTAAAACAAATTATCCTCTAATGCCCACGCAAGAGTACTGGTAATGGTAAGGAGTTCAGATTTAAGAGACATCATTTTCCGTCTGGTGGCCATCGTTTACAGTCAATCAGATGAATCCAGCGTTCCTGGCCCTGTACTTTCACAGCTGTAGGAGTTTGGAGTAGTATCTGGAAGGGGCCCTTCCACCGAGGTCCTAGTTTAGGGCGCTCCCAATCTCGTATCTGTACTGAATCTCCAATTTCCAGGTCAGGCAACTCCGCATTCTGTCCTTCCAGTGGTTTACTTTTACAACTCCACCTGTGAATGAAGAAACTTTAAGGAGGACGTAAGTTGCCTGAAATACCCTTGCAGTTCATCCCCCATGATGTTAAGGTCAACCTGGGTGGGGGGCTGGGTGTCAGCGTCCCATGGGGTTCTTCCTGGATGTCCATAGACAATTTCGGCGGCCGACATCCCAGTGGCCGAGTGGGGGGTAATTCTCATGTGGTATAATGCTAAGGGGAGAACCTTCAGCCAATTTAGACCTGTCTCTGATACTAACTTAGTTAATTTATTCTTCAGGGTGCCATTAGCTCGTTCTACTATACCCGCTGCCTGAGGGTGGTAGGTGCAATGGAACTGCTGTTCGATATGCAGTGCCTCACACAACTCCTTATTTCCTTACGAAGTGGGGACCATTGTCTGAACTTGCATGTCGGGGTACCCCAAATCTTGTTATGATCTCTGTAAGCAATAACTTCACCACTGTTGAGGCCTTATTGTTGGTGGTTGGAAAAGCTTCAATCTATCTACTAAATACATCAACAATAATAAGACAGTACTTATAACAATGTACACGTGGTAATTCAATAAAATCAAGTTGTATACGTTCAAAAGGACCACCTGGCAAGGGGGTTTTTGCCTGGGGTGCACCTCACCCTTTTTCCCAGCATTGGTTTGTTGGCATATTAAACATGATTGTATTTTGCCTCGTGCTGCTTCCTCCAGTCTGGGGTGCCACCAGGTACGTAGTAAAATGTTACTCATTCCCTTCTTGCCAAGGTGGGTGTCAGAATGTAGGTCGTCAATAAGCATCGGTAACAAGGAATCAGGTATACATACTTGACCGACTGGAGTAGTCCAGAGGCCATGTGGCGCAGAGTGCGTACACCCGTGCGCCTTTCACACTTATTTTTCTGAGTCGGGGCGTCCCCCTGTAAGTGCTGCACAGTGACCATGTCTGGGGTGCCCTGCGTTGTTACTGTTGTCTTGCAAGCAACTGCCTGTTTTTCCACAGTCGAAACGATTTTAGACCCCTGATGTGCTGCCAATTTAGCCTCCGCTTCTGCCCTATTATTGCCCTGTGTTACTAGGGAGGCGTCTGAGAGGTGAGCCGAGCATTTAGTGATGGCCAATTTGTTAGGGAGGAGGATGGCTGGCTTGGAGGAGACTCTTTACATAAGTGAGGAGTGGGTTATTCAGGAGCGCTACCTCGTATCGGTTTAAGCGGGCCTGGGTAAGGTGTTGAGTCTGATGGAAGGTCAGGAGTACCGTTACGGTATGGGAGGAATAGACAACCACTGTTGCAGGGCGATTGGCAAGGAACCAGGCTGCCCTGTTTGCAGAATGAATCTATTAAATAGGTTATTCTGTCAACTGCCTCTCTCCGAAGGGGGTACTGTGGGACGGAAGGCAATTGTGCTCCTGGTCTTACACAGATTTGGACTGGGGTCACTGGGGTGAACCCTACCTCAGCTTTCGACACAGCCCATGAATCGGGGGTTGGCTCATCCGAAGGGAGTCGGTGGGGCTGATGGTGGCATAAACAGCCCCTCACCGAGAAAGGGGTGAGGTAATAAGTCAGGGTCCTTTCTGCCAGTATCTGGGGAACCCCGTAAAAGCCTGTGTCTGCCTGTGCCTGAAGTCGGTGGGCTAGGAATTCCAGCTCCTTCAGTTTATGACCCTCATTAACTGACAGGGTAATGAGAGAGGACATCAAGCCAGACTGATTGCACGATTCATTAGGTACTTGAACTAAAACTGCTGTACCCTCCTTACCTGCTCAATGAAACCGTGGCTGTGGACAGTTTAAAATCGTGCTGGGTGATACAAAGAGCTTCGAGGGTCGAGGTATTGGCCCCTGTGTCTATCATAAAGGGGATTGGTTTTCCCTCAACTAATAAACTGACGATAGGTTCATCGTCCGGGTTATTGGTGAGGGGAATACTGATCCCCTTTATGATAGATATGGGGGCCAAATGGTTACTTCCCACAGCTAGTTAGGCGGAAAACGGGTTGCTAATCGAAAAAGGTTGTCGTTTACTGGGGGTCTAGCCTGCCATTGGTGGTAGTGGGGTCAGTCCCGCTGCCAATGGTCAGGTGCCCCGCAAAGGTAGCATCTTGTCGACCTGGCGCTTGCTGGGGTCCCCTGGGTCCTGGGTAATTACGAGGGGGCAGTGGGGGAGCGTAAGGGGGTCTGTCCACTGGGGCTCTTGGGCCATTGGGGTGCATCGGATACCCTTTACCTCATTCAACATAGGTAGTGGGCCGGGATCTTTAGGGTCGTCATTATCAGTGGCAGAATCAGAGTCATAATCGGTGTCCGTCTGAGGATCTACTAAAGGTCTGTCCCCTACCAAAAAGTCTCGTCACTTTTCTGTGGCCTTAGGGCCATTCGTATGCGGGCTTTCTCTCCATCTAAGCTGATTTCTAGTTCGGGACGC
This sequence comes from Pristis pectinata, assembly GCF_009764475.1. Taxonomy (NCBI): domain Eukaryota; kingdom Metazoa; phylum Chordata; class Chondrichthyes; order Rhinopristiformes; family Pristidae; genus Pristis; species Pristis pectinata. Next base: position 20,096,743 of record NC_067414.1, read on the forward strand.
AATAGGGCCATGGAATTGTCCTTGGGGCGGGACTTGGCTGCAGCCGTTGGTGGTGAGAGCGGAATGGTTTGCGGACTAGTTGCATTATATGGGAGCAGCAGTGAAACGAGGGGTAGGTAGGGGCTGTGGGTCGGACCATCCAATCTTCCTCACTTTTGTCTGTATCATTACTTTGGAACAACAGGGGCACGCCAGACATGTCAGGAGGTACCTCCACTTTATCCTTTTTGTTTTATTCTTTTATTTCTACGTTTTTTCCTTTTTTTTTTACCTGATCTACCTCTTCCCTCTCCCTTCTGTTTCAGCATTGTGGTCTCCACACTGAGACTTCAGAACTCCCCAACTCTTAAGATTTCCCTTTTCATCACACACTAATCCCCCTTCTGCGTGCATTATGTTCCCAACTATTCTGTTTAGATCTATTTGTTAGGCCTTCGGCCATTTTTCTCCAAGTGGACATTAACATTTTCCATTTTTCCCCTGTATTGCACTCCCAAATCACCCTTTCTGTCTTTAGGCATTTATCCACATCCCAAGTTCCCCCTAACGGCCATATTTCATTTCCCAATTTTTTGTTAAGGCAGGCTGATAATTTACGGAAGTTATTCTCATTTTTCGGACCGTCTTTACATAACTTTAGATAGTAGGGTATTGGACTCAGACCTGTAGAGAGTTTGTCCCACTTTTTTTCCAACCGTACGGTACAAATCACTGCGATTATCTATAAGATTGGTCTCTTTCCTTCACCCACTTCAGGTTCCTGACCTTCCCATGGGGGATTTCCCCTCTTAAGAACCAATCTAAGGCAGGGTGGTAGTATCGGAGAACCGATCTCAAAACTTAGAGCTGAAAACCTTGAAATTCACAAACTTAAAACCCAAACCTGGGGACTCGAACCCCAAACTCAAAACTAACTGGGGACTCAAACCCCGAACCTGAAACTAACTGGGGACTTGAACCCCAGAACCCCTCTTACCCGTGGCACTCGGACAGGTTCGCGAGGAGTCCGTCAGAGGATATTCAACAAGCGAAGGGGGTCGATCAGGTGTCCGACTCCCTATGAAGGATCAAGGTGAATCTTACCTTGTGGGCCCTTCCGTCTCAGGTTGTCGTTATCCCCATTGATCGCTCACGCCGCTTCCAAAATCTCGCCTTGGACTCCTGGCTGGCTCGCTAAATTTTTGTTCCGATTTTGAGTTCCCACTTCTGTCTGCTGCAATGTAACACAGTGCAACAAGGTTGATTCGATAAAGCGCATTTATTAGTAGTATACTGCGGGAGAATTCTCCTTAAACTCTCATGTAGAGTCTTCATCGGAGGTCTCCGCAGTCCAAAGCAGCAGACAGTAACTTATACAGATATTGTCACACACACTTAATTCGGCTCCATGAGTTTCGGTCAGGCCTCAGAGAACCAAAGACAGACATCGCACCTATTGTCCAACATAATTGAATTATAATCAAGAGATTCAAAGACAGGTATCACCCTAATTGTTTAAAACAAGCTTCCTCCAGTCTGTTTATTACACCCACCATCCTTGTATCGTCTAGTATATTGGCCTGCCACCAAGGTCCCAGACACAGCAATTATCACCTAGTTTGAGTCAGTAGCTTGCCTGCTCTTACTTGCAAGTTATTTTTCCATCAGCTATATGTATTGATACAGTCAGTCACAGTTTCTTAACCCTTTACTTCCTCATGACCATATCTTTGGTCCTCACCACTGGTGCTGCGGTCCTCACTCTCTGTCTACATGCTGGGAAAAGAAGTAGAGCCAGGTTATCGGACTTGCCAAAGTGCAGGTGTGGGATGGCATGGTAGTCATTCTTGATGGTGGTGTAACAGTGATAGAGTGCGATGGCTCCCCTGGTTCTGCAGGTGACATATTAGTGGTAGTTGGTCAGAGATTTCTTCAAGTTAACCTGGTTGAAGTCCCCTGCGATGATTGGGAAGGCATCAGGGTGCACTGTCTCCTGACTCTTGACTACGGTGCTTAGCTCCCCCAGTAGTAGTTACATTATTAAATATCTGTTTCTCTTGTCCTTGGTATTAGAAGTTGTGGATTTTGAAACTTTTCTTAGAATAGTCTTGATGAATATTTACAGTGCACTTTGTACATGATGTACCCTGCAACTCTGTCAGTTATGGGGTGTCAATTGAGCACACTGGTTGTTACTGGATAGCATTCATCTTCTTGAGTATTGTTGGAGCTGGACACATCCAGGCAGATGGAGAGATTATCATCACAACCTAGATCTATGACTTGTGGATGATGACGTGTCAGGAGGCCTTTGATCTCCTGTATGACTGATCCAGTTAAGTTTCTAGTCAATAATGACCTCCAGCATATTGATGGTGGGATATTTTGTGAAGGAGATACTTAAATAGAATCACTGAGGCAGAGTCGTACAACACAAATAGGGCCTTCGACCCACCATCCATCGTACCTATTAACCCTAATACCATTTACACAGCCGTGGTGACTAACTCTAATCAATCCCTGTCTTTCCAAGTGAAGATATATCCTGTCCCATAGAATTTTTCTTATAATAATAGTTTGCCAATCATTGATGTAAGACTCACTGGCCTGTAGTTACCTTCCTCATCCCTACTGCCCTTCTTAAATAAAGGAACAACACTTATTTTCTCCAGTCATCTAGTACTAATGAAAATGCAACAATATCCGTTAGGGCCCCAGCAATCTCCTTCCTTGCCTCCCATAGCAGCCTTGGCTGCATCACACTAGACTATGTGATTTACCCATTTTTGTGTGTCCCAAGACACCTAGCACCTCCTCCTTCCTAATGTTAACATGGTCCAGAACAACATTGTCCCTTGCCTGAACTCTCCCTCCAGCATGTTTTTCTCGGTAAATACATATGAAAAGTATTGATTTGGACAATTTCCACATCCCCCAACTCTGTCCCTATGGTCCTTAAGTGGGGGCTATGCTTTCCCAGGTTACTCTCTTCCTAATATACTTGTACAATGCCTTGGGGATTCACCTTAATCTTGTCTATCAGTGATGTTTCCTGGCCCCTTTATGCCCTCCCAATTTCCTTTTTAAATATTTTCCTATAGTTCTCTCAAGACTGGAAAAAGGGGTCAAACAATGGCAGATAGAATTTAACATGGACATGTGCAAAGTATTGCATTTTTTTGTAAGTTAAGCCAGGGTAGGTCTTGCACAGTAAATAGCAGGGCCCTGGCAAGTGTTGTAGAACAGAGAGACCTAGGGTACAAGCACATAGTTCCTTGAAAGTGGCAACAAAGGTTGATAGTGGTTAAGAATGCCTTTGACATGCTTACCTTAATCAGTCAGGGCACTGAGTACAAAAGTTGGGACTGTTTAAGATGTTGGCGAGGTTGCATGGAGTGGTGTATGCAGTTCTGGTTGCCTAGCTGTAGGAAATATGACATTAAACTGGAAAGGATACAGAAAAGATTTACAAGAATGTTGTTGGGACTGAATGGCTTGAGTTACAAGAATAGACTTGACCGGCTGGGGCTTTTTTCCCTGGGATGCAGTTGGCTAAGGGGTGACATCATAGAGGCATATAAAATCATGAAGGGCATAGATAAGTTGAATGGTCATAGTCTTTCTCCCAGGGTAGGGTAGTCTAAAACTAGAGGGTACAGGTTAAAGGTGAGATGGGAAAGATTAAAGGGGACCTGAGGGACAAATTTTTCCGCGCAAAGGGTGGTGGGTATATGGAATGAGCTACCAGAGTAAGAAGTAAAGTCAGATACAGATATAACATTTAAAAGTCATTTAGACAGGTACATGGATAGGAAACATTTAGAGGGCTGTGGGCCAAATGCAGACAAATGGGACTAGCTGGTTGGCATGGATAAGTTGGGCTGAAGCGTCTGTTCCATGCTGTATCACTTTGACTCCATGAGGACTCTGCTATTTTTGGTTGCTTATACCTGTCATATGCTTTTTGTATCTTTACCAATGCTTGAACATCCCTTGTCATTCAGGGTTCCCAGATCTTACCACCCTTACCTTTCACATTCACAGGAACTTGTTGGCTCTGGACTCTCACTGTCTTCCTTGTAAAAGATTCTCATTTATTGGATGTCATTTTAACTGCAAGCAGCTGCTCTCAATCAACTTTTGCCAGGTGCTCCCTTACCATATTAAAATCAGTCCTTCCCCAGTTTAGGACCCTAACTTGCAGGTTATCTTTATCCCTCTCTGTAACAACTGTGAAATGTTACAGAATTATGATCACTGTTACTAAAATGCTTTCCTACTGACACTTCTACAACTTCATTTCCCAAGATTAAATCCAGTAGAGTCCCTTCTCGAGTGTGACTATCTATGTATAGGCTGAAAACACTCTCCTGGATGCACTTTACAAATTCGTCCCCATCTTAGCCCCCCAACCACCCCTGACAACTATTGCCCCATTGCTCTTACTCTAGCTTTTGCCCTGTGATTTGTCAACATGTCTGCTGTATCTCCCACTGGCTGTTGGGATGCCTTTAATATAAACCCCACAGAGTTGCCCCTTTCTTATTTTTAAGTTTTACCCATATAGCATCATTGGAACAGCCCTTCAAGAGTTCCTTACTGTGTACTGCTGTGCTGGTCTCCCAAATAAATATTTCAATGCCACCTCTTTTACCTATACATCCATCACAACTGAAACTTTGATATCCTCAAAAGTTGAGCTGGCAGTCCTGCCCTTCTTTCAACCATGTTTCAGTGATTACAATAACATCATATTTCCATGTGCCAATTAATGCTTTTAAGTTCATCAGCCTTGCACAAAAAGCTCCTTGTGTTTAAAATAGATACAGTTTAAGCTACCTGCCTTATCGTGCCCCCATCTACTCCTTTGCCAAATTAGTTTAAAGCTCAAATGCTAAGGGATAGTAGTTAAGAGTTAGATTCTTTCTTGTTGGAGATGTTCATTCCCAGATTTTTTTTTGTTGGATTGTTACTTGCCATTTATTGGGCCATTCCAGAATGGTGTCAATTTTTGATGCATGCAGTACATGCTTCTTTGTTTTCTAAAGAGCTGCAGATGGAATTGAACATTGTGTAATTATTGGCAACTATCTCCACTTCTGATAGAAGGAAAGCAGCTGAAAATAATTGGATCTACATCATTGCTGCTGAAGAATTATTGCAACAATGTCCTGGTGCTGAGATAAGTGACTCCCAGATACACAGCCATCTTCCTTGTGTGAAGTATGACTCTAGCATTTTATTTGTAATCCCTACTTTTCCTCGGATGGTGCTTGTGAGCTGCCTCCTTGAACCACTGCAATCCTTCCCCTAGTTTTCCCCTAGGTTACCATTGATTTTAGTTTACCAGTGCACCTTGATATAGCACTTGGTCAAATGATGCCCTGATGTCAAGGGAAGACATTGTTAACTCTCCTGAAATTCAACTCTTTGAATTTTGATTGTAATGAGGTCTGGAGCCAAATGATCCTGGAAAAACCAAACCAAGCAGTGACTAGTGAGTCGATACCATTTATTGGTCCCCTGCTTCAAAATTGGATTCAAAATTGGCTTGGCCATAGAAGACAAGAGGGTAGTGGTGGAAGGGTGTCATTCTGGCTGGACGTCTGTGATCAGTAGTGTTTCACAGGGATTAGTGCTGGGACCTCTTTTGTTTGTCATATATAGAAATGACTTGGATGAAAATGTAGATGGGCTGATTAGTAGGTTTTCAGATGACACAAAAAATGGTGGAGCTGTGGACAGTGAAGAAAGTTGTCAAAGGTTGCAGCAGCATATAGATCAATTGCAGATATGGGCGGAGAAATGGCAGATGGAGTTTAATCTGGGAAATTGTGAGGTGTTGCATTTTGGGAGGTCAAATATAAGGGGAACGTACACAGTAAATGGCAGGACCCTTAAGAGCATTGATGTATGGCCTTGGGGCCCAAGGCCATAGTTCCCTGAAAGTGGCAACACAAGTAGATAGGGTGGTGAAGGCATATGCTTGCCTTCATTGACTGGGGCATTGATTATAAGAGTCAGGAAGTTATGTTGCAGCTGTATAGAACTTTTGTTAGGCCACATTTGAAGTATTGTGTTTAGTTCTAGTTGCCAAATTACCAGAAGGATGGGGAGGCTCTGGAGAGGGTGCAGAGGAGGTTCACCAAGATGTTGCCTGGATTAGAGAATATTAGCTATAAGGAGATGTTGGACAGAATTGAATTGTTTCCTCTAGAGTGTTGGAGACTGCGGGGACACCTGAGAGAAGTTTATAAAATTATGAGAGGTGTAGATGGGGTAGATAGAGTCTCTTTCCCAGGGTGGAAATATCAAATATTAGAGGACATCACTTTAAGGTGGCGGGGGGGTGGGGTGGAGTTTAAGGGAGATGTGCAGGGCAAGTTTTTTATACACACGGTAGTAGGTGCCTGGAAAGCACTGCCAAGGTTGGTGGTGGAAGCAGATACGATAATGGTGCTTAAGAGACATTTAGATAGACACATGAACATGAAGGGAATGAAGGTACATGGATTATGTTCGGGTAGATGGGATTAGTTTCATTTGGCATCATGGTTCCTGTGTGGTACTGTTCTATGCTTCAGCCATTCACAATTTATATTGACTCCACTGAAAAAAAGCAGAGTAATATATCAAAATTTAATGATAATATGAAGCAAGGAAGAAAATTAAGCCGTGAGGAGCATGCATGGAGTTTGCCAGGAATGTGAGTGGGCAAGAACCTGTTACATTAAGATCAATAGTAGGAAAAATGATAAATATTATAAACAGCAGGAATAGGGGCCTGAGGGTTTACAAACTAGTGGCAGTTTGAAAGCGTGAATCCAAAAGTTCAAAATTAATTTTATCAGTAAGCAGGTAGCTGATGGCTAGTAGCTAGTGGCCATTTACTACTGTTTAATTTCTGTTTTGTAAATTATAAGCTATAAAGTTAAGGAATGGAAGAGCAGCTTGATCGAATAGCACATCCATCTTGTACCCTGTGCGAAGTTGTGGAGAACCAGTTACTGCTTTGTTAGAAATGGGAAAGTGAGAAAATAATTTAATTCTAACTTGCAGAGAAGTTGGAGGAATGGACAGCAAAAAAGGAATATCTCTGATAGACTGAAACCAACTGAGTTAATATGGCATTTAGAGGCAGGTTAGGTTTCTTTATCTATGTTATCTTTTGCTGCACGCAGGTCAGGCTGTACTAATGGAGAGAGAAGAATCATAACAGATATTTTCAGGCTATTTTCAGGTTGGAAGGATGTAACAAGTAATCTGCCATGGGGATTGGTGGTGGGGCCTCAGTCTTATACAGTTTATATTAATGACTTGGATGAAGGCATTGAAGGCATTGTCGCTAAATTTGGTGACAAGCTATGTAGGAAAGTTGTGAAGATGACGTAAGGAGGTTACAACAGAACATTTATTTGACAAATATTTGCCAGATAGGAGAATGTAGGGGAATGTGCAATTGTCCATTGTGGCAGGAAATTTTGTTAAAAAGAACCATATTATCTAAATGGTGACAGCTGGCAGAACACTGAGATACAGAGGGATCTGAATGTTCTAGAGCATGGTTTGCAAAAGGCTATTATGTTGATACAGGAAGTAAGTGGGCAAACTAACAGAATGTTATTGTTTAAAGCTAAGGAGATTTGGTAGGAAAGCTATAAGGCTATATCTCAGTTAAATAGGGCATTGGTGAGACTACATCTGGAGTATTGCATACAGATTGGTCTTCTTATTTAAAGAAAGTGTGCCAATGCATTAGAGGCATTCCAGGGAAGGTTTATTAGACTAATGCCTAGAATGGGTGGGTTGTATTATGAGGAGAAATTGGACAGACTAAGCTTCTATCCACAGGATTTGGAGTGAGAGGGAATTTGATAGAGATGTGTAAGATCCTAGGGGACTGTTGATATGTTGAATGTGGAGAACACATTTCCTTGTGGGAGAATATAGGATTAGTGAACACTGTTTAAAAATAATGGGTCACCCATTTAAGACAGGTAAGATTAATTTTTCTCTTTGGGGGTTGTGAGTCCTTGGATCTCTTTTTCTCAAAGGGTATTTGAATATTTTTAGGCAGCACAGTAGTGTAGCTGTTAGCATAACGCTATTATAGTGCCAGCGACCCGGGTTCAATTCCTGCCGCTGTCTGTAAGGAGTTTGTACCTTCTCCCCATGTCTGTGTGGGTTTCCTCCAGGTGCTTCGGTTTCCTCCCACGTTCCAAAGATGTACAGGTTAGGAATTGTGGGCATGCTATGTTGGCGCCAGAAGAGTGGCGACACTTGTGGGCTGCCCCCAGCACATTCTCAGTAATGTAAAAAGACACATTTCACTGTGTGTTTCAATGAACATGTGACTAATAAATATCTTACCTATTTAACAAGCAAGGAGTTGATAGCTTATCATGGGTAATGGGGGAGCAAGCTTGAGTGGCTGAGTGACATATTCCTGATTGTAATTTGTATAAAGACAAAAAATTCAAGTGCTGCCTATACTTGCTGGAGTGTCTAAGATTGGCAGGGGATCTCACTGAGACTAGAGGTTCTGAGAGCGATCAACAGAGTATGTGCTCAGAGTTCGTGCCTTCAGTTTTAAGAGTCTAGAACTCGGTGACATTGTTTTAGGATAAGTGTCTAGCTATGTAGCACCGAGACAAGGAGAAATTTCTTTATGGAACTGTTGAGCAGATCCAATGCTGGGATCAATAATCTTTGGGACACTTCAGGAATCTGAGAATATGGGGACTGAATGCCAAACTGGATTAAGGCATGGTATTAAATCAATGCTGGGAAAGGTCCTTTGTCTTGTGATCTATGTTCTGATTTTGCTGTTCTGAAAATACAGTCAGGAGTTATTGCTTGGTAGAGAGTTCTAAAATTTCGATTCAGTGATGATGAAGGATTGGCAGCTTGTTTTCTGTTCTGAATGAATGATTTTCTCATGTCCTTAATTTTTTTGGGGGGCAGTACTATAAATTATACATTGATACAGTGCAGCTTTGCATCTTGTGGATGAAATGCACTGCAGTCGTGATGCACCAGTGGTGGAAAGAGTTAATATCCAAGGTGATGATGGTGTTATCTACTGAACTTCTCAGGAGTGACCTTGTGCTTTAAAAAGTATGATAGAATGTATTTCAAGTATCACCCTTGCTATGTGTCACAACATCTTTCAATCCATCAATCTAGAAAGAGTTTGAGTTTGAAAGTGAAAATATAGTGTTTAACCGTTGATAGCACTCTGTGTGGGTTTCCTCTTGGTGCTCCAGTTTCCTCCCACATTCCAAAGACACATGGGTTAGGAATTTGTGGACATACTGTGTTGGCGCCAGAAGCATGGCAACCCTTGCGGGCTGCTCCCAGAACACTCTACGCAAAAGATGCATTTCATTGTGTGTTTCGATGTACATGTCACTAATGAAGATATCTATCTTATCATAACATCCAGTTCCCCTGTTTCTGAAAGCATTTAATGCACACTTCTGAAAATTCTCAACAATAACTATCTATTTATGTACATAATTTTAGTCAGGGTGTTTTATTGGTGACAACAAGCTTTGTATAAGTCTGTAGGAAAGGAAAAGAAGAAAAAAAATTATAATACATGTGCTGCTTTATACTAATTTTAATCTGCTCAAAATACCAGAAGAGATATTGTGCTTGCTAAGATGTTTGATGATTCAACAAGCATTTTAGCAAGCAGAATATCCCTTCTGGCATTTTGAGCAGATTAAAATTAGTATAAAGCTATATTTGAATTAAGAATATTTTTATTTTCTGTTCTTAATTCACATGTGAAATTCGTGGCAGTATTGTAGCAGTTTCCACGTGACTAATTTAATACCAAAATTGCTTTAATCATTCTTCAACAATTTAATATTTAACAAAATAAACTGTTTTAAAACACAAATATTTAAAATGCTAAAATGATTTCTTACTGATCCCCAGGCCAGGATTACCAAATTTGCTGACTGGGAATTCCATTTCTACATCTGGATTGCAGAAGTGGATTCCCAGCGTAATGGTGGGGGAATCTCAGCACACTTGGCCTCCGCTATTGTCCTTGTATGATGTCAAGCAAATGATCGCTGATATATATCACTGAGCACATTTGGGATTTACGTTGGGGCCACATACAACTGGGACATATTGTGAGCAGCTGAATGCCAGTAGTTTTCTTTAAAACCAGCAGTCATAGATGGTGAGATTTAGCCCAGACCCATGTCTTAAGGTGGCAGCTGGAAGAGATGATGAAGTCATTTCAGAAAGAAGAAGGTGCACTGAAAATAATAGCTTTGACATTGAGCTGCCAAAATGTTGCTCATCTAAAATAATGCTGTATGGAGAATTGGAGAAAAGGTAGTTATAGATGTGGATGTTGAACCCATGTATATGCTTACTTATGACACCTTGAAAGAAGTTATTGACAATGCCGTAATATCTTTGTTGCAACAGTAGGAAGAAATGCACATATTTAGTTGTACTTGGCCATTGTATATGGATTTGCACTTGCATGCATGGATAATCTTGATTAGAAGGACTAGAGAAAGGAAAAGGCAGAACTGCACCCAGGTCCATTTAAATTGGCAGTGTAGTTGAGGCTATAGCGGTGAAATTGTTCTAGGAGGCTGGTGGAATTCATGAAGCTCATGTGGCTTGCTGGAGATTGATTCCTGAGAATAGGACTAAGGGAACCTTCCTAAACTCAATTTTCAGAGCAGGGGGCATGGGGAAGAACTTTGATCATACGTTACAATGATAAAGCTAAATTACTTTCTGAATGGGGCAGAATGCAATTGCAGAGTTTTGGAGCTACATCAGTAATCCTGGGGAAAAGAATAGTTGAGTGGCCAGAAGGCATACGTTGAGCTGTTGCATGATTGAAAGAGATGCGTGTGAAAGATTTGAGAGAGACTGCACATTTTGGACAATGGCTTGGTGGATTGCATTGATTAGAGGGGCCTGAGCAGTTGTGTGCGTGTTCTTGATGTTTAAGTGATGAGAACTCTTGAGTTACTCAGTTTATGCCCAGGTTGGGATAAAAGTGGAAATGAAGAAATGGAGTCACATAAGTGCAAGGTGTTGAATTTAGGGAAGCCAAATGAGGGTTGGACTTGCACAGTGAACAGTAATCCCTGGGGAGCATAGTCGAACAGAGGGACCTAGGAGTACAAGTACATGGTTTCCTGAAAGTGGCGTCGCAGGTAGACAGGGCGGTGAAGGTGGCTTTTGGCACCCTGGCCTTCATCAGTCAGGGCATTGAGTATAGTAATTAGGATGTTATGTTGCAGTTGTACAAGACATTGGTGAGGCTGCATTTGGAATATTGTGTTCAGTTTTGATCACCCTGAAATAGGAAAGATGCCATTAAGCTGAAAAGGGTGCAGAGGAGATTTACGAGGATGTTGCCAGGACTTGAGAGACTGAGTAATGGAGAGAGAAGTTGAGCAGATTGGGATTTTTCATTGCAGTGTAGGAGAAGGAGGGGTGATCTTACAGAGATGTATATAAAATCATGGGGGCATAGATAGGATGAATGTGCACAGTCTTTTTCCCAGGTTTGGGGAATCAAGAACTAGAGGACATATGTTAAAGGTGAGAGGGGAGAGATTTAAAAAGGATATCAGGGGCAACTTTTTTACCCAGAGAGTAGTGTGTATTTGGAATGAGCTTCCAGAGGAAATAGTTGATGCTGGTACATTAACAACATTTAAAAGGTACTTGGACAGGTACATTGATAGGAAAGGTTTAGAGGGATATGGGCCAAACGTGGGCAAATGGGACTAGCTTAGATGGGAATCTTGGTCAGCATGGCCCAGTTGGGCCAAAGGGCCTATTTCTGTGCTGTATGACTTTAGGTTGATTTGCATCCGTTGTGGCTCTTCAGATGGTCACGTCAATCTAACCATGGTTCAACACAGAAAGGGAGCAATGATATCATCATCGAGTTGTGCAGCATGGTAACAGACTACTCGGCCTGACTCATTCATGCCAACCACTGGGCACCCTTCCGTATTAATCACATCTTCCAACACCTGGTCCGTAGCCTTCAATGTCTCAGCAATTCAAGACATTTCTTAAGTGCTGTCAGCGACCCAGCTTCAACCACTCTCTCAGCCAGTGCATTCCAGGTACTTGCCACTCTCTGAGTGAAGAAGGTCCTCCTCCTATCTCCTCTCAGTCTCTCTCCCCTATCCTAAATCTATGTCCTCTAGTTTTATCCACCTCTGATTTGGGAAAAAATTTCCTGTAGTCTACCCTATCGTAATTTTATATACCTCGTAATATTATATTACCCCTCGTAATTTTATATACCTCATTCATGTCTCCTCTTAACCTCCCCTTGTCCAGGAAAAACAGACCTAGTCTCTCCTAGTAATTGAAATGCTCTATCCCAGGCAATATCCTGGTGAATCTCTTTTGCACCCTGTCCAGTGTAATCACCTCCTTCCTATAGTGTGGTGACCAGAACTGCACACAGTACTCCAGCTGAATCTGAACAAATTTTTATAAAGTTGGGGCATAAACCTTTCTGCTCTTGTACCCAATGACCTGATTAATGAAGGCCAGTATCCCATACACCTTCTACCTGCGCTGCCACCTTCAAGGATCTTTGGACTTGCCTACCAAATTTCCTTTGTTCCTCAATACTCCCTAGGACCTTGCCTATCATGCTGTTTGTCGTAGCCTCATTAGTACTCCCAAAATGCATCACCTCACATTTGTCTGGATTAAACTCCATCTGCCATTTTTCAGCCCATTTCACCAATAAGCATCATAAACTTGAGATGAATAACAAGGTGAAAGAGACTCCATGTGGATTAGTTTTCTATGTGCTAAAAGTGAAATTATCTGAGATGGAGAAGAAGGGTGATATCTGGGTGAATAGAGGCGAAATAGTTGGTAAGAACCCTATCAATGATGGAAAACTAAACAAACAATAATGATTAAGTAATGAGCTTGGTAGGGAAGTAGAAGATTATCAAGATGACCAAATGAAGCAAAGTCAATGTGATGCAGGGTGAGTCCAACTGGAGATTGAATTCCACAAAAGTGAACAGCTGAAGTCTGGTAATAGTGAAAAGTTTTTTTGTAATGAAGCTCTGAAAGGTGGGAGTTGAGGGGGAAGGCATGATAGATATGAGTTTTTTTAGAAGAATATGGGGTGATTTTGATTAGGGGCTCAAACATGGAAGCATTTTGTCATCTTTCAATTCAATTATGCTAAATTGCCATCATCTTGTGAGGTACATCTTACATCTTCTGTGACTTGATAAAAGCTCTTTTTGCCAGCATTCTAAACCTCTGCTTCCAATCACTTGATTTTTATAAAACTCTGTAATGTGTATCTTATTTCACATCAGGCTTTCCTTTCCCCTCACTTCTTCACTGAATTGTATTGAATCTCCCCATGCCTTGCATTTTTAAAATCTCTGTCCTTGTACAAAATCTTTAAGGTCGACTACTGTCTGCAGCATCTTACATTCCTGTGCATTTGAATTGCTGTACCAGACCATGCTGCCTGGATTGGGGAGCATGCCTTATGAAAACAGGTTGGGTGAACTCGGCCTTTTCTCCTTGGAGCGATGGAGGATGGGGGGGGGGGGTGGTGACCTGACAGAGGTGTATAAGAAGATGAGAGGCATTGATCGTGTGGATAGTCAGAGGCTTTTCCCCAGGGCTGAAATGGTTGCCAAAAGTGGACACAGGTTTAAGGTTCTGGGGAGTAGGTACAGGGGAGATGTCAGGGGTAAGTTTTTTACTCAGAGAGTGGTGAGTGCGTGGAATGGGCTGCTGGCAACGGTGGTGGAGGCGGATGCGATGGGGTCCTTTAAGAGACTTTTGGATAGGTATGTGGAGCTTAGAAAAATAGAGGGCTATGGGTAAGCCTAGTAATTTCTAAGGTAGGGACATATTCAGCACAGCTTTGTGGGCTGAAGGGCCTGAATTGTGCTGTAGGTTTTCTATGTCTATGTCTATCTTTGTCCTTGTACAAAATCTTAAAGATCTTTTTTCTTTGACCTATCTATTGCTGTACTCCTTTCTGTCATGATAACCTTTTGCAGCACTGTATTTCTCCTTTGAACTCTGCTCCTTTTGAATCTTGGTCTCTTGTGTATCTTTGGCAGCCATACATTCAACTGACCGTTTTGAATTCTTAGGGACATCTTCCCCAAGCCTTGCCATTTATCTTTTCTCCATTTAATGTCCTCTTTCAAACCCATATTTTTGGCTAAACCTCTGATCACCATCTTTTTGGAGTAGCATCAGATTTCTTTTTGACTTTGATTTGTTTTTAGGTAGATTCAATATGTAATATCTTATAAATTTTACATTACGTAATTTTGAATTTGTCTCTGCTTCATTTTCACTTCTGAAAATACTACTTCCTCTTTCGTATTTGACTGCTGGAATGTGGAAGTGGTAAGCCAAGATGGAACTTGGAGATGACTGTGTAAGGGATCTGGTGAATTGTAAAACTGAGCAATGTTCTCTTCCCAAGGGGAAATATATTGCCATCAGCAAATTAAGTTGACACCAAGATATTGACTTTCCATCGAAAGATCATTCATGGATAATAGATCCTTGCTTTGGAGATATTATGTGTTATTGCATGGCTAGAAGTGAGGAGAATGGGACTTCAGGATTATTTTGGGATTCAATAGAAAGGCAACATCTGTATGTGACTGAGGAGACTTTGGTTTGGAAAACTACTCTTTCATTTAGTGCTGGAAAATCAATTTGGTTCATTAGCTCCTCAAATTTAGAATACATCTGATCCTATAATAAATGTTTACATTTTTGAGGGCAATCTATGAATCTTTAAATAGAAATTGACAGCAGAATCACATTATTTTTGGAGAAATTCCCCTAGTACTTTTATGCGATTCAGAGACACATTAGGATTTTTCATTGGATATTTGTTGTAAATGAGGGAGGTCGAGGTGCAAACCTATTTAGTATTCCAAATTTCCCGTCATACCTTGAAAATTGAACTGTCATTTTGCTTGCTTTGGCTTTGGTAATTAATTGCCTAACTTTCTCCCAGTCTGAAAATCAAAAATCTGCAGATCTAGAAATCTGATATAATAACTGAGAATGCTGGAAACACTCAGTGGGTCAGGCAGCGTCTGTGGAAAGAGAAACCGAGTTAACATTTCAAGTCCAAGACCTTTCATCAGAACTGAAAAGAAAGAAAACAAACAAGTTGCAAGTAGGGTGGGTTAGGGTGGTGCTCTGGATAGACAAAGTAAGTATTAGTGACAGGATGGTGGTTGATAGGTCAGTGAGAGCAGTTAGAGAAAACAAACAAACATGAAAAACTGTGATATGGAGGTCAGAGCTGTGGGAAGCATTTAGCAGATCAGACAGTATCAGTGGAGAGAGAAGAACTGAGTTAATCTTAGGGAAGCTTGAGAAACCTCATCTTCTGATTGCATGTTGCAGCCTTCCAAGCTCAATGTCATATTAAACAATTCCAGGTAACTTGCTTTGTCTGTATCAGAACTGGCCAGTTTGCTGAAGTTTATCCAACTTTAACTCAGTTTTTCTTTCCAGTTTGGAAGGTGGCAAGTTCCTTTTGAGATTTACAGTGGGCTTCTGTGTGTTCTAATAACTGGACTAGAGGTTCTCAATGGCACCCAAAATTCACCACCTCTCTGCTTTGAGTGATCATGGGCCAGAGGTTCAGGAGTCAGTGTGGATGTTGCGCTTTTTAAGGATGCCTTGAGTACATCCTTGAATCTTTTCCTCTGTTTGCCTGGTTTTCATATCCCATGAAGGAACTTGAGTGTCTTTTTCAGGAATCTGTTGTTAAAAGTATGAATAAGGTGACTTATCCAACAGAGCCAACTGTGCAATTAAGGCCTCAGTTGGGGGAAAGGACGCTGACAGTTGGTTCAACTTGTCCCTCTAATGGATTCCTACTAAACAGCTAACCACCCTGCTATTCCGCCTGACCACATGTTTGGCTACAATTGTTAATGATTCTTTCTACTCAAATATTGTCCCCCTCCTGTTCAAATCTGCACTCATTACCCCCCTCCCTCTAAAATAAAACCTTGATCCCTGTCCTGCTGATCTCAAAAGCTCATTGAAGACTCAGAAGTTCATGTCAATCTTCGCTAGAACTCCTCCTTGAATACTTCCTATTAGATTTTCACACCTATCTACCAAAAGTAGTCCTTATCAAAGAAGTTGATAATATCTAGACGTTCCTGTGATTGAAGGTTCTCTGTCCTTGACTTTCATGATCTTTCTGTATCCTCTGATGGGTGATCACACTATCTTCTTCTCCACTGTTGTCTTGGTAATTGGGATAGCACTTGTCAAGTTCCATTCTTAATTGTTGCAGACCTAGCCTTGAAATTCACTGCAATGGCTTTTCTTCCTATGCCCGTGCCATTAGCTACGGTGACCCAAAGAATCTATCCTGAGCCCTTGCGTCACCCTCTTTTATCCTGCACACATGCTGCTCCTCAGCAAAATTATCTGAAAACTCTTTATTATTAAAGAAACATAAATGTAGATATTGCTGGCAGTTTATTATTTCTGATTACCTCTATGTTAAGGAGTCAATTAGTAAATTTGCACAATTGTGAGTGGAGCAGTTATACATAGGCTAAAAGAAATGAGATTTACAACAATCAGACAATTTCATGGTCATCATTACTGATGCAAGTTTTTTTTTCCAGGTTTACTTAATTACTTGAATTTAAATTACATTTCTGCTGAGATTCAAATTTGTTGTCTTCTGATCAATGTTTGAGACCTCTGGATTCTAATCCAATAATTTAACCACTATGCTTGGTGCCACGTGTAGGCTTAGGCTTCCATCTTAGTTCACCAATGCCTCACTTTATTGCATTGTTTCTAAGTGGTCCGACTACTTTTAGAGCATTAGATGAGCCGAACTTTCCTCCAACTAACGTTGAGAAGAACAAAAACTATTATGTTAATCCCAGTCACAAGCTCTGCTCCATGGTCCATTCCCTCTTCCTGTCATCTGTCTGAAGCTAGACTACCAAGAAGGGGCTGTATTAAACTTAATCTTGGGAAATGAAGCCAGGCAAATTGTTGAAAGTGTTAGTGGGGGCTCATTTTTTTGTGATAGTGATCATAATTCTTTAAGTTTTGAGGTGTTATGGAGAGGGATGAGGATGATCTGCAAAATTAGTCCTAATTTGGGGAAGACCAATTTCAATAACGTAAGACAGAACCTATGGAAAGTAGATTGGGAGCAGCTGCTTGTGGATAAAATAATATCCAATAAGTGGGAGTTTTTAATTGGAGAAACTAGAGTTTGGGGCCAATGTGTTCCCGTAAGTGTTAAAGATAAGGATGGCAAGATTAGGGAACTCTGGACTAAATGGGACATTGAGGGTTTGATGAATGAAAAGGAAGCATATGGCAAGTTTAGGCAACTGAAAATGGGAAAGTCCCTTGTGACATATAGAGAGTGTCGGAGGATACTTTAAAAAAATAAATTGGGAGTGCAGAAAGGGGCTTTGTTCATGGGAAATTCTGTCTCTCAAATTTGATTGAATTTTTTAAGGAGGTAACTAAACATGATAGGATCAGATGTTGTCTACATGGACTTTAGTAAGACATTTAATAATATCTCAGGTAACAGGCTGGTTCAAAGGGTTAGAGCCCAGGAGATCCAAAATTGGCTTAGTAATGGGTAGAGGGTTGTGGTGGAGGGTTATTTAACTGATTAGAAGTCTGTGACTAGTAGTATTCCACGAAGGCCAGTGCTGGCAACTTTAATGTTTGTAATATACATTACAGGGATCCCCACGTTACAGGGAGATTGGGGGGGGGGGGGGGGTGGAATTGCTTTCATAGAAGACTGACTGTATTGTGATTTTTTTTCCACAATGTAAACCCAGTTTCCCATTAAATCCCATGTTATAATTGAAGATGCGTTCCTATGGGATGTTTCTCTCTCAACAGTAATGACCTCATGGGTGTGTGGTCTATAGGCAAGGGAATTCTGAAACTGGAACCTTGTAATAATTTTTTCCCAGCTCAGAGGCAAATTCAGCCAAGAAAATGGGAAGTTTCTATTTCGGTATGCACTTTGTTGTATCTCATTATATTAAAACAAAGTAGCTGTTCCACTAGTTGAAGAATGTCACACATGACAACCCACGTGTGCAGTAATCTCCAGCAGGGGAATCAACGAGATTGTTTCAATTTAATATATTGAAATTTATTCTGCAGAATATGCCCCCTCCCTTGGCAAGATCCTTGTGGGGGGGGGGGGGGCGGTGGTGAAATGTAGTAGGTGGAAAATAAATACCAAGAATATAAGAAAAATCCAAATGTTTATAAAGGAGCTGATTGGGATGGTGTTATTGAAACGTGAGACTTGTCTCAATTGGTATCAATAGAAGAGAATGCCTTGTCAGTTTCAAAGTATCTCTCCTAAGTTCCCCCACACCGTAAACCAGCAGCTGCAATATTTACAAACAATGGGGTCTATTTGATTACTGCTGTGGAGTTACAAGTATGCATTTTGTGTTTATTTCTTTCACACAAAAATCAGTAAAAGTGAATTTTTATTCTATAATCTCAAGTTTTTTGGTAGTGATTTGTGAATTCCATGAGGGCAGATTTCTGTTCCCCGAACCGCTGTAATGTGCGGTTTGTCCTTAATGGCTTGGATGTGAACGTAGGAGGTACAATTCGTAAATTTGCAGAAGTCACAAAAATTAGTGGTGTCACAGATAGCGAGGAGGGTACAGCAACATATAGATCAATTGGAAAGTTGGGCAGAGCAACGGCAGGTGGAACTAAGTGTCACAATTATAGACTTACACAGCAGGGGAACAGATCCTTTGGCTCACCAAGTCTGTACTGACCATCAACCATCCTTGCAGTAATCCATTTTGGAAATACTAATGAAGCTAGGACAGAGACCATGAATGGTATGGTCCTAGGGAGTATTGAAGAACAGGGGGACCTTGGCGTGAAAGTCCAGCGCAAGTAGATAAAATGGTTAATTAATATTGGGCATTGGCATTGGCATTCATTAGTTGTAAAATTAAATTCATGAGCAGGGAGGTTATGCTCCAACTTTATAAAGCAGAAGTCAAAACTCAGCTGGAGTACTGCATGGAGTTCTGGTCACCACTGTATAGGAAAGATCTGTTAGTGCTGGTAAAGGTGTAGAGGAAATTCACCAGGATGTTGCCTGGGATGGAGCATTTCAGTTACGAGGAAAGACTGGAGAGGCTAGGTCTGTTTTCCTTGGAGCAGGGGAAGTTAAAATGGGACATGATTGAGGTGTATCAAATTGTGTGGGGCATATATAAATCATATATCCCCTTATCAGAGATGAATAGAAGCAGATGACAGAGATTTAGGGTAAGGGTTAAGAGATTTATGGGGATCTGAGGGGAACCTTTCTTTGCCAGACTGTGGTGTGTACCTGGAATGCACTGTCAGAGAGAGCGGTGTGAGCAGAGACACTGACTGCTTTTGTTGTAGTGTCTAGATGAGCGGTTAAATTAGCTAGGCATAGAAGGCAACACACATTACAGCCAAGTGGTGGAAGATGGGATTAACATAGCTGGGTGCCCACTGGTCAGCATGGACATAGAACATAGAACAGTACAGCACAGAACAGGCCCTTCGGCCTACAATGTTGTGCCAATATAGCTAATCCCTTCTACCTGCAGAAATCCCATATCCCTCCATTTTCCTCTCATTCTTGTGCCCATCCAAGCCCCTCTTAAAAGCCCCCAATGAATTTGCCTCCACCACCCTATCAGGCAACGCATTCCAGGCATCCACCACTCTCTGAGTAAAAAAACGTGCCCCTGACATCTGTTCTGATCCTAGCCCCTCTCACCTTAAATACATACTCTCTGGTGGATCAAAAGGGCTGTTTCCATACTGTAAGATTTTATGACTTAATCCTCTGGTTTCCTCCCACATTCCAAAGATGTATGGGTAGGGAAGTTGTGGGCATGGTATGTTGGCACCGTAGAAGCGTGGCGACACTTGCAGGCTGCCCCCAGAACACTCTATGCAAAAAATGCATTTCACTGTGTGTTTCAATGTATCTGTGACTAATAAAAGATATCTGATCTGATCTTAATCTACAAGGATATCAGGGCTATCGAGAGAGAGTGGGAAAATAATGTTGAGGCCAAGGTTGGAACAGCGTGATTCATTGAATGACATAGTAGACTGAACTGGCTTATTGGCCTGCTGTTTCTTACGTTCTTATGAAATTCTTTCTTTGCAAAATTTTGTCTTGATCTTGTTTTATTCTTTCTTGGAACAAACAACTGTTTTCATAGCTGACTCTGTTAGTTTGCCATGCTTTAACTTGTTCAGTGTCTTGCAAACACTTGCTCAAACACTATATATCCCATCTTGATCGCACACATTGTTTCTTGCACTTGTTAATTTATGTGTGCATATTGCAGTTTTTCATTTATGTTTTCCTTATTTCTTCCTTCCTTGCACATTGTTGTACTTAACTGTGTTATTTTCATTACGGTGCTCAACCACATTTGATTTTATGCAATCAAAATACATACATTTCAGGTTTATTTGTCTTTAATTTGCTTGATATTGTTTTCATGTCTGAATTGTAGCCTTTCATATTTGCTGTGGACTTAAAACGCAAATATGATACTTGTGATTGAAGTTTGATAGTTGATACACATGTTTTATCATGCTGTTCCAACCTTGGCCTCAACATTATTTTCCCACTCTCTCTCGATAGCCCTTGATTTCCTTGTAGATTAAGATCAGATCAGATATCTTTTACTAGTCACATGTACATCGAAACACACAGTGAAATACATTTTTATCAATAACATCTTTCCAAGTCTAATTAGTTTGTTGCTGATACCTAAAACCATATTAGAGGCAAAATACTGCAGATGCTGGAAATCTGAAATTAATGTGAATTTAATTCCGCTCATTCAAAAATACAAAGCATTACATTTTTGCCACCATATTCTTTTATGCATTCTAACTGAACTTGCATATTGGACTCTGAAATTATTTTTTTCCAGAGTTGAGTACAATAACAGTTGATAATACAATAACTTCAGTGCATCTTACAGCAAACAAATGGGAATAGAACAGGAACTTCTTTAACAATCTGTTGTTTGAGCACTTTCATTCATTTTTTATATTTATATATAAAAAAAATTATGGACTGGCTTTCACTTCTGACTTCATCAATGCATTAATTGAAAAGTATTATATAAATTTAACCATTATCATGTTTATCTTGTTCCAGCATTTTGAAATGTAGTTATAACAGCAACCATGAAGCATCAGAAAGAAAAAAATTGTTGGCAATATTCATGATACTATCAAAAGTGACTAAACCAAGGTAAATTCTATTGTTGAATTATATTCCTGATTCCAGAATTATTGTGTTTTTTTTTATTGGTAACCAAAATTGTTACACTCTTACAGATAATCATGGTGCTGTCCTAAGTGTTTTGGACCTTCCTAAAATAAAAAGATGACCGAGGTGCAAGCAACAGTGGAATTCTCGGTGAATTACACAAGTTTTATAATGTGGACCTTTCCAGAGGGGGGGTAATTACTCTCCAAAGCAACTTCTTATTTTAGTTTTATACATGGTGGACAGTACAAAATGTTTGCTCTTTAAAATTCTGCAAAATGAATTGATTATTGTAGAAAGCAAATATGAGATACCTTGATGTAAATATAGTCAGCAGTCTGTTGCTGTGGTGCTAAGATCAGTTAGAATGAGAGTTCTCTACCTATGCTCAATGAGGTCAAAACTGAAGCTGTCATAAATAGGTCAGCAAATACTAGGTTTGTGATTTATATAGAAAAGTAATGGCCATATATTGCCATCGCCAAGTAACGACATGTGGAAACCAGGATTGCACTAATTTGCTGCCCCGTAACTCTGCAGCAAAGATGTTGGGTTGAGCACAGTCACAATGACTCTTTATCAATAAACAAGTTTGAGATATTAAACAAAAACAATGAATGCTAGAAGCACTTAGCAGACCAAGCAGAATATGTTGGAAAGAGAAATAAAGTTAACCTTTCAAGCTGAAGATCCTCTATTAGTACAGGGTCTCCTGGGTTACAAACAACCTGATTTACAGAAATCCAACTTCAGGCAAATTTTCCCATATATTTTTAAAGCATTTTCAAGCTAGTAGTAATAATAATAAAATGATATTCATTAATGACTAGATGCAGCATATATTCCATTAATTAATTTAGGGGTTGTATTAGGGTGATTATTCACTGAAATGAAAGAATTGTGGCAAGTGTACGTAGAGCAATACGAAATGCGTAGCTATAGAAAATGGACGTTTCTGACTTATGGAAAAATCTGCTGACAGAAGGTTCTTTGGAATGGAACCCTCATGTAACCTGGGGACTGCTTGTACTTGGAAGGAGAAAGGAAAGTTAGTTTTAAATTGCACCAAAGGTGGAGGAGGGAAGGAAAAACAAAATGGATATCTGTGTTAAGCTGAGGCCAGGATTGCTGAGGGGATGGGTTTTTACAGGGGCAGTTAGAGGGTAACAAAGACGTGATGTGTTGCAAATAGCAGGGCAGAGTGTGCTGATGGAAAAGAAAAATACTGAGCCAATAACACTGAAATGAGTCAATGGCAGCAGAAATGGCCAGTTCTGAAATAGGTAGGTAAAGTTATTGGAAGTTGGCAGATTCGATATTGAGTCCCGAAGGCTGCAAAGTGCCACGTCAGAAGCCGAGATGCTGTGCCCCAAGCTAGCATTGGGCCTCATTATAACAATGCAGGAGATCACAGACAGAAAGGTTAGAGTAGGAGTGGAATAGAGATTAATAAATAAATTAATAAGTAAAATAGCAGTTACAGGAAGCTCAGGGTCACATGGGTGGACTGAACAAAGGTACTCTGCAAAGTGGTCACCCAATCTGCATTTAGTTTCTCCAATCAAGAGAAGATCACATTGTGAACACCAAACAGAGTATACTAGAATGACAGAAGTGCAAGTGAATCACTACTTCAGACAGACTTTTTCCAACAGACTGGGTCCCTGGATGGTGAGTAGGGAAGAGGTGAAAGGATAGGTCTTGCATCTGCTGTGGTTGTATGGGAAAATACCTTGGGTCAGGGAGTGATTGGTGGAGATGGATGAGAAGACTAGAAGTGACAAAGGGAATGATCCCTTTGAAATGCTGAAAGAGGATAGAAGAGAATATGTGTTTGTGGAATCTTGTTGGAACTGGCAGAAATTGCAAAGGAAGATCTGTGAATGCAGAGGCTGGTGGGGTGGAAAGTGAGGACCAGGAAAACTGTCCTTGCTCTGTCCTTGCTCTGTTCAATCATTATTTTGTATACTTTAATTATGTCCTCCTTAACCTCCTCCTCTCCAGGGAAAACCGACCTAGCCTCTCCAGTCTCTCTTCATACTGAAACACTCCATCCCAGCAACATTCTGGTGAATTTCATCTGCACCCTTTCCAGTGCCATCGAATCCTTCCTACAGTTGGAGGCTGAGGATGATCTAATAAAAGTATACAGGATTATGAGAGAGAGAGAGAGAGAGAGGCAGAATCTTCCCTATGTCATCCATCAGGCTGCTGTTTATCGATTACAGCTTGGCGTTTTACACCATCATCCACTCAGTACTAATCAACAAGCTTCAAAACTTGGGCCTCTGTACTGGATCCTCAACTTCCTTATCAGGACACCACAGTCAGTGCGGATCAGTAATAACATTTCCTCCTTGCTGACAATCAACAAGGATATGTGTTTAGCCCACTGCTCTACTCTCTCTACACTCATGACTGTGTGGCTAGGCACAGCTCAAACACCATCTATAAATTTGGTGATGACAGCACTGTTGTTGGCAGAATCTCAGATGGCGACGAGGAGGTGTACAGGAATAAGATCGCTGGTTGAGTAGTGTTGCAAACAACAACCTCACACTCAACGTCAGCAAGACCAAGTGATTGATTGTGGACTTCAGAAGGGGCGGTCAAGAAAGTACACACCAGTATTCATTGCGGGTCAGCGGTGGAAAGGGTGAGCAGCTTCAGGTTCCTGGGTGTCACATCTCAGAGGATCTATATAGGGCCCAACACATTGATGCAATCGTGAAGAAGGCACACCAGTGGCCCTACTTCATTAGGAGTTTGAGGAGATTTGGTATGTCACCAAAGACTCTTGCAGATTTCTCCTGATCTACAGTGGAGAGCATTCTGACTGGTTGCATCATCTGCTGGTATGGAGGCTCCAATGCGCAGGATCACAAGAGGCTGCGGAGGGTGATAGACTCAGGTCAGCTCCATCACGGGCACAACCCTCCCCGCCATCGAGGACATCTTCAAGAGGTGGCGCCTCAAGAAGGCAGCATCCAACATTAAGGACCCACACCATCCAGGACATGCCCTCTTAGCGTTACTACCATCTGGGAGGAGGTACAGGAGCCTGAAGACCCATACTCAACGTCTCAGAAACAGCTTCTTCCCTTCTGCCATCAGATTTCTGAACAGTCCATAAACACACCCTCATTATTCCTCTTTGCACTATTTATTTATTTTTGTAATTTTTATGTGTTGCACTGTACTGCTGCCACAAAACAACAGGTTTTCATGACATATGTCAGTGATAATAAATCTGATTCTGATTCTTTTCCCGGTGGAGGTGCCTAAGACAAGAGGGCATAAGTTTAAAGTGAGAGGTAAGAGATATAGAGGAAATCTGAGGGCAAGCTTTTTCCACACAGAGGGTAGTTAGAGTCTGGAATGTGACGTCTGAAGACATAGTGGAGGCAGAGACTCTCATAACATTTATGAAGCATCTAGACAAGTACTTTAACTTCCAGGCAATAGAAGGCTAAGGACCCAATGCTTGTAAATGGAATTGGTATGTAGATAGGTACATCAGTTGCCATGGATATGATGAGCTGAAGGGCCTGTTTCTGTGCTGTATAACATTCTATGATATCAGAACCATAGATCTAAGTGGGAAAGGGACTAGACCAGTTGCGAAAGAATGGAGCCATGGTAGGAAGAACTAAGTTCATGGACTAGAACAGGCTGGTACAATGGGTTTGCTAGAGAGTCCTGCTTGCGGATCTTGAACAGGAAGCAGATGGGGGCAATGAGGGACTGGGGTACTTGAAGCTGTGGAGGGAAGATCTTCCTATGAATGAGGTCTGTGACTATCTGGGAAACATTGACCTGATGTGTGGTGTTGGGGCCCTGGTCTAGAAAAGGACACGAGGATGTGTTTGAGAGCTGATATTCAATGCTTGTGAGGTGCAGGTGAGTTTGCCAGACCATGACAGCATCACCCACATGAACAGATTTGAGGTATTACTTGTTACTGGGACTTGTGCTTCTCTGTCCGAGGCTGAGAAAGTACCATGTTTAAAATCATACGCTATTTTTATCCCAATAAATATTTAATTATTTATCAATTACTTTTCAGATTTTTAGAATGCAATTTATTTGATCTTAAGAAAAAGTTGAAAATTGTGTAATTTGCAGATAACAATTATTTTGGTAAATTGATGCACTAAAAATTGGAGTTATTTAGTATTGCAGCTTTAAATATACTGTAGCTTAAACTGAAGCTGAGATTGGAAACAATGTTGGGGTAGTTCAATCAAGTGAAGTTAGTATAGTCTGTCAAAAAGGATGAACTGAGAAGAAAACAACGTTTCTTAGATCACAGTCAAATGAGACCACGCTATGTGGCAATTTCAAGATACTTTACGTTTCTTGGCCACCATTGGCATAGGAAAATGCCTTCATCTACTGTGGTAAAGTTTAGGATTTTTGAGTTCAAAGTGCAGGTGGAGTTACTACAGAGTGTTAGGGAGATTGAGAAGTTCCTGGATTGTACATTCAAGGAGTTAGCAACTCCACAACCTGTGTGTGTACAAGGACAGCATGTGGGTAGCCATCCGGAAGAGCAGGATTCTTCCAAGATGTTTGTCATCTTTAACCGACATTCAGTAATAGAGACAGGTGGAGGCAGTGACATCTTGAAGTACAGTCTAGAACCTGGCACCATGCAGAAAAGATTGCACAAGAGGGTTAGCAAAATGTCATAATGGATTCCATATTTATGGGAAAAAGATGGATACTACACTATCTCCATATTGCTCCCAGTTTGAAGGTCTAGTGTGTATAAATAAAAGAGAATACTGCAAATAAATGTGTGGCTGGATAGATGGTACAGGAAGGAGGGCTTTGAATTCCTCGGAGGCGCCAAAACCAGTTTTGGGAAGGCGAGACCTCATGGATGAGTCGTAGTGTGGAAACAGGCTCTTTGGCCCAACTTATTCATGTCAACCAAGATGCCTTCCTGAGCTAGGTCCATTTGCCTGCATGTAACCTGTATCCCTCTAAACCTTTCCTATCCATGTACCTGTCCAAATATCTTTTAAACATTATATTTGTACTCGCCTCTACTACTACCTCTGGCAGCTCGTTCCATAT
The DNA here is from genome assembly GCF_009764475.1 of Pristis pectinata. Classification (NCBI taxonomy): domain Eukaryota; kingdom Metazoa; phylum Chordata; class Chondrichthyes; order Rhinopristiformes; family Pristidae; genus Pristis; species Pristis pectinata. The sequence goes on from NC_067414.1 coordinate 20,123,183, forward strand.
ACCCATTATTCTGTGTGGATAAACTTGCCACTCTGGTCCCCTTTAAATCTTTCCTCTCTCACTTAAGTTTATGCTCTTTAGTTTTAAACTTCCCTACTTGGGGGGAAAAAGACTGGCCATTCACCTTATCTATGCTCCTTGTCATCCCTCACCCTCCTACACTCCAGGGTAAAGAGCTCCAGCCAATCCAGTCTCTCCTTATAACTGCAGTAGTGCACGCAATATTCCATCTGAGGTCTCACCAACATCTTGTACAGCTGTAACGTGATGTCCTAATTCTTGTACTCAATGCCCCATCCAATGTACGAGACCTGGACAAGTTAAACAAGTTGCAGCTCAATGGTGGTGAGACTATTGTCCTTGAAGGAAGGTTTGTTAGTGCTGTGGGAGGAGAGGAGTGTTGAAATTAATTTGGCAGGAAAATGGACGCCAGGATGAGGCACTGAAAAGAACAATGATGTACAAACAATTGGGAGAGAGGGAGCAAGAAAAATAGGTCTGTGGTGCCACTTTCATCTGAGATGCCACTCCTGCAACAGTATCCAAAATAGTGTACCTATTTGAGAGTGTAATGGTTACAGGCGATTCCTGCACTAACTTTCAGCATTTACTGGCTCTCCTGGTGGTCAAATGTCTCCTTTCTTTCTGTACTTCCAGTGTGACTAACTTGCTAATGTATTATCTATGACATTTTCTGCATCTTGGATGCCTTGTCATGAGTACAACCACAACTCCAGCTGCTCTGTGCAGGCAGACAAGAGCTGCAGCTGGACATACTTACTGCAGGCATAGTTACCTCGGACATTTCCATTGTCTCTGATCTCCCACATCTTGCAGGAGGAGCATACCACTGCCATAGCACCCATATCCTTTATCACCACTCCCTTCTGCTCTGAAAGAGGAAATATTTCTTGCATGATCACTACTCACCTTGCTCACCAAAGCCTGCACTTTGACCTCAACAACAGGCACTTCAAACCTTACAACTCCTCACAAGATGGTTACTCCCACTATACCTGGCTCTCCTTTTATTATCTCTCTCACATGTGCGATCCCACAAAGGTGCAAGCTCAGATGGCATCATGGCAGCTTATGTTAATAACTTGGAATTTTAAAAAATAAAACATCTTAGTAACAGTGACCACAGAACCACTGCATTGTCATGAAAACCGATTTGATTCACTAATGTCCTTCATGGGAGGAAATCTCCCATCCTTAGCAGATCTGCCAGTCCTACAATAATGTGGTTGACTCTTAAATGCCCTCTGAAATGACCAAGTGAAGACAAAGTACTGTCTTTATGCAGAAGGCAATCATGCTGCCTGTTCCTCACTCCTCTGGCTTGGAAATCACCTGCGCCGTCTTCCGGTTCATCTGGGGATCCAAGATGGAGCGGGTCTGACGGGTCACCATGCATAAGTCCCTGGACAATGGGGGGTAAAGGTGTCCCAATGTCGCCTTCATTCCTGATGACCACCTTCGTCTGTGGCTGCATCAGGCTGTGTGTGGAACCCAAATACGTGGGCATCAAGTGTCACTACGTACCGAGGTCCTAGCTGTCCCTGCTGTTGCGAAGGATAGGCCTGGCCCCGTGGCCACACAATGCCCCAGTCAGCTGGATGTTGCCGCACTACCTGTCCTTTGTGGAGAAGTTCTTCCAGACCAACAGCTTTGACCACAAGTCCATCAGGCAGCGGTCAGCACGGAACATCCTGCAGACACTGCAGGAGAAGGACTCGATGGACACTGTGGGGTGGTTCCCTGAGCAGACTGTCCAGACCATCTGGCAGAATGCCTCATCGCCAGAACTCACCAACAAGCACCAAGACCTTGCTTGGCTGGCGGTGAGAGGGGCCCTCCCAGTTAGATCCTTCCTCCATGGTCGGAACCTCACTCCCGGCACGCGCTGCCCCCGGGAGGACTGCGCTGGGGACGAGACGGTAGCCCACCACTTTACGGGCTGTGGGTTTGCATCTGGCGAAAGATGCAAGGGTCCTTGTCATGGTTCATCCCCAGCAGCTGCATAAGAGGATTCTCTGATCTACGGGCTGTTCCCGGGGACACACACAGAGACGGACATCAACTGCTGCTGGAAGGTCATCAACTCGGTGAAGGCGCCTTTAGTCTGCCCGAAACTTGTTGGTCTTCCAGCACTGCGAGATGTCCGTAGGGGAATGCTGCCGACTGGCACATTCCAGGCTGCAGGAGTACGTGCTGAGGGACACACTGAAGCTGGGTGCAGCCAACGCAAGGGCTCGGTGGGGAAGGACTACAGTTTAGGGTTCTTCTGCCAATGGAGAGGGAGGGGCGGTGTCAGGCGAGAAAATCCCTAAATATTGTAAATACGGGACTGGGTAGCCCCCAGGGACCCACACGTGTGGCTTTGGTGCTGTTTTTTTTGTATATAAAAAGGTAACACTAATGAATGATCTGTACAAGAATGTAAAGGCTTGCACTGTTTTATAATTGTATATAGTTTGTCTTTTATTATGAATAAAGTTTATTTTGGAATTAAAAAAAGGGACAGACTCAGAACATATCTGGCAGCCCAAAACTGGGCATTCATGCAGCACCGCAGACCATCAGTGGCATTAGAAATGTCCCCCACCACAATCTGTAAATTTGTTAGTCAGCATATCTCTCCACCTCATCATTACTAGGGATTAACCCTGTTTCAGCAAGGAGTGCAGAAAATCATGTTAGAAATAGAATAAAAACATAACCTAATAATTGGGGTATGAAGATTTACAGTAGAATAGGAGGAAATTCCTGACTATCATAGGATCAAATTGACTAAGCTTTCATCTGAATTGCTTCTTTTGTGCATGATTTGCACAAATAAAAAGGATTTATTGAATTAAAAGCTCTATATAAACACAAAATGTGTGTACTCTAAAATAAGGGTCTACAGTCAGAATACCAATCCACAGGAACAAGTGATATTTTTGCCCTTTTCTCATTGTCAAACTGCCTGATACAGACTTTTCAAATTGGAAATGATGACTGAGTACTTAATGAATACCAATTAAACTTTCTTCATTCATTCTGCAATTACAAAATTATTTCTGATTCCAGTATGTGTGCTCAGATTTTTATCATAACATATCAATGTATTTACTTCTGTAGGTTTTACCAGATACGTGCAACAATGAAATTGCCTCCCAGAGTTCCTCACAAGTTGGAGGCAAGTCTACTGAATCCAGCAGGTAGGGAAAACGAAAGATGTTTTATTATTTAGGAACAGATAGAGACTAGTGTTGATTTGTGTGAACGGTGAAGAATTGGTTTGATTACTTTCATCTATGAATATTTAAAATTAAATATATTCTGTTTTGATTAGACAACCATACAGATTTTCAAATTGGAAATGATGATTGAAATGTTCAAAATTGTTTAATCCTTGTAACAAAGCAATATATGGGCTTGACGTGGCACTCAACCTTCTAGGGCCAAAGAAACTTCGGATAGTTGTTCCTTGGGTTTTGCCCTAGACTTTTTAACATCATAGTACTTTTTTGACCCAAAGTTCCCATCCTCGTGCTACTTAGTCAGAAGGTACAATTTTCAGGCTGTCAGGCTGATTTGGTACTTGAATAAGTACATGTATTTTTTAAAATATGATTTTTCCAAATAGTATTTGAATAGTTTTAGATATGATTGACAGATGTATAATTCTTGGGAGGTAGTACATGACTTTGAACTTGTGGAGACACGAGAATGTAGATGCTGGAATCTAGAGTAAAGAAAAACTGCTGGAGGAACTTGGCAGGTCAGGCAGCATCAGTAGATGCAAAGGGGTGGTTAACATTTTAGGATTGCATCAGAACTGAGAGGAAAGAGAACCAGTATAAAGAGGTGAGATGAGGGGGTGAGACACAGGCTGGTAGGTGGGAACCAGGTGATGGACAGAGAGCCATTTGGGGAAGGCGGGAGGTTAGAGACTGGCTCATGGGTGATAGGTGGAAACAGATAAGAAAGAAAAAAAATATGGACAGGTGGAGGGAGGGAGGGAGAGGGAGAGTAGAGCCTGAGGCTGGAAGGTGATAAGTGGAACCAGATAAGGGAGGAGTGATGGGCAGATGGAACCAGGTGGTGGGGGAGGGGGAGGATAACACATCTAGGTGGGGGGAATGGCAAAGGTGAATAAAAGGAGAGAGAACCTAGATGAAACCAGTAGAGTGGGACAGGAACACTGGATGTGCATTACCTGAAATTGGAAAATACAATGTTTATACCATTGGATTGTAGGTAATCCAACTGGATATGAGATATTGTTCTTCTAGTTTGCATTTGGCCTCATCATGGCAGTGGATAAGGCTGAGGACAGACAGGTTGGTGTGAGAGTTGGAAGGGGAGTTGAAATTACATAAACCATAAGCTCAAGTAGGGTGTTGCAGACAGAGCACAGGTACTCTGCAAAACAGTCACCTAGTCTATACTTGGTGTGGCCGATGTAGAGGAGGCCACATTGAGCACACTGAATGCAATAGACAAGGATGGGTGAGGTGCATGTGTATCTCTGCCTCACTTGGAAGGGCTGTTTAGGAACCTGGAGATGGTGTAGGGATAAATTTTGCATGCCTTACAGTTGAGGGGAAAGTGCTGGGGGTGGGATGGGTGAAGAGGGATGAATAGACCAGAGAGTGGTCCCTGCAGAAAGGGAGAGGAGAGGCGAAGATGTTACTGGTGGTTGGATCCCGTTATAGCTGGTGAAAATGGTGAAGGATAATATGCTAGATACAGAGGCTAGTGGGGTGGCAGGTGAGAACGCAGGGAACTCTATTTCTATTCTGTCTGGGGGAGGGTGGGTGAGAGCAGACATTTGGGAAATGGAGGAAATACAAGTAAGGATTCCTTTGTATTTGCTTCCACCACTGCCCCAGGCAGCACATTCCAGGCACCTGCCACTCGGTGTGTAACAAAAAAAAACTCACCCCGCACATCTCCTCTGAACTTGCCCCCTCTCACCTTAAATGCATGTCCTCTGGTATTGGACATTTCAACCCTAGGAAAAAAATACTGGCTGTTTACTCTATCTATACCTCTTATCATCTTATAAACCTCCATCACATCTCCCCTCAGCCTCTGCTGCTCCAGAGAAAACAACCTAAGTTTGTCCAACCTCTCCTTATAGCACATGCCCTCTAATCCATGCAGCATCCTGGTAAACCTCTTCTGCACCCTCTCCAAAGCCTCCATGTCCTTCCTATAATGAATGCAATACTCCAGATACACCCTAAAAGTTTTATAAAGCTGCAGCATAACTTCCTGACTCTTGAACTCATTGCCTCGACTAATGAAGGCAAGCATGCCATATGCCTTCTTTTTACCACCCTATCAACCTGTGTAGCCACCTTCAGGGAGCTATGAACTTTGACCCAAGATCCCTCTGTTCATCAACACTGTTAAGGGTCTTACCATTAACAGTGTACTGTCTCTTTACATTTGATCTCCCAAGGTGCAACACTTCACATTTGGCCAGGTTAAATTCCATCTGCCATTTCTCTGTCTATATCAGCAACTGATCTATATCCCGCTGTATCCTTTGCCAGTCTTCTATGCTATCCACAACACCACCAATCTTCATATCATCTGCAAACTTACTAACCCACTCGTGTACATTTTCATTCAGGTCATTTATGTACATCACAAACAGCAGAGGACAAAAGAGAGGGGAGGCAGGGTGGGCACAGGGAGGTGATAGGTAGATGTAGGTAAGAGATAGTGATAGGCGGGTGCGGGGAAGGGAGAGCAGATCCACTGGGTGATGGGTAAAAGGTAAGAAGAGAGAGGGAAAAAGGCTAGGAAAGGGAAGAAGAGAGGAGGGGGGGGTGGGAATTACCTAAAGTGGGAGAATTCAATATTAATACAATTAGGCTGCAAGGTTCCAAGACAGAAAATGAGGTGCTGTTCCTCCAGTTTGTGCTTAGAATTCTCCTGGCAGTGAAGGAGGCCAAGGACTGTCGTATCAGTGATAATGTTGGGGGGGGGGGGGGGGTGGTGGGGGGGGGTTGAAGTGACTGGCAACGGAAAATGCAGGTTGCGGTTACGGACAGAGCGCAGGTGTTGTGCGAAACGGTCACCTAGTCTGCAGTCATATAGTGTTTTTAATATATTTTTTCCTTGTCTGTTTCCACCTATCTACCAGCCTTTGTCTCTAAACTCCACCCTCCCTTTCTTCCACCCGACTCATCTGCCCATCGTCCTGACCTTGCCTGGTTCCACTTCTCGCCTACCAGCCCGTCTCACCCCTCCATCTCACTTCTCTATACTGGCTATCTCCTCTCTATACTGATGTGGGGTCTTGACCTGAAACATCAACCATCCCTTTGCCTCCACAGATGTTCTTGACCCACTGAGTTCCTCCAGTTGTTTGTTTTTTTTGCACTTAGAAAACCTTAAGAACCATAAATTCAATCTCTAGGGTTTCATTAATGTTCCATTGAAAACTGAAAGGGGTTGATGATATAATTAGTCAAAAACCTCACTGTCATTGTATCACGATGAAAGAAGGTGAATTAGCTGGACCTAAATCTTTTTGGAGGCTGAGGGGAGACCTGATAGAAGGTTATGAAATTATGAGAGACATAAATAGACAGCCGGTGACTTTTTCCCAGGGTCGAAATGTCTAATACTAGAGAACATGTATCTAAGGTAAGAGGGAGAAAGTTTAAAGGGGATGTGTGGGGCAAGTTTTTTGTTTAAAGTGAGGGTGCTGGGTGCCTTGAATGCACTGCCAAGGATGGTGGTGGAAGCAGCTAGGATAGAGGCGCTTAAGCTCTTAGATAGGCACATGAACATGCAAAGAATGGAAGGATATGGACCATGTGCAGGCAGAAAGAATTAGTGTAATTAGGAATTGTTAGCTTAATTAGCTCGGCACAAAATCGTGGGTTGAAGGGCCTGGTCCTGTGCTGTACTGGTCTATGTTCTGTTTTCCTTCTCCAGAAATTTCTACCAGTAAAAAAGAAATTTTCAACTGAAGGCAATGTAACGGCATACAAATTACTTGTTCCACTGTTTCCAGATTGTGATTGATGGAACTGATTCTGCACATTGTCAAAAGTATTTGTATATTTTGCACTGCTATCATATTCTTCACTCATTAACCTTTGAAGTTAGCAACTGATTTCAGTAACAGATGAGTTGTGACAAGACAGAGCTGAGGAATGTTAAAGGCATGGAACATGGCAGTATTAATTCTACTTAGAAATTTTCCTACTTCTGGCACAACTTTGTCATTTTATTTCACCAAATCTTCCTTTCTGACTTTCACTGTCTGTTTATCTCATTGATCTTTTTCTTTCATTGGTCAAGAAGCTTTTGTGCATTATGTACACAAGGTCCAAGTTGTGGCATTTATGTCACCACACAGTTTCCAGCAGTTTTTGATACAGGTATATTGCAAAGTCAATGGCAAGCATAAAAGTCCATTTTAATGTTTGCTGTCAAACCTCCCATTGCAGGAATTTTAGACTGAAGATTTATCTATTAAAAAATCATTGTACCTACTGTAAATCTGAAACATTATTCTGGAATCCATCTCAGTCATAAATAAAAATGTGCTAATTACTTTTTGGCCTTGTATTGACTAGATTTCACATATATGGCAGAATTGATTGTAGGCAGTGTACCAAGCACTAAACTTGTAACTTGACTGAACAGGCTTTCACATGTTTCAAAATAAGGTGTTTCAAAGCATTTCTCAAAGTGTTTGGACAAAATTTGAAACTGATTAATATAAAGAGTTATCAAGACATATAGCTGATATCCTGATTAGAGGAAGAGGTTTTGAGTATTGTACAAGGAAAGATAGAGAAATTACTCCGTAGACTACTTTTTTTCAGAAGGTTAGGCAGCAGTGTTCTAATTTCTGGACATAGCCCACTAATATGAGGCATTACAATGACTCTCAAGTTGGTTTTCAATCCTTGTGCTTCTATCTCATGTGAATACGGTAGTGATGATATGAAAGTTTTCATATTCTTTGAGTTAATAGGAAATGATAATGTCATAAATTTCATGAACGTGTATTTTGAGGCCTTACGAATGCTTAAATGAACAATAGGTGGCACAACAGGGCTTTTTATTTTTATGATCTCTTTTTAAATTAACAAGCTGCTTGTGCCTTTTGCAGAAACAACAAGCTGCTTGTGCCTTTTTATATTTTTATATATTTTAGTGTTTATTGTGTGCAGATAGTGTTTATTCTGTTTTTTTTTAACATTTCCTTACAATGCAGAAGGAAGCATTAAGCCCATTGAGTCTACTAGGGCGGTCAGAACAAACTCATTTGCCGTGTTTATTTCCCCGTAATCTATTCTCTCTCATATGCCCATTAACTTCTCCCAGTTCTTCTACCTACACTAGGGGTAACTTACAGTAGCCAACCAATCAGCATGTTTTTGGGATGTGGGAGGAAACTAGAGCACCTGGGGGGGTGGGGGGGGATGTGGGGATGGAGCCTAAACAGGGAGATTGTGTAAACTCAACATGCTCTGTACTGGAGTTCAGGATGAAACCCATGTCACCAGTGCTGTGAGACAGAAGCTACCATCCTACCTCTTCATTGTGAAGGTTGTAGTTTGCAGGGTGCTACCACTGATGTCTTGCCAGATTACTTAAGTGAATTCTATAGATGTTAAACTTTGCAACTACAGTCTGCTGATGAGGGAAGAGTGGATATTTAAACAGCTGGAGATCAATTCATATCTTTGTCCCTCATGGCATTCTACCCCTTTAGTATTATTGCAACTCAGACAGTTAATTGGTAATTATTCAATCATTCACCTGATTTCTGTCTTGCAGGTGATAAACAGTCTTCAGAGAATCAAGGCACATTACATTCTGCAGAATAGCTGTAATACCTAAACTTGAACTTATTCAACAGCTCTGCCACCCATATCCTAGCTTGAGTGTATTGTTCACCCATCATGTGGCTGCACCTGCACTGGCTCCTGATCCAGCCACATCTCGATTTTAAATTCCTCATCCTATTTTACAAAGCCCTTCACTGTAACAGGAACGTGCTGGCCCTGAACTCTGTCTCACTTTTAAAAGCCTTGCACTTGCCTATGATTCTTGACTTGCTAACAGCCTCTCCCAATCAAATTTTGCAAATTCCTGTCTAATGAAATCAAAATTAGCCTTCCCCCAATTTAGGACTTCCTAACTTGTGGGACCAGTCCTATTTTTTTCCATAACTGTTTTAAAACTAATAGAATTGTAGTCACTGATGTCAAAGTTCTCCCCCACTGACACATCGCCCACTTGCCCAGTTTCATTTCCAAAGAGGTAATCGAGTGTTGCCCCCTCTTTAGTAGGGCCATCTACATATTGCTTGAGAAAACTTTCTTGGACATACTTAATAAATTCTGTCCCATCTAATCCCTTAGTACTATGGCAGTCCCAGTCAATATCAGGGAAGTTAAAATCACCTACTATTACAATGATATTATTCCTACACTGATCTGCGATTTCCCTACATGTTTGCTGCTCTCATTCTCCCGGCTATTGGGGTACCTATAGTACAATCTCATCAAAATCATCACCCCCTTATCTCTAAGTTCTATCTGTAGAAACTCACTGGACATTCCCTCAAGAATATCATCTCTAAGTACTGCTGTGATGTTCTCCCTAATCAATATCGCAACTCCACCTCCTCTCTTACCTCCTCCTTTATCACGCCGGTGGCATCTCTGTCCTAGAACACTGAGCTGCCAATCCTGCCTATCCTTCAACTATGATATAATATCACAATCTCATGTGCCTATCTATGCGCTGAGTTCATCTGCCTTACCTGTCAGGCTTCTTGCATTAAAATAAATGCAGTTTAACTTGTCAGACCCGCCTCGCTCCCTGTTTGTCCTGCCTGCTAGACTTGTTTGCTTTAACTTCTATAAATGCCTCAACTTTCTCATCTACTTTGGGTCTCACCCCCTGACAGATTAGTTTAAACACTTCCAAGTAGTTCTAGCAAATTTCCACACAAGGATATTGGTCCCCTAGTTCAGGTGCAACCCTTCCCTCTTGTATGGGTCGCCTCTGCCCCAAAAGAGATACCAATGGTCCAAAAACCTGAATCTTACAACCCTTGAGATCCTGCTTTTTAACCTTCTGCCTTACTCCCTGTGTCCACTCCCTTTTTTGTTAACCAATGCCATTGGTATCACTATGTACAATAACCTTTGGCTGCTCCCCCTCCCCCTTGAGATTGTGAGGGAGAATTTCTTTGTGCAAAGTATATTTATGAACTGGATTTCACTGCCTGCAAAGGTTGTAGAAAGAGAATTAATCAATAACTTCAAAAGGAAGTTTGTTAGGTTCTTGAGAATAATTTTCAAGGCTAAAGGGACAAAAGCAGGGTAGTGGGGTTGACAGGTAGCTCCACTAGATGTTGGCATAGATTTGATGAGCTGAAAGAGCTCCTTCCTATTCTGCTGTTATATTTTCTATGATTCTCTCTACCTCTATGACCACTATGGAATATTGCTGTGTCAAAAGCAGCTGCTGTTTATCAACATTAAAAAGGATAAAGTATTCAGGTAGGAAGCATTGAGACGCACATGATTGGGGAAATATAAATATCCATTTTTAAAACAAACTTGCATTCTACACTTTTGATGTGCTCTATTATTTTAAAATATAGTCGATTTAAAATTCCTATTCAGAACAAAGAGACTGTCTGAACAATATCTTAATTCTTTGTAATGTTTAATGTATGATATACTTTTTATTTCCTTTTCTAGGTTCTGAACTTGCCTTTCCCGCTGCTGTCCAAGATTGTATAGCCTGCAGTAAAACCTTTCAGATTCTTTATAAAAATGAAGAGATTGTTGTTAATGATGTGTTACTCCTCAAAGTTAAAATGTTGCTTGATAGCAAAAAGGTAAACAATTTAATTTCAGGTTCTATTTCACATTTTAAATCACAATATCAGGAACGTTGATACTTTATAAATATTAGCTAGAATAGACATATTATAAGCTTTACTTGTGATGTTGTCCAACAGTGACATTTATGTTATGCCTTGAATGTAGAAAATCTTCTTGAAGGATGTCATGTAAGCCATTAAATCAGTTAATATGGTTATTAAGACTTCACACAGAAGTTCCAAGTATGTTAAAGAAAAGCAATGTGTGCAGAGTACTTCAGAACATTCAGCCGTGAAACTATTTGAAACGAGAAAATGGTATTAAACTGGGGTGTGTACGGGACAATCAATCAAGCATCCAATTTTGGAGGGGGGGGGGAGTGGGGTGAAATAAACTGTCAAGGATAAAATCAATTCTGACTTGGAAAATTCATTATTTAGAAGGTAATAGCCAGGAAGGATTCATTAAGTTCTATCCTGATTGAATTCTTAGATACTTTAATGAAGAACATGCAACACAGTGGTGCAGCTAGTAAAGTCATAGAGTCATATAGCATGGAACCAGGCCCTTCGGCCCAACTCATTCATGCTGGCTGTGTTGTCCAGCAAGCTAGTCCCATCTGCCTGAGTTTGACCCATAGCTCTCTACACCTCTTCTATCCATGTACTTATCTAGATGTCTTTTAAATGTTGCTAATGTGCCCAGCTCAATCACAATTTCTGGCAGCTTATTCCAAATACCACCCTTTGCGTGAAGAAGCTGCCCCTGATGTCCCTTTTAAATCTCTCTCCTCTGATCTTAAACCTACGCCCTCTTGTTTATAGCACCTACTCCCTGGGGGAAAAAAACTGTGCTTTCCCCCTGTCTATGCCCCTCATGATCTTGTATACTTCTATCAGGTCACCCCTCAAACTCCTATGTTCCAGGGAATAAAGTCCTAGTCTACGCAACTTCAAGCCCTCAAGTCCAGGCAACATCCTGGTAAATCTCTTCTGCACTCTTTCTAGTTTAATAACATCTTTCCTATAACAGGGTGACCAAAACTGTACATAATACTCCAAGTGAGGCCTCACCAACATCTTGTCTAACTGCAACGTAACTTCCCAACTCATATAGTCAGTGCCCTGACTGATGAAGGCCTGTGTGCCAAACGCCTTCTTCGCCACCCTATCTACCTGTGATGCCGCTTTCAGTGAACTATGCACTTGCAATCATAGGTCCCTCTGTTCCATAACACTCTCCAGGGCCCTACCATTCGCTGTGTAAGTTCCACCTTGGTTTGATCTCCCAAAATGCAATACCTCACATTTATCTGGATTTGAAAGCCATTTGCCAGTCCTCAGCCCACATACCTAGCTGATCAAGATCCCCCTGTAAATTTTCATAACCTTCTACACTGTCTACAACACTACCTATTTTAGTATCATCTGCAAACTTACTAGCTATGCCTTGTACATCCGCTTCCAAATCATTTATATAAATTACAAACAACAGAGGTCCCAGCACTGACCCCAGTGGCATACCACTAGACACAGGCCTCCAGTCTTGAGAAACAACCCTTGACCATCACCCTCTGCTTCCTACTACTGAACTAATTATGAATCAAATCAGAATCAGGTTCATTATCGCTGACATACGTCGTGAAATTTGTTGTTTGCGGCAGAAGTACAGTGCAAGACATAAAAATTACAATAAGTTACAAAAATAGTGCAAAAGAGGAATAACGAGGTAGTGTTTATGGGTTCATGGATCGTTCAGAAATCTGATGGCGGAGGGGAAGAACCTGTTCCTGAAACGTTGAGTGTGGGTCTTCAGGCTCCTGCACCTTCTCCCTGATTGTAGTAATGAGAAGAGGGCATGTCCCAGCTGGTGAGGGTCCTTAATGATAGATGCCGCCTTGTTGAGGCGTCTTGTACAGGCCTCTTGAAGATGTCCTTGATGGTGGGGAGGGTTATGGCCGTGATGGAGCTGGCTGAGTCTACAACCCTCTGCAGCCTCTTTCGATCCTGCACGTTGGAGCCTCCATACTAGGTGGCGATGCAACCAGTCAGAATGCTCTCCACCGTACATCTGTAGAAATTTGCAAGAGTCGTGCTGACCCCTAAACGAGGATTGGTGTGCGTTCTCCCGACCTCCCCTTCCTGAAGTCCACAATTCCTTGATCTTGCTGACATTGAGTGTGAAGCTGTTGTTGTGACATCACTCAACCAGCCGATCTATCTCACTCCTGTACACCACCTCATCGCCATCTGAGATTCTGCCAATGACAGTTGTGTCATCCACTATCTCCCCTGGATCCCATGCGATCCAACTTTCCATCCAAGCCTGCCATGAGGGACGTTGTCAACAGCCATATAGACAACATCCACTGTACTACCCTCATCTACCTTCTTGGTTACCTCCTATCCACTCCAATGAGATGATCATGACCTTGGGCTGATCCCCAACCATTGAAGCTTTCCTTAAAGAAGCAGCTTGAAAGTGCAACTTCCAGGTGATTGTGGCAGAGTGTGCCCCTTACTGCCAAGGTCACGAAATATCCATGGCTCTTTCTGCTGTTGGGATTGAAACAACCATCATTACAGACACTGCCATCTTTGCCATCATGTCACATGTCAACAAGGTCATCATTAGCACCAAGACCATCCTTGCCAATGGGGGTTTGCGGGCTGTCAACAGGGCTCACACTCTGGCTCTTGCAGCCAGGCACTACTCCATGCTGGTGATCGTCTGTGCCGCTATGTACAAGCTGTGCCCACACTTCCCCATTGAGGAGAAAACAGTGCACAAGTTTGTTTCGCCACAGTAGCTGCTCCCTTTCACAGAAGGTGATATTCTGTGCGAAGTGAGCGCTGGCTGCCCTGTGTTCGATTATGTTCCTCCAGAACTCATCACCCTCTTCATCCCCAACATTGGGGGGAAATGCCCCCTCCTATATATACCGTCTGATGCGTGAACTCTACAATCCTACTGACCACCAAATATAACTTAACTAAATGTGCTGACACAGTAAACTCCGATGATCTGGTTTCACATTGATCAGAAGTCCCAGTGGTTCAATGGTAGTGTAGCAGTTAGCGTATACCAGCTTTAATTCCGGCCACTGTCTGTAAGGAGTTTGTACGTTCTCCCCATGACTGCGTGGGTTTCCTCCAAGTGCTCTGGTTTCCTCCCACATTCCAAAGACATACGGGTTAGGAGTTGTGGGCATGCTATGTTGACGCTAGAAGCGTGGTGACACTTGCGGGCTGCCCCCAGACATTTTACACAAAGGATGCATTTCACTGTGTGTTTCGAAGTACATGTGACTAATAAAGAAATTTTATCTTATCGAAGAACTCCAAGAGATTTGTCAAACACGACTTCCCACGCCAAAGCCATGCTGACTGTCCCGAATCAGGCCCTGTCTCTCCAAATGTTAGTAGATCCTGTCCCTCAGAATCCCCTCCAGCAATTTGCCTACCACCAATGTCAGACTCACCGGTCTATAGTTTTCTGACTTGTTTTTGCTACCCTTTTTAAACAATGGTACCCCACTAGCCACTCTCTAGTCCTCCAGAACCTCACCTGTGGCCAAAGATGAAGCAAAACTTTCCGCAAGGGCCTCCGTAATTTCTTCTCTTGTGATTTTGCGTCATCTTGCCTGCCAGATCCCTCTCATATCCTCCTTATGCCCTCCTAACTTCTCTCTTAAATGCACTCCAACACTTCCTCTAGTCATCAAGAGATTCAGTAGTTCCCAATTGTTTATGCACAGTGTATGCCTCCCTCTTTTTCTTAACCAGAGCCTCAATATTTCTCGTCAACCAGGGTTCCTGAAACTTGCCAGCCTTGCCTTTCACCCTAGTAGGAACATGCAGGCCCTGAACTCTTGACATCACACTTTTAAAAGCCTCCCACTTGGCAGATGCTCCTTTCCCTGCAAACAACCTCTGCAAGATCCTGCCTAATGGCTTCAAAGTTTGCCCTGCCCCAGTTCAGGACCTTAACCTGTGAACCAATCATATCCTTCTCCATAACTATTTTAAAACTAATAGAATTATGATCACTGGACCCAAAGTGCTCACTGACAGACACTTCCACCACTTGTCCCACCGCATTCCCCAGGAGGAGGTTCAGTGTTGCATCCTCTCTAGTAGTTCCCTCTATATATTGATACAGGAAGCTTTCTTGGACACATTTCACAAATTCCACTCCATCCAAGCCTTTTACACTATAGTTGGCTCAGTCAATAATAGAGAAGTTAAAGTCTCCCACTAATACTACCCTATTATGTTCACAACTAACTGTAATCTCTCTACATATCTGCTCCTCCTGTAGTAGAGTTACTGCCTTGCAGCTCCATCAACCCAGGTTTAATTGTGTGGTGTTTGCCTGTTGTCCCTGTGACTACATGGGTTTCCTCTCGCATCCCATAGACTTGTAGGATGGTAGGTTAATTGACCTAAGAAAATTGCCCCTAGTATGTAGGTGAGTGGTAGGCTTTAGGGAGGTGGTGGGAATGTGATGAAAATAAAATGGGATTCTTAGAGGGTTGGTGTAAATGGCTGCTTGTTGTTTGGCACGGACTTAATGGGCCAGAGAGCCTGTTTCCATGCTCTATGATTCTCTGTTTGTAAGATAGTGAGGATAGTCCAGTAGATAAATATATATGGATGTTCAAAGGCCATTGGATAAATTACCATGTAATGGACCTACTTGAATATAGAAGCATATGAGTTAAATGCATGTGCATAATTGAGAAGGGAGAAAGTATTAATGAACAGAATTTTTTGATTAGAGAAAAATATACAGTAAGATATTCCAGGATTTGGTATTATGACCATTGATTTCTTTGTTGTGTATACCTTGACCTGCAGTTGATTTTGAGAGGGGAGTTTTGAAGTTTACAGATGATGAAAAACCAGAGAAGAATAACAAAATAGGGAGGTCAGAGGTGATCTGATAAAATAGGCCGACGTGACAGGTGAAGTTTATTGCATTTGAGATCAAAGTGATAGACCTTGAAAGAGCAATGTGGAGATAAAGTATAAACTAAAAATTGCTCAATGAATAGGTGTGCCAGAGTGACTAGGTGGTGAATATTCATAAATATTTTGAAAAGCAAATCAGTAAGGTGGAAAGTGTTCCATCCATGAGCAAAATTTCCGTCAAAGCTGGAATCTCTGCAGTTCTGCATAGTAAAATTGTAGAAGGCATTAAGTGTGACATTTTTAATTTTTATATATGCTTAGAATTTCACAGGCCTAAGCATGCATGAATGGACCAGTTGTGGGGAAAAGCATTCACAGTATTATGCCATGTGTCATGTTTCAATTCTTTCAGTAATGAGTGTAATATATTAAGGGGATTAAGTTTTTAGGAAGAGAATAAATTAATTAATGGAAAGGCACAATTTACATTAATATTAAATATTGAAGTGCAAAACATGATTGATCATAGTATTTGCCACTTTTGAAATTGATTAGAAGTAAAAATTCTAAAATGTTTGAGGAAGTCAAAATGATAATTTGTTCAATTTTATATCTAGATTGAAGAATCCCTGAATGAGATGGATTTCCAATTGTCTTTAGATCTCAATTTTACCGATAAAGATTTTACGTGAGTACTCATGAAAATATTGACTTTTTAATTTTAATTAGACTAGTAAACCTTTTCTGAACTGCTAATATAATAACACTCTTCTTTAAATAAGGAGGTCAAAGAATCCAACAGTTCTGTGGAACTGCCACAGTTTTGATTTTGTGTTAATTAAGAAATGCAATATATACAAATGGTGTTGATGCAGGATGGGAGAGAGAACATGGAAAGGTTTGTGGGCTATTTCATTACCCAAGGGGTTGTGAATGGGCATGAATATTATAGAATTAGAAGTGAAGAGCACTTAGAAGAAAGGACAATGAAACAGAACGAGATGACTGGAAAAATGACCGATATCTCTGGAGTTAAGAGGTCAGAAAATTTTGTCCACCATGATGCTGGAAGTGTGACTGAAGATCTTCTGGAAAGGAAACTTGCCATCTGTAGTGGCATGAATTAATGGATGAAATCAAAAAACTGAACATGTGGATCAAGTATAAGTCAAAGTAAAAATAGCTTAATCATTTTAAATTTGATATTTTTTAAATCTCCATCAACTCGCATGTTTTAAGAAGAAAATAATCTTCAAACATTAAATTGTTCAATTTCTGGATCAGAACGATTGCCATTTACAATTACCAAGCCGTTAGCAAGTATGATTTGCTATATATTACTATTATATTACAAATATATTTGGCAAGTATGATTAAAAAGAATCACAAAGCATTTTGTACTTGAGTTAAAAACAAGAGGATAACTAGGGAGAGGGTAGGATCACTCAAGGATAAAGGAAGGAATTTATGCTTGCAGTCAGAGGATATGGGCAAGGTACTAAATGAGTACTTTGTATTGGTATTCACTAAGGAGAAGGACGTGGAGGATAGTGAGAACAGTGTGGGACGTGCTAATGAGCTCAGGCATTTTGAGATCAAGAAGGAGCTGGTGTTGGGTCTCCTGAAGAGCATTAAGGTGGATGTCCCCAGGGCCTGCTGGGTATATATCTGAGTTTATTGAAAGAGGCAAGAGAGGAGATTGATGGGGCCTTGACGAAGATCTTTCTTTCCTCACTAGCAACAAGGTGAGATCCTGGAAGACTGGAGAGTAGCTAATGTTGTTCCTTTGTTCAAGAAGGGAAGTGGGGATAATCCAGGAAATTATAGGCCAGTGAGCCTCACATCAGTGGTAGGTAAGCAATTGGAGAGGATTCTAAGGGATAGGATTTGCGCGCATTTGGGAAAACGTGACCTGATTAGGGACAGTCAGCGTGACTTTGTGTGGGGCAAGTCATGTCTTACTAACTTGATTGAGTTTTTTGAGAAGGTAACAAAGGTGATAGATGAGGGTAGGGGAATGGATGTTGTCTACGTGGACTGCGTAAGGCATTTGACAAGGTTTCTCATGGTAGGCTGATCCATAATATTAGGATGTATGGGGTCCATGGTGACTTGGTAGTTTGGATTCAGAATTGGGTTGTCCATAAAAGACAGAGGGCAGTGGTGGGATGGTGTTATTCTGACTGGAGGTCCTTGACCAGTGGTGTTCTGTAGAGATCAGTGCTGGGGCCTCTGTTGTTTGTGATAGAAAGAAAGAAAGAGAGAGAGAGAGAAAGAGAAAGAAAGAAAATATATCACAAACAACAGAGGCCTCCACCATATATGTGTATGTGTGTGTGTGTGTGTGTATATATAATACGGTGGAGTTGTGGACAATGTAGAGGGCTATCAAAGGATACAGCAGGATATAGATCAGTTACAGATATGGGTGGTAAAATAGCAGATGAAGTTTAATCCAAGCAAGTGTGAGGTGTTGCACTTCAGAAGGTCAAAGATAAGGGTAAGTTTTCAGTTAGTGGCAGGACCCTTAACGGCATTGATGTGCAGAGGGATCGTGGGATCCAAGTCTATAGCTCACTAAAAGTGGCTATGCAAGTAGATAGGGTGGTAAAGAAGGCATATGGCATGCTTGCCTTCATTGGTTGGGACATTTTGTATAAGAGTAAGGAAGTCCTGTTGCAGCTATGTAAAACTTAGCTTAAGCCACACTTTGAGTACTGTGTGCAATTCTAGTTGCCCCATTATAGGAAGGATACAGAGGCTTTGGTGCAGAAGAGGTTTACCAGGGTGCTGCCTGGATTATAGGGTATGCAGGCTGTAATCGGTAGATGACACAAAACTTGGGATCATAGTGATAAATTACAGTAGAATATGAGAGAAACTAAGGACTGCAAATGCTGGAATCTAGATGAAAAACATGATGATGTTGGAGGAACTCAGCAGGCCAATATGAGCAGGCTGGTAGAATAGGCTGGTGATGGCAGATGATGGTTAAAGCTTAAAAATGTGAGGTTGCATTTTGGTAGGAGCAAAGAGAATCAGCAAAAAAGAAAAAAGGATACTGTTCTAAATGGGGTGCAGGACCAAGGGAACCTGGTTTGATGGATGCACAAGTGAAGGTGGTGGAGCAGGTTGAGAAAGCAGTTAATAAGGCATGCACAATTCTGGACTTTATTAAAAGAGACAAAGAATATAAAAGTAGGGCAGAGAAACAAAAAGGACTGCAGGTGCTGGAATCCAGATGAAAGGAACAAGAAGATGCTAGAGGAACTCAGCAGGCCAGGCAGTACTATTTCGCCACTAATTTTCACCCAGCTCTCCAATTCACTTGGACTATGTCTGATACCTCCTCTTTCCTTTCTTGATCTCTGCATCTCCATATCAGGAGATTCTTTATTCACCGACATCGTCTACAAACCCACTGATGCCCACAGCCACCTTGATTACAGCTCCTCTCACCCTGTCTCTTCCAAATCCCTTTCTCTCAATTTCTCTGCCTCCACTACATCTGCTCCCATGATGAGGCTTCCCACTCCAGGACATCTGAGATGTCCAGCTTCTTTACTAACCGTGGCTTCCCCCCCCACACCCCACCCCCTCCACACCACCACCCCCCCCCCCCCCCCGTGCTGTGGTTGAGAGAGCTCACAATCGCAACTGCCATTTCCCACACTTCTGCTCGCACCCCCACCCCTCCCAGATTCAACAGGGATAGGGTTCCCCTTGTCCTCTTATCCCACTAGCCTACGTATCCAAACCATCATTCTGCCATCTCCAACAGGACCCCACCACCAAGCATATCTTCCCCTCCCCACCCCTTTCTGCATTTCGCAGGGACTGCTCTCTCTGCGACTCCTTAGTTCACTCCTCCATCCCCACCCATCCCGCTCCCACCCTGGGAACTTTCCACTACCCCGCCATAAGTGTAACACCTGCTCCTACACCACCTCCATCCAGGGACCCAAACAGTCCTTTCAGGTGAGGCAGAGATTTACCTGCACCTCCCCTAATATCATCCACTGCATTCGGTAGTCCAAGTGTGGCCTCTACATTGGCGAGAACAAATACAGACTAGGTGACTGTTTTGTAGAATACCTGCACTCCATTCATAACCACGATCTGCATCTCCCCGTTACCAGTCACTTCAACTCCCCCTCCCACACTATCACTGATATGTCAGTCCTCGGCCTCCCCCAATGCCAGGAGAAGTCCAAGCACAAACTGGAGGAACAGCACCTCATTTCCTGTCTTGGGACCATACATCCTAACAGCATGAACATCGAATTCTCCCACTTAAAGCAAACCAAACCGCTCCCTCCTCCCCCACCATGCCTCTTCTTTTCTTCCCTTTCCTAGCCTATCTTTCTTTTTGTCTCTCCTCTCCTCCCCCCATGGGGTATCTGCCTCCATACCTGTGACCCATCCCCTGGTGGATCCGTTTTCTGCTCCTCCCCTGCATCTGCCTATCTCTTACCTGTATCTACCTATCACCACCTTGTGCCCACCCCGCCTCCCCTCTTTTGTCCACCTATCACTGCTCTGTTTTTCCTCTTATATATTGGGCTTCCCCTTTTCAGATCTTCAGTCCTGAAGAAGGGTCCTGACCCAAAACGTTGACCCTAAAAGTAGGGCAGTTATGCTGAACCTTATATAAAACACAGGTTCAGCTTCAGCTTGGGGTATTGTGTTCGATTCTGGTTGCCTCATTTATAGGAAGGCTATGAAGGCAGAATCAGATTTATTGTCACTGTCTTATGATGTGAAATTTGAAAATACCTCCCATGATGTTGATGATAGCTGACTTGATGTGATATTGCCATTGTATGTGAAGCGTAGCTGGTAAGGTCCTCTCTGGCGGGAGATTATCATTGCCTGGCACTTTAATGGAACACATATACTTTGCCTATCTTACTGCAATTATGTAGGATCTTCGTTAGATTCTACATACAGTGTTGTGTATAGTTTTGGTCTCCTTACCTAAAAAAAAGAATAAACCTACCAAAGAAGGAGTGCAATGAATATTCACCAGACTGGTTCCTGGGAAGGCATGTTTTCCGTATGAGGAGAGATGTTTAGACGAAGCCGTTATTCTTTAGAATTTGTTGAGAAGTGATCTCCTTGAAACTTGCAAAATTCTTACAAGGCTCAACAGGCTGGATGCAGGGAGGATGTTTCCCCTGGTTGAGGAATCTAGAACCAGGGGTTAGTCTCAGAATATGGTGTAGGTATTTAGGACTGATATGAGAATAATTTTCTTCTCTCAGTAGGTGGTGAAATATCATGGTGTTATGTCCATCTCAGAAGAAGACAAAATTATTCCCTACACCAGTTGACTTTGGAGGCTGAGCCATTGAGCTAATTCACAGCAGAGATGGATAGAATATTGTATATTTAGGGAAGAGAGGAATTTGGGGATAATTCAGGAAAGTGGAGCTGAGGTGGAACTTCTTGATGAGTGTTTGAGTAAACTAAGGGGTCAGGTGGCCTACTTCTGCTCTGGATATTATGTTCTACCTGAAATTAACCTGGTGAAAGATCTAGTGTTAGCACATTAAAAAAACATGGAAAAGCATCAGTCAAGCCTAATTTATGTTTGTTTACTTTTGATTAACCAGTAAATGCAAGAAAACTGCAGGAAGGTAATATGTGCATACAACTTCATAATATTCAGGTGACTTGATCATGTTGGCTTTTGGTAGATTTCTATTTGTATTTGACTTGGCTAAGTTAATAATAATGAACCGGTCAGGAATATGATTGACATGCAAGTCTGATGTATATAATTTGTGTGTGAGACTGTAATGTAACGATATTTTGACAGTTATTAGTCCCTCAAACAGCCACTCTGACTGATCCTTTGTTAATGTGAAATATGACCTTGTGGATGTGTTGTGTATTATTGTGACAAAATCTGATTCAGTGCAAAAGACTTTATCAATCTTTCTAAAAGTACTTTCACAAATGTTTCCAGTACATCTGGTTCTGAAGCAAATTTGGCTGAAATCCAGTAAGATAAAGGTTTTTAAATGGGATATAATTTAGTATTATTTGGCTGTTCCAAGAATTATCCATGGTGGTTTATGGAATTTTTGTATTTCTTCCCATCTGTGCAGTTAGTTAGTGTGTATTGCTAAGACTTTATTTCCAGTTCCGGCTACTAACCCTTCATTATTTAAATGGAATAAATGCATCTCCAAGAAGACAATATAGTCATCTGAATGTCTAACATGTTGCCAATAATGCTTTGTCAATTTGAAAATTATACTGTATTCATGTGAACCATTAGATGTACATGAGTTTACATCAGACATAATTATTTTTCTGGTAATACACACAAAAATGTGTATTTTGAGATTTCCTTTCACTGAGAACTACTTTGCTCCATTCTTGGAAATTCAATCACATTCTTTTTTAAATAGACAACACTTTGCCTTCACAGGACAGACAATTCATAGTTTTAAAATATTTACATGGCTAATGGATGGCAAGTAATTTACCTTGTTAACCTTTCCCAGTGGGGTATGTGAATTTGCAGTTTGTTTCCCTGCAATCTTTACCCTACCTGATCCTTTATAGATACAACAATTAAATCAGAATTTTGGGTGGCCTTATATATATATTTACATACATATTAAATATACTTTTCACATACTTTGTTAAATTAATCAGATTATCAGATTAGGATTAAATATAACATTTATCATCACACTCCTTCCTTACCAGTCGGTTTCTCAAATCAAGTTACTTTAATTAAATTTACAATCTGTCAGATTATAGCACCGGATGAGAAACATGCTAATTGCTGCCTACCTCCCTAAATTTAAATGATGTCTGGCGTATGACCAAGTGTGACATAACCTACAATGCTGGATTTTGTACAGACAAGAAAATAAACCAGAGATGTTGTCCCTTAAAGCGAGAGGATATGAGTTGCTAAATAGAAGTAATTCCTCATAAATCATCTGGCAGACAAATCATTATATGAGAAGTAAATCTTCACCACCTACCTCCCCCTCCGCCAAACCTTCAGAACAGAAAGCCAAGCATTCCTTCAGCTTTTGTATTAATTTGTACTGATGTTTCATTGTCAGTAACCATCTAGATCTTTTTAAAAAGATGATTTTAAAAAATTACTTCTTTCCAGATTTGATGACCTGAACTCTCTACAACTAATTAGTAGTCGGACATTGAAGCTGCACTTCAATTTACATCGAGGACTTCATCACCATGTCAATGTTATGTTTGATTATTTCCACCTCTCTGTCGTATCAATCACTATACATGCCTCCTTGGTTGCACTTCACCAGCCTCTAATAAGGTGAGTCTTTAGACATAAATTATTAATGATGAAGAAAGAGTAATATATGCTTTGAAGTGAAATTATAAGAACTCTTTCTCGTAGTGCTTAATATTACAATAAATTCTTCATGGTTATGTTAGCTTCTTGATAATACCTCAGAAGCAGCAGATAACAGTAGTTGTCATAGAAGTCAAAATGCCTATCAAGGCAATGTACTCTGTATGTAGGAATGTTTTAACACAAGTTTTTCATTCTATTGTATGAATAAACAAAGAGAGATTGTAGGTGTGAATTTTTGAAGGTATTTTCAGGGATATGGGTGGCACTGGAAGACTAGCATTTATTGCTCATCCATAATTGCCCTTGAGAAAGTGAAGGTGTGCAACCTTCTTGAACTGCTGCAATCCAGGATGGTCCTGATGTGGGGTTTTGACCCAAAACATTAACAATTCCTTTCCCCTGCACAGATGCTGCCAACCTGCTGAATTTGTTCAGCATATAGTTTGTTGTTACCAAATACAGGAAATCCCCGGGTTATGAACGTGTTCAGTTTTTGAGACTGTTCGTAACCCGATTTTGTATGTAACTCGGAACAGTGTCCACGCATGCGCAGTTGGCCCGGGGATCACAGCCGCACCTGGCCCTAGCTGCACATGCGCACTTCGCCCGGGGTTCCCTGGCCGTACATACGCACTTGGCCTGGGGTTCCCCGGCCACACATGCGCACTTGGCCCGGGGTTGGGACAAAGAAGGTGTACCACCACCGTGGTAGGATCAGGGGCCGGGTCCGCTTACGAACCAAAGGTCGTTAAGACCATGAAGGTCGGTTTGTATGTACAGGCATTCGTAAGTCGGGCGTTTGTAAGTCGGGGACTTCCTGTAGTCGATATTGTTCTGTAACCTAAGATTATCCTCCACTGAGTCACTTGCTGCAAAATACCAAGGCTCTGACCTGTTCTTGAAGCTACAACATTTTTTGGCTTGTTCAGTTGAGTTTCTGGTCAGTGTGATCCCTAGGATGTTGATGGTGGGATCGATGACAGTTATAATGCCATTGAATATCAAGGCTAATTGGTTAGATTCTGCTCTGCTGTAGGTGATCATTGCTGGCACTTTTATGGCATATATTACGCATCACTCTCAGCCCTACCCTAATTATACAAAGGATAATAGGTAGAATTTTCAAAATATCCAGCAGGAAGTTGTATGTTTTAAATATCCAAATCTGAAGTTTACCTGGAGAGAGTGCTTGTAGTTCTGTAGCACAAGGCTAGCAGAATTAGTGGCAATGATAAAAGCGATTTTCAGAAAAAAAACTTAAAAACATCACAGTGCACTGTGATTTTAATAGAGCTTTCAACGCAGAAAAAACAGCTATGCTTTACAGAGACCTAAGAGAAACATTGGGGCAGCACAGTGGTACAGCTTGTAGTGATACTGCCTCACAGCTCTAGTGACCCAAATCAATCCTGCCATTTGGGTGCCATCTCTGTGAAATTTGCACATTCTGCCTGTGATCTCATGTTTCCCCCAGGTGCTCTGTTACCTTACACATCCCAAAGATACGCAGATTGGTAGGTTAATTGGCCATTGTAAACCACTCCTTGTGTGTACGTGAGTAGGAGACTTTGGAAGAAGATAATGGAAATGCAGGGACAATAAAATAAGATTAACATAGGATTAGTGTAAATGGGTGCTTGTTGGTCAATGTAAGTTTGATGGGCAATAGGGTCCACTTCTAAACTGCATGACTATCACTGATGCCAGCCCAACGGAATAAGATCAAGCAAGGTGAACAAGAACTTGTTAAGTTATAAGGAGAACCATTAAGGACAAGAACGTTTATGGAGGAAGTCCAGTAGAGTTCATATATTCCATTTTTGCTCATGGGCCAGAAGTGGTTAGTGATACAAAGATGAACTGCTGGCTTGAAAAGGGCAAGAGTGGGTTCTAAATATTTGTGTTTACAAGGTGTTCAGGAAATATGGTAAAGGAAAAAAGAAGGATGGTAATATTGATTGAATAGAATATTGCTGTGCTGAAGAGTGATGATGTCTCAGAACAATCAAGGATAGAACCTGTCTATTTAGAATCAAGAAATAATTCAGGTGCGATAGTACTAGTGGGATTTTTCTATAGGCTGCCGTTTAATGGGAAAGATACCTTGGAGCAAGTTTGAAAGGAAATTGCAGAGATGTGTAAAAGCCATAGAGTCATGATCATGGGAGATATCATCTATTCAAATATAGACTGGGATCGCAGTAACATAAGGGGATGGGATTCTGACATCTTTCAGGAAAACTTTCATAATCAGTATGTTTCTGACCCAGCAAGGAAGGTGGCATTAGTGGACTTAATTCTGGGAAATGAGCTGTGCAAGTGAGCAAGTATCAATGAAGGAACATCTCATAAACAGCAATCATAATTTCATATAGCTTAGAATGGGTAAAGCAGTCTATGGTTAAAAATAGTCAATGGGAGAAGGGCTAATTTCAATAGGATGAGAGTAGATCCAGCTTGGGTAAAATGGAATCAAGACTTGGCAGCCAAAACTGTATTTGAACAGTAGGAGGCCTTTAAAGTAGATATGTTTCAGTCAAATTCAAGGGACATTTCCAAGAGGGAAAAGAGAAGGGAAATTAAGCCTAGAGTTCTATGAATAACCAAAAAGAATAGGAAAAATGGGGAAGAAATGAAAATGCATGTTGATGAATGCCAGATTGTTAACACAAGAAAAAACCATGTTGATTACCTAAAGTTCAGAGAGGAAGTGGGAAAAAAAAGGAATTGAGAAAGACAAATGAGAAAATACTGGTTGTAAGCATAGAATGAATCCAAAAATAATCTTTGGTGCATGCATAGGGAAAGGGTTGTAAGAGAGGTTGGGGCAGATCAGAAACCTAAGAGGAAACCAACTCATGAAGGCGGATGACATGGCTGAGCTGCTAAATAAGTACTCCTGTCTTCACCAAAGAAGATAATGCTGCTGGATCGCTAAAAATTGATAGAGAAGGAGTACCAGAAAGATTAACTGTGCTATAATTGGATAAATCACATTGTTAAGATGGGATGCATCCATCTGAAGGAAATAAAGAAAGGCATTGCAAAGGGCCTAGCCATAATCACCAGATATAGAAAGTAGCAGATAGTACACTCTCATTCAAAATGGGGTGTGGGGAGAAACTCGGTAAACCAGTGAGTAAAGATTTCAGTTAACCTGCACCCCCTCTTTTCCTTTCTCTCTCTTGATATACCCAGGCTCCTTCAGTACCCCTGCTTCTTTCCAACACACTCCACACAAGCCTCCTGTTACCCAGTTTCTATCCTCTCCTCAACTGCTTCCATCTGCCCATTATCCCTCCCTTATCTGGTTCCATTTATCATCTTCCTTATCAGGTTCAAGAATCTACAGCCCTTTGTTGTCTCCACTTATCACCTCCCAGCCTCTCTCTCTACCTCCATCCTCCTCTTTCCTCACCTGGTTCTACCTATCGTCTGTCAACTCTTGTCTCAACCCTACTCCTCACCTATTTATACTGGCCAACTCCCCTCTAAATTCTCAGTTCTGATGCAAAGTCTCAACCTGAAATGTCAACTGTCCCTTTGCCTCCACAGATGCTGCATGACCAGCTGAGTTCCTCCAGCAATTTGCTTTTTGCTCCAGATTCCAGCACCTGCAATCTCTTGTGTCTCCAGCAACTGTTGGTTGTCCAATGCTAGACAAAGCCAGCATTGATGATGTCTAACTAACTTAATGGAGCTTTTTTTGATGAAGCAACAGGAAAAGATAAAGATGCATGTGATTGGTTAATATAGACTTCAAAAAGTGCTTGTTAAGGTGCCACATAATGGGCTTGCTATCAGGATTGAAGGCCACCAAATAAAAAGGCTGTAGCAGCATAGGTAGAAAGTTAGCTAGATAGCAGGAAGCAGTAACAGCAAAAAGTTGTTTCTCAGACTGAAGGGAAATGTACAATGGTGTTCGTAGGAGTCGGTCCCAGAATCACTGTTTTGTATATATGCATTAAAAATTTGAACTTGGGTATACAGAGCACAATTTCCAAACTTACAGATGATATAAAACCAGAAGTGTAGAGAACTGTGAGCAGGATAGTAATAGGTTCATATGGAGTGTCATAATTACTGTAAAAACCAAACTGGCTTACTAAAGCATTTCAGGCAAGGAATCTTGCTATTCTTTACTTGATCTATCATGAGTGGCTCTAACCCATACCACTTGCTTGATTGTTGGAACTGTGGCCAAGCAATATTTTTTTGAGTTATTATTATAGATGTTCATATATGGTCTGCAGATCTATAATATCACGTGGTTCCTTTTGACAGAACACTTGTCTGATACTCTTCATAAGGGAAACCTGTTCTGGTTTGTTTTAGGACAAGGCACTTTTTTCCTCTGGGGTCTAGATTCATGTTTATATTACTCAATTTGATTTTTCCTTTGCCTTGTAGGTTCTAAAGATCATTGTTAACTTTAATGTGTTCAGCTTTGTTTTGGAAATGTAGTAAAATTAGGTATAATTTGGCACAAATAACTTGAAGAAACTATGGCTGCAAGGATATCTGGTGTGGAAAAAATAATGTCACCATATGCTTAAAGATTGACTCAGAGTGTAGTGGACAAAATGAGCCTTGCAGTATATCAAGCTTGCATTATAGCTGTTCTGGGAATGCTCAATGCATTGGTTACAGAAATTTATTCCTTAGTATTGACTTTCACACTTTGGTCTGAATTTGAGCTTTTGTCTTTCTGGTACTTTCTCAATAATTTGAACTGACACTCTACTTTGTTTCCTATTTAGCTTTCCTCGTCCAATGAAGAATACTTGGTTGAACAGGAATGCCCCAGTGCAAAGCAAAGATTATGCCATTCCATCCCTCGAGTGTGTGGTTTTTGGAAGTAATTATACAAAACAACTATTACCTGATGTAAGCAAACATAATCATGTCAGTTTGTGACTATGCTAAGATAATGGTTCAACAGAGTTATTAGTAATTGAGCATTTTGACATCCTGGCAATCTGGATCTTGATCCATATACTGGTACCTCACTTAGCAATCAGGATGAATTCCCAGGAATAAGACTGCTAGTGGAATCAGTACTGAAAGGAGTCATTGTAGCATTTTGTACATAGAGGTATAAGGTATTTTGTACATAGATACTGACAATGCTGCTCTGCAGGGAACCCAGTGCAAACTCCTGTTCTTCACATTGTTGCATGCTGCTTGCTGGGAATCTGGTTGAGGGCTCTGTCTTCCACTGGTGCCCCTTCAGCTAAAGCCCTACAACAAACAGGTAAAGCGATCTCACTGAGGTAATGTATAGTGGCTGTCTGTGAGTGTTCGTGCTTGGTGGGCTGGGCATGCAATGCAGCTACTCAGCGCTGAGGTGCAGGGCTTTGGTACATCCTGGTTGGCATGGTGAGTGTGGGCATTGCTGGAGACTGGCAGCACCTGCACCATATGTTGACAGACTGTCCTGATTGTATGGTCTCTCTCAACACCTCCTGTTGGAAGTGATGGAAACTGCTGTTTCCCCTTCTCACAGCTCTTTCCAACCTGGAGGTTTCTCTATTGAAACAAACTCAATTGTATTCGCTGACACATTGTCTCAATGGCTCACTGTATCTCGTTCCTGCAGGAGCACCAGTGCAGAACAGACGTTTGTAATGAGTTCAGCAGTTTACATTTGGTTACATACCTCTATGTGTTTATATTCCAGGACAAAAAGAGCTATAATGGATCTGTGGGGTAGCTCTAAGCTTGTATATTTCAACATCATCTCCTCTATATATATGTGTGTGTGTGTGTGTGTATATATATATATGTATATATATATATATGTATATATATATATATATGTCTATATATATATATATGTCTATATATATATATATATGTCTATATATATATATATATGTCTATATATATATATATGTCTATATATATATATATGTGTCTATATATATATATGTCTATATATATATATGTGTGTCTATATATATATGTGTCTATATATATATGTGTCTATATATATATGTGTGTGTCTATATATATATATATATGTCTATATATATATATATATGTCTATATATATATATATATATGT
The DNA here is from genome assembly GCF_009764475.1 of Pristis pectinata. Lineage (NCBI taxonomy): Eukaryota > Metazoa > Chordata > Chondrichthyes > Rhinopristiformes > Pristidae > Pristis > Pristis pectinata. Next base: position 20,152,397 of record NC_067414.1, read on the forward strand.
CTATATATATATATATATGTCTATATATATATATGTCTATATATATATATATATGTCTATGTAAAGAAAAGGAGTTGACCATATGTCCTACCAAACTAATCTGACATTCAGGCTCATATTTGATCCTGTACCTGTCCATTTTTCTGCTCAATCCTCATTTTTTTTCAATCTCTTGTATCCAAAAATCTTTCAAACTCAGCCATGCATTTGACTGATCATCTACAGCCTTCTGATATAGAAAATATCAACTTTCAGAAAATTTCAAATGGAGTCCCTCTTCTGAAACCTTAACTGTTTCTCTTTCCATGGATGCTGATTGATTTTAGAGCATTTTTCCATCTTCTGGTTTTATATCATGTTGGTTCAGCTTTTGTTATCGTGCTGGGCAGATCTCAGAACCTTACCATTACAACACATTACTGCTATTTACCAGTGCAATACAGACAACTACTTATTGATTACAGCTCCACCTTCAATACCATAATTTCAAGCAAACTTATCTCCAAACTCCTAGACCTGGGACTCAACACCTTCCTTTGCAACTGGATCCTTGACTTCCTGACCAACAGACTGCAGTCAGTCAGGATAGGCAGCAACACCTCCATTGCGATTATTCTCAACACTGGTCCCCCACAAGGCTGCGTCTTCAGCCCCGTGCTTTACTCTCTATACACTCACGACTGCATGGCCAGATTCTGCTCTAACTTCTTCTACAAGTTTGCAGATGACACCACTGTAGTGGGCCGAATCTCAAATAACGCTGAGTCAGAGTACAGGAAGGAGATGGAGACCATACTGGCATGGTGTCACGACGACAACCTTTCCCTCAATGTCAGCAAAACAAAAGAGCTGGTCCTTGACTTCAGGAAGGGGGGCAGTGCACACGCTCCTGTTTACATCAATGGTGCTGAGGTTGAGAGGGTTGAGAGCTTCAGATTCCTTGGAGCAAACATCACCAATAGCCTGTCCTGGTCCAACCACATAGACACCAAGGCCAAGAAAGCGCACCAGCACCTCTACTTCCTCGGGAGGCTAAAGAAATTTGGCATGTCCCCATTGACCCTCACCAATTTTTATAGATATACCATAGAAAGCATCCTATCCAGATGCATCACTGCTCAGTATGGCAACTTGTTCTGGCCGAAAGCGCAAGAAACTGCAGAGAGTTGTGGACACAGGTCAGCATATCACGAAAACTAGCCTCCCCTCCATGGACTCTGTCTACACTTCTCGTTGCCTCGGTAAAGAGCAAACGTAATCAAAGACCCAACCCACCCTGGACATTCTCTCTTCATCCCCCTCCCATCAGGCAGAAGATACAAAAGCCTGAAAGCATGTACCACCAAGCTCAAGGATAGCTTCTATCCCACTGTTATAGGACTATTGAATGAATCTCTTGTCCGATAGGATTGACCTCACAATCTACCTTGTGATGGCCTTGCACCTTATTGTCTGCCTGCACTGCATTTTCTCTGTAACTGTAACTCTTTATTTTGCATTTTGTTTTTGCTTTTCCCTTGTACTACCTCAATGTACTGATGTGCTGAAATGATCTGTATGGATGACATGCAAAACAAAGTTTTTCTCATGACAATAATAAACCAATTTACCGTTACACAGATCAGGAGGCTTAATGTGCTGGTAAATATCCCCACTAAACCATTTTGACTCACCCTAGCACAGACATTTCCTTTTGTTCTACACACTCCTCTCCCATCTTCTCTCCTACTGAAAATCAACTTGCATCTCTCTCTTTCCCAGTTCCGACAAAGGGTCGCAGACCTAAAACCTTGACTGTTTTCTTGCCATTGATGCTATCTGACCTGCTGAGTTTTTTCAGCAATTTCTGTTTTTATCCAAATGCAAGTTATTACCCAGACACTAACAGTACAATATCTAATAAAGTTATATAATCCTCATACAACCTAGTTTCTTACAGATCAAGGTAATCAAACTTAACTTGCATGGTTGTCTCACAAATCTGAGTTTTTTGAAGAGGTAGCTAAGAAACTTCATGAAGACAGAGTGGTAGACGTACTTCAGTAAGGCTTTTGACGAAGTCCAACATGTTGGCTGGTCCAGAAGGTTAAGGCACAAGGAATCCAAGGCATATTGAAAACTGGTTCAAAAATTTTCTTGATGACATTGCAGTGTGGATCCAGAACTGGCTGGCCCACAGAAGGCAGAGTGGTTGTTGAAGGGTTGTATTCTGAGTGGAGGTCAGTGACCAGTGGTGTACCTCAGGGATCTGTACTGGGACCCTTACTCTTTGTGATTTTTATAAACGACCTGGATGAGGAAGTGGAGGGGTGGGTTAGTAAGTTTGCGGATGACACAAAGGTTGGGGGTGCTGTGGATAGTGTGGAGGGCTGTCAGAGGTTACAGAGGGACATAGGTAGGATGCAGAGTTGGGCTGAGAAGTGGCAGATGCAGTTCAACCCAGATAAGTGTGAAACGGTTCATTTTGGTAGGTCAAATATGTTGGCGGAATATAGTCTTAATGGTAGGACTCTTGGCAGTGTGGAGGATCAGAGGGATCTTGGGATCGGAGTCCATAGGACGCTCAAAGCGGCTGCGCAGGTTGACTCTGTGGTTAAGAAGGCATATAGTGTATTGTCCTTCATCGATCGGGGAATTGAGTTTAGGAGCCATGAGGTATTGTTGCAGCTATATATGTCCCTGGTCAGACCCCACTTGGAGTATTGTGCTCAGTTCTGGTCGCCTCACTACAGGAGAGATGTGGAAGCCATAGAGAGGGTGCAGAGGTGATTTACAAGGATGCTGCCTGGAATGCGGAGCATGCCTTATGAAAGCAGGTTGAGAGAACTCGGCCTTTTCTCCTTGGAGAGACGGAGGATGAGGGGGGTCCTGATAGAGGTGTATAAAATGATGAGAGGTATTGATCGGGTAGATAGTCAGAGGCTTTACCCCAGGGCTGAATTGGTGGCCACAAGAGGACATAGGTTTAAGGTGCTGGGGAGTAGATATAGAGGAGATGTCAGGGGTAAGTTTTTTACTCAGGGAGTGGTGAGTGCATGGAATGGGCTGCCAGAAATGGTGGTGGAGGCTGATACGATAGGATCTTTCAAGAGACTGTTAGGTACATGGAGCTGAGTAAAGTAGAGGGCTATGGGTAAGCCTAGTAATTACTAGTGTAGGGACATGTTCGGCACAGCTTTGTGGGCTGAAGGGCCTGAATTGTGCTGTAGTTTTTCTGTGTTTCTATAAGAAACAGAGGATACTGGTGGATGAGTGTTTTTCTAACTGGAAGTCTCTAACAAGTGGTGTACAAAAGGGATCAGTGCTGGGACCTTTGTTTTTTTACAACATGTATAAATGATTTGGATGAAAGTATAGGTGTTTTGATTAGTAAGTTTGCAGACGACACAAACATTAATGAAATGATAGTGAAAAATGTTGTTTGAGGATACAACGGCACATGGATCAGTGAAAAACTGGGTGGAGTGTTGGCAAATGGAATTTAATCCAGGCGTGTGAAGTAATGCATTTTGGGAAGTCAAATTCTGGTAGGACATGATAAAAAGCAGGGACTTGAGCATTGATATACAGAGAGAACTTGGGTTGCAAGTCCGTAGTTTACTGAAATTGGTGACGTAGGTGGATAGGGTAGCGAAGGAGGCATTGAGTATGCTTGCCTTCATAGGCTGAGACATTGAGTAAAAGAGTTGAAAAATCATGTTGGACCTGTACAAACACTGGTTAAACCACACTTGGAGTACTGTGTACAGTTCTGGTTGCCACACTACAGGAACGATGTGGTAGCAGTAGAGAGAGTACAAGAGATTCACCAGGATATTAAAGTCAGAGTTACACAGCACAGAAACAAGTTCTTTGGCCCAACTCATCCATGCCAACCAAGATGTATTCCTGAGCTCGTCCCACTTGCCTGCATCTGGCCCATATCCCTCTGAACCACTGCGATCCATATACCTGTCTGAATGTCTTTTAAACATTGTAACTTTACTCACCTCTATCATTTCCTCTGGCAAGTTCATTCTATATACCCAGTGTATTCTGTGTGGAAAAACCTGCCTCTTGGGTCCCCTTTAAATCTTTCACTTCTCACCTGAAACCTAGGCCCTCTAGACTCCCCCACCCTGGGGAAAAAGACTGTGACTATCTACGTTATCAACGCACCTCATAATTTTATAAACTTCCCTCAGACTCCTTTACTCCAGGGAAAACAGTCCCAGCATATCCAGTCTCTCCTTATAACTCAAGCCCTCCAGTCCTGGCAACATCCTTGTGAATCTTTTTTGCACCCTCTCTTGTTTAAATCACAACTTTCCTATAGTATGCAACCAGAGCTGAACACAGTATTCCAGATGCGGACTCACCAACATCCTGTACATCTATAATGTGACATCCCAACTCAAAAGAAGAATAAACTAGGGGTTTGAAGGAAAAAATGTATTTGTAGATGTCACTTACCACCAAAGAGGCCTTCAGTCCTGAGCAGTCTCCATTACTCCTGCACTGATGATGAAACCCGCCGAGCAAGAACACCTGAAATGTCATTTTCTTTCAGCCAGTGATTTCCTTTTGCTATGGGCAGACAAAACTGGATCTTTTCCAAGTATTAAGCTTCTGCTCAGTGTGAGATGTATTCTCTTGTCCTCACTTTCCAAGCCATCTGACATCCACCATCATGAAGTGCTTTGAGAGGTTGGTCGTGGCACGCATCAACCAGACAACCTGGACCCACTGCAATTCACCTATCGGCGAAACAGGTCTACAGCGGATGCCATCTCCCTGGCCCTACATTCACCTCTGGAGCATCTGGACTGTAAAGACACATATGTTAGACTATTGTTTATTGACTACAGCTCTGCCTTCAATACAATAATTCCAAGCAAGCTTGTCACCAAACTCCGAGACCTAGGACTCAACACCTCCCTCTGTAACTGGATCCTTGACTGTCTAACAAACAGACCGCAATCAGTGAGGATAGGCAGCAGTACCTCCGGCACGATTATTCTCAACACTGGTGCCCCACAAGGCTGTGTCCTCAGCCCTCTACTCTACTCCCTATACACTCACGACTCAGTGGCCAGATTCTGCTCTAACTCCATCTACAAGTTTGCAGGTGATACCACCGTTGTAGGCCGTATCTCAAACAGCGATGAGTCAGAGTACAGGCAGGAGATAGAGAGCTTAGTGGAATGGTGTCATGACAACAACCTTTCTCTCAATGTCAACAAAACTAAAGAGCTGGTCATTGACTTCAGGGGGCGGTGTTGAGAGCTTCAAGTTCCTGGGAGTGAACATCACCAACAACCTGTCCTGGTCAAATCACATAGATGCCACGGCCAAGAAAGCTCACCAGCGCCTCTACTTCCTCAGGAGGCTAAAGAAATTTGGTTTGTCGCCTTTGACCCTCACCAACTTTTACCAATGCACCATAGAAAGCATCCTATCTGGACGTATCACGGCAACTGCTCTGCCCAAGCCCGCAAGAAGCTGCAGAGAGTTGTGGACACAGCCCAAAGCATCACGGACACCAGCTTCCCCTCCTTGGACTCCGTCTTTACCTCTTGTTGTCTTGGTGTAGCAGCCAGCATAATCAAAGACCCCATCCACCCGAGACATTCTCTCTTCTCTCCTCTTCCATCGGGTAGAAGATACAGGAGCCTGAGGGCACGTACCACCAGACTTAAGGACAGCTTCTACCCCACTGTGATAAGACTATTGAACGGTTCCCTTATACAATGAGATGGACTATGACCTCACGATCTACCTTGTTGTGACCTTGCGCCTTATTGCACTGCACTTTCTCTGTAGCTGTGACACTTTACTCTGTACTGTTATTGTTTTTACCTGTACTACATCAATGCACTCTGTACTAACTCAATGTAACTGCACTGTGTAATGAATTGACCTGTACGATCAGTTTGTAAGACAAGCTTTTCACTGTACCTCGGTACGAGTGACAATAATAAACCAATACCACATCCAATCAGCCTCATCATCCGATGATCATTGCTGCTGTCTCTGACAGATTCCACCAAACTCATCTCACCTAGTTGCTTTCTGAAGAGACCATTCTGTTTTTGGACCCTGTAATTTATTCCTATAGCACACCATTTATCAGCATTTTACTGTGCAAAATCTGGCCATTCACTATCATCTACAACATTGACAAAGGTCTCAAAACCAGTGGGACAGAAAATTACACATTCTTCCTTTATGCATACCATCTACGTACATCTTATGGTGAGATTTTGTTCGCATAGTTAAGCAACGATTGTGAACATCTCTAATCCTACTCGTGTGCGACACAGAGCTCCCTGTTGATCGCCACTTCTATTCCTTGTTCTGAACATTAATGTAACTGCTCCAATGACACTAAGTACAAAAAACCTAAACCTGTGAAAGAGACATACTAATTTATTTATCTTCAAGTTATTTATATGGAGTTTAGAGATGCAAGGCAAATTGTGCGCATGGTTCACGTTAACCAGGAATAGCCTAGACAATATTTTGTAATCTTACTATGTGATTGCTTGCATTTATATCTTCCATTTGAACAATTTGAGTCATAACACATAATTTCCACACATTTGCTTCATTTTCAGGGAAGCAACTTTGTGGTACCAGAAACCTGCATGCAACATGCCTACAATTTCCATTATAGTCTCTGTTCAAGCTTACTACTGGCTTATAAGGGCCTTTTCAACTACTTCGTTGTGGTCACAAAAGAATTGCCTTCATCTCGCAGGATGGAACTAGGTAAGTAGATTACTTAAATGGGAATTTCTCTTTTTGAATTATGAATTTCACCAAAATGCTGAGCCAATTGAATATTTTCACAACATATCAGTTAATTGAAAATCAGAAAACTGCAGATGCTGGAAATCTGAAAGAAAAATTGCTGGAAACATTCAGCAGGTCAGGAAGTATCTATTGAGGGAAACAGCTACAGGTCAATGCAACGTTAACTCAATAATCGACTGATACAATTTTGCATTTAAAGTGAAAACTGCCAATGTAAGTATGGCCCACTTCCAACCTCCCTTCATAGCCTCACTGAATGTGCTGAATGCTGAATTACATTTGGCTGCTGTGGTTCAGGTTTATCTCACTCTCTCTCCCTATTTTACATGAAGCCTTCTCTCCCCACTATGCTCCATTCACACACCTGGCTCTGTTCCTGACCACACTCTGTCCATATATTTGGCTTAGTTCCCATCTGCACTCCCTACGCACACTTAGCCTTAATCCAGGCCTTGCCTTATCTGTACACCTGTGCCCATCCTGGCTGCATTTCCCCCACAAACTAGACCCAGGTCTCCACCATGCTTTATCCAAATACCTGGCTCAGTTTTCAGCCATCTGTGCACCTGGCCCTTTTACCAACACCCTCTAGCCATATACCCATCCCTTTTCCTAGCCACGATGGAGTTGCACACCTACATACATTCCTGGGATAAGTTGCCTGATAAATTAGAGAAGCTGGGTTGTTCTCCTTAGAGCAGAGAAGGTTGCGAGGAGATGTGATAGAAATGCTCAAAATCATGCTGATTCCAGGCCAAGTGCACAAAGGGAAACTCTTTATATTGGTGGCATGGTTGAGATATGGAGGGCAGAGCTTTAAGCTGATGGTTAAAGAATCAAAAGTAACAAGAAAATAATCTTTCACATGGACTAAGTAGTTATGAGCAGCAATTCCCCTGTTTGAAAGTTCGGTGAAAATCGATGTGTCACTATGTTCAATCAGGAATTAGGCATCCACTTGAAAACAGCCAGAGAACTAAATTGCTCTTACAAAAAATTCAAGATGGGTTCAATGGGTTCTTTCTGTGTAGTAACAATTGACATTGTGTCAAAGGAACTATTGAGAAGAGAGACCAAAGTCACAAAGGAAACATTTTAAAGATTGCCTTGGTATTGTACAGGGGATTAGGGAAACTGAAGGGAAGATTTCTTAGGGCCCAGATAGTTAAAAGCAACACTGCAAATAATGAGGCAAAAGAAAGATTCTGAATGTATTAGAATCAAGAATTGAAAGTTCTGGATGAATTTAAAGAATGGAACACATAGAGGCAAGGGGGTAGAATGGAGTGGTGAATAAAATTTGAATGAAAGAGAAAGAGTATTAGAATGAAAGAGTAGTAATTTTAAATTGAAAGCAATGAGGATCAGGAAAATAGTGATGGATAATCAGGATTTGGTGTAATTGACTAGTACAGGACTAGAATACAAGCTCCAGTACTTGGATAAGTTTATTGGAGGGTGATTAAGCTGGAAATACTCAGCAGGTCAGGCCACATAGAAGAGAAACAGGGCTAACTTTTGAGGTTGAAGACCCTTTGTTAGAACCGGGAAGGAGACCAAAAGACCTTGTTAAGCTGTAGAGACGGTGGGGGAGGGATTAAAACCAGGGTGACCATTGGAATAAGCTGTAAACAAGGTTACAGGAGTAAATGGGAGAGTGAAAACATATACAAAAGAATATTTGCTGTCCTCTAGTTAGCTGATACCCCACTTGTGACCAGCCAAGAAATAAAAAATCTCAGAGCGGCAGCAATCTCTTCCCTTGTCTCCTATAGTAACTTCAGGATTTATCCATCTTTTAAGCCTCTGAAGGCATTGAGTATATTAATGGAGACCTTGTGCTGGAATTTCACCTTCCTCTTCGCTGAGTTCTCCAACCACAATGTCCGTATCCTTTGTGAATACTGATGAAAAGTATTCATTTAGGACCTCACCTATACCTTCTGGCTCCACACACAGATTGCCTCTGTTGTCCCTAATGGGTGGTACTCTTTCCCTCGCTATTTTTCTGGACTTGATATTGAATTCTACAACTTCAGTTAACTTGATTTCTGTCTGTATCAGTCATCCACCCATTACAGTGGCTCAGCTTGTTTGTTGTTTTTTTCCCCTTTTTTTCTTTTGATTACCTCTGGGAGTAGAGACATGCCCAGCTAGACTCTGGACCTGTCCTGCTGGGCATGTCTCCCTGCTCTGCATTTCACAACTGCTACATTCTTTTATCTATATTCTTTTGTCTATGTGCTCACTCTTTAACTGCTCCCATTCCCAATCTTGTTTGCAGCTTATCCTCACGGTCACCCCAGTTTTACCCTATCAGATACATTTTACTCCCCCAACCCACCCCCCCCCCCAACTCCACCCTTCCTGCAGCTTAACACACTCCATTTGTCTCCTTCCCAGTTTTGATGAAGGCTCTTTGATCTGAAATGTTAATTGTTTCTCTTACACAGATGCGGCCTGACCTGCTGAGTATTTCCAGCATTTTCTGTTTTTATTTTCAGATTTCCAGCATCTGCAGTTTTTTTGATTTCCCTTATTGGAGGGTAGTGGATGGGAAGATAACCATTGAAATGGTTGAGGCTAAAGTTGATTTAAGATGTTTGTAAAGGATTTAATCATAGATGGCTGAGGTAGAGGTAGAAATTGGCAATGCTAGAGAGGGACATTACTGTGTTGGGGAGAGTATACAGTTGGACTGAAGAGTGCATCAAGGTTGCCAACAATTTATTTCAGCTTGATTCAGTCACCTGGGGAAAAAATGCAAAGATATGAAAGTCACTGGCCTTGCTTTTCAGTGTGTAAATTAAATAATTTGTAGATCATGTAAGATTGGCTGTTTTTCTAGACTGACATCAGGGTTAATGAAGTTTTGGGAGAAGCTTCAGAAAAGGAGAGCAGAGTGTCATGGTCTACTTGTGGAAGCTGATACTGCGTCACTGATAATGCTGCAGAGTGCAGGGTCGAGCTTAGTTCCTAGGTGTATCCCAGAGGCAACAGTGCATGAGTAGAAGGCAAAGCGATTGCTGGAGGCACTACAGTAACAATCAGTAGCTAAAACTGCAACCAAGTGAGCTAAAGCATAGAAGTGACATTGAAGGGTGTAATATTGAAGTGTGTCAGATACTGAAAAGAATTAGGAAAGTTTTTGCATCACAGTTCCAGAGAATGTTTGTGATATTAGTAGAATCATTTTGATGCCCAAACAGTGGCATGTTATTTGAAGAGCTTGAAACAAGCACTTTAGACCAAACAAGGGATTTGTGATTAAAGAAACCTCAAGGAATAAAAGAGCATTTTGGTACCTTATGAAAAATTTAATTCCTTGAGTTTGTTTCAAGACAATTTTTACCTGAATCTTTTACCATTGAAATCCAGTACAATTTTCAGGTGGTGGGGTGCAGCACTGTTGGATTTGAGTAGACTGGGAATATGGTTATCTTGGTAACATGGTGTGTTTTATTATTCAATCTAAAAATAATAACAAATTGAATATATTAAGTACTTTTCACACGTTCTTTTCCCAAGAGATGTTAAATATTTTCATGAACTAAAGACTAAAAGATGTTTATCTAACATTAACTGTATTATCTTAAGGCCTTTTTTTGTAGATCAATATGTATTTCATTGAAATTAGTTTACTTGTCAAATCCTTTTCCTGAAAGATATTTTTCATTTGGTGAGAGTTTAGTATTTGTAGAACAAAATAATGCAAGTTGAGAAGGGCACATAAACATTTCTGGGTGTTTGGTGAAATTCATCTTCCATTGGCTGCATCTTTGTAACTTCTTCCATTTTATATCTAGTAAGAAAATGCTGTATTACCTCTGGATTCTGTTCTCCATTGAAGAAGTGTTTTGTCTTGAATTTGAAATCCCTTTGATCTCATTTATATTTTGGAGAATCAGAATCATGCTTACATTAAAATAAATATTTTATAAAAATATTTTCTTTATATTTGTTTAATTCTCTAAAAGATTGCTTGCTTTTTGGCTTCCTTTAATCTGTTGAACATTTCCATGTTCAATATGAAACAGTTTTCTGTATTCTAGTTGATACATTTCCTCAAACTCCTTTAAATTCTAAGAAGATTAAAATGCCAATGTCTGTCAATTCATCGCCAGGTATAAGTTTGCTTTATTGATCTTATCTTTCTTAAAATATAAATGTAATTTCTCCCAAAGCCAAATATGAATTGCTTTTAATTGTTTCTGGATTGAGGCTGCCTGCTCATTTTACATGGGATGTTGATAGGCCCCAGAGGTTAATCTATTAGACCTCCTATCAATGCAGAATTTAAATCTGGTCATCAAAAATGAAAAGACAGAAAAATACTTCATTTCTTTGCCTAAGGACATTTTCATAAAAAGCTTTCATTGTTTCTTCTTGTGGCACAAATTTGACATTAAGTAAAGTGCTGTAAATACTCAGGAGGTTAGGCAGTATCTGTGGAGAGAAGAAGAGTTGCCATTACAGATCTTGGCCTTTTATCATTCATACGCCATCAACCTGAAACATTAACTTTGTTGCTCTCTCTCTCTACAGATGCTGCTGACGTACTGGGTATGCCCAGTATTTTGTTTCCAAATTTCCAGTTTCTGCTCTTTTTTTGCTTTTTGCTTGACGTTTAACTATTATAATCAGTGTGACATTTTATTTAAGTAGATACTACAGTTAAAAAGAATCCAAGCAGATTAGGAAGAAATCATTATATAAGTGCTTAATTCTCCATCTTCCATTTTACATCATGAGGCCAAGTTTTCAGGTAGCAAGAAAACTGACAGGTGTAGCACCACAAGCATTGGTGTTGTCCATCTTAATTCCATACTTTCACTTAGAATAAGAATTGTTGCAGATGTACTCAGCGTTCTATATTTACCGTAAAAAGTTAGCAATGAGTGGCAGTGGTGAAGCTTCAAACTCTCTTCCTTTTCTGTAGACCCTTCTCAGAAAGAGAATGAAGATCATAAAATTGCAGATACTGGAAATCTAAAATAATAACAGAAAATGCTATAAACACTCTGCAGGTCAGGTAGCAGCTGTGGAAAGTTAATATTTCAATTTTGAAATCCTTCATCAGAACTGGGAGAGAAAACAAGTTAGTATTCAGGAGCAGAGAATATGGTGAATAATGAGAAGAACAAAGGGAATGTGATAGGGTGAGATGATTAGCTCCTTGTGTGCAAAACTAAATTATGTTGTTGGAAGTTTGAGCTTTAGTACATATAATTCCAAGGAGTGAATGTATTGCTTGTAGGTACCTTAGTATATTTCCTGTGCACTCAAGAAAACATCAAATTCAATTCGTGAGACAGTTAACAAAGTGTGTTTCTTGCTTAGGCACTTTGTTTAATACTAATACTTAAATTGTGTTGAAATAGTAAATTTAAATTTATTGATATTTTTATTTAGAATCACTGCGTAATACTGCGCAGAAACAGGCCTTTTAATCCAACAAGACCAGGCCAATTATCAAATTTCTGGGTTGAAAATGACATTTATTAGATCGTTAAATATAAAGTTGTATAAATAAAGATTATAGAATTGATTTTGGATCGCTGTAAGAAAAATCTAACATAGACTCACTGCTCAATGGCCTCTATCTGTACCGTAATGTCCTAGTGTTATATAAAGATTTTTAAGTGCTAGATTAATGGAAAATTAATTATATTTGACCAAAAAAATAATATTTAGAAAATAACATCTTTTGGCTAAATTGCATCTAGGTAAAACTGTTCAACAGCATCATTTATTATAACTATAATTGGGTTAAATTCAGTGACAAAGTTGTGCCACTAAGTAACCAAGATACCATAATATCATGCTTTTCTCTACATGACAACAGTGATCTTTCAATTAATTCTATGTATTTTTTTTTCATGCATTTGTTAACCATGCTACAATGTGCCAAGAAAGAGCAGAGCATCCTACTCCAAATGGAGCAAACAATATCTTGGACTTTCAAATTCTTTTTAACATTCATTTATTTCAGAGAATGTTTTGTATTTAATAGGCTTTTCTATTTATTTGTTCTTGTTGTTGCAAATTCTGTGAACAGCTGCTGAGCAATGATATAACTAACCTCTTAAGCTTTTGGTACCACTTCTGTGCACAGCAAGAGACTTGTTTAAACTTTTTGCACCAACCCCGGGCACTGCAAGAGTCTGTTGTTTCTCAGTTAATAATGTCAGTGTTTCCAAAGGGACAAAAAGTTTGTATGCACCATATTTCTTGAAAAAGAAATGTGAATTGGTTTGAAAATGGAATCACAACGTAGGATAACTTTGAATAATATTCATGGCAAGTTAATGCCAGTCAGCCTGTAATTCGCCTTTGTCTTTCACTACCTCCAACTTCCATCATATCCAGATACTTGTAGTATTTTTTTACTGATAACCCTGTGCAAATATGTCTTTGGGATAAAGAAAGAGTGTTATAAAATTGCCATTTTGCCACTTGCCCATAAGATTTCTTTGGAAGCAAAGTAACTGTGTACTGTTGCTTTTAAGCAGTCTTCATTAATGGGACAGCTCATTTCTTCTCTAGTTATCCCTACTTTACTTCCCAACAATTTGGTCAGGTGCTTATAGTTGGATTTATTCATTCCCACATTCTAGATAACTGTGGTGTTCTGTTATGAGAAGTGATTGTGAGATCTTCTCATGAGATAAAAGTTGTGACAGAAAAAAAGCACATCTTTATGCAGAAATATCTCAAGCAATCCTAGTCTGTTTGAAGTGAAGAAAAATGGAAAAAAAATGCACTCGTATGATAACTTTGATAACCCAGTACATCACCCAAGTACTTCACTTCCAATCACTTTATCTTTAAGCATATATGCATCTTTGTAATGTAGACAGATGTAGCAACTCACTTAAATCTGCTAATTCAATAAACTGGAGTAAATGAAGCACTGTTTGATCTTCTTTGGACGTTCCCTGAACTCTTCAAATAATTTTGCAGAACCTTTTATGCTTAGCTGAGAGCTTAAATGACCACTGGGTTTAATGTTTCACAGAAAAGGAGATGTCCTAGATATCCCTTCATCTTGGAAATGGCGTGAACTCATGATCTTCTGACCCAGTCGAAAGAACATGAGAAATAGAAGCAGAAGAAGGCCACTTGGCTAATCTTCTACCACAATGACAATTTCTAGCTCTCACCTCATATCCCTCGATTCCCTGAATATATCGAGCAACTGAACATCTTATTCAGTTGGGAATTCTCTCTGGGTGAAGATATTTCTTCTCATCGCTGCCATCTACCCTGTCAAGCCTATTAAAGGATTTGAACATTTCAAGAATTTAATTCTTCTAAACTTCAGAGTATTGGCCCAGTCCATCAAGTCTCTCCTCAATAAACAATCTTCCATCCCAAAATTCAATCTGGTGAAGAGCATCACTATCAGAACAAGACGGAAACGTAAAGGCATTTAAAGCATGCATTGTTTATAAAATTAGCTAAATATAGTTTGTTCGTCACTCATTTCATCTTCTCTGAAGTAATCAATTGGATAGATTCTGTGGATAATATGGATGTGATATTCCTGTTCAAAATTTTTAATGTAGAATTTTGCTTCCAAGAAGTAAACAGCATGAAATATCTTGTGCTACTTCAAAGTTCTATTTTAGTAGTACAAGTGAATACTACTTGGAATTCATGCAGGGAAGTAAAAACAATCCTCAGCAAGAAATGAATTAAATGTGAAATATGATGCAGGTAAGCCCTGCGTCTGGTCAGGGAGAATGAGGAGGTGATAGAAAGGAGTTTTAGGCAGGTGGTCATACTGGGGCCATGGGAGTCAGGCAAGTGGGTCACAGTCAGGAGGGGGAAGGGGAAGAGTCAGGTACTAGAGAGTACCCCTGTGGCTGTACTCCTTGACAATAAGTACTCCTGCTTGAGTGCTGTTGGGGGAGACAGCCTACCTGGGGGAAGCAACAGTGGCAGTGTCTCTGACACAGAGTCTGGCCCTGTGGCTCAGGAGGGTAGGGAAGGAGAGAGGAGGGCACTAGTGATGGGGGACTCTATAGTTAGGTGGGCAGACAAGCGATTCTGTGGATGCAGGAAAGAAACTATGAAGGTAGTTTGCCTCCCAGGTGCCAGGGTCTGGGATGTTTCAGATCGCGTCCAAGATATCCTGAAGGGGGAGGGAGAACAGCCAGAGGTCATGGTACATATTAGTATTAACGACATAGGTAGGGAAAGGAATGACATCCTGAAAAAAGACTATAGAGAATTAGGAAGAAAGTTGAGAAGCAGGACCTCTAAGGTAGTAACTTCTGGGTTACTGCCTGTGCTAAGTGACAGTGGGTATAGGAACAGAATAAGGAGGAGATTAAATGCGTGGCTGAGCGATTGGAGTAAGGAGTAGGGATTCAGATTTCTGGATCATTGGGGCCTCTTTTGGGGCAGGTATGACCTGTTCAAAGAGGACAGGTTGCACTTGACTCCTGGGGGACCAATATCCTGGCGGGGAAGTTTGCTAAGGCTGCTGGCGAGGGTTTAAACTAGAATTTTGGGGGGTTGGGATCCGAGCTGGAGAGACTGAGGAAGAGGTGTTTGGCTCTCAAATAGAGAAAGCTAGTAGTAGCTATGATAGGCAGGTGATAGAGAAGGGACGTGCTCAGACAGGTTTGAGATGTGTCTATTTTAACACAAGGAGTATTGCGAACAAGGCAGATGAGCTTAGAGCTTGGATCAATACTTAGAGCTATAATGTGGTGGACATTACAGAGACTTGGATGGCTCAGGGACTGGAATGGTTGCTCCAAGTGCCGGATTTTAGATGTTTCAGAAAGGACAGGGAGGGAGGTAGAAGAGGTGGGGGAGTGGCACTGTTGATCAGAGATAGTGTCACGGCTGCGGAAAAAGTGGACGTCGTGGAGGGACTGTCTATGGAGTCTCTGTGGGTGGAGGTTAGGAACAGGAAGGGGTCAATTACTTTACTGGGTGTTTTTTATAGGCCGCCCAATAGTAACAGGGATATTGAGGAGCAGGTAGGGAAGCAGATCCTAGAATGGTGTGAGAATAACAGAGTTGTGATGGGGGATTTTAATTTCCCAAACATCGATTGGCATCTCCAGACAGTGAGGGGTTTAGATGGGGAAGAGTTTGTTAAGTGTGTTCAGGAAGGATTCTTGACACAATATGTAGATAGGCTTACAAGAGGAGAGGCTGTGCTTGATTTGGTATTGGGAAATGAACCTGGTCAGGTGTCAGATCTCTCAGTGGGTGAACATTTTGGTGATAGTGATCATAATTCTATCTCCTTTATGTTAGCACTGGAGAGAGATAGGAACAGACAGACTAGAAAGGTGTTTACTTGGAGTAAAGGGAGTTATGAGGCTCTCAGGCAGGAAATTGGAAGATTAGATTGGGAACAGATGTTCTCAGGGAAGAGTACGGAAGAAATGTTGCAAATATTCAGGGGATATTTGTGTGGAGTTCTACATAGGCATGTTCCAATGAGACAGGGGAGTCATGAGAGGATACAGGAACTGTGGTGTACAAAGGCTATAATAAATCTAGTCAAAAGGAAAAGAAAAGCTTACAAAAGGTACAGAGAGCTAGGTAATGTTAGAGATCTGGAAGCGTATAAGGCTAATAAGAAGGAGCTTAAGAAGGAGATTAGGAGAGCCAGAAGGGGGCATGAGAAGGCCTTGGTGGGCAGGATTAAGGAAAACCCCAAGGCATTCTACAGGTATGTGAGGAGCAAGAGGATAAGATGCGAAAGAATAGGGCCTATCAAGTGCAGTAGTGGGAAAGTGTGTATGGATCCGGAAGAAATGGTGGAGGTACTTAATAAATACTTTACATCAGTATTCACTACGGAAAAAGATCTGGGGGATTGTAGTGGGGACTTGCAGCGGGCTGAAAAGCTTGAGCATGTTGATATTAGGAAAGAGGAAGTGCTGAAACTTTTGGAAAGCATCAAGTTGGATAAGTCACCGGGACCGGATGAGATGTACCTCAGGCTGCTGTGGGAGGTGAGGGAGGAGATTGCGGGACCTCTGACGATGATCTTTGCCTCATCGATGGAGACAGGAGATGTTCCAGAAGATTGGAGGGTTGCACATGTTGTTCCCTTATTCAAGAAAGGGAGTAGAGATAGCCCAGGGAATTATAGACCGGTGAGTCTCACCTCAGTGGTTGGTAAGCTAATGGAAAAGATCCTGAGAGGCAGGATTTATGAACATTTGGAAAGATATAATATGATTAGGAATAATCAGCATGGCTTTGTCAAGGGCAGGTCCTGCCTTATGAGCCTGATTGAATTTTTTGAGGATGTGACTAAACACATCGATGAAGGGAGAGTAGTAGATGTAGTGTATATGGATTTCAGCAAAGCGTTCGATAAGGTACCCCAGCAAGGCTTATTGAGAAAGTAAGGAGGCATGGGATCGAAGGGGGCATTGCAGTGTGGATTCAGAACTGGCTTGCCCACAGAAGGCAAAGAGTGGTTGTTGAAGGGTTGTATTCTGCATGGAGGTCGGTGACCAGTGGTGTACCTCGGGGATCTGTTCTGGGACCCTTGCTCTTCGTGATTTTTATAACCGACCTGGATGAGGAAGTGGAGGGGTGGGTTAGTAAGTTTGCAGATGACACTAAGGTTGGGGGTGTTGTGGATCGTTTGGAGGGCTGTCAGAGGTTACAGCGGGACATAGATAGGATGCAAAGTTGGGCTGAGAAGTGGCAGATGCAGTTCAACCCAGATAAGTGTGAAATGGTTCATTTTGGTAGGTCAAATATGATGGCAGAATATAGTCTTAATGGTAGGACTCTTGGCAGTGTGGAGGATCAGAGGGATCTTTGGGTCGGAGTCCATAGGATGCTCAAAGCGGCTGCGCAGGTTGACTCTGTGGTTAAGGCGGCATATGGTGTATTGTCCTTCATCAATCGGGGAATTGAGTTTAGGAGCCAAGAGGTATTGTTGCAGCTATATAGGTCCCTGGTCAGACCCCACTTGGAGTACTGTGCTCAGTTCTGGTCACCTCACTACAGGAAGGATGTGGAAGCCATAGAAAGGGTGCAGAGGAGATTTACAAGGATGCTGCCTGGAATGCGGAGCATGCCTTATGAAAGTAGGTTGAGGGAACTTGGCCTTTTCTCCTTGGAGCGACGGAGGATGAGGGGGGACCTGTTAGAGCTATATAAGACGATGAGAGGTATTGATTGGGTAGATAGTCAGAGGCTTTTCCCCAGGGCTGAAATGATGGCCAAAAGAGGACATAGGTCTAAGGTGCTGGGGAGTAGGTATAGGGGAGATGTCAGGGGTAAGTTTTTTTTACTCAGAGTGGTGAGTGTGTGGAATGGGCTGCCGGCAATGGTGGTGGAGGCGGATGCGATAGGTTCTTTCAAGAGGCTGTTGGATAAATACATGGAGATGAGAAAAATAGAGGGCTATGGGTAAGCCTAGTAATTTCTAGTGTAGGGACATGTTCGGCACAGCTTTGTGGGCCGAAGGGCCTGAATTGTGCTGTAGTTTTTCTATGTTCTATGTTCTAAAAACCTAAATGTTCATATCACAATATAGTAGTTTTCAATTTTAGGAGTTTACTTGGATATTATATCATTTTCATCATAAATCATTTCCAAGGCATCTACCTATTATGATAGTCCAGTTGAATTTAATATATTTTGTATACTTTGTAAACAGTAGAATCTAATCACATTAAAGAAAAATAATCTGGCAAAGTTGATTTAAATTTTCAGGACACAAACATGAGAGAGCGAACTTGACACTGAAACCATTCCTGTTACAATCCTCTGAATCCTGTTTTCTTGTATTTGATTTCATTGGTTCAATACAAGTTCCTACAGAATGATTACCATCTAAGGAAACTACGGTTTTGAAAACTAACTATTGCATTGCTCTGCATAGCAGAACTCATGACTAAAGAACTTAGGGTCAAATCTGAATCTTCAAAGTGTACAGTTTCCAAAATGTATAAAGTAATTGGAGTTTTTTCAGATTTTGGACATGAGGTAACAGTATTTCTAATGTCCATCTGTAAATTTTAAATAAACTTTGATATTTTTAAACTTTGATTCTGCTTTGAAGACTTTAATGTGATGCATTATGAAGCTGGTGGTTGCTTTACCATGCTGGAGAGGTTACAAAGGCACAAAGAGGAATACTGTCTGAAGTTTATACTCCTGTTACGACACTCATAATCCAAAATGAAACCAGAGGAGCGTACAGAAAGCTGTTGCCCCTAACAGCTTTGAACGTGAAAAAAGAATGTAACCGGGATGTGGCCCCAATTGTTGTTGTCCACTGCAACATTAAACCCAGCCACTAATCACTAAGATCATGTGGACTGCAAATGTGCACCAGATTTCCTAAGCTGAACATGACATTCACAGGCTTTAGTCAGATTCAGATGTTCTATGGTGATGGAATACTGGTGATGGGAGCAGGCCTATGATTCCTGGAGATGTCCAGCCAAAAACTGCACACTGGCAGCAGATGCGTGATGGCTTTCTGGGACCTGTTCCAGAACACAGTATCCTTCAGCAGGTGCCATCCACAAGTGAGCAGCTGTCTTCGAAGCACCCTCTGCTTAGCCCAAATGAGGAGGGGACTAGAAAAGTTGCCTCAAACATTGGCCATCCTATTTCTTCTGGTTCGGAAACTGTACCAAGTAGGATCACTGCTGTTTTGGTTGTAATGTGAGCAAGCTAAACTTTAGAACTTAAAATGTGAGAACACTCAATAATAACTCATGGAGTAAATGCATTGAAGGATGCCATTGTGCACAGGAACTAGAAAAACACAGCAGCAGCATTTCTACCCTCACCAAACCTTGCCTGCCAGGGAGGGACAGTAGTGGGTAAACAGCAGATCTTTTAGGGTTGCATCTTCTGGAAAGGGACATCAAACTGTGGCATCTGAATGGACAGTAGCTTTTCTGGCAGCAACTAGATTAGCGTAGCACTTCTTGCGTGTCAACAAAAGGCTGATCATCCTCTGCCTAAATCTTTGCCGAAACTAATGCTTCACTATCGTTAACACAACTCTGAATTGCAATGATTGGGTCAGGCAAGATTCTACTCCAATCCTGATGATAATTCCCATTGCTATGAAATGAGGATTTGCTTCACACCTATGATACTCAGATTCATGATGATCTTGAGTAGAAGTAAGCTGCCTTCATCACATGGCAAAACTAAAATGAATCCTGTATACTTCCAAATGAAGGCTAAAGTCAAACTGCTTTCATGACATGGCAAGTAACTGGTTGGTAGAGGTAGCATATGAAATTCAGGGCTATGAAGACCAGCATATCATCTTTCATGTGTAACTTCTTTCTGGACAACTTACAAAGCCCGCTCCATCAGACAAAATGCCCTTCAATCACAGGGTGTCTCCTTATTCCTCAAGAAAGATGATGGTATCTGTCAGTGTTGGAAAGAGCATTTCAAACTACTCAAATGTGAATCCACCATTTCATAGTAGACCCTTCAAGCTGTCCCACAACACTATATGGAGGATTTCCTTGGCGATCCACCATCCATTGAGAGCTGAAGCCATTGTGCAGATGAACATCATTAAAGCCTGTGGGGTAGATGGTAAACATCCAGAGCTCAATCATGACAGCAGCTTTCAACGTGTGTAAGACTCCTCCCGGTTATCCTCCATCTGCGGGCATTCCTGATGAACATGACCATCGAGATAATCTACAGTATAAGAAAGGGGACAAAACTGACTGTGCAAACTACAACAGGTGAGATCCCAGGCCACATTTGCCTGAACTCCCTTCATCCCATCATTGAGAAGGTTCTCTTGGAAACCCTATAGCTTCCATCCATCTGTGGATGTGGTCTTTGCAAGGTGGATCCAAGAAAATGCTGGGAACAGAATCAAGAACTGTTCCTTTGTTTCCTGACCAAGATATTCAATTTCTTAAATCATTTGACTGTGGATCATTCTACAGCATGTTGGTTGACCACTGAAGTTTGTCACCATACGGAGACTTCTGGTGGCCACTGTCCTGAATGGAAGATCTGAGACTGATGCCTTCTGCATCTGGGTTCTGGCCAAACAAGTTTACATGATTGCCCTCTTTCACTGACTGTCATCATCCACCTCACCTGAGACAAAGCTAGCATCAGTACCCAATATTGAGTGGACGGGAAAATGTTTAATGTTGGTTTCTTCTGGGCTAGAACATCATCAAGGAAATTCCTGACCTTCACCCTTTGTAGAACTTAATAGGAACAGAAGAATTGCCTCTCTACCAATTGATAATGGCTGATCTGTTCTTGGCTGCAATTCTCTTTCCTGGACCCCATAATTCTTGATTCCCTTGAAGTCTCAAATTTATTTATTTTACCAATGAATATACTTAATTACTTCATCCTGTCTTGCTTGCTGTCTCATTCCTTCACTCTCTCTTAAACTTGTTCTTTTTTAAATCTTCCTTTACATTGGTAACTCACTTGGTGTGTACACTGGAGCCTGGCCCTCTTGCAGCAATGAATCACCCCATGGCTTTGTGTAGAGAGGCTGTTGTTAGATGGGGTGGGACAAGCAGTGTGGCTGCTGAGCACTGAAATGTGCAAGCTTTTGATGGGGAGCGGCAGCACCTGGATCCTATTGTCTCATCTCCTGAAAGTTGATCGAAGCTGCTGGTAGTGCTGTGCAGCCAAACTAAGAGAGGGGAAGGCAGTGGCTAACAGGAGGCCGGATGCAGTACTGAGCAGCTTTACTGCTTGCCCCAGGCCATCCAAACCAATCCTGTCCACACCGAGCTGAGGGGTGGGGGAGAGAGTGCCAGGTTTTTGGCATGACAATGTGCAATGCCTAGCTCAAGTGGATATCTTTTTTTAAGTTGAGGGAGGACATGCCAGTGAGCGTTCAGGTCGGAGGACCATGGGTGCTATTACAAATCAGCACCCTATGGGATAGCACTAAGCCAGTTAGTAGAGGATTTTGCTTTTTGCATTTGATTTTATTTTAAATTACATGTTACAATTTGTTCTGCTCAGTTCAAAGCCTTCATGGCTGATTGTGGATTCTTCAAGCTGAGTGGTTGAAGAGACACACAGTTTGTCTTGTTGTCTGGGTCCCCTGGAGAGGAGGCATGGAGAGGGCATTGTGCTATATTGGATTCTGGTGTGGGCAATTTTGCCATTCTAAAACCTGCAAAATGAGCACCTAGGACATCACTACAGGAGTTTCTCAGTACAAATTTCTCTCAAAATCTCTCATCAATGACAAGCTTTCCATATGAAGGGCAGAATTGGGGACATTCATTGAGGATTGGATCCACTTTATTTCCATTTGTAACTCGTCAGCAAATGAAGCAGTTTGTGATTGCATACAGTAAGACCATACACAACATGTAGTCAGTGGCTGATAAGTGATAAGTAACATTTGTGCTGTTAAAATACCAGGCAGTGACCATCACCAATCACCTATCTTTAGTCATAGTCGATTCTCTCACCATCAGCATCCTAGGGAACAATATTGATCAAAAACTCAACTGGACCAGCCACATAAATGGCTCCAGGAGCAAGTCAGATAACCTGTAGTGAATGTCTCAGCCCCTGACATCCTAAAGCCTCCCCACCATCTATAAAGCACAAGTCATGAACAGCTCCAATAATACTCTAGAAATTAAATATTATCCAGGGGAAATGAGCCGACTACTCCATCTACCAAACTAAACATTAATTCTCACTATCACTTTCACATCATAGTTGCAATAAGTGCCATCTGCTTCAGTTACTTGCCAACAGCAACTTCCAAATTATGACCTTTTCTACCCAGAAGAGGAGCACTAGGAATATGGGAACATCACCACTTACAGCTTCCATTCCAGGTTGCACACCATCCTGATCTGTAAATGTATTGTAGTGCTTCATTGTTCATTTTTGCTGGGTCTAAATTCTGGTAGACACCACCAGAAGGACTGCAGCAATTCAAGAAGACAGCTCACCATCGCCTTTTCAAGAGGAATTGGAGATGGGTAAAAAGTGGTGGCCTTGCCACATCTTGAAAAATAAATGAAAACAAGGAGTCTGTGGACAACATTATAAATGGTGAACCATCTTCCTTAATTTTGGAGCAATATTTCAGCCCATTGCCTTTTCATCCACCCCTTCACTGGGCATTGCTTTCGTTCTTTCATTTTTTTGTATTTTCTTAAAATCACTGTATACTTTTACACTGGCCTGAAACATTAACTGTTTCTTTGTCCTCAGATTCTGCATGGCCTGTGAATATTTCCATCAATTTCTGTCGATGTTTCAGAATTGCAATATTCACAGTATTTTGCCAAAGTATTTTTATGTAGTTTTAGAAAAGACTGTACACAATCCACTCCTTGCAGTTGGCTCCCCAGTCACCGTTTTGTCTTTGTGTATTGTTACAGGCTTATTAC
The DNA here is from genome assembly GCF_009764475.1 of Pristis pectinata. Classification (NCBI taxonomy): domain Eukaryota; kingdom Metazoa; phylum Chordata; class Chondrichthyes; order Rhinopristiformes; family Pristidae; genus Pristis; species Pristis pectinata. The sequence goes on from NC_067414.1 coordinate 20,175,580, forward strand.
ATTTACCTTTTGTCGCCCCACTTGTGCAGAGCTCCTCCAGGCCACATTCCAACAGCCATCCCATGAAGATTAATGGTTTCTGAGTAGCATCTACATTCCAGCTGCAGGATCCTGAGGCCCCTTCATGGTCTTTTGACAACTTACCATTATTAAAGATGTTTTTAACTGTTTTAATTGATGATCAGTGACATTTAAAATCTTCCTGAACTGCTTTAAAGTAATTTTCAAATTAAAAATATTTTAAAATACTGCATTTACTAAACACATTTAAATAATATAAGCTTAATTAAAATCATTAAGTGCCAGAGGAGGTGGTGTAATCAGATACAATGACTATGTTTAAGAGGCATTAGATGAACACTTAAATAGGCAAGACAAAAGGATACAGTTCTAATCCAGACAAATAGCCTCTGTGTAGATGGGCAAAATGGTCAGCATAGACATGGTGGGCTGAAGGGCCAGTTTTTACACTGTACAGTTCTCTGACTGTATAACTCTAAAATAAAATATAAAAAAGTACCCATTTCAATCAATGTTGACAGTTCTATTCAAATAAATGGAGCAGCATTACATATACCAGCCATGTATAGTTGAGGGACTGAATGTGGAGTGCATCTGGTCCATCTTCCCAGTTGTTTGGGTACTTTTCCTCAACTCTGTGCTGAGTGCAATGATGGAGCAGAAGGCAGATACATCACAATCTTGACCTCAAGCTCGCCTCTGATTTCCACATTGCAAAGCTCAGGCAAGGAAGATTGAGATGCACTGACATATGAAGAACACTTTGTCATAACATTTTGTGGATAAAAGTAGCATTTTGCTAGACTCAAGGAAGAATAATTTGTCTTTTAATGACATATATTCCTCAATTTCCTTGCAAATGTTGTACCTTCAAAGGATCCTCTATTTGAAAGTTGTACTTTGACACAGTTGCTATGTTTCTTCACACAACACCACCAAGTGAAACCTCCTTCAGCAGTATCTGAATAATAGAATGTCACTTCTTTCAATTAAAAATTATCTCCTTAACCCATAAACAACAGGCTATAAATCTTATAGGAACATGCAACTTTGAAATGTTGTTTGAGATCATAGTTTATTAGTGACTTTAATCCCATGAACTACGTACATGAAAATTTATTGTTGATTTTATTATGGCTAGTACTGCCATTTTTTGGTCGCCCTTTTAATTAGTTGTGAATTCAAAGAGGATATCTTAAACTCTTATTTCTAATACTCTTCGCATGGTTTATGGCTGCTGGCTTTCTCATACCCCTATAAATATGTCCATTTATATAATATGTTCTTGTATATCTTAGAGAAATGTATTACGGTGAAGGTTTGCTGAGTGTGCTATTACCAGAATCTTTAACAGAAAAACACTGAACTAATAAACTCTTGCTTTTATATTTCTGCTAATCTTTTGCTTTGCTATGATATTACAAGTATGATAGCTGAAGCTCACACAATAAATTTAAGTGCTGACAGCTTTGACTGTGTGGTCCAATTTGAGTGTTGCAATTCCAATAACTAATCTTTAGACAAGTTGATAGGGTGTAGTTTTAAAAGAGGTTAAGTAACAAGTACATGTGTACAATCCTATGACTAGCCATGACCAACATGCAGGTCCTTTATGAACGACTTCTCAGAAGAAAATATCCAAGAGCGCAGAGGGACACCTTAATAGGTATGTCTATGTAACTTCTCACAGTAAACCTTCATCGTCTTCTGTAGATGATTTTGTTCCAGAATAATTAATATGATTTTAAAAAGTACATTGCAATGCTAAGATAGAACAAATGAGAGAAAATTGTATGACTCTCTTAAAATGTATTTTACAGATTTGTTTTGAATTCATATGATCAAAGTTTAACATAACTCTTAACATTTTATTCTTACGGTGTTTGCTTTTCTAATAGTTAATTGCATTTTAATGTAGGCTTTATTTTTCAGAGGAGATTGATGTTGATGCTAGACTTGCAGATCTTTGTAAACAAATAAAGGTATGTGCCTAATATAAACAGCTTTGTCCTTGCAGAGATCATAGTCACAATTTCAAAAACTAAAATCTATTGAAGAGGTTGTCCTTTGTATTTGTTATCATTTGTGTTTGCTCCGAGCTGAGGAATGGGTCTGCTCTGGAAGAGTACCTTGTGTTAGTGATTAGTGTAAGTCTAATAACTGAAAATAAAAAAATGCAGATGCAGAAAATCTGAAATAAAAATGGAAAGTGCTGAGAAAACCTCAGCAGGTCAGACAACAGCTGTAGAAAGAGAAACAGTCAACATTTCAGGTCTGTGAATAAGAGGAAGAAAGGTACAATGTTGTTTCTTTAGGAGAGAAGTTAGGAGAGGGAACATCTATGATAGGATGAGTTGAAATGGCCTTATGATGGCAGTTAACAGCACATTAAGCTTCTTGGTCTGTGTAATGTGTTGTTAGTGGGATGCTTGTGGGATCTGCCCAGTAGGCCAGATTTGTGTAAGCAGGGTAAGAAAAACTGAGCCAACATAATATAAAAAGAGAAAATGGAAAATGCTGGAAAAGTCTGCTTCGCTTAAGTCTGGCTTGCCAGGCAGGTCCCACAACCTTACCATTAACAAGACATTACACGGATCAGGTAGCTTAATGTGCTGGTACCAGCTGCCATTAAGCCATTTCAACTCCCCCTGTCACAGACATTTCCCTTGTTCTACATAATCCCTCCCATGCCTTCCACTGAAAGCTAACTTTTATCTCTCTTGTTCCCAGTTCTGACAAAGGGTGGCAGACTCAAAATGCTGACTGTTTCTCTTACCACATCTGCTGCTTAGCCTGCTGAATCTTTTCAGCATTTTCCATTTTTTATTTCAGATTTCCTTCATCTGCAGTTTTTTTTGATCTTCAATTACTAGACTTCAATGTGAAAAGGGGTCTACTTGACCCACTATGCTTTTCCAGCATTTTCTATTTTGAAATCTAATAAAGAGTATCTGGTGTAAGACCATTATTTCATTTAGATCTCAAAATTGCAGAAGTTCAATCCTAACTCAGCATTTATAAGTGTCCAGGAGAGATCCAAACCTACACTCCAACATTTAAGTCAGACTTAGTGGGAAAAGTTGTATTCTAGTTGAGAATTGATATCTAAGCCATAAAAGGTTTTAACTTTTCTCTGGATCGGAGAATGGAGAATATATGTAGTCTTATGTAAGCTGAACAATACATATTTCTAGATCAACTGAATATGAAAGTCATGCATGTCAAACATGGTGCTCAAATATTTTAATATATTTATGTGCTTCCTGCTGTATAAATATACACTGCCAGCTTCAGAATTACAAAGTGCATTGCGTAATTATAGTAGCAAATTCTGCAGCGTTTACGAGCGCAACAAAGCTCAATAAAATCTCAGTGAATTATACAAAAATGTAGAATAAACCTGTAAGCTTTTTTATTAGTTTAGCTTCATCTTTATCAGTAAAATCACTAATTTCAACTTAAATGTTTTAAATTCAAATAAAAGTATTTTTGCATTAATGTCTAATGCATTCACATCATTACATTCATGGTTGGATTGCATTGTCAGTTTATTAGAAAAGGGTGAGGTAACTTGATCTGCTGCTCTTTATGTGAATTATTTCACCTGCAAATTAAAGTGGTTTGTTTGGCTGGCAAGAATGTGGAGAAAAATTTTAAAACATTTTGCTGCACTTCTGTGCTTGCAGAAGAATATGAGAGAACATAGGTGATGTATTTCCCCATTTGGGAGTGCTGCAGTTATGTGAATCAATGAATATGTTGAGAGGTCTGTTATTTTGAAAAGTACATATTTTCTTTTTTTAATAATTCTATTAAGGCTCACGATATGTGTCTTGAAATTATAGCAGAAAGTGGAAAATCCTGATGAGCTACCAGAGTGGGTGAACATGGATCTTGCACAACTTTGTTCTTTGTTGATGGCTCTTTGGGCACAGTTTTTAGAGATTGTGTCACTGCAAGGAGAAATTTCAGCTTTATTAGCAAAGGAACATCATGCACTTCGAGTAAGTATAACGTCTGTCCTTTACAAATAACTCTAGTTTGACCAATCTCTCCTTTTAGCATATGCTCTCTAATTCAGGCAGAATCCTGGTAAATCTCTTCTGCACCTTTTCCAAAGCCTGTACATCCTTCCTATAAACAGGCGACCAGAATTGAATGCAATACTCCAGATGCAGCTTAACCGGAATTTTATAAAGTTGCAGCATAACTTCCTGACTCTTGAACTCAGTGCCTCAACTAATAAAGGCAAGCAGGCCATACACTTCCTTTACCACCCTATCAACTTGTGCAGCCACTTTCAGGGAGCTATGGACATGGACCCCAAGATCCCTCTGTACATCAACTCTGTTAAGAGTCCTGCCATTAAATATGTACTGTCCCTTTACATTTGATCTCCCAAATGTCCATCTGATAGTTTAGTGAACCACTGTTACATTTAGTCCCAATACTTATTTTCAATTCCATGTTGCCATACCAACTAGTTTACATTGGTCCACCTTGAAACACACCTTTCACCTATCTAGAATCTACATCTTTCTGAATCTCTTTTCCATTATTCCGTGTCATTTATTCTTTTCGTCATTTGTGTATTTGAATATTTTGGTGACAGTCTTGTCTAGATTACTGTGTATTAAAACTGACCTTAAGAACCCTGCCGGTAATATGTTCTTCATCTGAAAAGTTTCTAATTGATGGCTACTGTTTGTTCAATGCAAATATTGTTCTACTCTTGTTCTTACCCCTAATTTGAGAATATTTACAGTGTTATGTTACGTACCAGCAACAAAAGAAACACATCGAGTCATGTATAAGTGTTAGAAACTATTTTATTAATAACTACTTATTATAATAAGAAAAATAAAAGTGTTAGAATGTTAGAAGTAAAAATGTTAGAATATTAAGCATTAACCCCAAAACTGAACTCGAAGTGTGTGTGTGTGGCAAATTCCCAAACTCCAAGTCCAGGAATAATTCTCAATGTTCAGTTCAGTAAGCCATAAGGTGAAACGTAAGCAAAAGCTTCTGCAAAACCACCGTTGACTGAAGAGAAGATGTAGAGAGAAAATAGAGAGAAATTACGAAATCCAAATGTTCCACGATGGAACCCATACGACACCTCAGTCACCGAAGGTCTCCATTGCTTTGTTCCGAAGTATCTGCCACCCCGAAAGGCATTTGAGATGTGGCCATCCACACAAATACCTGTTTCCTTCTACAGGTTAACGACAAAGTGGACTCCACTACTTTATTCCAAAAATCCATATGTGGATTGTAGTGACAGATACAGTTATTGTTTTCCATCCATCGATACAGAGACCAGCAGGCAGGGTGTCTCTCTCCCTCTCTCTCTTATCTGACTGACTGCTCCAAAACGTCAGCACGTCATTATTTCCTGTTGTTGTCATAATCACACCACGTGCGCGCGCACACACACACACACACACACACACACACACACACACACACACACACACACACACACACACACACACACACACACACACACACTACTGTGCTACGTCTTAAAGGGACATTCACCAAATAGTAACCTAATCCGTAACGGTTAAAATTCTTTATCAGAAGTATTTTATTATATACTTCTAGCACAAAGCTTAATTTTGGAGTTTTGAAATCTACTGTGTGAAATTTACTGAATGATGTTCTTGCAAATTGTCCTTCTAATTCTGCCCAATTGGCTAGGTAAGAAGATTTTCAGAAGCTTTTTTCTGCATCGAACACCCAAGGCAAGCAGCCCTAGCATATCAAGAATTGCAGTAAGTAATATGTGAGCTTCTTCATAAGGCAAGAAAACAACTGCCTGATTCTACATTTTATTTTTGCTAAGAAATAACTAGCTTTTCACTTTATTACTGCAGTGTTTCTTTTGACTTATTTCATGATGTGTAGCTAAGTTCATATAGTGAAATGCCTCTTTATATATCTGCTATTATTGCTCTCCCATCATTGCTTTTAATATGATTTCTCAATATAATTTATCCTACCTATCCTATTGCCTTTATTTAACCTAAAGTCACTAGATTTGGATTTAATTTTATTCTTGTCAAACTCAGTGCAAAACTTTATAATATTATAATCACTCTTCTGCAGAGAGTCCTTTACTGTGCAATTATTAAACAAACCTTATCTCATAACATATAGCCAGATCGAAAACAGTTTGTATGAAGTTTCTCTTCACAATATGTCATTCCAGAAAATTATCTTAAGTTCTTTCTATGTCTCTAGTACTGATTTTGGTATTATGATTTAAACAGTCTATTTGAAAAGTAAAGCCCCCATGATTATCACTATTGACCAGATAAGGTTCTGGTCATTGGTGGCCACCTGCATGATGATGGTGGGTACTTGATAGTGGTATTGCCATTGAATGTCAAGGGTAGGTAGTTAGATTCGGACTTGTTGAAAGTGTTCATTGTCAGGTACTTCTGTGGCATAAATGTTACTTGCTTCTTATCAATTCATGCCGCAGTGCTGTCTAGGTCATGCTGAATATAAGCACAATTTGCTTCATTTGCTGAGAAGTTGCAAATGGACTTGAATCACTGTAATTGATGGAAGCTGTCATTGACTGTTCCATCAATTACGAAGTCAAAGTCAAGTTTATTGTCATATGCACAGGTGCAATGAAAAACTTAACTTGCAACAGCCTCACAAGCACATAGCATACAGCCAGCATTCACAACGAAAACATAAATTAAACATAAATTATACACAATTTTTACAAGAAAACACAATTAGAGCAAAAAAAAGCAAAGTCCATTTTAGTGCAAAGAGATCAAACTGGTCATAATGTTGGTAAACTGTAGTGATTAGGGTTGTGCTGACTGGTTCAAGAACCGAATAGTTGAAGAGAAGTAGCTTCTTGAATCTGCTGGTGTGGGACTTCAGGCTTCTGTACCTCCTGCCCGATGGCAGCTGTGAGAAGATGGCATGGCTCGGAGGGTGGGGATCTTTGATGATGGATGTTGCCTTCTTGAGGCAGTGCCTCTTGTATATACTACCGATGGTGGGGAGGGATGTACCCGTGATGTATTGGGCTGAGTCCACTGCTCTCTGCAGCTTCTTACGTTCCTGTGCATTCAAATTGCTGTACCATGCCATGATGCAACCAGTCAGAATACCTACAACAGTACATCTGAAGCTTGTTAGAGTGTTTGGTGACAAGCCGAGCCTCCTTAACCTCCTAAGGAAGTAGAGACGCTGGCGCGTCTTCTATGTGCTGGGCCCAGGACGGATCATCTGATATGTTAACACCTAGGAATTTAAAGCTGCTGACTCTCTCCTCTGCTGATTCCCCAGTGTAGACTGGCACATGTTCACCCTCCTTCCCCTTCCTGAAGCTAACAATCAGCTCTTTAGTTTTACTCACATTGACCAACAGGCTGTTGTTGCAGCACCACTCAACCAGGTGTCCTATCTCACTCTGGTAAGCTGACTCATCACCACCATTTGATAATTGAGAATTGATCGATTGGCTGATAATTAGCCAGATTGAATTTGTCATGTTTTCTTGTAAATGGGACATACCTGGGCTCAGCTCCAAGGGGGGTCAGCTCATTGCCAGTATGGTGATTGTACTGGAATAGCGTGGCTAGAGGTGCACCTAATTCTGAAATGCAGGACTTCAGTGCTATAGTTGGGATGTTGGCTCATATCAGTGCCATATTGTATCATGTATTGTTTCATGATAACATGTGGAGTGGATTGAATTGATTGAAGGCTGATTTCTGTGATGGTGGGATTTCAGGAGGAATATAGATGGCATTGTTGATAGTGAGGAATGCAGAAGATCATGCCAGGAGCAACAGCTTACAGAAAAATATTGATCAGCTGGTAAATTGGGATAGCAGATGGAAGTTAATCCCAGTAAATTGAGTTGATGCATTTAGGGAGGGTAGGACGTCCACCATAATGGTAGGGCCCTAGGCAGTATTAAGGAACAGAGGAATCTTGGTGTCCATTCTCATAAATCCCTAAATGTGGTAGCTAAGATGTATAAGCTGGTGAAAAAAGCAAATGAGATGCTGGCACTCATTGGCTGGGGACTTAGAATATAAGAGCATCTAGGTCATGGTACAACTTTATAAAACTTTGGTTAGGCCACAGTTGGAGTATTATGAGTAGTTCTGGTCACCCCACTATAGGAAGGGCATGAATGCACAGAAGAGGGTGCAGAGGAGATTCACTAGGATGTTGCCTGGAATGGAACGTTTCAGTTATGAGGAGAGACTGGATAGGCTGCGTTTGTTTTCCTTAGAGTGGAAGAAGTTGAGGGGGGACCTGATGGAAGTATACAAAATTGAGGGGCATAGATAGGATGGATAGTGAAAAACTTTCCCACAGTGGAAACATCTAAAGCTAGAGTGCATAGGTTTAAGTTTAGGAATAAGTTTGTTAGAGGGGATCGTAGGAATTCTTTTTCAGCCAGAGGGTGGTTGCAATCTGGAACTCACTGCCTGAAAAGATGGTGGAGACAGGTACTCTCACAGCATTTAAAAAGCATCTGGATGAGCAGTTGAATTGACAAGACATAAAAGGCAATGGACCAAATGCCGGTAAATGGGATTAGTATAGATGGGTTCATGATAGCTTGGATATGATGGGCAAATGGCCTGTTTCTGTGCTGTGAAATTGCTTGTGAATGCTTCAGCCTTGTTTTATATTTGTGCCCCCTCATTTTTGAAGATAAGAATGTTTTTGGAGATTTCGGTTCCCATTGGATGTTTAATCTTCCACCACTTTTCCAGACTATGACAGGTTTTCAAAGCCAGAGCATAGAAAATAAGAGCAGGGAGGTTATAGGAGGAATCTTTTCACCCAGAGGATGGTTGGTATGTGGAACACGCACTACCTGAGGGCGGGAGTGCATTTTTGTAACAGTTAAGAAATATAAAGACAAGCACCTGAATCACCAAGGCTTAGAAGGCTACAGACCAAGTGCTGGGAAATGGGATTAGTATGGAGGGGAAAGTGGGGTACTTGATAGTCATAGTGGGCCACAAGGCCTGTTTCTGTGCTGCATTACTCTAATTTTCACCCCTCCCACAACAATTTGGGATACATCTGTATCTATATTTTAAATACAGACAACCTTTCTCATACATCTTTCAATTTTAGTCCATTCAGAATTTTAACTGCCTTCTCTTTTTACAGTAGCGATGGTAATATCATCTATCTTCTTAAAGACAGATACAAAATACTGCAACAACAGCTTATCTTAGCTCTAGAGACCACTTCAATTTGGGTTTTGCCTACGAATATTTGAATCAGAATTACCTATGGCTTTCCTCAGTTATCTGATGAATCATTACAGCAAAACTTTGCAGAGAAATGCTATAGAACACTCCATTGCCTGAACATCAAAATATGGTGCATATATTGTTTTAACTTGTTTTTCCATTATCAATAGCAGGAAGGTTGTCTTCCTACTGAATTTTACTTCCCTACTTTTCTCTTAAGCTTTAAAAGTGAGCCAATATCAAAATGCTACACATTCTTTTTCCTTACTTATTGCAACACAGAAGGAGGACGTTCAGCCCATCAAGCTAATTCCCATTTGTGGTAGAGTAATCCTTATTCCTGTTTAGTCCTACAATTTATTCTCTCTCTCACATGCCCATTGGCTCCCCTTTTTTTTGATTCTTTTGCCATTTACCTACTCTGAGGCATAATTTTACATTACTTGTTAACCTACCAGCTTTGGGATATAGGAAGAAATAAAGAGCATCGGCGTATCTCGTGGTGAGTCTGTGAACTCCACACAGGCAGCACCCAAGGTCTGGATTGAACCAGGATCACTGGACAGCTGTGCAGCCGTATGAGCTGTTCAGAAATCACTTCATAAAAGGACTTCCGTATTCATTCCGTCCAGTCCATTATATTATAAATTTACAAAATCGTTTTTTTTAAAGAATGACGGGACACGAGCTTTGCTGAAAGACAAAGTATATTATATTGGCCTTGAGGGAAGCCATTTTAATTAGAAGCTGCTGTGGAGAGGTAAACTTATATTTTTGCATCAAGTGGTACAGTTAGAGAGCAGGAATATCACATTTAGAAAGAGTATCAGCTATGATTGTAGTAAGTGGCAAAGAAGTTCAAAGGGCCAGTACCACTGCTCCTAGGGTAAGAATATTACATAACATGAAATGTCATGTTTTAAGTGAATCTTTGGAATTAAGAGATAAAATACTGCATAATCTTGGGATAATTTTGTATCAGTGTTGTAAAATTCTTTAGGAATTAAAAAGATGCAGTTAATTATAGATTAAAAACTTTAGTTATCATATTTGTTATCAATCTGTAAAGATTAATAGCACTATTGTAAGGTCTTTTAGCCCAATATCCTGTTTAGAAAAAAAGCATGTTATGTTTACTGCTCAGTTTTTGGTAAACCAAGAACATTTTAATCTTAACATATCCGAAAATATGTCTGATATTTCACCTTTAATGTATATATTTTTCTGGGTGATTTCAGTGCACAAAGTCATGGGCAGATGGCTGCAGCTGTAAAGAATTCTACCTATTTTAATTCCCTTCCACCTCTTCCTGTGGAATGTGCAGAACTAGATGGCGACTTCAATTCACTGCCCGTTATCTTTGAGGATCGATATTTGGATTCATTTCCAGAAGGTGAAAAATGTTTAAAAGGCAGTTTGATGGAGCTTGTCATTTTTTAATATTTTTATGGCATTTAAATGCTTTGGTTTAAAATAAAATGAGAGTTTTCAGTTATCAAAAGATGATAAGGACAGCAAGATTTCTGAAAAATAGTGCATTTAGATAATCTTCTTAAGTGATCCTTCAGGATTAAGGATGACTTGCTTCCACACTGTTTCCATGAGTTCTGAGGTGACTAATCAGGCCAAGTGCGGAAACCACAGATGGGGATGGGGGTGCCTGATGGCACAGGCAGGTGGGTAGTTTGTAAGGTCGGGTGCTCCTTCTGCCACTTATCCAGGGTTTGTGTGTGCTTCTGACCTGAGGTTCTCAATACCATCCCAAGTACTCCTTTTCCATTTTGAAGGGTTTTAGAGTTTTCTGAGAGTCAATGGGGTTATTGCAGTTTTGCAAGGAGACCTTGAGCACAGTATTTTCCTTTATCTGCCTAGTAATCTCTTCCTATGTCAGACAATTAAAAGTGAGTTGAGGAGAAATTTCTTCACTCAAAGGGTGGTGAATGCCATGGTTCCAAGATAACTGAATATATTTAAGAAGGGGATTTCTAGACATACAAGACATCAAGATGTACAGTTAGACAGCAGGAATACCACTTTTAGATAGAGGATCAGCTGTGATTGTATTAAGTCTGATATCGGGCATGCAAACAGTATGATGTGCCCAACACAGCTGACTGAGTGTAACTCAGACCTCAATGGTAGGAATATTGGCCTAAGAGAGGATACCGACATTGGTTCACTTACCTTTCCAGTGAACTTGGAACATTTTGTGGAGACAGCGTTGATGGTATCTTTCTAGTGCTTTAAGGTGCTTACTATAGGTCTCAAAAGCATATAGAAAAAGCAGGGATTACTCATGCCTGATAAAACACAAGTTTTGTGCCAGGTCTGAGCTTGATCTTCACATACCCTCCTCTTTAATCACTCAAAGACTACTCACGCAATGAAGGCAGTGGTGAATTTCGTCATCAGTGTCTACCTTTGCTGAGAGATGGCTTATGGGATTTGGGAAGTGATCCACATTTCCCAGGAAATTAGTCCCAGAGTCAAACAGCACCAAAGCAGCTCCTTCACTCCACCATGTGCATGATGACCCTTGAGTACCCATCTATACTATTCTCATTTTCCAACACTTGGCCTGTAGCCGTCCATGCCTCAACAGTTCAAATGCTTATCTAATGTTAAATGTCTCCACAATCCCCTCAAGCATTCTGGATCTCAACCACCCTTTGGGTGCTTTCTCAGGTCCCATCTAAACCCACTATGCCTTACCCTAAACCTATGCCCTCTTTATACACCTTTAATATGGGAAAAGTTCCTTACTATCTACCATATCTATGCTTCTCATAATTTTGTACACCTCAGATAGCCTCCTCCGCTCCTAGGAAAATAAACCCCGCCTATCCAGTCTCCCCTCACAACTGGAACACTCCATTCTAGGCAACATCTTGGTGAATCTCCTCTGAACCCTCTCCAGTGCAATCACGTCTTTCCTATACCTTCCTACAGTGTGGTGACCAGAACTGTAGTCTGAGCATTGTTTTATGAAGTTGTACATAACCTTGTTGTTATACTCTATACCCCTGTTAATGAAAGTAGGTATCCAGTGTGTGCCTTATTAACCACCTGGTCTACCTGTGCTGTCACCTTCATGGATCTTTTGACTTGTACACCAAGGTTGCCTTCTGTTCCTTAATACTCCCTAGTGCCCTGCTATTCACTGAGTACATATTGTATGTGTTCACATGCATAGAAGAGCAAGAGAGAAAGAAGATGAGGGAAAATAGTATTCAGAAATTAAAGCAAGCTACTGATATGATTCTCATCCAATTTGAAGCTAGATCAATACTGAAAAGACTGGCCCACTTGGTGGAAACTGACTCTCAAGATTTTCAACCAGTCAAACACTCAATATATTGATTGTTATTAGGGTTACAGTTCCTTAGATCCAGTACTTCACACCCTTCATAAGTAAGCTTATGTATCATCAAACCATTTAGCCTTAGGGCCACCACAGACGAATTTGATTCTGCCTTAGCCAGTGTCCACATATTATAGTGCGGGTATAGTGCAAAATTATAGTGTGGAAGCAGAAAATTTAAAAGTTGCTCTGATGACCAGGGGTCTGGTTTTGTGTTTTGTCACCAGTTGATGACATTAATCATGCTATTCCACTAAATAGGGTAAACTGAAAGAAGGTTGTTATCTTCTACCCCTCGGCAGGTAGTGGAAGGTAGTAGCCAAGAGCAAAACGTGGCTAACATTAACTGCAAACACACAGTCACTAGGATGCCAACACAGGGTACCGTGTACCTCTGCTTTCACATTTGTGCATTCTAGCACTAAATGCTGCACTCCAGTTTGATTGGCAAGCTACCAAACAAGGCTTATTGATATGCAGCTGAACTTGGCTCTGCAAGCAATCATTGGAACATTAAATTTGACCCCAACTCTCTACTTTGAGATATTGCCTCTCCTTGCATCTGTGGAGACGCTACAAAAGCGAGATTGCGCAAACTGTTAGCAACCCAGAGCTACCAATCCTTGGGAACCTTTCTGATCTTCCTAACTCATTGCTTTGTTTCCAAGAAACTATTCCACTCCCGAGATCTTCACCACATCATTTTCAACATCAATGGGTGGCATGGTAGTGTAGCAGTTAGCGTGATACTATTACAGCGCCAGTGATCGGGGTTCGATTCCTGTCGCTGTATGTAAGGAGATTGTACGTTCTCCCCATGTCTGCGTGGGTTTCCTCCAGGTGCTCCGGTTTCCTCCCACATTCCAAAGACGTATGGGAAGGTTAATATGGCTTTAAAATGGGTGGCGCAGACTCATTGGGCCGGAAGGGCCTGTTACTGTGCTGTATAAATAAAGTTTAAAAAAATATAAAGTTTTAAAGCCAAAACAAAAACACTAAAGCAAGAAACTCATTCAAGACTCAATGGAAAGTTTCCATGGCTTTTATCAACCTTAAAGGATGTGGATGGTTTTGAATAGGATCTGAACTAGACATTGGTGCCACTGGGAAACCAAACCCTTCTCTGAGAATGAGGTAACCTGGTTAAAATAGTTGGCCACATTATCACCTCCTGCCCTAATGCAAATTTGATGGTGATTTCTTTGAGTTAAATTCCCTATATGAAAATCTGTTAGAACTTCAAACTCAATAAATGTGGACTGCTCCATTAACAAGCAATAGGAAGCCCTTTTTTCTCTCTCTTTATCTGTTGATGCCCTGGTTGAGATCAACTCAGTACTGCACAATGTTTTTGCAGGGTAGGCCAGATTGACAACCTGAAATACTTCTGAATCCCACTCATGTGAATGTGGACATCTCAAACTTCCCAGGATGTCCTCAGAATTGTAATGCTAACTGCATTCTGACACTATAGAGTCCTGTGGAGGGTGCCAACTTCCTGCAATTTCCTGCCAATTATACTAAGAAACCTGAGCACTGAATCTGTACCAGGTTAGATCTTCTGCAGGTTCAAAGACTATTCAGTTCAATGGACCAGAATGGCTTTGAAACATAGATGAAGTTTTGGACAGATAGCAATATATATTTGCATATTAATTTGGAATAACTAAGACATAAAGATGCTAAAAAGGGATATGGATAAGTCAAGTGAGCAGGAAAGCTCCAGGACATAGAGAATAATGTGAGAAATGTGAAATTGTCCATTTTGGCAGGAAAGGTAAAAAAGAAGTATCTTTTCTAAATGGTGAGAGATTGGAATCATTGAGTTAAACAGTACAGAAGCAGGCTCTTCAGTCCAAATCGTCCATGCTGACCAAGGTGCCCACCTGAGCTTGTTCCATTTGCCTGATTTTGGCCTATATTCCTCTAAACCTTTCCTATCCATGAACCTGTCCAAATGTCTTTTAAGTCTTGTAATTGTATCCGTCTCTACTACTTCCTCTGGCAGCTCAAACAATATACCCACCACCATCTCTGAATAAAAAATCTTGCCTCTCAGGTACCCTATAAATCTTTTCCCTCTCATCTTGAAACTATACCCTCTAGTTTTAGACAAACCTGACCATCCATCTTATCTGACCACCCACCTAGAGAAATTTTGCAACAATGTTTCCAGGACTGTAGGGCTTCAATTAAGAGGGTAGGCTGGGACTGTTTTACCCTCTGGTTTTATAAATCTCTGGTAGGTCATCCCACAACCCCCTTCACTCCAGGGAAAAACAATACCAGTCTATCCTCATAACTCAAGCCCTCCAGCCTCCAGTCCTAGCAATATCTTTGTGAAACTTTTCTGCACCCTCTATAGCCAAATCACATCCTTACTATTGTATGGCAACCGGCACTGCACATAATATTCCAGGTGCTGGCTCACCAACTCCTATACAGCTGTTATATGATATCCCAACTCTTGTACTCACTGCCCTGTCTGATGAAAGCAAGCATGCCATATGCCTTTCTCACCACTTTGTCTACCTGTATCGCCATTTTCAGGGAACTATGTACTTATACCCCTTGGCTTCGTGTTCTACAACACTCCCCAGGGCCCATTCATTTACTGTGCAAGTCTTGGTCTGGTTTAACTTCCCAAAATTCATTACTGTTTCCATCTGCCATTCCTTTGCCCACTTTTCCAAATTGCAGAGCTTTTAGATGGAAAAAGGTCTGGGTGCCCTAGTGCATGAATTACAAAAGGATGATATGGAGGTTAAGCAATTAGTAAGAAAGTTACTGTATACTTTTGGGGTATTGAATAGGAGAGTAAGGAGGTTATACTTCAGTTATATAGGGCATTGATGAGACCACATCTGAAGTACTATGTACAGTATGAGTCTCCTCATCCAAGGAAGGATGTTAATGCATTGGAAACAGTTCAGAGAAGGTTTACTAAACTAATACCTGGAAAGGGCTGGTTGTCTTATGAGGTAAGGTTTGGCAGGCTAGTAGAGTTGAGAAGAGTGCAAGGGGGCATGTTTGAAACTTATAAGATCAGTGCGGGAGAATCTGGAACTAGGGGTCACTGTTTAAAAATAAGGAGGCATCCATTTGAGAGAGGGGTGAGGCAGATTTTTTTTCTCTGAGGGATGTGAGTTTTTTCCTGTTCCTGAAGGGGCAATGGAAGCACTGTCTTTGAATATTTTTGAAACAGGATAGATAGATTCTTGAAAAGCTAGGGGTTGAAAGGTTACTGGAGGTAGGTGAGAATTCAGAGCTAAGGTTATAATCAGATCAGCCATGAGCTCATTGAACAGTAGAGCAAGGTCAAGGGGCCAAGTAGGCTACTCCCATTATCAATTTGTATGTTCATGTGAGTTGAAAGATATGGGACTGACACAGGAAAATGGCATATCTTGCATTGCTCTGCCATTCAACAAGCCAAATGGTTTATACATACTTGTATTTCTTATATTCATATGAGAAAAAAGTTATATTTTATGTCATTTATATTTTTGAATTAATAAGTAGCACTTCCCTCCCTACCCATTTCTAACTCAGACACTCTCATTTCTCTCTCTCCTAATCTGAAAGACAAAAGAAATTCCTTTTGTAAATTTGGAAAATATTGTTATTATCATTGTTTTACAGTATTATGAATGCAAAATTTTATAATATAATCATATGATTAATCATAATTAATATTAGTCACTTGTTAATCCAAATTATCAGGTTTTTAAATTATATTACATTATGTTTTTATGTTATAATTTTAATAATAATAACAGCAGCTTATAACAATTTTTTGAAGATTACACTTCATAAACTTATGTAGGGTCTGAATTTGCTATGACGTCTATACCATAATTTTATATTATTATATTTCAAAATTTGCTTTTTGGGGCTTGACTGAGTTCCTTAAGTGTTTGTTAGATTTCTGAAGGATTTGAAGGCATTTATTTACAAATTGGACTCAAAAAGGGTTGAAAAGTATGTGAGTAATCCAAGTAAATCTTAACTATTGTGATAAGTTGCTTCTTATAAGAATATAAGAAATACAAGTAGGTGTTCATTATTATACTATTCATTATGTGCCATTTTCCTGTACTAGTCCCATATCTTTTGACTCACACAAACATACAAATTGATAACATGGAACGAACATAGAACAGTACAGCACTGGGCAGGCCATTCGGCCCACAATGTTGTGCCAATCTTGATGTTAACTTGTACTAAATGTCTTCTTCCTGTGTATCATCCATATCCCTCCATTCCCATAACAGGAGTAGCCTAGTCAGCCCTTTGACCCTGCTCCACCAATCAATAAGATCATGGCGGATCTAATTGTAACCCCAACTCTGAATTCCCACTGCATTCTGTATTTAATGCATGCAAAATGTGAATAGGTCTTAAGTATCCATTTGCAGCTACCCCTTTTGAAATTCAACTCAAATTTTATAGCAATGAATTTGAAATATTTTTATGGTGCATTGTAATTAAATATGTTCTATCTGTTTATGAATTTCTGAAATGTTGTTTCTTCAAAAGACTTGGATGTTCCCTGGAGTGGAGTTCAGAATTTAAGAAGATCATCTTTTTCTGTCAAACTGGAAAAATCTGACTCAAAAGACTGTAACCCTTCAAGTTTTTCTAGTCCTGATTTTAAAGCAAGACCAGCAAGCATCTACCATGTTAAGCATACAGAAAGTGAGAAGCCATTGACAAAGCAGCACAAGACAAAAGCTGAAGAGCATAGCAAATCAAAAGTAAAAGTCGCAAAACTTAAGAAGACAACTAAGTCTGACAACAGCAAAAAATTAGTAAAACAAAATTCCAAGGATTCAGTGATATTGGTTGGCTATAAGTGCTTAAAAAATTCAAACATGGGAGAAAACAGTAAATCTGAAGGTGGGCTTTCAATATGTCCAAAAGGTGGGCAGGTACCCACAAGCAGAGGACCTGATAATAGGGCAAAAGTAAATAGTGAGTTATTATGTCAGCATAAAGAACTGATACCTCTTCTATCAAGTATGGAAAAAAATGCAGAGACTATAAAAGCTAAAAACCTCAATGAATTTGGTTGCAACATTAATCATCACAAAATGGAACCTTGCACATATGCATCATCCGACGTATTCCAGGCAGGTCCTGAGGCTTCAGCTGTGTGTGCAAGATCTACTAAAAGTTCATTAGATTATTTAAATAGGCAGCAAATAGCACCAGCATCAGGAGTCAAATGTATTCAAGTCAAACCACAAACTAAATGCACATATGAAGGGGAAAAAGTAACAGTCTTAACAGCTCCCAAGTTCCCTATTAAAAATGATGACCCAGGGCTTTGTCCATCTCCTGAACCTCAGCTCCTGGATTCTAAACCTAATTATTTACTGTTGGAAAAAGATCCACTACACCCTGCTGCTTCTGAAAGTGCACTACCGAATGTATGTACAAAGCCTTTTAATTTGGTTGTAAGTGGGGATGCTGTTAAATTGCCAGATGTTTATGTCACATGCTCTTCTTCCAGAATTTCAGATTCAGGCATTGAAAGTGAACCTAGTTCTTTTGCATTTCAACCAGATTCCGATTTGGCCTCTGAGCCAGTTTTGGAAAAGGCTGCATTTAGTGAAAAGTCTTGTATGCAGCTGCTACTTAAACCAGAATTAAGTTTGAGGAATGTGATTGAAGGCCACTGTACAGAGAGTACAAGTGCTGTAAGTGAAATACAATCGTCTTTGACTTCTATAAATTCCTTACCATCAGATGATGATGATGCACAACCGGTTGATGAAAGCTTGAAAGTTGCTGCTATTCTTGCAAAACAAACAATCGATGAACAACCAAAGCTCGTATCAGCTGAATTAGACCAGTTAAAATCAAAAATGAAAAAATCCAATGTCATAGTTCAAGAAGAAAGTGTTACATTCTTTGAATGTTCAGGGTCTACAAAATCAGCTCCTCAAGCTTCTGTATTTTCTGAAGAATTTTGTAACCGTGTAGCTAGTCAGAAAATAACACCAAGAATCAACAGCAAAATATTGGTTGTGATAATCTTTTAGAGAGATTCAAGACTTTGTTGAAGAATTCAGTTTTGAAAAGGCAACCACAAAACATATAATTAAACTGAACTCTGAAGTTATTCATCTTGATGAACAAGCTGTCCTACCTCAGATGTGACAGAAATGGCCAGAGTGTGGATTCAGAATTGCATCCTAAAGAGCTTGCAGATGTCATTCAAGTGTTTGAAATTCCACTTCTTCAAGAGGCAGATGATAGAGTGCAGACAAACTTCTCAGCTGCCAGCAGCGTTGACATTGTGAAACAAGGATTAGTAGAGAATTATTTTGGATCTAGAAGCAGTACGGATCTTTCTGATATTAGTCCTGGTGGTTGTGGCAGCTGCCCCACAAGTCCTCAAAAGGAGACTTCTGGTCCTGTTACTCTTGCGCAAGTAGAAGACGATGAGGAACAAGAAATGATAGAAAATGGTTATTATGAAGCTGACGACGATACTGTTTGTGATGGAAATGATATGGTCAGATCTGAGCTAATTAATACAGATCATACTACAGGAGCAAGCTTACCAGGGCCATGCATTCCCACTTGTTTATCATTTTCATCAGTTGTCAGAGATTCCCCATCTATGAGTGGAATATCTTCTAGAAGTAAACTTGATGCAATTACAAAACAACCTATCAGTGCTGTCTCGAGCTGTGTTACATCAGTTTCCTGGTATGAGGATGCTGCTTCAAAAGAACAAATGCACGTGTAAGTAGTTCTGTTTTTTTCATTTGTCCATCTTTTTGCAATCAGAGAACTCTATTCCTACTCACAAATCTGATTTAATACATATAATACAGTTCTTTAGAATGATTGAGTAACACATTGAACCAAGACAATTTTGTCCTCTTGGGGATGTAAAAAATCAGAGCTAAGCAGGGGAGTTCTGCCAGCATCTTGGTCAGGATTTATCCCTCATTAAATAACACAAGATCAGGTCATGCATCTTATTGTTCTTTGTGAGACCCTGCTGGACACAGATTGGCTGGTACAAAACAAAATGGAATGCAAAATTAAACAACATCAGGAAGGAAATTGTTGATTTTGCTGCATTTGGTGTAAAAATACCATTAAAAGGCACGTGATAGCAAGATTTGAGATGCTGAGCAACTTTATAGTAGGCATTATAAAATATAAACTTCAGAGAAAGAAAAGAAAGCAAAGTGTAGTTACCATCTCTATCCGCCCACTTGATCCCTTGACTGCTTCAATACTCTCAGACTGTTTTTTCCATTGTCCAGTCACTGATAATCTCAGTTTACAGGGAATGAGAAATGTCCAGCCATAGGACACATTTACTTTCATTGTCATGACTCCATACCCTTCTTTGGATACTCTCACAGGCCGAATTAAATTGTTGTACAACTCTGAGGTCATCACAGAATGGTTACAACATGGAAGAAAGTCACTCTGCTGATTGAACTTATACAGGCTCTATTGTAAGAGCAATCCCACTCCAGTCCAAGGAGTTAAACCCGCTCCCCACCCTCTCCCTGCAAAAACTTTCCTTTTGGATACTTGTCCAGCTCCCTTTTGAACCACAATTGAATCCATTACCTCTTCTGCCAGTGCACTCTAGGCTCTAATGTCTTATGTGAAAAAAATAAAATGTCTTCATGTCACTGTTGATTCTTTTACCAATCTGTGTCCCCAAACTCTTGACCACTCCAACAATGGGAACAATTTCTCTCCATCCACTCTCTCTGTACCCTTCGTAATTTTAAATAGCTATATCAGATCTCCTTGCAGCCTCCTTTGTTTCAAAAAGAGCAAACTGAGCTTCTCCAGTTTATTCACATAACCAAAGTTCAAATCTGTGCAATCATTTCAGTAAATCTATTCTGCACCTTCTCCAAATCCTTCATATCTTTGATGGGGTGTGGCACCCAGAGCTGGATACATTGTTACAGTTGTGGCTGATTCAATGCTTTAGATAGGTTCATCATGAGATTCTTATTTTTGTACTCTGTGCCTCTATTTGTAAAGCCCAGATCCAGTATGGTTTGAGCCACTTTCTCAATCTGCCCTTCCACTCTAAATGAATAATGTAGGTATACTCTCCAGGTTCTTGCAGCCCTTTTAGAATTGTACTCACCAGTTTGTGTTGCCTCTTCTCATTTTTCTACCAAAATGTAATACCTTACATTGCCCTAGCGTTGATTTTCATCTGCCACCTACTCTCCCATTCCACCAGCCTATCTCCTTGAAGACTATTATTATCTTTCCTGCATATAAATCACTATGTCTCCAAGTTTGTGTTATTTATAGATTTGGAAATGGTACCCTGCACATCCAAGGCTAAATCAATATATATTTAAAAGAGCACTGGCCCTAATGCCAACTCCTGGAGAACGCCGTGGTCGCTTCCCTTCAGACGAAAAAAACAATTTAATATTATTATTTTTGGTTTCTTGCTACTTAGTCAATTTTCTGTCTTAATTACATTTCCCTTTGCTGAGATTCCAATAGCATCTTCTTCCTTGGTGAAGATTGATATAAAGTACTCATTTAGTATCTAAGTGGGCACAGATTTAAAGTGAAAGGTTTTTGGTCTCCGATCAACCCCACCTCAAACCTTATAATCGCTTTCCTATGGTATCAAGTACCTCCTCTTTATTTATTGAGACTTGCACTTGGCTTTCACTCTCCCCTTCACTAAATTCTCCAACTACAAAGTCCATTTGCGGCAACACACAAAGCACTGGAGGAACTCAGCAGGCCAGGCAGCATCTATGGAGGAAAATGGATAGTCGACATTTCAGGTCAAGATCCTGTCTACAAACTCCATTTGCTTAATGAATACTAATGATAAGTATTCATTTAGGACTACTTCTATACCTTCTGACTCCTTGCGCAGATTATCCCTGATGTCCAAAATGGGCCCTAATCTTTTTTTTTATCTTTCACCCTTAAACTATTTATAGAAAGTCTTTGGATTTACCTTAATCCTGTCTGCCTGTGATATTTCGTGACCCCTCTTTGCCTTCCTAATTTCCTTTTTAAGTACTTCTCTGCACTTCTTGTACTGTTGATGGGGCTCGCTCTTCTTTAGTGCCCTATAATGCCATATGTTTTCTTTTTTTCCCTTTATCCAACCCTCTAACTTTCAACATTCAGGGTTCCCTATGGTGGAGATGTCTAAAACTTGAAGGCATAGGTTTAAGGTTAGGGGGAAAGGGTTTAAAGGGGATTTGAGAGGTAAATTTTTCACACAAAGAGTAATTGACATCTGGAATGAGCTTGCAGAGGAGGTGGTGGAGGCAGGAACAATAACATTTAAGAGCCATTTAATGCCGGCGAGTGAGGCATGATGGTCGGCATAGATTAATTAGTAACTGTAAATTACTCCTGGAGTAGATGGGTGGCAGAAGACTCAAAGGGGATTTGATGGGCATATGGGAGAGAATAAATTGCAAGCTTACAGGTATGATGGGAATGCTCTTCTGAGAGTTAGTATAGGATTAATGGCCTCAATGGCTGCGTCCTGTTTCATAATAAGTAAGTTAAGCAAGTTTACCTGTTATCACAATGTATAATTTTTGCGATTTCCCTACAAATTTACTTCTTTATATGCTCCCCACCACTTGTCAACCTATAGTCTCATTAGTGTAATCATAGTTCCATTTCTCAATTCTGTAATTTCTTAATTTTGTCCTTGATAATTCCAGGACATCCTCTCTCCAGCACTGCGTTAATTCAGTACTGCTTTTCTTTTTTCTTCCCTTCCCTATCTGACCTGAACATTTTGTATCCAGGGATATTTATTATGCATTCCTGTCCTCTTTTTAGCCAGGTCTTATTATTGCCACAACATTATGATTCCACATAGTTAATTGCACTTGTAGCTTGCCAACCTTGTTTAATGAACTTTTTAAATGTATGTACATCTGAGACTATCTTGTACTCACTCTAGTCTGATTCTGACTTAAAAAATATCAATTCTTGTTATTCTGCTATTTGTCTATTAAGGGCTATTTTGCTGTATGTCCTTTTTTCCTTTCTAAAGCTACCTTCCTATGCCCAGCTCCCTGCCAAATTAATTTAAATCTTACCCAAAGCATTTGTGAATCTTCTCACAAGGACATTGATCCCAGTTCTCCCATGATGCAGTCTGTCAAGCCTCTGGAGGTCCCATCTCCACCAGAATTGTTCCAGTGCCCCAAGAACCTAAAGAATTTGCTCCTGCACACACACTCTCATTGTCTATCCAATCAATAGCACAAATATGTAATTTTAGTTAGCTAGGAACTGTAATTGTGGTTTTATTTGAAGACCAATCCAAGGGAAATACAGCCCAATCGGGGAACAATCTCATTAGTTCAATTCCCCTCTCTTTTGTTTTGCAACACATTCGCTCTCTCTGACATGCCTATCAACTCCCCCTTGATTTTGTTTCTATTACCCTGCATGAAGGGGTAATTTACAATAGTCAATTATCCCAAAGACATGGTCCTAGGTTGTGTGGCAAAACCAGAGCACCCAGACACAAACCAGGCAATCACATGAAGAATGTGCAAATTCAGGACAGACAGCATCCAATATTGTTATCAACATCGGATCCCTGTAGCTATGAGGCAACAGTAGCAACTGTTACCGGCCTAATAGGTTTGTGATTATTTTTTGAAAACCACTTTAATCACTTCTGCTTCATTTATAATCAAAGGCTAACTTTTATGATTGTGATATTTTGGTGGTCATTTAAAGTAAGGGAGTCTCCAAATTAAGTTGAAGCAGATATGTTTTGCCTTTATAGAATTTTGGAAGGGGACCAATTTGCAACTGTGCATTAAGCATTATTTATTTGGTCTTATAACTATGGAGCATAAGAATTTTGCCATTCAGAGCTGATCAAATTAACCTTAATTATAGTTCTTTCGGAGCCCTCTTTGCACTTCGTAATTCTTTGAAGTATACAAAGATTCAACAAATGAAGGCTATTAGATTACTTACCATGCATGGTGCCATCCTCATTTTTGATATGTCAGCTTTCAATTTAAACATATTTTCTGTTTTTCATTCCTTTTCTGACCTGGCATGAGTTGAAAGATATCTTTATTAGTCACATGTACATTGAAACACACAGTGAAATACATTTTTTGTGTAGAATGTTCTGGGGGCAGCCCGCAAGTGTCGCCACGCTTCCGGTGCCAACATAGCATGCCCACAACTTCCTAACCCGTACGTCTTTGGAATGTGGGAGGAAACCAGAGCACCCGGAGGAAACTCACGCAGACACGGGGAGAACAGACAGTGGCCGGAATTGAACCTGGTCACTGGCGCTGTAATAGCTTATGCTAATCACTACACTACCGTGTCTGCCGGTAATGACTTTGATAACAGTGTTCATAGATTTAATTGCTCTTTACATCCTGTGGTTTACTACTTTCCTCAGCAAACCTGTGAGTTTGTGTTTGGAAAAAGTCACTAGTCTGCTTCTAGGTTTCTCAAAAAACGTTTGTGCTTCGCGTGTTAATTTTAATGGTTTGTCATGTATGAACAAAATGATTAATTGTTTGTGGAAACTAAGTAACAGTCACTGTAAGGAAGACTGAATGTACAGTAAGTAATATGCAATTACAATTAAATTAAATAATTGACCTTAAAAGCCTGAATTGATAAAACTGCTAAATCTGTTCTGATCATAGATTCCTCCAGGCCAAAGAAGAGTTGAAGCTACTGAAGTTTCCTGGTTTTATGTACAGTGATATTCCTGACTTAGCTTCCAAAATCCCATACTTCAGCTTGGAGAGCGATGAGAACTTGGATGATGGCATTCATCTAATAGTTTGTGTCCATGGATTGGATGGTATGTTTAACGTAACATCAGAACATGATTCAACGTAGAACAGTACAGCACGGAAACTGGCCCTTCAGCTCACAACGCTGTGCTGAACTAATTAAACCATTGATGCCTAATTAAACTAATCCCCGCCCCCCCTTCTGCCTGCTCATGGTCCATATCCCACCATTCTATGCATTTTCATGCACCTCGATCTTAGAGGTGTTAGATAGAGCCTCTTAAACAACTCTATCATATCTGCCTCTACCACCACTCTCCATGTAAAAAAATACTTGCCCCGTATATCTCCTTTGAACTTTTCCCCACTCACCATAAATGCATGCCCTCTCGTATTAGACATTTCAACCCTGGGAAAAAGAACAAAATGATTCGATGTTAGATTTTTGCTCCACAGTTGTCATTTCCATTTTTGCTTGAGAATCTCAAGTCAATGGCCTTTCTATTCATACTTGGAAACTGACAGTGTAAAAGTAGACTTGGCAGATCCTCCAATTTATTGTGTAATAACGTAATTGTTATTTGCAATTCTGCTTTAAAAGTAAAAAAGCCATAGAAACACATACTAGTTAGGGAAGTGACTCAGAAATGCTGACATTTTACTTTTGGACAACATTGAATCTAGTTCAGCTTAATAGGAAAACCACCTAATTTTGTTTCTTAATAATTTTATTAAACCTCCCTTGACAGCACTGGCTTACAATTGTGCATAGTTCCATTATGAGTGGACCTCTTCCTCAGTCTGCCATTCTTCACAGGGAACCTTGTACTTTTGAGTGCTGGTGGACATAGCAATTGAAATTTATTGCATTCAGTTACATAGGGAAAGTAACCTAATCTTTAGTACTTTGTTTTTAATATGGTGATTCCCTTTAGTGACTCTTTATTTTTAGATGGGTATTTCTAGTTCTGATGAGTGGTTGATGGGTGGCTGATGGTTGGCGTGGCTCAGTGGGCCAAGGGCCTGTTTGCATGCTGTATCTGTCTATGACTCCAAGGACTATTTAGTCCTGGTCACTTTCCTTATCAGAGTCCTGAGCATATTATAATGACAAGCTTCATAGATGCCTTTAAAACAATAGGCCACTAATATAGAACCTAGAACAAGAACATAGAACAGTACAGCACAGAATAGGCCCTTCGGCCCACAATGTTGTGCCGACATAGCTATTCCCTCCTACTACCTACAGAATGTCCATATCCCTCTATTTCCTCTCATTCATGTGTCCATCCAAGACCCTCTTAAAAGCCCCAATGAATTTGCCTCCACCACCCTATCAAGCAATGCATTCCAGGCATCCACACTCTCTCAGTAAAAAACGTACCCTCCCGTCTCTTCTGAACCTACCCCCCTCACCTAAATGCATGCCCTCTGGTATTGGATCGCTCAGTAATGGAAAAAGATATTGCTTGTTCACCCTATCTATGCCTCTCATAATTTTATACACTTCCAACAGATCACCCCTTAGCCTCTGCGGCTCCAGAGAAAAGAGCCCAAGTTTGTCCAGCCTCTCCTGATAGCACACGCTCTCTAACCCAGGCAGCATCCTAGTAACCTCTTCTGCACCCTTTCTAAAGCCTCGACATCCTTCCTATAGTGAGGTGACCAGAAATGCACGCAATACTCTAAATGCGGCCTAACCAGGGTTCTATAGAGGATGCATCATAACTCTTGACTCCTATATTCAATGCCCCTATTAATAAATGCAAGCATTCCATAAGTCGCCTTAACCACCCTCTCTTACACCCTGTGTAGCCACTTTCACCACAAGGTCTATCTGCTCTCAACACTGTTAAAGGTCTTGCTCTTAAGAGTGTACTGCTTCTTGACATTAGTCCTACCAAGGTGCAACCACCTCACATTTATCCTGGTTTAAACTTCATCTGCCATTTCTCTGCCCACAGCTGTAGCTGATCTATATCACGCTGTATCCATTGCAGTGTTCTACACTATTCACCACTCCATCAATCTTGGTATCATCTGCAAACTTACTAACCATCCATCAACATACTCATCTATACTTAGAGAGTTGTTTTAAAATCACTTTGATGAAGAAGACCCTGCTGTCTACATGATTTTTTTCTTGCAGAGTACTGACCCTGTTTCATTGATGTGACAATCAGTGTGGGAGCTGGGACAAGATGAGAGGGTGTGAGTGAGAGAGAGTAGTGTGCTACATTCATTCTCAAGTGTTCATAATCTTCAAAACATTGAAGACCCGGTTTATCAAGCAGAAACCATATCAGCTCAGGCCTTTGAAGCTTCCATATCTAGTAGGAAAAGCTTTAGCACCTAATTCATCTGTTATCTTTGGATAATTCAAAGAGATAGAAAAATTAAAAACTGTTATTTTTGAAGTCTATAATTTTCTGCAGACAAAAGATCTTTTTGTCGCTTTTTTTACGCTTTTTGTCATTTCACTTTTTTTACGTGAAGAAATTTTCTCACTTGAGGAACCCACCTCATGTTCCACCTGGGTAGTCTACAATCTGACGGACATTGAATTCTCCAGTTTCTGGAAAACTGCTCCCCCTCTGTCCCTTTTCTCTCTCCTCCTGATCTACCCAGTTCTTCCTACGCTCACCCAAGCCCCCATCACCCTGTTTCTTTCCCCTCCTCCACCCACTCCATCTGTCCATTACCTACACACTCCTCCACTATTCCCATCTGTCCTCCCCACGTCCCTCCCTTGATTCCTTCTTCCCTTCCTCTCCTATCAGATTCCATCATCTTCTGCCTTTTGTCACTTCTACCTGTCACCTCCCAGCTTCTGGCGTTATTTCCACACTCCACTCCCCCATCTGCCTATCACTCCTCCTCACCTGGATCCACACATCTCCTGCCAGCTCCACCCCTTCCCTCCACCTTCTTATACTGGCTATCTCCCCTCAGAATTGCAATTCGGAATTGGAAATTGGTTGTAATTGTCACATGTACCGAGGTACAGTGAAAAAACTTGTCTTGCATACTGTTTGTACAGATCAATTGATTACACAGTGCATTGAGGTTGTACAAGGTAAAACAATAACAGAGTGCAGAATAAAGTGTAACAGCTACAGAGAAAGTGCACTGCAGGTAGACAATAAGGTGCAAGGTCATAACGAGGTAGATTGTGAAGGTCAAGAGTCCATCTAATCATACTAGGGAACTGTTCAATAGTCTTATAACAGCGGGATAGAAGCTGTGTGGATGAGCGTGGGGGCTATAGGAAAGATGAGCAACCTAACTATGGCACCATGGTTCAAGGTGCCATTCAAGAGGGGAAGAGAACAGAAATGTAGTTGTAATTGGAGATAGTATGGTCAGGGGAATAGACACTGTTCTCTGTTGCCAGGATCAAGACTCCCAATGGCTCAGCTGCCTGCCTGGTACTGAGGTTCAGGACATCTCATCTGGCCTGCAGGGGAATTCGAAGTGGGAGGGGAAAGATCCAGTTATTGTGGTTCATGTGCGTACCAACAATATAGATAGAACAAGGAAGGAGGTTCTGCTGAGGGAATATGAGCAGCTAGGGACTAAATTAAAAAGCAGAATCATAGAGATAATAATCTCTGGATTGCTACTTGAGCCACGTGCTGATTGCCACAGGGTCAACAAGATTAAGGAGGTAAAGTGCCTCAGAGATTGGTATGGGAGAAGTGGGTTTAAATTCATAGGACATTGCCACCAGTATAGGGGAAGGAGGGAGCTGTTCCAGTGGGCCAGGCTCCACCCGAATCATGCTGGGAACAGAGTCCTGGCAAATCGCATAACTAGGGCTGTAGATGGGGCTTAAAACTAAATAGTGGGGGGGGGGGGGGGGGTTTCAACGGCATAGAAAATTGTGGAAAAAATTAAAGGGGAGAGAGCAGGAGAGGTTACTAAAGTCTCCAGAATAAAAAATAAGACAGAGGGTTTAGAAAGGGTTAGAAAGGGCTAACTTCAGGCAACATGGTCAACTTTGAGAAGGGGAGTGGTGAATACAGAACTGAGGGTGTTGTATTTTAATACGTGTGAAATATGAAACAAGGTAAATGAGTTTACAGTGCAGATCAAAATTGGCGGGTATGATGTGGGCATCACAGAGATGTGGCTGAAAGAATCAAAGCTGGGAGCTAAGCAGCCAAGGATACACATCCTATCGAAAAGACAGACAGGTGGGCAGAAGGGGAAGGGTGGCCTTGTTGGTAAAAAAAAATTAAATCAATAACAAGAAGCGATGTAGGATCAGAAGATGTAGAATCTTTGTAGATAAAGTTGAGGAACCACAAAGGTAGAAAGACGCTGATGGGAGTTATGTACAGGCCTCCTGAGTAGTAGTCAGATTGTGGGGTACAAAATATACCAGGAGATAGAAAAGGCATATGAGAAAGGCAATATCACAGTGATCACGGGGGGACTTCAATATACAGGTAGACTGGGAAAATCAGGTTGGTAGTGGACCCCAAGAAAAGGAATTTATGTAATGTCTATGAGATTACTTTTTTAGAACAGTTTGTGGTAGAGCCCACTAAGGAACAGGCAATTCTGGATTTGGTGTTGTGTAATGAGGCAGGCTTGATCAGGGAGCTTAAGGTGAAGGAAATCTTAGGAGGCAGTGACCATAATGTGTTAGAATTCACCCTGCAATTTGAGAGAGAGAAGCTGAAATCAGATGTAACCGTATTACAGAGAGAGGCAAGAGTGGACACTGGACCACTGGAAAATGACACTGGAGAAGTAGTAATGGGGAACAAAGAAATGACGGAAGAACAGAATAGGTACTTTGCATCAGTCTTCACAGTGGAAGACACCAGTAACATGCCAGACATTCAAGAGAGTCAGGGGGAAGAGGTGAGTGTAATAGCCATTACTAAGGAGAAGGTGCTGAGGAAGGTGACAGACCTGAAGGTGGATAGATCACCTCGACCAGCTTGTCTACACCCCAGAGTTCTGAAAGAGGTAGCTGAAGAGATTGTGGAGGCATTAGTAGTGATCTTTCAAGAATCACTGGAGTCAGGGAGGGACCCAGAAAACTGGAAAATTGCACACATGACACCCCTGTGAAGGGATGAGGCAAAAGACAGGACCTATAGGCTGGTTAGCCTGACTTCAGTGTTGGTAAGATTTTAGGGTCCATTATTAAGGATGAAATTTTGAAGTACTTGGAAGTACATGATAAAATAGGGCAAAGTCAGCATGGTTTCGTAAAGAAGAGATCTTGCCTAACAAATCTGTTAGAATTCTTTGAGGAGGTAACAAACAGGAGAGTCAGTGGACATTATTTACTTGGATTTTCAGAAGGCCAGATGAGGCTGCTAAACGAGATAAGAGCCCATTGTGTTACAGGCAAGATACGAGCATGGATAGAAGATTGGCTGACTGGCAGAAGGCAGAGAGTGGGGATAAATGGGTCCTTTTCTGGGTGGCTGCCAGTGACTAGTGGAGTTCTGCTAAGGTCAGTGTTGGGACCACAACTTTTCACTTTACACATTAATGATCTAGATGAAGGAACTGATAGGATTGTGGCCAAGTTTGCAGATGATACAAAGATAGGTGGAGGGACAGATAGTGTTGCAGAGGCAGGGAGCCTGCAGAAGGACTTGGACAGGTTAGGAGAGTGGGCAAAGAAGTGGCAGAAGGAATACAGCACAGGGAAGAGTGCTGTTATGCACTTTGGTAGGAAGAATAAAGGTGTAGATTATTTTCTAAATGTGGAGAGAATTCAGAAGCTGGAGATGCAAAAGGACCTGGGAGTCCTAGTGCAGGATTCCCTTAAGGTAACTTGCAGAGTGGATTGGTAGTAAGAAAGGCAAATGCAATATGCATTCATTTCAAGGGATCTAGAATATAAAAGCAAGGACATACTGCTGAGGCTTTATAAGGCATTGGTCAGACTGCATTTGGAATATTATGAGCAATTTGGGGCTCTATATCCAAGGAAAGATGTGCTGGCCCTGGAGAGGGTCCAGAGCAGGTTCACAAGAATGATCCCAAGAATGAAAGGCTTAACGTATGAGGAGCATTTGATGACTCTGGGCCAGTACTCGATGGAGTTCAGAAGGATGAGGGGGGAATCTCACTGAAACCTACCAAATACTGAAAGGCCTGGATCGAGAGGACGTTACCATTCATAGGAGAGTCTAGGATCCGAGGGCACAGCCTTAGAATGAAGGAATGTCCCTTTAGAAGTGAGATGAGGAGGAATTTATTCAGCCAGAGGGTGGTGAATCTGTGGAATTTGTTGCTACAGAGGGCTGTGGAGGACAAGTTATTGTTTATATTTAAGGCAGATATTGATAGGTGTTTGATTGGTAAGGGGATTAAGGGTTACAGTGAGAAGGCAAGGGAATGAGATTCAAAAAAAAAATCGGAGCAGACTCAAAGGGTGGAATGGCCTAATCCTGCTCCTATATCTTATGGTCTATTATAATTAGGAAGGATTTAACCTCAACGGATCATGGAGTGGAGTTAGAATCAGCTTGGTTGCAGTTAAGTAGGGTAGCAGCAGGGGGACAGAAAATATTGGTGGGAATTGCTCGCAAGTCACTAAATAGTACCCCTTTATTCTATATATACAATATAGTATTATGGCTAGTCAAATTGAGTTTTGCCTCAGTGGTGAACCCCCAAGGATGTTGATGGTGGGAGTGAAGGTAGTGCCATTGATTGTGAAGGATAGGTGGTTAGACTCTCTCTTGTTGGCGATGGTCATTGCCTGGCACTTTGTGACATTAATCTTACTGGTTATTTATCAACCCATGTTTGAATGTTGTCCAGGTCTTTCTCCATGCATATGTGGACAGCTTCATTTGCTGAAAATTTGCAGATAGAATTGCACACCATGCCACCATCAGCAAATATTCATTCTGACTTTTTGATAGAAGGAAGGTCATTGATAAGGCAAACCAAAGATGGTTCAGCCTGGGATTCCACCCTGGCGGAGCTCTTGCAGTGATGTCCTGGGGCTGGGATGATTGACCTCCAACAAACAGTTGGCAGAGCAGACAGAGGCAGGTTAGGGAGCATGTGGGTAATGGTAGGCTCAATGGCATTTACTTTAATACAAGGAGCTTCACAGGTAAGTCATATATGCTCAGAGCATCACCAGCACATAGAAACATAGAAAAACTACAGCACAATTCAGGCCCTTTGGCCCCACAAAGCTGTGCCGAACATGTCCCTACTCTAGAAATTACTAGGCTTACCCATATCCCTCTATTTTATTCAGCTCCATGTACCTATCTAACAGTCTCTGAAAGACCCTATAGAATATGGAATTATGATATTATTGCAATCACAGAAATGAGTTGAGTGACGGCAGGACTAGCAGTCTAATGTTCTAGAAGAGAGAAGTTTTTTTGCATAGTGAAAGTTTAAAATATTTCAGAGACGTGGTAATGCACACCGCTCCACTTTTGTACAGCAGGCTCCATACTGTACATTCCATTGCATCTGCTGGCATATTCATTCTTTGTCAATTTGGTGCTATGATTTTTAATCAATTGAGCAGTTACTTAGTAACATGAGGCTTGTGCTCATTGTTTTTGAAAGCGGAGTAACTTTTTTAGATAAAAATCAAAATACACTAGCTCCTCAATATCTAACTGCAACAGAACATTTTGAAATACTCAGCCAGTAAATTCTGATTCTTTCTCCGCCAGACCAGCATTTTCTGTTTGCATTATTTTTGTACCTTTGTTTGAAATCAGAGCACAGTATAAGAAGTATTTTATCTAGATCACTCATTCCATTGAGAATCATTCTCCTCCTACAAATTGATCTTTTTTCACTTGAAATACTTGCATGATACCATGCACAGTTCCAAATTGGTAAGAATTGGCTGACCTTGTTTCAAATTATTTGACAATTTCGCAGTTGAGCTAATAGCTCGAAACAGACATGTATGTGCTTTTTAAACCAATCTGTTTCATTTCACATTTATCTTTGGTTTCCTGCACCATCCAGGTAATAGAGGGAGATCAAGAATCCATTTCAAATTTTTGAAAAAGCTGGTAATAGGAGCTATATAGTGTGCTACTCAATACCTTCCAGATTTGTCTTATCTGTGAAATAATAAAGAAAATTTTGGCACTGATTAATTGGGTAGAACAATATGCAGTGAAGAAAAATGTAAAGTCTACATGGTTGGATTAACCTTCATTTGCAACTTGTGCTTAAATGGAATAAAATGACTGGAAAAAACAAAGAAGGTTTAACATGCTGCAGATTTCTTAAAGCTTCAACAAACAATATTTTTTTTCAAAGAAAAGGCTAAATTTTGTAGCTTAAACTAGGTATTCATGTTTCCCTTTCCTGTCTTTAGGAAACAGCGCAGACCTGCGTTTGGTAAAAACTTATATTGAACTCGGATTGCCGGGGTCTCAGATAGAGTTCCTTATGTCAGAGAGGAATCAGGTAACCTTACATCTTGATCTTTATATATTTTTAAAAAACAGGAAAATAGACTGGTGATCTCCCATGTTTGGTGATCAGAGATATCTTATTAAAATTTTATAATTCAGTAGACCTGCACTTCTGTATCAGGCTCAACCATTAGTGAGTTGTAGGTTTGACTGAACCATACACTTC
Organism: Pristis pectinata; assembly: GCF_009764475.1. NCBI lineage: Eukaryota > Metazoa > Chordata > Chondrichthyes > Rhinopristiformes > Pristidae > Pristis > Pristis pectinata. The sequence goes on from NC_067414.1 coordinate 20,208,618, forward strand.
AATGTGAAATTTGGAATATCAGTGATATGAACATGGACAAACTTTCAGTCGCAACTTTCAATTAACTGAGTAATTCAAGTTAGTTAATGTGTTTGGTTTTGTTTGAAATGTGAATTTTCGATCTGGTTGATCATCCTCGAGAACAAATGTGTAATCAATTTGAGGACAAAGTAAATGGGAAAGGAGCGTGGGAACTGGGAGCCTCAGGGAGTCGGAAAGAAGTGGAGGAACTGGAGGGCCCCAGTGAGAGGGAAGGGAATGTGAGAATTGGGAACTCGACGAGTGGGAAGAGAGTATGGGAACCAGAGCCTGGTAAGTTGGAAGGGAGCATGTCAAAAATACTGAACCATCGGGATTTCCAACTTTTCGGATAGTGGTTTATCAGAGTTTTATTGTATTATGAATCAGATGAAAAGCAGTCCATCTTTCTTCTGTTGGGAAGTGGTGACCTATCCATTCAGAAATGACTTTGTTAGGGAAACGATTCCTACCATGGGAAAACAGACAAATAGAAATATAAACATTAACTGTGGTGAAGCACCATATGCTGGAGAGAGAGTAAAAAAGATTGATTGGGTCAAATATTTTGCTGTGGCTATTCAGCAGTACTAAAATTAAGGCAGCCCCATGTGGACCTAAATGTTAACTAATTTAAGTTCTTCATTTTAAAAAAGGATATTTTGCAAAAGTATTGTTGGCTGAGAACTGGTCATAGAGAGGTACAGCAAGGAACAGACCCTTTGCCCCAGTGAGTCTGCACCGACCATCACCACCCATTTATGCTAATCCTACACTATTCTGACTTTTTTATTCTCCCTATGTTGTGATCAACTCCCCCCAGATTCTACCGCTCACTTACACCACTATGGTAATTTACTGTGGCCAATTAAACTACCAACCTACAGGTCTTTGAATGTGGAGGAGGAAACTGGAGCACCAGGAGGAAACCCATGTGCAAACTCCACACATACAGCACCCGAGGTCAAGGTTGAACCAGATCTCTAGCGCTGTGAGGCAGTGTTTCTATGAGCTGTACCATTGTGCTGCCCTTTCCTAAAGTTTTCTAAATACCAGATGCAATTCTTTGAATAAAAATAGAAAATAGAACAGCACAGTGGCTCAGTGATCCTGGTTCAAGCCTGACCTCCAGCAATGACTCTGTGAAAGTTTGCACATTCTTCCTGTGACCACATGGGTTTCTTCCATGTGCTCCAGTTTGCTCCCACATCCCAAAGATATGTGGGTTGGTAAGTTAATTAGCTGTTGTAAATTGCCCTCTGGTTTGGGTGAGCGCCAGAATCTGGGGGTTGGGGGGAGCAAGGCAGTTGATGAAAATGTGGGGAGAATGAAATGGGTTTGGGTAAGATTGGTGTAAGATGTGTGCTTGATGATCAGCCTGAACTCAATGGGTCGAAGGGCCTGTTTCTTCTGTGTTGTATCTCCTGTATGAGTCTATGAAAATGCAGGAGATACTCAGCAGGTGAAGTAGCATATGCCAGCAAGAGAAGCAGAGATAATGTTTCAGGTTGATGACCTTTCTGATGAAACATAAACACAGTTTCTCTCTCCAGAGGTGCTGCCTTGTGCATTATTGTTTTTATATTTCAGATTTTTATTGTCTACATTAATTTTCTCTGATTGCTGTATTTCTTTTAAGTTTATCCCAGAAAAATCATTGCAAGGTATTCATATTAGTAATTTGTCAAAGGAGTGCACAGTTTTTCAGATTTGTAGGGATCTCTTGCATTGGCATAAGCATTAGCTAAGCTTTTTAATTATTTCCAATGCCTAACTACAGTTAGCTGTATAAAGTAAATTTAATAATTAGTCATAAAGTTACAAGCCAATGGCAATAATTGTTATATGTCATTGTTTCTTGTTAGTTTCTCTTTTTTCATTGGTTCGCCTCTAAGTAGGGACTTATTTACGTGTGCTATGAACAAGGAATTAATACAATATTGGAGGTAAGGAAAGCTCTTTTTTCCCCAAGGAAAAAGTCAAGAAATACCAGTTGACTTGTCTTTGAGGAGATTGCCATTGTACAGAGAATGCATTCCGTTTAGTACATTTCAGGATCAAAACCCTCTCTCACACTTCTCACCATTTGACTTCTGACTTGCAATTCGCTGATTTTTATCAAAAACTCAATTCCGATTATAGCACATCTGAGTTTTATTGTGAATACGGTTGCAAGGGATCTTCATTAACCTCTCTGCCACTTCTGCAAATAAAGATTTTTTTCTCTTTATCTACCATTCCTTCCATAGAACGACACATTTGCAGATTTTGATTCCATGACTGATCGACTTTTGGATGAAATAATACAATATGTTCAGATTTACAACCTTACAGTCTCCAAATCAGGTGAGCTAGCAAAAGGTGCACGAGGATGTTTAAGGAGGAATTTTAAAATTAACTTTATCAATTTTTCCTTGTCCTATAATTTTGCCTTAGCTATTTTAAAATTAATTGTTGCATTATTTCCACATTTATATGTGGCTTATACATCGTGGGTACCATTGAATCAATACTAATGGAATTAAGATTTTGTGGCTACCTGTTACCATCATCACGAAGAAATAATCCTTGAATTCATACTCCTTTTCCATTAGCTTTGAAGTTCACTTTCAAACTCCAAACCATTTTCCCTTTTTCTTCAATATGGTGGCAATCTTTTCTTCAACCTATGCTCTGTAAATATGCTGTGAATTGTTCTATTATAAATCTAACCAATAATGACCGTGGCATTGGTTGTTTGAATCTTTCCAGCCCTTAGGTATTTCAATCACATGTAAAGCTCACCTCTTTTTCCGGGATGATGGCCAAAATGCTCACTAATTTTTACAATAAGTGGAGGGTTGCTCCTGGTCATCCTATAAATCATGGGTTGGTGTGTAGAAAAACATTGGAAAATACTGACTCACAGAGGCCACCACTGGACAAGTTCTCCTTATTCAAGTCTCATTTAATGCTTTATGTTAAAGTTTAAGGCATTTTCTTTTAATTTTAAGTACCTGTCAAGCCATTGATAACATTGTAATTTTTGTGATACTTTAAGTAGTCTGAAGGACTTTTCCCCCATGGCCTTGAAGTGAATGTGTTAAATATAGAGTCATAGAGTTATGCAGCATGGAAACAGGCCCTTCCCCCAACTTGTCCATGTTGACCAATGTACCTATCGAAGTAGTCCCATTTGCCAGTATTTGGCCCATATCTCTCTGAACTTTTCCTATTCATGTACCTGTCCAAATGTCTTTTAAAACCATAGAATCATAGAACAATACAGCACAATACAGGCCCTTTGGCCCACCATGTTGTGCCACCCTTCAAACCACACCTAAGACTATCTAACCCCTTCCTCCCACATATCCCTCTATCTTAAATTCCTCCATATGCTTATTTAACAATCTCTTGAACGTGACCAACGTATCAGCCTCCACCACCACCCCAGGCAGCGCATTCCATGCACCAACCACTCTCTGGGTGAAAAACCTCCCTCTGACATCTCCCTTCAACTTCCCACCCATTACCTTAAAGCCATGTCCTCTTGTTTTGAGCATTGGTGCCCTGGCAAAGAGGCGCTGGCTGTCCACTCTATCTATTCCTCTTAATGTCTTGTATACCTCTATCATGTCTCCCCTCATCCTCCTTCTCTCCAATAAGTAAAGTCCTAGCTCCTTTAGTCTCTCCTCATAATCCATACTCTCTAATCCAGGCAGCATCCTGGTAAATCTCCTCTGCACCCTTTCCAACGCCTCCACATCCTTCCTATAATGAGGCGACCAGAACTGGACACAGTACAGGAAGTCCCCAGGTTACGAATGAGTTCCGTTTTTGAGACTGTTCGTAACCCGATTTTGTGTGTAACTCGGAACAGTGTCCGCGCATGCGCACTTGGCCCGGGGATCACGGCCGCACATGCGCACTTGGCCCGGGGTTGGGCCTAAGAAGGTGTACCGCCGCCGTGGTAGGATCGGGGGCTGGGCCCGCTTACCAACCGACCACAAAGGTTGGTTCATAAGTAAAGACGTTCGTAAGTCGGGCATTCGTAAGTTGGGGACTTCCTGTAAGTGTGGCCTAACCAGAGTATTGTAAAGCTGCATCATTACTTCGCGGCTCTTAAACTCAATCCCACGATTTATGAAAGCTAACATTCCATAAGCTTTCTTAACTACCCTATCTACCTGTGAGGCAACTTTCAGTGATCTGTGGATATGAACCCCCAGATCCCTCTGCTCCTCTACACTGCCCAGAATCCTGCCATTTACCTTGTACTCCGCCTTGGAGTTTGTCCTTCCACAGTGTACTACCTCACACTTCTCTGGATTGAACTCCATCTGCCACTTGTCAGCCCAGCTCTGCATCCTATCAATATCCCTCTGTAAGCTTCGACAGCCCTCCACACTATCCACAACACCACCGATCTTTGTGTCATCTGCAAACTTGCTAACCCACCCTTCCACCCCCTCATCTAGGTCATTAATAAATATCACAAAAAATAGAGGTCCCAGAACCGATCCCTGTGGGACACCGCTAGTCACAGCCCTACCAATCTAAGTGCACTCCCTCCACCACAACCCTCTGCTTTCTACAGGCAAGCCATTTCTGAATCCACACTGCCAAGTCTCCCTGGATCCCTTGGCCTCTGACCTTCTGAAGAAGCCTACCATGCAGAACCTTATCAACGCCTTACTAAAATCCATGTAGACCACATCCACTGCACTACCCTCATCAATCTTCCTGGTCACCTCCTCAAAGAAGCCTATCAGGCTTGTGAGGCAAGATCTTCCCTTCACAAAGCCATGCTGGCTGTCCCTAATCAGTCCATTATTCTCTAAATGTTCATAGATCCTATCTCTTAGAATCCTTTTTAACAGCTTGCCCACTACAGACGTAAGGCTCACTGGTCTGTAATTCCCTGGACTGGACTATCCCTCCTACCTTTTTTGAATATGGGGACAACATTCACCACCCTCCAATCCTCCGGTACCATCCCCGTGAACAATGAGGACTCAAAGATCCTAACCAACGGTTCAGCAGTCTCCTCCCTCGCCTCACGAAGCAGCCTGGGGAATATTCCGTCAGGCCCCGGGGAGTTATCTGTCCTAATGTTTTCTAACAACTCCAACACATCCTCTCTCTTGATATCTACATACTCTAGAACATTACCCTTACCAACACTGTCCTCAGCGTCATCAAGACCCCTCTCCTTGGTGAATACTGAAGACAAGTATTCATTGTGAACCTCACTCACTTCCACAGCTTCCAGGCGCATCCTCCCACCTTTGTCTTTAATCAGACCTACCTTTACCCTGGCCATCCTTCTGCTCTTCACGTACGAGAAAAAAGCCTTGGGATTCTCCTTAACCCTACTCGCCAAAGCCTTTTCATGTCCCCTTCTCGCTCTCCTCAGCCCTTTCTTAAGTTCCTTCCTTGCTGCTCTATATTCCTCACAAGCCCTGTCTGATCCTTGCTGCTTACACCTTATGTATGCTGCCTTCTTCTTCCTAACTAGTTGTTCCACCTCTCTCGTCACCCACGGTTCCTTCACCCTGCCATTCCTTCTCTGCCTCACCGGGACAATTTATCCCTAACATCCTGCAAAAGATCCCCGAACATCGACTACATCTCCATAGTACATTTCCCTTCAAAAAATGTCATCCCAATTTACACTCCTAAGTTCTCGCCTTATAGCCTCATAATTTGCCTTTCCCCAATTAAATATCTTCCCACGCTCTTTGCTCCTATCCCTGTCCATGACAGTTCTGAAGGTTATGGAGCAATGGTCACTGTCCCCCAAATGCTCACCCACCGATCGATCTGTCACCTGTCCCGGTTCATTACCTAAAACTAGATCAGCCTGTCAACATACTGCGTCAGGAATCTGTCCTGGACACACTTAACAAACTCCGCCCCGTCTAAACCTTTGGCACTAAGTAGGTGCCAATCAATATTTGGAAAGTTGAAGTCTCCCATTATAATAACCCTGTTATTTTCGCATCTTTCTAAAAACTGCCTTCCAATCTGCTCCTCAGTATCCCTATTGCTACCGGGGGGCTTATAGAATACTCCCAGGAGGGTAACTGCTCCTTTCCTGTTCCTAACTTCCACCCATATTGACTCTAGAGAGGATCCTTCTACATTATCTACCCTTTCTGCAGCTGTAACAGTATCCCTGACCAATATCGCCACCCCTCCTCCTCCCCCCCCCCCATCCCTTTTAAAAACACTGAAAACTAGGAATATTCAATATCCATTCCTGCCCTGATGTCAGCCATGTCTCTGTAATAGCCATTGTAAACATTGTAATTTTACCTGCCCCTTCTACTTCCTCTGACAGCTTGTTCCATCTATGCACCACTCTCTGTGTGAAAGACTTGCCACTTGTGTCCCTGTTAAATTTTTCCCCTCTCCCTGTAAACCTATGTCCTCTAGTTTCTCCCTGGGGAAAAGACTGACAACCCATCTTATTTATGCCCTTCATGATTTTATAAGACCTCAGTAATTCACCTCTCTGCCTCCTTGTTCCAGGGAAAACAGTCCCAGCATATAGAGTCTCTCCTTATAACTCTCGCCCTCCAATCCCAGCAACATCCTTGCGAATCTTTTCTGCATCCTCTCTGGCTTAATTGTATCCTTCCTATAGTATGGTGATTAGAACTGCACACAATATTCCATGTATGGTCTCACCAACGTTTTCTACAACTGTAACATGATGTCCAACTCTTGTACTCAGTGCCCCATCCAATGAAGGCAAGTGTGCTATATGCCTTCTTCACCAGGGTATTTACCGTGTATGTCCTGCCTCGGTTTAACTTCCCAAAATGCATTACTTTGCACTTGTCCGAGTTAAATTCCATCTGCCGTTCCCTTGCCCACTTTCCCAGTTGATCTAGATCCTGTTGTAATCTTGGGCAACCTTCTTCACTGTCCGTTATCCCACCAAGTTTGGTGTCATCTCCAAATGTCAAAGATAATTATGCCAATTACATTCTCATCCAAGTCATTAATATATATGAAAAACAACTGTGGATCCAGCACTGATCCTTGTGGCACAACACTGGTCACAGGCTTCCAATCTGAAAAAAAAACAACCCTCCATCCTCTGACTCCTACCAGCAAACCAGTTTTGTATCCATTAGCTAGCTCACCCTGGATTCCCTGTAATTTAACCATCTGGACCAGCCTACCATGGTAGGCTTATCTAGATAATTAAGATGCATGGGATCCATGGTGACATGGCCACTTGGATTCGGGATTAGCTTGCTCATGCAAGACAGAGTGTGATGGTCAATGGGACTTATTCTAGCTGGAGGTCTGTGACTAGTGGTGTTCTGCAGGGATCCATACTGGGACCTCTGCTGTTTGTGATATATACAAATGATTTGGATGAAAATTTGGATGGGTGAGTTACTAAGTTCGCAGACGATACAAAGATGGGTGGCATTGTGGACAGTGTATAAGATTGCCAAAGGATACAGCGGGATATAGATCAGTTGCAGGTATGAGCAGAGAAATGGCAGATGGAGTTCAACCCGGCCAAGTGTAAGGTTGTTGCACTTTGGGAGATCAAATGTAAAGGAACAGTACATGTTAATGGCAGGATCCTTAACAGTTTTGATATACAGAGGGATCTTGGGGTCCAAGTTCACAGCTCCCTGAAAGTGGTTGCACAGGTTGATAGGGTGGTAAAGAAGGCATATGGCATACTTGCCTTTATTAGTCAAGGCATTGAGTTCAAGAGTTAGGAAGTTACGTTGCAGCTTTATACAACTCTGGTTAGGCCGCATGGAGTACTGCATTCAATTCTGGACACCCCATTATAGGAAGGATATGGAGGCTTTGGAGAGTGTGCAGAAGAGGTTTACCAGGATGCTGCCTGGATTAGAGGGCATGTGCTACAAGAAGAGGTTGGACAAACTTTGGTTGTTTTCTCTGGAGCAGTAGAGGCTGAGGGGAGACCTGATATAAATTTATAAGATTATGAGAGACATAGATAGACAGCCAATATCCTTTTCCCCAGGGTTGAAATGTCTAATACTAGAGGGCATGCATTTAAGGTCGGGGGGTAAATTCAAAGGAGGTGTGTGGGTCAAGTTTTTACACACAGACTGGTGGGTGCCTGGAATGCGCTGCCGGGGTGGTAGTGGAGGCAAATACGATAGAGGCATTTAAGAGGCTCTTAGATAGGCATATGAATGTGCAGAGAATGGAGGGATATGGGCACCGTGCAGTCAGAAGGGATTAGTTTAGTTAGACATTTAATTAGTTCGGCACAACATCGTGGGCTGAAGGGCCTGTTCCTGTGCTGTACTGTTCTATGTACCATGCAGGACCTTTAAAACCCATGCTAAAGTTCAGTAGAGAGTGTCTACCACCCTCCATCTACAATCCACATGGTCACTTTTTCAAACAGGTCAATTAAATTCATGAGACACAATTTCCCATGCGAAAGCCATGCTGACTATCCCAAATCAGTCTTCGCCTTTCCAAATGCTGGTAGGTCCTGTCTCTCACAATAACTTTCCCACCACTGATGTTAGTCTTTATTTAAGAAGGGCTGCAAGGACAAGCCAGGGAACTACAGATCGGTGTAGTTCCCTGGCTTGTCCTTGCAGCCCTTCCTAAATTAAAGGATGTTAGCCACCATTTGGTCTTCCAGTACCTCACCCATGGCTAAAGAAGATGCAAAAATCTCTCCCTGGACCCCTGTAATTTCTGCCCTTGCTTTCCATAATGTCCGAGGATATACCTGGTCAGTCCCTGGGGATTTATTCATCTTTACACATCTCAGCACCACCAGCACCTCCTCTTTCGTGACGTTGATATATTTCAGGACATCACTGTTCCCTTTCCTGAATTCCCTAACCTCCATAACCTTTTCCACAGTAAATACAGATGAGAAATATTACAGAGTCACAGAGCAATACAGCGCGGATACAGGCCCTTTGGCCCAAACAGTCCATGTCGACCACAGTCCCCACTCAGTGCCCAATTTCCTGTGTTTGGCCCATATCCCTCTAAGCCCCACCCATGTACCAATCCAAGTGGTTCTTAAATGATAATACTGTATCTGCCTCAACCACTTCCTCCAGCAGCTCATTCCATATACTCACCACCCTCTGTGTGAAAAATTTGCCCCTTGTCCCTTTTAACTCTTTCCCCTCTCACCCTAAACCTATGCCCCCTAGTTTTGGACTCCCTAACCTGTGGAAAAAACTGTTACTATCCACCTTATTAATGCTTCTCATAATTTTAAACACTTCTATAAGGTCACTCCTGATTCTCCTACTTTCCAGGGAATAAAGACCTCTCCTGGCCAACCTCTCCCTATAACTTGGGCCCTTTTGTCCTGGTAGCATCCTTGTAAATCTTTTCTGCACTCTTTCCATTTCAACCACATCCTTCCTAAAACAGGGTGATCAAAACTGTATACAGTACTTCGAGTGCAGCCTCACCAGTGACTTATACAACTGCAACATAATGTCCCAACTCCTAGACTCATTGCCCTGACTGATGAAGGCCAGCATGCTAAAGGCCTTGTTCACCACCCTATCTACCTGTGACGCCACTTTCAACAGACTATGCACTTGTACTCCAAGGTCCTTCTGTTCCTTTACACTCCCTGGTGCCATACAATTCATAGTATAAGTCCTACTCTGGTTTGACTTTCCAAAATTCAGCACCTCACACTTATCTGTATTGAAATCCATTTGCCACTCCTCGGTCTGCCTCCCTAACTGATCAAGATCCCCTTGTAATATACAATAACCTTTTTACCATCAACACCACCACCTAATTTTGTGTCATCTGCAAACTTACTGATCAGCCTTAGGCAAAGTCCTAAATGATTTGGATGTGAATGCACATCTCCTGTGGCTCCACACATAGATGTCCACACTGATCCTTAAGGGAACCTATTTTCTCTCTAGTTATGCTCTTACCTTATCTGCCAAGGATATCTCATGGCCCCTTTTTGTCCTCCTGATTTCCTTCTTAAGTGTAGTCCCACAACCATTATGCCCCTCATATATGCTATAACATTTCTTGATTCACAAACAAAGTAATTAGTGCTAGTTAATACATAGCTAAAAAATGCTGTCCCCAAAAAACACTATAGGAATTGCAAATGATAAAATTTTTTCACACATACTCAAGAGCAGAATATTCTCGGGGAGGGTGAGCAGCCAGAAGTCATTGTGCACAAATGACATAGGTAGAAAAAAGGATGGGATCCTGCAGAGTGAATATGGGAAGCTAGGAAAGAAATTAAAAAGCAGGACCTTGAGGGTAGTAATCTCTGGATTACTTCCAGTGCCACATGCACGTGAGGGTAAGAATTGGAGGATGTAGCAAATTAATGTGTGGTTGAAAAATTGGTGCAGGGAACAGGGGTTCATATCTTTAGACCATTTGAGATCTCTTCTGGGCCAGTATAATTAGCTTGATGGTAGAAAGCGGAGGGTCATGGTAGAAGGTTGTTTCTCACACTGGAGGCTCGTGACTAGTGGTGTGCCACAGGGGTCAGTGCTAGGCCCATTGTTGTTTGTCACCTATATCAATAAGTTGGACGAGAATGTACAAGGCATGGTAAATAGCTTTGCAGATGACACTAAAATAAATGATATCGTAGACATTGAAGAAAGTTATTAATAATTACAGCAGGATCTCGATCAGCTGGGTAAGTGGGCTGTGGAATAGCAAATGGAGTTTAATTCAGATGTGCAAAGTGTTGCAAAGTGGCCTTCAACAGTCAGGGCATTGAGTATAGAAGTTGGGAGGTTATGTTGCAATTGTACAAGACATTGATGAGGCCACACTTGGAGTATTGTGTTCAGTTTTGGTCACTCTGCTATAGGAAAGATGTTACTAAACTGGAAAGAGTGCAGAAAAGATTTATAAGAATATTGCCAAGACTCGAGGGGTTGAGTTAAACAGAGAGATTGGACAGGCTCAGGCTTTTTTCCTTGGAGCATAGGGGACTGAGTGGTGATCTTTTAGAGATGTATAAAATCATGAGGAGCATTGATAGAGTGAATGCACTCAGTCTTTTCCTCAGGGTTGGGAACTCAAGGACAAAAGGACATAGGTTTAAAGTGAGTGGGGAAAGATTTAATAGGTATATTAAGGGAAAAAAAGCAGATACAATACAACTTTTAAAAGACAGTTGGACAGATACATGGATAGGAAAGGTTGAGAAGGATATGGGCCAAACATGGGCAAATGGGACTAACTTGGGTGGATGTCTTAGCTTTGATTCTGTTTTGCTTCATTGAGAGTCCTCACAAAGCATGTCATTTTTATTTTGAAATTAATTCCTACTTGTTTTTAAATATATTTATAGTTCTCTTACTCAACTACTTTATAATAAACTGGAGCTATTATCTTGTTCTGAAATCCAAGTTAATTTATGTGCACACTACAACAAACAAACTCTTGTATTTCAGTTCCATTTACATAGTAAAATTCATAAGACACTTCACAGAAGCATTATTAAAAAAAGGACTCTAAGCAACACAAGGTCAAGTGGTAAAAAGCAGGCTAGATATATTTAAGACCAAAGTTTAAGACTTCAGCAGCTGACCAGGATTATGGAGGAATTTAATTTTTTCCATCTAATTTTCCATCTGGAACAACGGAACTCACTGCCTGAAATAATGGCAGAACCAAAAACTGACAGTATATTTTAAGGTACAAGACCCAGTACAGGGTATCTGGATGACCTTCGGCTACTATGGGATAACGAGGAGTACATAGATAAGAGCTACAGGGAGGCAGTCACTCCTAAACTACAGGAGGCAGGTAGCTGAGTGACTGTCAGGAGAAAGACAGAGAATAGGCAGGTAGTGCAGAGTACCCCTGTGGCAGTTCCCCTCAATAACAGGTATACCGCTTTGGATACTGTTGGGGGGAGCAACTTACCAGGGGAAAGCCGCAGTGACCAGGTCTCTGGCACTGAGCCAGGTCGTGTGGTGCAGAAGGGAGGGGGGGAGAAGAGGAGGGCAGTAGTGATAGGGGATTCCATAGTAAGGGGGGCACACTGGAGATTCTGTGGATGTGAAAGAGACTCCTGGATGGTATGTTGCCTCCCACGTGCCAGGGTCAGGGACGTCTCGGATTGGGTCCACGGCATTCTGAAGGGGGAGGGTGAACAGCCAGAGATCGTGGTACATATTGGTACCAATGACATAGGGAGGAAGAGACATGAGGTCCTGAAGAGGGAATATAGGGAGTTAGGTAGGAAGCTGAAAAGCAGGACCTTGAGGGTAGTAATCTCTGGATTGCTGCCTGTGCCATGCACCAGTGAGGGTAAGGATAGGATGATTTGGCAGATGAATGTGTGGCTAAGGAATTAGTGCAGGGGGCAGGGTTTCAGATTTGTTGATCATTGGGATCTCTTCTGGGGAAGGTATGACCTGTACAAAAGGGATGGGTTACACCTGAACTGGATGGGGACCAATTTTCTTGCAGGCAGGTTTGCTAGGACTGTTGGGGAGGGTGTAAACTAGTTTGGCAGGGGGATGGGAACCAGAGTGATAGGTCAGAGGTTGGTTCATTTAGTGTACAAGTAGATGCAGAGTGTAGAGAGACTATGAGGAAGGATAGGTATTTGAAAGGGCAAAATTGCAGTCAGTTGGATGGGCTGAAGTGTTGTCTAATGTGAGAAGTATAAGGAACAGGGGTGATGAACTTAGTTCCACGTACTTACTCATGCCCTCTGACGTGGTGGCCATTACAGAGACTTGGCTGTCACAAGAGCAGGAATGGCTGCTGGATATTCTGGGGTTTAGATGTTTCAAAAGGGACAGGGACGGAGGTAAAAGAGGTGGGGGAGTGGCTTTGCTGATCAGGGACAGTGTCACAGCTGTAGAAAGGGAGGATGTCCTGGACGGATCGTCCACTGAGTCAGTGTGGGTGGAGGTCAGAAACAGGAAGGGAGTGATCACTTTATTGGGCGTATTCTACAGACCCCCCCCAGTAGCAGCAGAGACGCTGAGGAGCAGATCGGGACGCAGATTTTGGAGAGGTGCAAAAATAAGAGGATTGTTGTCATTGGTGATTTCAACTTCCCTAATGTTGATTGGCACCTCCTTAGAGTATAGGGGATAGATGGGGCAGAGTTTGTTAGGTGTGTCCAGGAAGGATTCCTGACACAGTATTTGGTCAGGCCAACTAGAGGAGAGGCCATTCTGGCCCTGGTACTAGGCAACGAGCCTGATCAGGTTTCAGATCTCTTGGTGGGAGAGCATTTTGGAGATAGTGGCCATAACTCCTTGACCTTTACCATAGCCTTGGAGAGGGATAGGAGCAGACGGTATGGGAAAGTATTTAACTGGGGGAGGGGGAATTATAATGCTATTAGTCAGGAACTTGGGAGCATAAATTGGGAACAGATGTTCTTGGGGAAGTGCACAGTGGAAATGTGGAGGTTGTTTAAGGAATACTTGCATGGGTTTCTGGATAGGTTTGTCCCATTGAAGCAGGGTAAGGATGGTAGAGTGAAGGAACCATGGTTGACAAGAGACGTAGAATATCTTGTCAAGAGGAAGAAAGAAGCTTACCTAAAGTTTAGAAAGCATGGATCAGACAGGGCTCTGGAAAGTTACAAGGTAGCCAGGAGGGAGCTTAAGAATGGACTTTGGAGAGCTAGAAGGGGGCATGAGAAGTCCTTGGCGAGTAGGATCAAGAAAAACCCCAAGGTGTTCTACACGTATGTGAAGAATAGGAGGATGACTAGAGTGAGGGTAGGACCGATCAGGCATAAAAGGAAACATGTGCCTGGAGTCGGAAGAGGTAGGGCAGGTCTTTAATGAATACTTTGCTTCAGTATTCACCAGAGAGAGAGACCTTGACGCTTTTGAGGATGGGGTATGACAGGCTGATACGCTAGGGCATGTCAACGTGAGGAAAGAGGATGTGCTGGAACTTCTGAAAAACATACAAAATGGACGGGATATATCCAAGGTTATTATGGACGGGATATATCCAAGGTTTTTACGGGAAGCGAGGGAAGAGATTGCTGTGCCTTTGGCGATTACCTTTGCATCCTCACTGGCCACAGGAATAGTGCCAGATGATTGGAGGGTGGCAAATGTTGTTCCTTTGTTTAAGAAAGGGAGTAGAGATAACCCTGGGAATTACAGACAAGTGAGTCTTACTTCAGTGGTGGGCAAATTACTGGAGAGGATTCTTAGAGACAGTATTTATGGGCATTTGGAGAAGCATAGGTTGATTAGGGACAGTCAGCATGGCTTTCTGAGGGGCAGGTCGTGCTTCGCAAGCCTTACTGAATTCTTTGAGGATGTGACAAAGCACATTGATGAAGGTAGAGCAGTGGATGTGGTGTTCATGGATTTTAGTAAGGCATTTGATAAGGTTCCTCATGGAAGGCTCATTCAGAAAGTCAGGAGGCATGGGATCCAGGGAAACTTGGCTGCGTGGATTCAGAATTGGCTCGCTCATAGAAGACAGAGGGTGGTGGTAGATGGAGCATATTCTGCCTGGAGGTCGGTGACCAGTAGTATTCCGCAGGGATCTGTTCTGGGACCACTGCTCTTTGTGATTTTTATAAATGACTTGGATGAGGATGTGGAAGGGTGGGTTAGCAAGTTGGCTGATAACACAAAGGTTGGTGGTGTTGTGGATAGTGTAGAAGGTTGCTGTAGATTACAACAGGATATTGATAGAATGCAGACCTGGGCTGAGAAGTGGCAGATGGAGTTCAACCCGGAAAAGTGTGAAATGATACACTTCGGGAGATCGAATTTGAAGACAGAATACAAGGTTAATGGCAGGATTCTTAGCAGTGTGGAGGAACAGAGAGATCTTGGGGTCCAAGTCCATAGATCCCTCAAGGTTGCCACGCAGGTTGATAGGGTTAAGAAGGCGTATGGTGTATGGACCTTTATTAGTTGGGGTATTGAGTTCAAGAGCCGCTCGGTAATGCTGCAGCTCTATGGAACTCTGGTTAGACCACACTTGGAGTATTGTGTTCAGTTCTGGTCGCCTCATTATAGGAAGGATGTGGAAGCTTTAGAGAGGGTGCAGAGGAGGTTTACCAGGATGCTGCCTGGATTGGAGAGCATGTCTTATGATGATAGGTTGAGTGAGTTAGGGCTTTTCACTTTGGAGAGGAGAAGGATGAGAGGTGACTTGATAGAGGTGTACAAGATGATAAGAGGCATAGATCGAGTGGACAGTCAGAGACTTTCCCCCAGGGCAACAATGGCTAACATGAGGGGACATAATTTTAAGGTGATTGGAGGAAGATATAGGGGGGATGTCAGGGGTAAGTTTTTTTACACAGAGAGTGGTGGGTGCATGGAACGCACTGCTGGCAGAAGTTGTGGGGTCAGATACATTAGGGACGTTTAAGAGACTCTTAGATAGACATATGAATGATAGAGAAATGGGGGGCTTTGTGGGAGGGAAGGGTTAGATAGATCTTAGAGCAGGACAAAATGTCAGCACAACATTGTGGACTGAAGGGCCTGTACTGTTCTATGTACCTGGGCAACGAGTTTAAGTACTGTAACATTTAGAGCCCTGACAGTGAACTGGAAAGTGGGGCTGACTTTTGTTATTGCTTTTGGCAGCCATTGGCATAGTTGCCTCCTGTGGTGTAAATTTATGCGATTTTAGTTTACAAAGGAATGAAACATAGAACCACTTGGTAGGACATGAAAAATGTAAACCAAGATTAATTCCCTTTTTCTGAAAGGTGTTGGTGATCCATTGGTATTGATGTAATTAAGAAAATGCATTTTTTAAATCATAAAATAATTATGTTTTGAAATATTTTGTTTAACTCCCAGTCATCTATTTACACTTCTCTTCCTCTCTTTCCCATTCCCACAGTTTTATAGGACACTCTTTAGGAAATTTAATCATTCGATCAGTACTTACAAGACAAAGATTTAAATTTTACTTGAACAAATTGCACACGTTCCTTTCTTTGTCTGGGCCTCACCTGGGGACCTTGTACAACAGCAGCGCACTTGTCAATACAGGTAAGCAAACAGCCTGTGGTTGTATGGTACCTTCAGAACAACCCAACTTCCTAAAATTTAGTTTTACTTATGATAAATGTTCTTAATATGTACATCATCTACGAGATAAGAGAGTAACAACAAACAAATGTGGCAGGTTCATATTGTGGATGTGGATCATTCATCAGAACTGGAGAGTAAATGTATGATAGATCTATGTCTTCCAACATGTCCTCCAAAATCCAGCAACTGCCAGCATGTCCTGGCACTTCTCTTTAGCACTAACTACATTCCCTTTATTCCCTTAACATACAAAAAGCTATTAATCTCCATCTTAAATACTCTTAGGATTGAGCTAGTACAGGGTAGAAATTTCCAAAGATTCGCCATCATCTGGGTAAAGAAATTTTGTGTAGTCTTGGTCCTGAATGGCCTACCCCTTACTTTGAAATGGTGACCTCCTAGTTTTAGATTCTCAGCCAGGGGAAACATCATCCCTGTATTTTCTCTGTCAATATCTGTAAGAATATTATAGGATAAGATATCTTTATTAGTCACATGTACAGTGAAACACACAGTGAAATGCATCCTTGCATAGTGTTCTGGGGGCAGTCCACAAGTGTCGCCACGCTTCCGGCGCCAACATAGCATGCCCACAACTTCCTAACCCGTATATCTTTGGAATGTGGGAGGAAACTGGAGCACCCAGAGAAAACCCATTGTAATGTGGAGGGTTGTGGCTGTCACGTGACAACACTGACCTCATCTGGTCGGAAGACACACCACTGTCAATCAAGGTTTGGCTCCACCCCTGCCCCTCTGGGCACACCTGACAATTGGTCGCTTTAAACACCTTTGTACCTGGCACACTTGGCCATTGGCTCTTTTGAACTACTTGGGCTAGACCACCCCCAGCCCTCCAGCACTATAACGAGTGCCGCATGTGCTTAGTTCTTTCTCTTTGTTGTCTCCGAGGGAAGCCGAGGTAAGCTGTGCACTGCTTAAGAGTAATTAGTTAAGGATCCCTGGGACCATAGAGCCGTGCTTGCACTGAGATTGAGGGGTGGCAGGCAGCGTATTGTTTCTTCCTTGATTTGTTTATACCCGGTTTGTTGTGCGTGTGCGCATCTCACCTTTGTTGCGATTTCCCCCACGTTCGCAATCACCCGTGTGCATATGTGTATGTGTGCATTCGTTCCCGTTCATTCTGTCCCACATTGTCTTTGTAAGTAAATCATTTTAACTCCAAAGACTGTGTCCGGAGCCCTTGCCCTTCGAGACCTTTCGAACTTGTCTTACAACACCCATGCAGTCACGGGGAGAATGTACAAACTCCTTATAGACACCAGCTGGAACTGAACCCAGGTCGCTGGCGCTGTAATAGCGTTATGCTAACTGCTACACTAATGTGCCTGCCCTTGTACCTTAAAATAAGAGAGAGGAGAAAAATTAGCAAAATCCTCGAGTTCAGGGTGAATATAGATTCTGAACAATAAAGAAAGATTTGTGGTGATTCTATAAAAATTGCTGAGTTTGATTGATTCTAGCCCTATATTTAGGTGCCTGTTGTTAAACATCTGTCAGAATGCAAGTATCACTTCAAATTTGTTTTCCCTTTTTCTGTCCCTGTATTTTCTTGATGCAACAATAGTGGAATTGCTGACAAAACAAACCAATCAAACTCCATCAATTTGTTCTACAAATGACTTTCTACAAGTGGCTTACAAATGACACAAGAAACACTAGTAGAGAGGCTTTGTGAAGCTTAGCTCAAAGATGCAATTTTCCTTCAAAGCATGCTACACTTACCATGTCAGTCTTATATGATCTTTATTGTAAGGAACGCAATCTTAAAAATAGCTGGACACTCAATCACTTTGGAATCCTGATTATGAATTACTGTAATTTATTTACCTTCTTTTGCATTGATTGTCTTTTAACGTCCTGTTGCATTATTTTCATAACCAGGACTCTGGTTTATGCAGAAGTGGAAGAAGTCCGGGTCCCTACTGCAACTGACTTGTAGAGATCATTCTGATCCTCGGCAAACTTTCCTATACAAACTCAGTAAAAAAGCTGGTAAGTGTTGCAGAAATGGTTATTTTTATTTGCTTGTTGCCTGCATAATTTGATGAAATGCAAAAGTTTTGGAACAATAAAGTGATTTTATTTGGTCCCGTTACATACTGAGTGGGGAGCATCTAAAATACATGTTGCATTGATCTTCAACAGAAGAATTGAAAAATTTTGATGTTTCATGTTATCACAAAAATTCGGTTATTACTTTTCTCTTGTACTTCCTCGATGTACTGATGTGATCAGTTTGGGTGGCATGCAAAAACACAGTTTTTTCACTGTACCTCAGTACACGTGACAATAATAAACCAATTTACCAAAAGTAAATAGAATCCAAAGAAAATGTGGAATACCAAAGTTATTCACTGATGGCTTAAAAAAAATTGCTCCCTTTCACAATAAGTTTGTCTCTTGACTGCTTTTTTTGTTCATTTTCAATATATGAAATGATGTCATCTGAAATTTTTGAAGGAATTGCAAGTGATTGATTTTCATGTGGACGAATTCTGATTTTATTTTTTTTCTTCCATGCATTTGGCTGTGTCTCCACAGTTTTTTTCTTATCATTTTTGCTAAAGATTAGATTATTATCTTCTTTGTGACTTAATGAACTTCTATCTGATATTACATGGAACTATTCCAAATGTCCATTTTTCTACCTTAATAAAAATAAAAAAACGCAGGTGCTGGAAATTTTAAATAAAAACAGAAATGCTGGAAATACTCAGCAGGTCAGGCAATATTCCTGGAAAGAGAAACAATTATTGTTTCAGATCCGGGACCCTTCATCAGAACAGTACAACTCAGAAAGTGTGCACCACTCTACTTTGCATTTGAGGGAGAAGAATTCCTTGTTTCCACTGGAAATCAGTATAAAATCATCTCCAGCAATGAAAGTTATGGCACTTAAATTTGTTTACTTTACAATCACAATGTGATGTACATTTCTGTGTTTGACTTCCACTGACTTCATGGGGCTTAATTTAGACGGACATTTCTATCACATACTAATAACCAAAACTTAATTTGCCAGCACCATTTTGAGATAAGCTAACTACTGTGTAAGTTCTTGTTCTAGTAACACTGTTAACTTCAATATTCAAGGTCTCCATTACTTCAAAAATGTGGTGTTAGTTGGCTCGCTACAAGATCGTTATGTCCCTTACCATTCTGCTCGAATTGAGATGTGCAAAACTGCTTTAAAGGATAAACAATCGGGTAAGATTGAATATCTGACAGTTGTCACTACTTATAGGAATTTACTGAAGATAGTCAAGCTTGCTACAAGAATTCCTGTCCTCTTCTTGCACTTCACTTTTTTGCTATTATAAGAAAAGTGAAAGCAGAAACAATTCACCATGTACAAAATAGTCTGTACACTGACAGGCCAGAGTGTGCAAAGTTGTCATTAATTTATACTTGTATACCATATGCAGTATAATTAGGCATAATACATGCCTCTAAGGATTTTTGAATGTTTAGAACATAGAGCAGTACAGCACAGGAAACAGGCCCTTCGGCCCACAATGTCTGCACCAAACACGGTGCCTAAATAACTAGTTCTCTTCTGCCTGTACATAATCCACATCCCTCCATTCCCTGCATACTCATTTGTCTAACGGTCTCTTAAGCCCCACTATTGCATCTGCTTCCACCACTCCCCCGATAGCCCACTCCAGCCACCTACCACTCTCTGTGTAAAACAAAATTGCCCCCACACATTATAGGAGATTAAACTTTCCCCCTCTCACCTTAAATGTGTGTCCTCTAGTACTTGACATTTCTACTCTGGGAGAAAGATTCTGACTGTCTACGCTATCTATGCCTCTCGTAATCTTCTAAAATTTTATCACCTCCGGCAACTCCAGAGAAAACAACCCAGTTTGTCCACCCTCTCCTTCTAGCACATACCCTCTAATCTAGGCAGCATCCTGTAAACCTCTTCTTCACTCTTTCCAAACCTCCATATCCTTCCTGTAATGGTGCAATCAGAATTGCATACATACTCATAATTGCAGCCTAACCAAAGTTTTATATAGCTGCAACATGACATTTCTGTGTCGAGTGAAGTATTTATACTGTACCTGATCTCTTTCCTTTATAGGACCAGTATACGCTGAGATGATCCAAAATCTTCTTTCACCAGTGTTGGAAAATAAGGAATGTAATTTGGTCCGATATGATGTCATCCACGCATTACCCAACACAGCTAATCATTAATAGGACGAGCAGCTCACATTGCTGTTCTTGATTCAGAAATTTTTTTAGAGAAGTTTTTTCTGGTTGTGGGCCTTAAATACTTTCAGTAAGAATGTGTGCCATAAAACTGTTACCTCTTTATTCAAAGAAACACAATTGATCCCAGAACATAGTCTCTACCTAAAAAAAGACTATTTGTACATTTTTGTATTAAAAACAATTTACATTGTTTTTGGAGTTGGTTAAAAGGTCCGAATATGTTTTTGCCTGTTGGTTTGTGCTGTGCAATACCAATTTTATATTTTTATTGGTCTTATGTACTTACTTTGGTTGTGTTTTTGTGTACTTTTCAGAAATTTTATTTTGCCTTTTGAAGTATCAGTTAATAGTTGAAATTATCAGGGTGCACTGTTTATATTTTTATTTTCTAATTTTTTAAAGTTAATATTCAATTACTAAGTTAGAGGTAAAACACTAATTTAATTCATGACTTCCAAAGAAAGCATTTTCATATAATCTATTGGGAGCCTGTTGTACGTTACATTTGTTAACGCGGACTTTGGCAACTGGAAACCCTGTAAAAAGCTGCTATATATTTATAGATTTTTAACATCGCTCAACTTAGGAAATTTACAGATATGTTTTTCATTTCATGCAGTCTTTCTGCATGGACCAAAAATTGTCTTATTCATACATTCATAAGCATGTATATTTTGTCACTGTCAAGTTTTAAACCAGTTCACAAATGTCTGCAATACATTTTTATACAGAAAACATTCTCCTACAACTTTTAACCATACCTGTGGAGCATTACTACTTTTTCTACTGCTGAAGTGGAAAGACTTTTTTGCTACGGAACTTTTAGAACTGAAGTAACTATTTTCAAATCTTCTAATATTCTGTATGTTGATTAGAACTTTTCACTCTCATGCTAGTCTGATAATGTTGATTTGAAATGATTTTTACTGCATGATGGTATGAACTGAACACAATGAGCCCAGCATATACAAAGGATTTAAGTCAATACATTCTGAGGGAGTAGTTGTGAAGAGCCTATATTTTAGCATTTGTTTATTGAACCACCTATTGGCCTGATTGCTGAGATTCTTATATGTCAATTTATTCATCGACATTACTAAAAAAGTTATCCCTTGTTATAATTATATTTTAAAATGATATGAAAGGTATGTTACAGTGAGAGGTCATTTCACGTGGCTTCTCTGGGGAGCTGGAAGCACTGCATGTGATATCACTTGTTGTGATATATCAGTATTCCATCAGCTAGGCAGGGGCAGGATTTAGAAGATTGAAATAGACACAGTAAAATATTTTATTGATTTAACAAAATTTAAAAATTGTGACAATTGGGCATGTTTTACTCTAATTTCTGAGTGGAAAACTTTTCCAATTGATTTATTTTGATTATCCTGATTAACAGTAGGATGCATAACATGGTTTATGGGTTACTGCTGTATATACGACAATGCCAAGGAAAAGGCATGTGGTGCTGTGACATGTGCTTTTTAACAAATTTCTATTGAATTTATATTGAAACACTACATCCTTATAAGTAGGGCATGTCATTTGATTGTAGCCTTATTTTCAAACACCTACAATGCATAAGCAACCATCATTGTACCAGCAGCAGTTAAATATTAAACATATTGTATATTACTGTATTGTGCAAATTAAAATATCTTTCTTTTATATTTTTCATTTCCAAATCTAACATTGCTTTCCTTTAAAATCCACAAGTTTTTCCCTGATTTTCCTGCAGGAGGGAGATCAGTGACTTTACACCACAAATGATGCCATCTACAATGCAAGTTAACAATTTTACATTTAAGGTATTCTGAATCGGAAGTAGTAGAACCAGTGACCACTTCAGTTTTCAGTGGAAACGATCATTGTAATATGGGCCCATTTCTCAGAAAGGAAACCAGGACGAGGGCAAGTCTGATAAACACTGGTAAGACTGGGACTTTTATCTCTCAAAAGAAGTTTGAGAGGTGGACATCTTTAAAATTAAAATAGATATATAGTGATTTGGCTTGGGAGGGATACCAAAAGATAGTCACAGATAAATTCAGTAAGGAATTGAGCCAAAACATGTTTAAATGTGGAAATTATTCCCAAATGAAATAATTGAAGTAAATGTTACTGATGCACTTATGGGGAAGTTATAAAACATGTTTTAGAGAAAAGGAAGGTGAATATAATATGCTGAGAAGAAATAAGGTGAAAGAATGCTTGGAGTTTTAACTCGAGCACAGACCAGTTGGGCTGCTCCTGTGCTATAAATTTGTTGTAACTGTTGGAGAATTGTTACCAGCTCTCAGGCAACCCTGGGCATTTCTCTTTTAAATTAGAAAATAGACTGCTTGAATATTGATATTTTCACCATCTTAGAACACCCCAAAGTGCTTTACAACCATTAAAAGGCTTTTAAAGTGTAATCACTGTTGCTGTGTTGAAAAGCAATGCAACCAATTTGTGCACAGCAATAATTAATCCCATAGTAATATGATTTGCTTGTGGGAGTTCTTAGTTACCTTCTTTCTTCTCTGACATTTTTAAAAAATATTTGGCTGTACTCCTCCCTGAAGCCCATCCATTCATTTGAACTTCCATCACAAGGCAGGCATGGTGCTCAACAGTCTGTACAACTCCATTCCACATTGCAGACTGGAACCAGGAATCAGGAATCAGGATGGCACCTTGGATAAATGCCTGTTGGAGAATAAATTCTTTAACATTTTTAATAATTTTTGAAAGCACACACAGTTTAAAAATTTCCATGCGAGGTACTTATTTGAATCTTGAGCAATGCCAATCCAAGCCTGTATGTGCTACTTTGCCTTGAAGATAAATAAAATCCCAACTGAATATTACTTTGTAGGTATCCTATTTAAAAACAATCATTCTTGCTATGATTAAGTTGGATTTTATCCTTAGGTTATTAAACAAAAGATGCTAGCTTATGTCTTGTCTTAAATCCTAAAACATTGTTTTCTTGGTCACCCTTGGTTCCTCCATTTACTCATCACTCATCATAGCTCTTGACCTGTAAAGTGACTTTAAACAAAATGCCTAACATAGGACTTAACAATTCCGAGCTTAGTGACGGCTGAACCCTAATCGCTATATGAGCTGTTGTGTATTTAAAATAAAAATGCATAAAACATTGTAGTTGCCATTGTAACAATACACAAATTGAAAGTGTTTCTGATCTGCTCACTTGTATTCGTTCTCTGTGGGAAGACTCAAATAATGGTTATCGATGCTTGAGCCATTAAAATACTTGCTGTTTATTCACTCCACACCCTGCATCATTTTAAGCACTCTGTCAAATCTAGCCTTCAACACAAGCAGAGACTACTGGAAACACCAAATAAGTGAAAACACTCAGCAAGTCATTCTGCATCTGTGGAAAGAGAAACAGAGTTAAAGTCTCAGGGAAAAAGAGAAAGTTGCAGAGATGGTGGGGGAGGGATGGATAGGACCGAGGGAATGAACATTCCCCGGCTTCTCCATTCTCCTGCATCCTTTTCACTGTCTCATCATGGTTCTTAGAACTGGAAATACACATGCTTCAGCAGCTAAACTAATGGCTTAGCATAACTCATTGCATTTCATTCTCCATGCTACTGTTTATAAAGGCTGGGATCCCTTACACTTCATTAACTTTTTTTTAATAAAGCCTCTCATAGAGCTACACAGCACGGAAACAGGTCCGAAAGCCCAATTCATCCATTCCAACCAAGTTGCTAATCTGAGCTAGTCCCATTTGCCTGCGTTTGGCACATACACCTCTAAACATTCCCTAGTCAAGTACCCGTCTAAATGTCTTGCGCGTTGTAATTGTACCTGCCTCCACCACTTCTACTGGCAGCTCGTTCTGCGTACCCTCTGCTCTTTTGTGAGAAAAAGTTGACCTTCAAGTCCCCTTTAAATCTTTCCCCTCTCACCATAAAACTATGCCCTCTAGTTCTAGGCTTCTCTACCCTGGGAAAAAGACCTTATCACCTTATCTATGCCCTTCATTATTTTATATACCTCTTATAAGGTTGCCCTCCTACGCTCCAGAGAAGAAAGCCCCAGCCTAAATAGTCTCTCCATATAACTCAAGCCCTCCAGTCCCAGTAACACCCTTGTGAATCGTTTCTGCACCCTTTTCCAGCTTAATGACATCCTTATGACCAGAATTGCACACAATACCCCAACCGCAGCTTCACCAATTTCTTGTACGGTAGTAACATGACGTCCCAACTCTTGTTCTCAATGCTCTGATCAATGAAGGCAAACTTACCAAATGCTGCCTATCGTCTCCCTGCATCGTCACTTTCAGGGAACTACGTATTTGTATGCCCAAGTCTGTTCAGCAGTACTACCTTAGGCCCTGCCATTCACTGCATATGTCCTACCCTGGTTTAACTTCCCAAAATGCAACATTTCGCACTTGTCTGAGTTGAATTCCATCTGCCATTCCTTGACTCACTTTCCCAGTTGATCCGGAACCTGTTGTAATCTTATATAACCTTCTTCACTGTCCACTATACCACCTATTTTGTTGTCATCTGCTAGCAGAACTTGTTCCTACCCTCAACTACTTTTCTTGATTCCTCCCACTTTCTACAAATCAAAGGTGTAGCCATGGGCACTCACATGGACCCCAGCTATGCCTGTCTTTTTGTTGGCTACTTGGAGCAGTATTTGTTCCAAACCTACTCTGGCACCACTCCCCAA
This sequence comes from Pristis pectinata, assembly GCF_009764475.1. NCBI lineage: Eukaryota > Metazoa > Chordata > Chondrichthyes > Rhinopristiformes > Pristidae > Pristis > Pristis pectinata. The sequence goes on from NC_067414.1 coordinate 20,233,628, forward strand.
ATCTTCCTCCACTACATTGATCACTGCATTGGTTTTGCTTCCTGCACTTTTGCAGAACTCATCAATTTTGTCATCTTTGCCACTAACTTTCTCCCTGCCTTCAAATTCACTTGAATCATTTCTGACACCTCTTTCCCCTTTCATGGTCTCTCTGTCTCCATCTCAGGATAAACTATCCACCAACATCTATCACAAACCCACCAACTCCCACCACTACCTCGACTACACCTCACCCCACAGTCTCCTGTAAGGATACCATCCCTTTGGGTTTCTCCATCTCTGCTGTATCTGTTCTCAAGATGTGGCATTCTGTACTGGGCCTTCTGAAATGTCCTTATTCAGGAAACGTGACTTCCCCTCTACCATATTTGATGGAACACTCACTTGCATTTCCTCTATTTTCTTGACATCTGTTCTCACCCACCCTCCCCACAGACTAAGAGATAGAGTTTGCTTGGTCCTCACCTTTCACACCACTAGCGTCCACATTCAGCATATCATCCTTCACCATTTTTGACAGCTGCAAGGGAATCGCACCACCAGTCACATCCTCTGCAGGGACCAGCCTCTCCATGACTCCCTGTCTGCACATCCCTCCCCACCCACCCCTCCAATGACCCTGGCCACTTTGCTCTGCAATGGGAGAAGATGCAGCACTCCTACTGCTACCCTTGCTCCCTCACATCCATCCAGGGACCTAAACAGCCCTTCCAGGTGAGACAGAGATTCACATGCACCTCCTCAACCTCTTCTATTGCCTTTGGTGCTCTTAATGTGGCCTCCTCTACATCGGTGAGACCAAGCTTAGACCAGGCAATCACAATTGTGGTGCACGTACACTCTGCGACAGCCATCTTAAGCTTCTGGTTACATGTCATTACAACTTCCCATTCCCACACCAACCTGTCTGTTCTAGGCCATTTCCACTGCCATAGTGAGGCCTAATGCAAACTGGAAGAACAATAGCCAGCAGCCTGATGGTATGAACATTGAATTTTCTGATTTCAGGTTACCCACATCTCCTGCATTCCTTTCCCCCTCCACCTCCATTACCAAGAATCAATATCCTCTCCCTCCTGGTTCCATCTGCTCAACATCCCTCCCTTATGGTTCCACTTATCACTTTCCAGCCTCTATCTTTTCATTCCCCTCTTCCCCTTCCCCTCCCTCAATTTAGCTCTATCTGCCCAATTATTTTTCTTTATCTGTTTCCACCTAGCCTTTGTTCCAAACCACCCCCTCCCTCTCCCCACCTGACTCCATCTGCCCATTATCCCCACCTCACCTAGTTCCACCTTTCACTCCGCAGTCTGTCTCATCCCTCCCTCTTACTTTACACTGCTATATTCCCCCTGCACTCTCAGTCCTGATGCAGAGTCTCGACCCGAAACGTCAAGCATTCCTTTTCCTCCAAAGATGCTGTCTGACTTGTTTAGTTCTTCCAGTAGTTTATTTCTTGCTCCAGGTTCCAACATCTGCAGCCTCTTGTGTCTCCTTCAAAATGCAAAGATGTGGCTCTCGGCAGGATGAGCCAACAGCTTCCATGATGAATCAGGGATAGCACTCCTGTGTTGATAAGAAGACATTCAGGCTATATCTCACTAATCTGGTTTAATTTGTTTAAGAAGGTAACTAGTATGTTTGGTGGATGTTGATGGGTTCATTATGCCAAATGGCATCTTACAGGCATCTGGGGCTTCAGCTATACACCATCAATAGGAATGATTTGGAGAAAGAACTGGAGTTTCTAGTTCTCCGTTGACACTGTCAGGAGGCACACTAAGTTATATAGGTAGCAGCAGGAAAATACAAGGGAACAAAGTAAATGGGTAAAACCAGGGCAGATTGATTTCAAGGCTGAATTCTCTTTGGCTCTGCTACTCGGAAAATGATTAACATTCACCTTTTTTCTCTGCTTCAAATATGTTTCTTTTGGGAGTTGTTCCTTTTGAGAAGCCCAAAGGCATGGAAATATTCTTCTTGTATTTGCTGAACAAAAAGCCTCCCAGCCCAAGAAGTCCTTAAATCCACCCACCTATAATCTGAATGATAATAGCCTTCCAACCTGGTTTTTGTGCACATCTCAAAGTGAGGACAAGCCAACTATTGTAGCTATTATGAGTTATTTTGCTGTTGGTGATTTTCATGCACTTGAGGCATTACAGTATAACAAACAAGCAAGGTATGAGAAATGTAACAGTGCAGATGTAGGAAGTGCTATAATGAAAAATAATCAGCAAGACTAAAACAGTGAATAATGCAGAATTGAAGACTATCAAACATGTTTAAAATTCCCATCTCTGTATGAGCAAACTAACATTAAATGTAGGCTTCAGCTACTCATAGATGGATGTACAGACAACTTGGTAGAGCAAGTTAATAGAGTTTGAATTAAGTGATTAACCAAGCAGTAATCAGTTAAAAATATTCATCTTTTTGGCTCTCTTGAGACAAAAGGTAAAACATCATTACATAAAAAGTGGATCACACAGTGCCATATTTTTGCATGCAGTGTAATGCAATTTCATGAACATGAAACAATATTGAAAATCAGGAACTTCATTCAAATTGCATAAAGACCATAACTTTTGTTCTGGGTCTTCTGTGCGTCTGAACTCTATTGAGAAGACCGTGTGCTACACTCACAGAGGCAGGATTTCACAGCACACATTTGAATCCTGTTGTGTGACTTAAGGGGGCTTGCCTGAGCAGATCTCAAATTGATGTTGGAACCTAACCCTGGTAGATCCTCTTCAAGTTTGAGTTTCACCAGCCCCGTTTGGTGCCATACCTTACCAAGGCCTTGGTCCAAATGTGGACAAAGGAGCTGAATTCCAGACAACCAGGATGCATTTGACTGAGTGTGGCATCATGGAGCCCTGGTAAAACTGAGGGGAGAACACTCTCGTGGTTGAGTCATACCTCACATAAAGAAATGGAGTGGTGGTTATTAGAGGCCAATCAAGCTAGCTCCAGCTGTATAAGAAAGGTGGGAGGCAGCATAAAGGAAATTACAGACCTATTAGTCTGACGTCAGTGGTAGGAAAATTATTGGAATCTGTCCTCAAGGATGGGGTTACGGAATACCTAGAGGCGCAAGGCAAGATAGGTCCTAGCCAACATGGTTTTGTGAAGGGAAGATCCTGCCTGACCAACCTATTGGAGTTTTTTGAAGAAATCACAGGTAGGGTGGATAAGGGAGAGGCAGTAGATGTTATGTATTTAGACTTTCAAAAGGCCTTTGATAAGGTGCTTCACAAGAGACTGATTAATAAGATGAGAGGTCATGGAATTACGGGTAGGATAACAGAATGGGTGGAGCATTGGCTGGTTGGCAGGAAGCAAAGAGTGGAAGTAAAAGGATCTCGTACTGGTTGGCTACCGGTTACTAGTGGTGTGCCGCAGGGGTCAGTGTTGGGGGCGCTCCTTTTTACCTTGTACATTAACGATTTGGATGATGGAATAAATGGTTTCGTGGCTAAGTTTGCGGATGACACCAAGATAGGTGGAGGAGTAGGGAGTATTGAAGAGATAGGAAGGTTGCAGAGAGACCTAGACAGTTTAGGAGAATGGGCAAGGAAATGGCAGATGAGATTCAATGTTGAGAAATGTGCAGTTGTACACTTTGGAAGCAGAAATAAGCGAGCAGATTATTATCTAGAAGGAGAGAAAATTCAAAGCACGGAAGTACAAAGGGACTTGGGGGTACTCGTGCAGGATACCTTAAAGGTTAACCACCAGGTCGGATCGGTGGTAAAGAAAGCGAATGCTATGTTGGCATTCATTTCCAGAGGTATAGCGTATAAAAGTAAGGAAGTGTTGATGAGGCTCTACGGGGCACTAGTGAGGCCTCATTTGGTATATTGTGCGCAGTTTTGGGCGCCACATCTTAGGAAGGATGTGCTGATGTTGGAGAGGGTCCAGAGGAGATTTACGAGGATGATTCCAGGAATGAAAGGGCTTACGTATGAGGAGCGTTTGTCGGCTCTTGGACTGTACTCACTGGAGTACAGAAGAATGAGAGGGGACCTCATAGCGACATTTAAAATGTTGATAGGAAAGGACAGAGTGGATGTGGCTAGGCTGTTTCCCTTGGTGGGTGAGTCCAGGACCAGAGGGCACAATCTTAGAATTAGAGGGTACAGTTTCAAAACAGAGATGAGGAGAAATTTCTTTAGTCAGAGGGTGGTGAATTTGTGGAACTCCTTGCCACGTACAGCAGTGGAGGCCAGATCAGTGGGGGCGTTCAAGGAGGAGATAGATAGATATCTAAATAGTCAGGGTATCAAGGGATATGGGGATAAGGCCGGAAATTGGGATTAGAATAGTTTTTTTTTGTTTCCCCCATCCATTCCCCATTTCTCATTTCTTTTTTCCCTTTTCCTTGGAGCAGACTCGATGGGCTGAATGGCCTGCTTCTGCTCCTTTGTGATCTTGTGAGGACATGACTGCAGGATTTCCTCAGGGCAATGCCGTAGGACTCACCATCTTCAGTTGGTTTGTCTTTGTTTCATCATGTTCACTGATGATTGTACAATTTTCAAATCAATTTGTAATTCCTCAGCAAACAGTCTATACCTGCAAAAAGACCTAACAACATTCAGGCATGAGCTGATAAGTGACAAATCACATTTGAACCATAGAAGTGCCAGGCAATGGCGATCTCCAAGAAATGGTATTACAATTGCTGAGCATCCAACCATCAACGTTTAGGGGATAACATTGACCAGAAATTCAATCGAATCAGCCACATAAATACCGTGGCTACAACAGCAAGTCAGACATTGGTTGACTCATCTCAAAATTCCTATGCCATTCCATCAAACGTTATGCCTTGATGAGTGCAGTGGCAAAAATACTCAAGAAGCTCACTAATTGCCCTCTGGGATAAAGCTGCCTACTTGACCCCCATCCACAATCCTAAATATAGTGACTGCAATGTGAATAACTTACAAAATACACCGCAGTTACTCACCTGGGCTACATTTCCCTAACGTGCAAAACTCTGACTGCAAGACGAAGGCAGACTTCATGGGAACACCACATACTGCAGGTTCCCCTTCATGTCACACACCACCTTGACTTGATCCTTCATCGTCACTGGGTCTAAACCCAGAGAGCTTATTCCCGACAATGGGAGTACTTCCACCAGAGACAGTATGGGCGAGAGGGAAAACAGAGAAGCATGGGGAGAGGATAGATATTGGGAACGAAAGGTGATTGGGACAAGAATGTAGAGGGGAAGGCACAGAATCAGAGATACAGAGTGAAAGGAGAAAGTAACAGAAAGCACAAGCCATTATAGTGCAGGAAGCAATGTGCCAATTTAGTCGATACGATTTAGACTCCCACATTTAAGGTTTTAATCAACATGGCCCTACTTGAAAAATAGTGAAGATCTCTGACCTAAGCTACGTGTTTCTTTTAAACTACATTTAAAGTAAGTGGTGAGGAGCTGGTGCTGCCGGTAAAAACGATTAGCAGAGGATGGTTTCGATCCATCGACCTCTGGGTTATGGGCCCAGCACGCTTCCGCTGCGCCACTCTGCTGATGATGGAAGGTGATACCTTTCACACCAACTCATGCTTCACGCCGAGAACCTGGCTCGTCCGAACATCCAGGTCACGTGCGTTACCCGGACGGGCGGCCGCTCCCCCTCCCGGATCACGTGCGCTGTGTTTTCGGGTAGCCCCGCCCCCGCGTTACGCAACTGTGCGGACTCAGGCCGATCGGGGATGTCGGGCTGCCGGGTGTTGGGGGCCGTGGTGCTGACGGTTCGGAGGAGCGTCGTGTCGCAGCACGGTGAGTGATGTCTGCGCCGCGATACAGCAAGGGAAAGGCTGCCGCTTGGAGGTATGGATGGCCCGGCCCGGCCCGGCCACTAGGAGTCAGTTACAGGTGGGGTAATGTTGGGGTGAAGGGTTATGGTGGTTCCTGCGGGTGGGGGGCGGTGAGGGGGGAGGGGTGGGTTCCTGCGGGTGGGGGGAGCGGTGGGGGGGGAGGGGTGGGTTCCTGCGGGTGGGGGTGGTGAAGGGGGAGGGGTGGGTTCCTGCGGGTGGGGGGAGCGATGAGGGGGGGAGGGGGGGGTTCCTGCGGGAGGGGTGGGTTCCTGCGGGTGAGGGGGGGAGGGGTGGGTTCCTGCGGGTGGGGGGGAGCGATGAGGGGGGGAGGGGTGGGTTCCTGCGGGTGGGGGGAGCGATGAGGGGGGAGGGGTGGGTTCCTGCGGGTGGGGGAGTTTCCTGTGGATGGGCTGCTTTGGTAGTGGTGGGGGGTTCCTGTGGGTGGGGAGTGATGTGGGGGGGTACCGGGGGACTCCCTCTGGGTGGGGGGGTGTGAATTATTTGTTCCTGCTGTCATCAGTGGGTCACGAATTGTAAGCACTGGTGGGAATTAAGTTTGTGTGAGAGGCCGCAGCCCTTGTGGGTTTTTGAAGGGGTTGCTCCTCATGTTCTGGTGAACTTTGGGCACTTGGTGGGAGTGAGTTTGTCAGGGAGCTCTGCCTCCCAGTTATCAGGTTCCCCGGCCTGGACAGAGTGGCCATTCACAAGACCAGGCAGCGGGCTGTCGAGCCAATCACTTGCCCCTCTTCCATGCCTGGATGTGTACTGGCTTGATGGAGGCCTTCTGAGACCAGTGGGCACAGCAGGGGGTGGAATGCACCTTGGAGAGTGAGGATTGCATTTTAATTTTAAAATGTTGTGAGTTTTAGAAAGAAGTAAATTTATTGCTTTTAAATAAAACTAGAAATGTACTATTGGGAAGGATCACAATTTAGGTGCCTCTTGTCATTGCAAACAAATTACTTGAAATTTGTGATTAAAACCACATGAACTATCTACTTTAAGTTTGCAAGTGAATGATAACTGCTGATGTGCTAATGTTAGGTCATGGAATAAGCTGTAATTGAATTCATTTATTTTCCATTTTTTTAAATGAAGAGACATAAACAGGCCTTTTGCCTACTTTTGTCTACATTGATCATCAGGCACTCATTTACACATGGGGGTGGGAGTTCTTGTGGTACCCCAGTAATTACTACAGTAATCCCTTTTTATTCTCTTGCCTCTCCACATTCCCATCTACGCTTGGTTTCCCACACGCTTGGGCCAATTTACAGTGCCCATTTAATGTGGAAGAAAGGAAACTGGAGCACCTAGGAGAAACCCATGATGTTACAGGGAAAGCCTGCAAACTACATAGCGAGCATCAGAAGTCGAGATTAAACTTGGCTAAGTGGAGCTGTGAAGCGTCAGCTCTGAGCTGTGCAACTGTGCCACCATTTGGTTGTTAAATTTGCTAATGCTACTAAGTGCTGTCTGTGTAGAGTTTGGATGTTCTTCCTATGACTGTGTGCGGGTTTCCTCCAGACGTGCAGGCTAACTTACCACTGCAAATTAACTCTAGAGTGTAGGTGAGTGGTAGAATCTGAGGGAAGTTGATTGGAATGTGGGGAGGATAAAATGGGATTAAAGTAGGATTGGTGTATTATTTTATTTTCAGCATGACCTCAGTGAGCCTAACGGCCTGTTTCCATTGCTGTATATATTTTATTCTCGTTTGTTGCAGGTGTTCTTCCATATACAGGTTTTGTGTCCTGGAACCCCTGGAGATCATCTAGCTCCAAAACTAAGGGCCAAGAAAGGCTCAAAAAGGAGCCTTTAAAAAAGCCTGAAACGCCTGTTGGCCGCTTTGATCATCCACAACAGGATCCTTTAGGAGGAGATTCCCTGGAAAGTGAGTCCTCCTTGTCCTAGCACTGATCTGTATTTAATGCAGAAGTTTATTAAGAAAATGTGAAACCTTACCAAAAGTCAACTTAATTACAAAGAATTGCTTCAGAATTTATTTTCAAGTCCCACGTATGTTGGTTTATATGAACAGCAAGTAGAGGTGCCACACCGATACGACTGTATATGCGTGAAAGCAGCTTGGCTGAGTATAGCCAATGCTTCACAAGCCCCACCCTCCAAGCTACATTTTTTTTCCATTTCCTACCTCAGCCCAGGGACCAGAAACTGAAAACTGAGCTTGTAACCTGCCCATATTGTCCTGTGTGAATCAGAACAGAAGTTGTGTAAATTATTTATACTCTATGTGAATATTTATCAAGAAAGAAAAACGAATTTACCCTGTGTCCAATCTCAGTGTTTTACGTAATGAGCAATTAATCCTATCCCAGAAAGCATAAGCTAAATGGTCTACTTGATTTTCCCTGGTGCCCTTTTTGTTTAAAAGGTTACATTTAGGGACGTGTTGGCATATGTTTTCTGTCTAAAAGCCAGAAGCCCAGAACATATCCTCCTCTTAAACATTTGTGTGATCCAAAGCAGGGGAATCCCAAATGCTGCCTTCTGTTCCAGCCCCAAGACAGGTGCACTGTACTGGTGAGGCAGTACGCACTTCCTTAGATGCTCTAGTTCTTAGCCTTCTCCACTATCAAAGCACCTTGAGGATTGCAGCTAGCCACTTACAGTTGGCTTGGCCTCTCACTGCACAGGACCTTGCTATTTGTATTGTCACTGGTTGTGTAGAACTACTGAAAGCATTATTGTAACTTGTATATTTCTAAGCACAGTAGAATGCAGAAATGCAGCAGAATTTAAAGACCAAGAACAATTCTATGTGCTATATCAACTTTATCCTGACCAGAAGAAACAGACTGCAAGCTGAGGCCCTATTTGTGCACCTCAGTTTAAATTATTCTTCCTCTTCAGCCACCAGAGGAGATGCAACATATGTCCATTCCTCTCTTTCTTTTCCACCATCCAGGGACTCAAAGCAGTGGTTCACATGCACTTCCAATCTAGTCTACTGTGATCGGTGTTCACAATGTGGTGGTCTCTACACTGGAGAAACCAAATGCAGATTGGGTGATCGCTTGGCAGAGCATCAGCTCTCAGTCCACAAGGGTGATCCTGAGCTTCCTGTTGCATGTTACTTTAATTCTCAAGTGGCACTCCCATTCTGATCTGTCTGTGGCCTCCTTCGCTGCTATAGTGAGGCCCAAACATAAACTGGAAGAACAGCATTTTATCTTCCATCTAGGCACATGCCAGCCTAATGGAATGAATATTGAATTTTCCAGTTTCAGATAAACTGTTCTCTCATTGATTCCCACGATCATACTAATGTGCCTTTCTCACCCATGGCTTTATATGCTTCACTAACATCAGTGCTCGTGCTCCTTACCACCTGATCTGTCTTAACCTATTTCTGTCTTGTCTTTTTTCTTATACCTCTCCCCAGCTCTGCTTTGAAAACTATAAACTCTCTGCTCTTCCCCCAATTCTGAGAAAGAGTCATTGACCTGAAACGTTAACTGTTTTTTCTTTCCACACAGATACTGCTTGACTGGCTGAGTTCTTCCAGCATTTCTGTTTTTGTGCTAAATCTCGCAGCATTCACAACTAAATTAAAGAATTGGTATAATTTAATTGCCATTATGGAAACATGGTTGCAGGGTAGACCACAGCTGGGAGCTGAATGTTCAAGGGTATTCAACATTTGGAAAAGACAGGCGAAAAAAGAAAAGGAGATGGAGTAGTAATAATAAGGGATTAGATCAGTACATTGGTGAGAAATAGCTCGACTGATCATGATGTAGAATTAGAATCAATTTGGGCTGAGCTAAGAAACAGCAAAGGCCAGGAAATTAGATGAGCATGTAACAGGAAGAGAGAAAAGGTAATCCAAATTACTGCTAATAAGGTGGAGGACATATCATGGAATTGTACAGCATGGTTTTTTTTAGATCGCTATGTTAAGTGTGAGCTTGAACGGTTATTTAAGATCTTGTCCCTTGATAAAGGGTTAGTTGATAATCTTGTTGTAAAGGGAACGTGAGGGAAGAGTGTCAGTAACATGATGGAATCTTACCTTGAGTTTGAAAGTGGTGTGGTTCAATCTGATAACTAGGGCCTTAAATCTAAAGAAGTTGGGAGTCAAGAGCTGCCTGTGGTTGACTGGGGACAATACGTTGAAAGGTGTGATGGTGGACAGACTGGTATTGAAAGAAATAATGTATAATTTGGGTGGGGGGGGAATATACTCCTTTAAAGGCACAAAAACTCAACAAAGGAAAGTTGCTGATGAGAAACTAAAAGTAGTACTAAATCAAGGGAAGAGTTATAGTTGCCAAAAATATCAGTAGGTCAGAGGATTGGGAGCATTTTAGAACTCAGCAATGGAAGACTTAGAATTTGACAAAGGAAGGTCTTCCTTATGACACCAGAGAAGGCCTTTCAACCCATCAAGTCTGTGCCAGGTCTCAGAACACACCATTCGGTCTCATTCCCTCACTTATTCTCTTTCACATATCCATCAATTCCTTCCAAAGTCTCCTGCCATCCACTTACGGCATGGGTAATTTACAGTAACCTACCAGCATGTCAGCCCACTGAGTCCACATCTCACCTTCTCCCACTAACTGTCTCTGTAACCAACTCTCTCCACATTCTCAATAATTCTACCACCCACCTGTACTAGGGGCAATTTACAATGGCCAATTAACCTACCAACCCACTTAGGAAAGCAGTGGAAACCCATGCGGTCATAGAGAGAAGATGCAAACTCCACTCATGGCATTGGAGGCCAGGACTGAACACAGGTTACTGGAATTGAGGCAGCAGGAAGAAATTATGAAAGCAGACTGAGAATGCAGAGTGAGGTTGAATGGTATCTGAAAGAGAGACTTGGTGCGGTTTGATCCTTAATATACCTTAAACACTTAGATAATGAGTCCTTTTCATCTATTTGATATATAACATCAATTTTAACAGTAGTAGTGTAGAAGTTAAGCAATATGGGAATAGTAACATGACTGAAAAGTAAAATGAAGTTCACCATTGGCATTTCTTGAATCTTACATTAATTTGACATTTCTAAAATCTTGTTGCCCTTTGAATCTTTATTAGCCAAGACATGAAATACAAGAACAAGGAGGTTATGCTGGATGTATATACACGTTGTACAGACCAAAGCTTGAGCTCTGCATACAGTCTGGTCACCCCATTACAGGAAGATTGCACTGAAGAGGTGAGGAGGAGATTTATGAGGATGTTTACAGGACTGAAAAACTTTAGCCATGGGGAGGGTTTGGAGAGGCTGTGTTTTATTTTTGTAAACAAGAGGATGAGGGGGGAGTTAACTGAGGTGCATAAAATGATGAAAGTCCTAGGCATAGAAGATTGGAAGGACCTTTGCCCTATAAGCAGAAGGGTCAAAAACTAGGGGGACAGATTTAACCTAATTGGGAGGACTAGAAAAGAGACCAGGATGTTTCTCATTTGGTGCTGGTCTGGAATTTGCTTCCTGAGAGGGTGTTAGAGTCAAGGACCCTCATTGCTCGCTGTAACCAGTAGGGCACTGACCTATGCTAGCAGGTAGGAGGAGGTAGGGCAGCTCTTTTTTGGTGGACTAAACCAGGGCAAGTCAAAATCTGATCTGATAAGGCAAAGATAGAAGAATGACTTTCCCAAAGAATGGTAACAAGCCAGATGGGTGTGCACAACCATGTATTGGTTACCTATATGAGAGTAAACTGGCAAGGAATAGAAAAGTGGACTGTAATATTTTCTATGTATGTAAAAAGGGTAAGGCTAACATGGGCAAATGTGGATCTGTTACAAACCAAAACATGAACATTTATCATGGAGTAAGGAAATGGCAGCGGAATCTCAAGTTCAAAGCAAATCCCAAGTGGAGTCCCACATTGGAGAGTCATTGGGAAACTGTTGGAGCCTGGCCATTAGGTTTAGAACTTGAGCGAATGCACAATTTACAGATTCTGGTCCAATGCAATACATGTAACTGAAGTTGTGATATCCTGCAGTAGTGTGTTCTTGCAATATATTCCCCATTAAATGAGTTTAAAAATATATGCACAAATGAGAACACAGTGACTTGTATATATTGGATTGATTTCTTTGTAAAAACTTGTGCACAGGAATGTCTCCCCCATCTTCCCTTTATATTAGATCAAAGGAAAAGGTATGTAATGTTGCCAGCAAGAAAACTCCCAATTGCAGGAAAGGAGAAACAAAAAATTGAAGAAATGGGAAAATAAAATACAAGAGTAATCTTTTGAGAAACATAAAAAGAGATTGTAAAACTTCTATCTGAAGTTAAAAAGTTTTGCAAAAGTTAATTTGAGCAGATCCCTTAAAGACAGACAGGAAAAACTACATTGGTGAACAAAGAAATGACAAATTAAATATTTTGCAATACACACAAAATGTTGGAGGAACTCAGCAGGTCAGGTAGCATTGATGGAGGGGAATAAACAGTCAATGTTTCAGGTCAAGACCCTTCATCAGGACTGGAAAGGAAGAGGGCAGATGCCAGAGTAAAAAGGTGGGGGAGGGAGGTAGGTGGGATGGAAGGGAGTGATGTGTATTGCTCCATATTCCAGCATCTGCAGAACCTCTTGTGTCTCAATTAAGTATTTTGTCCGTCTTCATGAACGAGTACTTGGAAAAACCCCTAGAAATAATGGAAAATAACACATCTAGAGTGAATGATCAGCTGAGCAGCTAATATTAGTTAAAAAAAAAAGGAAAAATTAATGGCTCTGAGGGATGATAAACCCTTGGACATGATCTGCATCATAAGGTTTTTGAAAGAGGTGCCTATAGATGGTGATTGTCTTACCAGTTGTCATCTCCCAAAATTTCTGATTCTAGAATGATTCCTACAGAAGTAGTAAATGTAACACTCTGTTTAGGAAAGAAAGAAGAGAGAAAACAGTACAAAAGGGAAGGGGTCATTACATCCAAGCAATATGGCAAATTGGATTTGAAATTGGCTTGGGGATAGATGGCAGAGGGTGATGATGGAAGGGTATGACTAGTGGTGATCCACAGGAATCCTTGTTACATACTTTAACAATCTGGATGTGAATGTAGGAGTAATGATTAGTAAGTTCACAGGTGACACAAAAATTGGTGGTGTTGATGGTGAGGAGGGAAGATGGATAGGGCAATGGCAGATGGAATTTAATCCTTAAATGCGTGAGTCAATACATTTTGGGAGGACTAAAAGGACTAGGATATACACAATGAATTGTAGAACCCCAGGAGATACTGAGGAACAAAGGGACCTTGGTGTGCCTGTCCAATGATCCCTGAAGCCAACAACTCAGATAAATAAAATGGTTACCCAGAAGGCATATGATACTTGCATTCATTATCGGGGCCTAGGGTATAAGAGCAGGGAAGTTATTGTACTTCTGTCACAACACTTGACGATTGTGTGCAGTCCTGGTCACTACACCATAAGAAGGATGTGATTAAGCTGGAAAGGGTATAGAAAAGATTCACAAGGATTTTGCTAGGATTGGAGAGCTTAAGTTGTAAGTTGTTTTCCCTGGAGTGAAGGGGGCTTAAAAGTGATGTTTTAGAGGTTTGTAAAATTATGAGGGGCACAGATAGGGCAGAAAATCGGTCTTTTTTCCCAGGGTAGGGGAGCCTAAAACTAGAGGCCATGGGTTTAAGGTGAGAGGGGAAAGATTTAAAGGGGATCTGAGGAGCAAGTTTCTCACACAGAAGGTGGATATATGGAACAAGTTGCTAGAGGAAGTGGTAGAGCCAGGTACAGTTACAACATTCAAAAGACATTTGGATAGGTACATGGATAGGAAAAGTTTAGGGGGAATATGGGACTAGTTTAGATAGACATCTTGGTTGGCATGGACGAGTTGAGCTGAAAGGCCTGTTTACATGCTGTATAACTTGATAACTCTAAGGATTTAATTGCACCGGAGGGAGAAGAGATTCACCAGGAAGTTTTTGTGTTGGAGTCTTTTGGCTACGAGGAAAGACTGGATGTCTGCGACTGTCTTTCTTGGAGCAGAGAGAGCTGAAGGAGATCTGAATGAGGAATACAAAATAATGAGGGGTATAGATAGTGATAAACTTCCCCTTAATTGAGGTGATGACATCTAGAGAACATGTATTTAAGGGATAGAAAATTTGGGGGATTTGAGGCAGAATTCTTTTCACCTAGAAGGTGGAGGAGGCAGAGACTCTCACATTAAATTAATAACCATTTAGACAAACATTTGAAAGGCCTTGGGAGGCTGTGAGCTGGATACTGGAAAATGGGATTAGTGTACATTAGTACCTGATGCCCAATACAGACAAGGTGGACTGAAGTGACCATTTCTGTGCTGTACAACTATGTAACACTGAACTGTAAAACTGGAAACTACAGATCAACTAGTCTGATGTCATAGAAGAGAGAGAATTTATTATTAATGCAGTCATAACAGGATGTTTAGAAAATAATAATAGGATTGGGTAGAGCCAACCTGGATGTATGAAAGGGAAATCATATTTGAAAAATCTGTTTGGGTTTTTTGAGGTTGTGTCAAGCAGAGTAAATGTGACGGGGCCAGTGGATGTGGTATATTTGAAGTCTCAGAAGGCCTTTGGTGCTATAAGAGGTTATTAAAACATCAGAGCAGATGGAACTGGAATTACTTATTGATGTGGAATTAAGGTTGAATGTTAAATTCACATCATTAAAATACATTGACCTTCTATTTTCTTTTTCTCCCTCAAATTTAGGTGACCTCAAACGTTTGCCCCTTAACCAGAATAAACAGGCCACTTTTGGGGTGATAGGCGATGACAAGTAGGGTGCAGCTGTGATCTGTGGTGGAGCCCCACTTGTTCACAGTTTATATCAATGACTTGGATGAGCAGAGCCAGAATAAAACATCCAAGGATGTTAAGAAAAGCAGCAATGTGGGTTCAGAATGCAGAGTGGCCTCAAAGTGATATAGACATGTTAAGAGAATGGGTGAAGATGTAGCAGATGGATATGGTATGGAAAGATTTGAGGTCATCTACTTCGGGAGAGGAAATAGAAGGTCAATGTATTTTTGAAATGGTGAGAGACTGAAAGATGATGGTGGCCAAAGGCACCTGGGCATCATTGTACATATATCACTGAAAGTTAACATGCAGGTGCAGCAAGCAATTATGAAGGCAAACTGTATATCGCTTTTTATTAGAAGGAAACATGACTACAAGAGTAAAGACATCCTACTGCAATTACATAGGATCCAGGTGAGATTGCACTTCGAATATTCTGTACACATCTGATTTTCCTGCTGAAGGAAGAATATAATTACAATAGAGGAAGCAAAGCAGTTTCATTATATTTATTCCTGAGGTGGGGAGTTTGTCTTGTTAGGAGATACCTGAGTTTAGAAGAATGAGGGGTGACTTATTGAAACACAAAATCCTTAAGGGGTTTGATAGGATAAGTGCAGCATTATTGTTTCTCCCGGTGGAGGAGATGAGAATCGGGTGATGGTCTCAAAATGAAGGGTCAACTTTTCAGCACTTAGAAGGGGATGTAGAAATTTCTTACCCCAGAGGGGTTTTAATTCTTTGGAATTCTGTCACCAAGAGGACTGTAAAGGCTAAGTTATTCAATGTTCACTGTTGAGATTGATCATTTCTTTGGATATCAAGGGAGAAATGAGATATGTGGTTAATGCAGGAAAGGTGAAAGATTAACCATGATCTTAGGAAATGTCAGAGCACATACTTGGGACTGAGTGACCTTTTGTGATAAAAATAGAAACTGCTGGAACACTTAGCAAGTCAGGCAGCATTTGTGGAAAGAGAATAAGTTAACATTTCAGGTAGAAGATCCTTCTTCAGAAGTGGAAAAGAGAGAAAAGTTAGTTTTAAGTTGCAGAGAGAGTGGGGAGGGATGAATAAAACAAAGGGATTATCTCTGATAGGGCGAGACCAGCGTTGCCCTGACATACGGCTGCTGATGAGGCTATCTTATTATATTAAAGACAGCAATTGGTGAGAGAAAGCACAAAGAAATGCAAAGGTTGTGAAATGCCGAGCTGTAGGGACTGCAGAACAAGTCAGGCCATGCTAGTGGAGAGAGAAAAACTGAACTAATAATATAAACAGATGACTTAGAGCAGACCCTGGCAGTTTTGATATAGACAGAAAGCAAATTACTGGAAGCTGTTGAATTCAATATTGAGTATGGAAGGCCTAGGTGGAAGATGAGGTACTGTTCCTCAAGTTTACCGTGGGCCTTTTAATAGTGCAGATGACCATAGACTGATACATCAGAGTGGGAGTGGAATGCAGAATTAAAGTGGCAGGCATCTGAAAGCTCTGAAAAGCTGTCACCCAATCTGCATTTGGTTTCTCCAATGTAGAGGTGACGACATTGTGAAGGCTGAATGCAATGCACTAGGTTGGAAGAAGTGCAAGTGAACTGCTGTATCACCTGGAAGGACTGTTCGGGTCTCTGGATGGTAGGAAGAGGAGAAGTAAAATGGACATGTGTTGCACCTCCTGTTTTTCATGGGAAAGTCCTGTAGGAAAAGGAGTGATTGGTGGAGTTGGAATACTGAACCAAAGAGTCCTGAAGGGAATGGCCGCTTTGGAATGTTGAGAGGGGAGAGGAAGATGTGTCCACTTCTGCTTCTAGATTCTTATCAGAATGGTAGATGGCTTCCCTTAAGGAAGTAAATGCATTAGTTGGATGTTTTCATCTGATAAAACCAGATTTATCATTCAATTTCACATTTTATTGCACTAAACCTTAAACTCTCAAACTCTTAGCTGGTTGTATATACTGTATACTTTAATGATTGGGCCTCAATACTTTGGTTGATTTTAAAAACAGAATTAAGCCATGTATCCTGACCTGTCATTATCACTTGTTTTTATAGCCATTCTCAGGAGAACAGTTTGTTACACAACAGGAAATTAAGCAGCTGATATTCTATTTTCTAGGGTTTCCTGATGACATCAATCCAGTTACAAAGGAAAAGGATGGGCCAAGAGGCCCAGAGCCTACTCGCTATGGAGACTGGGAGCGAAGGGGACGTTGCATTGACTTTTAGTGTTTTCTGTTGCTCAGAAGTGAGCTGTATGTGGTTTGAGTATCTTGTTAATAATATATACAGCCCGGCTCTGACTTGATAGTACTGCTTTATTCAGATTGGTATAGCTCTGTAATTTGGAATGGATAATACACCATTACACACTATTTTATGGGATTACTCAGTTCTCTTTTATCTCTGAAAGGTACGTATTTTCATCTCAATTTGGAAAAAGCATTTGAAAATAAATAATAACATGCACTATTAATATCATGAGCATTAGTGTTTCGCACAGTTTCTTTGCAGCAAATGACTACATAATTAAAAATCATAATTCAGATTTTGTCATAACTTCAAGATAACATGTTGGCCTTGTATGTACTTCTATGTGTGCTCATGTCATTGTAGTAACAAAAATAACAAAGGCAGATCTTGACAGGTGAATGTGTGTTGCATTTTACTCATCTGGATCCAGCCACACCTTCTACTGTGGTTCAAACTAGGTATGCTCTGGCCCATGTGATGCAGACACTCATTTACCAAGTATGTGCAGTCCTTGGATGGGGTTCCTCACACTGATTATAACATAAAATACATCCAAATACATGCAGTGTTCATTAGTGGTGGCAGACTTTCCCTTTTGTTTGTGAGAAGGATATAAGATGCACAGTGTCATTAAAGAAAGCTGTTGATCCACTGGAGCTGATGTGGTAGAAATGTGCTGTGTTCTTGACTTTGTATTATTCATAAATTATGTTGATTAACTTAAATGAATTTACTCAGCTGCTTAACATTCACTTTAGTGTAAAATAAAGCAGCTTATTGATTTTTGTCAGACCTCATCTCGTCAAATACTATCTCAGTGAACTAAAAATTCTAAAAAGTGCAAATACCTAAGTTATAAGGGAATATAATTGTATCTTTGGCTTAAGCTATTATATCTCTTGATAATCGGCTATATGATAATACCTCTAAGAACCAATACCCTCAGCTTGCTTGCAGGAATGACTCTCTGTACCTGACAGAATATCTCTTGGAGAGTTGTTATGCTGTTGATAAGCAACTGTTTTAATTTTTTTTAAACAAAGACAAAGGCTCATTTTAATTTTTCTTGTTCAAGGATACTACAGAGATTTGCCTGTTGAGGTTGTTAGTGAAAATATATAGGGAAACTCCTGTGTTTCTATATATTTCCAGTGGTGGATTCTGACAGTAAAGGGAACCATGCTGGTAGCCCTTTTGTGCTCCTGCTTATCTCCCTCCAACAGCTGTCATCAGCCTTCACACTCCCCTCCTTCCACCTTGTTTCATCTTTTTTTTTCCCTTTTTCCTCCATCTATCATTGATCTGCCACTGTTTCCCAACTCCACCCCCTGTTCCCATCCCCTACCTGGGACAACCTGCCTGTCATCTTGCACCCCTCAGTCTACCACTCACCTCGGACTTCTTTCTCACCACTCCCCTTTTCCTCTTTATACTGACTATCTGGCCCCTCCACTCTCAGTCCTGTTGCAGAGTTTCAAACCAAAATGTCAACAATTTCTCTCCTCTCCCAGATGCTGTTCAACCCACTGAGTTCTTCCAGCAGATTGTTTGTTGCTCCAGATTCCAGCATCTGCAGTCTTGTCTCCCTAATTACTTGCTATAGCTGCATACTATTGCTTTCTGCTTCATTTCCAAGCACCTCCAGGTCCCTTCCTACTGCAGCATTTTGTAGTTTTACTCAGTTTAAGTAATTTTGCTGCTTCATACTTCCCCTCAAAGTGGATTTCACATTTTCCCACATTCTAATCCATCTGCCAATGTTTTGCCCACTCATTTAACCTATCAATATCCCTATTATATCTCTGCATCTCTCACAACTCTTCAACCCATCTATATTTGTATTATCAGCAAATTTGGCTACTCGATTCCTTCATTCAAGTCATGAGTATAGATTAAAAATAGGTGAGGCCCCAGGACTAATCCCAGTGGCACCCCAAGTTATCGATTGCCAATTCAAAAATGATGTACAGCCCCAAATTTTAAAAATGTTTAAAAAAAACTTACCCCGCACGTCTCCTTAAACTTCCCACATCTTAAAGCTATGCCCTCTAGTATTCAACATTTCTACCCTGTGAAAAGGATTCTGGCTGTCTACCCTATTTATGCCTCTCAATTATACAAACTTATTTGTTACATCCTTGATAAAATCTAGCAAATTTGTTAAACATGATTTCCCTTTTTATAAAACTGTGCTGACTCTGCTTGATTATATTATGATTTTTTTTTTAGATATCCTGCCTCAGTTTCTAAGGAACAAATGTTACTTTTGCTATTCTTCCTGAATCACATTTATTATACCCAGTGATCTTAAAGTGTTGTGTGTGATGTTGCATACATAACAGATGCATGCTTAAATGCAGGTAAAATAGAGCAAATAAAATGTTTCTAAATAGATTGATAATAAGGTTAAGTTGGTAGTTATATTCCATCACACCACTACCTCTGCAATAGTTTTCAAATATTGATAAGAGTGGCTACACATTCGTATAAACAAAATAGTACTTTATTTTAAAGGCAAGGTGTTCCACTGGTCCATGAATTGAATGCATTTTCAGTGTGGCAGGGCTACTGCCCATTCCAAAGTTAATTCAACAGATTGATACCAATGTTCACCAGGATTGGGGATGAAAACCGGCATAAGCATCTTTACCATTGAGTGGGCCTTTGACCTTGCACAGCAATCGACTGTACAGTGGCCAATCTACAATATTTTCATAAAGTCAACACTTCACATAACATCAGAAATCAGGGATGAAGGAACAGCTTTGGTATCTGGCATTGCAATTGTGGGAATGACAGAAAACATATGGGAAAGTGTTTTTGAGCATCAATAATCACTTTAGCTGAAAATGGAATAATCATAGACATGTGTTAAGGATACAGTGGCCTGTCTCTCTGGCCCATTTCCCCACTCACCCATCGCAATTTCACCGGAATGTTGGTAGAGCTAGTAAATCAGCCGTAGATTTCCATAGAATGATATGGTTGATACAAAGTGCCTTCACTTTGATTGCAAAATTGTTCAGGTAGAATATGCCAAAGCAAAACTCAGTTTGATCCAGAAGGCTGGATTGTATCAGGTGGCACTAACAACCTAACTTGGGTTACAGGCATAACCAAGGTAGGTGCTGATAAGCAGAAGCAGTTAATGGGGAGGGATCCTTCTCACGTTCTGGACTTGCAGAGTGAAAGAAGGTAGGACTGGTGGGGTGGCAACTTCTCAAAAAAAAATCAGTCAAGTGTTCCCTTCTCTCTAGTAGGGCCATCAATCTACGAGATGGATATGCAAATTGATGACAGCAGAGCTGGACAAGAACCACTGCCATTGGGTAAGTGAAGTTAGTAGTAATAGGGGCCAGTATGGGAGAGTGAAGAGGAATGTAGTGGTTATAAGGTATGATACATTAGACTGAAGAGAGAGATTGCAATAACAGGACAGGTAGAGAGTGAAGATATACCCTCTCTCAGATAAGGAGGCCAACATTGCACAGTTTTCCAGGTGTGATCTTACCATCCCCACACCTGTACTCAAAGCTTCTTGCAATGAAGGCCTACATAACTCTGTTTTTCTAACTGCTCTCTTCATCTGCATTACATTCACTAGTCCCAAAGTACTTCCCAATTGACACTTTAGTCACTTGCCCGGCCTCATTTCCTGATAGGAGGTCAAGTGTTGCCTCCTCTCTAGTAGGGCCTTCTATATTGTTTGAGAAAACTTTTCTGGATACACTCAACACATTTTGCCCTATCCAAGCCATGAGCACGATGGCAATATCAGACAATATTAGGGAAGGTAAAACCACCTGCTATTACAACCCTATTATTCTTAAAGTTATGTGATCTTGGTACATATTTGCTCATCTAATTCCTGCTGGTTATTGAGAGGGCGGGGAGGGCTCTAATTATTGCTACGATGTTCTCCTTAATCAAAAGTACAACACCCCCTCCTTTCTTACCTCCATCTCTATCACATCTGTACCCCCAGAACAATGAGCTACCAGTCCCACTCATTCCTCAACCACGTTTCTGTAATATCCCAGTCCCAGCGTCTGAGGAAAAAGAAACAGTTCATTTAGGCCCAGAATATTTCATCAGAAAGGAGAACAAGAGGGCGGTATTGAGTTGTAGGGGGACATGGAGGCTTCAAGGCAATGTAAACAAGTTAAGAAACAGTGCAGGAGGCCACAGAGAAAGATGGGGGGAAAACGTTTAAGTAGCAGAGGAAGTGATGGAGGGGAATGAAGAGAATATTTCTGATCGGATGAGGCCGGATGACCTAATCAATCAGTGAAGGGTCAGTTGCGATAAAATTAAGCTGCTTTGTCTGTGCAGGGTGTTGCCAATGGCAAAGCTGTGGGATATGCCCAGTAGGCCAGACTATATGTATAAATAGACAAAAAAAAAGTAAAACTGAACCAAAATGATGGCAGGCAAAAACGGCCAGTTCTGATACAAATATAAAGAAAGAGTTATCGAAAATTGGAGAATTAAATATCTTTTCCTGTAAGGAAGATGAGGTGTTATTCCTCGAGGTTGCGTTGCATCTTCTCGCAACAGGCAGTTGGACATAGAGAAATGAAAAAAAAGTCAAGCAGTTAGCATTTATCCTTTAATTCACACGGTGAAGGTTATCCAGTCATTTACCTGATTGGCATTTGACCTAAGTTTTTCTAACTTTACGATTAGACAGACAAATACCACTTGTCGCACTTTGCCAACCGGCTATTCCTGTGCTGGAAACTTTGAGGTTCAGAGCAATAAACCAGCAGTCCCATTGATTTTCTGCGTCCCTACACACCATGTACGTACCTCAACCTTTCAAGCGTAGCTTCAAATTGAAGCATCTATTTGGGGCTGTCAACCTGAAGCACCCATGAATGCAGACCCACGGGAACAACTGGTAGTCCACCGCACCGCTGGAGACCAGTGTTGCTCCGTGCCCGCTGCCCGTACCCGAGACAGCTCCCGGCTGATAGACCTCTGACGTAGATAGACGTTGCGTCACGCCGTGGATGACATCATGAACTCACCTGCCGGCGCAACGATACAGATCAAACCGCAGATCGGCGAACCGTCCCGGAACCCGAATCAATGGGGGTGATGGTAGAGAACAGTAGTATTCAATTTGCATTGCTGTCACGCATGCATCTTGGTTTGATAGTGCAACTTGTGTTGAATAAATATGGATAAATACGAATAAATACATCTCTGCTTTTCGGGTTTCCATGTTTGGAATTTTGGTGACGCTATTTTCCGCGGGCGGCAGGGGCGTTGTTGTGCCGGAGCTGCTAGGGGGTGATCCGGCGCCGTTTCCGGCCGGCGTCGCCATATTGGTGGGAGAGCGGAGCGGAGGGGAGGCAGCGAGCCGGTCCGTGTCCCCAGTCCCCGGGCCGCACCGCCAGCCGTCCCCATGGCCACCCGGTCGGAGCGCGAGAAGTCGCAGAAGCAGAACGAGCAGCACCAGGCTATCTTGTCCAAACTGCTGCGGGAGGAGGACAACAAGTACTGCGCCGACTGCGAGGCCAAAGGTAACGCCGGGCCGGAGCCGCGCCTCTGCCGTCAGGGCTGCAGTCAGGGTGGGTCCGGTGTGGCCGCCCGCCCGCCCGCCTGCCTGCCCGCCTGCCTGCCCGCCCGCCTGCCGCAGTGACCTTTAACGGTGGGGAGCCGGCTGCCGGCTTCGTTCCCCCTGGTGATGCAGGCCAATGATTGTGTTGGCGCGGCTTGTCCTGGTCCCCTTCCTGCCGGTGCTGGGTGCAGTTTGAAGGTTCATCTCCATTGCCACCAAGCAATAACTTTTCCCCATTGAATTGGAAAGTTATGTCATCAATGCAATGACAGGCTTTGTTTCTTGGGGAAATAAATCGGCGCTCCTATGGTTAAGGGGCTGAGCTGTCTATTAGAATCGTTTGCTGTTTGCCGAGATGTAACGCTTTCATTTCCTATATAGCGTTGAAATTACTAAGGGAAAAACTGTTTGGCATCCATTTTTAGTCAACGTGACATCTCAGCTGGATCAGTTACTTACTGCGGATATTTATCATTCCAGTCCATCAGGAAGAGGCTGAGTAATATATTCCCTTTGGATAAGCTGCGAATTCTTGCATTGTCAAAGTAACGTAACAACTCAGCTGGAGGAACTCGGCAGATCGAGCAGTGTCTGTTGGTGGTGGGGGAGAAGGAATTGCTTTTGTTTCTGTTTTGGGTTGAAACACTGCTTCAGGATCCTATGTCCATTCTCTAATGCAGTTAATTTTGCCATGTAGTTTAGTTTATTTGGATATGGGTGGCATAGTGTTGCTGCCTCAACTCCAGGGAACTAGATTGATTGATTGACCTCGAGAAATGTCTGTGTGGAATTTACTCAGTCTCCCTGTGATGTCGGTTTTGTCTGGGTACTCTGGTTCCCTCCCTCCCTAAGATGTGGGTTGGTACTTAGCTATGTAAATTGCCCCAGTGCAAAATGCATCAATCACTGCTTTATGAGTGCTTAGTTTACTTGTTGAGGAGCAAGACCATCCACAACTTTTAGATATCTCAATGGGTGCACTCCAGAAGTTGCTGTCTAATTCACTCAATAATGGTGATGTTGCCCATAACTTGCATGTATGTGAATGATTAATTATTCTAAACCAATTATTCTAATATCTCCTCTGGGCAATAGATACAATTTCTCAATAGAGAAAAATCCAAAAAACAGCAGGTGCTGGAAATGTGAAATGCAAACAGAAATGGCTGGAAGCAGTCAGCAAGTGAGGCACCACCTGTAGGAAGAAATAATTAACATTTTGGGTGAAGACCCTCTGTCTGACAAAGGGTTTTCAACCTAAAAAATTAATTGTTTATTTTTCCACATATTATGTTTAATCTTCAGAAAATTTTAAAATTCCATCAAGATTTATCATGATTTAGAATGCCTCTTCTCTTTTCTGAAGAGAATAGTCCTAGGTTTTCTCATCTGCCCAAATAATTGAAGTCCCTCATTCTTGCTGTCATTCTGCTTAAAGTGGCTGATATCACGATGAATGGAACTTGAAGTTTGTGCTGCAAATGATTAATAGACATGAATCTGTTCTGTTACTTGCTCCAAATCTTAAGTGTGCTAGCCTTCATGTGATCGCTCTCGCGCTCTCTCTCGTCTCATCTGTAAAAAAAAGTCTGCCCATTTTTGCACAAGAACCTAGACTGGTGCAGTTATAATGAGAATAGATAACTATTTTGGTTTACAATTTATAATTTCAACGCAATCCCAAAGTTTGCTGCCCTCAACTTCATCTGTTTGGGTGACCCATTGAGCTCATGCCATAAACCCAATTGCAGTGCAGACTGAGGTTGAATAAGACCCGTATGAGTGCCTTCCACCAGTCCATGCCCTTTCTCATTCTCTTCTCTCTGTGATATTGTACCTCCTGATATTTTTCTGGAGTGCAGTTATCCAAAGGAGCGAATAGCAAAACTGTTCAACCCAGGTTGCCTTCTACAGAGCCAAGGTCGCTCTGATTTCTGTCATCAACTGCATTACATGCAAGTTATGTATAATTTATGTTAACTTGCCTTTGTCCTTGTCTTGTAACGTACTGTGCTGTTGCAAAAAGCTAATTTTCATGGCATTTATACCCTGTGTATGTATGCCTATGACAACAATGAACATGAACTTGAAACTTGAACTTAAACATGGACCGTGCGTATGTGAGTGTTTGGAGACTGAGTTCCAAGTCATCGACTTTCACTATCTCAGGAACCGCCCCTTGGCAAAGGCAGGCATCAAGTATGATAATTCAGCACCACCTCCTGTGGACCATTGGCCCTCTGGAAAGTATTTGAAGATCATGATCTCAAACCTGGAGTAAAGCCCAGGCCTACTGCACGGCAGCAATTTCTGCCCTATTGAGCTTTTGAGGTAAGGACTACTTACAGCAGGCACCTCAAGCATTGGATAGATGCCACTGATTTTGTCTGCAAAATTCTTCCAATCCACTGGCATGCTAAGTGAACCAACCTCCCTGTCCTGTTCCAACCAACATTCTTGACATCTGGGTTCCAACTATGGTCGGCTAACTGATGGGTGGATCACATCATTCATATGCTTGACACCAGGCTCCTGAAACTGGAACTCTGAGCTCCATCGTGAGAGATGACCAGGTGGATTGGGGAAGTACTTTAAGGATGTTCTCAAAGCCTCTCTTGAAGGAGAAAATGTAACATTCACACATCTTGTGGAAATCCCTGGGCTGTGAATGCTCAAAATGGAAAAGGAGCAACCTAGGTGGCATCAAGGTTCTTGCACTCTTTCTGCCATTCTCACTGAGAATGTGTTTGTGAAGACTCATCATTTACTTTTTATGACACAGGAAGAAGTCATTCAGCCCTTGGAGTCCATTGCCATTCTCCCAGGAGAGCAGAACCATTACCCCTCTCCTTATTCCTTGTACCCCTTTCTCTAGCTGTCCATCAACTGCCTTTTTGATTCTTTTGACAATTACCTATATTAGGCGGATAATTTAGTGGCCAATTAACCTACTAGCTTGTCTTTATTATATAGGAGGAAATTAGAGCACCTGGCAAAATCCTGCATAACCATGAATAAAACTTGTAAACTTCACACAGGTACCATCTGAAGTTGGGATTGAACCCAGATCCCTGGAACTGTGAGACAGCAGCATTAATTTGCCATCCCCCATGCTACCCTCCTGCCTGCTACTCCAAGCAGCAATTCCCACAGCAATGACAGAGTGTAAGGATCCCTGAGAAAGCAACACATGCTCGATCTTAAGGGACTGTTGAAGGAGAAGTGAGCTGAAGTGGGTGAAATCATTGTGGTTGGGAATGTTAAAAATCGACTTGAACATCATCCAGTTTGCATTCGAGGGGCAACACGTATAGAGGAGGTGTCTCTTCACAGCGTCTGTGACCCAGGTTCAATCCATGCCTCCAGTGCTGTCTGTATGGAGTTTGAACATTTTTCATGTGACTGCATGGGTTTCCTCGGATGCTCTGGTTTCTCCCCACCTTCCCCCACCTCCAAAAGACATGTAGGTTGGTAGGTTAATTGACAATTGTAAATTTCTCCTTGTGTAAGGCCTGTGACTAGTGGTGTGCCTCAGGGATCTGTGTTGGGGCCATTATTGTTTGTTGTCAATCTCAATGATCTAGATGATAATGTGGTAAATTGGATCAGCAAGTTTGCTGATGACACTAAGATTGGAGGCGTAGTGGACAGCGAGGAAGGCTTTCAAAGCTTGCAGAGGGATCTGAACCAACTGGAAAAATGGGCCAGAAAATGGCAGATGGAATTTAATGCAGACAAGTGTGAGGTGTTGCATTTTGGAAGGACAAATCAGGGTAGGACATACACAGTAAATGGTAGGGCACTAAGGAGTGCGGAGGAACAAAGGGATCTGGGAGTTCAGATACATAATTCCCTGAAAGTGGCATCACAGGTAGACAGGGTTGTTTTAAAAGGCTTTTGGCATCCTGGCATTCATAAATCAAAGTATTGAGTATAGAAGTTGGGATGTTATGGTGAGGTTGTATAAGACATTAGTGAGGCCAAATTTGGAGTATTGTGCGCAGTTCTGGTCACCTAACTATAGGAAGGATATTTGTAAGATTGAAAGAGTGCAGAGGAGATTTACTAGAATGTTGCCGGGTCTTCAGGAGTTGAGTTACAGGGAAAGATTGAACAGGTTAGGACTTTATTCCTTGGAGCGCAGAAGAATGAGGGGAGATTTGATAGAGGTTTACAAAATTATGAGGGGTATAGATAGAGTTAATGCAAGTAGGCTCTTTCCACCTAGATTAGGAGAGATAAGTACGAGAGGACATGGCTTTAGGGTGAAAGGGGAAAGGATTAGGGGGAACTTCTTCACTCAGAGTGGTGGGAGTATGGAACGGGCTGCCATCTGATGTAGTAAATGCGGGCTCACTCTTAAATTTTAAGAATAAATTGGATAGATACATGGACAGGAGAGCTCTGGAGTGTTTATGGACTAGGTGCAGGTAAGTGGGACTAACAGAATAATGTTTCGGCACAGACTGGAAGGGTCGAATGGCCTGTTTTCTGTGCTATAGTGTTCTATAGTTCTAACTGAGTGGTAGAATCTGGGGAAGTTGATGGGAATGTGGGAGAATAAAAATGGGATTAGTAAATAGGTGCTTGATGGCTTGGTCACAGATGACAAAGTAGTCATAGACGTTTTTTTTTTCAGACTGGAGTTCTGTGACCAGTGGTTTTCTGCAAGGATCAATGTTGGGACCACTGTTTATAATGTATGTATGATCTGGATGAACACGTAGTTGGTCATATTGGTAAGTTTGCAGGCGACATGAAAATTGGTGGAGTTGTGAATTATAAGAAAGGCTGTTAAAGGATACAGCAGGAAATTTGGGCAAGTATGAGGTGATGTATTTTGCGAGGACAAACGTAAGAGGAAAGTATGCAGGAAATGATAGGATTCTTGGGAGCATTAGTATACAGAGGGATCTTGGGATGCAAGTCCGTAGCTCCCTGGAAGTAGCAACATAAGTAGATAGGGTGGTAAAGAAGGTGTACGGCCTGGTCATCTACATCGGTTGGAGAATAGAGCTTAACAATTGGGAAGTTATGTTGCAGCCGTATAAAACTTTGATTAGGTCACATTTGGAGTATTGTATGCAGTTCTGGTTGCCACATAACAGGAAGGATGTACAGGCTTTAGAGAGGGTGCAGAAGAGTTTCACCAGGATGTTGCATGGATTGGAGAGTATTAGCTACAAGGAGAGGTTGGACAAAGTTGAATTGTTTTCTCTGGAGCGCCAGAGGCTCAGGGACAACCTGATAGAAGTGTGTAAAATTATGAGAGACCTAGGATAGATAGTCAGGGGAGGTGGTAGAAGCAGATATGTGAGAGGCATTTAGGCAGGGAGCATGTGCATGCAGATAGGATTAATTAGATTGGCATCATGGTTGGTATGGACATGGTGGGCTAAAGGGCCAATTTCTGTGCTGTGTGACTCAATGACTTTCAGTAATATGTAAGAGAAACCAAGATACTGAAAGGCAGTGTTACACAATAGGAAGTATTTTGAGGTGCAAGATTTCTGTTTTGTGTGTGTATTCTTCACTGTTAAATAATAAACCACTGCATGATTGTAGCTTTTAGTTTTTAAATAGCACAAACTTTTAAATAGTTGCAAACTGGGGATTAAAAGCAAGGATAATATTGAGTAATGGAATCAGAAGAGCAACATTGGATATTTACAAGAGTTTGATGTTTGTTTCCTTGTAGGCAAGCCTAAAGTTCACTGTGAAACTGTAACGGGGATAGAAGGTGCCACACTAAGGGAGACTTTCCCTCGTGTCTTATTCTTGCACACCTTCATGCCAGTCTTCTGAAATGAATGGTCTGCACTACTAAAGGATCATCCTTGGTAGTTAGAACTGCAAAGCCTGGATTGATGTTGGGAACTGCTATCTTTCTGGTTGTCATTGCATGATCCTGGACAATTTCTGGTAGAGTTGCAAGATAGGGGTATGTTTATTGTAAACTGGGTAATGTCCATGCAGCAATCTGGGAAAGACCCTCTACTTCTGAGTATTTCCTGATCTTCATCTTGTATGCAAATATTTCTCAAATTTCTGATGCTTTTTGACAATCATGTTAAACTTGTGATTGGTTAATAACATGTTTACTGGAAGAAGTGGATTATTCCTGCTTTCTCTTTCAGAATCCATCTGAATGTCTCCCCTTGGCACTCTCATCTCCATGGAAGACATTCCAACAATCTCTTCAGATAATGATATTAGGGATAGAGAGTTCATTATGGTTAATTTACTCTTTAGCCTCTCCAGGGTCTTGACATACAATATGTGATGACAGAACTGCATAAAATCCCAGCTAAGGCCTCACCAGCAATTTCCAAATGTTTACATAACTGACTTGTTTTTCATTTATAAAACTGCTACCTATATGCTGCTTTGCTTCACCTCCATCAAAAAGAGGAATATCATTTTGAGGACTTCTCTCAGTGGAGAGGAGAGAACGATTGATATCTATCCAGTTAACACTTCAGCGTTATTCTTGTTGCATAATTGAAACTGGAATCCTTTTCAATAGTGTTTGGAAGACTTAGATGCAAACTGAAAGAGGCATTGTCATTGCAGAAATCATAGATATACATAGAACAGTGCAGCACAGGAACAGGGCCTTTCGGCCCACAATGTTGTGCTGATCCAATTACATTAGTAATAAAATGCCCAACTAAATTAATCCCTTCAGCCTACACAATGTCCATATCCTACCATTTCCCTCACATTCATGTGCCTATCTAAGAGCTTCTTGAATGCCCCTATCATATTTGTCTCCACCACCACCCCAGGCAGCACACTCCAGGCACCCACCACTCTCTGCGTAAAAAAAACCTTGCCCCTTAATACTTTAAATGCATGCCCTCGGGTATTAGACATTTCAACCCTGGGGAAAGATACTGGCTGTTTATTCTATTTATCATAATCTTATAAACCTCTATCAGATCACCCCTCTATCAGATCTCCACCGCTCCAGAGAGGAGAACCCAAGTTTGTCCAACCTATCCTCGTAGCACGTGCCCACTAATCCAGGCAGCATCTTGGGAAACCTCTTCTGCACCCTCTCTAAAGCCTCGACATCCTTCCTATAATGGGGTGACCAGAACTGAATGTAGTACTCCAGATGTGGCCTAACTAAAGTTTTATAAAGCTGTAGCAAAACTTCCTGACTCTTGAACTCAGTGCCTCAACTAATGAAGGCAAGCATGGCATATGCCTTCTTTACCACCCTGTCAACGTGTGTAGCCACTTTCAGAGAGCTATGAACTTGGTCCCCAAGATCCCTCTGCTTATCAACACTGTTAAGGGTCTTTCCATTAACAGTGTACTGTCTCTTTACATTTGATCTCCTAAGGTGCAACACTTGATATTTGGCCAGGTTGAACTCCATCTGCCATTTCTCTGCCCATATCTGCAACTGATCTATATCCTGTATCCTTTGCCAGTGTTCTGCACTATCCACAACACCACCAATCTTTGTATTATCTGCAAACTTACTAACCCACTCGTGTATATTTTCATCCAGGTCATTTATATACATCACAAACAACAGAGGTCCCAGTACGGATCCCTGAGGAACACCACTAGTCACAGACTTTCAGCTAGAATAAGTCCCATCGACCACTACCCTCTGTTTAATATGGGTAAGCCAGTTTTGAATCCAAACAGCCGATTCATCGTGGATCCCATGCATCTTAATCTTCTGGGTGAGCCTTCCATGAGGGACCTTGTCAAACGCCTTACTAAAATCCATGTAGACAACATCCACAGCTCTACCTTCTTCAATCACACTTGTCACCTCGTCAAAAAATTCAGTCAAGTTAGTAAGGCATGACTTGCCCTGCACAAAGCCATGCTGACTGTCCCGAATTAGGCTATGGTTTTCCAAATGTTCATAAATCCTATCTCTGAGAATCCTCTCCAGTAATTTCCCTACCACTGACATGAGACTCGCCGGTCTATAGTTACCAGGATTATCTTTTTGATTTTCCTTCTTGAATGATGAAACAACATTAGCTACTTGTCAGTCCTCCAGGACCTCACCTATGGCTAAATAGGACATGAAGATATGGTCAAGGCCCCAGCAATCTCACCTCTTGCCTCCCTCAATAACCTGGGGTATATCCCATCAGGCCCTGGTGACTTGCCCACCTTAATGCTTTCTAAGAGACCCAACACTACCTCCTCCTTCATCTCAAAATGCGCTAGCATATTAGCATGTTCCACACTGATCTCCCTATCCACCACGTCTTTCTCCTTGGTAAATACTGATGCAAAGTACTCATTAAGGACCTCACCCACATTCTCTGCTTCCAAGCACATGTTCCCTTCTTTATCCTTGAGTGGTCTTACTCTCTCCCTAGTTATCCTCTTGCTCTTGATGTATGTATAGAATGCCTTGGGATTCTCTTTAATCCTACTTGTCAAGAACATTTCACGGCCCCTCCTAGCTTTCCTAATTCTCTTCTTGAGTTCCTTTCTGGCTTCTTTATAATCCGCAAGTGTTCTGTTTGATCCTAGCTTCCTAAACTTTACATAATTTTCCTTTTTTCTTCTTGACTAAATTCTTTTCTAAAACATCAAAACCCTGGAACATTAAGCACCTATTCCTGTTTCCCTCTCAACCAAGTCTCTGTTATGGTCACAACATCATAGTTCCATGTACTGATCCATGCTCCAAGTTCATCACCCTTACCCATAATACTAGCATTAAAATACACACACTTCAAACTGTTGGTCCCATCATGTCTATTGTACAGACAAGTGGTATTACCCTTTATAGTTGAACGTGTAGTGTACTATGTGTCGGTAAATTAGTTGGGTATGAGGTGCTGAAATGGCTTTGAACAGGGAGTAATTTGGACATCTGAAAGTGGTGAATATGGTATCTTGTGCCTAATTTGTGATTGAAAGATATTATCAAAGTTGGTAAATTTCTCCCACGGTGACTATAAAATCTAGGAATCATTTGTTAACTGTAAGGAAACAATGTGAACTTAATGATAAGAAATAAAACTAACTTGATAGGTTCAAGTGGACTTTAAAGGCCTTGAGTATTAATAGTTCAAACCATTCAACTATTGAACATGTTAGCAGGTTGTGTGACTGCTTGAAATTGTGTTGGACTTGTTTGTCGAAATATGATAATCGGGACTTCCATCCACTTTGTCAACTCCAAGGTTGAAAGGTGACTTCTGATGCATTTTGAAGCTGTTGTTTTCACTGTCTTGATTTGCTGGATTCTTAATTCTTTCTTCTGACTTTTTTTGTTTTTCCTATTTAATCTGAAGCTTTGAATAACTCCATTTTGACCAATGTAAATGGTGGGGGGGGGGGGGGGTGTGGAGGAGAGGGGGGCTGGTCCTTGGGCAACTTTATAGTGAAGTTTGTTTTTCCTTGTGGTTTTAGTTTTTGGGGAACATGTCAAATTTTCTCATCGTGGTACACTATTATACTAAAAACCATTGCCTGGCATTCTGAGCTAGTTCTGGTGAAGTTCTGGAGGATTCTCTGGAAGCAGTTTTTTAGTGTAATAATATATAATATTTAAAGTCTTGCTTTAAACAGTGCTGCCTGGGTTTCAGATCGATACCCCAAAGCACTTTGGGATATGAGGATGTGAAAGCTTGTGTATGAATGGAATTTTCTTAGTTCTGGGGTTCAAATTAGTTTAGAAAAAATTCAATAGTTTTATTTACTAGGAACAGCAATTGATAGTTGTAGGTTCTTATTACCTAGTTCTATTATTGGTATTGGTTTATTATTGTCACTTGTATCGAGGAACAGTGGAAAAACTTGTCTTGCATACTGATCATACAGGTCAATTCATTACACAGTGCAGTTACATTACTACAGTAATTTCTATTACTACAGAGCTTGTTCACTGAAGATGAGTGTTGTGTATTTTTAACTCTCAATTGGAGTGTTTTAAGTATTTGGTTCTGTTTATTTTTTCTTGATTTTTTTTGTCTTGATTGCAGTGATAAATGCCCAAGTTTATTTCATGCAATTTAATGGTATAGGCACTTTCATGTAGCTCTGAAGGTGTATTGGCAATGCCATACTGCCTTCTGGTGCTTTGCAAAGTTGGACCCAGCATAACTAGGCCTAGGCCTGCAAATATTAATATTTCTCTAATAAGAAACTGGTTCATATTGCTGGCTGGTGTCACACTTTTCAAGTAATAAAAAAAAATGCACTAGATGGTGTCTTGAGAAATATTTGTAAGCTATAAGTGTTGAGACTACATCTTTTCCTTCAGTCTCTGTTGGAATGTTGAGGTCTGGTTCAGATTGAATACAAATTGGCAAAATGTGAATTTATCTGCTTCAGTAGATAGAAATATCGAGTATTTTTTAAATGGTGAAAGACTGGAAATGTTCAAAGGGCCTTGGGTGTTCTTGTACACAAGTCATTGAAGGCTAACTAGCAATTGTAACAGACAATTGGGAAGATGTGTTGGCTTTTTATTTGCAAAAGGATTGGACTTACTACAATTATACGGGGCCTTGGTAAGACTACACTTCCATGCAGGTTTGGTCTCCTTACCTGCAAAAGGATATACTTGCAAAGGAGTACAGTAAAGATTCAACAGATTGATTCCTTGTATGATATGTCTTTCATTTGAGTAGCTATTTGAATACACTCATTGCTGTTCTCTGAAGTTTTGTAAAATGAGAGGTGATCTGACTGACATATGCACAATTCTTGGAAGGTTTGACAAGGTGGATATTTCCTCTGGCTGAGGAGTCTAGAACCAGAGTTCACAGCCTCCAAAATAAGGTGTAGGCCATTTAACATTGAAATTAAGAGATTTCTTCTCTCTGGTGAATATTTGGTATTCTTTACCCTAGAGGGCTGTTAAAGGCTTGGTCATCGATTATATTCAAAACGGAGATTGATTTTTTAGATATTAAAAGAATTAGATTTTAAAAAAATAGTGAGCCATTTGGCCCCTCAAACCTTCTCTGTTATTCAATATGGCAGGAAGTAGCTGATCATCCAAATTCAATACCCTGTTCCAACTTTTCCCCTTAAACCTTGATCGCCTAGCCCTTGGTAAAATATCCACCTTCCTCCTTGAATATGTTTTAATGATTTAGCATCAACTACTTTACATGATAGAGAATTTTACAAGTTCAACACTCTGGGGAGGAGGGGGAGGAATTTCTCCTCTCAGTCGTAAATGGTTTACCCCTTATCCTTCCCCCTGGTGCTAGACATTCTGGCCATTGGAAATGTCCTTTCCACAATTATCTGTCTAGTCCTGTTAGAATTTTGTGGTTTTCTATGTGATCTCTTTTCCCCAGTCCTGCAAACTCTATAAATAAACTTAATTGATGTATGAAAAAAGAATGGGTTAGTTCTGCCATCCCACAAATCAGTCTAACAAATTCCCTTCATAGCAAGTACATTCTTCCTCCACTATCAAGGCCACGATTATTCTCAACACTCGCACCCCACAAGGTTGTGTCCTCAGCCCCCCTACTCCACTCCTTATACACTCACAACTGTGTGGCTAGATTCTGCTCTAGCTCCATCTACAAATTTGCTGATAATACCACTGTACTAGGCTGTTTCTCAAATAACAATGAGTCGGAGTACAGGAAGGAGACAGAGAGCCCAGTGACATGGTGTCATGACAACAACCTTTCCCTCAATGTCAGCAAAAACAAAAGAGCTGGTTATTGACTTCAGGAAGGGGGCAATGCACATGTTCCTGTCTACATCAACCGGGCTGAAGTCAAGAGGGTTGAGAGCTTCAAGTTCCTTGGAGTGAACGTCACCAATAGCCTGTCCTGGTCGAACCGATTGGGCAGAAGGCACAAAAGCCTGAAAGCACGTACCACCAGACTCAAGGACAGTTTCTATCCCACTGTTATAAGACTATTGAATGGTTCCCTAGAACAATAAGATGGACTCTGGACTTCACAATCTACCTCATTGTGACCATGCACCTTACTGTCTGCCTGCACTGTACTTTCTCTGTAACACTTTATTCGGCACTCTGTTATTGGTTTACCTTGTAATACCACCATGCACTGTTGTAATTGATCTTCATGGACTGTATGCAAGACAGGTTTTTCACGGTACCTCAGTACATTTGACAATAATAAACCAATAATAATTTGCCAAGAGACCAATACAATACTCAAGGCCCTGTATGATTGCAGCATGACATCCCTGCCCCTTAAATTCTCTTCCTATGAAGCCCAGCATACTATTTGCCTTAATGACCTGCTGCACCTGCTTGCTTGCTTCATGACTGATTTACAAGCACACTCAAGTCTTGTTGCACCTCCCCCTCTTCTAATCTGTTGCCATTCAGATATTCTACGTTCTTATTATTGCCACCAAAATGTATAACCTCAAATGTATCCATATTATAGTACATCTGCCATGTATTTATCACTCCCTTAACCTGTTCAAATCAACTTGGTGTTTCTCTGCATCTCCAAGGCTTGTCCTCCCTAGATCTGGAAACTTAATATTACATTTAATTCCCTTACTTAAATGATATGTATTGTGAATAACTGATCCCTCTGGTACCCTAATAGCCATGGTCTGTCACTTAATAAAAGACCCATTTATTCTGACACCTTTTTTCCTGCCAGCCACTATCCATATAAGACCCAACCCTCAATCCCATGCATTTTTGTATGGTAATCTGTGGAATCTTATCTAATACCTTTATATAATACCTTCTCAAAGTCCAGGTTTGCCATATCCACTGGTTTTTCCCGATCTATATTTGTTAAATACTCAAATTCCAGTAAATTTGTCAAGCATGATTTCCCTTTCATGAATCTATGTTGATTTTGCCTAATCATGTCACTTGGGTAAGTGATCTGCTATTACATCTTTTTGTAATGGGTTCTAGCATTTTCTCCACTGCTGTTGTCAAGCTAACCAGTCTATAATTCTCTGTTCCACATTTTTATTTAAATATAAGGAGATAGTGGAGGAAAATGTGAAGTAGATCAGCTATGATCTTGTTAAGTGGAGCAGGCTCAGGCATACTCCTATTTCTTGTGCACAGCGTATCTGAAACATGGCCAACACAATTAAGTCTCAGGATCTGCCCTTTATGACCCAAGTTGCAGATGAAACATTTGTGTTCATCTCTGAAATGCTTTGTTTTTCAAGTTGTTTGTGAAAAATCTGGTAGACCTTTGTATTTAACTTGTAACTATAGAGTTGTACCGTATGGAAATGGGCCCTTCGTCCTGACTCATCCATGCCAGCTGAGATGCCTATCAACACTAGTCCCACTTTCCCGTATTTGGCATATGTCCCTCTATTCCTTTCCTATCCATGTACCTGTCCAAATGCTTTTTAAATGGTCTGATTGTACCTGCCTGTACCACCTACTCTGACAGTTTGTTCCATATGACCACAACCTTCTGTGTGGGAAAACATGTCCCTTGGATCTCCTTTAAATATTTTCCCTTTTGCCTTAATTATGTCCCCTAGTTTTAAACCTCCCACCCTAGGAAAAAGAGTGTGACTATCTGCCCTATTTATTTCCCTCAAGATTTTATAAACTTCCTGTAATGTCACCCCTCAGCCTCCTTTGCTTCAGTGAGAACAATCCCAACCCAATTTCTCCTTGTAACTAAAACTCCCCATTCCAGGCAACATCCTTGTGAATCTCTTCTGCACTCTTTCTAGCACTACTGCATCCTTTGTAATGTGACCAGAACTGCACACAGTATTCCAAATATGGTGGCTACTTTTACATTTTCAATTTAAGACTGAACCATACCACTAATGTTCCTTTTGTCACTTGAAAGCCTTGTTTACATTAACTATAAAGTAAATGCATTTCAATGGATTAGATTTCTGCTGGAATCATTTGAGAGGTAGTATGATATAAAATGCCTAATGTGTGCATCCACGATGGGGAAAACCACCTGAATGGCGCTGAGAGAGGTGAGTAGCCTACGCATAAACTTGATTGTAGGTGGTAAACAAAAGGTTGCATTTAAGAATGTGTCACTGGCTTTGTCGCTAGGTGTCCTGGTGTTCAGCATGGGTCTGTGCATTGTTCCAGCTCTTAACCAATGATTTATTACTGCTGTTACATTAACTGCTTATTGTATGTTACGATGGCCCAGTTTAGTTCAAAATGAGTTAATTTTTGAGAAGACTTTATCTTTGGGTTAAATAGGCAGAGTTATGAATTGAAATAGACTAAAGGTTACGGAAGCTTTTCGTAAAATCATTTCTGTAAACTTTGAATATTTTTCAGAGCTATTTGTTTCGAAGACTGACCTTGGCAGTCATTTAAGTGGAATGATGTCATCTGTTTCGGTGTTCCCCAACATATTGAGGTGTGGGTATACATTACTGCAGATTTTAAGCTGGTTGACATTTAAGGTTTCCGCAGGGGTCATGAGAGTTGGAATTGGTTTATTATTGATCACATGTACTGAGGTGCAGTGAGAAGCTTGTCATCCAGACAGTTCATTCCATAAATGATAGAGAAATGGGGTCCATGTGGGAGGGAAGGTTTAGATAGATATTGGAGCAGGACAAAATGTTGGCACAACATTGTGGGCTGAAGGGCCTGTACTGTGCTGTAATGTTCTATGTTCTATAAATACAGTAAGTTAGTAAAAAGGAAAACGGAGTGCAGAATATAGTGTTGCAGTTATAAAGAGAGTGCAGTGTAGGTAGACAAAGTGCAAGGGCCAGGAAAAAGTATCTTTGGAGATCGAGTTCATCTTTTGGCATACGAGCGTCTGATAACAGCGGGATATAAGCTGTCCTTGAGCCTGGTGGTACATGCTCTCAAGCTATACACCTTGATCAAAAGAATCTCTAGCTGTTAACATTTCTGTAAAACTGAAGTATCCAAAGTGAGCAAGTTGTCTTCAAATTTATTCAGTTACTATGATTAAAAACTATTAGTCCCACTTGGTCTCTAGAAAATGTGCAGCATTTATGCTAATTTTAAAAATTGGTGACATAGTTGATGCCGTAACTGATCTGACCTGTTGACAAAATTCTTGCAATGCAAAATGATTGCACTTGTGCTCTTGCATTCTATGAATTAAAAAAAACTAATTATAATTTCAAGGTATTCAGCTGTGGAACTTTTGGAACAGCTGCCCTTTAGGTAGTGAAG
The DNA here is from genome assembly GCF_009764475.1 of Pristis pectinata. Lineage (NCBI taxonomy): Eukaryota > Metazoa > Chordata > Chondrichthyes > Rhinopristiformes > Pristidae > Pristis > Pristis pectinata. The sequence goes on from NC_067414.1 coordinate 20,271,234, forward strand.
CCATTTTGATGAAGATGTTCTATTTCGATAGTTTGTGAAATGTTGGGCAACTTTTTTGTTTTGGTTGAATATGAACTGTGCATGTTGCGAACTGTGCATGTTGCAAACTGTGCATTGCTTATTGCCTACAGAGAATATTTTCATAGATGGGTGCTGGAAGAGCACTAATTTATTATGATGTTGCATTCGGTGTATAGTGGAGCATTCAAGGAAAGAATATGTGTGAATATTAGAGGTTAAATCAGTCATTAGTGGGAAGTAGTACACAGTTTTTCCGACATATCTGCCATTCCTGCTGACAAACCAAAATGTGCGTTTTCTCATTAAAAGTGCAAACATTTGTCTTGGGCCTTTTATTCTGCAGGATAAATATTTTCCATTTCACCCAAATTGCAGGTGACTTTAGGTAGCAGTAACTCTTTTCTGTCCTATCTAAGGTTTCAGTAAAGTGTTGGTTTCTTTAATTTATAATACATTGTAATATAAGCCAATCTGACAGTTTTCATGTATCCCTGCAGTCTAAATAACTTCTTTACTGTTTCTTCTGTTTATTGACTGTGAGTAAAATGATTTTGAGTTTTGAGCAATCCTATCTCCTTACTAATGAGCTTTTGAATTCAACTTGGAGAACATGTAGGGAAACGGAAGAATAAATGGTGGTTAGGGTCCTTTCCTGCCATAGAAGGAACATTGGTTGCCAGATTTGTCACACTACATTGAGAACCGTGAAACAGCAGAACATGTTGCAGTTAGCCTTGTTATTTCAGCTACATCACAATTACAGTGAAAACCCAGAATGACTTGTTGCCGTGGTAAAGTCCAAACCGCGTATCTTATGTTTGTGGTTTTTGTTGCTGCAATGTTGGTTGCAATTTAATCTGCCAACTTATTCTGCTTATTTATGCTTGCTGTAAAGTACAGTAATTTTGTGCTTTTTTTTGGTCATTAGTTTTTTTCTAATCTTTGCAATGGCAACATTAATTTACAAATAACTCGAAGGGCTGCTTACAAATTTTGCAGCCTTGGAATTTTTAGATCAGTTTTGAAAGACAACAGATCATTGTGCTATTAAAAATCTCTCCTTCAGGTTATTGAGCTCTAAGAGGTTGTGGAAAGGATTGAATAATTTGCATTGCTGAAATTATAAGGAAGTGACAGTCATAGTCATATAGCATGGAAACAGGCCCTTTGGCCCAACTGGCCCATGCCAACCAAGACACTCATCTAAGTTTGTCCAGTTGCTCACATTTGGCCACAGTTACAATAGACAATGACATTTCTAGCACAATTATTAAATGCAGTGAAGCTGTGCATGTACTTTTGTTTCGAAAAGGAAAGGTGGTTTGAAGTTTCGGGTTTAACCTTTGAACTGCAAAAAGAAACATGGTGTCTGCATTTTGTGCTTGCCACAGAGCTAGATTTTCAGTGCCTGGGAAACTCATTTAGATCAGATGAATTAATGCATTGATTTTTTTTATGCTGCACAATTAGCACATGCTTAACTTTTCAGTAAATGTGCACCTCTTGAAAATAGTTGTTGACATTGGATTCGTTGAACTCTAGATGTCAGCTAGTATTTTTCATTGGAGTCAAGTTATTGTTTCAAGACTTTGACTTGAGCACAGAGTTGTAAATGGATGCAGCTCTAGGGGAGTACTACATTGTCAAAGTTGCCATCTAAGTCTCACGTTTTTATTTAATGATCTGTCAGACTTTTTTTGCAGACCTTTTGTCTCAAATTTTTCATCGGTAAATTTTAAAAAAAACATTTGAAATGAGAGTAACCCATTTTTGCCAAATCTTGCAAATAGGAACTCTGTTACACATGGACTCAGTTCTTCAGTGCCATGCCAAATGCTCCTTCTCCATATTGAGTGATTGTGGGTCTGGAATTCCCAGGAATTGGTGGGGATGGCGAGACTTTTTCCAGACGTTTTGAGAACTACCTGGAATCTTTTCCTTTGTCACCTGATAATCTCTTGTTAGAGCTTGGAGTACACTGTCTCTTTTGTGAAAGTTGTTTCAGTCAAAGAACATGGCTGGCCCAATGGAGTATCTGAATGTCATTAGAGCTCAAACAAGGATATTGTCCTGGGAGAGGGCACCAAAGTTGCTTCTCTTTTCCTGCTAGTGGACTTGGATTTCATAGAAAGAACATTGGTGTTATCTCTTCAGTACTTTGAAGTCCATGCTTTCAAAAGTCTGTTTCAGAAGGTCAGGGACAATTGATTCCTGGTAGACCATAAGTTTTGTGCTGGATTTGAGGTCTTGATCTTCAACACACTTACTCGCTGACTTCTTCCAGCAGATTGTTGCAGCAGGTTGATAGCGAACTTTGAGGATGTAGAGTGCAAGGCCTATTCTCTTTATATGCTTCAATGAACGTAAACAGTGACATGAAGCTCGCCCCTGCACATGTACATATGCTGCAGTTTGATGACTGAGGTTGAAGTGTACTTGGTTCTGGAGTGGACGTACTATGGATTGAACAGTTTCTCACTGGTCCTGTGGGTTAACTCTAGTATGGCAGGAAGCTTGTTGGAGGTAAGGTTGTCATGTAAAAGATTAGCAAAATTGATAAAGTAATAACTCAGCCCTGTTTTACATCGGTCTGCACTGAGACTGGGTCTGTGTGGGTTTTTGGCTTGGATCACAGCTTGCATGTCAACAAGAAGCAAATGTAGGCTAGAGATGAATTTCTGTGGGCAACTAATTATGAGGAAGAAGCTCCATGGTCTATCTTGATTGACAGTCAAAGGCTTTGGTGAGGTTGAAAATAATGTATAATTTGCTGCTACCTCCATTTTTCCTGGAGATGACCCATAGTGAAGATCATGTCTATAGTACATCTGGATAGGCAGAATCCACACTGTGATACAGGAAGCAGGATATTTTGCCACTGGGAGGAGGCAGTTGAGGAGGACCCTGGCAATAACTAACTGGAGACTTGTTAGATTTGTCTTCATTCTTGGTCTCTGAGGTCCCTCTTCTCAGCTGAATATGTACTGAAGCACTTCCTGTTTCTCTGTTCTTGCCTCTCTGGGGTTGGGTCTTCAGTGGATGTTGTGATGTTAGAGTTTCCAGAACACCTGCGCTTGCCCACTAACTATTCTTTTGTGATAAGGTGAGATGCAATACCAATTTTTGACAGTAGAGAGCAGTTAAAGGCCAACTCAGTTTCCCATCTGTGTGTTCATCTGAATGAAGGTAAAATAATGTGTAACAATTTTAGAAGAGCAGGAAGCTTTTGTCTCTTACCTAATACTGCATCCTCAAAACAGCAAGTAGATCTTGCTGTTTGGCAGAACTTAGTGTAAATTATTGCACACTTTTAACCATGGGGGTAAAGGGATCAGGCTGAAGATTTGGTTACTTCTTGCTATTTCAACTAAAGGTAGCCATCCAGGCTGTCTTGATAATTTATAGTGTATAAGATTTAAAAGTTAATTTTGGTGGTAGGCAGTCTTTTGAGTTGGAATCTCTGAGAATGCTAAAAATAAACTTGATATCACAGTCAATGTTTTAAAAAAAAATTACACTGAAGCAGGTGGGAGGTGGCAGAAAAATGCAAAATCCAAACTTTTAAGGAAAAGGATTTTAACTTTTGGTGTTCATTTGAGTTGATCTGTATTTGCATGACATCAAAGCTTTGATTCAGAATCAGATTTATTATCACTGACATATGACGTGAAATTTGTTTTGCGGCAGCAGCACAGTGCAAAGACACAAAATCTATAAATTAAATACTGCAATAAAAAAGTTATGTAGATTCTTTTGCATGTTGGTGGGTATTGATAAGAGGCTTTTATTCTAGTATGCTGATTAAAGAACTTGCTGCACTTGGTGATATCTTATCACAATGAAGAAAGTATATCTACATTTTAAAAAAAAATTGAAAGGATCTTCAGCACATAGAGATCCAGTGTTGGAAGAGGCAGTGTCAATGTTATTTTATCCTGACCCTTCTTTCCCTTCCGACTCTGCTAATGGTGAGGAAGCTAACTCCTTGGGGAAAAGCAACTACCTTTTTCTGGTTGGGATTGCAGAATGAGATAGAGGAAGAACATGAGAATATAATTAAGATTTTATTGGGACTTATCCCTTAGCAGCCAACACTGTTCCCAGACCCATCTTGCCTCCCTTATTTGATTACATGCTCTCTCTACCTTTGCTATCAGATTCCATCATCTACAACCCTTTTGTTACCTCCACCTTTCACCCAGCCTCTGTTGCTATTTCCACTCTTCCCTGCTCCATTTGCCTTTCACCGCATCTCACCTGGATCCATCTATTGCTTGTTGGCTTTTGCTCCACCTCTTTCCCTCACCTCTGCTATACCAGCCATCTCAGCTCCTTCAGTCGAGATCACAAGACAAGGGAGCAGAAGCAGGCCATTCGGCCCATCGAGTCTGCTCCAAGGAAAAGGGAAAAAGAAATGGGGTGGGGAAAAAAAAAACTATTCTAATCCCATTTTCCAGCCTTATCCCCATGTCCCTTGATACCCTGACTATTTAGATATCTGTCTATCTCCTCCTTGAACACCCCCACTGATCTGGCCTCCACTGCTGTGCGTGGCAAGGAGTTCCACAATTTCACCACCCTCTGGGTAAAGAAATTTCTCCTCATCTCTGTCTTAAAACTGTACCCTCTAATTCTAAGATTGTGCCCTCTGGTCCTGGACTCGCCCACCAAGGGAAACAGCCTAGCCACATCTACTCTATCCTTTCCGGTCAACATTTTAAATGTCGCTACGAGGTCCCCTCTCATCCTTCTGTACTCCAGTGAGTACAGTCCAAGAGCCGACAAACGCTCATCATACGTAAGCCCTTTCATTCCCGGAATCATTCTCGTAAATGAAGGGTCTCAACCCGAAACATTGATTGGCCATCTCCCTCTATAACTGCTGCCTGACCCACTGAATTCCTCCAGCAGTTTTTTTTGTCTCACAGCTTATTTACCCAGTCTACCCTAGACAGCAGCTCCCTCATACCATTATAATTGCCCTTATTTAAATTGAAGGCACTTGTTATGGACCTATGGTGTTCACCTTCAAACTACATTTGGAATTCTATCACATTGTGGTCACCACCACCTAGGGAATCTTTAACCACAAGATCCGTTATTAATCCTTCATTACAAAAGACTAAATCTAAAATAGAGTACTACAGCACGAAAAGAAACAGGCCCTTTGGCCCGTCTAGTCCATGTTGGCCTGGTTTTCTGCCTAGTCCCATCTACCTACACCCAGACCATAGCCCTCCATACCTCCCTCATCCATGCACCTATCCAAACTTCTCTTAAATGTTGCATTTGAACCTGCATCGACCACTTCTGCTGGCAGCGCTTTCCACACTCGCACCACCCTCTGAATGAGGAAGTTCCCCCTCAGATTCCCCTTAAATATTTCACCTTTAACACTAAACCTATGACCTCTAGTTCTAGTCTCACGGAACCTGAGGGGAAAACGCCTGCATGCATTCATCCTATCTATACCCCTCATAATTTTGTATACCTCTCTAAGATCTCCCCTAATTCTCCTGCACTCCAGGGAATAAAGTCCTAACCTATTCAACCTTTCCCTATAACTTGGGTTCTCCAGTCCTGGCAACATCCTTGTAAATTTTCTTTGCACTCTTTCAAGCTTACTGATATCTTTCCTGTAGGTAGGTGACCAGAACTGCACACTACTCCAAATTCGACCTCGCCAACATCTTGTACAACTTCAACATGACATCGCAACTCCTGTACTCAATGCCCTGATTTATGAAGACCAATGTGCCAAAAGCTCTCTTGACAACCCTATCTACCTATGATGCCACCTTCAAGGAATTATGGATGTATTCCTAGGTCCATTTTTTTGTTCTACAGCACGCTTCAGTGCCCTACTGTTCAATATACAAGTCTTACCCTGGTTTGTCCTCCCAAAGTGCATCACCTCACACTTGTCTGCATTAAATTCCATCTGCCATTTTTCAGTCCATTTTCCCAGCTGGTCCAGATCACTTTGCAAGCTTTTGATGGCTTTCCTCTCTGTCCTCTATGCCCCCAATCTCGATGTCATCTGTAAATTTGTGATCCAGTTTACCATATTATCATCGAAGTCATTAATATAGATGATAAGCAAAACAGGCCAGCACCAATCCCTGCGGCACACCACTAGTCACAGGTCTCCCGTCATCTACTACCACTCTCTGGCTTCTCCCGCTAAGCCAGTGTTGAATCCAATTGACTACTTCATCCTGAATTCTAAGTGACTTAACTTTCTGGACCAGCCTCCCATGAGGGACTTTGTCAAAGGCCATGTAGACAGCATCCACCACCTTCCCTTGATCAACCTTCCTGGTAACCTCCTTAAAACTCTAAGATTGGTTAGACGTGACCTGCCACGCACAAAGCTATGTTGACTATCCCTAATCAGGCCCTGCCTATCCAAATACTTGTATATCCCATCCCTCAGAATACCTTCCAAATATTTACCTATGACTGACGTCAGCTCACCGGCCTATAATTTCCTGGTTTATTCTTGGAGCATTTCTTAAACAACGGAACAAGATTAGTTATCTTCCAGCCCTCTGGCACCTCACCCATGGCTAAGGATGTTGTAAGTATCTCTGCCAGGGCCCCTGCAATTTCTGCACTAGTCTACCACAAGGTCTGAGGGGGCACCTTGTCGGGCCCTGGGGATTTATCCATACTAATTTGCCTCAAGACAGCAAGCACCTCCTCTTCCGTAATCTGGATATGGCCCATGACCTCACTACTCTTTTTCCTCAGTTCTATAGACTGTGTCTGTCTCGCGAGTAAATACAGATGCAAAAAGTTCATTTAAAATCTCCCCCATCTGTTTTGGTTCCATGCATAGATGACCAAGCTGATCTTCAGGAGGACCAATTTTGTCCCTTACTATCCTTTTGCTCTTAATATAGCTGTAGAAACCCTTGAGATTCTCTTTCACTTTGTCTGCCAGAGCAACCTCATGTCCTCTTTTTGCCCTCCTGATTTCTCTCTTAAGTATTCTCTTGCATTTCTTGTACTCAAGCACCTCATTTGATCTAAACTGCCTATACCTGATATGCACATCCTTTTTCTTTACCAGGGCCTCAATATCCTTTGATAACTAAGATTCCTTAAACCTGTTAGTCTAGCCTTTTATCCTAACAGGAACATACAGATTCTGTACCCTCAATATTTTACTTTTGAAGTCCTCCCACTTACCAAGCATTACTTTGCCGGAAAACAACCTATCCCAATGCATGCCTGCCAGATCCCTTCTGATACCCTCAAAATTGGCCTTCCTCCAGTTTAGAATCTATGACCAGTCCTATCCTTCTCCATAATTACCTTGAAGCTAATGGAATAACCCATTCTCAGGTAGGATCCACAAAGTACTGCTCTAAAAAGCAACCTCTAATGCACTCCACAAATTCTTCTACAATTCGCTTAACTGTTTGGTTTGTCCAATCGATATATTGATTAAAGTATTTGTGGATCCCTTTAAATGTTCCCTTGATACTTCTCCATTTATGCTCTGACATATTGAGAGGTCACATTTTGGCAGTCTGTAGACTACCACCTTTGTCTTCCTTCCCCTACTATTCTTGATTTCAACCCAAACTGATGCCATGTCACTATCCACTGTCTTTATATCATGACTCAGCACTGCTCCGGTATCCTTCCTTGATTAACAATGTTCTTCCTCTTTTCCCTTCTGGCCTATTGAAACAGTGTTCCTACAGGAATATTGGATACCCAGTCCTGGTTGCTTGCTGTGCTGTACTGAACTGAAAATGTGGATTGTCTTCCCAAATGGCATAAGGATTTTAAGTTTTGGTCATCTTGTATCTTTCAAGTTATCTTGTATCTTTCAAGTTATCTTGTATCTTTCAAGTTATCTTGTATCTTTCAAGTTATCTTGTATGAGGTGACCAGAGTTCAGTGTAGATGAATCATTTTGTCTACAAAGAGATAATGTGGAAATACAACAATGTGTTCCAAAAATTATATTCCTACATAGTTCTAGATTTGTAACTGATACATACAAATAGAAAGAAAGATGGAAGTGCAATGATGGATGCAGATAGAAACTATTTACAGGTGACAATAGGGAGGAAACGTTTTGTTCAAGTTTACTTGAGCATTAAATTGCTTTGAACTTTAGTAAGTGTGCTCTAAGAGTAGTATATAATTCATCATTTAGGATAAGATGGCTTTTAGAGAATTAAGAGCAGGGAGGTAACTTATTGGATCAAATCAAGGGTGATAGAGGATTTTGCCTGCATGCCTCAATTTCAAGTTTCTCTGTTCTCCAATCCTGGATGAATGGAAATGTATTTCCTTGACCTTCCTTTATATTGCCGAAAAGCTGACATTTCCAGTGATCATGAATGGATCACGATGGACTATGTTTTGTATTACTTCAGAAATGAGAACCATTACTGGTGAGAAGCAGAACTGTATTAAAATAGGAGGGTTGTAAGAGGAATTGAGATGTAGGATCATGGTAGTTGGGGATTTCTGTTCTTCCCCCCCCACCCCCCCCTTGCAAAAAACATTAATGGGGATCACCTTGGTTTGAAAGAGGTGGAATTTTTTTAAGTGCATCTAGGAGACCTTTTTGATATAGTACTTAGGCCTATGATAGAAGGATAATACTGAACCTAATCTGAGAGAAGGTAGATGGACAAGTAGTTGAAGTGTTGGTGAGAGAGCATTTTGGAGATATTGAGTGTCTATTTGCAGGTAGATCTACATCCAACAGTTGGAATCATTCAGAATAAGTGGAATTGTGGGCCAATGTGTTCCCATAAGGGTGAAATGTTAAGGACAGCGATTCCAAGGAATCTTGGATATCAAGGACATAGAGAGGGCTGAATAGATGGAGGGGAAGGAAGCATATGGTAGATATGGAGAACCTGAAAATGGGAGAGGTCCTTCAGGAACATAAAGTGTAGAGGGGTACGTGTGTGTGTGTATTTTATATAAAACAAAAAAATAGGGCAAAAAAGGGGCACAAAATATCACTGGCAGACAAAATTAAGGAAAATTTCAAAGCACTTCTTAATTATCCTGCCTGCTATACCCCACTTGGTTTATTATGCTGGCAATCCTTGCATGTGTTTCCATGCAATCAGGTTTTATAACACACCTTGTAAATTAATTAAAACCTAACTTACAATTATTTCATGAATAATATAATTAGGGGGTTAAAACTATTTTGAGTAAAGTTACCAATAAGAACATACACAATGAAAATGTGTACAAAAATTACTTTTAATTCAACAAATTTAATTAAAGTACCTACTCTTTAAGTGAGTATGTACCTATGCTCATTTTGTAAATTTACTTGATCTCAATGTTAAAATGCTTCAGAATACACTACTTTTGAATCTGGTGTAATTTTTATCTCCAACTCTGGAGCAACCAATATTATAGCTGACCATGGGTAAAGCACTAAGTTTCAAGATTAAGACCAACAACTTTTAGTTGTCCTTGCACCTTGTAAATGGTCATAGCAAAACTAAATTGAAGTTGCTAGAATTGAAAAGCTAGATCAGATGGGGTAATTGGTATCTGACCAATGAAGATATTTTTCACAACAGCATTATCCATCACGTTGTAGTCTCAATAGTGTGTAGTAATTTTTGAACTCATAATCCTGTGTTGTTGTATCATATTGGTGAATCTAAATTCCTAGTAGCATTCAAGCTCCTTTTAATTCAAGATAATATGATGGCACACCAGGTGGTGACAAAGTTTAAAAATTCAACAGGAAGGTGTACATCCTCATCAATGTCTATTACACTGTCAATAGATTTATTTCGTAAAGGTTGTCTGGGAAGCTTCAAAAGAAGATTCATGGCCTGCAACGAGTCAGCTTTTGGTGCTGAAATTGCTCTTTCATGCAACCATTAGTAATTCAAATAGTGTTGAATGACTATTTGGGGGAAAACTGCTTGCATCAGATCACGAAGTTGATGTGATAATTAGCTCTCATTTTTCATTGGAATCACCCCTGTTGAGTCTTCGTGCTTAATTTTCCCCATTTCCTAATATGAGTAAATTCAAAGCAAATTCTCTTGCAGATGGATCGCCTGTCAAGTAGTTTTCAAGTGTATTTGGTGAACATTTCCCCACACACATATAATGCTTTAATACAGGCTTTCAGTTTGTCTGCTGCAGTACCTCATGGAATTGTAACGCTTGACACAAATCTCCAGTAGCACTCAAGGAACACCACATATTAAATTTATTAGTCTAAGATCGTGCAACGTTCAGTCTATTGCTTCAATGGCTGCTTTGTGAGCCATTATACATTCATCCCTGGCAAGTTTACTATCTTTTAGAATTTTTTTCTTGTTTGCAGTTTCCCAATGTTATATGTTCGAGTCTACATTTTGTCAAATTTTAAAAGCCACGTGTAGTCTTCTTCCTCCTTCCTCCCCCACCCCATCCACATTACTTCGTCATTGCAAACAGCCTGTGTAATAGAATCTAAGGTATTTCTTTGCTATCCCACTAAACTTGGTTCTTTCTCTCAGATATATTCTAACTGGTTTAAATTGTAGTTGGTCTTCTGCAGAATTTCAGTGCACAAATTTTCAGTTTCTTTCTGGTTTGGATAGATTAAAAGTATTTGGGTCAGGTCCATCCAAATATTTAGTACCTCAAAAATTTGAAGAAAAAAATCCCATCAATTTTCAGTGGGGGAGGTTAGGTCCCCTTTCAGCTATGGAGAGCCTCCTATGAGGGGTTTACAAAAAACTAATAGTAAAGTGCACATCATTATGCTAAACCTAACTTGCATGCAAAATTTCAGATCCTATCTGGATGTGTAAGCATCCTGTCTGGATGTATCACGGCTTGGTACGGGCAACTGCTCTGCCCAGGACCACAAGAAACTGCAGAGACTTGTGGACACAGCCCAGTGCATCACAGACACCAGCCTCCTCTCCTTGGACTCTGGCTTTACCTCTCGCTGTCCTGGTGAAGCAGCCAGCATAATCAAAGACCCCACCCACCCGGCTCATTCTCTCTTCTCTCTTCTCTCCTCTTCCATTGGGTAGAAGATACAGGAGCTTGAGGGCACGTACCACCAGACTTAAGGACAGCTTCTACCCCACTGTGATAAGACTATTGAACAGTTCCCTTATACAATGAGATGGACTCTGACCTCACGATCTACCTTGTTGTGACCTTGCACCTTATTGTACTGCATTTTCTCTGTAGCTGTGACACTTTACTCTGTATTGTTATTGTTTTTACCTGTACTACATCAATGCACTCTGTACTAATTCAATGTAGCTGCACTGTTTAATGAATTGACATATATGATCGATATGCAAGACAAGTTTTTCACTGTACCTCGGTATAAGTGACAATAATAAACAAGTACCAATTTCTAGGTTGTATCGTTATTGAGCTATGTGTGGGTCACATGGACATTCTATTTTAGGAACATAGAAAACCTTATAGCACAATTCAGGCCGTTCGGCCCACAAAGCTATGCCGAACGTGTCCCTACCCGAGAAATTACTAGGCTTGCCCATAGCCCTCTAATTTTCTCATCTCCATGTACTTATCCAACAGTCTCTTAAAAGACCCTATCGTATCCGCCTCCACCACCGTTGCTGGCAGCCCATTCCACACACTACTCTCTGAATAAAAAAAACTTACCCCTGACATCTCCTCTATACCTACTCCCCAGCACCTTAAACCTATGTCCTCTTGTGGCCACCATTTCAGCCCTGGGGAAAAGCCTCTGACTATCCACCTGATCAATGCCTCTCATCTTGTATACCTCTATCAGGTCCCCCCTCATCCTCCTTTGCTCCAAGGAGAAAAGGCCAAGTTCCCTCAACCTGCTTTCATAAGGCATGCTCTGCATTCCAGGCAGCATCCTTGTAAATCTCCTCTGCACCCTCTCTATGGCTTCTACATCCTTCCTGTAGTGAGGCGACCAGAACTGAGCACAGTACTCCAAGTGGGGTCTGACCAGGGTCCTATATAGCTGCAACAATACCTCCCGGCTCCTAAGTTCAATTTCCCAATTGATGAAGGACAATACACCATATGCCGCCTTAACCACAGAGTCAACCTACGCAGCCACTTTGAGCATCCTATGGACTTGGACTCCAAAATCCCTCTGATCCTCCACACTGCCAACAGTCCTACCGTTAAGACTACATTCTGCCATCATATTTGACCTACCAAAATGAACCACTTCACACTTATCTGGGTTAAACTGCATCTGCCATTTCTCAGCCCAACTTTGCATCCTATCTATGTCCCGCTGTAACCTCTGACAGCCCTCTATACTATCCACAACACATCCAACCTTTGTGTCATCCACAAACTTACTAACCCATCCCTCCACTTTCTCATTCAGGTCGTTTGTAAAAATCACAAAGAGTAAGGGTCCCAGTACAGATCCCTGAGGTACACCACTGATCACCGACCTCCATGCAGAATACAACCCTTCCACAACCACTCTTTGCCTTCTGTGGGCCAGCCAATTCTGGATCCACATTGCAATGTCCCCTTGGATCCCATGCCTCCTTACTTTCTCAATAAGCCTTGCATGGGGTACCTTATCAAACTCTTTGCTGAAATCCATATACATTACATCTAGTGATCTTCCTTCATCAATGTGTTTAGTCACATCCTCAAAAAATTCAATCAGGTTTGTAAGGCAGGACCTGCCCTTGACAAAGCCATGCTGACTATTCCTGATCATATTATACCTCTCCAAATGTTCATAAATCCTGCCTCTCAGGATCTTCTCCATCAGCTTACCAACCAATGAGGTAAGACTCATTGGTCTATAATTTCCTGGGCTATCTCTACTCCCTTTCTTGAATAAGGGAACAACATGTGCAACCCTCCAATCTTCTGGAACATCTCCTGTCTCCATCGATGAGGCAAAGATCATCGTCAGAGGTTCCGCAATCTCCTCCCTCACCTCCCACAGCAGCCTGGGGTACATCCCATCTGGCCCCGGCAACTTATCCAACTCGATGCTTTCCAAAGGTTTCAGCACTTCCTCTTTCCTAATATCTACATGCTCAAGCTTTTCAGCCTGCTACAAGTCCACACTACAATCCCCCAGATCTTTTTCTGTAGTGAATACTGATGTCAAGTATTCATTAATACCTCCACTATTTCTTCCAGATCCATACACACTTTCCCACTGCTGCACTTGATAGGCCCTATTCTTTTGCATCTTATCCTCTTGCTCCTCACATACTTATAGAATGCCTGAATCCTGCCTGCCAAGGCCCCCTCCTGGCTGTCCTAATTTCCTTCTTAAGTTCCTTCCTGTTAGCCTTATACTCTTCCAGATCTCTAATATTACCTAGCTCTCTGTACATCTTGTAAGCTTTTCTTTTCCTTTTGACTAGATTTATTATAGCCTTTGTACACCACGGTTCCTCTATTCTCTCATGACTCCCCTGTCCCATTGGAACATGCCTATTGTAGAACTGCACACAAATATCCCCTGAATATTTGCAACATTTCTTCCGTACTTTTCCCTGAGAACATCTGTTCCCAATTTAATCTTCCAACTTCCTGCCTGAGAGCCTCATAATTCCCTTTACTCCAAGTAAATGCTTTTCTAATCTGTCTGTTCCTATCTCTCTCCAGTGCTATCGTAAAGGAGATAGAATTATGATCACTCATCAAAATGCTCACCCACTGAGAGGTCTGACACCTGACCAGGTTCACTTCCCAATACCAAATCAAGCACAGCCTCTCCTCTTGTAGGCCTATCTACATATTGTGTCAAGAATCCTTCCTGAACACACTTAACAAACTCCACCCCATCCAAACCCCTCACTGTCTGGAGATGCCAATCGATGTTTGGGAAATTAAAATCTCCCATCACAACAACTCTGTTATTATCACACCTTTCTAGGATCTGCTTCCCTATCTGCTCCTCAATATCCCTGCTACTATTACTTTTATATTTTCTTTTTGGATAAGGGCAAGAGGGTAACCAGAGAAAGTAGGGACTATTAAGATCCATAGGGTTAATCTGTGTGTGGAGCTAGAGGACATAGGTGAGGTCTTAAATGAATCTGTATTCACCAAGGAGGAGGGTACTCATTGTACTTGGAGATTTCAGGGAGGGGGATGGTAAAATTCTAGAGCATGTTATCATCTTAAAAAGTAATAAGTATTAGATGTCAAGGGTTGCTTGAGGGTGGATCAATCCCCAGGACCAGATCAAATGTATCTGAGGTTTCTGTGGGAAGTGAGGATGAGTTTACTGGGGCCCTGACTTTTAAATCTTTGCTGCCCCACAAGTAAGGTCCCAGATTACTGGAGGACATCAAATGTTGCACTTTATTCACAGTGGTGCTGTTAGTAGAGCTGCTGCCACACCATGTGGAGTTTGCATATCCTCTCTATGACTGCATGGGTTCCCTCCAAGTGTTCCAGTTTCTTCCCACATCCTAAAAAGTGTTAATGTGTTAATTGGCCATTATAAATTGCCCCTAGTATGTACGCGAGTGGTAGAATCTGTGGGAGGATTTTTTATTTACAAAAAAAGGGTAATTGATGGTCGGCCTTTACTCAGTGGGCTGAAGGACCTGTTTCTGTACTGTATCTTCCAGTGACTCAAAGGGAAGCAGGGACAAGCCAAGTAATTGCAGACTGTGAGTCTAATGTCAGTGTTGGGGAATATATTGGAAATATTTGAGGGATTGGATTAATGATCACTTGGAAAGGCAGGGATTAATCAAATGCTCAGCATGATTTTGTTGGGGAGGCCCTGTTTGACTAATTTGACTGAATTTTTTGAAGTCATAATAAAATTTTTACTGATTGGGACAAAACATTTGTCAACCACATGAACTTCACTTGGGCATTTGACAAGTTCCCATATGGGGAAACTGGTCTATAAGGTTATAACTTGGGATTCAAAGCAAATGGGGTTCAAAATTGGCTTGATGATAGGAGGGTTCTGGTGTTTGTAGATGGTTATTTTTGTGATTGAAGTCTGACCAGTGGTGTACCACAGGGACTGGTGCTGGGACCCTTAGTGTTCATTATGCATTTACAATTTGGATACGAATGTTAGGAGGTGTGATTAGTAATTTTGCAAATGACGTGAAAATTAGTGTTGACAGTGAGGATTGTCTTGGTCTGTAGGACAATATTGAGCAGCTGGCAAGGTGGGCAGAGGGAATTTAATCCTGATATGTGCAAGGAGATGCAGTTTGGGATGATGAATTAGGGTAGGGTATATACCATGAATGTTAGGACTCTTGGGAGTATTAAGAAACAGAGGATCCTAAGGATCCCTGAAGGTGGCAGATACTTGAAAATTAAAACTGCAGATGCTGGAAATCTGAAATTAAAAACAAAAATCAGAGAATGCTAGAAATATTCAGGTCAGGCTGCATTTGTGAGAAGAGAAACAGCTGACGTTTTGGGTCAAAAATGCTTGACTAATTAGACTCAAACATGAGACGTAGCTAGACCAATGTGTTGTTAAATACTACATGCAGTTGTAGTCGCCACCCAATGTGAAGGACATGATTGTACTGGAGAGGGTGCAGAGGAGATTCACCAGGGTACTGCTGGTGTGCTGTGTTTCAATTACAAGGAGAGATAGGATAGGCTGGGTTTGTTTACCTCAGAGTGGAGGAAGTTGAGGGTGGACTCGATAGATGTTCACAAAATTATGAGGGTTATAATGGAAAACTTTCCCCATTGTAGAGGTGTCTTAAACTAGAGGGGATCTAATGAAGACTTTTTTTTTACCCAGGGGTAGTTGGAAATTTGAACACACTGTCCTAGAGAATGGTGGAGGCAGGTACTCAAACACTTAAATATCTAGGCGAGCCCATGAATCACCAAGGTGTAGAAGGCTACGGATCAAGTGATGGTAAATAGGATTGGTATAGACAAGTACCTGGTGGTTGGCATAGACATGGATGCCATAAAGGGAATGTGTTTATGCTCTGACTCAATCCACTAATGGACACAATGAGAGCCCAGAATGTACAGTTATATTTGTCTCAAATTTTCTCATGAAATCAAGTTTGTCAGTTATAGAGTCTATGCCGGGGCCCTTTGGTCCCCGATGTCTGTGCTGATCATGATGCCAGTTTAAACTAATCCCATCTGCCTGTACATGGTCTATATCCCTCCATCCCTGCCTGTTCATGTGCCTGTCTTTCGTATCTGCTTCCGCCACCTCCCCTGGCAGCGCGTTCCAGGCATCTACCATTCTCTGTTTTTCAAAAAAATAATTTGCGTTGCAACTCTCCTTTGAACTTCCTCCCTCTCGCCTTAAAATCTATGCCTTCTAGTGTTACATACCAGCAACAAAAGAAACACACCGAGTCATGTATAAGTGTTAGAAACTATTTTATTAGTAACCACTTATGATAATAAGAAAAGTAAAAATGTTAGATATTAAACATTAACCCCAAAACTCAACTGGAAGTGTGTGCATGGCAAATTCCCAAACTCCAAGTCCAGGAATAGTTCTCAAAGTTCAGTTCAGCAAGTCACAAGGTGAAACATGAGCAAAGGCTTTTGCAAAACCTCCGTTGACTGAAGAGAAAATGTAGAGAGAGAATAGAGAGAAATTACGAAATCCAAATGTTCCATGATGGAACCCATACGACACCTCAATCACTGATGATCTCCACTGCTTTGTTCTGAAGTATCTGCGACTCTGAAAGGCATTCGAGACGTGGCCATCCACAGAAATACTTCTGTCCCTCTACAGGTTAACGACAAAGTGGACTCCACTGGATTACTCCAAAAATCCATATGTGGATTGTAGTGACAGACACAATTATTGTTCTTCATCCATCGATACAGAGACCAGCAGTCAGTGTCTCTCTCTCACTCTCTCTCTTTCAGAATCACTGAGCAAATGTCAGCATGTTGTTATCTTCTGCTGTTGTGATGTCGCCACACACACACACACACACACACACACACACACACACACACACACACACACACACACTACTGCACTATGTCTTAAAGGGACATTCACCAAATAGCAACCTAATCCGTAACACTAGTATTTGGAATTGGTTAATTATTGTCACATGTACTGAGGTACAATGAAACTGTTTTTGACATTTCCACCCTGGGGGAAAAAGTATCTACCCTTTCTATGCCCCTCATAATTTTATCAGATATCAAGTCACCCTTCAACCTCTGCTCCAGATGAACCAATCCAATTTTTTCTGACCTCTCCTTGTAGCTAATACTCTCTGATACGGGTAACATTTTGGTGAACCTCTTCTGAACCCTCTTCAAAGCCGCCACATCTTTCCTGTAATAGGGTGACCAGAACTGCATACAATACTCCAAATGTGGCCTATTCAAAGTTTTATACAGCTGCAACATGACCTCCCAACTTTTATACTCAATGCCCTAACCAATAAGGCAAGTACACCACCCTATCTACTTGTGTTGTCACTTTCAGGGAGTTTGCACTTGCTCCCCAAGATCCCTCTGTACATCAATGTTCCTAGGGATCCTGCCATTTACTGTATACTTTCCTCTTGTCTTTGATCTTCCAAAGTGGAACACCTCACATTGTCCAGATTAAGCTCAGAGCATGGAGCAGTCCCATTTTCCCACAATGGGACTCTTTCATACCCATTAATTCCACCCTGCCTCCCCCCTCAAATAATATTGCCCCTAAATATAAGTGGATATACAGTAGCCTATTGAGCTAACAATTAGCATGTCTTTGGGAGAAAACTGGAGTACCTGGGGGGTGGGGGGGGGGGAACCAGGGATCTTCGTGTTATGTGGGGTTGCACTGAGGTCAGATTTGAATTTGGGTCACTGGAGCTGAAACACAGCTGCATTACCCACAGTGCTGCTGTTCTGCCCAATGCATGATACTATAATCTTTAAAATTAGTCCCTTTTTAATTCTCTTAAACTGCATGTCTTTTAAGTTTTTTTTGGTGATTTGCAAAATTGAACCCATATTTTTAAGGGCACATCTGTCACAATTCTCTAATGTTAGTGTAAGCATTTAATTACTTAATATGATTTACATTTTTATTCTTTCTAACTGCATGATTTTATCCTTTGGTTTTTTACAGATGTACTACCTTTTTACTTTTTGACTTAGTCTGTCATTGATTCTATTTTTCCTGAACTAAAAATTTCCCCCATATTGGAAAATACCCATTGTGATTAACACTTGGCCAGACAAACTTGTTTCTTGGGTTTAGTTGTGTTGGTAACTCCCTTAAACACAACTCAAACTTTCACAAGTATAATAGCATAATAGACCAGTTTTTTTGTGCCGTTCTGGTCACCACACTATAGGAAGGATGCGATTGTGTTGGATAGAGTGCAGAGGAGGATGTTGCTTGGATTGGAGGACTTGGTTATGGGGAGAGATTGGATAGGTCGGGCTTGTTTTCCCTCGAGCTAAGGGGTGCTTGACAGAAGCATAAAGGTTGAGAGGGATAGATGGGTAGATAGCCAACATTTTTTTTCCCCTAGTGGGGGTATCAGAAACAAGAGTGCATTGGTTCAATGTAAGAAGTAGAAATCTGAGGGGCAAGTGTTTTAGAGAGTGATTGATATCTGGAATGTGCTGCCAGAGAAGATGGTGGAATCAGATACAATTAAGAGGCATTTAGACAGGCACTTAAATAGGAAAGGCATAGGCATAGAAAGATACAGTCCAAATGTGGGCAAATGGGATTAGTGTAGTTGACATGGAGGCTGAAGGGCCCATTTCTGTGCTATAGGACTTCAACTCTATATCCCCAGTTAAGGCAGTCCTAAGTACAGAACAGTTTGTTTTGTGTTGAATGTTCTCGTTCATGATTTGGCTCATAGTGAGGATAGGCAGCAACACCTCCGGCACGATTATTCTTGGTATTGGTATTGGTTTATTATTGTCACTTGTACCGAGGTACAGTGAAAAACTTGTCTTGCATACCAATCGTACAGGTCAATTCATTACACAGTGCAGTTACATTGAGTTAGTACAGAGTGCGTTAATGTAGTACAGGTAAAAACAATAACAGTACAGAGTAAGGTGTCACAGCTACAAAGAAAGTGCAGTGCAATAAGGTGCAAGGTCACAACAAGGTAGATCGTGAGGTCATAGTCCATCTCATTGTATAAGGGAACCGTTCAATAGTCTTATCACAGTGGGGTAGAAGCTGTCCTTAAGTCTGGTGGTACGTGCCCTCAGGCTCCTGTATCTTCTACCTGATGGAAGAGTAGAGAAGAGAGAATTCTCAACACTGGTGCCCCACAAGGCTGCGTCCTCATCCCTCTACTCTTCTCCCTATACACCCACGACTGTGTGGCCAGATTCTGCTCTAACTCCATCTACAAGTTTGCAGATGATACCACTGTTGTAGGCCGTATCTCAAACAGCGATGAGTCGGAGTACAGGAAGGAGATAGAGAGCTTAGTGAAATGGTGTCATGACAACAACCTTTCCCTCAATGTCAACAAAACAAAAGAGCTGGTCATTGACTTCAGGAAAGGGGGCGATGTACATGCACCTGTCTACATCAATGGCGCTGAGGTCGAGAGGATTGAGAGCTTCAAGTTCCTGGGTGTGAACATCACCAACAGCCTGTCCTGGTCAAATCACGTAGATGCCACAGCCAAGAAAGCTCACCAGTGCCTCTACTTCTTTAGGAGGCTAAAGAAATTTGGCTTGTCCCCTTTGACTCTCACCAACTTTTACTGATGCACCATAGAAAGCATCTTATCTGGATGTATCATGGCTTGGTAAGGCAACTGCTCTGCCCAGGACCGCAAGAAGCTGCAGAGAGTTGTGGACACAGCCCAGGGCATCATGGACACCAGCCTCCCTCCTTGGACTCTGTCTTTACCTCTCGTTGTCTTGGTATAGCAGCCAGCATAGTCAAAGACCTCACCCACCCGAGACATTCTCTCTTCTCTCCTCTTCCATTGGGTAGAAGATACAGGTGCCTGAGGGCACGTACCACCAGACTTAAGGACAGCGTCTACCCCACTGTGATAAGACTATTGAACGGTTCCCTTATACAATGAGATGGACTATGACCTCACGATCTACCTTGTTGTGACCTTGCACCTTATTGCACTGCACTTTCTCTGTAGCTGTGACACTTTACTCTCTACTGTTACTGTTTTTACCTGTACTATATCAATGCACTTTGTACTAACTCAATGTAACTGCACTGTGTAATGAATTGACCTGTACGATCGGTTTGTAAGACAAGCTTTTCACTGTACCTCGGTACAAGTGACAATAGTAAACCCATACCCATACCATACTTAGTAATTTTGCAATCCCCTTGCTATATTAATTACAAAGTCTTTTTTTGCTTTCTATCATGATTTTTTTCCCCTAGAGCATAGACACTTTAATTTCACATCAATATTCCAGTCTTTGGGTTTGCAGCATCTTTCTTATTTTTAAATAGAAACGTTTGAAGTAAATTAAGAAAAACAGCAATAGAAATTCCATTTGTGTGAAAAATCATATGAAGGTTTCATTTGACGTTTTTGTTATCCTTTTCCTGCAGGTCCAAGATGGGCTTCTTGGAATCTTGGTGTTTTTATTTGTATCCGGTGTGCGGGGATCCACCGTAATCTTGGTGTTCATATATCACGAGTGAAGTCTGTTAACTTGGATCAATGGACACCAGAACAAATACAGGTAAAAACTTTTAACTTTTAATTAACTTTTAATGTTGCTTTTCATATCCTGGTCTCATGAACTAATTTTTCAAATAACTCGAGTATAATTAATATCTTAAATAGTTGTCATACAGATTTTGTAGTTCTTTAACCAGCATGCAGTGAATTCATATTACTCCTATCGATAGATCCTTTCAGTGTCAGAAGGAAAATGGCCTCCATTTTTGCGGCAAGGAGAATAGCCTTGGAGTACGGAAGCAGGTCCTTCGGCCCACCACGTCCATGCTATATCCACCAATCCCTCACTAATCCCTTTTTATTCTCCTAGTGTTCCTATCAACTCCACCCTAGATTCTCCTGCTTACCTACACTAGAGACTGTTTACAGTGGCCATTTATCCTACCAACCCACATGACTTTGGTATGTGGGAGGAAATGGGGCACATGGAGGAAATGCGCATGGTCAAAGGAAGAACGTGCAAACTCCACACACCAAGCACCTGAGGTCAAGTTGCTGGTGCTTGAGGCAGCAGTTGTGCTAAGCTGCCCCGTATGCTGTTGAATCATGGCAAAATTAACCAATTCTCAAATGCAGTTTATAAATACAGTACACCCCCAGAGGGGTTATGTTCCCTCATGATTTCCCTTGATTTAAAAAAAATTAACTTTAGTGGTGTTTTGTATATTTTGTTGTTCTCAAATTCTGTAAGAGCGAATTTTTATTCCATATTTCAGTTTTGTTGGTAGCGACTTGTGAATTCCTTAAGGGTGAATTTCCATTACTGAATTGCTGTAATGCAGGGATACACTGTATAATTAATCTGGCAATGCTTAATCTATTGACCAACTAATTTTCAACGTGGTATATGGAGAATCTTTCTTGTTTTGGTTTAAACAGTTTGTATAATTGATGATTACTATTTGCATTTGAAATCAAAGCCCCATATCCAACAGAACTGACTCCCAAGAATCTAAAGCACTTAATCCTGTACCATCTCTTCAGCAACATGCTCATCTGCACCATCCTGTTTCTGTGCTCATTGATGCATGCACTGGTAATCTGGAAATTACTTCCATTTTGAGTTCCTGTTTTTTCATTTGTTCTGTAGCTCCTTGTGACTTGCACCCAGACCTCATCCTGCTATTTCATAGATTTTGACATGGACTGCGGCCTATGGTTGCTTGCCTTTCTCTCTCCATGCTCTGTAGTTACTGAGTGACAGCCTTGACCCTGGCATGTGCCAGGTAGCATTACTATTCTGGAATCATGCCTGTGGCTGGTCTTACCTCCTTCCCTTCCCCACCCCTTTCCCTTCCCCACTCCCCCAAAATAAAACTTGAATTCTGTCCTCTGTCCCCATGCAGTATGTCTGAGGCAACCATATGCTGCGGACTTAATTCTGGCCTATACTCCCTCAAGCCTTTCCTTGCCTTGCCTTTCAAGCCTTGCCTTTCCCACATTACACAAGATGTATATTCTATGGAAATTAGGAAGCCAGTCTTAGCTAGAACCAAATGGAATAAAATCTAACTATTTTGAGGTCAACACTTATTTATTATCAAACATATTTGTATGTTTTAATTAAATAATTGTAATTGTTTTAATTTACACCCCTCCCCAAATTCGTGCATTTCCCACAATTAACATTGTTCAACTCTGAAGTTGCACCAAAAATGTCACCAAAACCTTGGCACCATTTACTTAGTTCTAGTCATGTGTGATGAAACATTCTTGCCTGGATGGTTGCAGTTCAACAGCACTCAGGAAATTTGACTCCTCTCTACCAAAGGTTCAGTCCCTTTACCAATTATCCACTACGGCTATACTGTTCAGAATCTTCAAAATGCATTCCATCAAGTCATCAAGGCTACTTCAGCAATGACCTCTACTACTTGGAAGGACAGCACCAGATGTATGGGAGAACACCATCTACAAGGTTCCCTCCTAATTGTAACCCTCCTGACTTGGCAATCTATCACTATTCCTTTCACATTGGTAAATCTGAATCTTCGAATTCCCTGCCCAATGATAGTGTTAAGAGCAGCTTAAACAGATGGATGACAGCAGTTCAAAAAGTTGGCTCAACACCTCCTCGAGCAATGTGGGAATGGGCATTAAAATCCAAAACTAGGGGTCATTGATGTATAGTACTGATAAATACAGCAAAGAATATGGAGGGAGGGAGAATTGTTTGAGTATGTGATTAGAATTTGGGGGAAAAAAACTACCACAGGGTGTAGTTGAGGTGAATAGTGTGCAGGTATTTAAGTGCAAAATAGACGAATGTGAAGGAATAAGAATAAGCTGTTAAGGTTGGAGGAACGTCTGATGGATAAAAGCATTGATGATTGAGCTCAATATGCCCATCCTTGTTTTTGTGTTGCAGATTTAAAAGATTGTGAAATACAGGGTTGGGGAGTTGATTGCTGGCCTAGAGGAAATATTACAAGCTGCTTTTGGTTGGATTATACAGCATGGAAACAGGCCCTTCAGCCCACCTCGTCCAAGTTGACCAAGGTGCCAACCTGAACTAGCCCTGTTTGCCTGCGTTTGGCCCATATCCCTCAAACCCTTTCCTATCCATGAACCTGTTAAAATGTGTTTTTAAACGTTGTAACTGTACCCACCACACCCTGTGTGAGTGGGAAAATCTTGCCCCTCAGGTTCTCTTTAAATCTTTCCCCTCTCACCTTAAACCTGTATCTTCTAGTTTTAGACTCCCCTACCCTGGGAAAAAGACTGTAACCATCCACCAAACCTCTATAAGGTTATCCCTCAGCCTCCTTCACTTCAAGAAAAACAGGCCTGGCATATCCAGTGATCTAAATTTCTGAACCAGTCAATAACACAGGGCCTTGCAGGGGCCTTGCAAAAGTCTATGTTGATGATATCTACTGCCCAGCTCTTATCAATCCTATTGGTCATCTTTTCAAAAAAAAAACTCTATCAAATTCATGAGGCACTATTTCCCACACAAAAAGTCATGCTGACTATCCCTAGTCAGTCCTTGCCTTTCCAAATGCAGATGGATCCAATCTCAGAATTCCCTCCAGTAACTTTCCCATCATCGTTAGGCTCACTGGTCTGTAGTCCTCTGGCTTGTCCTTGCAGCCCTTCTTAAATACATAACATCAGCCATCCTTTACCAATAATTTCTTTTCTTTGTGTTCTGTTGCAGGAATAATTTTTTTTTATCTCTTCAGGTTCTGTCTCGTGTCCTTAATTTAAGTGAAACAATATGTCTATTATACTTTAAAATAAATATATTATAAACCTCCGATAATTAAGTATGCTAGATTTTGGTGCCAGACCAGCAGATTTTCCAGATTATTGGATGTTGTCCAATTGTAAAATACATCACATTTTATGTCTCTTTTTAAGTTACAGTATGATAAATTTCCAGTTCACTTAAGTTTAAAGGGAGCCAAAGTACCGGCAAGTCAGAAGTGGGCATGCAAACTTTAGCCAGATACCAAGCCATTGAGATCTCTGGTTGGATTGCAGATTATCAGAGTTTTACTGCTATGTAGTGTATCTGTGCATTGTGTCATAGTTCTGCTCCTGGGTAAATCAATTAAGGGAAATTTTATTTAGGAGATGAGAGCTTGTATCAGAGTTAATTAAACTAGAATGGTATAATCTTTTTCAAATACCCTCTTAATTTTGCAGTTTTGGTAAGGCTGAAATGTTCTTTTGGGGAGGTGGGGGTGGAATGCTACCCTGAATCCAGAACAGCTCATGGACAGTAATCAGATTTTGAAAGCAATTTATTTTCGAGAAATGCTGATCTTGTTAAGTTGTCCAAAAAAAATTGTGGAGGGGAGAGAGCTGGAGACTTCCATATTGCTCCCAATCTAGGGATCTTGTGCTTACTCTGGTGCCCTGACATTGTAGTGGGTCAGTGGTTGAACAATAAAGAAAAGATATCTTTATTAGTCACATGTACATCGAAACACACAGTGAAGTGCATCTTTTGCGTAGTGTGTTCTGGGGGCAGCCCGCAAGTGTTGCCATGCTTCCAGCACTAACGTAGCATGCCCACAACCTCCTAAAGTCTTTAGAATGTGGGAGGAAACAGGAGCACCCGGAGGAAACCCACGCAGACACAGGAGAACCTACAAACTCCTTACAGACCATGGCCAGAATTGAACCCGGGTCGCTAGCGCCGTAATAGTGTTACGCTAACCGCTATACTATAGCTTTGTGTGTAGCAGGATTACAAATTACCATACTCAAATTCAATGTGTGAAACGATTGTGCTTTACACTGATGGGGAAACTCGGTGGTGTGCTCCTTTAGATGGTACTTACAAGATCTCTGTGCGATGGTACATTGCAGGGTTGGATAGCCAGTGGGTCAGATATCCTTTATCTGGGAGCTTGTATGATATTAATGAATGGTTTTAAGGTCAGTTCTACCACTTTCATATTTGCAGTGTATTGTGAAAGAACAAGAAACTTTTGCCCAACCCAATGTATAGCATATTGATCTGATTGTACTAATCTGGAATATGCCTTGTCATCCATTAGGCTTTTTCAGTACATTGATAATATTCTCAGCCTTTACTAATAAAAAACATTAAAATATGGGTGTATTTATTTAAAATAAGATGGGTGTATTTAATATTGCAGCACAGTCTGCTCATTTTGGCTGGAGCAGATGTTTAAGAGAGTTGCTAACTGTTTGTTTCTGCTTCACAGTGTATGCAAGATATGGGAAACACCAAGGCTCAACTTCTGTATGAGGCAAACCTCCCTGAACATTTTCGGCGCCCTCAGACTGATCAGTATCCTTGTCTTTGTGTAGCGTGAGCTGATACCAAATATATAAAGAAGGAATTGAGAGGGTCTGGTCGGGATGTGAGAGGCATATATTTTCTATGGGTGCTGATTTTTCACAATCTGTTATTTGTATTTTGGTATTCTGTATTGTATTAATACAACAAGGGAACTGTCAAATGTATTTGAAAGATAATTCTATATCTTTAACCTTTTTGCTGTTATATTCTATAACAAGTACTTTAATCCCTGCCTAGATTTGCCTGCTTCATGCACTGAATTATTGAGCGGGGCAATAATACTAGGCTCTAGGTTTCTGCTGAACAATGCTTACTCGTAATGTACAAATTAACTGAACAAAGAATCTCAGGTTCAAATTTCCATCCTTTTCTGTTCACAGCATGCTGGGATTTTCTATTACTGCATTTGTAGTTTTTTTATGGTCTTGTAAATGCAACTGTTATTTTAGAAACCCAAGTGACGTATAAAATAAAATCAATGTTTAATGATTTGGCAAATAGTCTTGAGATCCAGTGAAAGTTTTCAGTTAACTTCTATTTTAATGTCCCTTTTGGGATTTTTGCAGCATAACCTAGTTAAAAGAATTGAAAAGTATATTCAGCACCTTTGATTCATTTGAATAACATTCAAATGGGCACTGTAAATTTACAATACCAATATCAGTGAAAATAAAATGCCTTTTACTGCTATGCAGTATTGGCGTGTGTGCTGGAAGGATCTTGTTTTTTCTTTTTAAAAGCACTTTTCTTTGTATCCTAAGCTCATGAGGCCTCGATGTAGCATTTAGTTTTTATTCTACATGGATGGCTTTAATAAGCAGTCACTTCAGCAATTTTTTTATGCTGTAAAAAAGACCTCTCAAATTAAACTTGGAATTATACACTGCATTAAAAAAAATCATAAAGCGTTTCTCCAGTAAATTGTTATTCTGAATTTATATGCTGTGATCATGAAGTCCTTACAATGAGTAGGGATGCAAATTGCAGATCAGGAGCTATATGGAGGGATATGGATCATGTGAAGGTCGATAGCTTTAGTTTAATTTGGTATCATGGACGGCACAGACATCGTGGGCTTGAAGTGCCTGTTCCTGTGCTGTACTATTCTACGTTCGTTATGTTTAGATGAATAATTAGGCAGTTGCTTCATCGATAATTTAAATGCGTACAATTGACTTAGCAGTTGCACTTATTTAATAATTTTATTCCACTTCATCCCACCTTGAGCCCTCTCCCCCAGTCTGTCCCAATCTGACACTGAAGGTTTTTTTTCGCCATTTGCAAAATTCAGATTTTAATTGTCTTCTCTTGCCTAAAGTAAATTTCTTTTAATTTTGAGTGCTTCTGCTACTGAAAGAAGAAATGTGTGATAAAATGGCTTAAAATTGTGTATTATTTGCAAAACTTTTGATGTCTCAATTCCCAAAAGATCGTCATTAGGATTTATTGCAATTTCTGCTTTTTATTATATGCTAAATCAGGCAATGTGTGTGGAAAGTTGGCATTTTGGCTTTGGATTGAGATTTTCCATGGAACTAAATTTCTGCAGAAACAGACAAGATAGTGAATTGCTTTTGTTAATTTCAGATAAAGAGTGTTTTGCATGATAGCTACAATTTGGATGTGTGGATGGGTTATACACAGCTGTTTTTTTGGCAGAATTAATGGGGAGCTGATATTTTGATTTGGAGCCTTGGAGTGCGATGATTTTCCTTTACAATGCACTGGCATGGAAACAGCAAAATGGGAAGTAAACTATGATGGGACAGTGGTAGCTTCTTCAAGGAGAAGAATATAAGAGCCAAGTGAAAACAAGTGGCATTACACAGCAATGAATTTGCACTTGAAGGTGTCATCATTGAGTCTTAGAATTATACAGTACAGAAACAGGCCCTTTGGCT
Source organism: Pristis pectinata (assembly GCF_009764475.1). Classification (NCBI taxonomy): domain Eukaryota; kingdom Metazoa; phylum Chordata; class Chondrichthyes; order Rhinopristiformes; family Pristidae; genus Pristis; species Pristis pectinata. Next base: position 20,298,584 of record NC_067414.1, read on the forward strand.
CAACTCATCCATGCTGACCAAGGTGCCTTCCTGAGCTAGTTCCATTTGCCTGCTTTTGGCCCATTTCCCTTTAAACCTTTACACAAAAGCTGGAGGAACTCTGTATGTCAGACAGCATCTATGGAGTTGATTTTTTTTTGGGTTAAGACTCTTCATCTGAATTAAAAGATAGAGGGAAAATGGCCAGTATATATTGGCTATCTCCCCTCTATCTTTCAGTCCAGAAGAAGGGTCTCAACCTGAAATGTCAACTGTCCATTTCCCTCCATAGATGCTACTTCAGATTCCAGCATCTGCAGTTTCTTGCATCTCCCTTTAAATCTTTCCTATCCATGAACCATCCAAGTGTCCTCTAAATGTTGTAATTGTACCTGTCTCTACCACTTCCTCTGGCAGCTCATTCCATATACTGACCACTCTCTGTGTGGGGGGAAAACTTGCTCCTTGGATCCCCTTAAATCTTTCACCTGTCACTTTAAATCTGCACCCTCTTGTTTAAAACTCCCCTACCTTGGAAAAATGACTGACTGTGACCATCCACCATTATCTAAACCATTCATGATCTTATAAATCTCTCTAAGGTCACCCTTGGCCCCCATCACTCCAGAGAAGACAGTCCCAGCCTATCCAGTCTCTCCTTACAACTCGAGCCCTCCAGTTGTGAATCTTTACTGCACCATCTCTAGCTTAATCACATTCGTCCTATAGATGGCAACCAGAAATACAGTCTCACCAACATCTTCTGTAGTTGCAACATGATGTCCTAACTCTTGTTCTCAGTGCCCTGTCCAGTGAAGGCAAACATACCATCTGTCTTCTTTACCATGTCTACTTGTGTCACATCTTTCAGGGAAGTATGTACTTGTAACCCTAGGTGTCTCTGTTCTACAACGCTCCCCAGGGCCCTTCCATTCATTGTGCATGTCCTGCCCTGGTTTAACTTCCCAAAATGTAGTACTTAGCACTTGTCTGAGTTAAATCCATCTGCCATTCCCTTGCCCACTTTCCCAGTTGAGGTAGATCGTGTTGTAACCTTGGAGAACCTCCTTCAGTGCCCACTGCGCCACCAATTTTGGTGTCATCCACAACCTTATTAACTATGCCAACTACATTCTCATCCAAATCATTAATATATGACAAACAAGAGACCCAGCACCACTCTGTGTGGCACACCACTGTAGGCCTCCAATCTGAAAACCAACTATGCTACCATCCTCTGACTCCTTCCATCAAGCCAATTCTGTATCCAGTTGGCTAGGTCACCCTGGGTCTGATGTGATCTAACCTTGTGGGACCTTGTCAAAGGCCTTGCTGTAGTCCATGTGCATGACATCTACTTCCCTGCACTCATCAATCCTCTTGGTCACCTCTTCAAATAAAAAGAAATTCCAAACAAGTTGGTGAGGTACTATTTGCTACATACAAAGCCATGTTGACTATTCCTAATCGGTCCATACCTTTCCAAATGCAGGTAGATCCTGCCCCTCAGAATCTCTTCCAGTAACTTTCCCCCAATGCTTATGTTATGCTCACTGGCCTGAAGTCCTTGCAGTCCTTAAATAAAGGGATATTAGATGCCCACCAGTCTTCTGATACCTCAGCCATGGCTAACAAAGATACAAAAATATCTGCTTGGGCCTCAGCAATTTTTTTCCCTTTACTTCCCACAACATCCTAGGATATACTTGGTCAGGCCCCAGGGACTTGCTGCTCAAGTCTGCCAACAACTCCTTTTATAATATCAATATGTTTCAGGACATCACTGTTTCTGGACTTCTAACTTCCATAGCCTCCATGGTAAATACAGACACAGTATTCATTTAAGACCTCGCCCATCTCCCATGACTCCACACATGGACGACTATACTGATCCTTATTGGGACCTATTCTCTCTCTGGATACCCTTTTGCTCTTAATATACTTAGTTTTTTAGGATTACTTTATTACCAATGATATCTCGTGTCCCCTTTTAGACCCCCTGGTTTCCTCCTTAAGTGTACTCCTATATCCATTGAGTACAAAGGATTTCCTTGATCCAGCTACCTAGACCTGACATATACCTCCTTTTTCCTGACCAGAGCTTCAGTATCCCTCTTCACCAGGGTTCCCTAATCCTACCAGCTTTGCCCTTCCTCTAATAGGGAGATTTCAGGGCCAGCATGTTCCTATCTTGCTTCTAAAAGCCTCCCACTGCCAGATTTCCCTTTACCTGCAACCTCTCCCATTGAACCTTTGCAAGTTCCTTTATCACTTTTGAATTTCTGAATCACTCTATTCACATCATCATCCCTTTCTCGCTTAAGTCATGTGCTTGCCCCTCTGTGGTCTGTTTTAAGATTTTTTTAATATCCAATGTTTACTCAATACCTAACTGCTTCATTAATATTCAGTGATTAATTGCTTGCAGATTTGAGGAATCCTCTTGTCATTTTAATATTTCTCTTGGTATTTCATTATCTAGTTCTTTAGCTTTTGTTTGCCTTATTTCTATATCTTCTTAGCTTTTGCACATTTCAAAAGTCTTTTATTGTGCATTCTTGTAAGGGGATTAAAAACAGATTCTTGGTCCAAATTTTTAAAGTTTGTTTTTGCAGATGTTGTGTTTCAATTTTAACAATCATAAAGTTCTCTTTTTGTTTTAAAAGCAGTGTACAGTATTCAGTCATTTCTGAAGAGTAGGATTATGAAAGAATGTGGAGGAACCGGAGCCTGAGCTCCCTGGATTACAAACGTGATGGAGTATCTGATGAGGGGGGAAAAAAGTAGTCTGACTGATATCAGGTGAATGATTTAAGTGCGAACCAGACTGAATATTGTAAGCCAAGACGGGAGATGACAAGTAAACCTGACAAGAAGTTTAGAAAAAAGCCCAGAAGACTTGGATAAACATGTAAATGTTAACCAAGTATAAAAAGTGGGATGGAGCTGATTGGCAAGGTGGTCTATGCATAAAAGAAGTGAACAAGGCTGGGATACTTGATCAGCAATTTGTATTTGTAAGTATTTAGCAAGTAAGAGAATCTCATTGGAAGGAAAGGTTGTAAGGATGACAACAATTGATAAGCATCACCAGCATTTCTAATAGTTCAAAGTACATAGCTCACCTAGGCCAGATGTAATGCATGGGAAGTTACTGAGAGATGTCTGGCTGGAGATTGTTAAAAGGCTTTCCATAATATTGCAATCCTTGCTCAATACAAAGGAAGTGCAAAAAGACTAGAAACTGGCAAACCTGAAATCCTTAATCCAGAAGGGTTTGTAGGAATGTGCCAGGCAACTATAGGCCAGTCAGTGTTACTTCGGGTGGGAAAGCTTTTAGAAACAAAAATTGAAACCAGAGATTTGGGTTAATGAAATTATAGCACATAACTAGGCCCTTTCTCCCACCAAATCTGTGCCAGCAATTGAGCATTCATTTACACTAAACATGTACTAATCCCATTTTATCCTCGCCACATTCCTGTCAACGTCTCCTACATACTTCAAACCCACACCCATACATCTTTGGCATATGGGAGGAGACCAGGGTGCCTGGAGGAAACACATTTTGTTATTGGGATGACATGCTAGTTCTATATAGACAACGCTAGAGGTCAGTATTGAACCTGGAGTTGTTGGAACTATGTGATGGGTTACTAACTGTGCCATCTAGTGTGGATTGTTTAAGGCAAATACATTTGATTAAACAAAGGTAATAGAAAAAGTTGACACAGAATGCAGTAGATGTTTCTGTAGGTTTTCAGAATTATTTGAGAAAATTTTAAAATGTTGATTTGCAAAATGAGGGCCATGGAATAAGTGTTTTTGTTTGGCAGCATGGATAAAGTATCAGTTTAAGGACAGTAGATGCTGCTGTATTTTCTATTGTCATTGAAGGAGGATATGAGTAAGAAATAGGAAGGGACCGATAGTGCCACACATGGCTCTGAGCTGAATATCAGCTCAATTTTCAGTTATTTTTGAAGAGGATTTCTAGAATTCGGGTAGAAAATTGCACACCATTTTTCATGATTCCACAGTTGGAACAGGCAGATGTATCAGGAAAGTGCTGAAATGTTCAATTACACCATCTTCTAGCATGTAGGCTACCAATTTAATAGTGTAGGGCCGGTTTCCATTTATTCCTCTATTGTGAACAGTCATGTTAAAACCTTACAATACTCTTACAATACTGAAATATCTCCATTTCTGAACTTCACCTCCAGCTCCTGAAACACAACTTGCCCTCGCCTGCATCTCCTCTGTTTTCCACATTTCTGATCTCATCCCCCTCCTCTGAGACAGAACAGAGATAGAGTTCTCTTGGTCTTTGGCTTTGACCCCACCACCCTCTGCATTCATTTTCACCAGCTGCTATGCGATACCACCACTAGTCACGTCTTCCCCTCCCTACCTCGTTATGCTTTCCACAGGAACCACTGTCTGTGTGGCTCTCAAGTTTGCTCATCCCTCCCCACCCCACCCCACCCCACCCCACCCCTCCCCGTCTTCTAGCACTTTCCTCACAATTGTAGAAGGTACAGCACTTGCCCCTACACCACCTCTCTTGCCACCATCCCAGAACCTAAACAACCCTTCCAGGTGAGGCAGAGATTCACATGCACCTCCTTCAACCTTGCCTATTGCATTTAATGCTCTCAGTGTGGCCTCTCCTACATTGGGGGACCAAGCATTGACAAGGCAACCACTTGGCTGAGCACCTGTGTTCTGTCCACAGCTGCCACCATGAGCTCCTGGTTGCATGCCTTGTCATCTCCATTTCCACACTGACCTATCTGTCCCCTTCCTTCTCCACTGCCAGGGTGAGGTCAACCATAAACTAGAAGACAGTACCTTGGCAGTCTACAACCCAATGGTATGAATGTTGAATTTTCTAATTTCAGGTAACCTGCACCTCTTGCCTTCTTTTCTTTCTCCTCCGATCCACTCAGGTTCTATCACCCACTCCCTTTCTCCCCCCCCACACCCTCCCCCCACCTTTCCAGTTTCTTTCCCCTCCTCCATCTGCCAGTCACCCACGTACTCAACATTCTATCATCTCCCCCACTGGTTCCATTTGCCCATAGTTTTTCCTTTATCTGATTCCACTTATCACCTTAACAGCCATTTGTTGTTGCCACCTATCACCTTCCAGCCTCAGACTCTACCTCCACCCTCACCCTCCCTTCCCCCAATCTGACTCCATATCCCCATCATCCTCCTCATCTGGTTTCACCTATTGCCTACCAGCCCCTGCCTCACCCCTCCCCCTCACCATGTACTAGCTTTCTCCCCTCTGCACTCATTCCTGATGCACAATCTTGACCCGAAGCGTTGACTATCTCTTTATCTCCACGGATGCTACCTGACCCACTGAGTTTTCCAGCAGTTTGCTCTCTGACCTAGTTTCCAGCATCATATAGTTTGCAATATACTTGTTCCATCCTTCTCTTTCTGCATAATATTTTCTTTATTCATTTGAAGTATAACCTGTCACTGGTTGGCTTGCCTGCTTTATATTTCTTTAATTGCTTTTTCAGACCTGACTGCCACTCCCAGTATGAAAATGATCATTTTGCATAGGGTTTTTGAATGTAGGTTGTTACGTGAATGTTAGTAAATAATAAAATTGAATCCAATTGTAAACCAGTCATGGTAGTGATTTAAACCATAATTTCTCTGACATTTTCTCTAAAATGCTGGAATAAGCTTCTTGTGTCCATGTATACATAGCTGTTATAACTCTAAGGAAAAATATATTCAGTAGGTCAGCCAGGGTCAATAGAGTAAACATGTTTGTTTTGAATGTGGGCCCCTATGTCAAAGCATTTCTTGCCTGTGTAGCTATTGACAAGGTGATGCTTTCGGAGTAAGGGATAATGTTGTCTGTCTTGAGCTGATTGGAATTTGTCAAATTGTGCAGATCCAGTTGTCTCTTTTATTTGGTATTTACATCAGAGTTAGATGGTGTGCATTTGCCAAACATCTTAAAAATCCAAAGTAGATGCACTCAGTCTCTCGCATTTCAAAAATTCACCAGTTTCCAATCATAAATAATTGAACAGCTAAATTGCAATGCGCACACCTTCAGCATTGTGATCAGCATATTGGCTTAATGCTTAAACTCCATTTGATGTAGTTGGAAACCTAAAGTTGGAAGTCTTTTGTAGCAAATATTTTTAAGCTTTTAATCTTAGATTCTGTGATTTTTTTTCCCCATCTACATAATTTTAACAGGAAGCATTCCTTCACTCAAGATGTTCTTTCACCTTCAAACATAAAAAAAATTGTACTGTACATTAAAGGACTGCTTTAGAAATAAGAATTTTCTGAAGTTGGATTCAAAATACTAAAGATTATAGTAATACATAGTTTAATTTGATTCCAGATTAATGAATTTTCTCTCTAATTGCATTGTAGCAGAGGAAGTGATACGTTTCCTAATTTACTAAAAATTCCTTGATTGAATATTCATCAGAGCTGTAGAATTTTTCATCAGAGACAAGTATGAAAAGAAGAAATACATAGATAAAAATGTAAACAATGGAGTAACGGTAAGTATTGAGGCATGATTTATACTGATGCAACTTTCTTAAAACCTCACTCTTTGTTGTTAAAACTTTTTTTCCCACTGCCAATTCCGGGACCTGCAGAAATTATAGGATGATCCTAATTGAATTTGATAAGCTGCTGTTCATGCTGAGTTATGCTAAGATAACATGGCATTATTGGCTCAATGCACTTAACTTTTCTGGTCCACAAGTGGCAAGACGTGTACATTTGTTTTGTAGCTGTTTGTTTTCAGCCTTCCAAAAAGCCAGACACCTTCTATATGCAGTATATATGTTCTTCAACATGATTGCTCTAACAGTTGAAGCTAGGTTGCAACTCCTAAACAAATTGCGATAAAATTCAGTTAGTTGTTTACACATAAGCAGTCTCCTCTCCTCCTGCCATATCCCCAAGGGGGAGAAAAAATTACTCTGCCTCTAGATTGCCGTTTACTAGTTAATGGCCATTTTATTCAAGAGCTTATAGGTCGTCAATTTTTTTATTTCTCCCCCTTTCCAGAAAGTAAACCTCAACTAGTAATATTGTTTTATTTCCTGAATCAAATTAAACCAAGTTGTTTTTCATCCAGATACCTCATTTTAAAAAAAAGCACTGCACATAACCTATTTGCTTACCAATCTTTGGTAGTCTGCAATGACTCCTGTTTCTCTCCAGCAACTCCCAAGTTAATTTTATAACCAGGCTTTTCTTTGAACAGGGACCTATTTTTCATGTACCTTCACAGAAAGAAAGAACTTTCATTTATATAGTGCCTTTTAAGAGTTTAGAACACCACAATACACTTTATAACTAATGAAATACTTTCAAGTATAGTCATTGGTGTAACAGAGGAAATGTCTATTGGCAGTTTTTTTTTGAGGCATAATTTTTGGTCAAGACACCTGGGGAAACTCCTCTGCTCTTTGAAATAGTACAGTCTTTTACAATCTTTTACAGTTCTGAGAGCACTGCTCGTATCTCGTCTAAAAGTCTGCAGTTCTGACAGTCCGGCACATCCTCGGCGTATTACAGGAGTTAAGTACTCATGAGGCATTTTACATTTAGCTAAGGATGCCTGCAATAGATAAATGCATATTGTTTTCCAAACAGTCAACCCTGAGGTGCTTTCCCTTGAGTTTCTCCAGTTGCAATGCACATCAACTGTTGAGAGTCCAGAGCAGACACAAGCATTAATACATTAAACTGTTCAAAATCCTACTAAAATGCATTTAGTGATTCCCAAGCAAGAAAAACTGAAGGACTTGTAACTTGTATGGCAATGTTATTTGTTGATCAATGCTCTGTGAAGCAAAGCAGAAGTATTGAAATGCTGTATTGAGTGGAAATATATAACCCCAGACTGGCTTCTGACTGTATCTAGTGCTTTCAACAATGGTTCATCCACCACAGAATAAACTGCATTCACAAGAAGGGCTGGAATGTTTGCACCAAGTTGTTGCAAAAGTTCTCAGACCTGTGAAGTGTAACAACATTTCATGATAATCAGCAAGTATTAACTAATATATTTGTTGCAATAATGACCACAGACTGTTTTGTTAATCTTTTGATTTCACTTCTGCCCACAACAATGCTTTAACTGTAAGTGATAAACATTGCAGTAAGATTTCTATGAATGTTATACAGCAGGCCCTTTGGTCCACCATTTCCATGTCAGCCACCAATTACCTATCTGCAATAGTCATCCATCAACGCTCCTAAGATCCCTGCCATTTACTCTATATGTCCTACAAGAATTTGACTTCCCAAAGTGCATTACCGCACACTTCGTCTGGATTAAATTTGATCCACCACCACTGTGCCCAACTTTCCAGTTAATTTATGTCTGGCTGTATAACAGCTTTCTTTGCTATCTGTGACTCCAATTTTCATGTCATCTGCAAACTTGCTAATCATATCCCGTACATTCTCATCCAAGTCATTTTATTGTATACCATCTCTGAATCACTATATAAAATAAAATCTTAATTTTAAGTTTGCTTTAATTTTGTGCTTTAATATGCCAGGTTGAAAATGTTTTCTACCTTAATGCAAATAGCGCATGTACACATTTTATTCTGTCTCTCACCCCTGTTCTTTCTCAATTCTACATTTTGTACTCTAAAGCAAGTTTCTGAAATGATAACTACTTGTGCAGTTTTTCAGTAAATCTGTATTTTATAAAAATATTTTGGATTAAATTAAATTTTTGATTTGACTTTGCAGTTTTAACATTTATTGTAGCAGGTAATTATGAAGGAATCTAGAGAAGATCTAATCTTTTGAATCTTACATTTATCATTAAAAGGTTTATTTTCTAATCTTTATTTTCTATCTGTAGCTTAATTTAAGATAAATTTGCCTTCAAGATAAAATTAGGCTCGTATGAAAAGGTGCATTTGAAACATTTTCTCACCGGAGTTCAATCCATAATAGGCATAATGGACAGCATAGCCCAGAGCGCCTATGCTATCCATTATTCCTATTTATACTAATCCCATGTGCTTGCATTAATTCTATATCTCTCTATGCCCTGCTCATTCAAGTACCAGTCAAGATGCCTCTTAAATGTTTTTAGTGTTCCTGCCTCCACTACAACCTCAGGCAGCTCATTCCAGATACAAACTACTCTTTGTGTGTAATAAAATGTACTCCTCAGATCTCCTTTAAACCTCCTCCCTCTCACCTTAAATCTGTTCCTTCTAGTTTTTGACATCCCTACTCCATGGGACACAAGCACCAGGTACCCTATTTATCTACCTGTAGAATGTCACCCCTCAGCATTGTTCACTGTAGGGAAAATAGACCTAGCCTATACAATCTCACCTGATGACTCAAGCCCTCTTATCAGGTAACATCCTTCTGAATCTTTTCTGCACCCTTGTAGTTTAATGACATCTTTCCTGTAGTCGTTAAGCTTATCAAGTGTTCATAGAAATTGTAAGCATGGAAACAGGCCTTTGGCTCACTGCAGCAATGGACCACCCAATGCACACTAATCCTATTTCCCCCTTGACATGCCCATCAACCTCATCGCCTTTTTCCCCTGTTTCCTCCTGATTTGCCTACCACCTGAGCCCAGGGGCAATTTACAATATTCAATTAACTTTGGACTGTTGGAGAAAACTGGTGTGCCTGGGGAGAAACCCACATGGTCACAAGGGGGAAATGCAAATTGTACACAGCACCCAAGATTAGGATCAAAATTGGGTTTCTGGAGCTATGAAGTAGCAGTACTTGCACCTACTGACTACCTGCTGAGTATTTCCGGCATACTTATTTTGTATTCCCAGCAACAGCTGTGTTCTGCATCTCAGTTACAGTATTTTTTTCTTTCTATTATCCTCATTTATCTCCTATTTATGTCCTCTGGACAGATCAGCTTTGATTGACGAGCATTCCCTGCCCTAGACAGCACCAACTGTTGTGTCTTCACCCTATTTCATTCCCTGTTCTCTCCACCCCTCCTCCTCTCTACAACTTGGAACACACACTTGGTTTCTCACTTTTCCAGATCTGATGGAAGGTCTTCAATCTGAAACCTTAACTCTGTTCTGCAGATACTGCCTAACCAGCTCGGAACCTCCACCACTTTCTGTTTTTATACATTATAAGCTGTTCATATAGGCAGACTCCTATATCATATTCAGAATTAATCATTAAAATTGATGCATTAAAATGCTTGTTGTCAAAGTTTGACACTTCTATCAAGCTATCTTGTGAACCAAAATAACATGATACCAGAAAGGGAAATTTTAACTATTATTTCAATGTATTGGCCAACTAAGCAGTTGTTGTTGTTACCCCTTCCTCCTCCCCAACCCACCCCCCCAAATGTCTATGGGCCCAAGTACTGGTAAACGGGTTTGGTATAGACCGACGTATTGGTAAGCGTGGACATGGTAGCTAGAAGGGCCTGTTTCTGTGCTGGATGACTCCATAACTTATGTCAGAATGTAATAAAACTCCGATAATCCACTATCTGATTTGGAAATCCTGATGGTTCAGCATCTGGCTCTCTCTTGCATTCCTTCCAAACTTGCTGGGGCCCCTGAAAAATTTGTTATACTACTGTACAACACCTTAAAAATAAATTAAAAGTTTGGTGTATTAATAGGAATAACATCCAATAGTCCTGCAAAATCTGCCAGTCCAGCACCACCAAAGTCCCCATTGTTCCGGATCAATGGAGTTTTATTGTACTGTTCTCCCACAACATGCTCTGAGGGAACTATTTAAATATTAAAATTAGAAATGTACAAAATTGCTAGATGCCAGCATCAAACTGCCTATAGTGTACCAGCTACTGACATGCATTTTCTGGATCTGCTAATGAGGTCCAAAGTGTTAACTTTCCGTAGATATTAATTTGGCCATATGTTGGTTTCACTCAAATATTATTTAATCTGATTGGCATTTTGAGCTAGTAGTCTTCACCATTTGTACATTTAAGGTCTGAATGGTTTCAGAATACATGGTTTTGTAGCGGTTGCTACCGCGGAATAAAACAAGATTCTACTCGGAGGATTGCCAAACAGAACTGGTTTATTTTCCCGCCTTGCGCGGGCCCTTTAAGGGAGAATGTTCCCGCCCAAAACAACCAGCAATGACGTAAGTCCTACGTCATCAGGACTTTCCTGCGCGTGGGTTCTCCCCGTCGCTCGGAAAGACGAGGCCCGCCGCCATCTTGGGCCTCGTCGCTCCGACGCCGCGCGACCCGACTGCCGAGCCGGTTCGCCCGACTAGACAGTGAGTCGCCACAGTTTGTTACTTTGATAACATCCACAAAATTTAAAATCTTTGTTGGTTCAATGAACAAATAAGCAGGTTAATAATAAAAAATTGAATCTCTATTTCAGAAATAAGTGAAGCAGTTTGGTATTAAAACCATCTATTAAACTGGTGATATTGCATCTTACAAACATTGTCTTAATGAAAATAGGAAATATTGGCATAATGTTACCGGCAAATGTTGATCAAAGTAACTTGGAGATGTGGTTGCAGTTATGACATAGTAGCAGTAGTAACTCTGGAGTTCCCTGCATAAACCTTGTTGCCTCTGTCTTGGTTTCCTCCTCTTGGGTGCATTTAAAGCTAACTTGCTTTAACAAAGCTTTTTGTCTCCTGCCTTTTTCTTTACTGTGGTAGTGTTCCATTGAAGTTCTGTGGGAAGATTTGCTATGATGGAAAGATGGTATATAAATCCAAGCTGATGTTTTTGCTCTAGTGACTAAATAACCTGCCCTGTGGTGGCCATGCAGATTTATTTAATATGGATTGTCTTGGGTTGTTCAGCTTCCAAATGAGAGATTATGTCTGTGTATTCAGTTTATTTCCTAGTAATAATCTCAATAGCTTAATGATTTTTATGCGATTGTGGAAGTAGCAATGGTGCTCTTAAGATAACTTAGACACTTGATAGAACTCCAATTGGAGGACTGAAATTGCTTGCACAGTAATAACTTTGTTTTGCTCTGTTTTCCTTTATAGGTTGCTCTGATAATAAAAGGGAAGGAGGTTCATTATTTTGTAGCCTTAAGTTTCCCCAGCTGAGTTTGAGTTTGTAGTATTAGGTACAGCTTCTCCTTGAATGTGAAAAATTGTGAATTGGTGATTAAAGTCATTCATGCAAGGAAAAAATCTCATTTAATATGTGGTGTTCGAATCATGGGATATAAATCCTGAAATTCTGCTGCATTTTGTGTGTGTGTGTGAAAGAGCTTTTGACATGGTATTGGCATTTTAAGCTGTAATCAAATAGATTTCTGTACATGGATTGATATTACAATATTTTCTTCAGAGAAGTGGTACTTTTGTATTCAAGCATTATGTGGTTATGCAGTGCATCTCAAATCATGCAAATCAAGGTGGCTAATTGTACTTTGGCCACTGGTAATGGTTTCTGCTTTTATATCTTTTGTATTCTAAAATGTATGCTAATAATTATTTTCTGCTCTTATTTCATGTGCTTCGGCTTGTCCTTTTATCTGTTCTGTGCAGATTAGCTCTGTTGCTGTGCCCTTGCCATCATCTCCTTCTTTATCAAATGCTGCTGAGAAGAGCAAACTGGAGGTATTACCTTAGGAATTTCAAAATAGTGATGGACATTGAATGAGATGCATTTTACTCTGCTCTGCTTGGCTTTTCCTAGCTTTTATTAATGTGTTTCATTGGAAAGCCATGACAGGAATACAGATCAGGAAGACAAAATTCTAACAAGACACGCAACTTTCCAAGGAGTATACTTGGTCTTTTTATTGCACTGACTTTTTAATATTATACTTTCATTGTTTTGACAAATTGATTGTTTATTTAAAAAAAAGCAACCTTTTTTGTTACCTGATTTTGAAAATGAGCTAAAAATGTGTTTACACAAAATGCATGTTATTTAAAATTAGTGTCACCACCGGTAAATATCCTGACATTTTAAGTCATTGAAAATGACTAGTGCAATAAGTAGATTTGTACAATTTACGGTGTTCTGTCCTCAGTTTCTCAATAAACAGAGCTTTTTCGTGTACATAATTGTAGGAGCTTTTTCAAGGCTGCAAGGGCATGCAGTATTGAAAATGTTTGATATTTATCTGATGTGGGGATGTGGCTGGTTTTGTGGTTCAGGCCAGTTTCCCCACACTGAAGCATGCACCAGATTGCAGAAACTCAATTTGCTCAAGAGTTTCTCTTTTAGGATAAATGGATCACATAGTTCTTTGGACTTGCTCTGCCCTTCAGAAAGATCATGGCTGATCCTATACCTTCAGTTTCCTGCCCCATCCCCACATCTCTTGTTTAAAAATCATTGCACCTTTGAATAGATTCAGTTAGCACTCACATTGCATTGGGTTAGACAGTTTACAGATTTGTAGCATTATACAGCACAGGAACAGGCCCTTCAGCTCAACTCATCCATGCCAACCAAGATACCTATCAAAACTAATCCCATTTGCCTACATTTGGCCTATATCCCTCCATGCCTTCCATATCCAAGTACCTGTCCAAATGTTTTTTTTTAAGTGTTGTAGTTGTATGTGCCTCTACCACCACCTTTGGCAGCTTGTTCCATCTACGAAAGGCTTGCCCCTCAGATCCCTTTTAAATCTTTGTTCTCTCACCTTAAACCTATACCCTCTACATTTTAGACTCCCCTGACCTGGTGGGAGAAAATATTGACCATTCAACTCATCTATGCCCCACATGATTTTGTATACCTTTTTATAACATCACCCGTCAGCCCCTTCTCTCCAGGGAAAATGGTCCTAACCTATCCAATCTCTCTTTGTAGTTAAAGCCTTCCAGTTCAGGCAACATCCTTGTGAATCTTTTCCGAAACCCAGTCTAGTTTCCCATGGCATGGTGGCCAGAACTGCACACAATTCTGTATAAAAGCACTTTCTCCTCATTTCTGTCCTAAATGGCTGATCATATATCCTGATAATTTGTCCCCTAGTTTGTGATTCTCCAGCCCCTTAGCACTCATGTCATCAATTCTTTCCAAAATCTCATGTTTTAATCCAATCACCCTTCATTCTTGTATATTCCATTGAAAATAGGCTGTCTACTCAGCTGGTTCTGTTATGACAAATTCTCACTCTAGGAAGTAATCTAGTGAACTCCAAAGCAAATTTTATTCTTTGTACATGTTATATAACAGTATAATAAATTTTCCAGTGAACTTGCTAAGTTTAAGATGAGTGCAGAAAGCAAAACCAGGTAGGTTTAAAGTGAGTTCGAGAAATGAGGCCCCAGTGGATTTAAAGGGAGCACTGGAATTGACACTCAGTCAACCAAATCCCCAACTGTCAGGATTTCCAAACAAACAGTTAGTGGATTATCAGAGTTATATTATATTCTATTTCTGGTTTTCTTATCAAAGTGATTAGCATCATTTTCTTGCATCGTAATCTATCTGCTACCATGGAACCATAGAAAAATACTGCACAATACAGGCCCTTTGGCCCACCATGTTGTGCCGCCCTTCAAACTACACCTAAGACTATCTAACCCCTTCCTCCCACATATCCCTCTATCTTAAATTTCTCCATATGCTTACCTAACAATCTCTTGAACTTGTCCAATGTATCAGCCTCCACCACCACCCCAGGCAGTGCATTCCATGCACCAACCACTGTCTGGGTGAAAAACCTCCCTCTGACATCTCCCTTCAACTCCCACCCATTACCTTAACACCATGTCCTCTTGTTTTGAGCATTGGTGCCCTGGGAAAGAGGCGCTGGCTGTCCACTCTATCTATTCCTCTCAATATCTTGTATACCTCCATCATGTCTTCCCTCATCATCCTCCTCTCCAATGAGAACAGCCCTAGCTCCTTTAGTCTCTCCTCATAATCCATACTCTCTAATCCAGGCAGCATCCTGGTAAATCTCCTCTGCACCCTTTCCAATGCCTCCACATCCTTCCTATAATGAGGTGACCAGAACTGGACACAGTACTCTAAGTGTGGCCTAACCAAAGTTTTGTAAAGCTGCATCATTACTTCACGGCTCTTAAACTCGATCCCACGACTTATGAAAGCTAACATCCCATAAGCTACCTTATCTACCTGTGAGGCAACTTTCAGTGATCTGGGGATATGAACCCCCAGATCCCTCTGCTCCTCCACACTGCCCAGAATCCTGCCATTTACCTTGTACTCTGCCTTGGAGTTTGTGCTTCCAATGTGTACTACCTCACACTTCTCTGGATTGAACTCCATCTGCCACTTGTCAGCCCACCTCTGCATCCTATCAATATCCCTCTGCAAGCTTCAATAGCCCTCCACACTATCCACAACACCACTGATCTTTGTGTCATCTGCAAACTTAGTAACCCAGCCTTCCACCCCCTCATCTAAGTCATTAATAAATATCAAAAAAGTAGAGGTCCCAGAACCGATCCCTGCAGGACACAACTAGTCACAGCCCTCCAATCCGAATGCACTCCCTCCACCACAACCCTCTGCTTTCTACAGGCAAGCCATTTCTGAATCCACACTGCCAAGCCTCCCTGGATCCCTTGGCCTCTGGCCTTCTGAAGAAGCCTACCATGCAGAACCTTGTCAAACGCCTTACTAAAATCCATGTAGACCACATCCACTGCACTACCCTCATCAATCTTCCTGGTTACTTCCTCAAAGAAGCCTATCAGGCTTGTGAGGCAAGTTCTTCCCTTCACAAAGCCATGCTGACTGTCGCTAATCAGTCCATGATTCTCTAAATGCTCATAGATCCTATCTCTTGCCCACTTGCTAAACTCATAATAATTCCTTTGTAGGCCCTTGTGTCCTTGCCACTCACTTTCATCACAGTTTGCCAAAGAATAATTGTTGTTAGTAAATAAGTAAATGACAAATAGGAATTTGAAGAGGAGGTGCTAGCAATCTTAAAGCACATAAAGGTGAATAGATCCCTGAGGCCTGACCAAATGTATCCTTGACATCATGAGAAGGTAGGGAAGAAATTACTGGGGCCTTGCCAGAGATATTTGCATCATCATTAGCCACAGGTGAGGTACCAGAAGACAGAAGGGTGGCTAATTCTGTGCCTTTATTTAAGAAAGGCTGCAAAGACAAGCCAGGGAACTATAGATTGGTGAACCTAACATCAATAATGGAAAAATTACTAGAGGGATTCTGATAAATGGGATCTATCTGCATTTGAGAAGGCAAGGACTGATTTGGGATAGTCAGCATGGCTTTGTATGTGGGAAATTGTGTCTCAAGAATTTGAGTTTTTTTTGAAGAAGAAGTGACCAAGAAGATTGAGGGCAGGGCAGTAGACGTTGTTTATGTGGACTTTTGGGTAGGCTTTTGACAAGGTCCTGCATGTCAGCCTGGAAAGTTAGATCACATGATGAACTAGGCAATTGGATACAATGGATTGGTGGAAGGAGTCAGGGTGGTGGTGGGAGTGTGCGCTGGGGTTGGGGTTGGTCCACTGTTTGTCATCTATAGTAACACTTTGGATGAGAATGTAGTTGGCATGGCCAGTAAGTTTGAGGATGAAACCAAAATTGCTGGTGTAATGGACATTGAAGATTATTATCTAAGATTACAACAGGATCTTGATCAACTGGGAGAGTGAGCCAAGGAATGGCAGATGGAATTTAGTTTGGACAAGTACAAAGTGTTGCACTTTGGGAAGTTAAAGTATGATGACACTTCCACAGTAAATAGCAGGGCCCTTGTGAGTGATGTAGAATCGTGAGACTAGGAGTACAAATACATAGTTCACTGAATGTGGCGACACATTGAGTCATAGAGTAATACAGCGTTGAAACAGGCCCTTTGGTCCAACTGGTCCATGCCGACCACAGCATCCTCCCTGCTAGTCCCAGTTGCCCATGTTCAGCCCATAACTGTCCAAGCCTCTCCCCTCCATGTACCTATTCCAAATGCTTTTTAAATGTTGCAATTGTACCCGCCTCGACCACTTCCTCTTGCAGCTCATTCCAGGTACTCAATACCCTCTGTGTGAAGAAGTTATCTCTTGGGTTTCTTTTAAATCTCTCCCCTCTTATCTTGTATCTGTGCCCTCTAGTTTTGGACACAGGTAGGCAAGGTGGTGAAGAAGGCATTTGGTATGCTTGCCATCATTGGTCAGGGCATTGAATACAAGTGTCGTCATGTTACCACTGTACAAGACATTGGTGAGACTGCACTTAATGTATTGTGTGTAGATCTGGTCACCTACCAAAAGGAAGAATATCATTAAGCTGGATGGGGTGCAGAAAAGTTTCACAAGGATGTTACTGGGACTAGAGGGCATGAGTTATAAGGAGAGACTAGATAAACTGGTGCTTTTTTTCCTTGAAGCATAGGAGACGAGGTATATAAAATCATCAAGAGCATAGACAAGTTGAATGCTCAGTCTTTTTCCCAGGGTAAGGAAGTCTAAAACTGGAGGGCATCGATTTAATGTGGAGGGGGGGATGATTTAAAGGAGACCTGAGGTGCAAGTTTTTCCAACAGAGGGTGGTGGGTATATGGAACAAGCTGGCAGAGGTGGGTACAATTGCAAGATTTAAAAGATATTTGGACTGATTCATGGATAGGAATGATTTAGAGGGATATGGACCAAATGAGGGCAAATGGGACTAGCTCAGGTAGGCAACACGGTGGGCATGGATAAGTTGCGCTGAACGGTTTGTTTTCTTGCTGTAAACTCTTCGAATCTGTAAGAATTATTTAATCACAAATGGACAATGGGAACCCTTTTTATGCTACATTTTTATATGAAAGACTGCTATTAAGGCAACAACATCATCTTAATGTAATTATTTTTTGCTATAAGTTATGTTATTTTATATTTATAGAGAGAAAAATACAAAAGGAAAGAAGAAAAGAAGGGGGCCAGAGATCAAGAGAAACCTGTTGCTTTTGACAAAGTAAAAATGGTAAGTTCAATAATTTTATCAATTTTGAATGACATTGATATTGTGTCAAATGCAGAACTTTAAGCTGACAAAGATGTGGTATAATTATTTAATGACATGCCACTTATCTATTAAGTTCTTTTAGCTTAAGGCAACAGATTGGACAAAAGCACATCATTTTTGACAGAAATGATGACCGGCAGTTATGGTTTTTATAATTGCTAATTCAAGTATGAAAAGAATTAAGTGTTAAACTGGATACTAATTCTGGCTCTGAGTAACTAAGCACTACCAAAAAGGATAGGCCAAGAGGTCCATTTCCACTCTGAGTTTCTGACTATGATTAGCTTTATGGGAACAACTTTTGCCCTTATTATGGAGAAGCAAATCAACCCAGTTCCTAAACCAGTTCCAGTTAGCCTACTTGTTTAGGAAATACAAGTGGGAATATATTGTTGTAGGAGTATACCTGTGTGGCCTTTGGTGGAAAAATAGCTACCAAGTCAGCACAGTAGTGTGGTTAGTGTAACGCTATTACAGCACCAGTGATCGGGATTCAATTCCTACCGCTGTCTGTAAGGAGTTTGTGCATTCTCTCCACAACTGCGTGGGTTTTCTCCGGGTGCTCCAGTTTCCTCCCACATTCCAAAGACCTACAGGTTTGTAGGTTAATATGGGTGTAATTGGGTGGCATGAACTCGTTGGGCCAGATGGGCCTGTTACCATGCTGTATAAATAAAGTTTAAAAGATCAGAATTGTATGATTTTTGATTCTGGAAGCATAGGAAGGTAGTAAAGCATACAAAATGCTTCACAGAAGTACTTTTCAAAGGCTAAGACATGAGCAAATTTTTGGATCAGATTTTCCTATAGCAAGGGGCGGCATGGTAGCGTAGCGGATAGCGCAACGCTATTACAGCGCCAGCGATCGGGGTTTGATTCCCGTCGCTGTCTGTAAGGAGTTTGTGTGTTCTCCCATGTCTGCGTGGGTTTCCTCCGGGTGCTCCGGTTTCCTCCCACATTCTGAAGATGTACAGGTAGGTTAATTTGGGGGTTTAAAATGGGCGGCGCGGACTTGTTGGGCCGGAAGGGCCTGTTACCACGCTGTAAATAAAATTTTTAAAAAAATTAAATATTTGCAGTGGTAAATGTTACTAACATCATTGTTTGAACATGTGCACTATGGTTGGTATCTACACTGATTTCTTGCTCTGATTTTCTTTTCTCCCCCCACATAAGACTAATTGCATCTACCCACAAGTTCGAGCCTTGACCGCCTTCCTCCATAAGATGCTACCTAACTTACCTATTTGACAATGCTTTGCGTCATCTGATTCCACCACCACTTCTGTCAGCAAGTTCCAGATATCCAGCACTCTGCCTTTTTTTCCTTACAAAAAAATACTTTCCCCTCAGATCCCCTTCAAAACTCCTTCCTCTTGCTATAAAAAACTATGACTATCGGAAAAAGATTCTTCTTATGCCTCTCATAATTTTATGTACTTCTATCAGATCATCTCTCAGCCTCCTTTGCTCCAGGGAAAACAAGCCCAGTTCACACAATCTCTCCCCATAATCAAAGTCTTCAAATTCTGGCAACTTCCTGATGAATTTCCTCTGCACTTTCTCTAGCACAACCAAGTCCTTCCTATATTGCAATGACCAGAACTGCAGATAATACTCTAAGCGGGATCTAACCAGTATTATAACCCATTCAAAGAAAGAATTTTAATTTTTCTAAATGGTTTATCAACAAGGAGGGGAAAGAACAAAATTATAAAATGCTTTTATTCCAAAAGTGAAGTTGAGGTCTTGTTATTTGAAACCTATAATTTGGTTTAGTGTTAAGCTGCGTGACATATTATCATTGCATTCCAACCTGTTCTTTGTTTGTTCATGCATAGTCTAAACTGAGCTGTATGTTTAACAGTTCTGAAGCTATATAAATTAATTCTGAACTCCTACTTGGTGGTAACTGTTGTTACAGTGAGTTGTTTTTTTGATTTTGATTGCACAATAAAAGTGAAAATTTGTTATTTGCAATGTTTTCAAATTGAATGGTGGAGGGTAATCACTTTCTTCAAAGTCCAATAAAGTAGTGAAGAAGGATATATTCAAATCCTATATTTTGTGCCTTTTGCCACAAATTGCCTTGTAAATTGCCACATTGACTCATTTGGATTCTTAATCAATTCCTGATTTCTGGAACAAGAGCACGAGAGTGATAATACTTAGCCACTAGCAGGAAAGATGCATTGGTGAATAAGGTGCTGCAGCTGGAGCTCAGATTTGTTTGGCTAATGAGTATGAATTTTTAATTCAGTGAATCTTATTGGCATGTTATAGTAATATGGTAATACCATGATAATTCATTTGTTAACTGCCAGTTCAGGGTTATAAAGAATATTCCTGATGCAGCTAAGTCAAAGCAAATAGCAAATATATGGCATACAAGTTCCTCACTGCATTAAGTCCCAAGTAAAGGCACTCCCCTACTGAAGATGGTCAAAAGGCCTTCCCTTGAGACTCAGCACTAGTATCATTGCTGTATTTTTAACCGTCATTTTGAGGGGTTAACATTGACCAGGAACTTAAGTGGGCCGGCCATGCAAACAATTGTTCCACTTCAGCAAGTTGGAGACTGAAGTTTTTCCCTGACTGATCTGTCTCTAATCCAATCTACCATGTTCAAGGCACAAGATATTAGCAATTAAGAGTTAAGAGTTAGCAATTCTTGGATGAGGGTAGCAACGTTGTGATTCAGCGCAGAAACAGGCCTTTTGGTACGCCGTGTCCATGCTGAACTTCAAGTACCTTGTATTTATATACTACTACTATTTACCAGGTAGATGATGGTGAGGAAGGCAAAAGGGCCTGCTTGCCTTCATCAGCTGAGACATTGAGAAAAGAGTTGAGACGACATGTTACAGTGGTACAAATGTGGAGTATTCTGTACAGTTCTGGTCACCACACTATAGGAAGGACATGGTTTAGCTAGAAAGGGTTCAGAAAAAATTCACCAGGATTTTGTCTCGATTAAGTGCTTTGAGTTATTGAGAGAGATTGGATGGGCTAGGTCTGTTTCCCCTGTAGTGGAGGAGGCTGAGGGGTAACATGATAGTTATGTAAAATTATGAGAGGCATAGGGTAGATGGCCAGTGTCAATTTTCCCGTGGTAGCGAAGTTTAAAGGAAATCTGAGGGGTAAATTTTTCACAAAGAGTAGTTGGTATCGGGAATGAGCTGGTGGAGGCAGGAACATTAATAACATTCAAGATGCATCTTGGCAGGTACTTGAATGAGGATCATGGAATTAATGCAGGCAAGTGGGATTAGTATAGATACGCATAACGGTCAGCATAGATACAGTGGGCCGAAGGGCCTATTTCTATGTTGTACAACTCTGATTCTTAATATGCTGCATTTCAGTTTGCTTCCCTCTTCAATCTACATAGCAACATTTCTTGCTTTGAGCAGGTTTTTAAAGCCTCTAAACAGGAATAATTCCTCATAATCGCAATCATCCAATTCCTTTTTTTAATAAATGTGTACATTAGTCAAAATTTTAAGGATTCAAAACCCTGTGAGCGTTACTGATATGGTTAAAAATTCCAATGAAACATCTCTAATTTGTTTTTATCTGTAATATTTATTTCCAACGTAATACAATCACATTTATTATGGCTTAAATTGCTATCTGATAGTGGTTTTTTTTTACACATTTTAAGGTGTTTCCAATGAAGAATTCAATTACCACCTCTCATGGTTTCTCAAAGGGTGTAAAAAGAATTAATTTAGTTGAAATATCATTTTCATCTGT
The DNA here is from genome assembly GCF_009764475.1 of Pristis pectinata. Classification (NCBI taxonomy): domain Eukaryota; kingdom Metazoa; phylum Chordata; class Chondrichthyes; order Rhinopristiformes; family Pristidae; genus Pristis; species Pristis pectinata. The sequence continues at coordinate 20,320,301 of NC_067414.1, forward strand.
TTACTTTCTTTGTACATTACACAGTAAAATTCTTTTCACTGAGCAATGTTGCCGCAGTAGAAATGTTGCAGACACTTCCATGATTCATAGAGATTGGTAGTTGTACAGCATGGCAACTGGCCCTTCAACCTAACTCGTCCATGCTGACCAAGATGCCTATCCAGGCTAATCCCATTTGCCTGCGTTTGGCCATAATGCCTTTTCATAGAGACACAAGAAACTACAGATGCTGGAAGTCTGGAGCAACACACATAATGCTGGAGGAACTCAGCAGGTCAGGTAACATCTATGGAGAGAAATGAACAGTTAACGTTTTGGACTGAGACCCTTCATCAGGACTGGAGAGGAAGAGGGCAGAAGCTTTTAATGCCTTTAATAGGTTGTAATTGTACCTTCCTCTACCACCTCCTGGCAGCTCATTCCATATACTTGCTATCCTTTGTGTTGAGAAACTGCCCACTAAGATCCCCTTTTTAAATCTCTCCCCTCTCACCTTAAACCTAAGCCCTCTAGATTTAGACTCCCCTACCCTGGAACTATCTACTCTATAAAGACTGTAACTATCTGCTGTATGTATGCCCCTCATAATTTTATAATCTTCTATAAGGTCACCCTCAGCTTCCTTTCCTCCAGTGAAAACAGATCTAGTCTATCCAGTCTCTCCTTAAGATCAAGCTGTCCAGATCAGGCAACATTCCTATGAATCTTTTCTGCACCCTACTTAGCTTAATTGCATCTTTCCTATAACATGGCATCCAGAACTGCATGCAATACTCCAGGTGTGACCTTACCAACAAATTATGCAATTGTAACAAAATGTCCCAACTCCTATACTCAATGTCTATGCTAATGAAGGCAAGCATACCCAATGCCACCTTCACCACTCTGTCTACCTGTGTTTTCACTTTCAGGAAACTATGTATTTGTACCCCAAGGTCTTGCTGTTCACTAATACTCCCCAGGGCCCTGCCATTCACTGTGTGTATTTCCTGGCCTAGTTTATAACTTTGCATCAAAATGCATCACTTTGCATTTGTCTGAGTTAAATTTTTATTAGCCATTCCCTTACCCACTTTCCCAATTGACTCAGGTCCTGGTGTAACCTTAGACAATCTTCTTCACTGTCCACTGCACCACCAATTTTGTGTCATCTGCAAACTTACTAATCATGTCACCTACATCCTCTTCCGAATCATTAATATAGATGACAAACAACAGTGAACCCAACACCGATCCCTGCGGGACACCATTGGTTACAGGTCTCCAATCTGAAAAGCAAACTTCCACTCTCATCCTCTGCCTCCCACCACCAAGTTATTTTTGTATCCAATTTGCTATCTCACCCTGGATTCTATGAATTCTAACCTTGCCATTCTTCAAATTTCTCTTCAGAATGGAGGGAACATCAAGGAAATATGATTTTTTTCTCAAAACAGTTATTGGCATTCTGTTGCACCCCTGTTCTAACTTAAACCATGAAAAATAGAATCATTTATTTCCTCCACAGTTCATTTGGGTCACCAGACTAGAAAATGTTCTTGATTGCTCACTGGTATGTACACTGCTTGAAGCCTGTAGATAACCAAATTGCTGGCTAATTCCCACTTCTGATCAATTAGCTGATATATTGACAAGGTAGAAAAGAGAAGGGTCAAAAAAAATCTGTCCAGTACATGGTTGCATAATTTGTCACATGGAATAGTTGAAACCATTGCACATTGGAAGAGAATATCAATAAACATTCAAAGTAGAATTTGATGCAGCCTGTGGAAGTGACTTGGACGACTTCAGCAAAGTGGCAGCAGAGATGTGGTGGGTCAGATAGCCTCCTTGAGTATTCATGATCAAAGAGACTTAGATTGTGTTTATCACAAAACAATTTAATTATGTTCAACATTTTTAAAATTACTCTCCTCCAAAACATATCCAATAAAAACACAAAACACTGCAAATTAAAAATAAAAGAAAGAGAATGCTGGAGATCCTCGACAGATCAGGCCCCATCTGTGGAGGGGGGAAGGAGTGTTAGTGTTTTGGGAATAGGTAATTCACCTGAAACACTAACTCTGTTTCTCTTTCTACAGATGCTGCATGACTTGTGGAGTATTTCCTGCATTTTCTATCTCTTGATTTCAAATAATCAAATGCTATAAGTCATCTTCCAATATACATTTCACATAGAAGATTAATATCATTTTCTTGGAATCAGATCCACAGAGTTGGGCTGGCTTTCTTTCTTTGAAACTAGCTTAATTCCTGGGCCACAGAATAATGCTCGTGTGTTAAGGTAAAGGTTGTGTTGCATGTAGGTGTGGATTGCTTCGTTTTCTGAAGAATTAGTAATGGAACTGAATATTGTGTGTGATGATTACACACTATAGGAAGAAAGTCATGGCAGAAGCATTTGAAGATGGTTGGGTATAGGACACTGCCTGAGGAACTCCTGCAGTGATGTCCAGGGGCTGGAATGATTGGCCTATAAAAACCACAGTTATGTGTACGTGTGGTCCAAGACTGTAATGAGGTGTAGAGCTGCAAAACCTAAACATCGGGGAGCATGTTATTTTGAACTGAGTCTCATTTTGCTGATTAAGAGGAGCCTGATGGGGCCATAATTAGCCCAACTGGATTTGTTCTTGTGTTTGGTTGACCATATACTTAGGCAATTTTGCCCATCATGAAGTAGATGTCAGTATTTTAGTTTTTGGCTTGATTAAGGAACTTGAGAGGACTGGATGCTGTAAAGACCAATGGACCAAACATCATGCAGCAAATGTGTTCAAAAAATTAGTTTGTGACTTTAACCAAATCTTTGCAATAACCAGTCCTCTGTTTCTTAATGTCATGTGGAATGAATTCAGTTGACTTGTAAGAATACTGTTATAAATCAGGAATTCCTGTTAATAAGCTAATAAGAAAACTCACCCAAAGATCTGGAAATACTTGGCAGGTCAGGTAGCACTGAGAAGAGGGAAAAAACATTTGCATTTCAAACTGGTGACCTTTCAACAGAAACCATGTCATCAGTCTGAAATATTGACACTTTCTCTGCCAAAACTGCTTGATCTACTTGGTATATACTGCATTTTCTATTATTTCAGATCTCCAGAATCTGGAAGGTTTTGCTTTAAGCCCATCTAAAGATCACTGTGCTCACATATTACAGAAGCTGCCTGAACTGCAGAGTGTTTCCAGCATTTTTGCTTTTCATTTTGGGTTTCCAGCATCCGCAATTTTTTTTTTGATTTTTATGTTTTTACTGGTTGAAAATTGTGGAAGATAATTAAAAAGTGATTAGTGAAGAGTGACATCATTAAAATGTTTTCTGCAGAAAAGAACAAAGGGTGGTCATAGAATGTTTGCTTTTGAAAGTAAATTCTGAACATTTTATATATTTAGGGTTTCAATTTTTTTATATATACTAAATTGTATATGCAATTACTAATCGTCCTTTTTAAATGAGCTTTGTGCATCAAGTAGCTAAATACTATTGAAGGAAGCTGTTTTCATTATGGTTGAGAGTCTATCTAGTTTGATTAAGCTAATTTGTTCTTCAATAAATATGAATGGTTTCTATTACTCATTTCAAATGCTGTTCTTTCATTTGGGAACGTTTATCTTGACCTTCAGCTCTTTTATTTCCAGTCACCTCCTCATTCCATAGGGCTGCCTCCAACCATTCTCAACCTAACTGGAGAAGAACTTCCTGCTGAGAAGGAAAGCGTTGTTACTGCAACTCCTGTGAGTATTTTTTCTCAATGTGGCAAAAATGAAAATCACTCACTCAAGGCAAAAGAGGGTGAAAGCTAAAGTGTAAGAAATAGGTTTGATAGAGTTGAAGACTTTGTCAATCATGGAGGGAAAAGAAAGTCGTAGAAGAATTACTGAGATGGATATCATCGAAACAAATGCAGCAGAAGGCAAATAAGGGGAAACTAAGTTCAATAAGTTAACAATCTCATCCTGTATATACAATCTCTGTACCTAGATTTTCCATCATTTAGCATCCAGAGCTCCAAAACCCAGTAAACCTAAAAAAAATTGATGATAAATAGACAAAAATATAATTGGCACAGTCATCAAGTAATTATATTTACCCCTCACTCCCTGTTCATTCCAACTAAATTACTGACCTTCCCTCATATACATAAACTTAATAAAATTCAAGAGACCTTCAATGATGTTAACTATGTGTTTTTCTCTTTGAATCAGTCACAAATATTGTGGCAAAGAAGGCTTTGAGCTGAGTTGTAGCAAATGGAATAAATATAGATAGATAGATACCTGAAAATGAAAAAAAACTGTAGTCTCTGGAAATCTAAAACAAAAATAGAAAATGCTCAGCAGGTTAGGCCACATCTTGGGTAGAGAAATAGTGACTCTTTCAGAACCTGGGGGAGATCTTAAAATTTTTTTTGCATCAGGATTTACTCAGGAAACTGGCATAGTGTATATGGAAGGAAGGGAAATAAGCAGTAGTGTCATGGAACATATAGAGATTAAAGAGGAGGAGGTGCTTGCTGCCTTACAGCGAATAAAGGTAGATAATTCCCCCGGGCCTGATAAGATATTTCCTTGAACATTGAGAGAGACTAGTGTAGAAATTGCAGGGGCCCTGGCAGATATATTTAAAATGTCCTTAGCCGTGGGTGCAGTGCTAGAGGACTGGAGGGTAGCTCATGTTGTTCCATTGTTTAAAAAAGGATCTAAAAGTAAACCAGGTAATTACAGGCCAGTGAGCCTGATATCAGTAGTAGGTAAATTATTGGAAGGTGTTCTGAGAGATCGGATATACAAGTATTTGGACAGCCAAGGACTGATTAAGGATAGTCAGCATGGCTTTGTGCGTGGTAAATCATGTTTAACGAATCTTGTAGAGTTTTTCGAGGAAGTTACCAAGAAAGTAGATGAAGGAAAGGCTATGGATGTTGTCTACATGGACTTTAGTAAGGCCTTTGACAAGGTCGCACATGGGAAGTTAGTTCAGAAGGTTCAGACACCAGGTATCCATGGAAAGGTTGTAAACTGGATTCGAAATTGGCTATGTGGGAGAAGACAGAGAGTGGTAGCAGATGATTGTTTCTCAGACTGGAGGCCTGTGACTAGTGGTGTGCCTCAGGGATCTGTGCTGGGGCCATTGTTGTTTGTTGTCTATATCAATGATCTAGATGATAATGTGGTAAATTGGATCAGCAAGTTTGCTGATGACACTAAGATTGGAGGCGTAGTGGACAGCAAGGAAGGCTTTCAAAGCTTGCGGAGGCATCTGGACCAACTGGAAGAATGGGCCAGAAGATGGTAGATGGAATTTAATGCAGACAAGTGTGAAGTGTTGTATTTTGGAAGGACAAATTGAGGTAGGACATACACAGTAAATGGTAGGGCACTGAGGAGTGCAGAGGAACAAAGGGATCTAGGAGTTCAGATACATAATTCCTTGAAAGTGGCATCACAGGTAGACAGGGTTGTTTTAAAAAAAGGCTTTTGGCATCCTGGCATTCATAAGTCAAAGTATTGAGTATAGGAGTTGGGATGTTATGGAGAGTTTGTATAAGACATTGGTGAGGCCAAATTTGGAGTATTGTGTGCAGTTCTGGTCACCTAACTATAGGAAGGATATTTGTAAGATTGAAAGAGTGCAGAGGAGATTTACTAGAATGTTGCCGGGTCTTCAGGAGTTGAGTTACAGGGAAAGATTGAACAGGTTAGGACTTTATTCCTTGGAGCGCAGAAGAATGAGGGGAGATTTGATAGAGGTTTACAAAATTATGAGGGGTATAGATAGAGTTAATGCGAGTAGGCTCTTTCCACCTAGATTAGGAGAGATAAGTACGAGAGGACGTGACTTTAGGGTGAAAGGGGAAAGATTTAGGGGGACATTAGAGGGAACTTCTTCACTCAAAGAGTGGTGGGAGTATGGAACGGGCTGCCATCTGATGTAGTAAATGCGGGCTCACTCTTAAGTTTTAAGAATAAATTGGATAGATACATGGACAGGAGGGGTCTGGAGGGTTATGGACTGGGTGCAGGTAAATGGGACTAGTGGAATAATGTTTCGGCACAGACTAGAAGGGCCGAATGGCCTGTTTTCTGTGCTGTAGTGTTCTATGTTCTAACCTTCTGTCTTGTATGATTCTGACTTCAAAAGATTTGCATTAATATATCTGATTAAATTATTAGGACTGTTTTGCTTACTGTTAAAAATGAAAAAAAGAGCAAAGTGTTATTGGACAATGGAAGATTTGACTTGATTAACTTAATTGATGCATGACTTGGTTTGTAAGCTAAAAGCTGAGAGGCAGCTAAAGTAAGATTAATAAGTTTAATAATTTGAGACAACCTGTACACATGGAAGATTGCATTTTAGCTAATATTACTTTAGGCAGACCTGTATCATCTCTGCCAATGAGTTGTTAACAAATTACACATGGCCTAATTTTATTCATTCAGTGAATGAAGTGTATATCGTCTCTTCCCTTTATTAAAAATATTTCCTTATTTGATGCATATCATTTTGCATAATTGTAGGAGACCAGTATTTATGTACATGATTTGTGGAATGCAGGATTATCAAAGCACTTTATACTTACACTAAAACAAGAGGGTAACTAGGGAAAGGGTACGATCACTCAAGGACAAAGGAGGGAATTTGTGCCTGGAGCCAGAAAAAATGAGTAAGGTACTTTGCATTGGTATTCATTAAACAAAAAACGTGGAGGACAGTGAGATCAGGGAGGGTTATGCTGAAATTCTACAGCATATGATATTGAGGAGGAGGAGGAGCAAAGTCTCTTGAAGAACATTAAAGTGGATAAGTCCCCAGGGCCTGATGGGATCTATGCCAGGTTAGTAAGAGAGGAGATTGCCTGGGCTTTAACAGAGATGGTCGTTTCCTCTTTAGCCACAGGTGAGGCCTCAGAGGACTCGAGAATAGTCAGTGTTGTTCCTGTGTTTAAGAAGGGTGATGGGGAGAAAGCAGGAAATTATAGGCCAGTGAGCTGTATTATCAGTGGTAGGGAAAATGTTGGGAGAACATTCTTAGGGATAGGATCTACTTGCATCTGTAGTCAGCATGGCATTTTGTAAGGGAGGTTATGTCTTACAAATTTAATTGTTTTTTGAGGAAGTGACAAAGATAATTGATAAGGGTAGAGCAGTGGATGTGTCTACATGGACTTCAAATAAGAATTTGACAAAATTCCTCGTGGTGGGCTGATCCAGAAGATTAAAGTATATGGGATCTGTGATGACTTCGTAGATTGACCATAGAAGACAGCAGCTAATGATGGAGGGGTGCTATTCTGATTGGGGGTCTGTGACCAGCAGTGTTCTGCAAGGACCAGTGCTGTGATGTATATAAATGATTTTGACAAAAATGTTGGGCTGATTAGTAAGTTTGAAGACGACACAATAATTGGTGCAGTTTTGGTAGGTTGTCAAAAGATTCAGCAGGATATAGACCATCTGGAAATATGGGCAGAGAAATGGCATTTATTCTGGACAAGTGTGAGGGGTTGTACTTTGGGAATCAAATGCATAAGGAAAGTATACAGTAAATGGCAGGACCCTTAGGAGTATTGATATACAGAGGGATCTTGGGTGCAAGTTCATAGCTCCCTGAAAATAGCAATAAGTGAATAAGGTGGTAAAGAAACTGTACAGCATACTTGCCTTCATCAACCGAGGCAATGAGTATAAAAGTTGGCAAGTTGTGTTGCAGCTGTATAAAACATTAGTTAGGCCACATTTGGAGTATTTGTAATTCTAGTTACCACACTATAGAGAGAGTGATAAAGTTTCACCAGGACGTTGCCTGGATTTGAGAAAAAGTGGTTGGACAAACTTGGATTGTTTTCTCTGGAATATCTGAGGCTGGTGGGCGACTTGATAGAAGTATATAAAATTATGAACTGCATAGATGGGGTAGATAGAGTCTATGTCCAATGGTAGAAATGTCAAATACTAAGGGGTATAGGTTTAAATTGAGAGAAGGAAAGTTTGAAGGAGGTGTGTGAGACGAGTTTTTTTTACATAGTGGTAGGAGCCTGGAACGTGCTGCCAGGGGAGGTGGTAGAAGCAGATCAGATAGCAATGTTTAAGAGGCATTTACACAGAAGCGTGAGCAGACAGGGAATTGAGGGATATAGACCATGTGCAGGCAAATGGATTAGATGGATTGCTCCAATGATTCCAGACATGATAGTCTGAAGGACCTGTTTTATGCTGTACTGTTCTTTGTAGCCAGAGAAAACAAGTCTAGTCTCTCCAGTCTCTCATAACTAAAATGCCACATCCCAGGCGATGTCTTGTTGATTCTCCTCTGCACCCTCTCCAGCACTGTCATACCTTTCCTATTGTGTGGATCATCAAATCAGTTCTTGCCTCTTAAGCATCTGTCAGCCCCGCACTGCCAGCTCTCACGGCCCCAAATTCTGGAATTCCCTTCCAAGGCATCTCTGCCACTCTATTGGTATTGGTTTATTATTGTCGCTTGTACCAAGGTACAGTGACAAACTTGTCTTGCATACCAATCGTACAGGTCAATTCATTACACAGTGCAGTTACATTGAGTTAGTACAGAGTGCGTTAATGTAGTAGAGGTAAAAACAATAACAGTACAGAGTAAGGTGTCACAGCTACAAAGAAAGTGCAGTGCAATAAGGTGCAAGGTCACAACAAGGTAGATCATGAGGTCATAGTCCATCTCATTGTATAAGGGAACCGTTCAATAGTCTTATCACAGTGGAGTAGAAGCTGTCCTTAAGTCTGGTGGTATGTGCCCTCAGGATCCTGTATCTTCTACCTGATGAAAGAGTAGAGAAGAGAGAATGTCCCGGGTGGGTGGGGTCTTTGATTATGCTGGCTGCTTCACCAAGGCAACGAGAGGTAAAGACAGAGTCCAAGGAGGGGAGGCTGGTGTCCGTGATGCTGTGGGCTGTGTCCACAACTCTCTACAGTTTCTTGCGGTCCTGGGCAGAGCAGTTGCCGTACCAAGCCGTGATACATCCAGATAGGATGCTTTCTATGGTGCATCGGTAAAAGTTGGTGAGAGTCAAAGGGGACAAACCAAATTTCTTTAGCCTCCTGAGGAAGTAGAAACATGGTGAGCTTTCTTGGCTGTGGCATCTACATGATTTGACCAGGACAGGCTGTTAGTGATGTTCACTCCCAGGAACTTGAAGCTCTCAACCCTCTCGACCTCAGCGCCATTGATGTAGACAGGTGCATATACACCACCCCCTTTCCTGAAGTCAATGACCAGCTCTTTTGTTGACATTGAGGGAAAGGTTGTTGTCATGACACCATTTCACTAAGCTCTCTATCTCCTTCCTGTACTCCGACTCATCGCTGTTTGAGATACAGCCTACAACAGTGGTTTCATCTGCAAACTTGTAGATGGAATTAGAGCAGAAACGTGTTCCTCCTTTACAGATATTGTCAAAAAACTACAAGTATGTGGTTTGAGAAATTTTGCTTTTGGTAATGTTCCTGTGAGTAGACCAGAGGGTGTTGTAACACGATAGTGTAGCGGTTAACATAACACTATTACAGCGCCAGCGACCTGGGTCCAATTCTGGTCGCAGTCTGTAAGGAGCTTGTACGTTCTCCCAGTGACTGTGTGGGTTTCCTCCGGGTGCTCCAGTTTCCTCCCACATTCCAAAGACATATGGGTTAAGAAGTTGTGGGCATGCTATGTTGGCGCCGGAAGCGTGGCGACACTTGCAGGCTGCCCCTGGAATATTCTACGCAAAGATACATTTCACTGTGTGTTTTGATGTACATGTGACTAATAAAGAAATCTTATAAGATATCATATCTTATAAATGGAAGTCGTGCACAAATCAGTGGACATCTTTCCTTTTTCGAATTGATTCTCTATAGGGTAATTGATCAGCACCAAAAATCCTTCCCCCGCCTCCCCCCCACAGAGAAGTTCCTTCAGCAGATTGTTTGTTGCTCCGGATTCCAGCATCTGCAATTGTTTGTGTCTCCATCATATCTGTGCTGTTTTACTCTAATAGTGTCTTAGAATTTGCACAAATCCTTGAAAATATGCATTAATGTCCTACCCCACAGCCGAGTAGATTGGAAAATAATGTTCATCTGCAGATCTTTCCATGATCTCACCTAAGTTTATCTCTGCAACCTCTTCAACAATTAGATCCATTTCTTTGTTGTTATACTTATTCCACATTTGGTGGTAATATTATCATCCATTGTAGCCTAAAGTTTTGGAACTCCATCCCTCCTACCTCAAATGCTCCTTGCAGAAGTAACAGAAGAATAGTTAGTTGTGCTTCCAGTTTACGATTCTTTTATTTTCCTATCCAGGCTTTCCTTTAGGGTTGTCATATATTGTTACCCTCTACTTGTTTCCTCTTGTGTTAAATTATCAGTGCAAATACAGCTTTGACATTAAAGCTGCATAGTACATTGACAAGTTCACCTGAATGTTTAAGAATAAACTGGGAACTTCCATTTGGTCAGGCAGGAAAACTTGGTGTAGATAAACTAGATAACGTGAGGATGCAAGAAGTTCAAAATGAGAGTATGTCAACATACTGTGACTAAACAAAATACTTTAATTAATTTTTGTATTCAAGTTGTCCTGAGCTCTATTAATGTGCATCTGATTTTAATACAGAAAAAAGAGCAATTGGACACCAGAACAAGCCCTCAGAAGGTGACACAATCCACCATTGATCTGCTAGGACTGGGTAAGTAAAGAATTTTTAAGTGATTATATAACACATTTTATTGGCAAAAATCAAACTGCTGGAGAAACTCAGCATTGTAGGTGATATTTGAACATTAATGATACAAAAGGCTTTGGAAAGGTACTGTAGTGGTATGTAGTACTATTTATGAAATGCACATTTAAAATCTCCCTGGTGATGTAGAGGTAAATGAATGGTCAATGTTTCAGATCCAGACCCTGCATGTGACAACATTTTACTGAAATAAAAATTACAATGCTTCTTGTTGGTGTTGTCATTGTTGACTGAACTTGAAATGACAGAGACTCCCTGATGCAGCAGTTTAGACAGTAAGATACCCATGCATATCTTGTACAGCAGCATGGTTATTGTTAACAATGAGATCTAAAGGAAGGGATTTCTAAGGACAATTGTAGGTGATATTTGAACATTAATAATACAAAAGGCTTTAGAAAGTTACCACAGTGGTATATAGTACTGCTTATGAAATGCACATTTAAAATTTCCCTGATGATGTTGATGTTGACTAAGTAACTTGCTATTATTTTGACTGGTTGTAATTATAACTTGTCTTGTGACTCAAATGAATTTGTACGTACATGTTAAATTTTTATTTCATTTTCTACCAACTGTTTTAATTTTGAACAGGCTTATTTTCCTGTAAACCATTTTTGGCTTTATAGAAAATCTGCAGCTTAACACATTGATCTTAAGGTGTCCAGCTCTAAATCACCACAACAAACAGAGCAGATATTAGTTTGGTTCAAGTCAAATTAAGAATTCTCCTAAATTAATGGAATTCGGACTTGTTTTTTTTTAATGCCCCAATATGACTTTTAAATTGGTAAACTAACTTTATGAAAGAAATTCTGAATTCTTCAGCATTCTATGATTTTCTGACCAAACTTTCAAAGAGTGGAGAAAAAAGCACCTTGCTCTGAGAATGCTACTTCTGTACACTTCAGTTATCTAGGTTAAAATGTATTTGGAATTTTTTTTTGTATACTTCAATGGACTGAAAATTTATTGCATTTCTTGCATACTTTGTAAAGGGTTACAGAGTATTACAGCACAGAAATGGGCCCTTCAGCCCAGCTTACCCATGCTGACCAAGTTGTCTACCAGGGCCAGTCCCATTTGCCTGCATTTGTCCAATATCCCTCTAAGCCTTTCCTATCCATGTACCTGTCCAAATGTCTTTTAAACATTATAATTGTACCCACCTTCACCACTTTATCTGGCAGCTCATTTCATATACCTACCACCCTCTGTGTGGAAAAACTAGTCTCTTGGGTCCTCTTTTAAATTTTTCCCCTCTCACCTTAAACCTGTGCCCTCTCGTTTTAGACTCTCCTACCCCGGTGAGACAGGAGTTGAAGTTATGACTGCTGTCTGGTATTTCACCTTCAGCTGAATCTCAGTACTTTGTCTTATGTTCTTTCTCATACCTTCTTATCGTTTATTTGACCCTTGTCAGCTCTGTCATTCTATTAAATCATTCCTGATTTTTTACCTTTGGGTCACTTGGCAGCACTATCTCCATAATCCATTGATTCTCCTTGTACTGGAAAAGCATTGGTCTCTGTCTTGAATAAACTCCATGACTAAGCCTCCGCAACCATCTTGGGTCGAGAATTCCAAAGATTTGCAACCTGCAGGGTGAAGACTTTTTTTTCTCATCAGTTCCGTCATGGTACTACCAGTAGAGCTAATGATCAAGAAGGCCATTTGTTATGCACTTTATGAATTCTCCACACTATTATTGCTTAAAAAAAACAAACTGCTGGAGAACTCAGCAGGTTGAGCAACATCTGAAGGCAGAGGGAAAATTGATGTTTTGGGTTGAAACCCTGCATCAGAATTCATTGTTGACTATCCCTCTGCCTCTACAGATGTTGCCTGATCCACTCAGTTTCTCCAGTAGTTTGTCTTTTGCTCTGGATTCCAGCATCTGCAGTCTCTTGTTTGCCTGTTACTGCTAAATTGGATTGTTTATTCTGTGTAGATCAATGCCCTGCATAGTTATGGTACTGTCCTTGTAACTCATCCCTCTAATTTCCTTGTTTAGACTATACCCTACATGGTCACTAATGCTTTGAGCCCTATAGATCACTCCCACAATGTTTTCTGTCATTTGCTATTTCTTAGCACCACCCAGGCTTCTGGCTGTTTTCTCTCCCGCTTCACAATGTTGTGCACCTGATCTGAGACTTTCCTGATCCTGGCACTAACAAATCCCCTACTAGTGCTCACGTAGGCATTTCCTTTCCCTGCTGTGCATTAGAGTTCACCATGGTGCTACAAAGTTGGTGGCAGCGGCTGCTGCTGCCTTCCTCTGACAGGCACCTTTCAAAATGGCTGCTCTCAAGATGGTCACTCCTACTCTAAGCCTTGTCTCTCTTGCTCTCAACAATCCCACAGGTCCTGCCAGTCTCGCTGTGGCTTCTAGGCCTTTATTATTACTGCAAAGGCTAGTATTTATTGGTGATGTGATTTTATTAATATTTCTTCCCCCTTCACATTTCCATAAAATTCATCATCTAAATTCAGTTTGTACAAAATTAAAACAAAGCATTTCAGGTTTGTCACAAATGATGGAATATTTCCAATTCAATAAGTGACTTAAAAGTGCATTTAAATTCAGAACTTTAATATACACTGCAGGCTGTGCATCCTTTTCAGTTTTCAGAAACTTTATGGTACTAATTCTGAATCTAATAGGACAGCAGTAGGAAATGTGCAGCAAAGAAACACTGTTCTCAAATTCTTGGAAATGGGACCTTAAAATTGAATTAGTAGAAGTATCAGTAGCAGATTAAAGTCATTTTCAGATGTTAAATTTGCACTATTTTTTAAGGCATTTGAAGTTTTCAGCCTGCACTTTGCAGGACAATAGCAGAGCACATTCGGCATCATTACCCAATGACAATTGTGGTTAAATTGCAGTACATTATGAGTCAGAAGGTTGTGGCTTTGTCTTAATCTCAACTGCCTTCAGAGTTGTGCTATCATTTGGGTTTGAGGTTAAATGGCCTCTGTTTTCTCAAGTAGGTGTAAAATATTCCATGTCGCTCTTGCTTTCATTAATCGAGGTATTGAGTATAGGAGTCAAGAGTTATGATGCAGCTCTGTAGAACTCTAGTTAGGCTGCATTTAGAGTATTGCATGCAGTTCTGCTCACCTCACTATAGGAAGGATATCGAAGCATTAGAGAGGGTGCGGAGGAGGTTTACTAGGATGCTGCCTGGATTAGAGGGCATTTGCTGTCAGAAGAGGCTGGACAAACTGGGGCTCTTTTCTCTGGAGCGGCGGAGGTTGAGGGGTGATCTGTTGGAAGAGTATAAAATTATGAGGGGCATAGATGGGGGGACAAGCAATATCTTTTTCCCATTATTGAGCGATCCAATACCAGAGGGCATGCATTTAAGGTGAGAGGGGGTAGGATCAGAACAGACGTGAGGGGTACATCTTTAACTGAGGGAGTGGTGGATGCCTGGAATACGTTCCCTGATAGGGTCGTGGAAGCAAATTCATTGGGGGTTTATAAGAGGCGCTTGGATGGGCACATGAATGAGAGCAAAATAGAGGGATATGGGCATCCTGTAGGTAGGAGGGATTAGCTACGTCAGCGCAACATTGTTGACCAATGGTCCTGTTCTGTGCTGTTCTATGTCACTTTTCAAAATGACCAATATTTAACCATGAACCACAGTACTAAAATGGATTCAGATCACTATCTCATTACGGTTTTCAGCACTAGCTGTGTGGTTTCCTGCATTGCATCAGTGACGATGATTCAAAAATATGTCATTGGCTATAAAACACTTCAGGTCATCCTGAGGTCTTGATAAGAAAATTCATTTCTTCAGAACGTAGATCAGAAGCAGGTTCTGTTCTCCTCTACTGCTATCTGAATCATCTATGTGGAAAAGGAAATTGGAGAGAGGATTGTGAATTTCCACACTTTTTGCATTAGTAAATGTTTGAGCAGAATATCCTTAACACTTTGATATGAAAGAATAAGTATTTTATCATTTTCAGTTTCAACTTTGGTCATTAAGCTCATATAACAAAAACAGAATGCTGGAAGAAGGCAACCATCAAGCAGCATTTATGGAAAGAGAAACCAGTTAACGTTTTGGTCAGGGAATCTTCCTCAGAACTGGGGTAAGAGTGGAGGGATTGTTTTCCACTGTGCCTATGTACAGGTTTATGAAAGGAAACACTTGTGTTGTACAGATTGGCTTGGTCTTTCTTGCAGTAATACCTATCTGTCGAGCTTGCCATGTACAGGCTGTGGCTAAGTTGACAAAGGTGCCTTACGTATGCAGAATGTATAAAGAAATGATAAAGTTCCAGATTGTAGGGTGCTCTGGTTTGGGAAAGAAAGGAAAAACAGAAAATGCTGAAGCAGAGACACAAATGCTCCAGCATTTTGTGCGTGTTGCTCCAGATTCTGCAGATGCTGGAATCTGGAGCAACATGCACAAAATGCTGGAAGAACTCAGCAGGTCAGGCAGCATCTATGGAGGGAAATAAACAGTCGACATTTCGGGTCAAGACCCTTCATCAGGATTCTTCATCAGGATTCATGCTGAAGCACCCTGGTCAGGCAGCATCTGTGGAAAGAGAAACAGTTTACGTTTTCAGGTCCAGGACCTGTCTCAGGAAAGAATTTCTGTTCAAAGTAAATTTTGAGTGTTAAGGTAGAAAAACAGCTCGATGTTGGTTTCCTGTCATAATCTGAGCTATTGTTTAGAGATGCACAGTGTAGTATGTCATTCCTGTGTTTTCAAATTTGGGCATGTTTTGAATTTTTTTTCCAAGAAAGCTGTGTTGTAATAGTTCGTTGGGTGGGGTAGTAGAAACTGTACCACAAACCTACAAGAGATGTTGCTGTTGAACTTAGTCAAAACAGGCAGGGCTACATGTATGGAAATGGTTACAAGATCCTTTATGTAAATGATTGATGTTAAGGTGTTGACTTGGTTCATTTTTGGAATTGTAAGTTCAGAACTGTGAGGCTGGATAGGGCTTGTATGAAAGAAACGACAAACTTTGTCTAATTTTCTTAATCAATTTTGTGGGGCAATAAGTTTTGGATATGACGTCAGTGCATTGAACGGGTTGGCATTCAGAGCCAAGTCCCTCCTTTGCCACACCCTCTCCTGTGTGAGGACACATGAGTGCAGTGCTCAGAGTGCAGTGCTGCCGCGCTCTTCATCTGCAACCTTCCAGAGCACGCTACCACGTGGAACCTTATCAAAGTTCTTACTGAAGTCCATGTAAACACCCTCTGCTGCCCTGCCCACATCGATCTTGATCACATCATCAAAAAAAACTCGTACAAGTTCGTACGGCATGATCTCCCACGCACAAAGCCATGCTGACTACCCCTAATCAACCCCTGACTTTCCAGGTGCATGTATATCTCATCTCTCAGAAACCTCTCCAATAACTTGCCTACCACAGATGTTAGGCTAACTGGTCTATAGTTGCCAGGTTTTTCTTTTCGGCCCTTAAATAAAGGCACAATATTCGCTACCCTCCAGTCTTCCGGCACTTCACTGGTGGCTAACGATAATGCAAATATCTCAGTCAGGGCTCCCCCAATTTCTTCTCTAGCCTCCCTCGGTATCCTTGGATCTACCTGGTCAGACCCTAGAGATTTGTCTACCTTCATACATTTTTAGATGTCCAGCATCTCTACTGTAATGTGGACTTATCCCCATTAACATTCCCTAGTTCCCAAGTCTTCATGTCTTTCTCACAGTAAAAACAGAGGAGAAATATTTATTGAGGACCTTGTCCATCTCCACACAAAAGATGTCTCCTTTTGTCTTTGAAGGGCCGTATTCTCATCCTAATTACTCTTTTTCCCTTAATATAGAGTGGCATGCAAAAGTTTGGGCACCCCTGGTCAAAATTTCTGTTACTGTGAATAGCTAAGCCAGTAAAAGATGACCTGATTTCCAAAAGACATAAAGATGACACATTTCTTTAATATTTTAAGCAAGATTACTTTTTAATTTCCATCTTTTACAGTTTCAAAATAACAAAAAAGGAAAAGGGCCCGAATCAAAAGTTTGGGCACCCTGCATGGTCAGTACTTAGTAACACCCCCTTTGGTAAGTCTCACAGCTTGTAAATGCTTTCTATAGCCAGCTAAGAGTCTTTCAATTCTTGTTTGGGGGATTTTCACCCATTCTTCCTTGCAAAAGGCTTCTAGTTCTGTGAGATTCTTGGGCCGCCTTGCATGCACTGCTCTTTTGAGGTCTATCCATAGATTTTCGATGATGTTTAGGTCGGGGGACTGTGAGGGCCATGGCAAAACCTTCAGCTTGTTCCTCTTGAGGTAGTCCATTGTGGATTTTGAGGTGTATTTGGGATCGTTTTCCTGTTGTGAAAGCCATTCTCTTTTCACCTTCAGCTTTTTTACAGATGGTGTGATGTTTGCTTCCAGAATTTGCTGGTATTTAATTGAATTCATTCTTCCCTCTACCAGTGAAATGTTCCCTGTGCCACTGGCTGCAACACAAGCCCAAAGCATGATTGATCCATCCCCGTGCTTTACAGTTGGAGAGGTGTTCTTTTCATGAAATTCTGCACCCTTTTTTGTCCAAACATACCTTTGCTCATTGTGGCCAAAAAGTTCTATTTTAACTTCATCAGTCCACAGGACTTGTTTCTAAAATGCATCAGGCTTGTTTAGATGTTCCTTTGCAAACTTCTGACGCTGAATTTTGTGGTGAGGACACAGGAAAGGTTTTCTTCTGATGACTCTTCCATGAAGGTCTTTTGCAGTTTTGATTTTTTGGGGGTTTTGATTTGCCTTTCTAGCAATCCTACGAGCAGTTTTCTTAGAAAGTTTTCTTTGTCTTCCAGACCTCAACTTGACCTCACCGTTCCTGTAAACTGCCATTTCTTAAATACATTACAAACTGAGGAAATGGCTACCTGAAAATGCTTTGCTATCTTCTTATAGCCTCCTCCTGCTTTGTGGGCATCATTTATTTTAATTTTCAGAGTGCTAGGCAGCTGCTTAGAGGAGCCCATGCTGCTGATTGTTGGGACAAGGTTTGAGGAGTCAGGGTATTTATAAAGCTTTGAAATTTGCATCACCTGGCCTTTCCTAATGATGACTGTGAACAAGCCATAGCCCTAACAAGCTAATGAAGGTCTGAGACCTTGGTAAAAGTTATCTGAGAGCTCAAATCTCTTGGGGTGCCCAAACATTTTCATGGTGCTCCTTTCCTTTTTTCACTCTAAAATTGTACAAAACAAAAATAATACACTAATCTTGCTTAAAATGTTGAAAAGAATGTTTCATCTTTAACTTTATGACTTTTGGAGATCAGTTCATCTTCTACTCACTTAACTATTCACAGTAACAGAAATTTTGACCAGGGGTGCCCAAACTTCTGCACGCCACTGTACTTAAAATCTCTTTGGCAGAGAAGATTAAAGGAAAATCCAAAGCTATCACATGCCCCCTTTTTGCCCTCTTGACTTCCTCCTTGAGCATCCCCTATACTGCTGCTTACCCTGTACTCCAGGGATTCAAAGAAGCATGAGTCAGGTCCAACTGCCTATATTTGATCCATGCCTTCTCCTTTTTCCTGGCCAGAGCCTCAATATCTCTTGTCATCTAGGGTTCCCAACTCCTGCCAGCTTTGCCCTTCACTCTAACAGGAACATGTAGACCTTGGGCTCTTGCTATCTCACTTTTAAAAGCATTCCACTTGCCGGAGGTCCCTTTGTCCGCAAGCAACCTACTCCAATCAACCTTTGCAAGTTGTCTAATACCATCAAAATTGCCTTGCCCCAATTTAGAACTTGAACCTGTGGACCAGATCTGTCCCTTTCCATAACTAATTAAAAACTAATAGAATTGTGGTCACTGGTCCCAAAGTGCTCCCCCACTGTCATCTCAGTTACTTGCCTTGCCCTATGCTCAAGAATAGGTCAAGCTTTGCCCGCTCTGTAGCAGGGCCCTTTATATATTGCCTGAGGAAACTGTCCTGAACACACTTAACAAATTTCACCCCATCTGAGCCCTTAACATTTTGGTTGTCACAGTCTACGTTAAGAAAGTTAAAATCCCCTAATATGGCAACCCTATTATTCTTACAACTCTCCACAATCTCCCTGAATATTTGTTCCAGATTTGCTGGATCTTGCACTTAACCTATTTATATGTGTGTTCTCTTCTTGGCTGACTTTCCAGACTATCTTTCTGTCATCAGATTTGGTAACCATAACTTGGGTGTCTTCAAGTTTTTAAAAAAAAAGTTGGGTCCCACCATTGCTTCCTGTGGCACACCAAGTAACCATTGCTTATTTCCAGTAGTTGAAACCTATGCTCATTTCTGGAATTATGAAACATATATATATTCAAGGCTGCCATCCTGTAATAAGGTTGGGAAGATTAGTGAACACTTTCTTAGAAATGAAACTAGTAAAATTATTTCATTTGAAAAATATGTCAAAAGAGATGATGTAAAACTGTAAACAAAATCTGCTTGATTCTACCATCAATTTTAAGGTCATAACTGAATTAATGCCTGGTATTTTAGAATCTTGTGCTATTGAACAATTTGTGCTGAAGTTTTGTCCAGCTGAACAACATGCATGCTGCTAAATAACACTGTATGTACTATTTTGGTACTGTGAAAAAGAAAGGAAAGGTTGAATAATTTTAGGTTGACACTATTGTTCCTAAGGGGCAATCAATGTATATTTTTCAAAGGGGCTGGTTAATTTTTGAGTAGACATGCTCTGAATATTTAAATTTTTAATTCCCCCTCAGCAATGATAGCTATTACCTTTTGCAGATCTTGATTTTTTTTTTCCCTATTCAATAACGCACATACTCAGGGTACTTTATCAGAGGTTGTTTAGTTCTTTTGCGGGATATGTGCCTGTTATGAATAGGCTTTTTTTTCAAGGAGGCTTTGGTAGCATCCTTGAATTATTTCCTCTGTCCACCCCGTAATCTTTTGTTGTAATAGAACTCTGAGCAGAGAGCCCATTTTGAGAGTCTTATGTCATGCATACAAGCAACATGGCCCACCCATTAGAACTAAGTGAGTGTAATTACAACTTCAGTGCTGGAAATGTTGGCCTGGGAGAGGACACCTGTGTTGGTTGATCCTTCCAGTGGATTTGGAGGACTTTGTGGAACACAACATTAGTGGTACCTCTCCAAGGCTTTGAGGTGCCTGCTCTAGGTAGTATTGGTTTATTATTGTCACTTGTACCAAGGTACAGTGAAAAGCTTGTCTTATAAACAGATTGTACAGGTCAATTCATTGCACAGTGCAGTTACCTTGAGTCAGTACAGAGTGCATTGATGTAGTACAGGTAAAAACAATAACAGTACAGAGTAAAGTGTCACAGCTACAGAGAAAGTGCAGTGCAATAAGGTGCGAGGTCACAACAAGGTAGATCGTGAGGTCATAGTCCATCTCATTGTATAAGGGAGCTGTTCAATAGTCTTATCACAGTGGGGTAGAAGCTGTCCTTAGTCTGGTGGTACGTGCCTTCAGGCTCCTGTATCTTCTAGGGCAGGGATCACTGCTGCCCAATAGACCATGAACTTTCTGGCAGGTTTGAGTCTTTGATTTTCATACACTCTTTTCATCAGAAAGCCAGAATCTCTGCTGGTACATTGAAGGTGAACTTCATTATTGAAATCTCCCTTTGTTCCTTCACTAGAGGGACTGCATCAGTTCAAGAAGGTGTCCTACCAACACCTTCTGGAGGTTAATTGGGGATGTACAATAAATGCTGGCCTCGCCAGGGGTGCCATCATCCTGGAAAATGAATAAACTCCAACCAATCTTGAAATGAGACTGAACCTTGTACCCGTCTTTAAAATAGACTCTTAAAGAAGATAACAAGTACAATGAAGGATGCTCAAACTGTTCAAAAATCTAGCAAGGGCAAGTTAGGGAATGTCTGCAGCAGTTCTGTTGACATCAGCAATGGCCTGTATATTAGTAGACAAGTAGAATGGACTAGATATAGCCATAGTCAACTTGTTAATGTGAACATCAGTGAATCAAGGAAAATAAACATGCCCTTATTCATGCGAACCTTGCCAATATCCCTCATCTTTGTTTGAAGTCAAACAAGCACTTCTGAACCCACACATTCAACCCCCAGGTAGGCCATTTCAACCCTGATAAAACTTGAAAGCCAAATGGAATAATCCAAGTCACAAACAAGTGAAAGATTCATCACAAAGATCCCTACAAAGATCCCTTGCTTGCATACTCCAGAGGGACTTAAGGTATTTTTGAACTCCAGATCTGCCAACTACCATGAATAAAGACTCCAGGGAGACAATGGACATCAAGAATAGATCATGGAACACAGCTACCATACACTCTGTCACTCATGATGCAATTATCTGTCTTAAGCTTTTAAGTGTATATTTACAGTTGTTGCTCTATAGAAACACCTGGTGTATCAAAGAAGGCAAGCTGTGGATGTTTCGGGTAAATTGGGTGAGGGGTTAAATTGGAAGGGTGGGAAGATGTTTGTGAAGTCAGGGAGGATAATTTTGCACCTTCTTTGGGCCTCAGAAAATGTTTGACTCCTGCATGTGACAGCTCAGGTGTGGCTTCTCAGGTTCTTCACTCTGCTCATTTTACAAATAGTTCTATAGCTCTTTAACAGGACTCGAGCCTCAAAATTTCCTGTCTTGCCTTGATGGGGATAACATATTCAGTCCCTTGATTTTGATGCCCCTCTTACCTCGTTCTCTCAATTTGAAATTAACGCTAGTGTATTTTAAGTGGCAGTCGTGTTGCGATAAGGTGTAACTATGTAGGACATTGTTCAGTTCTGTTTATTTGTTGTTTCCCATAGGTACATTTCAGTATTGTTCACCTCTGTCTTCTCCCTTCCTCCTGGGTTAGGAACTGGTGTTAAAGGATTTAAGAATTATAAATATACTTTAAATCATTTTTCAGGTCAGAGAATCCAAAGTATTCTGTGTCATATGCACTTTCTTTTCTTAGACTTTGTAACACTTAATCTCATTTGCTTATATACTATATGGCAGAGAACCAATCCTAATCTAATTTCAAGTATTTTTGCTATATAACTTCAATAATTCTCTCCTGCATCTTTCATTTCCACAAGTGCTCTTAAATCTAAAAGATCATACAAGTTCATGTATTTATTAACTTGAATGGTATTATGGGTTACAAATACTTAGGAGTGTTTTTGGTTTAACCTTTTCATTGAATCCCATACTCGATAGAGGTATTTATAGTCTTGTTTTAGCTTGAGTTGTTGATGTTTTTTTATTGGGAATCCTGACAACTAAATTCTCTTGTTGCCAAAGTGATGGTCCTGTTATGCATTCAAGAGTTTTTATTCATTTATATTTTTAGATATTATGTGTATCAAGAGAAATAGAAATAGGTTAGAAAACGATGCACCTTTGGAGATCTGATATTAACTTCTGAAAATAGTGTCCTGAATGGTTACTTCCTAAAGAAGTATTGGTGGGATATCAATGTTTTCAGTTGCTAGCAAATGTTCTTGTTCACATGTGATCAACATAACCTCGTAGTATTTTGGGCCCTGTTAGCTGGTTGCATCAGAATTGGGTGCTCCACTATGGATTCATTTTTGGTAATTGATAGTTCGTCTGTTACTACACCATAATTATTAAGAATATTTCTCATGGGCAAGCTACATTTATAGTCATATGATGTTAAATGCTAATTGAAAGGTTGGCACAACCAGTTGTTTAGGATTTTTAAAAAAAGTATGTTCTCCAATTTGCTCTCAAATATATCTTGCAAAGCCTATCATAGTGAACTTAAACTCTCTGCTTTTCTCCTATCAAGATACACCTATTGAAGCTCCTATTACTAATGGCAATACCACTTCAAATACAACCTTGAATGATGACCTTGATATTTTTGGCCCCATGGTTTCTAATCCTCTTCCATCGTCAGATGCACAGTTAAATCAGGTAAGTAAGCTTTGTGTGTTATCACATGGTCTGTTTATTTCCCTGGCTTTTGAGTGACAGAGAGAATACATTGTAGGTTTCCCACTTCATCTGTTCTTTTAATGTACCAACATTTGTTTTGATTTAGTTAGATATTTAAATGCTAAGGGAATCTAGGGAAATGGGGTTGCTAACAGAAAAAAATAGCCATGGCCTTGTTAAATGGTGGAGCAGACACTAGGAGTCTAATTTTTGTCTTCTCTTAATATCTAAAAATCTAAGTGAGTAAAAAGAAACTTTGTTATATTAATGAAAACATATTCCCTCTCAAATTCATACAAAGTTATGGCACAATTGACTCATGTCCATGACAGCTAAAAAAGTTCCTCTTCAGCATCATCCATCTATCTATTTCTTGATTTGATGCCTTGTTTGCTACAGGACTTCAAGTACACATCCAAGTACTTGATAAATGTGAAGAAGGTTTATCCCTCTACTGTCCTTTCAAACAGCTAATTTTAAATCTGTGAATTTTGTGAATTTAATTGCATTCATGCTGCCAACTGTTGATTCCTTCAAATGATTACAATTCCTTCAAATGATTCAACTCAATTTAATCATAGAATGTCTTCAATCTCATACCTAAAGCTGCAACCGATCGACAGTGGCCTCAGGAGAATAAACGTGTGAATTGATCAGTAATCTGTCTCATTCATTTGTGGCCTTGGAGATGAGATTATCCTGCATCACTGTGGTTTCACTTAAATTTCCTGTTCATTTTCAGAATTTATCTGGCCACTGGATGGGACGTCATTGGCAATATCAGCTTTGATTATCCATCCTTAATTGCTCCTGAGCTGATGAGGCAGTTCAGAGTCAGCCGCATTAGTGGGTCTGTAGTTGTACACTGACCTATGACACTATGACAGCAGATTTCCTTTCCTGAAGGGCATTAGTAACCAGTTTGATTTTTATGACAGTCCAATATTATTGTTTCTGACATTAACTTTTTTTATATCTCCAGATTGACTTAATTACTTAAATTTAAATTCCCCAGTTGCCACAGTTGGATTTGAACTTTTCTCTTGGGATCATTAATCTGGAACTCTGACTGCCAGTCCAGTAACTTAACTGTTACGTTACTATTTTCTCACCTGTTGGGCAGGAGAATATATTGACTTGCCCCAGGAAATTGAAAAATAAGATTTGTGATTTGTTCACTCGTGTACAAGGGTATGTCCATCCAACTGATTGTAAAGTCTGAACAGCCAGTCTGAGGTGTGTTTTCTTATTGGAAACAATAATATTACAGGAAGAAAGTTTTTTTTAATGATATCTACATCTGATAAATCTGTTCTACATTGCATTCATCTGATTTGCCTTTGTTTCCCTGCACACTGTTTAAATGCTCTCAGTAATATTTCCAAATACCTGGGATGCAGCTTAGAGGTAGCACTACTGTCTCTGAACCAAAAGGTCAAGAATTCATGTTTACCTTCATACACTTGATCCTATAAGGTAGTCTGACATTCAAGTTCTATACTGAAGGATTACTGCATTGGTTACAGTGAGCATGCCTCTTTGTTGCTTTGCACCGTTATTTGGTGACAATGGATCTTAAGTGTCCAGGCCAGCATTCATACCTCAATACTACCATAGAAAGCAAAGTATTCAGAATCAGGTTTAAATCTTTCCCCTCTCACCTTAAAATCTATGTTTTCTAGTTGTAGACTCCCCTACCCTGGAAAAAAAATTGTGACCATCACTTTATTAACACCGCTCATGATTTTATATATCTCTATAGAGTCACCCACACCCCCAGCCTCCCATGCTCCAGGGGAAAAAAAGTCCCAGCCTATCCAGCCTCTCCTTGTATCTCAAGCCGTCCTGTCCTGGTAACATCCTAATGAATCTTTTCTGCACCCTTTCCAGCTTAATGACATCATTCCTATAGCTGAGCAACTAAAACTGCACACAGTACTCCGAGTGTGATCTCACCAATGACTTGTAGAATTGCAATATGACATCCCAACTCCCATACTCAATACTCTGATTGATGAAGGCAAGCATGCCAGACTCTGCCTTCACTACCCTGTCTACCTGTGTTGCCACTTTCAGGGAACTATGTACTTCTACCCCTAGTGTATTACCATGCATACTGTTTACTCTGTGAGCTTCACGCGAACAAGGAATTTCATGGCACCCTGGTGTATATGACACTAATCGGAATGTGGAAAAAAAAAGTCTCTCTGTTCTACAACACTCTGTACCACTTGCAGACTTCCAGTCAAAAAAAACACTCATCTACCACTACCCTCTACCTCCTATCACCAAGTCAATTTTAAATCAAGTTTGCCAACATGTCACTTATTTTCAAAGATTATTAGTTGCTACACTATATTATGTTTCTAGCAGAAAATGTAGACCTAAGCCTCCACCTAACATTGCAGTGATAGTATGATGTAACAAATGTTATTATTTTAAGGATAGTTAATAGAAAAACTTCCTTCTCAAAATTTCAAAAAAAAAATTTTCATACAAATTTTTAAAAAAAGTTACTGTTTGTTTCAAATTTTGTTTTAATTCAATTTGAGTTTAATTTTTTTAGGTAATTTTATATTGAAATACTTAAAACTATCAAATTAATGCAAGACACATTTAAAACTAATTACAATCAGCTTTGCTTTCTGACAGCATTTAAAGGCCTTCCAGGGGATGCATCAGATGTATACTGTCCAAGAACTACTTGCTGCTGAGATCTAGGCCCACGTCCATGGTGCTGAGGGTTGGCAAGATCAGTCTTCTGTCGGCAGCGACTATTGTGGTTGTCAGGCTATATTCAGGATTGACCAGCCTATTAATGCAAAGCTTTTAACAGTTCTCCAGATGTAAATTGTCCATTTGCAAATATCTTCAATCCTCATGTATACAAGAAATTATGCAGATTTTCTGATGCAAGAGCATTTCAAAGCTAACTGAGTTATTATAGTTGTTCTCCAGAGTACATCTGTTTTACAAGATCAATGTTCTTGCTATGTTTACAACACAGAACATAGCACAACACAGGAACTGGTCCTTCAGTCCCCTGCATCTGTGCTGCCCAGTATGCCAGCCTAAACTAATCCCATCTGCCTGCACGTGGTCCATAACCTTCCATTCCCTGCCTCATGGGCTGGTCTAAGTGCCTCTTAAACATTGCTATTGTATCTGCTTCCACTATTCTTCCCCTGTCAGCTCGTTTCACAATGCCTCTACCACTCTGTTTTTTTTAAAACAGAAAAAACAAGCACGCCTTGTAAATCTTTAAGTTTTCTACCTCTCACCTTATGCCTCCACTATTTGATATTTCCACCCTGGGAAAAAGACTTCGACTATCTACCTTGTCTATGCCTCTCATAATTTTATATACTTCTATCGGGCCACTCCTCAACCTCCATCACTCTTGAGAAAACAATCCAAGTCTGTCCAACCTCTATAGTTAATACTCTATAATCCAGGTGACATCTTGGTGAATCTCTTCTGCACCCTCTACAAAACCCTCCACATCCATCCTGTAATGTGGTGACCAGAACTGCACAAAATACTCCCAAGTGTGGCCTCAGCTGCAACATAACTTCCCTGCTTTTATACTCAACACCTTGACCAATAAGATAAGATATCTTTATTAGTCATACAGGATTAGTGCAGTAAGACTTTCTCCCCAGAAGGAAGTGTAAATCTGTATAGAGAGATCTCATTTGCACCGTTGGAAAAATCTCAAAATCCTGAGTTGAATCTTGGAAAGTTAGTATTTTTAGTTGTGTTCTGCCTTCTTGCAAAATTCTTGGTAAGGGCATATATCTGTGGGTGTGTATATTCACTATTTTTGACCTTTCCTTCACAGCCAACTTCCACTAAACCAACAGGAGCAGCCTTATCTGCAGCAGCAGGAGATCTTGATCTTTTCATTGAACCAACCACAAAATCAGAAGACTGTAAGAAACCACTGTCCAAGGATTCCATTTTATCATTATATGGTACAGGAACAATGCAGCAGCAACAACAACAAGGCACTCCAGGTAAAGGACTGGAAGTTTGGAATACAAAGTATAAGCCAAGTTAAGTTTACTGTCATATGCACAAGTACTGTGAGATACAGGTACAATGAAAAACATGCACAGGCAGATGAAAATTGCTATAATTCTTTCAAATTAGAGCATCCCCCTTTTAGAACATTGGTATACTTACAAGTTATTCCTAAGCTAGTGTTCAATGCATTTATTAATTTTCATTGGATATCAACAATATAATAATTAAACATAAACCTAAGAGCAGTGTCTACAGCAAGACCTTGCAAGTTCAATGTAAAATTCAAAAACAATTATAATTTTGAGCTAGGAATTTTCAAGGCCACCAAACACCATGAATCCTGAGATATTCTGTTGGATAAAAATTCATATGTTCCATTGTGTTATCTCCTTAACTGGTCTCCCTCATCATCAAGTAAATAATTTTAGTGCTAATGTGTTTGTTTTTACATTATCCATCTTCACATTAACAGAATTATCAATCAAATTATTAATCTGAAGATAGCGCTACTTATGAAGTGCCAAGTTTTATAAAGCTCTATCAAGTCCATATTCCTCGTTCAGAAGCATCCTTGGAAAAGTTAAAATCCTGAGAAAATACTTCTATTCCATGCAAATGCTTAAGTGAAATTATAACCTTCAATTGATAGTCAGATTGTGTCTTTATCATAGCTCTGGAGAAGATATAACAGCCATAAAAATGTCCTACATCCTGTGTTTCCTTGCAAAGCTTAAAAAAATTACCTGGGCCTAGAAGGAGTTATTCTGTCCACCCTTTGAAGCTTAATCGGAGGAAAACAGACTTTGTTTTCCACTACTGAATTACATCAGCTGAAAGTTTCCTGTAAGTGTTGTACCTGGTTTTTTTAATTCCCATTATCCTTCTAGTGCAAATTTACTAAGCAGTTAATATCTTTATCGATAGTTGATATCACTTGATTAATCCTTTCTTTCCACACCACATGAATAGCTTCCCTCAGGAAAATTACTATTTTCTGGTATAAGAGTTACCTGTGCAAAGTTGTTCATTGTTATAAATCACTGTCTACTCCACCAGTCAAATACTGTTATGGGGCTGATTACTGGTGGGCATTATTACTATTGGTTGATGAGCTTCTGTTCTGTAGAGGGCCAGGTTGGTAAGAATGTAAACCTTAATACCTAACCAAAAATGTTATAATGCTGCTTATCAGGCTCAGTTCCCATTTGATATTTCTCAGTGTTGATTCGGTATTAGGACTTATATGTATTAGGAAATAATTGTCTGAATTGCCACATAGAAATGGATTCAAAGCAACATCTGCCATTAGAAATTAAACATCATTTAAAGTCAACCCATGGACACAAGGAAATTAAACATTAATTTTTATTTGAGGTCAACATTCTAATTTATTGAAAGTGGCCCTGCTCATTGCTCAGTACATTTTTAAATATTTTGTCTTAAACAGTAATGGATTTAGCAGTAATTTCAAAGATACATCCTGGATATACCTTTAGACTTTCTGTTGAATGACTGGTTCTTTATGACAACAGTAAGAGAGTAGAAATCCACTTCTGGAACCCTCCTGAGTACTGATGCATTTCCATTATCCCCAGCACTGAACATCATCATTGTATTATCTGAGTGGAGAATAATAACTCAAACATCTTGTTTTCTATGAAGGTATCTGTCAGGTTCTGGGTCTCTGTGTGGCTTTCTTCTTTCATCTAAAAACTGCTTTTTTCCAGTAGAAAGTGAGCATCCAGTGGTTTCTGTCTACAGCCATGAAGAAAACAAAAGCTGACTTGCTCTCTATTTCTATTTCTATATGTATGATAATTGTAATCCATTCTTAGACTTGAAACATGGAAGGAATTGACCATTCAATGAAAAGCTGACTGTTAGTAATAATTATCTCATTGAGCAGTACATGATCGGGTGAAATATTTTCTAGGGGGTCCAGCTGAGGAATATTCAGTTGACAATAATGTTATTTCTTAATTAGTGAGGACTTGTCTCAGTATTCTTATCTTAGAGTTGGATCTCTACATTGAATGCATGTCAGATCAGTGCCATGTATTTTGTTTCCAGATATTTACAATCTGCAAGACCTTTGAATCTGGTGCAAATTTTGCCTCTAGGGCAGTGATCTTGTGTGGATCCAGTAGTATTTGGAGTACACATTGAAATGTGTGGCTTCTCCTGAAGTATGATCTCAGCACACCCTAATGATCAGTCAACCAGTCCCAAAGAGGACCTGTGCATAAGTTCATTGGTATTGGTAAGAAAACCACTGTAGCCTAAATCATGCTATTAGTATGGAGATGTCTTAAGTTTGTCATTTCATTTACTGCTCAAGTTAAACTTCAGTGCTCCCTTTTGCAGTAAAAAGGTAAAATAATTTTACAGTTATTAATTATAGTAATTAAGTTTGTTCCAGATATTTGGAAGTGACAGGAAGTTAATTCTGAGCATAAGAGAAAAGGGCACTTTGTTCTGGAATTGAGATCTTTCTCAAGTGTGTCATAAAAATGAGACCCTGTGTCTACACAGTGAGGTCAAATTACAGCTTTTGGGAGATTAATGAAATCAACCACAATGAGGCAGCTGTATCTGTACTAAAACGATTGCATGTGTGTGGGTAAACTTCAAAAGTAATTGCTCTCCGAGTGTCATCTGGGTCCTTTATTGCAATTTATTTTATAAAACCCTAAACATGATGGTTTTCTTCAGAGTTCTTTGTTAAATTTTAATATTGAATAGAAAGCCTTTGTTTACATTATCAATGATTCTTGCTATGCAACAGTTTAAAACTCCCCAAAGGTTTTGCAATGACAATTATCTCTAGCTTATGTAGGTTTTTGTATGGTATGAACTCCCAGCTGGAGGTTAAGAAGACCTTAGTCAAGACAATAAGCTGTATACTAAATATCAGTTGAAAAGTTACAGCAGAATATTAATCTTGGCTCAAGTGGCCCTTTACATTTATTGTAATATCTGAAGAAGTGTGAGGTGGTACACTTTGGAAGGACAAGCTCCAGGGCAGAGTACTGGGTAAATGGCAAGGTACTTGGCAGTGTGGAGGAGCAGAGGGATCTGGGGGTTCATATTCACAGTTTATTGAAAGTTGCCTCACAGGTGGAAAGAGCAGTTAAGAAGGCCAATGGGATGTTGGCTTTCATAAGTCGCGGGATTGAGTTTAAGAGCCGCGAGGTGATGATGCAGCTTTACAAAACTCTAGTTAGACCACACTTAGAGTACTGTGTTCAGTTCTGGTCGCCTCAATATAGGAAGTTGGAGAGGGTGCAGAGGAGATTTACCAGGATGCTGCCTGGATTGGAGAGTATTGAATATGAGGAGAGGCTTAAGGTGCTAGGGCTTTATTCACTGGAAAGGAGGAGGATGAGAGGAGACATGATAGAGGTATATAAAATATTGAGAGGAATAGACAGTCAGCGCCTCCTTCCCAGGGCACCAATGCTCAAGACGAGAGGTCATGGCTTTAAGGTTATGGGTGGGAGGTTCAGGGGAGATGTCAGAGGGAGGTTTTTCACCCAAAGAGTGGTTGGTGCATGGAATGCAGTGCCTGGGGTGGTGGTGGAGGCATATACATTGAACAGGTTCAAGAGCTTGTTGGATAGGCATATGGAGGAACGTGAGATAGAGGGATATGCGGGAGGAAGGGGTTAGGTAGTGTGAGGGTGGTCTGATGGATGGCACAACATGGTGGGCCGAAGGGCCTGTTTTGTGCTGTATGGTTCTATGGTAATTGAAGAGTAGAAGTTCAAGTGTAAATTATGATAGTCCACTGACAGTAGGTTTGTTATTACCTTGTTTTTTCTTTAAAAAAACAAGGGCAACAACAGTATTCAGATCTAATGAGCAAAACAAATTATTTCAGTGAAAAAGTAGTTAGAAAAATGAAATCTTGGATTTTGGAAATCTGAAATAAGAACAGAAAATTGACTGCTTGAGTACTTCCAGCATTTTCTATTTTGTTATGGTAAATCTATGGAACGGGTTCCCCAGGTGAAAGCAGAAAGGAACATTATATTTGAGACATGATTCAAGGTAGGGTAGCAAGTGACTTTGAACCAGTTTTTGGTGAGAGGGGGCAGTTACTTGTAGTACCTGTTCCATGTACTGACAGACCGCCCAGATCAGCGGTCTCTCTCATCACCTCCTGTTACTTGTGATGAGAGCTACTGTCTCCCCTCTTTGGCTGATTGGCTCTCTCCAGCCCAGGGATCTCTCTATAACAACAAGCTCAATGGGAAAAGCCATGCAGCCAATCAATAAGACCTGACAGAATATGCAGCTTGAAGTTTTGTCTGATGTGAAAGGTAAGCAGCTAAGATGCCAAGGTTTGCATTTTGAATGGAATGTGTTTGTGGTTTTGTATTGTACTGACCAGGAAGAAAGATGCCAAGCTTGATATTTCTGGTTTAAGGTGAAATGGGGTGATGGGCACCAAAATTATCATTTTTCTCCTAGTATTAGAAGGGGGAAATGTTGGTTTTGGCCCAGTTATCCACACCGTTGGAAGCAATGATGTCAGCAGGGCAAGATGGGAGCTGAGTTTTAAATGCATCAATGCAATGAATTCGGAAGAAAAGTAGGATAATTTGTTTATAGCATCTCTTGCATCATCTTCAGAATAACTGTATGGTGTTTTGGATTGTTTTTCTTACAAAATAGGAAGAATAATAGCCAATTCAGGCATTATATGGTCCCATAAAAAGCAGATCATCTATTTAGAAATTGAGGGATAAATATTAATCAGAATGCATGCATTAATTTGAAAAGCATAACTACACATGCTGAAAATGTGATGTAAAAGAGAAAATGGTAGAAATACGCAGCAGGTCAGCTGTGAAGAAAGATCATCGACCTGAAATTTTCTCTCTACAGATGCTGCCTGACTTGCTGAGTATTTTCAACTTTTAATACCAGGAATAACTAGCCTTCTCTTTGATATTGTTGATCTTTTACATCAACCTCAGAGTGTAAGCAGGCCTCAGTTTAATATTTACATTGAAAAATAACTCTTCTGATAGTGTAGTGGCTCCACAGTGAAGTGCCAGCTCAGATTTTTGTGCTCAGTTTTCTGGACCTCGGGTAAGAATGCATTCAACAGAGTCACAAATGATGCTCATTACAAGTTGTAATCTAAACAGTTTACATCAGAAATGCCACTGCAAACTGAGTTCTCAGGCAGTAGAAGATGCCTGCAACCCCACAGCAGCCAGCAAATTCATACCATTGGTCACCAAACACTTGTTTGCATGTAGGGGCTGTACATAAATCAGGCGTTCGTGAGCCGGGGAGGACCTGCATTGTGAAACATGACAACCAGGAAGCCTATGTTGCCCTAAGATATCTTTATTAGTCACATGTACATTGAAACACAGTGAAGTGCATCTTTGCGTAGTGTTCTGGGGGCTGCCCACAAGTGTCGCCACGCTTCTGGCGCCAACATAGCTTGCCCACAACTTCCTAACCCGTATGTCTTTGGAATGTGGGAGGAAATCGGAGCACCCGGAGGAAAACCTTGCAGTCACGGGGAGAATGTACAAACTCCTTACAGACAGCGGCCGGAATTGAACCTGGGTCGCTGGTGCTGTAATAGTGTTACACTAACCGCTATGCTACTGTGCCTGTCATGCGTCAGCAACCCCAGAAGTTAAGGGATAGTGTGAGAAATCTCCAAGCGCTTTTACTGCACTCTGTGCAGAAACCTGGGAAGTAATTTGGTTTCCAAGAAGAATCTATTTTTGGGCCTTTTCCCTTTTGTGATCCTTGTCTTTATGCAGTTTAGATGAAAACTGATTATCATAGAATGGGAAGGCAGTGGAAAACCATTTGGCCTATCATGTCTACACTGTCTCTTTCAAAGAGCAAGCAAGTTAACCCACCTGCTCACTTTTCTCCATAGCCCTACAATTTTTCTCCTTTAAGATTGTACAGCAAAATTCTTTAATCAGGACTTTGATGCCAACTATTGGATGTTATATTAATACCCCATCACACATTTCATATTTTCTTTAAATGTTACACAGAATAATTTTACAACACATCCTACATTTAAAGGGAGTGCTGGAATTGAGGCCCTGATAAGTTTAAAGGGAGCATAGGAACCAGAACCAGGAGATATTAAAAAGAAGACAGGAACAGAGGTTCCGACAAGTGGGTGGGGAGCACAGGAACCAGTACCTTAATGAGTAGGAAGAGACCATGGGAACTGAGGCCCCAGCAAGTGGGCAGAGAGCATGGGAGCTAGAATGCAGCAAGTGGTTAAGGAGCCCAGCAAAACAATGGTGCCTTTTAGAAAGCATCATTTTGAGAAGCTGCATCTGTCCATTTGCCTCATTCCTTTCTTTCACCAGAGCCAGTTTGTAAACCATTGGGATTTCAGATGGTGAATCAGTGTGTCAAGCCATCTGTATTTCCAAATTGTCAGATAGTGGATTATCAGAATTTTACTGGACTCGTTATGTTTTGTAGGCCAGCATTTCCATTGTTACCAATCAGGTAGTCATTACACTCCTAACCATTTGTTGCCTAAATGCTTCTTCCTCTTGCGTGTTTTTCTCCTTGTGTTCCCTCTTTTGACGTTAACCTTACGTCTTTGCACTCTGGTTCTGCTTTTCAAAACAGATTCACTCTATTGAAATTCATCATGATTGTAATCATCTCTTTCATATCTTTTAATCTTCCCTATGGTAAGGATAAAACCTCAGCTTCTCCAGACTGTCCCTGGAACTGTGTAAATCATTGTTGCCTTCATGTCCTCCTTGGAGTATGGTGTTATGGATACACTGCAATACTCACTATGTTTGATAGATTCAACATAATTTCCTGGTATTGTATTTATAGCCTTGCTTGTAAAGGCCAGGCTTCCTTTTTGTTTGTTGCTTTCATGGACAAACGCTCTACAGTATCTGTTCTTGGACCCCCTTAAGAATATTTTTTTCTTGTAATGTTCTTACTAAAATGTTTTACACTTGGAGACCTGTAATGGTTATTTTTATAGATTTATAGTACAGGAGCAGTACGGAGTAGCATTTGGCCCTTTGAGTCCATGCTGGATCTGCATAATAATGTAAACTAGTCCTGTATTTCCATCCTTTACCCATACTTCTACAGTTCTTTCTCCTTCAAGAACTGATCCAATTTCCTGTGAAACCTAGGACTGAATCTGTTTCTATGATTGAGTCGGCTTGGGACAACACAATGGCACTGCTGCCTCACAACTCCAGCGACCCGAGTTCAATCCTAACCTCCAATGCTGTCTGTGTGGAGTTTGCACATTCTGCATTTGAACATGTGGGTTGCCACCAGAAGCTGAGGTTTCCTCTTATATCCCAAAAATATGCTGGTAGATTGATTAACTATTATTCCTAGTGTGTAGGTGAATTGTGGAATGTGGGGGGGGAGTGAAACTGGTTTAATGTCAGATTAGTGTAACTGGGCACTTGATAGTTAGTGCAGACTCGGTGGGCTGAAGGGTTTGATCTGTATGACTCCCACTACCCTGTTAGCCTGTGCATTCCACATGTTAATCATTCTGCTGCTTTTACCAATTGCCAATGGAGACACGAGACTGCAGATGCTGGGATCTGGAGCAACAAGCAATGTGCTGGAAGAACTCAGTGGGTTGAGCAGCATTTGTCGAAGGAAAGGAATTGTCAATGTTTTGGGTTGAAACCCTTCATCAGGATTTTGACCCAAAACATCGACTCTTCCTGTCCTCCAGCAGTTGCTGTTCAACTGGCTGAGTTCCTCCAGCGGTTTGTTGCCTTAAGTTGATGGTCTCCTCTATTTCTCAACTCCGCTATCAATAGTTTTCTCTTGTTTCCTTATTTATGCTGCTCATTATTTTCAACACCCATGTCACATCTCTCAATCTTCTCTGCAGTAAGAAAAAATACTCCAGCCTTTCTGCATCACATAGCCCTCTTCCCTATAACCTTTCTGGTCAATCTTTTCTGCACCCTCTTTCGCTTTCTTCCTAGCATGGGACAAGTAACTCCAGTTGCACCAGTGTTTTTAATATAAATCACCACAATACCTCACATTTGTATTCTGTGCCTTTTTTTTATATAAGGTCCAAGATCCACTATGTTCTTTTAACTGCTTTCTCAAGCTATCCTGCCCCCTGCAAATACTTAAGTGCACTTTCCCAGTACCATCTCTGTTCCTGCACCCACTTTGGAATTGCATCTTTTATATCATTTCTCTTTTATATTACATTATTGCTCTTCCTGCTGAAATGTTTCAGCATTAAATTGTATCTGCCATCTATTGACACATTTTTCAGGGAAATAGTACTGAGAAAACAGGAGCAACAACCTGGAGCAGTGCAAACATTAGTACTTAAGTGGAAACAAGTATGTGAAGCTTGGTAAAACAATGCTGAACTTGCTCAGAAGATTGATCCCTCTGTGTTTTAGATTGACAGTTGTCTCTTTTCTCAATGAAAGTTGGATGCCACCCTGTTATTACTTTTGCTGCTCAATTAGAGAGAAGGGTAGAATTTAGTACAAGATATCACTGATGTAGTGAGAATTTTTTCTTTTTGTTAGTTGGAGGTGGGGGCAAAAAAAAGTCACCTTGATGCTATCCAGTAGTTGTTCATTCAGATGAAGGAGCTGGTTGAAGGGAGTAATAGCTGAACCCTCTGACATCTCAAACCAAAACTCCTGATCCTTGTAGGCATTTGTTGAAAAGAAAGTCTCAATCTCATTTGTTTATTACAGCTTGCATGTGATTATATAAAATGTAGAGCACCAAAGTAATCCAGTCAACCCAGTTGTTTCATACTAGTGTTTATGTACCTTGCACACCACCTTAGTTTCACATGTAATTGTGCACCCAGAAGCTCTGGTTGTAATGATGATAGGGGTAGGGGGCTGGAAGCATTGGCCTTGTTCTGCTTAGTGCATGCTCTTAATGGCAGGAGCTACTTCAGCATTAAACTGATTCAGTTAAACTGATCTCAAGCAACATAAACTGAATTGTTGACACTTCTATACTGATAATTCCCTTTGTGGAATAGACTCTGGCTTCAAGAGTTAATGGAGCCCACAAGTATTTACACAATACACGTGGATTATCCTTGGACTAGCTATTTCTCGGTGTTGTACCTAAGCACTGATTGGGTAGTATCTAAGTGCATCCTGTCTGCATGAACAGAACCATCTTATTTGTAGATTCTAGACAAGGTGCAAACACTGCTGCCTATATGTTGGGTTTGGACACATGGGGTCCTCTAGATAACAACAGGATGCTCTCCAACTTGGAGCTCTGCCCAGTGTCCTTCAGCTGTTGCACTCAGCCATCTCCATTCTTGAGATTGAGCAGTGGCTCACTTCTGGGCCAACCTTGAGACGTGAACTTTTGGACATACTTGAAAAATTTAGAGCAGAAGAACAACTGATGTATCAAACCTGGCCTGTCAATGATTGCTAAAACACCTTGATCAAGCATTCCCTGTAGTACACTCAGTACCTCTCCCCATTTTTATCACCCCCTTCCTAGACACGTAATCTCACTGGAGAGGAAAGAAAGGCTAGGACCAGTTAATCAAAAAAAAACTAAAATTCCTCCCCGATACCTTAGTCGAAATTAATGCAAAGAAACCAACAAAGTCTGTGTTTGAACATTTCCTTCTATGTGACAGAAGCTCTGCCCCTTGTCAAGAACTGATGTGACTTCCTGTTAAAAGCAATGGGAAAATGAGGCAGTTATACCTTACCTGGGGCTGCTGCAGGCATAGCTTCTTGGGTACTTTCTGTCCCCTTAGAGAAAGTTTTGAGGGCACTGTACAAGTTATGAAGATCCGGTGCTTTCTTTATTTCCAGCACTTTGTACCTGGGGAATAATTCTTAGGTGGTGTAGATCTAAGGAAACATTTACTCTGTGGTATCATTCACAGCCAATCATATTGCCAAACCACATCCTGTCATTGAAATAATTTTCTTCTCTTCCATCAAAGCTGTGTTTTTTATCTGAGCTCCTGTTTCTCCTTCACTCTGTGATCATTCATATTGCTTAAAGTCATCATTTTTTTAAACCTACAATTTTCAGATGTTTTCAGGCTTTCTATTAAGGTTACTAAGTGAATGACTGTTTGCAAAGGATGCTAAATGATTGGAATTGGACCAGGACAACAGACCTGGCTTTTTCATTTTAGTGAGGACTCAGTGTGCCTGAAGTTGGATAATTCAATTTCCCCACACCGTAGGAAAGCAATCCACTAGTGGAATTTGCACTTGTTTGAGGCATTTCTCATGTTCTTTTAGTATGTACACAATTCTAAAATGACCACATTGTGTGCCATGTCCAAAGATGATTGAGTTTTCCGTACTTACACACTGTGCAAGTGAACCCACAATTGACATTACTTGGGATTACCAGGATTCTGACCCTCAGTGAGGGAAGGACAGTTGACATGAAGTCATAGTGGTGCATGACCTGCAGGGGAATTTCAAGCTTGTGGCCTTGCCATCATATAGCTATTTATTTGTGTTGGTGGTAGTAGAGGGAAATGTATCCTATAGATTTTATACTTTATCAGTGTTGAAGGGCACTAAATCAATCCTGCCTTGTCTAAGATATCATGCAATTTATTTATTGAGCTTTTGTTTCCACTTGTTGTGTAACCAAATTTTCAGTATATTGTTTTATTCTTTACAGCTGCTGTGTTTATGACACCTTCTCCAATGCCATTTGTTTCGCACTCTACGGCCAGCTATCCTAATTTCCCAAGCCTTGGAGCACCTATGCCTGCTCCCACTGGCATGATGGGGAATATGATGGGACAGTCGGTTGGAATGATGGGGCAGCCAGCAGGGATGGTGGTTGGGATTGGAATGCCAAATGGATTCATGGGTAATGCACAAGCCGGTGTCATCAGAGTTCCGGAGAATGTGGTGGGTTCCCAAGGAGGAGTGGTGGGGAACTCATACGGTGTACAGCCAAGCCAGCCACCACAGTGGAACCTTGGTCAGGTCAGTGAAGTCTAGCGTTTATTTAGTAGAAGAGTAAAGTGAGAAACCCTCCACGGCAGTGTTATCCATAGTATTGTAATACTGAATTGTTGCTTTGTGAACTTATAATTACCGTCTGGACTTGTCTATGGAAGTCTGCTGTGTTGTTTCTTCACTGTGACAAATCTAGTTGATTATTGTTGTGTTTTCTACGCTTCACTGTGTTACTCTAATGCATGCAATGAAGGTACTTGCTGTGAAGTGACATTAATCATTGTAACTAAATGTTTCCTCTTCTTGTTAGTAATCTATTCGCACTGCAGAATTTTCATCCTTGTGGGCTGGCACTTTATGATACCATGGGAGATTTTAAAACACAAAGCTTCCATTCCAAAGAATAGTCTGTTAACTGCAGCCCATAACACGGGGAAAAAACAGGTTTTGAGAATTTGGATTTCAATTTTTAATATTGATTGGAACTCATCTCCCTATCTGGTGTTATATGTCAGGTTCTGGCAGTGATTTGGGGTCAGTTGGATATACTGTGAAAATCGAATGCTCCATCTCCAGGGTTTAACCAAGAATAAAAGAGTGATTTGAGAGAACAATGGAAAGGTGGTTTACAAGTTAAATTTTATAATGTTCCTTATGCTTAGAGTATATCTAATCAGTTATTGGAAAAACATGCCTATTTGGCACATTATTGTTTGAATATGAGTAGCCATCAGCCCTTAGAACGGATCTGGGTAGTGTTAATGTGTACAAATGTTTAGGCCTTAGATTCTGTCACAAGTAAAAATGACTGAGAAATCAGGAATGACGAAGTGCAGAGCTGTATGAACAGTCGGTGTCTGTTTTCTTCCATGTTAAGAAGGCTGTTTTGTATGCCCTACCTAAAACCAAGCACAACACAATTATTAACAGATCCCGCTTGCTGCCATTTCTGGCTTGCTGAATGCCATGGGGTACACCAATGCCTTGATCCTTGAGTGTACACTCACTCACAATGAAAATTCAGGCCCAATAATTAAACATAGCTGTTAATGAATTTTAAAGTCCCTTTAAACAAATGTCTTTCAATTTGCTTTTGCTGCATTTTACAGGCAACCCCTTTGTTAGGTGGGTTCAGGTTGCGCAAACTTGCCCTTGCAGAATTCACTCATAGATTACTACCCAAAAATTTGAGATGCAGAATAAAATTAATTCTCATGGAATTTACTTGGGGAGTAAAAGTAAAAAAAAAGCAAATTTTTTTTTCCATTCGCGTTTCTTGACGCATGTGAAATAGACTGTTTTCTTGGAATGCAACTTCCCCCCCCACCTGTTTTGGGATTCAACCTTGTGTTATGTTGCATCCTTTCCACTTCTCTAGTTATGGCAATAGCTTAAGTTTCAGAACACTTTCTCCCTGCTTTGCACAAGTGACCATTTTTCATCGCAGAGGACAATGTTTAATATTTGCTCAACAGTTCTGAAAACAGGTTTTGTGAATTGCCAGCTCGTTCTGAAAATAGTCCAACTTTCCTTTCCATTGAAGTACAATCAGATGGTGTCTGGTAATGGACAGCTGATCTACACACCTCTGGAGGCCAACTCGTATGTCAATTAGTGTAACACCTGCCTCCTTGACACCAATCCTGATTGTGCAATTTCTGCCTGGAATCCACTGAATATTAGCAGATAACTTTAATTTTCTCCCTCTAAGTTCTGAAGACCCAAGGTTGATTTTAGTCCACCAGCTAAGTTCAGGGTGAGATAGTCAACTCAAGAATCAAATCATCATGTTGGCTTTGAATTGGATGTTGCTCCATTGAAGCATTGAGGAAAAATATGTTTTAATTGACATTTTTAAAATTATTTTTCTTGGTGATGTTTCATGTATCTAGTACCAAACACAATTAGGCTATAATTATGTTTGAATTAAAAGCCATTATAACATTTTTCCTGTTATTTTCTCTGATTTCTCAACAGAGGGGTCTATATTTAGCTCTTATAAAAAGAGGTACGATTATATTTATAAAAATAATTTGTTGAACTCATTAGGCACTAGTGATAAATCTGAGGTGCAGGATTTTATGTTAAAGTTTAAAGTAGCTTTAAGAAAAGTCTGGAAATACTCAGCAGGTCAGGCATTTAGCAATTCAGATAGAATCAGAATCTTTCTCCACACAAACTGCCTAGCCTACTGAGTATTTTAAACTTATGTAATATTTTGATTTTGTAAATTTGCAAAAGGCAAATCTGGGTGAGTGACCCATCATTTATTGTAGTCCCAGTAGTCAGAGCACTAACACCAATTGTTGTCAGTTGAAACTATTTTTACAGAAAAATTTAGAGAATTTAGAAAAATTTACTAGTTATGTGTTGGCATCAGTCTATGGTGCTACCATCCCCTTGGTTGTGGAATAAAAATAATATGGCATTGGTTGTAAGTTGATTCTTTCACTCTTAGGGCTGTCTCAGGATAGATCCAATTGTAATGTTTCATCCAGCATCCCAAATTAAGTAAAGCCATGTGGCTTCTGCATCTGAAAATTGTGTTAGCTAACATCTTCTTAATAAAAAATCAGCCATTAAATATTTTCTTTTCTACTACTTGATCTTTTTCTCTATCTCTCTCTTTCTCCCTTCTCTCAGTTGCGAGCACCTTTTTATCTCGCAAGCTGTTCCTGCCTTCTCATTCCTAGTTACCATGCAACCTTTTTGTCATGCTCTGTTGCCTTCTCTTGTATTTTATGGGCTGGCTAAAGATGCAAGCAGAGGTAAGACAAAAGTGTTTAGTGATGATGCTTCAACTGTTTTCTAGGTCATGAGTTTTGTAGGTATGTATCAATTTTATGTCTTTTTTTTCTCTTTGCACGTGTGCGTACTCATTCTCTGTTAAAAGCTTTACTTCTTCTCTTCAGTGTGTCCCTCATTTTGTTTTTTTCTCTCTCTCTCTCCCTCTCACTCACTCTCCATCACCAGCACATCAGTTTAATTCATGCAGACTTGTTACTCAGCATGTGAACAGAAGAAGTCTCTTTTCTCATTAGAAGGCTGAGTGGGACCTAGTTTTGTTAATATCATGAAAGCTTTACGGCAAACGGCAAAATAAGAGACCATGAATATGAGATATTCACCAAGAAATCAAATAGGAAATTCCAGAGAAAACTCTTTACCCCTTGAGTCATGAGAATGTGGAACTTGCTCCCACATGGAGGGTTTGATGTGGATGGTATTGATATATTTAAGGGAAGGCTGGATGAGGACATGAGGGAGAAGGGAACAGAGGGTCACAATGATGGATTCAAATGAGAAAATTTGGGAGGCGGCTCGGTTGGAATATAAGGAACAGCATGGAGTGTTTGGGCTGGTTGGCCTATTTCTGTCACATATCCTGTGCAGTTAGATTTTTAATAGTTTAGTGTATGATGATGATGATGTTGTCTCATTGCATTTGCAGATGAATCAGCAAATGGCAGGAATGAATATAAGTTGCCCAAGTGGTGTGATGAACTTCGGCCAGCCTGCAAGCACAATGGGAGGATGGACGGGTAGTCCTGCAGGCCAGACTCTCAGCACTCAGCTTTGGAAATGAAGGAAGATGAGAGCTGATGCCCCACCTAATATGATAAATCAATTCTGAATTGCATAACAGACTTGTTATTTGATCTATGTGAAAGAAAGCTCTGGTTTGACTGCTAATATTACCTAGTTGATCTAGATCATTCCTGGCAGTCTTGTTTATTCAATCTAATGGTTAAGCTATGGAATAGCAGTTTCAGAACTTTTTCTCCCCCATGTTTCTTTTTCTAAAATCTGTCCACTGCAGGCTGCCTGAGCAGTTTATAATAACTTGTGATGATGTTGTTGCGTGACTTGTAGCTAGTACTTGTACAGCTAGGGAAAGGGGAAGTGAACTGTCATTTTAGCAACTACCCTCCAAGAATCCAGTACTCTTTGGGGGTGGGGAGGGGGGGAATAATCAGCAAAAGTCCCTGTAGCTGAAAATTGTATGAGCCAATGTATGTTAAATAACAAAGTGTGTGTTACAAAGCTGTTCCTGGAATCCCAACCATCTTTTGTCTTCATCCCAACCATTAATTTTGTTATAATATTTTGATGTGGAGCAAATAAAGGAAAACAAAGTGATGAGAACAAAATAAATCTGGATGGTAGAGTAAATGATTTGAACTTTTGGTTGTGTTTAGATCCCAGGAATTGGAAACAACTCAGGTTTGAAGTTTTTTTTTACTGCCTATTATTTCCAGAGATCCCTAAACCATGTTGATTAATTTGTTGTGCAAACATGTTATTTCCGTGCATAAAGCCCCTCAACCCCACAACTGAGTAATCTGTATTCCTTTTTAAAAAAAAGGTTATCAGTAGATTGCCTTAAAAATCAAAGCAGTGCTAATATTGAAACACAAACTTAAACTTCAAATCTGATTTGATATATTAACAAGTTGCACAATACAGACAAATAGGTAATGGATAGCCTGAAGTATCCACTACAAATCAATTTTTAACAAAGCTTAAATTCTCATCTGTTTAAAACATTGCTAGACGTAATTGTGTAAGAGGTTGCAGTACTATGATAAATTGCAACTGTTGGCTCTGTCAAAAAGTGAGCCGCCTATAAATGTTCAGTGTTGTGCCTAAGAGTAATTTATTTTAGGCAATGGTCGAACTATTCACCACATACAATGCAACCAAATATTGTAGCATTGGTTCAAATGATGTAGAGAATCTAACACAATTCTAAATTTATCTTAAACTTTGAGCCAATTGTGAGTGAATGTCTGCCAATGTTTTAAAAGGCTAGTGAAAGGAATATGTTTACCGTGTTTTATTCCTTGTTTTATGATGCCCTTTTTCACCACAGTAATCTAAATGAGGACCCTCCTCAAGGAGATAAATCTAATGTGATAATGATGCAGCAACAAACACTTGAGGTCAGAAATTCTACTAATGAGCTCACCAGCCTGTGACTTGATGCTTATCATCTTTGAAAAGCAGAAGGTCCCAGGCTGATGGCACAGATTTCAAATTTGGGATCATTAATTTCTTTTTTTTAAAAAAGTCCCAATTTACAAATTATTGATATATGTCACAGTTATTTATAGTTTTTAAAACTGTATTGATGGTATATAATAGTGTTTAAATATCTATTGTAATAGGAATGATTTCTTTTGAAGCTGTTGAGCATTATAGCTTTGTTAAATATTAACTGCTGCTTTGTAATAGATACTTAAAGTGAAGGGTTATCAATTTAAAGCACCAAATGTGAGCGGTAACCGTGTAGCACTTCTCAATGTTGAATTTCCCTTGAGCTACATCCAGGTTTATTACTGCGGCTGTGTTTACATTATATGGTGCCTAGTATAACAAATATGTTATTTACCTGTATTAAATCAATTAAACCACTATCTGTTGTGCATCATTTGTCTGGTGGAATTATTTACTATCCTGGCCTGAGCATTGACCCCATTTGCCTTTGTAAGGTATGAACATTTAACCATTGTGTCCTCAGTATGAGGGTAGTTGAAGATGATCCAGGTCTGAGTTCAAAATATTGCTAGAGTTGAAGGCATTTGGTTTGTATTAAAGAGAGGTGGATATGTGTTCTTAATTCATATTTCCTTATGACATTGAAAGTGGCCATTCAGCTCAGTCTATTGAGGCTCTGCTGGCTTTCAAAGCTTCTAATTTTCCCTGGAACCTGTTCGCCCCA
The DNA here is from genome assembly GCF_009764475.1 of Pristis pectinata. Taxonomy (NCBI): domain Eukaryota; kingdom Metazoa; phylum Chordata; class Chondrichthyes; order Rhinopristiformes; family Pristidae; genus Pristis; species Pristis pectinata. The sequence goes on from NC_067414.1 coordinate 20,363,747, forward strand.
CATTCCTGTTAATTCTCCCAGATTCTACTACTCACCTACACACCAGGGGTAATTTACAGTGGCTAATGAACCTACAAACCTGCAAGTCTTTGGGGATGTGAGAGGAAGCCAAAGCAACCAGATGAAATCTATGAGGTCACAACGTGAATGTGCAAACTCCACACACATCACTGGATGTCTGAATCAAACTTGTCATTAGAGCTACAAGGCAACTGCTAGATTAGCTGCCCCACTGTAATCTGTATAACTTGAACATGAAGATATAAATGATTCAACTACATGAGCAAAAGAGATGTTTCATTTGTTTGTGACACACCTTTTATTGAAATGAACATTGTGCTACAAAACATGCAGAAGATGACACAACTTTGTAAACATTTTTTTAAATTGATGTTGTGACCTGTTTTGCTTTGAAAAGTGTCCCAAGTGAATAGCTTTTCCTCCTTGCTGCTGTCACAGATTGTTTGTGCAAACTGTTTAGTTGAAGGTTCGCAAGGGTGTTTCTGAGCTCTCGGCACTCAATGTTTTGAGAATGGCGATTCTATACTTCAATGTGAATTATATCTTGGTTTTGTTTCGGCTCAAAAACGAGGTTTGCCTTTTCAGTCCGTGTGTGCCAAACAAGCACCTAAAATACAAAAACAATAATCATTTGATGCTGTCTCTCTGGGGGGGGAAAAAAGCTGTCAAACCCCTCTCCCCATAGCTCTGACAATTTCTTCAGTTGAATTAATTATCCAATGCTGCTTTGAAAGTTGCTATTGAATCTGGCCCCACTAATATTTCAGGCAGTGCAATGAAGATCTCACACACTACTATTACAAAAATTCTCATTCCCTCACCTTTTCCCAGTGGATATAATCGCTCTGTATCTACTCTATCAAACCCCCCTGTCATTTTTAACACCTCGATTAACTCTCCTCCTAGCCTTCTCTGATCCAAAAATAATTGCAATAATTCCAATTGCAAATAACTTTCTTCAGGGGCTGGTTACTTCATTTGTGTATCTGGGTCTAATTTAAGTGTCTGTAGTGATGAGTCACACAGCAGGAAACAGACCCTTTGCCCCACCATCTCCATGCCAACCATCAAGTATCTATCTATATTAATCCCATTTACCAGCAATTGGTCTAGGTTTTTATGCAATTCAAGTTCTTATCCAGATGCATCTTAAATGTCAGAATATCCATGGCCATTACCTTAGGCTGTGTGTTCCAGATTACAGCCACCCCCTGGGTGGAAATTTTTTTCCTCATCTAACCATTTTAGACCCCCGCCCCCACCTTACACCTCTGCCCTCTACTGTTGGATGTTTCTGTTGCAGGGGAAAGTTTCTTGTCATCCACCTTATCTGTGGCTTTCATAATTTTGTACACCTCTATCGAATTTCCTCTAAAAGGTTTCCTCTGCTCCAAGGAAAACAAACCCTAATATCCGAAACATTCCACCACAGCCAATATACTGACAAAGCTCCTCTGCACCCCCTCCAGTGTAATTATGCCCTTCCTTTGTGCGCAATTCTATTTGCCACACTAATGTTCCAGTTGTGGCCTAACCAAAGTTTTATAAAATACCATAATCTCCTTGCTCTTTTATATTCTATGCCCTGACTAATTGAAGGCCAGCATCCATATGTTTTTTTTTACCTTGTCCACCTGTGCTTTCACCTTTAGAGTGCAATGGACTTGTATACCAAGAGGTCTCTGTTCCTCCATACTCCCTAGAGCCCTACCATTCATGGTATATGTCCTACCCTCATTAGAACTGCCATTGCTGCATTCAATTTTCCAGGTGATCAATAACCCAAGACTATCTTCCTCACTATTAACACCACCAATTTTTGTGTCATCTGCACACTTGCTAATCATACTTTCTACATTTATATCCAAATCATTAATATATATATGACACAGTATATGCACTGATTCCTGTGGCACACCACTGATCACGGGCTTCTGATTACCAAAGCAACCCTCTGCCATCATGCTCCGACTCCTTTCCATGCCAATTTTGGATCCAAGTTGTCAGAGATCTGATAGGATCTAACCTTTTGGACCAATCTCCCATATAGAACCTTGTCAAAGCCCTTACAGATGTCCATGTAGACTACATCAATTGCACTGCCCTGATCGATATATGTTCTCTGTCCCCACCCCTTCCCCATCATCTTTGATTTTTAATGATCTAGTTTTGGTCTAGAGACAGAGTCATACAGCACAGAAATAGGCCCTAAATGGTCCACGCCAACCAAGACGGTCCCATTTGCCAGTGTTTGGCCCATAACCTTTCCAATCCATGTACCTGTCTGACTGTCTTTTAAAAGTTGTTGTTATACCTGCCTCAACCACTTCCTCTGGCAGCTCATTCCACATAGACACCGCTCTGTGTGTGTGTATGTGTATATATAAATAAAAAAAAAGTTGCCTCTCAAGTTCCTATTAAATCTTTCCCCCTCTCACCTTAAACCTATGCCCTCTAGTTCTTGATTCCCCAACTTTTGGGGGGGGGGGGGGAGAGAAAGACTAGGTACATTCACCCTATCTATGCACCTCATGATTTTATACACCTCTATAAGATCTCCTCTCAGTCTCCTACATGCTAAGGAACAACACCCTAGCCTGTCCATCCTCTCCCTCTAACTCAGTCACTCAAGTCCTGGCAACATCCTTGTAAATATTTTCTGCACTCTGTCCAGTTTAATAACATCTTTCCTAGAGTAAGTGACCAAAACTGAATTCAAGTGCAGCTTCACCAGCACCCTGTATAACCATACCATGACCTCCCAACTTCTATACTCAATGCCCTGACTTATAAAGGCTAGCATGCCAAAAGCCGCCTTCGCCACCCTGTCTACCTGTGACTCCACCTTCAGGGAACCACATACTTATACTCCTAGGTCCCTCTGTTCTTCAACACTTCCCAGGGCCCTGCCGTTCCCTGTGGAAGTCATACTTGGATTTGACTTTCCAAAATGCAACACCTTGTACTTGTCCAAATTAAACTAAAAACCCGGCTATCATCTAAGTTTGTTCGGAATTTAGCAATTTATTAGATTCATTCACAATCCCTTCATTGTGAAAAGATGGAAAGGCAAGTATCAACTAAACGTGTGCGGCAAATTTCTTGTGTTTCAACCCATCCAGATTTTCTAGCCATGCACCTACAATTCAGTACTTAATAAATTAACAATATGGTGTTTAAAATTTATACTGGATTATGTAATTAATTATTTCCAGATCAAACTAGGATTGTAGCTTCCTCCCCCCCCCCCATGTATTTTGCTTCATAATTTGCACGTGGTGTTGCCTCTGTTCAAAGGAAACGGATTTCTGATTGAATCAGTACTTTCGATATGGATTCTGCCTCCCTTGCTTATTGCAGGTCATATCTAGCAGTAAATGAATATTGCTTATGCAATTGCAAATCTTTGACCTGATTGCCAATGCGCAAAAGTATGGTGTATGTTGTTAGTTCATAGTTGTTTATGGAACTTTTAAACACTGGCTAAGTCTGCCCTCAAAGTCACGAGAATGTACAACAGGGTACAGTATTAAAGATGTATACAAATGGATGAAATAAAAATACAAACTGCTGGAAACACTCAACAGGCCAGGCAGCATTGGTGTAAAGAGAAACAATTCACTTTTTGGGTCTGAGATACAGGGACTGGCTGCAACTTTTAGCTAAGAGGAGAGATCCAGTTGCACATATCACTAAAGTCTCTGCAGTTTCCTTGCATTCACAAAGATCCTTTCCAATCATGGCACTGGAATCAGCAGTTAATACATGTAGTCATACCTTAGTGCAGTTGGCAGCTTTTGGCTCAAGTTCTTGGACAGTTGTAATTTGTTTCAGGAAGTCTGACTCCTGCATGCCAGGCTGTGATCCACCCCGCTTGAAGACAGCTTTAGGGTTCGATAGAATAACTTTCAAATTCACAGCAAATCCTGTTTGAAAACAAAATAAGTTGCTTTTGTTTTTGAAAACAAACTGAGTTGCTTGGCTATAACGACATCGTCTAGAAATCCTTCCTTGAAGTGTTACTGTGATAGCTTTCTGCTTTTTATGCTTACAGAGCTCCACCATTTGCACTGCAGCCAATCAGTCAAAGTGGTTTTGAGTAATCTTTTGCATATCCCATGTAAAAGGCAAAGTGCCCTACTTATTTTGGTTTGTACCAGTTATATCAGCACAGTTGATCAAGCCAGTTCCAAAGTAAGTTAGGTCCTTAAAAAAATTACTTTTCTGATATTTTACAGAGATCGGTGACAGAGCATGGTTCAATCTGTCCGCATCCACAACAAGATTGAACGGGCTCTTCAAAATATTGCCCATTTTATTAAGTCCACATTAGTTGTAGGCTGCCAGTTTTAAATGTTTGATCATATTTGTGATGAAACACATTCATGTAATCAAAGGTTTGATTCAGAAACAGCTTCTCCACCACCATCACATTTCTGAATGGTCCATGAACACTACCTCGTTATTCCTTGTTTTTTGCACTATTTATTTATTTTTGTAATTATAGTAATTTTATGTCTGCACTGTGCTGCAAAACAACAAATTTCACATCACCTAAGTCAGTGAATAATTCTGATTCATATAACAATTGTTTAATTATCAGAATTTATGCACTGAACCATAAAACAGTCCATTCGTTTTTAAGCATTATTTCTCTAGTTCATTTTTTGTTGACTTTAAGTTGGGTAACTGAGGTAAAGCCTAAATGCTTGCATTAAAAATGTTTATTTTTGGTGCTAAATCCATTCTTAGCTCTCAAAATATAACTTTGCTCTGTTACCCACTCTTTAAAGTTTCATGAAATACTTTAGATGCAGAGTTAGACACAAAAAAAGATTGCAGTAGTTCAAGATTTTATGTTGGTGATTCTATAACTGAATTTCAGGTGGAAAGTTAAAGTCCAATGTGGCAGCTGTGATGTCATGCACATTTCACATTGTGCGCTCGTGGAAACCATACCTCCATAATTTGTGGCTTTATCAGGCTGATCTTAGCCTATCAATAGGAAAAACAATTGTGTTTGCCTGCCTGAAAAAGTAAAGGCCAGTGGCTCTGCTGTTGATGTACCTGTTGCAGCCCTAAAGAAAAACATCCCTGCGGGTAGGTCTCTGTACTTACAAAAGCCACTGCTGTGTTAACTATTGCATGCTACAGTGACTTGGGAGTTTCTGCCTCCTCGTGTAAGGAGGCAAATGGATTGTCATTGATAAGAGGTTCAGAGAATTGAAAATAAATGAAACCTTCATCTGGTTACCTGGGATTTACACCCTTGTATCATTTGTCTGATCACCTGACTTTTAAAGTGACAGGTCAAAATCATAATTTATTTTTGTTAGTGCAACACTTCTGTTATTGATGACTTAGTTACCTGAAGTATAACCTTAGGAGATTCAGTTATTCAAATTCCATGCCTGTCAAACCTTTTGAGCCCAAATTCTATGCAAGGGACAGAAATCGACAGGTTGATGAGCGTGGTGGGACTAATGTTCTGAGATGCGTCTATTTCAATGTGAGCAGTATTGTAGGTAAGCCAGATGAACTTAGAGCATGGATCAGCACATGGAACTATGATGTTGTAGCCACCAGTGAGACTTGGTTGCAGGAGGGGCAGGACTGGCAGCTCAATGTTCCGGGGGGTCCGATGTTTTAGACATGATAGAGAGGAAGGTATTAAAGGGGGAGGGGTAGCATTACTCATCCGGAAAAAAAGTCACGGCAGTGCTCAGAGAGGACATACTGGAGGGTTCGTCAACTGAGACTACAGAACTGAGGCACAAGAGTAGTGAGATCATGGACTGTATCCAGATTATGGAAGAGGAGGTGCTGGCTGTCTTGAGGTGAATGAAGGTGGATAAATCCCCAGGGCCAGATAAGGTGTCCCTTCAGACCTTGTGGGAGGCTAGTGCAGAAATTGCAGGGCCCTGGCAGAGATATTTAAAACATCCTTAGCCACAGGTGAGGTGCCGGAGGGCTGGAGGATAGCTAATGTTGTTCCGTTGTTCAAGAAAGGCTCCAAGAATGAGCCAGGAAATTATAGGCTAGTGAGCCTGATGTCAGTCGTGGGTAAATTAAGGGAAGGTATTCCAACGGACAGGATATATAAGTATTTGGTACTTATAGGGCCTGATTCGGGCTTTGTGTGTGGTAGGTCATGTCTAACCAGTCTGATTGAGTTTTTCGAGGAGGTTACCAAGAAGGTCGATGAGGGAAAGGTGGTGGATGTTATCTACATGGAGTTTGGCAAGGCCTTTGATAAGGCCTCCGCATGGGAGGCTGCTCCAGAAGGTTAAGTCGCCTGGCATTCAGGATGAAGTAGCCAATAGGACTCAACATTGGCTTAGCGGGAGAAGCCAGAGAGTGGTAATAGATGGTTGTCTCTCTGACTGGAGGCCTGTGACTAGTGGTGTGCCGCAGGGATCGGTGCTGGGTCCGTTCTTATTTATCATATATATTAATGACTTAGATAATAATGTGGTAAACTGAATCAGCAGATTTGCAGATGACACCAAGATTGGGGACGTAGTGGACAGTGAGGAAGGCTATCAAGGCTTGCAGTGTGATCTTGACCAGATGGGAAAATGGGCTGAAAAATGGCAGAAGGAATTTAATGCAGACAAGTGTGAGGTGATGCACTTTTGGAGGACAAACCAGAGTAAGACTTGCACAATGAATGGTAGGTGTGCGGTAGAACAAAGGGACCAGGGAATACAGATCCATAGTTCCTTGAAAGTGGCGTCACAGGTAGATAGGGTCGTAAAGAGAACTTTTGGCACATTGGCCTTCATAAATCAGGACATTGAGTACAGGAGTTGGGATGTTATGATGAAGTTGTACAAGACTAAATTTGGAGTATCAAGTGCAGTTCTGGTCACCTACCTACAGGGAAGATCAATAAGCTTGAAAGAGTGCAGAGAAAATTTACACGGGTGTTGTTGGGACTTGAGGACCTGAGTTACCGGGATAGGTTAAATAGGTTAGGACTTTATTTCCTGGAGCGCAGGAGAATGAGGGGAGATCTTATAGAGGTATACAAAATTATGAGGGGTATAGATAGGGTGAATGCATGCAGGCTTTTTCTCCTAAGGTTGGGTGGGACTAGAACTAGAGGACATAGATTTAGGGTGAAAGGTGAAATATACAGTATAAGGGGAATCTGAGGCAGAACTTCTTCACTCAGAGGGTGGTGCGAGTGTGGAGCGAGCTGCCAGCGGAAGTGGTGGATGTGGGTTCAATTGTAACATTTAAGAGAAGTTTGGATAAGTACATGGATGGGAGGGGCTTGGAGGGATATGGTCCAGGTGCAGGTAGATGGGACTGGGCAGAAGATCAGGTTGGCATGGACAGGATGGGCCAAAGGACTTTTTTCTGTGCTGTGGTGCTCTATGAGCTTTCAAACCCATAAGGATTGCTTACAACCATTTAGAAATTTATGTCCGACTCAAAGCAAATGTTGAAATATAACAATAATACAAATTAATTGTATTAAAATGTGAAGGAGAGAACAGAACTTAGACCATTGAAATCTGCAAAATTATCTTACAATTTCCTGTGTTCATTAAAATAAGATAAAGCATTAAAATAAGATAAAGTAATGTTGCGTTATCAGTATTCTTAACATTTTTAACATTATATTGAGGGCTTTTGAATGTTTAGAAAAATTGGCTGAGATCATTTGTGATTACAAAACAATGCCAGTTTGCTTGCATTGGAATTACCAATATCTTACCAGTGCCCTAGAAGGAGAGGGAGTGTGTGGGTAAGGGTTGGAGGTATTAGTATGAGGAGCATGCGTAAATGTGTGGGGGAACCTAATGGGGAAGGGCATGTGTTGGCTGTGTATGGTGATATGTGAGGAGTTAGAAATCAGAATAAACAAAGGTTTGAAAATAAGGTCATCAACTCTGGCTGTGCTTGTGGTGTGTACCTAAATGCAAGGAGTTTCCAGAACAAGGCATGTGAGCTAAAGGCATCAACAGACAGGTAGAAGTACGGTGTTGTAACAAAAAACATGGCTCAAAGATAGGTTGGACTAGAAGCTTAACTTTCCTGGTTACAGGGTTTTCACGTGGGGGGGGGGGGGGGGGCGGGGTAAAAAAAAAGGAGAGGTGGTGGCAATATTGTTTAAATAAAAACAATCACAGCTGTGGAAGGGATATGTTCGAAGGATCATCAAATGAAGCCCAGTGGGTTAAATGAAAGAACAAGGAAGGGCAGTCATACTGTTGAGAACATGCTGTCATAGAACACTACAGCACAGTACAGGCCCTTCAGCCCACGATGTTGTGTGACATTTCATTCTGCTCTAAGATCTATCTAACTCTTCCCTCCCACATACCCCTCCATTTTTATATCATTCATGTGGCTTTCTAAGAGTCTCCTAAATGTCCCTAATGTATCTGCCCCCACAACCTCTGCTGGCAGTGCGTTCCACACACCCACCATTCTGTATATAAAAAATCTTCTCTCTGATATCCCCCTTATACCTTCCTCCAATCACCTGAAAATTATGCCCCAACCCCCAATCGGTCCAAGGGAGACACAAAAGCTCATTTGTAGGCACATTTCTGAGGTGCAAAAACAACAGAACAGTAAAGGGGTAACGGAAATCCCAACTGGGACTGTCATGTAAAAAGAACAGAGGGCACCACATTCTGAAGCTGCATTCAGGAGAACCTTTTTAACCAAAATGCCCAAGCCCAACAAGAGGGAGTAGTCTTGCTAGTGTCCAACCTGATAGCATGAACATCGATTTCTCTAACTTCCAGTAACCACTCCCCTCTGTCCCCCCACCCACTTTTGTTTTCCCTCATCCCACCAGTCTCACCACCCCATCTCTTTCCCCTCTCCCGCCCTCTCGATCTGGCCATCACCCACACATTCCTCCCTCTGGTTCCCCTCGTCACATCCTTCCCTTTATTCGATGGCCCACCGTCCTCTCCTATCAGATTCCATTTTCTTCAGCCCTTTGCCCGCTTTGACAGGGAGAACTACAGCAAGGAAATGATTAGACTGCCTCAAGACCCTTATGGACTGGTATTTGATACTAATGAGGTCAGTAGGATACTACACAGTGTCAACGCAAGGAAAGCAGCCGGACCTGATGGTGTACCAGGGTGTGTGCTTCAGGCATGCGCTAACCAATTAGCTGGGGTCTTCACTAACATCTTCAACCTCTCCCTGACATACGCTGTTGTCCCTACCTGTTTTAAATCAACAATCATTGTGCCCATTCCTAAGCAAAAAAATGTGTTCTGCCTGAATGATTATCGCCCGGTTGCACTTACACCGATCATAGCCAAATGCTTCCAGAGACTGATTTTGAAGCACATTAAATGTACTATCCCTGCCACCGTCGACCAGCACCAGTTTGCCTACCGGGCAAATAGATCAACGGAGGATGCAATTAGTCTCGTCCTCCATACTGCTCTGGCGCACCTGGAAAGACCGGACACGTATGTCAGGATGCTCTTTTTGGACTTCAGTTCAGTCTTTAACACAGTTATTCATTCCCAGCAGACTAGTGTCCAAACTCCACAGCCTGGGCCTGAATACAACAATCTGTAACTGGATTATGGACTTTCTGACCAATCGTCCGCAGACTGTCAGGTTAGGGGGGCACATATCTTCCACTCTCACCCTGAATACTGGTGTTCCCCAGGGGTGTGTGCTGAGTCCCTTCCTGTATGCCCTTTTTACTCATGACTGTTCATCCATCCATGAAACAAACACCATCATAAAGTTTGCAGACGACACAACAGTCATTAGTCTGATCATGAACAATAATGAATTGGCATACAGGGATGAGGTACAAAACCTGACAGCCTGGTGTTCTGCCGACAACCTCATTCTCAATACCAAAAAGACTAAAGAGATTGTAGTGGATTTCAGGAAGTCAAGGAAGATAGATCTTGGTCCAGTGTTTATTGGTGGCGAGGCTGTGGAGAGAGTCTCCAGTTTTAAATTCCTGGAGGCATACATCACCGAGGACTTTTCCTGGGCAATACACACCTCAGCTGTCATTAGGAAGGCACAGCAATGCCTCTATTTTTTGAGGAAATTGAGGAGAGCCAGACTGTCTCAGGACATTCTGGTGAACTTCTACCGGTGTGCGGTGGAGAGCATCCTGACATACAGCATTACTGCTTGGTATGCCAGCTGCACTAAGAAGGAGCAGAAGGCTCTGCAGAGGGTCATTAAGACGGCCCAAAACATCACTGGGACTCAGTTACCAGCGATGGAGGACATCTATCAGGCTTGATGTTGGAGCAGGGCTTTAAACATCATTCGAGAACCAGCTCACCCTGCTCTTTTTAAACTACTCCCCTTTGGTAGGCGATACAGGACAATACATGCACACACTACAAGACTGAAACACAGCTTTTTTCCCCAAAGCTGTTAAATTGTTGAACATGGACTGACACCTCCTATACATACATACACATACTATGTCTTCCCCCCTTTACCGGCTGGACTCATCATGGTGTTATTTAATATATTGATATTGATATGCTGCTGATTATCATTATTATTATTATCATGGTTCATTTGCACACTGCCTTTTATATTTTTTATACTTTATATTTGTGTAAGTCTGTTTGTTTTATTTTATAGTTATAATTGCTCTTATCAAATTTATTGTTTTGGTTTTTATTAGGCAAGGGAGTGCCATCGTAATCTAGTTGTTGTTGTTGCAACAGTACAATGATAAATAAAGAAATCTATCTATCTATCTTTGTCACGTCCACCTATCACCTCCCAGCTTCTTGCATCATTCCCACTTCCCCCCCTCCTCCCACCTGCTTCCACCTATCACCCACCGGCTCCTGCTCCACCCCACCCCCACCCTTTTATACTGGCTTCTCCCCTCTTACTTTCCAGTCCAGATGAAGGGTCTCGACTCAAAATGTCAACTATCCATTTCCCTCCACAGATGCTGCCTGACCCACTGAGTTCCTCCAGCATTTAGTGTGTTGCTCCAGATTTCTAGCATCTTAAGATATCTTTATTAGTCACATGTACATCAAAACACACAGTGAGATGCATCTTTTGCGTAGAGTGTTCTGGGGGCAGTCTCTCTTCTCTCTCCAACAAGAGGGGGAACAATTCTGGATTCAGTTTCAGGGAAAGAAACTGGACAGAAGGGGGAAGGGCTTTTGCAGTTGTGATCGTAATTCAGTTAGTTGTAGAGAAGGACATAAAATAGCAGTAAAGGTTCTAAATTGCAATTTGCCCAGTTTTGTTCGGCTAAGAACTGATTCAGAAAAAGTTGAATGGAAACAGCTACTTGAAGGTAACTTCATCTCCAGCAATAGGATCCAGTCAAGGATGAGATTCAAAGGGTTCTGGAGAAACATGTTCCCACAAAGAGAAAAGGTTACCAAATCCAGAGCCCCTTGAATGATGAGGTGTACACAGGGTAGGATAGTCAAAGGGAAGCCAATGTCAGATACTGAGAGCTTGGTATAGCAGAAAGCTTGGAAGAGTGTAGAAAAAGTAGGTGATAAGTGTAGGTTAGAAGGGAAATTAGGAAAGCAAAGTGAAGACATGAAAATATACTGGCATTTAAAATGAGAGAAACTCAAATATGTTCTGTCTTTGCATAGAGAGCAAAAGGATAATTAAAGAAAGAGTAGGGCCTATTCAGGACTAAAATAGTAACGTATGTAGAGGTAGAGGATGTGGGGAAGGTTCTTAATGAAAACTTTGCTGCTTAATAAATACCTTGTGACTGTCTTCACTAAAAAACAAAGTTTGGGGTGGGGTGGAGTGGAGCAAATGATGTCCTAGCTGTAAATGACAAGAAAGAGTGTGAATTATTGGATAGGATAAACACATTTCAAGAAGTATGAACGGGTTTAGCATCTTTGAAAGTGGCCCAGCTGAAGTATAACCCAGGCTGCTAAATATTGACATGGGATGAAACTGCAGAGACTTGGACCATTTCTCACTCCTCCCTGGTGATAGGAGCAGTGCCAGAGTACTCTTGGTACTCCAGAGGAAGGAAAGGATAATGAGCAATTACAGCCAGTTAGTTTAAGAAAAAGCAGATTTAATTAAATAATTCCTGATCTTTTTACCTCCGCACCACTTTCCTGCACTCACGGTGTATCCCTCGATTCCTGTAACATCTTGAATAAAGTCAGCAACTGAGCCTCCACAGCCCCTCTGGTTGAGATCATCAAAGACTCACCATCCTCTCAGTGAAGAAATTTCTTCTCAGTGCCAAGAGGACGGTCCCTTCTTTTATAACTCTGATCTCCAGAAGGAGCACAGCACCTCACAAACAACAAGCTACATATAGCCAACAAACCTGGAATTCCTTGGGTCCAAATGTCAGGTCAAGTTCCCAAGTTAAGGGTCCTTGTTTAACCACTCATTATTTTCCTTCCCTTTACTACCTCTTTAATAGTGGCATTGAGAGTTTTTAAGGTCCTCTGCCTCTTTCACAATCAGAATATAATCTCGATAAACAATGCTGAATCCCCTGCATCATCTCAAAGATAGTGGTGTGGAATATTGTGCTGATTTTAGCTCTGACTATAGTCTGGCATACAAGTACAGCCTCTTTTGGATGCTAATTTGCTGACTTTCATTATCAAGATTCAGCTGTGCATGGGCACGTCGCTTTATAAAAACTTTTCTTACCAACTCACCATACAAACCTTGAGATCTGTCATTGATCCGTATACTTTGTTTACATTAATGTGCTACACAGGCCATCACTCCTATGCATCTTTAGATACCCTATGCACAGATGCGGCTGTCCTGTGTGTTTATTACCAGGGCCTTGACAAATTCATGTGAACATCCCTTTCAGCACAGCATCCAAATACACATCAAATTTATCAAAGTCGAGTTCATTGTCATATGCACAAGTACGTGTGTGCACAGGTGCAATGAAAGACTTACTTGCAGCAGCATCACAGGCACATAGCAGCAGATAAACAGCATTCACAGGAAAAACTTAAATTAACGTAAAGTATACACAATTTTTACAAGAAAGAACACAATTAGAACAAAAAGAAGTCCATTTTAGTGCAAAGTGATTTAAATGGTCACAGTGTTGCTAAACTGTGGTGATTAGGGTTGTGCCGGTTGGTTCAAGAATCGAATGGTTGAAGGGAAGTAGCTGTTCTTGACCCTGGTGGTGTGGGACTTCAGGCTTCTGTACCTCCTACCCAATGGTAGCTCTGAAAAAATGACATGGCCTGGATGGTGGGATCTTTGATGTTGGATGTTGCCTTGTGGTAGCGCCTCCTGTAGACACTACTGATGGTGGGGAAGGATGTGCCCATGACGTATTGGGCAGAGTCCACTATTCTCTGTAGTTTTTTGCATTCCTATGCATTCAAATTGCATACCAGACCATGATGCAACCAGTCAGGATACTTTCAACAGTACATCTGCAGAAGCTTGTTAGATATAAGGGCACTTTATCTGAACGCCCACAGTATTCGAAACAAGGTCAGTGAACTTGTGGCACAAATCAGTACAAAGGGGTATGATTTAGTGGCCATTACAGAAACATGGTTGCAGGGTGGATTTGAGTGGGAATTAAATATCCAAGCATATCAGGTAATACGGAAGGATAGGCAGGAAGGTAAGGGAGGTGGGGTGGCGCTCTTAATTAAGAATGAGATCAGTGCAATAGGGAGAGACAATATAAGATCTAGGGAGCAGAATGTTGAATCCATCTGGGTAGAGATTGGGAAAAGGGAAAATTAAAAAAATCACTGGTGGGAGTTGTCTATAGGCCACCAAATAATAACATTATGGTAGCACAGGCGATAAACCAAGAAATATTTGATGCATGTAAGAATGGAGTGGCAGTTGTCATGGGGGACTTTAACTTCTACATAGATTGGGCGAATCAAGTTGGTTGAGGCAGTCTTGAGGAGGATTCATAGAATGCATCCGTGATAGCTTTCTTGAACAGCATGTTAGTGAACATACAAGGGAAAATGCTATCTTAGATCTGGTCCTGTGCAATGACTCAGGTAAAATGAACAATCTTGTAGTTAGGGATCCTCTTGGAAAGGGTGATCATAGTATGACTGAATTTCTCATACAAATGGAGGGTGCGATCTAATACCAGTGTATTATGCCTAAACAAGGGCGACTACAATGGGACGAGGAGGAGTTGAACAAAGGCTATGGTGAGACAGTTGAGGAACAGTGGAACACTTTCAAAGAGATTTTTCATGGTGCTCAACAAAGATATATTCCAGTTAAAAGCAAGGACAGTGAGGGTGGGGAGAGCCAGCCTTGGATAACTAAGGATATAAAAGAAGGCATCAAGCTAAAAGCTCATGCAAGCAAAGTCGCCAAGAGTAGTGGGAAACTGGAGATTGGGAAAACTTTAGAAAGCAAGAAAGAACCACTAAGCAAGCAATAAGGAAAGGGAAGATAGATTATGAAAGTAAACTAGCACAAAATATAAAAACAGATAGTAAAAAATTTTATAATAAAATAAAGTGGAAAAGAGTGACTAAAGTGAACGTAGGTCCCTTGGAAGATGAGAAGGGGGAATTAATATTGGGTAATATAAAAATGGCCAAGGCCTTGAATTACTATTTTGTGCTGGTCTTCACGGTGGAGGACACATCTAACATGCCAAAGAAAGACGTTATGAATACGATGGGACATGAGGACCTCGACACAATCACTGTCAGGAAAGAGGTAGTGATGAGCAAACTAGTGGGCCTAAAGGTAGACAAGTCCCCAAGTCCTGATGGGATGCATCCCAGGGGACTGTAAGAAATGGCAGAAATTATAGTAGAGGTGTTTGTGATAATTTGTCAAAATTCTCTGGACTCTGGGCAGGTCCCAGCAGACTGAAAGACAGTGAATGTCATGCCATTGTTTAAAAAAAGGATGTAAGCAAAAGGCAGGAAACTGTAAGCCAGTTAGCTTAACATCTGTGATCGGGAAAATTCTTGAAGCTATCATTAAGGAAGAAATAGCGAGACATCTGGATAGAAATGGTTCCATCAGGCAGACACAGCATGGATTCAGGAAGGGCAGGTCCTGTTTGACAAACTTACTGGAGTTCTTTGAGGATATAATGAGCATTGTGGATAGAGGGGAACAGGTGGATGTTGTATACCTGGATTTCCAGAAGGCATTCAATAAGGTGCTGCATAAAACACTTGTCCATAACATAAGGATGCATGGAGTTGGGGGTAATGTATTAGCATGGATAGAGGATTGGTTAACCAATAGAAGGCAGAGAGTTGGGATAAATGGGTGATTGTCTGGTTGGCAATCAGTGGTGAGCGGGGTGCTGCAGGGGTCGGTGCTGGGCCCACAACTGTTCACGATATACATTAACGATTTGGAAGAGGGGACCGAGTGTAGCATATCTAAGTTTGCTGATAACACGACATTGAATGGAAAAGTAACTTGTGCAGAGGATGCGGAGAGTCTGCAGGGAGATATAGATAGATTAACTGAGTGGGCAAGGGTCTGGCAGATGGAGTACAATGTTGGTAAACATCAGGTTATCCACTTTGGAAGGAAAAATAGCAGATTAGATTATTTAAATGGTGAAAGGTTGCAGCATGCTGTTGTGCAGAGAGACTTGGGAGTGCTTGTGCATGAATCACAGAAGGTTAGTTTGCAGGTGCAACAGGTTATCAAGAAGGCAAATGAAACTTTGGCCTTCACTGCTAGAGGGATTGAATTTAAGAGCAGAGAGGTTATGTTGGAACTGTCCAGGGGACTGATGAGGCCGCACCTGAAGTACTGCATGTTGTTCTGGTCTCCTTACTTGAGGAAAGATATACTGGCTTTGGAGGCGGTACAGAGGAGGTTCACCAGGTTGATTCCGGAGATGAGGGGGTTAGCCTATGAGGAGAGATTGAGTCGCCTGGGACTATACTCACTGGACCTCACAAGAATGAGAGGGGATCTTATAGAAACATATAAAATCATGAAAGGGATAGATAAGATAGAGACAGGAAAGTTGTTTCCACTGGTAGGTGAGACTAGAACTAAGGGACATGGTCTCAAGATTCGGGGGAATAGATTTAGGACGAAGATGAGGAGAAACTGCTTTTCCCAGAGAGTAGTGAATCTGTGGAATTCTTTGCCCAGGGAAGCAGTAGAGGCTACCTCATTAAATATATTTCAGACACAATTAGAAAGAATTTTGCACAGTAGAGGAATTAAGGGTTATGGGGAAAAGGCAGGTAGGTGGATCTGAGTCCATGGCCAGATCAGCCATGATCTCATTGAATGGTGGAGCAGGCTCAACGGGCCTCCTCCTGCTCCTATTTCTTATGTTCTTATGTTTGGTGACAAGCGAAACCTGCTTAACCTCCTAAGAAAGTAAAGATGCTAGCGCGCCTTCCTTGTAATTGCATCTAATTCTACACAGGTTTTTCAGAACAAGTATTTCATCACCAATCACTTCTCTGACCTCTGCCAGTCTTATAACTCTCCATCATTTCTGAGGCACAGATTTGATTTGATTTGATTCTGCAACTTCTCTACCACTTTGGCAAACCTGCTTCCACAGTGTTGCACAGATGTCTGGTTCTGTTACCACAAACAACATTGTCCATTTGAATTCCCATATAGCATCATTATGATCATCTTTTCCCTCGCCCTCACCACGGAATCATTGACATCCTTTCTACATGAATTTAAGAGTCCCTGCCTTTTATTATTGCTTCCAAGATTTCAAGTATACCTGATCTGGGACTAGCCTGCCACGTTGCACTGCCCACCACTCCAGTGGTTTCAAGACTGGTCCTCTTGCAATCAATTCTGCCTTTTATCCTATTGTGTTTCCGCTCACTGAGACTGATCAGGAGTTTCCTGTACACAACCAACCAATACATAACCTTTGATGGCTGAGATTCTTCAGCATCTCACCCTCATGGCCTGGATGTGGTCTTTGAGCTCCACAGTACTCACAATGTTCATTTGCAGAGCAAAAATAAAGGAGACACCAGCTGCCCAAACAGCAGTTTGTCACGTGACACAATCTTTAAAACCGTATGCAGCCTTAAAGCAACAATTACTGTATACAACCAGCATTACATAACCACAGTGTTTCTCCAATAATACAAGTAAAGTGGCAAAGTCCATCCAGCTGCAGAGGTACTGACCTGGTACTGGGCCATCCTTCTGACAGTGAAACACAGCCCAGAAACACCGACAGATTTACCTCTCGTGTGCGCGACTCTTAACCTACTTTCATCAATTTTAATACCATGGAATCACTTCATTAAGTTCTTAAAATTTTCAAGTGAATTAAGGATATAAAGGAAGCATTAAGTTGAAACAAATTAAGTTTTAAGAAGCAACATGGCAGTGATCACTGTGGTTTTGAGCCAGGTCAGCCCAATGATCCGATGGGCGAGACCCCCTCCCCCTCATCCTGGGGGATCCGATGGGAGAGACCCCTCACCATGCTGGGGATCCGACGGGCGAGACCTCCCCCCCACCGTGCCGGGGATCCGACGGGAGAGACCCCCCACTGTGCCGGGGATCCGACGGGAGAGACCCCCCCACCGTGCCGGGGATCTGATGGGGGAGACCCCCCCACCGTCGGCATGTACGTTAGGGCCTCATTCTGTTCTGTTACAACTCTATGACTCTATGACATTTGGGAGGAACAAAATTCTCCCATTTTCCTCCACCTGTACTAAATCAGGTAAATAGTCCACTTCTGACTGAGGCCAAGATATTTACAGCTCCATTACTTTAACAGAACTCCAACCTGGGCTGTAACAGAACTTCCTATGCCACAGGATCTGGCAGCCCTCTTGTAACTTGGAGCTGAACTAAGGCAGAGGATGTTGGTGAGATGGTCACCATCACACACAGACTCTTCCCGCCTTCACCCAGCTCAAACACAGCACAGACGTGGCCCTGACCGTTCCTAAGCATTATTGAAGTCAGCTGTGGCACCCTTCACTCTGAGGCCCTTGAGCTCAGCCCAGAGCAGTGCCAAATCCTCCTGCCTTTTTAGGCTCAGAATCATATTGGTGCTTGCATTTGTTAGTCCACAATACATTGGAAAGTTTAAATGTTTACTTGTACATGGATGAGGAAAGGCTGAAAGCAAAGCTTGTACCGAGGTCAGATCAGATGGTGGGTGGATGATGTACATCAAACCCTCTCTGTACTGAGAGCAGCTTCAACGAGTAGTCCATCACATTCTTCAAAACCCCTCAGATCAGTTGACCCCACTGTGCTCAGGGTGCTTCATCCTGTCTGGATTAGTTGCTTGGCTTTATCTGTTCTGGAGCTGTTACCAAAGACTACAAGAATTTTAAGAAAATACAAACCAGATGCTCCTGTACATTTCTGACAACCACAGGAAATCCATGTATGGGTTCACAGAGAAACATAGAGCTCTCTCTTCCCTCAGCAACAACATCGCTCACCTTCAACAACAGAAACTTCACAAGTCCAGACAGGTTGATCTTCCATGTTCCTTGTCCCTGGCAGCACAGTGGTGCAGCCAGTGAAGCTGCTGCTTTACTACTTCAGCAATACCGGTTAAATCCTAACCTCTGATGCTGTCTGTATGGAGTTTGCATGTTCTCCCTGTAACTGCATAGGTTTCTTGTGGGTGCTCCAGTTTCCTTCCATATCCCAAAGGCGTGTTGGTAGGTCAATGACTACTGTAAATTGTCCCTAGTGTGATTGACTTTATGCAGGGAAGATCAAGTCTTACAAACTTGATCGAGTTTTTTTTTCCCAAGGAGGTGATGAAGATGATTGGTAAGGGTAGGGCAGTGAATGTTGTATAGATGGACTTCAGTAAAGCATTCGACAAGGTCCCTCATGGTAGGCTGATCCAGAAGATTAAGGCACATCGATCCATGGAGACTTAGTGGATTGAATTCAAAACTGGCTTGTCCAGAGAAGACAGAGGGCACTGGGGTAGTGGTGGAGGGCATTATTCTGACCAGAGGTCTGTGACCAGTAGTGTTCCACAGGGATCAGAGCTGGGACCTCCACTGTTTGTGATATATATGAATGATTTGGACAAAAATGTAGCTGATTTGCAGATAACACAAAAATTGGCAGAGTTGTGGATGGCGAGGAAGGTTGTCAAAGGATACAGCAGGATTCAGTTAGAAATATTGGCAGGAAATGGCAGGTTTCATTTCATGACAAATCAGTGTTACCCTAATCTGATACAGTCAAAGCTGCATTCTGGCATGGAGACTGCGGTTGATGTGAGAATGTGAAGTCTGCTTTTAAAGAAAATTCCTTCAGGATAGGAATTCAAAGGGCAGTTCAATTACTGCCTAAGAAATTACTGAACATTACAATTAATGAGGATGCACTGTTTAATGAAGTAATTCTGCTGAATGAGTTTGACAGTAAAACTGTAAGTTGAATAGCAAAACTATCACAGTCACAATATATGGGAGATGGGACAAATAATCAGGCATCTCTGGGAATCCACAGCAATAAAACTAAACGTTTAAAAAAAAACAGGACTGATCCTGTGCACACCTGGCAATGCTTCAGCTAAGATGATGTTTTCTGCCAGGGGTGTCCTGTCACCAGAAAGACAATCTGGAAACCATTCTCACTGTCAAAGCAAACTTGAAGCATTTCTCTGCCTTGAGTTCTTCAACAAAGTGCAGCTGACACAAAATTTGGACAGTGAGGAAGGTTGTCAAAGGATTTAGCAGGATATACACGATCTGGAAATATATGCAGAGAAATGACAGATGGAGCTTCATTCCGACAAGTGTGAAGTATTGCACTGTAACAGTGTGAAATGTAAGATGAATGTATACAGCAATTGGCAGGGCCCAAAGGAGCACTGATGTACAGAGGGATGCTGGGGTGCAAGTCCTTAGCTCCTTGAAAGTGGCAACACAGGTAGATATGGTGGTAAACAAGGTGTATGGCATACTTGCCTTCATCACTTGGGGCATTAAGTACGTTGGTTAAGCGACATTTGGAGTATTGTGTGCAGTTCTGGTCACCCCATTACAGGAAGGATGCGGAGGCTTTGGAGAGGGTGCAAAAGAGGTTCACCAGGATGTTGCCTGGATTAGAGGGTATTAGCTATAAGGGGAGGTTGGTCAAACTTGGACTGTTTTCTCTGCAACGTTGGAGGCTGAGGGACGACCTGATAGACATTTATGAACTTATGAGAGGGTAGATAGAGTAAATAGTTACCGACTTTTTCCGCAGGGTGCAAATGTCAAATACTAGAGGGCATAGATTCTAAGGTGAGAGGGGAAAAGTTTAAAGGAAATTTGCGAGGTGAGTTTTTTTTTTACACAGGGTGGTAAGTGCCTGGAATGCACTGCCAGAGGTGATGGTGGAGGCAGATAAGATAGCAACAGTTAAGAGTAGTGTAGCGGTTAGCAATACGCTTTACAGTGCCAGCGACCCGGGTTCAATTCCGGCTGCTGTCTGTAAGGAGTTTGTATCTGCATGGGTTTCCTCCGGGTGCTCCGGTCTCCTCCCACATTCCAAAGACATTTAGATTAGGAGTTGTGGGCATGCTATGTTGGTGCCGGAAGCATGGCGACACTTGCGGGCTGCCCCCAGAACACTCTATGCAAAAAGATGCATTTCACTGTGTGTTTCGATGTACACGTGACTAATAAAGAAATCTTATCTCATCTATAACAGGCAGTGAATGAAGGGATATGGACCATGTGTAGGCAGATGGGATTAGTTTAGATTGGCATCATGGTCAGCACAGACATGGTAGGCCAAAGGGCCTGTGCTGTTCTATGTATAGCAATGATGGGATTACTCTGAGAACTGGTATAGATGTGATGGCTGAATGGCCTCCTTCTATGTTATAAGGAAATATACAATGTGCCCACCTCTGCAACAGCACAGTAAAGCGCTGCCCTTTCAGAGTACCATCCAAAAGCAGCAACCTTTTGGAAGAAGCATCACCCCAACGAGAGGTGATCAGTGTCAGCTAATCATAAATAGTTTCGGTGTTCCACTGCTGAAATCTCTAACCGGTCACCTCTGTGCTCAATTGACCCTGGCTCAACTCAAGGTAAACAAATACAGGTCTTCCTTTTAACTAGTCCTGTCCGTTTAACAGGAAAGAATGAAATTATGTCACTTACTTTGAAACAATTATTTTGAATAGCTACAAATCTTCCAGTGACTGGTGCCCAAGAGAAATCCCTCAGAATAATTTATGTTTAATACATAATTATTTGTGCCAGACACTCACTATAATATCCATCTCCCAGCAGAAATTAATTTTGGCTCTACTGTCAATGCAAGGAAATGTCTGCACACTGTAGCTTTCCCCATAGTGCACCCCCTCGGTCGTCACACAGATGACTTGCCTGATGCTTGATTTGATTGCATTGCACCATTGCAGAGTTTGCAGATTTTTTTAATTCATTATTAAAAGTACCAAAAATTCATTATTAATTCAATAAAAAGATTTAGTAATATTTACCACTCAATCTTCTCCCAACTCACCCATTCAGGGTTTTCCAATGGCAGAGCCTGAAGCTCTTTGACAACTCCCTTTGCTGCTGTCAAGACTTCACTGGGCTGGGAATTGAGTCACATTCTCTTTCCACAGGCTGCCATCAACCTCTCTCTCACACACACACACACAGGCAAACTAGGACACACAGGTGTTCATATACATGAGCACACAAAGCATATTCATCGGTGCAAATGCATGTAGGCACAAAGATACCATGCAGGTACATGTAAAAATGCAAACTGATCACAAACGGAGCACCCGAATACAAGGGTGATTACTAAATTATGTACCTGTGTATGAACAAGTTTCTGGGAGTGAACATCATCAATAGCCTGTCCTGGTCAAATCACGTGGATGTCATGGCCAAGAAAGCTCACCAGCACCTCTACTTCCTCAGGAGCCTAAAGAAATTCAGTATGACCCCTTTGACACTCACCAACTTTTGTCAATGCACCATAGAAAGCATCCTATCTGGATGCATCATGGCTTGGTATGGCAACTGCTCTGCCCAGGACCACAAGAAACTGCAGAGAGTTGTGGACACAGCCCAGAGCATCACAGAAACCAGCCTCCCCTCCTTGGATTCTGTCATTACCTCTCACTGTCTTGGCAAAGCAGCCAGCATAATCAAAGACCCCACCCACCCGGATCATTCTCTCTTCTCTCCTCTTCCATCGGGTAGAAGATACAGGAGCCTGAGGGCACGTACCACCAGGCTCAAGCACAGCTTCTATCCCACTGTGATAAGACTATTGAATGGTTCCCTTATACAATGAGATGGACTATGACCTCACGATCTACCATGTTGTGACCTTGCACCTTATTGCACTGCACTTCCTCTGTATCTGTGACACTTTTCTCTGTACTGTTATTGTTTTTACCTGTACTACATCAATGCACTCTGTACTGACTCAATGTAACTGCACTGTGTAATGAATTAACTTGTACGATCAGTACGCAAGACAGGTTTTTCACTGTACCTCAGTGCTTGTGACAATAATAAGCCGATACCAACAAGCACATACAGCACTTGTTATCTCTGGGAACATAGAACATAGAAAATGGAATAGTGCAGCATAGGAAAAGGCCCTTTGGCTCAGGATGTCTGTGCCAACCATGATGCCATCTGCCTGCATGTGGTCTGTATCCTTCTATTCTCTGCCTGTTCATGTATCTGTCTAAATATCTTTTAAACATTGCCATCGTATCTGCTTCTAACACCTCCCTGGCAGCACATTCCATGTACCTACCACCCTTGGTGTAAAAAAAACTTGCCTTGCAAATCTCCTTTAATCTTCCTGCCACTCACCTTAAAGCTATGCCCCCTTGTATTTAACACGTCCACCCTGGGAAAAAGACTATGCCTACCTATCCTGTCTATGCCTCTCATAATTTCATAAACTTCTATCAGATCACCCCTCAGCCTCCGCGCTCCGGACAAAAGATAAGTTTGTCCAAACTCTCCTTATGGCTAATGTCCTCTAATTCAGGCAACATCCTGGACAGCTAGCAAGCTGACTAGAAGGTCAGTGACATCCAACCTTCTGGGGTCCTATCCATGTTCAGTACCATCTGCCCAGAAAGAAACTTTCTCTTATTCCATTGTCCCATCCTGTATCGAGGCCCTCAGCTAACATCTCCAAAACAGATTTTCTGGTCCTTCTCACACGTGGGGTCCAGAGCACAAATAGGCTGCCATGTCCTTGACATTTTAATGATGGCTACACTTCAAAGGCATTTCCTTGGCT
The DNA here is from genome assembly GCF_009764475.1 of Pristis pectinata. Lineage (NCBI taxonomy): Eukaryota > Metazoa > Chordata > Chondrichthyes > Rhinopristiformes > Pristidae > Pristis > Pristis pectinata. The sequence goes on from NC_067414.1 coordinate 20,386,976, forward strand.
GGGAGCAGCTTTGATTTGCCATGAGGCTGTCAAAGAGCTCAGGACAGAGAAAGGAAAGCCTTCACCTTTCAGCTATGGTGACATCTTCCACCAATGCTGCAGCTCAACCTCGTTAACTCCAGCTCCATAGAGCCATACAGCACAGAAACAGGCCCTTCAGCCCACCACTCCCATACCGACTATCATGTACCCATCAGTACCAGCACTCGGTCCGTAGACATCTGCTTTAGTAACTCAAGTGTTCATCTAAATACTCTTTAAATGTTGTGAGTGTCTCTGGTTCCACCACCCTCTCAGGCAGTCTGTTCCAGATTCCAACCACACTTTGAGTAAAAAAGTTCTTCCTCAGATCCTTCTGCACCTTCACCAATGAGATGGACTATGACCTCACGATCTACCACGTTGTGACCTTGCACCTTATTGCACTGCACTTCCTCTGTAGCTGTGACACTTTTCTCTGTACTGTTATTGTACAGATACTGCTGTTACATGGAAAAGTTTCTTCTGCCTACCCTATCAATGTCCATCAACACACTTTGTATATCTCTATCAGATTCCCTGCTCAATTTCCTCCACTCAAAGGAAAACAAACACAGCTTTTCCAGTCCCTCTCCATAACATTCCAGGTAACATCCCGGTGAATCTCTTCTGCACCCTTTCCAATGCAATCCCATTCTTCCTATAGTGTGGCAACCAGAACTGGACACAGTATTTCCAGATATGATCTAACTAATGTTTTATAAAGTTGAACCATAACCTCCCTGCTCTTACATTCCATGACCTGGATAATGAAGGCAAATACCCCATATCCCTTCTGGAATCATGGACATATACACCAAGGTCCCTGTTTCTCAATACCTCCTAGAGCCCTAACCATTCATTGTGTACGTCCTCTTAAAGTGCATCACTTATCAGGAACAAATTCCAGTTGGTGTGGCTCTGTCCACCTTACCTACTGGTCAATATCAGCCTGTGGCCATGGACTATCCCACTCACCATAAACAACACCTCCAAATGTTGCGTCATCTGCAAACTTACTGATCATATCTCCTACGTTCATATCCAAATCATTAACATATATAACAGACAAGTAAGGGTCTTACCACTGATCCCTGTGGTAAAGCACTAGTCACAGGATTCCAATCACAAAAGCAACCTTCCACCATCACCTTCTGCCTCTTATTACCAAGCCAATTTTGGATCCAATTTGCCAATTTGTCATGAATCCCATGGGATCTAATCTTTTGGATCAGTCTCTTGTGTGGGAGTCAAAAAAGTCAATCAAATTGGTCAGAGAGGTTCCTCCTAACAAAACCATGCTGACTGTACATAGAACTTAGAACACTACAGACAGTACAGGCACTTCAGCCCACAATGTTGTGCCGACATTTTATCCTGCTCTAAGATCTATCTAACCCTTCCCTCCCACATAGCCCCCTATTTTTCTATCGTTCATGTGTCTATCTAAGAGTCTCTTAAATATCCCTAATGTATCTGCCCCCACAACAAACTCTGTCCCATATATCCCCTTTACACTAAGGAGGTGCTAATCAATATTAGGGAAATTGAAATCAGTCTTTGATTAATCCTTACCTTTCTTAGTGTAGATTAATCCTGTCCCTCAGGACTTTTTTCCAATAACTTCCCTTGATTTTTGGCTCACAGGCCTGTAATTACCTGGCTTATCTCTGTGGCCTTTCTTGAATAAAGATACTATGTTTGGTGTCCTCCAGTCATCTGGCACATTTAAAAGTATCTGTCAGGGTGCAAGCAATCTCCTCCCATACAGTCTGGGATACATCTCAGCAGATTTTGGGGATTTAACCACCTTTAAACCCACTAAGACATCCGATACCTCTTCCTTTTTAATAATATGTTTTAGAATTTCAGACTCCCCCTCCCCAAGTCCTCCAACTGCAATGTGAATACAACGGGGAGCTGTACCTTCAGGGAAGAGGTTCAGGAGCCTGAAGACCCCCACTCAACGATTCAGAAACAGTTTCTTCCCGTCCGTCATCAGATTTCTGACGGTCCATGAACCCATTAACACTACCTCATTATTCCTTTTTTTTTTGGCACTATTTACTTATTTTTGTGATTTATAGTAATTTTATGTCTTTACACTGTACTGCTGTCACAAAACAACAAATTTCACATCATATAAGTTGGTGGTAATAAATCGAATTCCGATAAGGATAAATATTCATTTAAGTCCTCACCCATATCATCTGGCTTCACACACAAATTGCTATTTTGGTCCCTAACGTGCCCTACTCTTTTCCTGGTTACCCTCTTGCCTTAAATATACTTGAAAAATTCCTTGGGATTTTCCTTACCTTATCTGTCACTGATATTCCATGCCCCCTCCAGGCCCCCCTAATTTCATTTTAAGTGCTACTCGACACTTTCTATACCTCTGACGGGCTTCCCCTAATTTCAGTTCTCTATGTTTGCCATATGTTTATTTTTCTAACTTATCTGGCCCTTGATATCCCCTGATATCTAGGGTTCCTTGGAACCACTGTCTGTACCTTTCACTCTCATGGGAATACATTGATCTGAGGTGGACCCGTTAGATTGGATCACAGCTCACGTGCAACAAACCGGTGTGTGCTGCTGGCCTTCAACTTCTGCTGGCACCCACTTTTGAGGAGGATGCTCCACAGTCCATCTCGGTTGATGGAGGAAAAGGCTTCAGTCAGGTTGATGAAGGTGATGTATAATAGTTAATCCTGCTCCTTCCATTTTTCCCAGAGATATCATGTGATGAAGATTATGTCCACTATACATCTGAATGGAAGAATCCACAATATGATTCTGGAAGCAACTCTTCAGCCACTGGGAGGAGGTGGTTGAGGAGGACCCTGGCAATGATTTTCTCTGGGGCAGGGAGACGCCTCTGTAGTTACCACAATCAGACTGACTCCATTCTTGAAGATGGTCACAGTTACAGTCTCTGTTGTCCCCTGGTACATCTTCCTTCCTCCAGATGTGGGTAATGGGGTCAATTTGTAATGAAGTTCCTAACTGCCAGGTTTTAGAACTTCAGCAGAGATACTGTCAGCTTGCAGGGCCGTTTTACTGTCGTTGGTCTGGAGTGATGGAGCTGAACTGGACTGTTTGCTGTGGGATGGAGTCAAGGACACCTGCTTCAGGGACAGAGTTGGGGTTGAGGAGATCTTTGAGGTGTTTCTGTTAGTAGCGCTAACTGCCTCTCTGTCTTGACAAGTTTACCTCCAATCGTGGCTCTCAGTAGGAAATTGGGTGTGTGGGATGTAGACGGCCTGGATAATAGTGAGGAACATGCGCACGTCATTGTTGTAAGCAAGTTGCTGATCTTGTTTTGCTCTTTTCACCCACAATTTCTTCATTATATCACAGGATTTCTCCTATGCTTCCAGGTGCCTGCAGCTGCTTCTGTTTCCACAAGGAATGGTGGAGCTTCCTATCCTGGATTTCTTGACTATTCTCACCAAACCAGTTCTGATCCTTTTTGATAGGAAAGCCAAGAGTCTGTAGGGCCGCCAATAAGCTGTGGACACTTTGTAGCTACTGTCAGGTGGTCAGCTTGCCCTCCAGTTCTGATGAAGGGTCATCAACCTGAACAGAACACTTAGCCTCACAAGTGCTGTGATGACACTCCCCACACACACATTTGTCCAGCACAGAAGCATCCTGGATTGCTCACAGGGCTCAGGACATTGCTGCTTTAACAAAGAATTAAAATCCAACTATTCTCCCAGGTCAACACTCATGGCAGGCACGGTAGTGCAGCGGTTAGCGTAACGCTATTACAGAGCCAGTGACCCAGGTTCAATTCCCGCCGCTGTCTGTAAGGAGTTTGTACGTTCTCCCCATGTCTGCGTGGGTTTCCTCTGGGTGCTCTGGTCTCCTCCCACATTCCAAAGACATACAGGTTAGGAAGTTGTGAGCATACTATGTCGGTGCAAGAAGCATGACGACACTTGTGGGCTGCCCCCAGAATACTCGACGCAAAGATGCATTTCACTGTGTGTTTTGATGTACATGTGACCAATAAAGATATCTTATCTTACCTGGCTGTTATACTGGTTTAACTGATCAAGAAAGGAAATGTAACCTTTCTTTTTAAGTACCAAACAGCAGCTCTTTCCCCGCTTCACAGAATTCCCTTGCTCACAGAATTTCAATCTTTTACATGTTTTAGAAAGTGCACCCTGTTAATGTTAATGTAAGGGCAGTAAATGTAGCACTGTTATTTAAAAGGAAGGGAGAGAGTAAACAGGGACCTATATACTAATTTGCCCAACATCTGCAGTAGGGAAAATGCTGGAGTCTATTATAAAAGATGTAATAACAGGACACTCAGAAAATTTCAACAGGATTAGACAAAGTCGACATGGAATTCTAAAATCATGCTCGACAAACCTCATGGAGTTTTTTTTGAGGACATAGCTGGTAGAACAGAACCAGTAGTTGTGTTGTATTCAGATTTTCAGAAGGCCTTTAATAAGGTTAGTGTACAAAATTAAAGCACAATGCACTGGGGGTGATATACTGGGATGGACTCAAAATTACTTGACAGACATGAACCAGACAGAAGGAATAAATGAGCCTTTTTTGGGGTGGTAGGCAGTGACTAGTGAGATATAGTGGGGATCTGTGCTTGGGCCCCAGCTATACACAATATACATGAATGATTTGGATGAGGGAACCTGAATGAAATATTTCTGAATTTGTCAATGACACAAAACTGGGTGGGATTGAGTGTTGTGAGGTAAAAGCAAAGACATTTCAAGTTCAGATAGTTGATTGAGTGGGCAGGTGAAGTTACTTTCTAATGGAAAACAAAAAGGCAGAATATTATTTAAGTGGTGATGGATTGGGAAATGATGATGTACAAAGGGCCTGGGTGCCCTTGTTCACCAGTCACTGAAAGCAAACATGCAAGTGCAGCAAGCAGTTATGAAGGCAAATGGTGTGTTGGCCTTCAATGCAAGAGACTTTTGAGTACAGGATTTCTTGCTACAATGATGTAGAGCCATAGTGAGATCAGACATTGATTTGGTGATGTTATCCAAGAAGGGATACACTTGCCATGGAAGAAGTGCAGCAAAAGGTTCACCAGACTGATTTCTGGGACGATGGGTTGGATGTAAGAGGACAGACTGGCTAGGGGGTGGGTGAAGGGGGGGGGGGGGGGGGGGGGGGAGGGTGGGTTAGAATGAGCGGTCACAGGCTCAGGATACAGGGCAAGACATTTAGGATTCAGATGAGGAGAAATTCCGAAGGTGAACCTGTGGAATTCTTTCCCCCAAAAGGCCATGGAGCCTGGAATCCAAATCACTGAATACATTTAAGTAGTAGATTTCTACACACTAAAGTAATCAAGGAGCAAGGGGCGATAGCAAGAATATAATATTGAGACTGAGGATTGTGAGTCACCAATGGTCACATTGAAAGGTGAGGAAGGCTCAAAAGGGGCAAATGGCCTACTCCTGCTCCTATTTTCTTCAGCTCCTAAACTCAGCAATCACCCTGGTTAAGATAGTGGCACTGACCTAAAATCACATTCCTCTCTTATTTTTGCTGCACCACATGGTACATTTCACCCAATCACTATTTGTAATTGGACCAATATAATTTAGTTATAGTTATTAGAATTAACTGTAGCAGTAATGTTAGTACATCGGACAATGAAAATATCCCTTAACAGGTTGGGTCCCGGTCATCTAAACTGCCTATTGGCTGGAGTTATCACTTTCATTGGCTCAGACCGAAAATCCCTCATATTTAGTAATGAATAAAACTGAGACTAATAGCATCTATAGGAAAGTTCCTTATTTTGCCCACAATTTGTTGTGCACAAAAAATATCCACAATGAAACTAAGTGTGGAATGGGTTCAAGATAAAATCATTCTCCTTTCATTTCTTTCATAAAGATAAGATATAAGATAAGATCTTTATTAGTTACATGTACATTGAAACACACAGTGAAATACATCTTTTTGCATAGTGTGTTCTGGGGCAGACCGCAAGTGCCGCCATGCTTCTGGCGCCAACATAGCATGCCCACAACTTCCTAACCTGTATGTCTTTGGAATGTGGGAGGAAACTGGAGCACCCGGAGGAAACCCACGCAGACATGGGGAGAACATACAAACTCCTTACAGACAGTGGTCAGATTTAGTTAGCATTATGCTAACCGCTACACTACCATGCCTGCCACATCATGAATAAATATTGCATGTTGATAGTGGATTCCACTCTAATTGAACTGAAAGGTTAGGATTTACTGATTTAAGTCATATTTCCCTAACACCATTAAAGGTTCACTAGTAGATACAGTAATTCAGCAACTTTCTAAATGGTACGTATGGGGTCAAAATATTATTCACATAAAGATGAGTAATCATGTCTGTATACTATTAATGTGCATTAACTCTATCGGGTAATTATAATATTGAACTGTCAACATTGTCAGAGTAGCAGGGCAAGAGTTAGCTGAAACCACTTCTCTGATACCAATGAATGCAGGAATTAGATATGGGCTTCAAACCAGAATGGTTCATTGGACATTTCTGAACATAGTGGAGCTGGTGTTTTGCTTACCTGCCATGTCGATGGCGAAGGGTCTGTCTGGTCTCCAGCCCGTGTACCAGCCTACCACATGGCCTTGTTCCACGAGTGGCCGCTCATACCGTCGGCCCCCAACCAATCCCACCGGCCAGACAGACACCTTTTTGGTCAAACGCATCTAGAAAAGCAACAAGGCATGCAAGAGATTAATCAGCAAGTGCAGTAATTGCCTTCAAGTGCAGAAGAAACTAATGATATAGCTAGATAATAACGTTTTTCCTTTCCCTTATTTGTCACCAATGATCATTATACAAGCTCAAAGGCTTGGGGCCCATTCCTGAACACTCCTCTGGTAGCTATTGCTGAGTCAATCCATGTGTGATGCACACCATGATTCAACAACTGGTTGGCCAACATACTTTGTACATGCAAGGGAAGTAATCACAAGCTTGCTCACACCCCCCACGGTGGTCATTATCCTGCACTCAGATCTAACGGATGTGAAAATTTCATGACAACAGCCCCTTCATTGGGGAGTAAGATGGTTACAAAGTAGGCAAAGTATTTGAAATCTCTATTTTATGGTTGCACTCTTCAAGAATCTGATAGCTGGGACTCACTCAAAGTGCGGTGAAATCCTGCAATCTGGAAGGTTGTTGGGTGAACAATGACTGATTCACTGGGGACTGGGGTTGTCTGGGGCAGTGGAAAGACAGCCCCGGCTGATCAAACAATGTGAAGGCTGGGCAGATGATTATCTTAACATTCAGTCCAGCTCCGTGGGTTTGTGCAGATTCTTCACTCAGTGCCTCTAGTTAACCAGTGTTCTCAACCAGTTAATCTCCCACTAATAATTGACATCCTAATACTAAAATGCTTTAAATCAGGGAATAGATCAACAAGTTTTCTGCCATGTTGGATGTTCAGCACTTATTACTGTAATCCTACAGTCAATGAATGCTATCAGAATTAGCAATTATCACTGAATTCAAATAACCAAGGCCACGTGCAAATGGCTTCTCAAAAAAGGAAAAAGAACTTACCTACAGGCGGAAGATACAAAAGCCTGAAAGCACGTACCACCAGGCTCGAGGACACCTTCTATACCGCTGTTATAAGACTATTGAACAATTCCCTAGTACGATAAGGTGGACTCTTGACCTCACAATCTATCTCCTTACGACCTTGCACCTTACTGTTCTACCTGCACTGCACTTTCTCTGTAGCTGTGACACTTTACTCTGCATTCTGCATTGTTTTACCTTGTACTACCTCAATGCACTGTGCAATGAATTGATCTGTACGAACCATATGCAAGACAAATTTTTCATTGTACCTCGGTTCAAGTGACAATAATAAACCAATTCCAATTCCTACTTCCTACAATCCCAGGAAGTCACAAACCACTTTATGACCAGTGAAGTGCTTTCACAGCTGGTGACAGCAGACAACCCCAACAAAATACACTGGCTCAGTTTCCCACACTCACCCTCAGAAGCACCTTCCCTACCTCAGAATCACCTTTGGTTGCCCTGCAACTTATCGTTCCTTAAGGCGGCCTTAAAACCAAAGGTGTGTAAACATCGTCCAAAATCTCACCAAAGCAAATTGTACAACAAAAGCTTCAGTCCACCACTCCTGCTGTGGCTCTCATCTTCTCCAGTGCTGCCATCTGGGCTTCAATTCGACACAACAAACTCCTTGACACACAACTCCACTCACTGACCGGGGAAATCTCTGCAAATTTAAAACCGTGTCTGGTTCACCAGTCAACAGTCCATATAAACATCATTACACGGGATGCAGGAACATAAATAGAAGCAACTCATATAAACAAGCACTACGGCCTCCCAACCCAACATCCCAAACCCCTTTCTGAATACAAACCCTGCCATGCCCATGCCACAACGCCACAGAATTTTGGTGGAAGCCTTGGCAGGAAACGTCCTTACAGATCAACACCTTGTATCCAACCCAATGATGGGACTCCAACCTGCTGTGAACAATCCTAGACAAAGTAAGGACTGATTATATCCCATGTGGCCATCTGATGCATGGGAGGCACCTTAAAACTTGGCCTGGCTGTGACTATGGGAATCCTCATCAAACCGGGGGCAGATAATAATATCCTGGGCCTAACACAAACTTCAGAATGAGGACAGGTTCTGTTGCTAAAGTCATACAAAAGAAGTGCAATTATCACTGTAAAGGTTGGAAATGTGGTAAATAATTCATGTACATCAAGATCTCAAAACCAGCAATGAAACAAATAACCCTATAACCTGATTGATCCTACTAAATCTTGGGTGAGTTTCATCTTTTTTTTTTAAGGTCGTCCTGTGCAGTACACTTCTCACAGTTCAAGCCGGCAAGGAGAACCTTGGGTTCAAGGCCACCACAACAGATTCCCCAGATCTCTCCTGAAGGTGGTAGAAGCAGGTACTGATTTGTTCAGCTATAAACATGATGGGTTTCTGAGAAAGTAGCATTTTGGAGTAGAGTATATGAGAGCTTTGAAGCAATGTCATGTTGAAGCAACATGCTTGAGAACCAAGATTAATTTTAGATCTATAATTTTTAAAGCTCTTCACCATATGGGCTCTGTTCCACAACGTTCAAGTTATAATGCTAAAATGTGTTCAATTTAAATTTTTTTACATATAGATTAAATGTTAACATTGACTAAAGAAGATAAGGAAACAAGAAGCATGGGCATCCAATGGGCTTGTAAATAAACCAGTGTTAACAAATACAAGAGGGGCCATTTTAAAAAAAACTTATTTACAAGATTTGCAAGGCCGGCATTTCTTGCCTATCCCTCATTGTACCTGAGAAGGTGATGGTGAGCCACTTTCTTGAACTGCAGTAGCCCTACTGACAAACATGTATGTCCGGTCCTGTTGGGGAGGGAGTTCTAGAATACAGACCCAGTAATGATGAAGGAACAGCAAGATATTTCCAAATCAGGATGGTGTGTGATTTTGGAGGGGAATCTGGTGGTTAGAGGTTGAGGGTTTGGAGGTGCTGACAGAAGTGATTTGACAGTACTATGTTGAATAAGCTTGAGGAACTGCAAGCAGAAAAAGTCATGTGGGATGATGATATAGTGACAGTAATTGAAATGTGGCTCAAAATAAACATACAGACCTGGGCAGTTAATATTCCAGGAAACAAACTGTTCAGAAAAAATATAGGACAAAAAGGAGTGAGATGTACGACTGATTAAGAAAAATACAGTGCAGGAGACAGATTGCCTTGATTTGAGCTGAGAAGCAAGAAAGAAGCTATCAACTTCTGGGTATTCAGTAGTTACCGAATATTGAGAGTGAATACAGAGGAGCAAGCCTGCTGGGAAAGTACAGAAATGTGCAAGAACTGGGAAGTTATGATGATGGGAAATCATAGGTGCCCCTTGAATGGAACAGTTTTAGAGTGAAAGGGCAGAGAAGGAGAGGACTTTCTGAAGTGCATTCAGAATTTCCTTGATCAGCATGTTTCTAACAGGAAGGAAGCCTTGCTCATTCTGTTGGAAGTGGGCCAAGTAGACAATGTGTGAATGGGACAATGTGTGGGGAACAGGATCATCATATCACAAGGTTAAGCTTCATAATGCAGAAGGCCAAGGAGAAATTCAAAATGGAACTTAATTGGCGAAGGCCCGGTTTCAATGGGATGAGAGAGAAGATGGCCACGGTAAAGTGAAACCAAAGACTATCAGGTAAAACTGTATCAGAATAGCCTTTAAACGGATGTTTCAACTACAAGGTAGTTACATTTCCATAAGGGGACAAGGTAGGGAAACTAAAGCCAGAGTTCTGTGGGTGATGAAGAAAATTTCAAAATCAAAAATCAATGGTGCATCACAAATGAACAATTCTAGTCAGCATCAGGCTGAATCTTGTAAGCTGAGAGGGGAGGTGAAAAGGAAACTAAACAAGAAAAATCAGGAGCATGATAAGAGGATAGCAGTAACATCAGGGGACTCTGAAAGTCTTCAATAAGAATGAGAATAGAAACAGGAGAGCTGAGGCTTTATAAAGGACAATGAGAATGGAGGGCAATGCTGGAATACTAAATCAGCACTTTGCATCAGTCTATACCATGGAAAAGGATAATACTAAAACATTACTGTGCATGAAAGGGGAGGAGGGAGGGGGAGAAGAGTGGATGCAGACGTAGTAAAGATGAGATGAACATTTATGAGGAGAAGGCTGGCTCTGCTGACATTGAAGATGTCATTTAGTCAGCGTGGGATATAGAGGGAGACGGGGATGCAGACCATGGAAAGGCTTGCTATAAATCTTCCAATTCTTCTGAGATACAAGAACATGTGCCAGGGGACTGGAGATTGGGGAATGGCAAACCTGACAACTACACACAGTACAGTCAAGTTAATCTTGACGGAAGGGAAGCTTTTAGAAACAATAATGAATGGAGAAATCCGAGTAAGGAGAGCCAGTGTAGATTGTTAAAAAAAAGATTGGTCAAACCTGATTGAACTCTTGATGCAGCAGATGTTGTCTACATGGATCTTCAAAGTCTCTTGCAAAAGCTTGGTTAGTTAAACTTAAGTCTGCCAAATAAAGAGGTCAGTAACAACGTAGACAGGAAATCGGCATAAAGACAGAAAGCAGTGAGTGGTCGTAAATGGTTGATTTTTCAGAAAGGAAGATGAGAGATGGCGGTGTTCACTGGGGGTCAGTGCTGGGAATGCTACTTTTTAAATTGGAGATTTGATGTACATCAATGCTTGGGCACGTATGTGGGGTAAAATTTCCAAATCTGCTGTGAACATTGAGGAGCGTTGCACAGACTTCCAAAAGACATGGATAGGAGAGGTTTAGAGGGATATGGGCCAAACGTGGGCTGATGGGACTAGCTCGCTGCACAACACAGTCAGCATGGACGAGTTGGAATGGACAGGTGGGTGAACAGGTAGACAAGGGGCAGATGAAATATAATACAGAGATTTGTGAAGTGATGCATCTTGGTAGAAAGGAAAGGCACTACAGACGAAATGGCAGTTCTGATACTGATACTGCCTATAAAAGTGGTGAAAGCAGGGTCAAAGCTTCCAAAAGATTGGACAGGACCGTGAGAGACAAGGAGAGAGAGCAAGGAAATGGGACTGACAGGATTGACCTACAAAGAGCCCACATGGATTCAGTGAGCTGACAGGACTCCTTTTGCCCCACAACCACTCCATGACTCTTTAAAATTCTCTTCCACAAGTGGAGCTATACTATCCAGTCTGCCAATATTCCTCACTTAGAGTCATAGAGTCATACAGCAAGAAAACAGGCCCTTCGGCCCAACTCGTCCACGTCGACTGTGTTGCCCAGCAAGCTAGTCCCACCTGCCCGCGTTTTCCCATAGCCCTCTAAACCTCTCCTATCTATGTACTTTTCTACGTGTGGACTTCCTGACCAACAGCCTGCAATCAGCAAAGATAGGCAGTAACATCTCGCCACGATTATCCTCAATACTGGTGCCCGACAAGGCTGCGTCCTCAGCTCCCTACTCTACTCCCTCTGCACCCTGTGGCCAGATTCTGCTCTAACTCCATCTACAAGTTTGCAGATGATACCAACATAGTGGCCCATACCTCAAATAACAGAGTCGGAGTACAGGAAGGAGATAGAGAGCCTTGTGACATGATGTCATGACAACAACCTTTCCCTCAATATCAGCAAAACAAAAGAGCTGGTCATTGACTTCAGGAAAGGGGGTGGTGCACATGCTCCTGTTTATATAATTGGTGCTGAAGTCGAGAGGGTTGAGAACTTCAAGTCCCTAGGAGTGAACATCACCAATAGCCTGTCCTGGGACAACCACATAGACGCCATGACCAAGAAAGCTCACCAGCACCTCGACTTCCTCAGGAGGCTAAAGAAATTTGGCATATCCCCTTTGACCCTCACTAATTTTTTATCGATGCACTGTAGAAAGCATCCTATCCAGATGCATCACGGCTTGGTATGGCAACTGCTCTGCCTGTGTCTGCAAGAAACTGCAGAGAGTTGTGGACACAGCTCAGCACATCATGAAAACCAGCCTCCCTTCCATGGACTCTGTCTACACTTCTCGTTGCCTCAGGAAAGCAACCAGCATTAATCAAAGACCCAATCCACCCCGGACATTCTCTTTTCCCCCCCCTCCCATCGTGCATAAGGTAAAAAAGCCTGAAAGCGCGTACCACCAGGCTCAAGGACAGCTTCTATCCCACTGTCATTAGACTATTGAATGGTCCCCTAGTAAAATAAAATGGACTTTTGACCTCTCAATCTACCTTGTTATGGCCTTGCACCTTATTGTCTACCTGCCCTTTCTCTGGAACTGTAACACTTTATTCTGCCTTCTGTTACTACTTTACCCTATACTACCTCAATGCACTGTGTAGTGAATTGATCTGTATGAACAGTATGCAAGACAAATTTTTCACTGTACGTGTGACAATAATAAACCAATTTACCAACTCCTATACTCAGTGCCCTGACTGATGAAGGCCAGCGTGCCAAATGCCTTCTTCACCACCCTATCTACCTGTGATGCCACTTTCAGTGAACTATGCACTTTCACTCTAGGTCCCTCTATTCCATAACACTCCCCAGGGCCCTACCATTCACTGTACAAGTCCTACCCTGGTTTGATCTCCTAAAATGCAATACCTCACATTTATCTGGATTGAAAGCCATTTGCCAATCCTCAGCCCACATACCTAGCTGATCAAGATCCCCCGTAACTTGTCATAACCTTCTACACTATCTACAACACCACCTATTTTAGTATCATCTGCAAACTTATTAACCATGCCTTGTACATTCACATCCAAATCGGTTATATAAATTACAAACAACAAAGGTCCCAGCACCGACCCCTCTGGCACACTACTAGACACAGGCCTCCAGTCTGAGAAACAACCCTCAACCATCACCCTCTGCTTCCTACCACTGAGCCAGTTATGAATTCAATCTGCTATTTTCCCCTGGATCCCATGTGATCTAACCTTCCAGACTAGCCTGCCAATGAGGGCCCTTGTCAAAGGCCTTGCTAAAGTTTATATAGATAACATCGACTACCCTACCCTCATCTATCCTCTTGGTTACCTCCTCGAAGAACTCCAAGAACTTTGTCAGACGCAACTTCCCAAGCACAAAGCTGTGCCGACTGTCCCAAATCAGACCCTGTCTCTCCAAATGTTGGTAGATCCTCTCCCTCAGAATCCTCTCCAGCAAGTTACCCACGACCAATGTCAGACTCACCAGCCTGTAGTTTGTTTTGGCTTGTTTTTGCTACCCTTTTTAAACAATGGTACCACATTGGCCACTCCTCGGCTCTCTGGAACATCACCTGTGGCCAGAGAAGAAGCAAAAATCTCTGCAAGGGCCTCCGCAATTTCTTCTCTAGCTTCCCACAAGGCCCGAGAATGCACCAGGTCAGGCCCTAAGGATTTATCCACCTTAATGAACTTTAAGGCCTTCAACACCTCCTCCCTGCTAATTCGTATGTGGTCCAAGACAACATTTTTTCTGTGGTGCTCACATTACTCTTCAGCTTTTATAAACTTGACTCCACATTACAGGCTTGCACTGTGTTGTCACTTCTTACAGGACATGTTATACTTATTGAAGTGGAATGTTTGGCAGTTGTACCATTTTCCTGTATTCTGTCTCTGAACTAACAATTGCAATTGCACAGATATAGTTTTTTTAAACAAGGCCCTTGTTTAAAAAGAGTACAGATCAAAGCACTGCCATGTGTGTTGTGCTGCAGTTTGTTCTAAGAGGAACTAAAATTCCAGGCCAGCTTTCAGATAAGAGCTGGACATACATGAGGATGCAGCAGCAGCTGCCTGCTGACATATTGGTAGCTTCAAAAGTTGTTTTATTTCCCTCAAAAATTCTGCTGACTTGCCAAGTGTCATTCACAATGGTTGAAAAGCATTGCATATTTTCATACAAGTCATTTGGGAAACTAGCAATCTGGAGTATCAGTCTGGTTATAAATCTCACTCCTGACCACTCCCTTAAGTACATCACTCTCACTAAGTTCAAGCAAAAGTGTCACAAACAGATTGTACAGTAGATTGATACATCAGAGAAACCAGTAGGAGGGATCTCTCACCTTCCTGACATTAATGCTCCTTTGGTGGGCATTATCCCAAAGCAGCTGTGGATTAGTCTGGATATGCATCCTAAAGCACCAACCTTTTGCTCCTTTAGAAAGCTCCTTAAAACCTCCAACTTTGACCAAGCTTTGGGTCACCTGCTCCAATGTCTCCTGCTGTGACTGGCCTCACATTTTGTTTGATCATACTGATACATGGTGGCCAAGAGTTGTCTATGACCATGGGAAGTATTTGTCCAGAAGCACTGCTGTTCAGGGGACATTCCTGCTACAAAAGGTCTCCCCTGGCTACAAAGTTTTGGCCACAGTGTTTACAGGAAGCTCAGGGCTGGAAGTCAATGACTGACATCCCAGATAACAAAAATGTTCAACAAGGAAAGAACATTATTTTATAAAAGCTTGTTTTTTGACTGCAGTGTTGCTAGCTATGTTTGGGCTTGATCTCACTGAAAGCTTCCCAGTTCAAAGTTCTTTAATGAAAACTTATACCATATTTTGTTGCACTCACAAGCCCAGCGAGAAAACCGGCAAGCTTGCTTGAGACCACACCGGCAATACACCCAGCAAGTCCTCCACAATTATAGTATCACCCAGCCCACCCAAAGACAAGATATTTTGAAACATCTGGAACAGTGAAAACACAGGTAAAAAAACAAGCCAAGTTGGTGGAAATAATGAAGGAAATTTCTCTTCAAACCCTTCTCAGTGGTAACCAAAACTAGGTCAGGAGATAAATCAGTCATAACTAGCAGAATAGATAAGGAGGTAACCAGTGGAAAACAAAGGAATGTCCGAATTAGGAGTAGGAGTGGGTCCACTCAGCTTGCTCTATCATTTAATAAGGTCATGATTGTAACATCAATTCCACATTCCCATCTACTTGCAGTAAACTTTCACACCCTTGCTTATCAATCAATCGTTGCCTTATAAGTATTTAAATTAGATCAATACTGTACAGACAGTCTCACCAAAGTTCTATATAACTGAAGTATACCCTCCTTGCTTTTGTATTCAATTTTCCTCTCAATAAACAATAACATTCTGTTTGCTTTCCTTATTACTTGCAATATTATGCATCTGTATCTCAGCACTCTCTCAACATTTACATAACGTGCTTCTTTTATTTTTTCTTGCAAAAATGGACAACTTCACATTTTCCCCACATTATGCTCCATTTGCCAGATCATTACCCATTCAGTTAATCTATCTATATCCACGAGGTGGTGCATATGGGCCTTTAGAAGCCCTTCAATAAACTGCCAGAGAAGAAGTTATTAAACAAAATTAGTGCACATCAAATTGGGGGCAATATACTGGCATGGATTGAACATTGGTAACAAAATAAATGGGTCACTTTCAAATTGGGAGTAGGGCACCATGCAAATTAGTGCTGGGGGTCCAGTTATTCACAATGATTTGGACAAGGGGATCACATGTAATACATCCATGTTGATGATACAAAGCTAGGTGGTATTGTAAGTAGTGAGGAAGCTGCAGAGAGGCCTCAAGGGGATTTAGACAGGCTACGTGAAGGGGCAAAGACATGACACATGAAATATAATGTGAAAAATTGTGAGGGCATTGATAGAAATAAAATAGAAAGGTGGAGCATGTTTCAAATGGTGACAGACTGAAAGGTGTTGGTGTTCAGAGGGATCTGGGTGTCCTTGTACACAAATCATTGTATGTTGGTCTGTGCTGCAAGAGGATTTGAGTAAAGATGCCTTACACCAATGAGATACAGCCTTGGTGAGACTGCCCCCACTAGTGCAGTGTGCAGGTCTGGTCTTCCTACCTAACAAAGTAAATAATTGCAACAGAGGGACTGCACAAAACATCACCAGGCTGATTCCTGGGATGAGGACTTTGTCCTATGAGGTGAGAATAAGTAGACTGGGACTGTATTCCTGAGAGTTTAGAAGATTGAAAGGTGATCCCATTGAAACAATGAAAATTCTTACAAGGCTTGACAGGATGGATGCAGGGATGATGTTTCCCCTATCTGGGGTATCTAGAACCAGGGATGACAGTCTCAGAATAAGGGCTTAGCCATTCAGGACTCAGATGAGAAGAAATTTCTTCACCTAGAGAATTTTTGGAATTTTCTACCCAAGAAGGCTTTGGAGACTCATTCAAGATAGATCAATAGATTTTTTGGGTCTTAAGGAAACCAAGGACAACGGAGTTAGTGCAGGAGAGTGGAGCTGAGGTAAAAGATCAGCCATAATGTTGTTAAAAGGCAGACCAGGCACAAGGTACTGAATGGCCTGCTTTTATTTATGTTCTATGTTGTGTTCCGTGATGCATCGGTTCATGAACCTTCATGCCTCAAGCAACAGAAACCTGATAGGCTGACCAAGTTAAGATTACTACTCCAGCACTTTGGTTACCTAGCAACCATCAACAAGCCAGGAAGGAGAAGGAGAAACACCACAGATTCCATTGACCTGAACAGAGCTACAGGGAAAGGTCACAAGCTGACATCTACAACTGAGGAAATACAGGATCCAGGAACAGAAGCATTTTGGAGACACAGACCACAGCACTCAAGTGAAAAACTGGCAGAATAGTTGCAATATATAAAGGCAAGCTCTGTGCCAAGCTAGATGTCAGACTGGCAACAAGAATTTGTTGAGTCGAAGGAGGTGCTTAGTTTAAACCAAGGGACAATGAGAGATGATCAGAGCAATTCATTGGATCAAAGAGTTAAAACAAAATGAAGGAATAACTGAAGTTGACAGCCTGGTAACTCTAAAATGCTTCTCCAACCCTGGATAACCAGTGAAGCAGCACCAGCATTGTTCAACCCAGTCCTGGGTTTGAGTGTGAGGAGCAGCTGGGAACACTGCACAGACTACAAGATGTTCTGTGGTGAATATACCAGAAGGTGACTGCAAAGGAGGCAGCTCCAGAGGGTACATATCAAGTATGTGGGTGGTACTGGAGGCCAACAAATAGTAGGAGGGAGGGAGGGGAACAAATCCATAGAGAAGGATAGAAGAAACACAGGGTAATGACAACAGAGGTCTTCAAATTACTCGAATAAAAACTGGGAGAGTAATAGTGAAGGTCAAGCGAGAGGAATTCCTGACACTTGTAGAAGAAAACCCTTCCACCACAACAATGAAGGAAGTAAACCTGGTGTAGTTCTGAAGGAGGAAGTGGAGCAATTTTCAGCGGAGATCATGTGATGAAGTGACCATAACATCACTTAGGTTCAGGCTCAAAATAGAAATGGAACAGCACTAGGTATAATGAAGTATTAAAACACTCAATTGAGAGAGGATGAACCATTTTGGAATTGGTTTATTATTGTCACTTGTACCAAGGTACAGTGCAAAACTTGTCTTGCATACTGTTATAACAGATCAATTCCTTACACGGTGCATTGAGGTAGTACAAGGTAAAACAATACAGAATGCAGAATAAAGTGTAACGGCTAAACCAAGAGTTGAAATGGTATTTGACCCAGGTGAATTGGAATCGATAGGCAAAACAGTAACTGAAGTGTAGAAAGCCTTCAGAGCGATGATCTGAGTATAGAATAGCCATGTTCCCACAGGGGGAAAAACAGGAATTCAAAGCTAGAGCTGAAGGCTAAACTGAAATTGAAAACAAAGGCACGTAAAATTTCTAATTTCTAATTCACAGAACACTGAACCACACAGCACAGGAACAGTCTTTCAGTCCACGGTCCGTGCTGACCAGGATGCCAAATTAAACTAATCCTATCTGCCTGCAAACGGTCTGTATCCCTCCATTCCCTGTCAATTCATGTGTCTGACTAAATGCCTCTTAAACACTGCTTGCTTATCTGCTTCCACCATCTGCCCTGGCATCCCGTTCCAGCACCCACCACTCTCTGTGTGAAACGCTTGCCTCCTACATCTCCATTAAACTTTCCTCCCACTCACCTTGAATGCATGTCCTCTAGTATTTGACATTTCTGCCCTGGGAAAAAGACTCTGAAAGAGCATCTACCCTGTCTATGCCTCTCATAATTTTATATACTTCTATCAGGTAACCCCTCATCTTCCGATGCTCCGGGGGAAACAAGCCAAGTTTGTCCAACCTCTCCTTACAGCTAATATTCTCTAATCCAGGCAACATCCTGGTGAATTTCTTCTGCACCCTCTCCAAAGCCTCCACATCCTTCTGTAATGAGGTAACCAGAACTGTACACAATACTCCAAGTGCAGCCTAACCAAAGTTTGATACAACAGCATCATGACTTCTCTACTTTTATATTCAATGCCCCAACCGATGAAGGCAAGCATGCTGTATACCTTCTTTACCACCCTATCCAACTGTATTGCCACTTTGAGAGTTATGGACTTGCACCCCAAGATCCCTCAGTACATCAACGTTCCTGAAGGTCCTGCCCTTTACTGTATATGTTCCTCTTACATTTGACCTCCCGAAGTACAGCACATCACACTTGTCCAGATTAAACTCCATCTGCCAGTTCTCCTCCCATAATTCCAATTGATCTGTCCTGCTGTATCCTTGGACAATCTTCCTCACTATCCACAGCACTGCCAATTTTCGTATCATCTGCAAACTTGATAATCAGACCAATTACATTTTCATCCAAATCATTTATATATATCACAAACAATAGAGGTCCCAGCAATGATCCCTGCGGAACACCACTGGTCGCAGACCTCCAGTCACCCCTCCACCACTACCCCCTGTTTTCCATGGTCAAGCCAAGCTTGAATCTAATCTACCAAGGTACCATAGATCCCATGTGGTTAATCTTCTGGATCAGCCTACCATGAGGGACCTGGTCAAATGCTTTACTAAAGTCTACTTTTACTAAACAACCTCTACTGTTGTACTCTCATTGATCACCTTCATCACCCCTTCAAAAAACTGAATCAGGTTCCTAAGACAAGGCCACCCCTCACCAAGCCATGTTGACTATCCCTAGTAAGTCCATGCTTTTCCAAATGTGAAAAAAATCCTTTCCCTAAGAAATCTTCTCCAATAATTTCTCTACCACTGACGTAAGGTTCACTGGGTTATAATTTGCTGAATTTTCCTTTTTGCCCTCTTAAACAAAGGAACAACATTGGCTATTCTCCAGTCCTCTGGGACCTTGTCTATGGCTAAAGAAGATACAAAGATCTCTGCTAAGGCCCCAGCAATCTCCTCTCTTGCCTCCCTCAAATAACCTGTGATAGATCTCAACAGGCCCTCTGCCAGTTCATCAAGGAGGACAGTGATATCAGGAAGGAGTATGCTGATAGTCTAGGGTATGTTCCTATCAAGAGACCCCACACCATTTCTTTCTTGATATCAACATAATCTAGATTATCAGCATACTTCTCCCTGACATCACTATCCTCCGTGGTGAATGCTGATGCAAAGGATTCATTGAGTACCTTGCACATCCTCTGGATCTGGGTGTAAATTCCCTCCTTTGTCCTTGAGTGCTCTTATTCTTTCCCTAGCTCCCCTCTTGTTTTGAATGCATATATCAAATGCCTTGGAATTT
The DNA here is from genome assembly GCF_009764475.1 of Pristis pectinata. Lineage (NCBI taxonomy): Eukaryota > Metazoa > Chordata > Chondrichthyes > Rhinopristiformes > Pristidae > Pristis > Pristis pectinata. The sequence goes on from NC_067414.1 coordinate 20,407,162, forward strand.
TCCTTAATCCTACTTGCCAAGGGCATTTCATGGCCCCTTTTAACCCTCTTGATTTGCTGTTTAAGTTCTTTACTGCTTCCTCCCTTCAGTTGAGAATTAAAATGAATGGAGACAGTATGGAGGAGATCTGTAACAGATTTAGAAGATGCTGGTGATACATTTAATGGGTGACAGGTGTGAACCACAAAGTAAATCACAAATTATAAAAGTAAATGGAGTCAAATGGGTCGAGTCAGGATTGAAAGTGGCCTTGTACAGACAGAAGGCATGGGTCAGGTGTTCAATGAGATCTTTGCACTTATCTCCAGAAGAAAAAAGTTGCTGTCACTGTAGCAAGAAATGAGGAAAGCAAACCAATTTTCTGGGAGGTATTTAAAAGGTTGGCAGTGCTTGAAACAGGGAGTCCTTGCTGTATCTCAAACAGCGACGAGTCAGAGTACAGGAAGGAGATAGAGAGCTTCGCAGAATGGTGTCATGACAACAACCTTTCCCTCAATGTCAACAAAACTAAAGAGCTGGTCATTGACTTCAGGAAAGGGGGCAGTGTACATGCACCTGTCAACATCAATGGTTGACATCAAAAGGGTTGAGAGCTTCAAGTTCTTGGGAATGAACATCACCAACAGCCTGTCCTGGTCAAATCACGTAGATGCCATAGCCAAGAAAGCTCACCAGTGCCTCTACTTCCTCAGGAGGCTAAAGAAATTTGGTTTGTCCCCTTTGACTCTCACCAACTTTTACCGATGCACCACAGAAAGCATCCTATCTGGATGTACCATGGCTTGGTACGGCAACTGCTCTGCCCAGGACCGCAAGAAACTGCAGAGAGTTGTGGACACAGCCCAGCGCATCACGGACACCAGCCTCCCCTCCTTGGAATCTGTCTTTACCTCTCATTGTCTTGGTGAAGCAGCCAACATAATCAAAGACCCCACCCACCCGGGACATTCTCTCTTCTCTCCTCTTCCATCAGGTAGAAGATACAGGAGCCTGAGGGCATGTACCACCAGACTTAAGGACAGTTTCTACCCCACTGTATAAGGGAACCGTTCAATAGTCTTATCACAATGAGATGAACTATGACCTCACGATCTACCTTGTTGTGACATTGCACCTTATTGCACTGCACTTTCTCTGTAGCTGTGACACTTTACTCTGTACTGTTATTGTTTTTACCTGTACTACATTAATGCACTCTGTACTTACTCAATGTAATTGCACTGTGTAATGAATTGACCTGTACGATCAGTTTGCAGGACAAGTTTTTCACTGTACCTCGGTACAAGTGACAATAAGAAACCAGTACTGTACCTGGATTTCTGAAAGGCCTTTGACGAGGTGTCACATAAAAGGCTGGTAGACTTGATAAGAGCTCATGGTATTGGGGGATACGTGTTAGCATGAATTGAAGACTGGTTGTCATATAGAAGACAAGGAGTTGGAATCAATGGGTCTTTTCGGGCTGGAACAATGTAACTAGTAGAGTGCCCCAGGGATCAGTTCCTGTCCCTCAGTCATTTACTATTTATATTAATGACCCGGCAGAGGAACCAGAGTGTAAGGTGTCAAAGTTTGCTGAAGGCACAAAACTAGGTGGAAGACCACATTGCTAAGAGGATATCGTGACTCTGCAGCAGGATATAGATGGGTCAGGTGAGTGGTTAAAAACCTGGCAGATGGAGTTTAATGTGGTAAAGTATGAGATCATTGGTAAAGGGAATCAAAAGGGAGACTATTATCTTAATGGAGAGATTACAAAAAACTGCAGTACTGAGTGATCTAGGTGTTCCTGTGCATGAATCACAAAAAGTTAACAGGCAAGTGCAGCAAGTAGTTAAGGCAGCAAACAGCATATTCACCTTTATTGCAAGAGGATTGGAGTTTAAAAATAGGTAAGAGGTGTTACAATTCTATAGGTCAGTGCTGAGGCCACACCCGAAGTACTGTGCACAACTTTGGCCCCCTTATTTAAAAAAATATGACAGCATTGGAGGCAGTCCAAAAAGAGATTCACCAGGCAAAATCCTGAGCTGTGAGGACTGTCCTATCATGAGAGCTACAAATTTGGCTCTGTATTCCTATGAATTTAGAGGAACAAAACAAATAAGATGCCAAGGGGGCATGACAGGTAGATATTGACATTTCTCCACTAGCAGGAAAAGCTTGACTTGATTACAAGGGGAGGTCATTTAAAACTGAGGTATGTAGAAATTTCCTTTTGCAAAGAGTAGTGAATCTCTGAAATTCTCCACCACAGAGGATTGTGGAGACCAGATCAATGGAGGTATTTAAAGAGGAAGTAGATAAATGTTCAAAAGACCAGGGTATTGAGGGCCATGGGAAACTGGCACAGAAGAGGAGTTGAGGCTTGAGGCTTGAGGCAGATCAGCCATGATCGTAGTGAATGGCAGGACATACTTGAAGAGCTGGGTGGCCTACTCCTATCCTACCCTTATATTTTTTGTGTTGTGTTCTTGAATTTTTTTTCTCAAGTTTGAATTCCTTTGAAATTTGAAATTGAAAATTTAATTCAAAGGAAGGAAAGAAGGGTCTAAATTGCAGAGGCTCTGGCATAATCTTTCCTGGATATGGGGGTGGTGCCAGAGAACAGGACAATGGCGGTCTCACACCCTGGACTAAAAAGATAAACCTAATGACTACAGGCAAACCAGACCAACATTAGTAATGGGGCTACATCCTGAATCAATGATCCAGCACAAAAGGAATGGCCATTTAGAAAAGAATGGGTTCATGAATGAAAGTCAGCATGGATGAATCAGAAGTGCACATGTTTAACTTTCTGGCTTTCTTTGATATGGCAATGCAAGGCATTGGTGAGAGTAATAGTTGATATTGTTTGAGTGTTCAAGTAATACTTGATTAACAAAATAGATGGTATGAAGACTTATTGATGGTAGCAACAGTGAAAATGTGGACACAATTGCCGAAGGAAAAGAATGATATAAATGGTTGTTTTTCAAACTGGGAAGAGTTATACAGTTTGAAAGTGCACCTCACCCCACCATCCTTACACCAAGGGGCTGGTATTGGCACCAAAATTCGAAGTTAGTGACAGTATAGGAGCTCGCAGACGAACTGAAGAAATGAACAAACTATGGCAGTTGAGTATTCATGTAGGGCAGTGAGAAACTACATATTTTGTAAGAACAATGAGGCAAAAAAAACAGTCCAAATTAAATTCTACAATTTAAAGGAGATGGGGGAACAGAGGACTCCAGAGAATCTGGAGAAACAGCTAGACCCATGAAGATAGCAACGTTAGAGACAGGACCAGGAACAGAGATTCTGCCGAAGGAGATTCAGGGGCTTTAAGTAAGAAGCAGTTTCTGGATTTTTACTCAAACAGTTTAGGGTTGGAATGAGTTGGTGAAAGGATGGCAGGGGTTCAATTCTCAGAACATCTACTTGTATCAGCAAAAGGCAAAGCTGTCCTGTAAAAATGAGCTGCACCTCCATTCAGCTGACACCACTGTCCTGCCAAAACTAGTTACGTGGATTCAAAATTGGCTCAAAGGTAGGAAGCAGAGGGTGGTGGTTGAAGGTTGTTTCTTGGAATGGAGGCCAGTGACTAGTGGTGTGCCACAGGGGTCGATGTTGGGACCCTTGTTGTTTATTATTTATATAAATGATTTGGATGCAACTGCACAAGGCTTGATCAGTAAGTTTGCAGATGACACGAAATTAGGAAGCATTGTCGATAGTGAAGAAGGTTGTCATAGATTACAGGGGGATCTTGATCAGTTAAGGAAGTGGGCCGAGGAATGGCAAATGGATTTCAATACAGGTAAGTGTGAGGTGATGCATTTTGGAAAGTGAAACCAGTGTAGGACTTATACTATGAATGGTTGGGCACCAGGGAGTGTAATGGAACAGAGGGACCTAGGAGTACAAGTGCATAGTTCGTGGGTGAAAAATACATTTAGCACACTGGCCTTCATCAGTCAGGGCACTGAGTACAGGGGTTGGGACATAATGTTGCAGTTGTGCAAGTCATTGGTGAGGCCACACTTGGAGTACTGTATACAGTTCTGGTCACCCTGTTATAGGAAAGATGTGGTTAAACTGGAAAGAGCACAGAGAAGATTTATGAACATGTTGCCAGGACTAGAAGGCCTGAGTTACAGGGAGAGGTTGGCCAGGCTAGGCCTTTATTCCTTGGAACGTAGGATAATGAGGGGCAACCTTGCAGAAATGTCCAAAATTATGAGGGGCATAGATAAGGTGGATGGTAACAGTCTTTTCCCCAGGGTAGGGGAGACCAAAACTAGGGGGCATAGGTTTAGGGTGCGAGGGGAAAGATTTAAAAGAGACCTGAGAGGCAACTTTTTCATGCAGAGGGTGGTGAGTAATGGAACAAGCTGCCAGAGGAAGTGGTTGAGGTAGGTACAATAATATCATTTAAGCAGCACTTGAATAAGTGCATGGAGGGGCAGGGCTGAGGGGGATATGGGCCAAACGCAGGAAATTGGGACTAACTGGGTGGGCACTGTGGTTGGCATGGATTGGTTGGGCCAAAGGGCCTGTTTTCGTGCTGTGCTGCTCTATGATTTTATATCAATAAACAGCATAGTAGATATAGCTTTAAACTAATAAGAGGTTGGGCGAAATAACACAATGGTTGGGCACCAGGGAGTGTAATGGAACAGAGGGACCTAGGAGTACAAGTGCAAAGAAATGTCAAGGATGTAGGACCTAGCAGTATTTTGGGTAACGATGAGTAGATTAAAGAGAGGAACAGAAACTTAAGCTGTTAACATTCACAACTGAGGTCACATCAGGGCATCATTAAACATGCCGTACGAATGCATAAAACCTTCAAAACAAGATAGAAGTCACAAAATAGAGGTGAATGGGTTTGATCAAATGGCACTTACTGAGGTTTTAATGAGTTAGAGTGATTAGGACAGCCCCATTGTGTTCATTCTGTGATTAGACTGGACCAGAGAACCATGTCGTATGCCTGCTTCTCTACAATGCAGCATTGCCACAGACATTCAGCCTGCCCAATTAAAGTCTCACCAACAGAAATGACAACGGAAAGGAGGACATTGCAGTTTGGCAGGTCATTCTGATAACAAGGAAATTAGATTGTATACCACAAGTAGCAATGATAGAAAGATTTGAGTAAAGATTTTAAATAACAAGGGTTTGGTCTTGCAAATAAATCACTACCTCTTTATGCTGTGTCTCGAGGATTTGTGAAGACATTACAAATTGATGACAAAAATAGTTGCTTCAGATTTGTTGACAGATATTGGTGACACTTGCAAATCTAAAATGTATCTTTAGCAACAAAACTAATTTTTCATGAGGAATTTTGTTTGTCTAAGTTCTCTACATGTACCACTGAGAGTGCATAGCAAAGCACAGCACACCAGAGTGATGCGACTCTGGAATATCGCAGGTACCCAGTTAACCAACTCACTGTTGTATCCCAGAGGGGTAATGTGGCTGCCCAGCATGCATAACAGGGTGCTGGACACAGCCAATGAATGAGTTCAAGAACTAATCAACACAAATATCAAGCAAAACAGACCTGTTCTTCAAAGTGAACAACGTCACAAAAGTTGAAGGCCCAAAGCCATGTTCCTGGTGGAGATTGGTCTGGGTGTAGATGGTGTGCTGACAGATCTCCTCACACTATGCAAGCTGGAAAATGCCTTGTGTAAAGATGTTCAGGTTACCTTAATCCAAAGTTGTTAGAAGTAGTTGAGATCTCTAAATTTGGGACAAGGAACCAGAAGAAAGGCGAGGCAATTTAAGAGTACATTGTTTCATTAAAGAACTTTGCATTGCAATTTTAGTACCTTTTTAGATTGTTCCTTAATCTAAAGATTTGCTGTGAATAGTAGGTGAATGAATTCAGACAAAGCTGTTAAGCATGCAAGGTCTGACATTGGTGTGTCGATGGAGATGGCATCCAAGAACCTGACCACCATAGGGATTAGTACAGCTGCAGTCCATCTTCAGAATGCCATAGCAAAATCCAAGACCACTAAACCAATTGCAAAGAACCAGATCACTGTAGTGGCCATCACTCTTCACAGGCCCATCAGTTCAGAACAACTAAGGGTTCCAGTTGCCAAAAGAAAGGTCACATTTCGATAGGCTATAGATCCAAGGCCAAGCCACAATAAACGCAACTTTACTGTCAATTCAAAACGACAACAGAAAGGCTTTACGGTTTGGCAGATCATTCAGACATGACAAGCTGGGATTGTACAGCACCTATACCACAAGCAGCAATGACAGACAGATCCGAGTAAAGATATTAAATAACAACCAGTGCATTGACATGGAAACTGATACTACTGTTGGTAACTGAATAATGAGCCAAGACATTTGTTCAACCAGACACTACAGATAGAAATGGAGACACAAGAGACTGAAGATGCTGGAATCTGAAGCAAAAAATAAGCTGCTGGAGGAACTCAGCGGGTCAGGCAGCATCTGTGGAGGGACATGGACAGTCGACATTTCATGTCGAAACCCTTCTTCTGGACTGAAAGACAGAGGGAAGGTAACCAGTATAAAGGGGTGAAGGAAAGAGATGGAGCAAGAACTGGCAAGCAACAGGTGGATCCAGGGGAGGAGGGGTAAAAGGCAGATGGAGGAGGGAAGAGTGGATATAGCGACAGAGGCTGGGAGGTGATAGTTGGAGGCAACTGAGGGCAGCAGATGATGGAATCTGATAGGAAAGGAAGGTGGAACATGGAACCAAATGAGGAAGATGAGGTGGGCAGATGGGAACAGAAGGGTACCCAGTGAGAGGAACGTGTGGCTGATGGGCAGATGGAGAAAGGAAAGAATCAGGGTGATTTCAGGTAACCTGCTCCCCCTCCGTCCCTTTTCTCTCTCCCCCGATCTACCCAGTTCTTCCTCCCACACCCTCCAACATCCTCCTCTCATCCCATTTCTTGATCAACATAAAACCTGTAAGATCCGGATAACTCCGAAAAACACTTAGACTAGATTTGTAAGTGTTCATTAAATGTGTCAAATTACATTTTACTCATGTCTCACCACTTGTTTTAAGTGTATCATTAAGCGTAGACATTCTGCTCTGTGTATGCATATGGGGTGGCACAATGGTGCAGCTGGTTACACGACTACCTCACGGCTCCTACCGTCTGGGTTTAATCTTGACCTCCAGTGCTGTGTAGAGTTTGCACCTTCTTTCTGTAACCCCGTGGGTTTTGTTTGGCTACTCCAGTTTCCTTCCACATCCCAAAGACACGTGGGTTGCTAGGTTAACTGGCTGTTGTAAATTCCATTCTCTGTGCAGGTGGATAGTAGAATCTGGGGGGAATTAATGGGAATACGGGGTGAATGAAATGGGATTAGTGCAGCATTGATCAGCACGGACTAGTGGGTTGAAGGGCCCGTTTCCATGCTGTACAGCAAGCTCTACGTGTATTGATAAAACGTTCCTGAGGCGTCAGGAGAATCACATTACATTGTGGAGAAGCAGGCACACAATGTTAGCACAAGAATGGTGTAGGCGTTAAGTTACTGGACTAGCAGCCAGTGCCCTGGATCACTGATCCTGAGATGTGTTCAGATCCCATTGAAGTTAAATTCAAGTAGAGAAACAAGTCTGAAGTTAAAGCTCATCTTGGTGGATGGTCACAGTCTTTTTCCCAGGGTAGGAGAGTCTAAAACCAGAGGGCATGGATTTAAGGTGAGAGGGGGAAGATTTAAAAGGGACCCAAGGGGCAAGTTTTTCACACAGAGGGTAGTGAGTATATGGAACGGACTGCCAGAGAAAGTGGTTGAGGCAGGTACAATAAAAACATCTAAAAGACATTTGGACAAGTACATGGATAGAGGGATATGCAGGAAAATGGGACCAGCTCAGATAGACATCTTGGTCGGCATGTATGAGTTGGGCCAAAGGGCCTGTTTCTGTGCTGTATAACTCTATGATTCTGAGAGTAACGATGATCAGGACATTATCAGGTTGTCATGGAAACCTATCTAGTTCACTAATGTCCTTCAGGGAAAGCTGCCAGCCTTACCTAGTGTAGCCAATATGTGACTCCAGACCTATCATCAATTCAGGGACAATTAGGGATGGACAATAAAAGAAGGCATTGCCAGTGACTTCCATATCCCATGAATGAATTGAAGTAGCTTTAGGGCATAGTCCTGCAAATAAATCACTACCTCTTGAATATTTATGCAGATAATAAAAGATGAGAAAGGATCCGGCCCACGAGTCAGTATGGATGGAACTTTAAATACAAAATGGTCAGAAGATGAGGTGGGAGTAGTTTAAAGGACTGACTGCATTAATCAGTGGGCACATCAGCAGATTACAGGGCCACAGAACAAGGTCATGTTATAATCCTGGAGGAGTCCAGTCTTCTTTAGGATAAACCAAACTGACAAAAGTAGTTTGGAGGAGTTGTTCATAGAATGTACTCAAGACAGTTTTCTAAAATGTTATGTTCAGCACTCAGCTAGAGAACAGGCTATTTTAGGATCTGGTTTAGTTTAATGAGACAGGGTTAATTAGCAATCTAATTGTAAAGGATCTTTGGGGAAGATGTGATGATAGCATGATGGAATGGCATATTAAACTTTTAGAGTGAAATATTCAAATCCCAAATTAAGATCTTAAATTGAAACAAATCCAATTACAGAACTATTGCAATAAGTTTAGAACATAGAACAGTACAGCACAGGAACAGGCCCTTTAGCCCACGATGTTGTGCCAAACTAATTAAGATAATGACACCAAATTAAACTAATCCCCTCTGACTGTACATGGTCCATATCTCTCCATTCTCTGCAAATTCATGTGCCTATCTAAGGGCCTCTTCAACATCTCTATCATATCTGCCTCCACCATCACCCCTAGCAAGCATTCCAGGCACCCTTTACTCTGTGAAAAAAAAACTTGCCCTGCACATTTCCTTTGAACTTCCCCCCCCCCCCCCTACCTTAAATGCATGCCCTCTAGTAACTGACATTTCGACCCTGGGAAAAATACTATCTGTCTATTCTATCTATGCCTTTCATAATTTTATAAACTTCTGTCAGGTTTCCCCTCAGCCTCCATCACTCCAGAGAAAACAACCCAAGTTTATCCAACCTCTCCTCATAGCAGATGCCCTCTAATCCAGGCAGCATCCTGGTAAACCTCTTCTGCACCTTCTCCAAAACCTCCACATCCTTCCTGTAATGAGGCAACCAGAAATGAATGCAATACTCCAGATGCAGCCTAACCAGAGTTTTATACCATAACTTCCTGACTCCTGATCTCAGTGCCTTGACTAATAAAGGCAAGCATGCCATACGCCTTCTTTACCACCCTATTGACTTGTGCGGCCACTTTCAGGGAGCTATGGACTTGAACCCCAAGATCCCTCTGTACATCAAGGGACATTGAGCTGAAATGTTAACTCTGTTTTTCTCTCCACAGATGCTGCCTGACCTACTGATTGTTCCCAGCATTTTCTGTTTTAATTTCAGATTTCGGCCATTTGCTGATTTTCAGATAATGATGCACTTTTATCTTAGAAATCTGCAGCATAAACTGGAGAAAGTGATGGGAAAAAAATTGGAGAAACTACTTGCAAACTCAGGTCAGACCACATCTGGAGCACTGCATTGGTCTTGGGGCACTAAACCTCAAGAAAAAGCCAGAGGGAGTACCACTGATCCCCCAGAATGGTATCAGACTGAGCCAGGCTGGAAAATGACACAAGGACAAGGGACAACAAGTTTAGAAATGGAAATGATGGAAGAACTACGTTGTAACTGGATCAGAAAAGGAAAAAGATTATGAAAAGAAAACCTAACAGGCTTCATGAGCAGCAGCGACATGGTCAGTCCCAATGGATTTAAATAAATGCAAGTGCATTTTTCTTAACAGGGATAATTTGATAAACTGGGCAACTCAGTTTCCTCTGGTAAATGTTCTAACTTGTATAACAGTGTCACCATAATCTCTGATTAATTGAAACGTAACTGTCCCCTTCTACCAGGCGTATTCTTCACTTTCTACTGCTAACACTCTCTAACTAAATCATCCAGGCATTTGTTTAACAAACCAACCACCACCCTTCCCCATCACATACCCACTCCCTACCCCACTATTCCCAACTAACATCAAACTCTATTAGGCAAAGATAAAGTGAGCATTCCTGTGTCTTAATTGACGATGGAGGGTCAGTTAACTGCTCTTATACATAGAGTCAGGTACAAGAGATCAAAAAGATTAGTACAATGTTACTAATAGCAGGAAGGCTGTTGATGGCACAGGTTTAATGTAGTTGACAAAACAGTCAGAGGGGAGAGGTGGATGAACATTTTTACAGTGACAGGATGCCTGATTAAAACAAGGTGAATCTTAACTTTCAAAAATCAAGTCAGTAACATGGCTATGACCCCATGAGCCTTCACTGTCATAATTTCTACATCAACTCCATGCTCACTCTCTCCCAATATCCCTCGATTTTCTTAAGGACCAAAAATCTACCAACCTCACCCTTGAATATATTCTGTCTCAGCATCCAAACCCTGGAGGCTGTACAACTCTAAAGATTCAAGATGAAAATTTCTCCTCAACCCAGTCCCAAATGGCCATTTTCTCACCTGGGCAGCTCTGCACTTCAGCCAGGGGAAACATTGTTACGTACAAACAACAATAGAAACACACCAAGTCATGTATAAGTGTTAGAAACTATTTTATTAATAACTACTTGTGATAATAAAAGCAAAAATGTTAGATAATCCCCAAAACTAATAAACTCAGTGTGTGTGTGTGTGTGTGTGTGTGTGTGTGTGTGTGTGTGTGTGTGGCAAATTCCCAAACCCCAAGTCTAGGAATAGTTCTCAAAGTTCAGTTCAGCAAGTCATTAGGTGAAACGTGAGCAAAGGCTTTTGCAAAACCACTGACTGAAGAGAAAATGTAGAGAGAACGTACAGAGATTACGAAATCCACATGTTCCACAATGGAACCCATACAACACATCAAGCTCTGATGATCTCCACTGCTTTGTTCAAAAGTATCTGCCACCCTGAAGGCATTCGATACATGGCTGCCAACAGAAATACCTGTTTTCCAGTACAGGTTGACAACAAAGTGGACTCCCCTTGTTTGCTCTGAAAATCCATACATGGATTGTAGTGACAGACACAGTTATTGTTCTTCATCCATTGAACCGGAGACCAGCAGTCAGTGTCTCTCTCTCTCTCTCCTCGACTTCACTGAGCAAAACAGCCATCACGTTGTTAATAGTCTTGCTGTCTTGATAACACCACACACACACACTACTCTACTGTCCAGGTGCCTTAAAGGGACATTCACCAAATAGTAACCTGGCTCGTAACAATTCTCTCAGCATCTTGTCCAAGAGTTTCTCTTCATTTCAGGAGTGACCACCACTGAAAGCCAAGAGGATGCATACCTGTTCTGTTCAAGCAATGCAGAAGGGAAAGAGCTGACCTGGGAGTTCTGGAGCAGTTAGTTCACAGAGCTGCACAGGGACAGGGCGAATGGTCTGCTTTCATACACTATACACAAGGTCCCACATAATCGGTTAATCAAGAAAGTTTGGATGCATAGGGTCAGTGGAGAATTGGCTGCGTGGATCCAGAACTGGCTTGCTCGTAGAAGGCAGAGAGTGGTGGTTGAAGGGAATTATTCGGGCTGGAGGCCTGTGAGTAGTGGTGTTCCGCAGGGATCTGTACTGGGACCTCTGCTATTTGTGATGTACATAAATGACCTAGATGAGTATGTTGATGGGTGGGTTAGTAAGTTTGCAGACAATACCAAGATTGGTGGAGTTGTGAATAGTGTGGAAGACTGGCAATGGATACAGCGTGATTTCAATCAGTTGCAGATGTGGGCAGAGAAATGGCAGATGGAGTTGAACCCAGATAAATGTGAGGTGTTGCACCTTGGTAGGACTAATGTCAAGAGGCAGTACACTCTTAAGGGCAAGACCTTTAACAGTGTTGAAGAGCAGAGAGACCTTGGGGTGCAAGTCCATGACCCATTGAAAGTGTCCACATTTAGAGTATTGCATGCAATTCTGGTCACCTCACTATGGGAAGGATGGTGAGGCTTCAGAGAGCATGCAGAGGAGGTTTACTGGGATGCTGCCTGGATCAGAGGGCATGTGCTATCAGGAGAGGCCGGACAAACTTGGGCTCTTTTCTCTGGAACAGCAGAGGCTGAGGGGTGATCTGTTCGGTGTATAAAATTATGAGGGGCATAGATAGGGTGGACAAGCAATATCTTTTTACCATTATTGAGCGACCCAATACCAGAAGGCATGCACTTAAGGTGAAAGGGGGTAGGTTCAGAAGAGACGTGAGGGGTACATTTTTTTTACCGAGAGACTGGTGGATGCCTGGAATGCTTTGCCTGATAGGGTGGTGGAGGCAAATTCATTGGGGGTATTTAAGAGGGGCTTGGATGAGCACATAAACGAGAGGAAAATAGAGGGATATGGGCATTCTGTAGGTAGGAGGGATTAGCTATGTCGGCACAACATTGTGGGCCAAAGGACCTGTTCTGTGCTGTACTGTTCTATGTTATATCATTCTCTGATCTTTTAGGGAATCCAAGTCCCCCAGTTCTCGCTGTGTTCTCCAAGTCTCCAACTCATCTGAGTTTTTGCAGTTGCTGTCGGGTGGTTGGCAATGTTCACTCCCCGTGTTCCTTCTATTAAATCCATGAAGGAAGAAATCCCATTTCTCCTTGCTCAACCAGCCAGTACATACAGTTAACATAACAAGAAAGAGGTGCAAAAGGTCTTTGCTTGCCTCAAATAAATACATTAAAAGGCAAAAAAACATTCAAAGCCTTGATAATTGGAAATGAAAGAAGATCTAAACAGCTTTTGATGGCTGAGTGCACCAGTGAGGAGTACATTGCTGTGCCTGAGTCGAGAGTGCTATTTGTATCGCATCAGTTGCTCAAGAGCAGATGTAATACTCCTTCAAAGTCACCAACCATCAAAAATCTAAAGTTACTGGCAAATTGAAGATTAAACTTCCATTTCCCTCAGATTCCAACACTCCATCCACCTGGTACCTCTTCCATCTCATCCTCTGCTGTTTCTTCAACACATGCCTGGGCTCAATGGATCGATCCCCAGGTCATCTCTCCCACAACGCGCTCTAGGCACAGGTCCTTCCCACACAACTCCACTTCCTCAGCACCATGCTTTCTGACACTCTCCCTTCTCCATAAGAACATTAGAGATAGATGTGGGAATAAGCCATACGGCCCCTCATACTTGCTCAGCCAGTCAATATCATCTTTTATATTCCTTAGATCTATCATCTGGAGACTGAGGCTCCACAGATTTTTTGGTGGAGAGTACCAAAGATTACACTCATTGGTGAAGGGATCTCAGTTCTGAATGGCTGACTCCTTCTTGTGATACAGTGACCTCCAGTTCAAGTTACTCCAGCCAATGGAAACATCAACTCCACATCTACCCTGTGAAGCCCTTATCGATGGATATATATCTCACCAAAAATTGATATCCTTACGAGGAATAGAACAAAAATTGTTGAATTCCTGTTACATTAATGGCCAAACAATCCATTTTGCTTAAATGGAAGGATCCAATACCCCCTACTACTTTTCAATGGTTCTCTCAAACTATATCATGTTTAAACTTGGAAAAAATTAGGAGTGGTACTGTTGATCCTTCGCTTAAATTTGAGGAAGTTTGGAGTCCATTTATTCAATATTTTCACATGATATAGATCCCCTTATAATAACCTTTCAATTTAGAGGAACAGGGTTGACGACATAATATTGCTCTGTTTCTATTGAGAAATTTTAGTCCAGTCTTTTTTTCTGTTTTTTATTGAATTCTTTTTCTTTAGCTTAGTTTGGTTTGATATATTGTTTATAATTTTTCTTATTGTTTTGGGGATTTTGTTTTTCTTTCTTTTATATTTTTTAATAAATCTTTTTCTTTTATATTATATTCATTCACTAACAGATCATTGGATCTACAGATTTTTTATACTTCATTGTTCTTTATGATTATCCATGTCGTGATTGTTCCCCTGATCTCTTTGTATTACATGTATAAACATTGATATATTAATCTGTATTAATTTGAAAACTAATAAAAAGATTGAAAAAGAAAAATTGTTGAATTCTAGAGAAAACTGTAAGCAGTTTGTACATTTCAATGAGATCACCTCTCATTCTTCTAAACTCAGCCTGCTGATGGTAACTGAGCACTTGTAGACTGAACCAATTAAAGAGGGCCGGTATGACCTTGTTAGGGGTGAGACATAACTAAATGAATGGCAGAGCAGTCCATGTTCTGCAAGTTGCTGTACATCTTTACCACAATTTTGGTTAGGAATATGGGAGTAAACATGTTAGACTCCATCCACACAAGAAACCTATCCAATATCCAGTCGCTGCCAAGATATGATTTTTGTGCATCAGGTAAGAAGATAAGTAAAGAAGTGTGAAATTAGGAGATTATGCAGACAGGGTGAGATAAGTATGGTGAAAAGCTCATATGGACCTATAATGCCAGATGGCCATTTTTGTTGTTACATCATCAATTTAATTATGTTTTTCATTTGCCTGACCCACTGTAACATACAGCACTTAGATAAACTCTAAAACATCAAAAGTACCTAAATCATCAATATGGTCAGAAGCTTTGTTACCCCTACCAAAGATTCCAAAAATTATAGTTTGTCTCTGAAGTATTAACCAGAGAAATCATTAGTCACATTTGATCAATCGTGAGGTTCCACCATAAAACAATGAGGTTTCCTTCATTTACATTTAAGTCAAAGGCAATTTATAAAGATCTGAAGCTAAACGATCCCTAGAGATGGACTGCATTTAACCAAGGCTGCGCAGAGAGACTGTGAGATCAATGAACTGCTGACAGCCATTCAGCAGTTACTGCGTAGGTGTTGATGGGTTTAAAACAAGCCAACACAGTTCCCCTTCTCAAAACAATCGGCACATCAAAATATAGTCCATTGGTCATATAACAAAAACTGAAAGAACAGTATAATTAATCATTAGAAAGAAATTTCAGGATTATCTATATAATTTACCAGATGGAAAATGAGAGAGAACACTTGGGCTTAGATTGTGATTTCAACTAAACATGCACTGTACTGGAGAGACATCAGACAAGTCTGGTGAGAAGGAGAAGGAAAGAAAGGATTGGGAGGGGGGAGGGTCAAGGGTGGGGGAAGGTGGAACACAAGAAAATAAGAGAAGGGTAGGCTATTGGGCCCTTCAAGCCTGCCCCACCATTTAATAAGATCATGGCTGATCTATGCTGGCCTCAATTTATCTTCTGAACTATTTCTCCCTAATCCTCTATTCCTTGATCTATCAAATATTTATCTACCTCCACTTTAAATACTTCTAATGATCCAGTTTCCACCACCCGCAGGGGAAAAGAATTCCAGAGATCCACCGCCATCACTGGTACTTCAGTTTTAAATGATTACCCCTTATCTTTTGTTCCCCTTGTTCTAGACTCTCTCACTACGTTAGTACACCTTCAGGCAAGGGGACTAAAACTATACGCAATATTGCAGGTGAGGCCTCACCAATACCTGCTCAATTGAAACAAAACCTCCCTATTTTTAAAAACCAATCCCTTCGTAATGAAGGCCATAATGCCATCTGCCATCTGAACCACTGCCTGCTAGCTGTTTGTGATACAAGCACTGGAGCACTTGGATCCCTCTGTATTTCATTCACTCAGTCTCTCTCCATTTAAATAACAGTCTGCCTTTTGATTTCTCCTACTGAAGTGCATGCCATTATACTTCCCCATACTAAACTTCATTTGCCAGTCTTTTGCACACTCGCTCAATCTATCTACATCCTGTTGCAGAATCACAGTTTCTGTATCACAGTGTTCCCTTCCATCTATTTACATGCTATCAGCGAATTTGGAAACCTTTCATGCTTTGACATGTGTATTTGGATTTTCTCTTCTTAAGGACAATAACTGAATTCTGCACAGTTCAACACTTCTGTTGAAGTTTCTCATTCTCAACAACTAGAATTTTTTTTGTAAATAAATGTAGGTAGTTGAGCTGGAAGTCTACTTCATACATCTGCCACATTCTGAATCCATGTATCTGCCACTAACTGAGGTGCAAATATCCTGCTTCCTGGAGTCAAGAATAAGAGCCCTTTTTTCTTATGGCTTCCTTCACATTAAATGGCTAAGTTAAAAGAATGAAGAAGAAGGTTTCTCCAGCTGAAGCAGGGAACACAGAGAGAAGGTGACTAGCTAGAGAACCAGAGGGAAGGCAGCAACTCTTTTTTCACCAAGGACTTGTTATGGTCTTGAATGCATTGCCTGAAAGGCAGAAGCAGAATTTGGTATAAAACGAGTTAACCGTAACCTTCAAAAGGGAATTGAATGAATACCTGGTGGGGAAAATATGTGGGAGTAAGAAAAACTGGATTGCACCTTCAAGGAACTGGGACTGGCAGGATAGGTGGAAAAGTTGCTTCCTGTGATACGTACCATTTACATCAACCTAACGTGCCTTTCCACACTTTATTTTTTCCTTTCTCCTACATGCACTTTGACATTTGTCTGTGCCCAGTTACCACACAGTTTATTGGTTATGCATGAAAAATCATGAAGATGAGCCAAGTTATAAATATTTAAATGAGTAATTCACTACTGGATCTTCTGATAATCTGCGGGATGTTATTCCTGCAATGGGAGATCAATTATCTGAAGAGACACCCATTTGTCTATCCATCGTCCAGTTGCCCCACTACCTAAACCTATTTCATCAGGTGAAAATCATTGACTTTCCAATCAAATTGTCCACATTGCAGTCTGCCTCTGAAAGAATATAACAATTATGGCAAGACTACAAATTGATATAAAAAATTCTAAAGACACAGAGATTCCCATTGAAGATTCTTTTGTTAAAATGAAAATGTAAAATGTTGGAAATTCTCAGATGAAGATCTACTGAAAGGATATTGACCCGAAACATTAACTCTTTTTCTCTCCTCTCAGACGCTGCCTGACCTGCTGAATACTTCCAGCATTTTCAATTTCTTTTTATTTCAGATTTCCATTGTCTGCATAATATTCCCATATTACAATGTAATTACATCATAATATACTGTATTATGTCCAGATTAAACCAGAATAGTTCCATAATATACTGTGGGACAATCACAGAACAGTTGTCCTGATCAGTTAATGTGCTTCCACGCAGCTGTAGATATCTAAAGACTGGTAGTTAATTGTAGTTATAGTCCACATGATGTGAGAGGCAGGTAATGCAGGGGAATTGTGGCATCACTGGGAAGTGATCATTAAGTTAGGTGACACTTCAACTCGATGCTATCATTTAGAAGCACAGTGGTGCAGCTCGTAGAGCTACTGTCTCACAGCTCCAGTGACCCAAGTTCGATCCTGACCTCTGGTGCTGTCCGTATGGAGTTTGCACATTCTCCCTGTAACCATGTGGGTTCCCCTTGGGTGCTCTAGTTTCCAGCCATATCCCAAAGATGTCAGGTTAATTGACCATGTAGATTGTACCTAGTGTGTATGTGAGTGGCAGGAGAAGCATTGTGGCATTGGAAGACATGCTCCCACCGGGAGCAAGCTGGAAGCCAGACCCTGAGCTTCCAGTGGCTGGCAGCCAGTCCTGCTGTATTCAGCTATCCCAAGGCCTTTCACTCTTGGCATTTAAACAGATTACACTATGATCGCATTAACAAAGTCCATCACAATCTGAATATGCTTTAACTAGTACAGCCCATGGCACAGTCCTAAAACTGGATTGATTCACTGTCCCCATTTCATTCTGAGAAGAAGAAGGGGAGGGGAGAGGACTAACAGCTGAAAGTATCTGCAACTCCCCTGAAAGCAAACCACAAATCGCTGTCCCACAGACACCAGCACTGAGGTTATGCCTATCGGGATAGATTGAACAGGCTGGTCTTCTTGTTAAGTGGCTGGGAGCAATGAAATCGTTCTAAGGGGCCAGATGCTGTTACTAGGGTCATAAAAGCAAGGCAGATAGTCCTGCAGGAAACTCAGGGCAAACCCTTCACCCAAAAAATAACAAGTCTGTGAAACTCACTCCCACAAGGCACCATTCAGCTAACAGCATTGATGCAACTTAAAGAAGTGCTTGATAAACACACAAGGAAAGAAATGGGATCTTTGAGTTGAATGTAAAGGAGAAAGGAGGCTTTGGTGGAGCACAAACAACTGTAATGGTCTCCTAAGGCCATGTGGCCTGTAGATTCTCTATACTGTGTAGAGTCATAGAGCAGTACAGCACAGATACGGGCCCTTTGGACAACCAGTACATGCTCACCATGGTGCCCAACAGCTAATCCCAATTTCCTGCATTCAGCCCATATCCCCCTAAGCTCCACCCCTCTGAAATGATACTATTGTACCTGTCTCAACCACTTCCTCTGGCAGCTCATTCCATATACTCACCACCCTCTGCATGTAAAAGTTGCCCCTCAGGTCCCTTTTAAATCTTTCCCCTCTCACTCTAAACCTATTCCTCCTAGTTTTAGACTCCCCTGCCCTGGGGAAAAGACTGTTATCATCCACCTTATTGATGCCTCTCATAATTTTAAACAGTTCCATAAGGTTGCCCCTCATTCTCCTACATTCCAAGGAATAAAGACCTAGCCTGGCCAACCTCTCCCTATAACTCAGGCCTCCTAGTCCTGGCAACATCCCCAAATTTTCTCTGCACTCTTTCCAGTTTAGCCACATCTTTTCTATAACAGGGTGACCAAAACTGTCCACAGTACTCCAAGTGCAGCTTCACCAATGACTTATACAACTGCAACATAATGTCCCAACTCCTATACTCAGTGCCCGGACTGATGAAGCTCAGTGTGCCAAACTCCTTTTTCACCACCCTGTCTACCTGTAATGCCGCCATGTAGAAGAGGAGACTTTAGTCCTAGTTGAGCCACATTTCCATCTGGCTTTTTATTTCATTTAAATATGTCAGAAGGTGTGCTTCTGGATACAACTCTGCTGTGCCTACATCCTAAGGTTAAATATTCTCTTTGCCATCATGGAGATGCTTGTTATTCTGGACTTCCATGACTTATATTGGCCCACAACATTCTGAAATCATGACTGTGAGCCAGCCAGAGTTCATCACTGCTGCTAAGTCACGAGACAACTGACGCTCACACACGTTCAGTTAAATGTGACTGCCCGTTCCTTGTCGTATGCACCTTTGCTGCCCAGGACCACCCATTCAAACCTCTGCCCCTCTAGCTTTTGCTCCAGCCCCATCACCACCATAACCCCCACCGACCCACTATCCCCTGCCTCCACCTTCAGTGGCCCTCCTGCTGTCAAGCAGCCAGAAAGGCAGTGGGCAGAAAGCTGACTTCTGTGCACAACCCAGGGTGGTTAAAACCCACTGGCTGAGATGATATGTTCTTCATAATTTCTTCAACTCTATGAGTAACAAGGAATTTGACTGACATAAAGCAATCAGTGACACAAGGAACTGCTGATCCTAAAATCTGGAGCAACACGTAAGATGCTGGAGGAACTCAGCAGCTCAGGCAGCATCTACAGGGAGGGGGGAGGGGGATGGACAGTCGACATATTTCAAGTCGAGACCCTTCATCCAACTGGTCCCTGAGAGAAATGGCTGTGGCCAGAGTGTTGAGCCTCCCTTGTTGCCTGTAGCAGCCTGAGACCCCTCTGGCCACTGTAGAGGTGAGGGTGGGGTTGGGTGTAGCAGTTCGCACTTGTGTTTCATACTGTTATAGAAGGCAGCTAATCTGCCCATAAGGTCCAGGCAGAGTACACAACCAGTCTCATTTCCTCTTTACTTATTTCACTGTACCCCCACAAATTATTCTCTCACACATCACCATGTGAGGCTGGGACTATTTTCCCAGGAGTGCAGAAGACCGAGGGGTGACTTTATAGAGTACGTAAAATCGTGAGGGCCGTAGATGAGGTCACAGTCTTTTTCTCAGGGTAGGCGAGTCTAAAACTAGAGGGCACAGGTTTGAGGTGAGACAGGAAAGATTTAAAAGTGACCTGAGGGGCAACATTTTCCCCCATACGAGGGTAGTGGGTATGAGGAACAAGCTGCCTGAGGAAACTGTAGAGGTGGGTACAATTACAATGTTTAAAAGATATTTAAACAAGAGTAGGGAACCCTGGTTGATGAAGGATATTGAGGCTCTGGTCTGGAAAAAGGAGGCATGGGTCAGGCAAGGCAACTAGGATCAAGTGAATCTTGAAGTAGTATAGGGGTTGCAGGAGTATACTTAAAAAGGAAATCAGAAGGGCAAAAAGAGGGCATGAGATAGCTTTGGCAGAGAAGATTAAGGAGAATACAAAGAGATTTTATAAGTATATTAAGGGGAAAAAAAAGAGTAACTCGGATGAGAATAGGGCCCATCAAAGACCAAAGCGGACATCTTTGCGTGGAGCCATAGGAGATGGACGAGGTCCTCAATCAGTATTTCTCCTGTTTCTACCGTTGAAAGACTTCTACATGAAGACCTTGAACCTTGAAATAATTAATGGGGAGGTCTTGGGGATGGTCCGCATTACAGCAGAGCAGGTATTAGATTCTTCAAGCACATGAAGGTAGATAAATCCCCAGGGCCCGATCAGGTATATTTAAGAACACTGAGGGAAGCTGGAGAAGAAATTGCAGGACCCATAGAACCATACAGCACAAAACAGGCCCTTCGGCCCACCATGTTGTGCCATCCATCAAAACACCCCCACACTACCTAACCCCTTCCTCCCACATATCCCCCCATCCCACACTCCTCCATATGCCTATCCAACAAGCTCTTGAACCTGTCCAATGTATCTGCCTCCACCACCACCTCAGGCAGTGCATTCCATGCACCAACCACTCTCTGGGTGAAAAACCTCCCCCTGACATCTCCCCTGAACCTCCCACCCATAACCTTAAAGCCATGACCTCTCGTCTTGAGCATTGGTGCCCCGGGGAGGAGGCGCTGACTGTCTACTCTATCTATTCCTCTCAGTATTTTATATACCTCTATCATGTCTCCTCTCATCTTCCTCCTTTCCAGTGAATAAAGCCCTAGCACCTTAAGCCTCTCCTCATATTCAATACTCTCTAATCCAGGCAGCATCCTGGTAAATCTCCTCTGCACCCTCCAATGCCTCCACATCCTTCCTATAATGAGGCGACCAGAACTGAACACAGTACTCTAAGTGTGGCCTAACTAGAGTTTTGTAAAGCTGCATCATCACTTCGCGGCTCTTAAACTCAATCCCGCAATTTATGAAAGCCAGCAACCCATTGGCCTTCTTAACTGCTCTTTCCACCTGTGAGGCAACTTTCAATGAACTGTGAATATGAACCCCCAGATCCCTCTGCTCCTCCACACTGCCAAATACCTTGCCATTTACCCAGTACTCCGCCCTGGAGTTTGTCCTTCCAAAGTGTACCACCTCACACTTCTCCGGATTGAACTCCATCTGCCACTTGTCAGCCCAGCTCTGCATCCTATCAATATCCCTCTGTAAGCTCCAACAGCCCTCCACACTATCCACAACACCGCCTATCTTAGTGTCATCCACAAACTTACTAACCCAGCCCTCCACCCCCTCATCTAAGTCATCTATAAATATCACAAAAAGTAGAGGTCCCAGAACCGATCCCTGTGGGACACCACTAGTCACTGCCTTCCAATCCGAGGGCACTCCTTCCACCACAACCCTCTGCTTTCTACATGCAAGCCAATTCCTAATCCACACAGCCAAGCTTCCTTGGATCCCTTGGCCTCTGACCTTCTGAAGAAGCCTACCATGAGCAACCTTATCAAACGCCTTACTAAAATCCTTGTAAACCACATCCACCACACTGCCCTCATCAATCTTCCTGGTCACCTCCTCAAAGAACTCTATCAGGCTTGTGAGGCAAGATCTTCCCTTCACAAAGCCATGCTGGCTGTCCCTAATCAGTCCATGATTCTCTAGGTGTTCATAAATCCTATCCCTTACAATCCTTTCTAACAGCTTACCCACCACAGACGTGAGACTCACCGGTCTATAATTCCCTGGCCTATCCCTAGTACCTTTTTTGAACAAGGGGACAACATTCGCAACCCTCCAATCCTCCGGCACCATCCCTGTGGACAACGAGGACTCAAAGATCCTTACCAGCAGTTCAACAATCTCCTCCCTAGCCTCTCGAAGCAGCCTGGGGAAAATCCCGTCAGGCCCCAGAGATTTATCTGTCTTAATAGTATTTAACAACTTCAACACATCCTCTCTCTTGATATCTACAACCTCGAGAACATTACCCCTACCAGCACTCCCTTCCGCGTCATCAAGACCCCTCTCCCTGGTGAATACCGAAGAGAAGTACTCATTGAGAACTTCTCCCACTTCCGCCGCCTCCAGGCAAATTCTCCCACCTTTGTCCTTAATCGGACCTACCTTTACCCTAGCCATCCTCCTCCCCTTCACGTACTTGAAAAAGGCCTTGGGATTTTCCTTAACCCTACTAGCCAAAGCCTTTTCATGTCCCCTTCTAGCTCTCCTCAGCCCTTTCTTAAGTTCCTTCCTCGCTACCCTATATTCCTCACAGGCCCTGTCTGAACCTTGCTGCTTATACCTCATGTATGCTACCTTCTTCTCCCTAACAAGTCGTTCCACCTCTCTTGTCACCCACGGTTCCTTCACCCTGCCATTCCTTCTCTGCCTCACCGGGACATATTTATCCCTAACATCCTGCATAAGATCCCTGAACATCGACCACATCTCCATAGTACATTTTCCTTCAAAAAGGACATCCCAATTTACACTCCCAAGTTCTCTCCTTATAGCCTCATAGTTCACCCTTCCCCAATTAAAAATCCTCTTGTCCTCTCTGCACCTGTCCCTGTCCATGACAATTTTAAAGGTTATGGAGCAATGGTTCCCTGGCTGAGATATATCGTTAGCGATGGGTGAAATGCTAGAAAACTGGAGGGTGGCTAATGTTAAGCTTTTATTTAAGAAGGGCTGCAAAGAAAATCCTGGGAACTATAGACCAGTAACCCTAACATCTGTGGTAGGTAAGTTACCAGAGGGGATTCTGAGGGATAAGATATACAAGCATTTGGAAAGATAGAGGTTGATTATGGATAGTCGGCATGGCTCTGTGCATGGGAGATCATGTCTCATAAATTTGATTGAATTTTTGGAAAAAGTAACCAAGGACGTCAATGAGGGCAGGGCGGTAGATGTGGTATATATGGACTTCAGTAAGGCCTTTGATAAGGTTCCACATGGTAGGCTGCTGTGGAAAGTTAGATCGCATGGGATCCAGGGAGAGAGGACTAATTGGATACACAATTGACTTGATGGTAGGAAGCAGAGGGAGATGGTGGAAGGTTGATTTTTTGCACTGGAGGTGCATGACTAGTGGTGTTCCCCAGGGGTTGGTGCTGGGCCCATTGTTATTTGCCATCTATATCACTGATTTGGATGAGAATGTACAAGGCATGGTTAGTAAGTTTGCAGGTGAGACTAAAATAGATGGTTATCAAGATTTACAGACCAATCTTAATCAACTGGGTAAGTGGGCTGAGGAATGACAAATGGAGTTTAGATTGCATAAGTGTGAGGTGTTGCATTTTGGAAAGACCAATGAGGGTAGGACTTTCACAGTGAACGGTAGAACCCTGGGGAGAGTTGTAGAACAGAGGTAGCTAGGAGTACAAGTACATGGTTCCCTGAAAGTGGCATCGCATGTAGACAGCGTGGTGGAGAAGGCTTTCGGTACGCTGGCCTTCATCAGCCAGGACATTTGAGTATAGAAGTTGGGTTGTTGCAGTTGTACAAGATGTTGGTGAAGCTACATTTGGAATATTGTGTTCAGTTTGGTCACCCTGCTATAGAAAAGATGCCATTAAGCCGGAAAGAGTGCAGAGGAGATTTATAAGGATGTTGCTGGCACTCAAGGGTCTGAGTTACAGAGAGAGGTTGAGAAGGTTGGGACTTTTTTTTGTTGGAGCGTAGGAGAATGAGGGGTGATCTTATAGAGGTGTATAAGATCATGAGGGGTGTATATTGGGTGAATGTGCACAGTCTTTTTCCCAGGGTTGGGGAATCAAGAACTAGAGGGCAAATTTTACAGTGACCAGCACTCTACACTGTTCAGTGAGCCTGGTTTCATGTGCATGGGAATGTGCGTGAGGGCACGAGTGAGTGTGTGCATGGACAGTTTGCCTGCATGCCTGGGGGCATGTCTATGGGACTGTGTGCATGGGATCCTCTACCAGGGTGCACATGTGGATGGGTTTTGTGCATATGGGAGCATGTGGGAAGTTGTGGGGTTTTTTGTATCAGGATCTGCGCACATGCAGGGATTATATGGGATGTGGGACTGTGGGCAAGAATACGTGCACGGGAGCATGTGTGGTGGAGTAGGCCAGTATACACACTGTCTCTTGGATATACACTGCCCCCAGCATACACACTGTTTCTCGCATATACTGAGCCTGCCAGTATACACACCATCTTTCGCAAAAGCACTACTAGTATATACACTGTCTCTTGCACAAACAAACCCTAGCCTGTAATCACACAGTCTCTCACATATACACTGCCCCCAGTATACACTGTCTCTTGCATATATGCATCCTGTCAAAATACACATCATCTCTCTGATGTACATTGCACACTAGTGCACACACTGTCTCTTGGATATACAATGCCCCAGTATTTCCACAGGCTCTCACAAATACAAACCCTGCCAGTATACTCACTGCCTCCAGTCACCATCTCTCAGATATACAGAGCATGCCAGTATATACACTGTCTCTCAGATGTACAGAACATGCCAGTAAACACACCATCTCTCTGATGTGCACTGCCCCACAGTACCAACATTGTTTCTTGGATATACACAGCCTCCCCCAGTATATACACCTATTCTTGGAAATACATTGCCCCCCAACGCTATTCAGAATGACTCTCCAAAATAAACTGCTTCTGCTTTATACATCATCTCTCAGACATACACCATCTCCAGTATACATCATCTCTTGTATATATATTGCCCCTATTTGTGTGCATGTATTTATATGTACGGATATCCTCTCAGGGAAATACACTGACCTCAGTACACACAACAACGGTGGTATAAACATCAACCCCCAGTAAACATAGTCCTTTGCCTTAACACAGTCACTGTCCCTCGAGAGTCTCACATCCTCCGTGGTTCAGCTCTAATAGGACCTGGTTTGGAAACACTTGTCAATTGAGTTGCGGGTAAAAATACGAAAGTAAACCCATATATAAACAAAATACGATGAGTACAAACCAATTCCAATTCCATAAAGAGGAAATCGTTGTAAAAGCTGTACTGAGACCAGAAACAAAGGAAAGACTGTGGAAAGTACAGAAACGGATTAGAAACTATAAAGAGGGAAAGGAAACGAGAGGGAGTGGAACACTGACAAAGAAAGATAATCCACATGGAGATTGACAATGGAAGGAGAAATATCCAGTGCAGAATAGACAGAAGAATGACAAACGTAAATGTATACTGGCTGCAGGGAGAGGGAGGCAAGGACAGTCGGCTCAAATTGTTTGGAAGGAAGGAGCATTAAAGGGTGGCAAATCCAGAGATTAGAAGGCGTGTTGAGAGAGAGTAAGAAAAGAGTTGGGCTACAAGCAGATCATGCAGTGAAGAGAGGACAGTGAACAGGGGGAGGGGGAGGCAGTGGACAGGGAGAGAGGACAGGGAGGGAGGCAGGAGTTGAGGGAGAGAGGAGTCAGTGGACAGAGAGGGAGGGAAAGAGGGGTTGAGGAAGAGATGGGTCAGTGGACAAGCAGGCAGGCAGGTAGCGAGAGTGGGGTCAGTGGACAGAGGGAGGGAGAGAGGGGTTGGGGAAGAGGAGAGAAGGGAGGCAGGAGTTGAGGGAGAGAGGGGAGAGCGGAGCGGGAGGCAAGGGGTTGGGGGAGGCACAGACCGCAGGCGCCGAGTGCCTACCTCCTGGAAGAGTTCGAGGCTGTAGGTGTTGTCGTCGTCGGCGAAGAAGACCACACCGGAGTTTTGCAGCGAGCGGTTCTTGCGGACCCAGCGCAGCCCCTCGTTCCGCTGCTCGGTGGCCCGGGGCATCCCGGGCCGCTTGTAGCGGCGCGGGGTGGGGACGTGCAGCTGGGTGTAAGCGGGCACGCCGGAGCCGGCGAGCAGGTCGGCGACCAGGCGGCTGCGGAAGGTGGCGTCCTCCACCAGCACCCAGTGGAAGTGCTCCAGTTGGCGGAAGGTGTTGGCCAGGCGCGTCAGCTCGGCTTTCTGCACTGGCCGGCTGTAGGTGGGCGTGATGGCATAGATGGTGGGCAGGGAGAGGTTGGCGGCGGCGGCAGGCTGCCCGGGCTCCCGGGGGCGCCCCGACCTCCGCCTCCCCGAGTCAATGTCCACCACCAGCAGCAGCGTCAGCGCCCAGGGCAGGGCGAGGCACAGGCGGCCGAGCAGAGCCGACTTCATGGCGCGGCCGGGGTCTGAGCGGAGCCGGGCTGCTGCCACACCTCATCCCCCTCCCCGGACCCGACCGGCTCCCGCCGCGATCCACAACCTCCCGCCGCCGACGGGGCAGCGACCGGCGGGCGGACCGAGCGACCGACGCTGATGGCAGCGCCTGGTTTGGGCGCGGGAGTTTCCCAGGAGCCGTGGGGAAGGGGAGGGAGTGATGGAGAGAGGAGGCAGGAAAGGGGGAGGGGGAGAGAGGGGGCGGGGGAATGGGGGAAAGGTGGATGTGGGGAGGGGGTTGGGGTGCGAGGGAGAGCGGGGTGCAATGGAGGGGAGAGTGGGGCGAGGGAAGGGGGTTTCAGGGAGAGCGGGGGAGGAGGGGAGGGGAGCGGGGGAGGAGGGGAGGGAGCGGGGAGGAGGGAGGGAGCGGGGGGAGGAGGGGAGGGGAGGGGAGGGAGGAGGGGAGGGGAGCGGGGGGAGGAGGGGAGGGGAGCGGGGGGAGGAGGGGAGGGGAGGAGGAGGGGAGGGGAGCGGGGGAGGAGGGGAGGGGAGCGGGGGAGGAGGGAGGGGAGGGGAGGGGAGGGGGGGAGGAGGGGAGGGGAGGAGGGGAGGGGGGGGAGGAGGGGAGGGGAGGGGGGAGGAGGGGAGGAGGGGAGGGGAGGGGGGGAGGAGGGGAGGAGGGGAGGGGAGGGGGGGAGGAGGGGAGGGGAGGGGGGGAGGAGGGGGGGAGGGGAGGGGAGGGGGGGGAGGAGGGGGGGAGGGGAGGGGAGGGGAGGGGGGGGGAGGGGGGGGAGGAGGGGAGGAGGGGAGGGGAGGGGGGGAGGAGGGGAGGGGAGGGGGGGAGGAGGGGGGGAGGGGAGGGGGGGAGGGGAGGGGGGGGGAGGGGAGGGGAGGGGGGGGGAGGGGGGGGAGGAGGGGAGGGGAGGGGGGGAGGAGGGGAGGGGAGGGGAGGGGGGGAGGAGGGGAGGGGGGGAGGGGGGGAGGGGGAGGGGGGGAGGAGGGGGAGGGGGGGAGGAGGGGAGGGGGGGGAGGGGGAGGGGGGGAGGGGGGGAGGGGGAGGGGGGGAGGAGGGGAGGGGGAGGGGGGGAGGAGGGGAGGGGAGGGGGGGGAGGGGGGGGGAGGAGGGGGGGGGAGGGGGGGGAGGGGGGGGAGGGGAGGGGAGGAGGGGGAGGGGAGGGGAGGGGGGGGGAGGGGGGGAGGAGGGGAGGGGGGGGAGGAGGGGAGGGGGGGGAGGGGGGGGAGGGGGAGGAGGGGGGGAGGGGGAGGGGGGGGAGGGGGAGGGGGAGGGGGGGGAGGGGGAGGGGGAGGGGGGGGAGGAGGGGAGGGGAGGGGGGGAGGAGGGGGAGGGGAGGGGGAGGGGGGGGAGGAGGGGGAGGGGGGGGAGGGGAGGGGGAGGGGGGGGAGGAGGGGGAGGGGAGGGGGGGAGGAGGGGAGGGGGGGAGGAGGGGAGGGGGGGGAGGGGGGGAGGGGAGGGGGAGGGGGGAGGGGATGGACAGGGGAGGGGAAGAGGGGGAGGGGAAGGGGTGTTGGGGTGTGAGGGAGGGAGGGGGTGCGAGGGGGATGGGTGGAGGGGAGGGAGGAGGAGAGTGGGATGTGTGGAGGGGAGGGAGGAGGGGAGGGGGATGGGTGGAGAGGGGGGAGGGGATGGATGGAGGGAGGGGAGGGAGGAGGGGGATGGGTGGAGGGAGGGGAGGGAGGAGGGGGATGGGTGGAGGGAGGGGAGGGAGGAGGGGGATGGGTGGAGGGAGGGGAGGGGGTGTTGGAGGAAAGGGGTTGCAAGTGTGAGGAAGGAAAGGAGTGAGTGTGTGTGAGGGGAAGAGGGGGTTGCGAGTGGGAAGGAGGGCGTTGAGAGGGGGAGGGTGCTGCGAGGGAGGGGAGGGTGTGTAAGGGGGAGGGGGTGTGAGTGAGGGGAAGGGGAGGTGGTGCGAGTGAGGGGAAGGAAAGGAGGGAGTGGGTGCGAGGGGGAGGGGTGCGAGGGAAGGGGAAGCGGGGGTGCAAGGGAGGGGAATACAAGGGGGAGCGGGGTGTGAGGTAGTGGGGGAGGGGGTGTGCAAGGGAGGGGGGTGTGAGGGAGTGTGAGGAGGGTGGTGTGAGGAAAGAGGAGGGGGGTGCAAGGGAGGGAGCAGGACAGGAGTGCGAGGGAGGGGGTGTGTAAGGGGGTAGGGTGTGAGAGGAGGGAGGGGGTGCAAGGGACGGAGGGGAGAGGGAGCAAGAGAAGGGGTTTCAGGAGGGAGCGAGGGTGGGGGTGGGAGGGAACAGGAGGGTGCGAGGAAAGGGGAGGGCTGGAGAGAGCAAGGGGTGGAAGGAGGGAGGGAAGGAGGCGGATGGGAGGGGAAGGGGAGGGAGGAAAGGAAGGAGGGGGTGGGAGGAGGGAGGGAGGGCGGTCTGGGGGAGGGGGTTGCAGGGAGGGGGGAGTGCAAGGGGGGAAGGGTTGCAAGAGGGGAGGGGGGGCCGAGGGGGAGGGTGAGAGAGAGAGGGAGGGTGGAGAGAAGGGCAAGAGGGGAGGGGGAGAGGTGGGCATGGGAGAGAGGGATGAGGGAAGGGGAGAGAGGGGGAGGGAGGGTAAGTGGGCAATGAGGGAGAGCAGGGTGAAGGGCAATGGGAGGTGGGAAGCGGTGGGAGGGAGGGGTAGAGGGGGAGGGAGTGAAGGGGAGAAAGGGAGGGAGGGGGAAGAGAAGGTGGAAGAGGTGGAGGGACGAGAGGAAGGGGAGCGATGGGGAAG
Source organism: Pristis pectinata (assembly GCF_009764475.1). Classification (NCBI taxonomy): domain Eukaryota; kingdom Metazoa; phylum Chordata; class Chondrichthyes; order Rhinopristiformes; family Pristidae; genus Pristis; species Pristis pectinata. The sequence continues at coordinate 20,436,380 of NC_067414.1, forward strand.
AGGGTGTGCGATGGGGAGATGGGGCAAAGGGGAGGGAATTAAGGGGAGAAGAGGGGTAGAGGGGGTGAGGGGGAGGGAGGGATGGAAAGGGGGGAGGCAGGGATTGGGAGAAGTGTGCACCCGGGGAGAAAGAAACACCCATTCTGTGTAGGTTCATCGTTGTACATCATCGGGGTACAAAACTAGTGGGCACAGGGTCAATAACTGAAAAATGCTGGTGTACAGAACTGGTAGGGATGAGCGTGCATTGAACAACACTGGGATATGATATACCTGTGACTGCGTAGTACATGCATAGTGTACTGGTGAAGGCATATCTGTCATTACATAACACTGGGGTACAGTACTGATGAAGGCAGGTCTGTCACTGTATAACACGGGTGTAGCACTGATGAGGATGGTCTGTCATTGTATAACATTGGAGTACAGTATTGGTGGTCTGTCACTGTATAACACTGTGGTACAGTACTGGTGAAGACAGTCCGTCACTGTATAACCTGGGTATACTACTGGTAGGGACAAGTCTCTGGGGTACAGTATTGGTGGGGACAAGTCTGTCACTATTATATTAGGGTACAGTACTGTTGGGAACAGGTCTATCACTATAACACTGGATATCAGTACTGGAGGGGATAGGTCTACAACTATAACATTGGTGTACGGTACCGGTGGAGACAGTTCTCTCACTGTATAACACTGGGGGACAGTACTAGTTGGGGAGCAAGATGCCCCCTTGGTCTCCTGGAGTAGCTGCCTTTTCACTTTTGTCTGTGTGGTGGTCTACCTGTTTCCCCTGTGTGCCAGCTGTCCATCTCCTGAAACCTGTTCCAAAACATGGAACTTGAGCTTCTTCAATCATCGTCGCTTCCTGTCGTGGTTGCCCAGGACACAGGAATTCCCACATGGCACAGAAAGTACATTCCACAGTTTGCCCCCTGCCATGCCTCTGTTTATTCAAGTCACTGAACAGAGCAGCTCCTCTTCTCCCCACTGCAGCAGGTTACCCCCACTCTCCAAGGCCCCAGTTTTTTAAAAATTTATTTACAGCACGGTAAGAGGCCCTTCCAGCCCAACGAGTCTGCGCCGCCCATTTTAAACCCCGTACGTCTTTCGGAATTCTTGATGGGAGCAGTACTCTGTGGAACTGGAGTCCGTGTCGCTCTCTGCCACTCACTCCTTAGAGGAAAGTGGTACTGAGGCCAAGCTCAGATCAGCCACAATCACACTGACTGGCAGAGCAGGACTGAGAGGCCATAAGGCTGACTCCTGCTGCTGGCCTGTTCCCCTGTTGTTCATTGGCTCTGGCTGGAGGGATCGTAGCTTCTCACTGAGGTTACATCCACAATTCCTCCCAAAACCTCCACTCCTCCTGAGCACCAACATGCCCCTGAGAACCTCAGAACCCCAGACCATCCTGACTTGCAAATATATTCCCCCTTTTCCATTCTTCATGGGCCACCTACCCCTAATAACACTGCACCACTTTTCCAATTACTATTTGATTGTTCATCCATCGTAGCTTCATCACTTAGCTTCACACGTCAGGAGAGGTAGTCACCTTTCCCTGCACTTGCCATGCATTTGCCCAACTTGTCTAAATCACTTTGTTGAGCTGTGAGGATGCAAAGAGGCTCCAATCAACCCCCAACATTGCATCGCATGTAAACTTGGGAAGTGTTATATTTGGTTTCCCCACACCAGCATATATCGAGAATAACTGGGGCCCAAGCTCTGATCCCTGCAACATATCATGAGTCGTTCTTCTTTTTCCAGGTGGCAATTTATTTCCAGTTTCCTGTCTGTCAATCCATTGTCTAACCATGCCATAATATTACTTCCAACCTCATGTGCTTTAATTTCGCACACTAACCTCTTTGTCGGACCTTATCAAAAGCCTTCTGAAAGTCCAAACGCACTAACCATTAGTTCTCCCTTTTCTATTCTCGAATTACATCCTTAAAAAAAACAGTAGATTTTGGGAGGGCTAGGATCTACACAATGAAATGTAGAACCCTAGGAAGTACCAGGAAGCAGAGCAACCTTGGTATACATGTCCAGGGATCCATGAAGGCATCAGGGCAAGTAGATAAGGTGGTTAAGAAGGCATTTGGGATGCAAGTGGCAATGAGTATGCTTACTGGAGTGAGATAGGACACCTGGTTGAGTGGTGCCGCAACAACAACCTCCCGGTTAACACCAGCAAAATTAAAGAGCTGATTGTTCACTTCAGGAAGGGGAAGGAGGGCGAACATGTGCCAGTCTACATTGAGAGATCGGTGGTGAAGAGAGTCTGCAGCTTTAAATTCCTGGGCATTAAAATATTGGATGACCTGTCATGGGCCCAGCACATAGATGCAATCATAAGGAAAGCATGCCAGCATCTTTACTTTCTTAGGAGGTTAAGGAGATTCGCTTGTCACCTAACACTCCAACAAACTTCTACAGATGTACTATTGAAAGTATTCTGACTGGTTGCATCATGGTCTGGTACAGCAATTCGAATGTGCAGGAATGTAAGAAGCTGCAGAGAGTAATTGACTCTGCCTAATGCATCACAAGCACATCCTTCCCCACCATTGGAATTGGTTTATTATTGTCACATGTACCCAGGTGCAGTGAAAAACCTGTCTTTCATACAGATCAATTCATTACACAGTGCATTGAGGTAGCACAAGCTAAAACACTACAGAATGTAGAGTAAAGTGTCACAGCTGCAGAGAAAGTGCAGTGCAGGTAGACAATAAGGTGCAAGTTCATAAGGAGGTAGATTGTGAGGTCAAGAGTCCATCTTATCGTACAACAGTTGGTGAGTGTCAAAGGGCACATGTCAAATTTCTTTAGCTCCCGAGGAAGTCAAGGTGCTGATGAGCTTTCTTGGCCATGGCATCTTCCTGGTTGCACCAGGACAGGCTATTGATGATGTTCACTCCTAGGAATTTGGACCTCAACACCATTGGACCGCAACCCCTCGACCTCAACACCATTGATGTAGACAGGAGCATGTGCACCGTCTCCCTTCCTGAAGTCAATGACCAGCTCTTTTGTTTTGCTGACATTGACATTGACAAGGTTGTTGTTATGACGCGATGTCACTAAGCTCTCTATCTCCTTCCTGTACACCAACTCATCGTTATTTGAGATACAGCCCACTATGGTGGTATCATCTGCAAACTTGTAGATGGAGTTACTTGTGAATTTGTAGTATCTACAGGAGGTGCTGCTTCAAGAAAGCAGCATCAAGTATTCCCATCATCCAGGCCATGCCATCTTCTCACAGCTACCATAGCTGGAAACCATGGATGAACCGGGAGATCCACTCCCTACTGAAGTTGAGGACTGCTGCACACAAATCTGGTAATCCTGACCTTTACAAGAAATCAAGATATGACCTCCAGAACGCTAAAAGGAATGCCAAGAGATGATACCGGTTCAAAACAGAGTCCCAGACCAGCCGTCAGTTGTGGCAGGGCTTACATGCTATAACAGGCTACAAAACGAAGTCGGGCAGCGTAGTTAAAAACAGCGCATCCCTTCCTGATGAGTTTAACGCACTCTATGCACATTTTGAACAGAAGGGAAGTGGATTGTCATCACCCACCCTGATAGCCTCCAATGCAACTGAACCCATGGTCACCGCCGACGACGTAAGATCAGTCTTCTGGAGAAGTGAACCCAAGGAAAGCATCTGGCCCAGATGGTGGCCCTGGCCAAGTGCTCAGATCCTGTGCTGATCAGCTGGCAGAAGTATTTACGGACATATTTAACCTCTCCCTGCTTCATTCTCAGGTTTCCACCTGTTCTAAGAAGACCACTATCGTCCCAGTACCTAAGAAAAACATGCCTTAATGACTACCGACCAGTGGTTCTGACATCCACCATCATGAAGTGCTTTGAGAAGCTGGTCATGGCACGCATCAATTCCAGCCTCCCAGACAACCTAGACCCATTGCAATTGGCCTACCGCCGTAACAGGTCTACAGCGGACACCATCTCCCTGTCCCTACATTCAGCTCTGAAGCATCTGGACAGCTGTAGACTATTGTTTATTGACTACAGCTCTGTCTTCAATACTATAAATCCAAGCAAACTCATCATCAAACTCAGAGACCTGGGACTCAACACCTCACTCTGTAACTGGATCCATGACTTTCTGACCAACAGACCACAATCAGTGAGGATAGACAATACGTCCGGCACGATTATTCTCAACACTGGTGGCCCACAAGACTGCATCCTCAGCCCGCTACTTCCTATATACTCATAACTGCATGGCCAGATTCTGCTCTAACTCTTAAGTTTGCAGATGATACCATCGTAGTAGGCCGTATCTCAAATAACGATGAGTTGGAGTACAGGAAGGAGATAGAGAGCTTAGTGACATGGTGTCATGACAACAACCTTTCCCTCAATGTCAGCATAACAAAAGAGCTGGTCATTGATTTCAGGAAAGGGAGCGGTGTACATGCACCTACTCCATCGACAGTGCTGAAGTTGAGAGGGTTGAGAGCTTCAAGTTCCTAGGAGTGAACATCATCAATAGCCTGTTCTGGTCCAACCACGTAGACACCACAGCCAAGAAAGCTCACCAGCATCTCTACTTCCTCAGGAGGCTAAAGAAATTTGGCATGTCCCCTTTGACACTCACTAATTTTTATCAATGAACCATAGAAAGCACCCTATCTAGATGCATCACAGCTTAGTATGGCAACTGCTCTGCCCAGGACCACAAGAAACTGCAGAGAGTTGTGGACACAGCCCCACACATCACCGAAACCAGCCTCCTCTCCATGGACTCTGTCTATACCTCTCGCTGCCTTGGTGAAGCAGCCAGCATAATCAAAGACCCCCCCCCCCCCCCCACCTGGGTCATTCTCTCTTCTCCCCTCTCCCATCAGGCAGAAGATACAGGGGCCTGAGGGCACATACCAGCAGGCTCAAGGACAGCTTCTATCCCACAGTGATAAGACTATTGAACTGTTCCCTTATATGATGAGATGGACTCTTGACCTCACAATCTACCTTGTATGACCTTGCACCTTATTGTCTACCTGCAATGCACTTCCCTGTAGCTGTGACACTTTACTTTTATTCTGTTATTGTTTTTACCCTGTACTACCTCAATGCACTCTGTATTAACTCAATGTATCTGCACTGTGTAATGAATTGATCTGTTTGAACGGTATGCAAGACAAGTTTTTCACTGTACCTTGGTACAAGTGACAATAATAAACCAATACCAAGAAAATTCTGTGCACAATACTGTATTGGCTTTTGAAACTGCTCTCGATACTGAGGGGAGGACCTTAGACTGTATTGATGGGTGCAAAATGCAGCAATCAAGTGCTACCTGTATTGATTAAATGGAATGAGAAAGAATGCTGCGCTGGCCACCCACACAGGTTACGGTTTATGAGACACACTTGTTTTACCTTCTGTAGACAGATCTCAACAACAATTCAGTTATTGTCTTGCAGTTCTGGAGCCTGAGAGGAACTCAAGAGATTGCAATTGTAAATGAAGCTAATTTTCCTTGCCACCCACTGGATGAGCCAATTATAGATGGATATGCAATTTGCAGGGCAAGTACATATTAATCTTGTACACCACAAAAGGGGAAGGCAAAACAAGCTGGACAATCCCTCTCAGCAGAGAAGGTTGGGGAGGCCGATTATAGATTCAAAACCATGAAGGGTTTGATAGGATAAATAAAGAGAGGCTGTTTCCAGAGGGGCTGATGAAGGAGGGGTAGGGGATGAGAGAATGTCAAGTCAAAACATATTTGATTGTCTAATGACCCAGACATTTTCTAAATGGAGTGAGTTGTTATAATCTGGAATGTACTGCCTGAAATGATCGTGGGAGAGTTTCAATAGCATTTTCAAACAAACCGGTTTGAACATCTTTCAGAACCACATGAGGTTAACTGGATAGGTCTTTCAAAGACATGAGATGGATACAATGGGCCAAGTGACCTTCCTTGTGCTGAGTTTTCCTCTGATTCTGTAAACAAAGTAAATGTTTTCATTTGCTCCAATGGGTTCTGTTTACTCCCTTTTCCTCATCCTAGTCATTGGATGTCATTGTGTCCTACAGCACAGAAAAATGTCCTTCGACTAACTGGTCTATGCTGACCAAGATTCCTATCTAAGCTAAACCCATTTACCCATGTTTGGCCCATGTCCCTCTAAACCCTTCCTATCCATGTACCTGTCCAAGTATCTTTTAAATGCTGTTAATGTACCTGTCTCAACCTCTTCCTCGAGCAGCTCATTCCATATATAGACCACACTGTGGGTGAAAATGTTGCCCCTCAGGTTCCTATTAAATCTCTCCCCTTTCACAAACCTATGCCCTCTAGTTCTTGATTCCCCAACCCTGGGAAAAAGACTGTGTGCATTGACCCTATCTCTGCCCCTCATGATTTTATACACCTCTATAAGATCACCCCTCATTCTCCTACTCTCCAATGAAAAAAGTCCCAACCTGCTCAACCTCCCTCAATAACTCAGTCCCTCAAGTCCTGGCAACATCCTTGTAAATCTCTTCCACACTCTTTCCAGCTTAATAACATCTTTCCTATTGCAGCCAAAACTGAACACAATATTCCAAATGTGGCCTCACCAATGTCTTGCACAACTGCAACGTAACAACCCAACTTCTATACTCAATGCCCTGACTGATGAAGGCCAGCGTGCCAAATGCCTTCTTCACCACCTTAGGGAACCATGTACTTGTACTCCTATGTCCCTCTGTTCTACAACACTTCCCATATGCTGGCATTTTGTGAATCATGTACGCGTTGATTTCTTTCTACATTTTACAGGCCCTTTGGTTTCACACGGGCTAACTGTAGTATGATGCAGATAACAACAAGAATTTATAATTGGTTTAGAAAAGTGATATACATTCTACATAGTTTATCTCACTTTGTGATATGTGCAACTAATATTGTTAAAAACCATCTGCGTGGTAATAGTTAATGTGTTAAACAGCTTAATTAAAGCTTGTTTGCTATTGCAATTTGTTATGTGATGGAAAGGGCTTGTCACGTGATAGGAAGTCATTTGATATATACATAAAAGAAGGAGATTTTGCCATTGATAGAATGCTTTTGGACTGGAGTTGGACGGGGTGCCCAGGATCAAACTGGAGAAGAGTCACTTACATTTGTTGATGACATGTCTCTGGAACAGCAGAAGGGATACGAGATCATTATTTTGTTTTCTCATGAGAACCGTTTGTTTCCTGGATTGATTGAACAGACTTTATCTCAAACTATTGTCTTGGCCAAATGGTGTCAATGACTATTGAAGATTAGTACATTTGCTATTGCCAGGAACCGCGGCATGTGACTGGGGACTGTGTTTACTTGGATGGTGTAAACTGTTTTGTTGCTAATTGTGTAATAAAATTCTTCAACTTATTGATTGGACCTGAATCTTATTGTAATAAATCAGCATTTTGCAACGCTAAACTTGAAGTGTTCTGCGCTTGTCTGCACTGAACAATCTCCTATGCTGTTGCACACTGTCATACATAGATCCAGTTTTTCACTGTAAGGATGTAGTGATATTGCATTATTTCACTGCTGGTCAACCTGCCATAGCAATCAGATAGCAGAGTTATGACAGGAGACATTATTGTACAACAGTCTGCCAGCTTCTATTTTAAATGGGATTAATGTAGGTGGGCATCATGATCAGCATGGATGAGATGGACCCAAAGGGCCTGTTTCTGTGCTGCATCGTTCTATGTGGGCAAGAGGTTCCACTGGGAATAAATGTAATAAGTATCAGGATTAAGTAGGGCCAATGGGCTCTGCCATTCAATAAAACCACTTAATCCCATGATTCCCTTAATATCTAGATAGCTATTGATTTCTGCCTTGAATATACTGACTGCTGGAGCCTCTGTTGCTTTCTTGGTGATCAAAGATTCCCCATTTTCTGGATGAAGAAACGTTTCCTCATCTCTTTGACCTGAATGGTTGATCCATTACTTTGAGGTGGTGACCCCTGTTTCTAGACACGCCAGCCAGGTGAAGCATCAATTCTGCACCTATCTCATAAAGCCCTGGAAGAATTTTGTACAGTTCAATGAGATCACTGTTCACATGTCTAAACTGTAGAGGACCAATCTTAATTTGTCCTTGTTCATTACACCTGCCTGTAGTAAAACATCACCGCACTCCCTCTATTACAAGTATACTTTTGCTTAGGGAGACCAGACTTGGGCACAGTACTCCAGAGGCAGTCCCACCAGGGCCCAACAAAATTGGAGTGCGATGCCTCCACTCTTGTACTCAAATCCTCTTACAATAAAGGCCAATACACCATTTGTCTTCCAAATTGCTTGCTACACCTTCATGTTAACTTTCAATCATTTGTACACCCAGGTCCCTCTGAAGACCAATACCACACAATCTCTCACCGTTAAAAAAAAATAATCCATTTAAAAAAAAAGGAAAACTAAGGGGAGTAAGCAGACAGTGCAGGGTTCCCCTGTGGCCGCCTCACTAACAGTTATACCTCCTTGGATACTGTTGGAGGGAATTGTCTTTCAGGGGCTAGCAACAGCAGTCAGGTCCCAGGCACTGTGACTGGCTCTGAGGCTCAGAGGGAAAGGGTGCAGTCAGACAGGGTGATAGTGGTAGGAGACTCAGTAGTGAGGGGGACAGACAGGAGATTCTGTGGCTGCAGAAGAGATGCAAGGATAGTGTGTTACCTTCTGGGTGCCAGGACCTTGAGGGTAGTGATCTCCAGATTTCCAGGGGCAGGCACGGTAGTGTAGCGGTTAGTGTGATGCTATTACAGTGCCAGCGGCCCGGGTTCAATTCTGGCTGCTGTCTGTAAGGAGTTTGTATGTTCTCTCCGTGTCTGTGTGGGTTTCCTCTGGGTGCTCCAGTTTCCTCCCACATTCCAAAGACATACAGGTTAGGAAGTTGTGGGCATGCTATGTTGGCGCCGGAAGTGTGGCAACACTTGCGGGCTGCCCCCAGCACATTCTTAGCAACACAAAAAGATGCATTTCACTGTGTGTTTCGATGTAAATGTAATAAATAAATATTTTATCTTATATCTTATTTTATCAGTCAGACAGGTGATCAGAAAGCAATTTTCCACACATACAGGAGTTGAAACCTAGAATTCTTTGGTGTGCACATGGGGACATCTGGTGATTCCAAGATGCAAATGAGGGAATCAAGATTATTTCGGCCAAGGTCGGTAAATGTGCTTTGAGTCCAGATCGGTGACGAACAGTGAATGCAGAGCGGAGTGTGGGCAGAATGGCCTGATGTCATCATAAATCCTATCAGGCAGACAACTGCTCTTCGACAGCCTTGTGTAATCTCTCTGCTCTGACAAGGCATCATCTGCTCGCATCACTTCCCCCGTTCCTCTCCCACATTCTGTGACTCATCCGGTGGCGTGTAGGTGCCTGTGGCACCTGGCAGACATGCTGGAGGCTGCCGCAAGGTGCTGGCCTTTTGGCAGAACTGCAGAACTGGCAGCCTCAGCCTTTCTCAGAAGAGGGAGCATCTGTTAGTTCCACAAAGCCTGCCAGATAGGGGCTGATTGCAATAAACGGTGGAGAAAATTCTAGACTTGAGCCTGGTGCAGAGCTTCATGGGGTGGGAGTTCAGACATGATCCTGGCAACAAGGCACTATGGCTTCAGTGAATGCAGCCACAGTGTGGTAGCAATAAATGAGGCTTTGGGCTTGGTGGTGTCCACCAGCAGAACTTCAGGCCGCACTGTGGTGACTTCAACTGTACCCTCAATGAAAGCAGCAATGTCTGTAACTGAACCATAGAAATATTCAGCACAGAAACAGGCCCTTTTGGACCACCTTGTCCATGCTGACTGTGATGTCAATTCTATTTGCCTGTGTTATGCCTGTGCCCTCTATGCCTTTCCTATCCAACTACATGTCCAAGCACCTTTCAAACATTGTAATTGTGTCTCTTTCCACCACCTTCTCTGGAAGCTCATTCCAGATATTCACGACCCTTGATGGAAAAACATACCCCCTCAGATCTCCTTTACATTTCTCCCCTCTCACCTCAAACCTCTGCCTCCCCTGCCCTGGTTCTGGGCTCCCCTGCCCTGGAAAAAAGGTTCTGATTCTGATATATATCCTACCTATGCCTCTGTTAATTTTATAAACCTGTATAAACCCCTCAGCTTCCTATGTTCCAGTGAGAATAAACCCAGCCTATCCAATAGTTCCTAATAACTACAGCCTTCCACTCCAGGTGACATTCTGGTAAATCTCTTCTGCACTCTCTCACCACATCCTTCCTGTAGTATGGTGACCAGAACTGCACACAATACTCCAAGAGCGGCCTAACCGATGATTTGTACAACTGTAACATGGCATCCCAATTTCCACACTGAATGCCTTGGCCGATGAAGACAAGCATGCCATTAGCCTCCTTCACCATGCTGTCTATCGGTGTTGCCACCTTCAGGGAAATGTGTACTTGTACCCCTATATCTCACTGTTCGATAACACTCCCCAGACTCATGCCATTCACTGTGTTAGGGCCCAGCCTGGTTTAATTTCCCAAAATGAATCACTTCGTGGTCATATGAGTTAAATGTCATCTGCCCTTCCTTTGTCCACTTTCCCACTTGATCTATATCCTGTTGTAACCTTCCTCACTGTCTGCTCTACCACCAATTTTAGTGTCACCTACAAACTCATTAATCATGCTACTCAGATTCTCTTCCAAATTGTTAATATATATGACAAATAATAAAGGACAGTGCCTTGGAATAAAAATAATGTTGAATTAAGTATGTGCAGATTGCAAGGGTAAAGAACAGATGTGTATCACAAATCCTAATGAAAATTTCTTTTTTAAAAGGGAAAAGATGTTTGGATACACCATCAAGAGCGTGGTCAGAGTGAGGTTTTAAAGTCCATCAAGCAGAGGATGGTGTAGGACTGCACCTGGGCCGCAAGTGAATGGTTTTAAATGGACTCCTGTTCCCCTCATTAAAACCCCTCAGAATTTTCTGTTTCAATTACATCCCTTCTCACTTCCCTAAAATCAGCAGGTACAATCCTAGCCTGTTCCATTCTAGCCTGTCCAACTTTTCTTCATTAGACAACCTGCCATTCCAGGTGTTAGCCCAGTAACCCTTCTCATACTCCAATGCAATCATATCCTTCTTTAAATGAGGAGACCAATACTGGACACCAAAGAACCATAGAACACTACAGCACAGAAAACAGGCCATTCAGCCCTTCTAGTCTGTGCCGAAACTTTATTCCACTAGTCCCACTGACCTGCACCCAGTCTATAACCCTCCAGACCTCTCCCGTCCATGTATCTATCCAATTTATTCTTAAAACTTAAGAGTGAGCCCGCATTTACAACATCAGATGGCAGCCCATTCCATACTCCCACCACTCTCTGAGTGAAGAAGTTCCCCCTAATGCTCCCCCTAAACCTTTCCCCTTTCACCCTAAAGCCATGTCCTCTCATACTTATCTCTCCTAATCTAGGTGGAAAGAGCCTACTCACATTTACTCTGTCTATACCCCTCATAATTTTGTAAACATCTATCAAATCTCCCCTCATTTTTCTGCGCTCCAAGGAATAAAGTCCTAACCTGTTCAATCTTTCCCTGTAACTCAACTCCTGAAGACCCAGCAACTTTCTAGTAAATCTCCTCTGCACTCTTTCAATCTTACTGATATCCTTCCTATAGTTAGGTGACCAGAAATGCACACAATATTCCAAATTTGGCCTCACCAATGTCTTATACAACCTCACCATAACATCCCAACTCCTATACTCAATACTTTGATTTATGAATGCCAGGATGCCAAAAGCCTTCTTTACAACCCTGCCTACCTGTGATGCTACTTTCAGGGAATTATGTATCTGAACTCCCAGATCCCTTTGTTCCTCTGCACTCCTCAGTGCTCTACCATTTACTGTGTATGTCCTACCTTGATTTGTCCTTCCAAAATGCAACACCTTGCACTTGTCTGCATTAAGTTCCATCTGCCATTTTCTGGCCCATTTTTCCAGTTGGTCTAGGTCCCTCTGCAAGCTTTGAAAGCCTTCCTCGCTGTCCACAATGCCTCCAATCTTAGTGTCACCAGCAAACTTGCTGATCCAAGTTACCACGTTATCATCTAGATCATTGATATAGACAACAAACAAAAATGGCCCCAGCACAGTCCAGCCTATCCCATCTCTCCCCATAACTCAAGCCCGCCAGTTCCGGCAATATCCTTGTGGATCTTCCCTTACCCTCTCCAGCTTAATCACAACCTTCTTATAGTATGGCAACAGGAACTGCACATAATAATTCAGGTCTGGTCTCATCATTGTACTATACAGCTGTATCATGACCTCCCATCTCTTGTACTCCGTGCAGCATCCAACAATGGCAAGCAATACCACACAGTTTCTTCACCACATTGTCTACCTGTGTCACCAAGGAACTATGTATTTGTACCCACAGGTCTTTCTGTTCTACAACATTCCCCAGGGCCCTGTCATTTATTGTGTATGTCCTGCCCTGGTTTAACTTCTCAAAATGCATCACTTCACACTTGTCCAAGTTAAATTCCATCTGCCATTCCTTTACCCACCTTCCCAATTGATCTAGGTCCTGTTGTAGCCTTAGAAAACCTTCTTCACTGTCCACTACCCCACCAACTTTGGAGTCATCTGCAAACTTACTAATCATGCCACCAACATTCTCATCCAAATCATTAATATAGATGACAAACAGTGGAGAACCCAGCAATGATCCCTGTGGTCACACTCCTACAATCTGAAAAACAACCTCCCACTACCACCCTCTGATCCCTTCCACCAAGCCAATTTGGGAGAGGGTAGAGGAGATCCATAAGTATGTTGCCTGGATTGGAGGACTTTAGTTATGGGAGACATTGGGTAGGTTGGGTTTGTTTTTCCTGGAGAGATTGCACAATGTTCAATTCCATTCACAAGCCCTCAGCTAATGAAGCAGCCGATGTCTGCATGCAACAAGACCTAGACAACACATGTGCTGGCTGATAAGTGACAAGTAACATACATGCCACAGAAGCAGCAGGCAATAATCATCTTCAACAAGAGAAAATCTAATCACCTATCCTTGACATCCCATGGTTTTGATTAGACCCCCACCATCAATATCCAGAAGCTCAACTAAACCAGTCACAAAAATACTGTGGCTATGACGGCAGGTCAGTGGATAGATATCCTATGACAAACGTGACGCCCCAAAGCCATTCCAAGGAATGTAATGGAATACTCTTCACTTGCTTAGATGGATCACTCCAACATATCAAGAAGCTTGAAGCAACCCAAGATAAAGCAGTTTGATTGGCACCTCATCCACCACCTTAAACATTTATTCTCTTCACTGCCTCAATGAATATTTCTCCTCTGTTTTTACTGTAGAGAGAGACATGAAGACTTTAGAACTTGAGATAGTTAATGGGGATAGTCCACATTATAGCAGAAGAGGTACTGGATGTCTTAAAACATATGAAGGTAGATAAATCTCCAGGGCCTGATCAGGTATACCCAAGAACACTGTGGGAAGCTAAAGAAATTGAGGGAGCCCTAGCTGAAATATGTGCATCATTGTTAGTGACAGGTAAGGTGCCAGAAAACAGGAGGTTATCTAATATTGTGCAAAGAAAGGGGGAATCTTGATCAGCTGCATAAGTGGGCTGAGGAACAGCAAATGGTATTCAATCCAGATAAGTGTGACTTGTTGCACTTTAGGAAGACAATCAGGGTAGGTCATTCACAGTGAACGGGAGGGCTCTGGGGAGTGTAGTAGGACAGAGGGACCTAGGAGTTCCTTGAAAGTGGCGTTGCAGGTAGACAGGGTGGTGAAGAAGGCTTTTGGCACGCTGGCCTTCATTAATCAGGGTACTGAGTATAGAAGTTGGGATGTCATGTTGCAGTTGTACAGGATGTTGGTGAGGCTGCATTTGAAATATTGTGTTCAGTTTTGGTCACCCTGCGATAGGAAAGATGCCACTAAGCTGGAAAAAGTGCAGAGGAGACTTATGAGGATGTTGCTAGGACTTGAGGAACTGAGTTATGGAGAGATGTTGAGCAGTCTGGGATTGTCTTCATTCAAGTGTAGAAGGAGGGGTGATACTATAGAGGTCTATAAAATCATGAAGGGCATAGATAGGGTGAATGCACACAGTCTTTTTCCCAGGGTTGGGGAATCAAGAACTGGAGGGTATAGATTTAGGGTGAGAGATATAATAGGAACCTGAGGGGCAATGTTTTCACCCAGGGTTGTCCATATATGGAATGAGCTGCCAGAGGAATTGGTTGAGGCAGGTACGTTAATAACATTTAAAAGACACTTGGACAGGTACATGGATAGGAAAGGTTTAGAGGGATATGGGCCAAACGGGGGCAAATGGGACTAGCTTAGATGGGAATCTTGGTTGGCATGGACCAGTTGGGCTGAAGAGCCTGTTTCTGTGCTGTATGACACTATGACACTGGCACACAGTGGCAGCAGTACATAACATTGATAAGATACACTTCAGTTAATCTCCTGGGCCACTCTGACAGCACCTCCCGCACAAGCAGCCTTTATCAGCAAGGGCAAGGGCAAAAGTAACAAAACCACCTGAAGGTTCCCCTTCAAGTCACACACTATTCTGACGTGCAAATATAATGTCGATCCTTTATTGCACCTGCATTTAAATCCTAGACCTCCTTTCTGAAGACCAATGCGGGATAAGTGGTTCTAGAAGGTAGCTTACCATCACCATCTCAAGGACAATTAGGGATAGGCGATTAATGCTGGATTTGCCAGCGACACCCAGGTCCCAAAAAATGAATAATAAAATGTTGCAAGAGGATGTAGTTTAAATTAACTCTATAATACATTTGAAGTATGCACTATACTAATGTTTGATTAAATATACTGTGCAAGTACACTTTGCAGTAGAGTTCAGTTAAAGAATACAGACGACAATTGGGTTCAGTTCAGATTGTCTCATAGAATCATACGTAGAATGATTACAACACAGAAGGAAGCGTTCAGCCTGTTGTGGCTCCTAAAGCTGTCAATTAGAGCATATGGGTTCCGGTTAAATACACTCAGTAAGAAAATTCACTGGGAAAGGCAGGGACTGATTAGAAGTCAACATGGTTTTGTGCAGGGAAAATCCTGTCTCACAAATCTGACTGAATTTCTTTGAGGAGGCAACTAAGAAGATGGCACGGTAGATGTGGTTTACGTGGACTTTAGCAAGGCTTTTGACAAAGTCATGTACGGTAGGCTTATCCAGAATATTAGAATACATGGGATCCAAGATGTGTTGGCAAACTGGATCCAAAATTGGCTTGGTGGTAGGACCCAGAGGGTAGTGGTTGAGAGGCATTTTTCTGACTGGGAGTCTGTAACCAGTGGTATATCACAGGGATCAGTGCTGGGACCTTTGTTGTTTGTTATATGTATAAATGACTTAGATGAGAAAGTAGTTGGACTGCTTAGTAAGTTTGCTGACAACACAAAATTGGTGGAGTAGTAAATAGTGAAGAAGGCTGTGCAAGGATACAGAGGGATATATATCAGTTGGAAGGTTGGGTGGAGCGGTGGCAGATGGACTTTAACCCAGACAAGTGTGAGGTCATGCATTTGGGACATCAAATACTAATGGGATGTATGCAGTATGGCGGACACCTCAGGAGTGTTGATGCACAGAAGGACCTTAGGGTGGAGGTTCATAGCTCTGTGAAATTGGCGACACAGGTGGATAGGATAGTGAAGAAGACATTCGGCATGCTTACCTTCAGAGGTCGAGACGCTGTATAAGAACTGGGATGTCATGTTGCAGCTGTACGAAACATTGGCCAGGTCTCACTTGGAGTTTTGTAAACTGTTCTGGTCGCCACACTCCAGGAAATATGAGTTAACATCAGAAAGAGTGCAGAAGTGATTCACCAGGATGATGTCTGGAATGGTGGGCTTTACTTATAAGCAGAGACTGGATAGGGTGGGTTTATTCTTACTGGAATGTAGTAGCTGAGGGATGAAGTTATAGAGGCTTATAAAATTATGAGGGGCATGGATAGGGTAGTCAGAATATTTTTCCCAGGGTAGGAGACTCTAAAACTAGAGGGCATAAGTTCAAGATGAGAAGGGAGAAATTTAAAAGAGACCCGAGGGGCAAACTTTTCCACACAGAAGGTGGTGTGTATATGGAACAAACTGCCAGAGGAAGTGGTAGAGGCAGGTACAATTAGAACATTTAAAGGAATTAGGACTGGTACTTGGATAGGAAAGGAGTAGAGGGATATGGGCTTAATGAAGGCACATGGGATTAGTGTAGACAGGCATCATGGTCGGCATGGATGAGTTGGGCCAAAAGGTTCATTATTTGGGACGTGCATTTGAGGCAACTCCATGATTAAGACTAAAATATAGACCTCAACAGGGTTCATCAAAATACAATGTGCTATAGGGCTCAGCTAATGCATCTTGCATAGTGTTCATTAAAATACACATGCTCATAGATTTGCTGCCTCACAGCTCCTGTGAACCAGGTTCAATCCTGACCTCAGGTTCTGTCTGTGTGGAATTTGCACCTTCTCCCCTGTGGGTTTCCTCCAGGTTCTTCATTTTCAG
The DNA here is from genome assembly GCF_009764475.1 of Pristis pectinata. NCBI lineage: Eukaryota > Metazoa > Chordata > Chondrichthyes > Rhinopristiformes > Pristidae > Pristis > Pristis pectinata. The sequence goes on from NC_067414.1 coordinate 20,453,023, forward strand.
GATGTGCCGGTTGGTAGGTTAATTGGGCACTCTAAATTGCCCTCACCTGTAGGTCAGTGGTAGAATCCGGTTGATGGGAATGTGGGAAGGGGAAAATAAAAAATATGATTTGTGTAGGATTACCGTAAAAGGCCTATTTCCATGCTGCATCACTATGGCACTACAACTGTGAGGAGGGTTCAGTTAGTGCACCCTGCAATGGAGTTCAATAAAATGCACAAATATAAAAGTAAAACTGCAGATGCTGGAAATCTGAAACAAAGATAGAAAATGCTGAAAATACTCAGCAGGTCAGGGCGCATTTGTGGCAAGAGAAACAAAGTTAATGCTTCAGGTCGACAGCCGTTTGTCAGACTTCAACACTGCACTGAAGTGTTAACTGTGTTTCTTTTCCCACAGACCTACTGAGTATTTCCAACTTTTTCTGTTTATATTATATCTGTTAAAATACATAGTGCAATAGGATTCAGTTTATGCACCCTACGTAGAACATAGAACAGTACAGCACAGGAACAGGTCCTTCGGACCACAATGTTGTGCTGAATTAATTAAACTAGTAATTAAATGCCTAACTAAACGAATCCCTTCTGCCTGCACAATGTCCATATCCCTCCATTCTCTGCACATTCACGTGCCTATCCAAAAGCCTCTTAAAAGCCTCAATCATATTTGCCTCCATCACCACCCTTGCCAGGCACCCACCACTCTCTGTGCCCTGCATATCTCCTTTAAAATTATCCCCTCTCACCTTTAATGCATGCCTTTAGACATTTTGACATATTGACTCTGGGAAAAAGATCCTAGCTATCTATGCCTCTCATAATCTTATAAGTCTCTACCAGGCCTTCCCTCAGCCTCTGCCACTCCAGAGAAAACAATCCAAGTTTGTCCAACCTCTCCTTCACAGCACATGCCCTCTAATCCAGGCAGCACCCTGGTAAACCTTTTTGCAGCCTCTCCCTCACCCTCACCCTTAATGTCAGAAAAACAAAAGAGCTGGTCAGTGACTTTAGATAGGGGGTGCACATGCTCACTACATCAAGGGTGCTGAGGTAGAGAGGGTTGAGAGCTTCAAGTTCCTAGGAGTGAACATCACCAATAGCTTGTCCTAGTCCAACCACACAGGTGTCACAGTCAAGAAAGCTCACCAGCACCTTGACTTCCTCAGGAGGCTAAAGAAATTTGGCATGTCCCCTTTGAGCCTCACCAATTTTATCGATGCACCATGGAAACCATCCTATCTGGATGCATCACAGCTTGGTATGGCAACTGCTCTGCCTGAAACTGGAAGAAACTGCAGAGAGTTGTGGACACAGCTCAGCACATCACGGAAACCAACCTCCCCTCCTTGGATTCTGTCTATACTTCTTGCTGCCTCATTAAAGCAGCTAGCATAATCAAAGACCCCACCCACCCCAGACATTCTCTTTTCTCCAGTTTCCCATCAGGCAGAATATACAAAAGCCTGAAAGCACGTACCACCAGGCTCAAGGACATCTTCCACCCTGTTGTTATAAGACTCTTGAATGGTTCCCTAGTACGATAGGATGGACTCTTGACCTCACAATCTACCTCGTTATGATCTTGCAACTTACTGTCTACCTACAGTGCACTTTCTCTGTAGCTGTTACACTTCCTTCTGCATTCTGTTATTGTTTTACCTTGTACGACGTCAATGCACTGCGTAATGAATTAATCTGTATGAACGGTATGCAAGACAAGTTTTTCACTGTACCTTGGTACATGTGACAATAATAAACCAATTCCAATTCCAAAGCCTCCACATCCTTCCCATAATGGGGCGACCAGAACTGAATGCAGTACTCCAGATGCAGCCTAACCAGAGTTTTATAAAGCTGCAACATAACTTCCCGACTCTTGAACTCAATGCCTCGACTAATAAAGGCAAGCATGCCATATGCCTTCTTTACCACCCTATCAACCTGTGTAGCCACTTTCAGCGAGCTATGGACTTGGACCCCAAGATACCTCTGTACATCAACACTGTTAATCAACACTGTTAAGGGTCTTGCCATTAAGAGTGTACTGTCCCTTTACATTTGATCTCCCAAAGTGCAACACTTCACACTTGGCCAGATTAAACTCCATCTGCCATTTCTCTACTGATATCTGCAACTGATCTATATCCTACTGTTTTAAATGGCAATCTTCTACACTATCGACAACACCACCAGTCTTTGTATCATCTGTGAACTTAAGGGAACCTTAAAATGCACTGTGTAATAGGGTTCAGTTGATGTAACTTGCAATAAGGTTCACTATAACACAATGTGCAAGAGAGTTCAGTTAATACATCCTGAATATCGTTCATTATAATACTCTCTGCAACAGGGTTCATTCAAATACACAGTGAAATAGGTTTATTTATAGCACACTGCACAGAATTCATTGTGCAGCAGGGTTCAGATCAAATTGTGTCTGTCTGAATAAAGCAAAATACAAAGGCATTAAAGTTTTATTGATCATGGTAGACTGGAAAACCACGTTAAAAGCTATGACGGAAAACTGGTAATGTTTAAAACTTAAAGAATTAATACAGAGTTTAGAATTAAGAGAAAGCACATTAAAGTAAAAAAAACAGGAAATGTGATCTAGCCTTGGCTATAGAATAAGTTCAAGACAGTATTTGATCAGAAGTAATGTTTGCTGCTGATACAAAGCCAGGGGACAATGTTGGCTGTGCGAAGAAATCAGAGAGGTTTGATAAAGATGTAGGTAGGCTAAATGCATGAACAATGGCATGACAGATGGAATGTAATATGGAAGGATGTGAGGACATCCACTTTTATCAAAAAGATAGAAAGGTAGAGCACTTTTTAAATTGTGAGCGGCTGTAAGGTGCTGGTGTTCAGTGAAAGCCGGGTGTCCATGCACAAGAATCACTGAGTGCCAACATGCAGGTTCAGCAATCGACATGGAAGGCGAACAGTACATTGGCCTTAATTGTAAGAGGATTTCAGTTCAAGAGTAGAGGAATCTTGTTTCGATTAAATGAGGCCCTGGTCAGATCACATCTGAATTATTGTGTACAGGTCTGGTCCACCCACCCAAGAAAAAGTATACTTGCAATGCAGGGAATGCAGGAAAGGTTCACCAGATTGATACCCAGGAAGGCGGGTCTGTCGTATTTTCTTGTGACATGGAAGGAGGCCATGTCACACACACATCAGTCCCATTCCCCAGTTCCCTGTGATCTCTTCTCTCTCACTTGTCCATCAACTTGATTCTCCTGCCACCCAACTACATTAGGTACAATTTGCAGTGAGCAATTGAACCACTAGTACATCTTTGGGAATGTGAGAGGAAACTGGAGCACCTAGGGGTTGGGGAACCTATGTGGTTACAGTGGTGACCTTATAGAGGTGTATAAAATTATGAGGGGTATAGATAGGGTGAACGCATATAGTCTTTTTCTCAGGGAACTAAGAACTAGAAGGCATAGGTTTAAGGTAAGAAGTGCAAGATTTAAAAGGGACCTGAGGGGCAACATGCAGAGGGTGGTGTGTATATGGAATGAACTGCCAGAGGAAGTGGTTGAGGCAGATACAATAACAACATTCAAAAGTCATTTGAATAAGTATATGGATGGGACGGGTTTAGAGGGATATGGGCAAATGCAGGCATGGGACTAGCTTGGTGGGCACCATGGTCAGCATGGACGAGTTGGGCTGAAGGGCCTGTTTCCATGCTGTATTATTCTATGACTCAGAGGTAACTTGGATCTTGAGTGAAGTTCAGAGGGATCTAGATATTCTGGTGCATTAATCACAAAAGGTTAGCAGGCAGGTCGAAAAAGTAGTCATATCAGCCAACATATGTTGGCCTTTATTTTGAAGGTGTTGGAGTTCAAGATTAAGGAGGTTTGTCACAGTTGTACAGATGTTGGTGAGGCCACAACTGCAATACTGTGCACAGTTTGGTCCCCTTCTAAAAAAAAATAGCATTGGAGGCATCCAAAGAAGATTCACCAGGCTAATTCCTGGGTTAAGAGGGTTGTTCTATCAAGAGAGGCTGGAGAGTATGGGTTCTATGTTCATTGGAGCTTAGAAGAATGAAGGGTGACCTTATTCAAACTTATAAAGCCTAAGGGTAGATGTTGAGATGTTTCCACTCGTAAGAGCGTCACAAACAAAGGGACATAACTACAACATATGAGGCATTTGAAACTGACATGCTCAGAAATTTCTTCCCTCAAAGAGTGGTGAATCTCTGGAATTCTCTGCCCACCGGGGTGCTGGAGGCCAGACCATCAGACATATTTACGGTGGAGATAGCTAAATATTTGAAAGATCGACATATTATGAAAGATTATGGGGAACTGGCACACATGGTGTTGAGGCCAGCATCAATCAGTTATGATCATATCAAATGGTGGGCCGGACTAGAGGGGTCTGGTGGCCTACTCCTGCTTCTATTTTCTTGCGTTGTTGGGCTTTTCAGAAGCATATTAAACTCTCTAAATCATTAATTACAATTTCTGCTCTAACGTTTGAATGTTTACAGCCAAAAGGGTTTCAAAAATAATAGTTGTTAATCATTTTATGCCATACTATATTTATTCTGATAACAATAAACAAAAAAATCCTAGGAAATGTAAGCTCCATACATTTGAAAGAGAGTAAAACCACTTTTTAGACCTGGGGTAAACAAAATTGCAAAACACAAATCTCCCACGATTCACCAGACCTGCCTCACCAACTCCAGAACCTTCCCCACCCCACACATTGATTAACTGAGTCATACAGCATGGGAACAGGCCCTTCGGCCCAACTGGCCCATGCCGACCCCGATTCCCATCTAAGCTAGTCCCATTTGCCTGCATTTGGCCTATATCCCTCTGAACCTTTCCTATCCATGTACCTGTCCAAGTACCTTATAAACGTTGTTAATGTACCTACCCCAACGACCCTCCAGCAGCTCATTCCATGTACTGACCACTCTCTAGGGGAAAAAGTTGTCCCTCAGGTTCCTATTAAATCTCACCTTAAACCTATGCCCTTTGTTATTGATTCCTCAACCCTGGGACAAAGACTGTGCATTCGCTCTATCTATGCCCCTCATGATTTTATACACCTCTACAATATCACTGCTCATTCTCTTAAGCTCCAATGAAAAAAGTCCCAACCTTCTCAACCTCTCTCCATAACTCAGTCCCTTGTGTCCCAGCAACATTCTCGTAAATCTCCTTTGCACTCTTTCCAGCTTAATGGCATTTTTTTTATAGCAGGGTGACCAAAACTGAACACAATGTTCCAAATGCAGCCTCACCAATGTCTTGTATAACTGCAATGTAATATCCCAACTTCTATGTTCAGTCCCTGATTGATTAAGGCCAACGTGCACTTTTCTCTGTAGCTATAAATCCAAATGATCACAACTAAACCTGCCTCGTGAAGAGCATTTGAAGGCACATTGCATTTGTACGAACCGCCATCACCTTTTCAGTTACACCTTCACCGTGGCTCATAATTAATTCCTGAAATGAGTGTTGGCACCCTTTCCTGTATTAACTCTATCATCCTCATTCATCAAATAATTGCTGCACTTAGTTTTCATTCTCCTGTTCTGTGGTATCATACCTGTTTGATCCAGTTGCCTCTCATTCAGCTATCCATCGCTCACCTCTTGCCACTTATTTACTAATATCCAAACCTTTTGTCACCACCATTTCTTTACAAGAGTATGCCCCACAGTATGGCCCCGTTACAATGTTTTGGGCCCTGGGGAGAAATAATACAAACAACAGAGTAAAATGGCCAGAACTCACCTGCTGACTTGTGGCTTATTTGCTCAATGTAGCTGGAATGGACGATATCATTCATGCTAGGCCAAGGAGAATGCAATATGTCATTATTGTCCTGCTGGTAAAAATTTATACGTCACTGCTGATCTGTGAATGAGAATGCATTTAGAACATAGAACAGTACAGCACAAGAACAGGCCTTTTGGTCCGTGATGTTGTGCCAACTAACTAAACTAGTAATTAAATGCCTAACTTATCTAATCCCTTCTGCCTACACAATGTCCATATCCCACCATTCTTTGCACATTCATTTTCCTATATGAGTCTCTTAAATGCCTCTATTGTATTTGCCTCCACTGCCTCCCCTTGCAGCACATTCCAGGTACCCACCACTCACTATATGATTGTTGCACATCCAATGAAAGTGTTGCTTACAGTCTCAACTATTCTAATAGCGGCCAGTATAGGAGGAAGGGGCCCTGCAGTGAACATTTCATAGCACTTGCCAATAATTCTGGTCAACAGAACAAATTTATGTCAGGTGCAATATAATTTCAATAAAGCTAATTTGCAAAAATTGTTAGCATTGATCTAAATGCTTCCCATTGACCTAAGTGAGGAAGTCAGAGCTAGGAGAAGGGTAGGGATATTTAAACATAAGAATTCTACAGGAAACTGGAGAGAAAGAGCTGAAGATAACTAAAACACCCAAAGAATAGCCCAGATTGCAGCTCCTCAGTAAAGAGAATTGTGTTTGACAGTATCTTCTGCTTCCATGAGAGGAAGAGGCAGGCAAGATAGTTAACCCTAGCTCATCAAAAAGGATGAATCACAATCTGGCCCTGTTTCCCAGCATCCTCTGAGCATTCTCATCCTCTCCAGCAGAGGCCTCTTCCACATCCCCTATTCCTACTCTTGCTCTGATTATACTTGCAAGATCATTTATATCAGTTTACATTGTATTTTGTATCAAGAATTTTGATTAATAAATATGTCCTTAATGAAACCCCTATTTATTGATCATACACAGAAACATAATGTTGTCAGTAACATATTTCCATACATATGTAAAATGGCACTCTGACGCGTCTTTGAGCTTATTTAATTGGCATTCCCATGAATGGGAACACAACCTGCATATGAAATCAGGTACCATCACTCCATTGTATCATTCAGTTAATTTTTGCCATCTTCTCAGTTAGATGATCCATTTGTTAGTTTAACCTTGACCCAGTTACATTATAATTCATTTAATGATTTGTTAATTCTGTTATACCATCATTCATTCATTCATTCAGTTCCAATGGCAATGATTTGGTTGCATCATCATTCATGCATTCATTCAGTTCAACATTGTTCACTTGTTTGTTTTTTATATTTTTCCAAACAATCTTTTGGTTTCCTTTATGTTACCCACCAATGTTCTCATTCACTTCTCACATATTAAGCTTGGTTAATGAATAAGGAGAAAAAATCTAAAATTGACATGAAAAGTAACTTTTATTAAACATGTTGTTTACATAACATTATGTCTGAGGTTCATTTAAAAGCACAGGGGAGTGTTTAGACAACTGTTGCCATTAGAAAGATACCACCCAATCAGCTAAATTTGGCCACAACAAATCGAATAGAACCTAAAGGTGTAGCAAACCAGTGTTTTAATTCTTCCTGCTCAGCAGGTCGAGCAGTAATCAGTCTTATTCTACATTGTGGGACCACAGACAAAGTGCTGGCCAATTTAAATGAGACAATTCACTCCGTGCAGGCAAAATACCTTGAATTCAAAACTGTGTACAGACAAGGCTGCTAAAGCCCCACAGTAAGAGTCCATATCAAGGCCAATAAGGTGCTTTTCTGTACTGCATCAGCAAGTATTTGCCAGATAGGGTACAAAAAAAATCTTTCAATGGACATCCACCACCAAACCTGAGGCTCATTAAAATCAACAATAAGGTCTATAACAGAAACAAATGGCTTTGATTTTTTTTTAGTAATTTCCATATATTAATTAACAAGCAAACTGTACAAGAACATGCAACTTACAAGCTGGCCTATGTGGAACTAACACACATACTAACTCCTGTGTTCTGTCCCCACCACCCTCCCCCCTACAAAACGTGCATGCAGCAGTTGAACAGGTCCAGAGTCATGCTGCTCCACATCAGTGATCAGAAACTCAAAATGACCATGGGAGCAGAAGGAAGGAGAATCACTGCACCTCATGGACATAGCTTACACAGGGGGCTTCATGTACTATGGGACTCAGAGAAAAAATGACTTTTTTTCAAAAGCAATCAAAAGTTTGCCTTTCTTTCAAAAAGTAATGCATTTCACTGTTAAAAAAATTGTTCTTGCAGTAATTCTGAAATTAAGTTAACTGAAATCAGATATAAAATTATTAACGTGTTTTCAACTAGAACTTCCAGCAATCATCATGCTCTGTCCTGGTCAGCTCAGACTGCCATATGACAAACAATCAGGAAAAGTCTCACATACAGTTCAAACAGCTTATGCTCTGTCCATTATTGGCCAACACTTTAGGCAGTCAAGTGTACAATTTTATACAGCATTTATCTCAACTGTAATTATCGGAAGAGAACTGCATCACAAGGAACATTTTAGTGCCACGATCTCTGCAGAATACCAAAACTGAAGTTGCTTTTCACAGTCCCCAGCACTGACAGCAGTTTCAAACATTGTTTTCATGCAAAACATCAGAAAACATAAAAATTATTAATTCATAATGCAAACATATGCCGGTTTTACAAAGAGAGAAGCAATGGCAATTATATGGCAAATGACAAACAACACCTTAAAGTCTTCTGTTTTGAAATATAATGAGTGCTGCTCTGAATCAATTCTGAATCTCAAATCTCATGTTTTTTCTCTCTGTTGCTAACTTGCAATGAATGTGATACTTTTGACTGGGAGCCAATGATATCCACACACTGACATTATCTGCATAAAGTCTGTAACTGCTGAATACCATTTGTATTGCTCACAGAAATTTGCCGCTGGCCTTGAATCACGGGCAAGGACTCTGCCAGCAGCAGGGGGACAAACTGCCAAAATTTAGCGAGGCTTCAGTACAGCAGACAGTAGTGGAAGAAGTATGTGCAAGGAAACAAAATGTAAGAGCAGGAAGGTAACACTGTTTGTCATTTCTATAGAAATGTTAATGAACAATTCCAATTTTTATTTCAGTTTGATACTTTCCAGTTTGTGGCTAAAGCTTATTTATTTTTAGGTCAGAGCACTGGTCTCATTCATTTAGCCTCTTACATATAATCAGCGAATCTCACTGATCACCATTTTCCACTCAGATTTAATGCAGTGCGCGTGTGCCAGTTCATGCCAGCATACATACAGAAATACATTCACATATGTATGTCATTTTTAGGATTTATGAAGCCCTATTGTTTTTAGAAACAGTGCCGTTGGCAAAACAAGAGTGATTGTCTGGCTCCAGCAGCGATTTGATCATATTTGTGGTCAGTGCCTGATTTTTGTCCTGTCTGCTGATTTATTTTGAAATCATTATGACCTTATACAGGGAGATCCAGTTGAACTCTCAAGAGATGATTGGGAAGCTCTACGAGTAAGTGGTGTTAAGGTGGGGTCCACCAAAGAAGATGTTGGAAACAGTTTGTACCAGCCAATCACCATGCTGGAAAGGTCAAGCTCTTCCAATAGGATCTGTGCCACGCCCATAAAACACTTGTGGTCCATTCGGCCATAATCTCCCCAGACTATCACCTGTAAAATAATAAAGAAACAAAGAGAAAATGATAACGTACATTGTGCAGATATTTGCACGTTAGTGACAACGATAAATATTTTATAGCAACTTTTCAATAATCATACTGTCATTAGATTAGCTTGAGCACAGTCTGAAGTTCACCAGGTTTGGGCTTGAATACCAGAGCAACAAGAATGTTAGGTACATTGCAACCACAACAACATGTGAGTCGACACAGGTCTGAAATTTTATTAACAAAGACATGGTTTCAGTTTGGGTTCTGTGCTTGCCTCCGAATCTTCAACAGATTCAAGGCTCCTCCAGTTAACACTGTGTCACAATATTCAGGGAATGCTGTGTTTTCTTTGAGGGAATATTGAACCAAGACCCAGTTTGGTCTCTAGGTGAACTTAAAAAATGACTCTGCCTCAAGACCAGTAAATAAAACCACAATATATCTGATTATTCCTTTTTGAACATTGCTGCGTACGAATTAGAACAATGGTAAATACAGTTCAGAACAAATCTTTGGTTCTGATCAGTGTTGAAGAGTCTTGAATGGTGCCAGATAAATGATATCTGAAACAACATGACTTGGTGTGCATAAAGGAGGTTAGATCCCTAGTGCCTGATGAGAATTTAAGTCTTTGCTAGCCAACTATGGGGTGCAATATGACTGTTCGAAAACAAATATAGGATCTTTACTCAAGAAGGACAGCCAAGGTAAGCCAGGTAAATATGGGACAGCATATGTAATGTCAGTGGGAGGGAAGTTATTGGAAAGAGTCCTGAAGGACAGGATTAATCTACACTTGGAAAGGCAGGGGTTGTTCAAGGACAGTCAACATGGGAGATTATGTCTAATTTGATTGAGTTTTTTGAAGGAGTAACAAAATGTATTGTTGAGATCAGAGTGGATGATGTAGTCCACATGGACTTCAGTAAGGCCTTAAACAAAGTCCCACATGGAAGGCTGATCCAAAAAGTTAGAGCTCATGGGATCCAAGGCAAGTTGGCAAGTCGGACCCAAAATTGGCTTGGTAAAAGGAGACACAGAGTGATGGTAGAGGGTTGCTTTTGCAATTGAAAGCCTGTGACCAGTGGTGTTTCACAGAGATAGGTGCTGGGACCCTTGCTGTTTGTCATTTAGATTAATGATCTGGATATGAATGATTAGTAAGTTTGCAGATGACATGAAAATAGTTAGAATTGTTGATAGTGAGGAGGATAAACTTAGGTTACAGAGTGATATTAAATTTAATCCTGATAAATGCAAGCTGATGCATTTTGGGAGGTCTAATAATGGTTGGGGCCAGGGAGCATTGAGGAACACAAGGACCTTGGTGTACACGTCCACAGATCCCTAAATATGGAGGTGAAGGTTTATGGGATGCTGGCCTTCACTAGCAGGGACACAGAGTATAAGAGCATGGAGATCATGGTAGAACTTTATAAAACTTTGGTTAAGTCATGGCTGGAAGATTGTGTGTAGTTCTGGTTGCCACAATAAGGGCTGGATGACTGGAGATTGTGCAGAAGAGATTTACCAAGATGTTGCCTAGATGGAGTTTTTCAGTTATGAGGAGAGATGAGATAGATTGGGTTTGATTTTCTTGAACTGGAGGATGCTAGGGTAGGGTGAGGGGTGGGGGGGGGGGGGGGGTGGGTAGGGAGGTGTACCTGATAGATGTGTACAAAATTATTAGGGCCATAGATAGGTGAGAAACTTTTCCCCATAATGGAGATGTCTAATGTTTGAAGGCATAGCTTTAAGGTGAGGACACAGAACAGTACAGCACAGGAACAGGTCCTTCAGTCCACCACGTCTGCACTGACCATGATGCCAATCTAACCAATCCTATCTGCATGCACATGGTCCATATCCTGCCTGCTCATGTGCCTCTGAAACATGCTATCTGCTTCTCCCACTTTCTCTGGCAGCATGTTCCAGGTACCTGCAACTCTCTGCGTAAAAAAACTTGTCTTGCACATCTTCTAGAACTAAGAGTGTTAGAGGAGATCTGAAGAATTTTTTTCCACCCATTGGATAATTGCAATGCTGCCTGAGAAAGTGGTGAAGGCAGGTTCTCTTGCAACACTTAAGTATCTGGATGAGCACTTGAATCACCAAGGCATAGAAAGCTCTGTACCAAGTGGTGGTAAATTGGAATAGTGTTGATGGGTACCTGATGGCCAGCATGGACATGGTGGGCTGAAGGGCCATTTCTGTGCTGTATGATTCTATGACTATAGCTGTAATGGTCTGACGGACACAATGGATTCATTGGAATAAGATCTGATTCTGCATAAATTTATAAAATACACTCTAGACTTGATAAAATGCATCACTTCACACTAATCAGGATTAAGTTCCATGTGTCAGTGCCCTGCCCATTTTACCAATTCATCAATTTCATTTTGTAACTTTAGACTACCCACCTCACTATCACCAACAACACCAATTTCCATGTCATCTATAAACTTACTTATCATATCTCCTTGATTCATATCCAGGGCCTGTACTGTGCTGTAATGTTCTATGTTCTATGTTCAAATCTTTATTATCTATAGCAAACAGTAAGGATCCCAGCATCGATCCCTGTGGTACACCGATGGTTACAGGTTTCCAATCACAGAAAGAAACTGCCTACCAGAGGTGCTGGGGATTGAGGAGTGATTTCAAACAGTGTAAGATCTGGGAGAGAAGGTTTGCTGAACATGCTTAACAGAGAAAAGGCATGGGTACCATTCTGAAAGTCTGCTGAAGTAGTTAGAGAAGTTCACCAAGACACTGAATAAAACCCACCTGTAAGACTTTACCCTGTGGGCTTTCTTCAAACAGCAATGACTGTTGATAGAGAGGATCAAGTGTTTTCCGAGCAATTTTTGTTTTCTTTTTGGCAATGCAAACGCCATTCTCCAGTAGATACACTTTGACATAAGGAGCTGCAAAAGGATGAAATTAAAAATTAAATAACAATATGCTTTTAAGATCAAGTTCTAATAAGTGATGACGCTGCAGTGTATTCTAGAATGACTTTTGCCTTCAGAACCAGGGAGGGAACCTGTAGGGCAGATTGCTGGTTTGCTTTAAAAGCTGCCAGATTTTACAAATAGGGCCAGTTGTATAATGGCCAGAGCAACTTGGCTGCTTGTTAGGGAAACAATTAATGAAGCACTAAATCACAGACAGGTAATAATACAGGAGGAGGCCATTTGACCCTGCAAGTCGCTGCTAGCTTTCCCTACAGGCCTGCGATTATTTTTCTTTCAAGTACTGATTCTTTTCCATTATGAAAGCCAGGCAGGGCATTCTAGGTGTCAACCACTTGCTGTGTTAAGGAAGTGTCTTCTTGGTTCTGTTACCAAGTTCCTTAAATCTATGACCTCTAGTTCCCAACTTCTAGAAACTGTTCCAGTAAATCTTTTCTGCGCCCTCTCCAATGTCTTTACATCCATGCTATTGTGAAGAGACGACACTCCAGTTGTGGCCAAATCAGTGTTTTGTATAGTTCAACAAAACCATTCTGTTTTTGTTCACTATGTTATGAAACCACATTCTCTATCTACCCAGCCATCCTCAAGACTTCTGCACAACTATCCCCAGGTCTGTCTATTCCTGCTATACTCTTCATATTGTGGTGCCTATCCTCATGCTTCCTACCAAATTCCATCATTGCACCAAACTTCACCTGCCTTGAGTCTTCCCATTTTCCCATTCCACTGGCCTGTCCATATCCTCCTCACCATTCACCACACTCTCAAATTTTGTACCACTCAGAAACTTTGAGGTTGCACTGTGTGTGCTCAAATTCATATTATGAAAACACATTAGGAACATTAGCAGTCTAGGTACCCACCCACTGGATAATACCACTGTCTCCCTTCCTCCAGTATGATAAACAAACTCTGTTTTCTATAATCGAGCTACCTCCTTTATCCTTTCTTCCTCCGCCTCTTTCATTTCAAGGGCTTTATCCTTGCTGATGAGCACTTAATCAAGTGTCTGCAAGTCCGCATGGCCACATCAGCTGCCCCCTTCAACCCTCTTGTTATCTCATCAAAACATTCAGTCTCTTTAGTTAAAGGTGATTTCCTCTTTACAGATCTCTGACTTCCATTAACTGATCCATTCCAATCCATGTAGCTGTTAATTTTGTCCAGGATTATCATCTATAATAGCTTCCTCACCATTGACATTCAACTGTAAAAGAAACCTTCCTCCACTTTCTTATTATTACCACACAGGAGGCCATTTGGCCCATTGGGTCTATGCTAGCTCCCAGCAGAACAATCCCATCAGTCCCGTTTCCCCCTTCCCATTTCTGCTACACATTCACTGAGTGTTTGAATACTGGAAGTCTCTTGAAAGTGTTCAATATGCTGAGGGCACCAGATTAGATTCCAGTGTGTGACTTCCTTCGACACCGCCCACTCTTATTAATGTAGTCTGGAAAAGGAGCAGAAGCTTAACTTGCTGCTTTCATAATGAAGGAAAGCCCATTCCAAAGTCCACCCCAAATCAGGAAAGAACCACAAGCACTGTTGAGGCCATAACTTTAACATCGTTGTACAAGTGGTGGTGTCTGCAACTGTATCTGCAGAGACTTCAGTGAAAATGAACAATCAGAATCAGAATCACGTTTATTATCACTAACATATGTCATCAAATTTGTTGTTTTGCAGTAACAGTACAGTGCAAGGCATAAAGACATAAAATCGACTATAAGTTACAAAAATAAATAAATAGTGCAAAAGAGGAGTAATGAGGTAGTGTTCATGGGTTCACGGACCGTTCAGAAATCTGATGGTGGAGGGGAAGAAGCTGTTTCTGAAACATTGAGTGTGGGTCTTCAGGCTCCTGTACCTCCTTCCTGATGGTAGTAATGTGAAGAAGGTATGTCCCGGGTGGAAAGGGTCCTTAATGATGGATGCTGCCTTCTTGAGGCACTGTCTCTTGAAGATGTCCTCGATGGTGGGGAGGGTTGTGTCCGTGGTGGAGCTGAGTCTACAACCCTCTGCAGCTTCTTTCATCCTGCACATTGGAGCCTCCATACCAGGTGGTGATGCAACCAGTCAGAATGCTCTCTACTGTACATCTACAGTAATTTGCAAGAGTCCTTGGTGACATACCAAATCTCCTCAAACTCCTAATGAAGTAGAGCCACTGGCATGTCTTCTTCATGATTACATCAATGTGTTGGGCCCAAGATAGATCCTCTGAGATGTTGACACCCAGGAACTTGAAGCTGCTCACCCTTTCCACCACTGACCCTTCAATGAAGACTGGTGTGTGTGTTTGATAGGAACGAAGACACTGGGATGCAAATTTAGAAATGGTTCCATTTAGTAGTTATGGGACTAAAGGTTAGATGGAACCAGAGCCCACATCAGGAAACTCAGAGCAAAAGGTAGCCTGCAGAACTCAAACTGAAACTCTGGAGCTGTGTGAATGGTAACAAACATAGCAAATCTAACAAGTCAGATAGCAGCAGCATTACAAATATAATTGTGAGAGGTGGGGGGGTTACAATGGCAATGAAAGTCCAGAACTTCCGAGGACCAGCAGATAGGACACACAGTGGCACTGTGTTCAGAAAGATAAATAGGACCAAATAAGTGACAAGCTGGCTGGAGATGTGAGAAATAAATAGAATCCGTGGGGAGGTAGAAATGTGCACATTAGTCATTTCTAATGATTTAAGATGAAGTAGTCAGATTAAGTTAAATTTGGGTTTTAAGATCATTAGATTCATCATAGAGTCATAGAGGGATACAGGATGGAACCAGACCCTTCAGCCGAGCAGGTTCACACCGACCATCAAGCACCTGTTCACACTAATCCTACCCCACTGCATTTTATTTTCCCCATGTTCCCATCAACTGCTCTGCCCAACCTACCCTCCTGCCAGCTCCCAACCCCCTGATTCTACCACTTACTGACACACCACAGGCGATTTACTCAGACCAATTGACCTGTCAACCTTGGGATGTGACAGGAAACCAGAGCACCTGGAGGACACCCACGTGGTTACAGGGAGAACATGCAAACTCCGCACAGACAGCACCAGAGGGGTCTGAATGAAGCAGATCGCTGGACCTATGAGGCAGCAGCTCAACTGTCCCACCCAAGGAAAAAAAGTTTTTGGAAGAAGTCTACAAAGTACATGAGAATAGGAAAACAATCTTCAAGCGCAGCTTCTGTTCCTGATGGAGTACGGATGCCAGCATGCCATGTAATGGAGGCCCTGTCTCCTAGAGCACTCCTTCAGCATGCACTCACCTCTCTAATCTGCCTTTTCCTTTGATAGATTGAATGGAGCTCAAAACACAATTCAGAGGTCCAAACCATTCACATGCCTTTCCTTTAAGATAACTCCAACATCTGGTACTCCCCACGCAGGATATCCTACCTCCTCTCTCCAGTTATGTCAGTGATATTGGCATTGATTGAATCCTTTCCTTCCTCTGCAATGTACCTTATGCTAATGCAATGTACAATCTCAGACTCCCTAACTCACTTACAAAGGATACTGTTCGTGGTTCCAAATACACAACTACCACAAGTTGATGCCCAACCTTCCTGTAGCAGCAGTTATGTACACCCAATTTCATACATCCCAGCCCCACCCAATTTCATACATCCCAGCCCCACCCAACTTCCTGCATCTCACCCCACCCCTCCACCACATGATTCTCTGAACCCCACCCCTCCCAATTCAACTCTCCCTACCACAGCTCATCCAAATCTCTGCACTTCACCCCACCCTTACCCATTCCCTGCAACTCACCTCACCACCACTCAGCTCTTCTTCGTACCCCACCTCCACCCAACTCTCCCCACTCCTGATTTCCTTATTGACCCCTGTGCTAAGGGATGGATGTTCTTGCTGCTCACCCATTCTGGGCCTCAGTTAAATCTCCCCTCAGTCTCCTTTATTCCAAAGTAAATGATTCCAGCACAGACTAGCCTTCCTTAAACTATAATTCCTCACCCCTGGCAATATCTTCATAAATCTCCTCTGCACCTTCTCCAGTGCTGTCACATCTTCCTGTAGTGTGGTAACCGGACCAGCAGGCAACGCTCCAGAAATCTGCAGGATTCCAGTCACTAAAATTCTCAGTAGCCATTGCCCTTTGCTTCCTGCCACAATGCTAATTTCTAATCCAATTTGGATTCCATGAGCTTTTATTTTCTTGATCAATCTGCCATTAAGCACTTTGTCAAGCTTTGCTGAGCTCCACACTGATCCCATGAAATGTTCTATCCTCGTTGCCCCTCTTTATCATCTCCTCAAAAATTTCAACTGTTAGTCAGAACAGACATTATTTAACAATGATGGGAAAAGGCTTGAGATAATCTAAATCTAAAATGGAGGCGGGCAAACTTCAATGGGATAAGAGAGGATCTGTCCGAGGTAAAGCGAGATCAAAGGCTGGCAGGCGTTAACTACAGAAGGACAATAGTTGACCTTTAAAGAGGAAATGTTCAGGTACGGTCTGGATACATTCACTGGTGGCAGGTCAACCAAAACCGGAGCTGCCTGGATGATGAATTAAACAGAGGCTAAGATGTATAACGAAAAGGAAGCATTTGACAGATGTCAGGTTAATAATAATATAAGTGACAACAGGCTGAATGTGGAGCACTCAGAAGGGAAGTAAGAAAGGCAAAGAAAGGCTTTGAGAATAGACTTACAGCCAGTGAACGCAAAAGTCTCTATTAGACATATAAATAGTATGAGGAGGCAGTGAGGAGAGTTGGGGGTGGGTGGGATGTACAGTGGGAGGGGGAATATGGTGATCAGGAATCTAAGAGGTGATCTATGGATGGAGCTGAAGGCCAGGGTTGGAATAGTAAATGATATTTTGCATCAGTGTTTATCAAGGAAGGGCTTTCCACTAAAGTCTCAGGAGAAGGGAATGGGGGTAGAGATAATGGATGGGGTGAAAATTGAGGAGGTACTAGAAAAACAGACAGTGCTTAAAGTTGAGAAGGCACCACAGTGATCCGGCTGGGTTCACCCTAGGCTGCTAAGCAGGGACAAAGACAGCAAATCCTTCCATGCAGGGGCAGTACCTGAGGACTGAATGCTGGCAAATGGATTTATTCAAACAGGATTGTAAGGACATTATCAGCAACTACAGGTCTGTCAGTTTAACCCCAGATGTGGGGAATCATTTTGTGTACACAGCTCAGTGCGTCACAGAAACCAGCCTCCCCTCCTTGGACTCTGTCTTTACCTCTCACTGCTTTGGTGAAGCAGCCAGCATTATCAAAGACCCCACCCACCTGGGTCATTCTCTCTTCTCTCCTCTTCCATCAAGTAGAAGGTACAGGAGCCTGAGGGCACTTACCACCAGACTTAAGGACAGCTTCTATCCCACTGTGATAAGACTATTGAACAATAATAAACCAATACCAATAATTGTGGAAATAGTCCCTTGCACGATGAGATGGATTCTGACCTCACAATCTACCTTGTTGTGACCTTGCACCTTATTGTCTACCTGCGCTGCACTTTCTCTGTAGTTGTGACACTTTACTCTGTACTGTTATTGTTTTTACCTGTACTACCTCAATGCACTCTGCAGTAACTCCATATCTTAGGAAGGATGTGCTGATGTTGGAGAGGGTTCAGAGGAGACTTACGAGGATGATTCCCGGAATGAAAGGGCTTACATATGATGAGCGTTTGTCGGCTCTTGGACTGTGCTCACTGGAATACAGAAGAATGAGAGGGGACCTCATAGAAACAGTTAAAATGTTGAAAGGACTGGACAGAGTAGATGTGGCCAAGCTGTTTCCCTTGGTGGGTGAGTCCAGGACCAGAGGGCACAATCTTAGAATTAGAGGGTACAGGTTCAAAACAGAGATGAGGAGAAATTTCTTTAGCCAGAGGGTAGTGAATTTATGGAATTCCTTGCCACGTACAGCAGTGGAGGGTAGATCACTGGAGGCGTTTAAGGAGGAGATAGATAGATATCTAATTAGTCAAGGTATCAAGGGATATGGGGATAAGGCCGGAAATTGGGGTTAGAATAGTTTTTTTTTCATTGCCCCCCCCCATTTCTCATTCTTTTCCTTTTTTTCCCCTTTTCTTTGGAGCAGACTCGATGGGCCAAATGGCCTACTTCTGCTCCCTTGTCTTGTGATCTTGTGAACTCAATGTAACTGCACTGTGTAATGAATTGACCTGTATGATCAGTATGCAAGACAAGTTTTTCACAGTACCTCGGTACACGTGACAATAATAAACCAATACCAATACCAATACCAATAACTGTGGAAAAAAATTCAAAGTAACTTGGAGAAGTCTGAACTAATAAAAGAGCGTACCAAAGATGAGGTACATTGCTGACTTACCAGGGAGTGACTTAGAACCTGGTTTTTGACTGAGGCCTCGTGCTCGGATTACTTCAACTTCCATCTGTCCTTTCCGGTCCAGCATCCCAATCTGAATGTCACCTGAGAAAACACAGGAAATTTCAAAGAAGAACAACAGAATGCTTAGAGCGTTGGAGACCCCAATTCTCATTATCAGGTTGCAAACAAGAAGAGAGGCAAAATAAGCAGAAAAGACAGCCTGAGAAACATAATGATTCAGCTCAGCAAGGAAGTTATGAAATACCAAATGACCCCACTCCAGAACAGAACATCTTTCACCCAGGAACAGATCCTTCAACCAAAATCAGATCACACAAGAACACAAGAAAATAGAAGCAGGGGTAGACTGCCTGGTCTCTCATTCTTCTAAACTCAGAAGAACTCCAAAGGTCACCTCTGTATCAGGAACCTTTCAATCAGCAGCAGTGATTTTGCCCTGAACGACCTTTCTTCACCCTGAAAGGGGACTCCTTCACACTTTTTTTTATGCTGGAAAGAACTCAGAAAGTTGTGGCTCTGGAGACGGGAGAACACAGATTTGGCCCAATGCCCCAGTGCACTCCTGAGTGAATGCCGCACTGATGGATGTGCCATCTTTTGGATGAAACCTTAAACCGAGGGCCCATCACCTCACTCAGCTGGATTTAGGTGCATCTCTGGAAGACAGCCGGTGAATCTACTTTTAATTTTCAATCAACAAAACTAAAAATCAGTCCATCTGGACATTACATTAGTGTTTGTGGGAGCTGCTGTATAAAAACTGGCTGTTATGTTTCTTATTTTATACTGGTGATAAAAGCATTATGTAGATGAAAGTCGATCTCAATGAGGAACAGTTCACATTTGACCTGAAAATGTTCATCATTCACCTCCACGCCCGTGGGTGCAGATCATCCCCTGAGTCTGACCTCCATGTGGACCATGCTCTATCCCCTAGCATGGTCCCATCCACACTCTTCTACTGAGATGTATGGTTCCAGCTCACCAGTGTGGCTCAGTAAGGCCCAGTGTGGGGCCTCTCCCAGCGTGTCCAGTGCCCGGCTTCTCTCAGTGTGGTCCAGGGTAGGGAATCCTGGTCGAGTGGTCTGCTGGACTCCTGGAATAGGTCTAAGGCCTGTCCCCAACCCCTGTCCCCAGGCTCTTGCTTCAAATAAATGTTTGTGTAAGGGAAAAAAAGATAAAATTATGAACAATGTTAAATAAATTAACACTCTCCAAAACTTGTCCCCACATTACTGAGTAGTTCCAGTATCTTCTGCTTTGATAGGCGAAATTCCCCACACTGATCTCTGCCAGCGCTTCCAGTTGGGTACTATGGCACTGCAGAGGTCACTGATCCTCCCTGCTTTATGCCCTATTCCCTGAGCAGTGGCAGTGGGCAGGGAGCTGTGAACTGTGGGCAGGGAGCTGTGGACTGAGGGCAGGGAGCTGTGGACTGTGAACTGTGGGCAGGGAGCTGTGGATTGGGCAGGGAGCTGTGGGCATGGGGCTGTGGACTGTGGACTGTAGGCAGGGCGCTGTGGACTGTCGGCAGGGAGCTGTGGACTGTGGGCTGTGGGCAGGGAGCTGTGGACTGGGCAGTGAGCTGTGTGTTGTGGACAGTGAGCTGTGGACTGTGGGCAGGGGGCTGTGGACAGTGAGCTGTGGACTGTGGGCAGGGAGCTGTGGACAGTGAGCTGTGGACTGTGGGCAGGGAGCTGTGGACAGTGGGCAATGAGCTGGTAAGGACAGGGCTCTTGAGAGCGAAGGACTGCAGCCAAGTGACACTACAGGCTCCCCTGAATGCACAGGAAACTACAAGAATAACTGAAGCTTTCACTTCCTGAAGAGATAACTGGGTATGGCCAGAAGGAAAGTCTCATCGTCACGGCCATTTTTTACCCTGACGGAGGCAGGTGACATTTGTTCACTTATCCCTCAGCAAATTTGGAGGATTTTGTGGAAACAGCAACCAATCCACAGGTTGTGGTTTCTGTGCTGAATGACTGCGGACATCTGTCACACAGTTCCTTGCATCATAACAGATGCTCGCTCACCTCTTGCTTGCTGGAGGCTGTGGGAATGTGAGCTGACAGCAGGGAAAGCGAAAGGGGTTGCTCAAGAGAGTGGTGTGACAATGGTGGAACTCACAGACACCTGGGCCCAGCTCACTGCCCTCTGAGTAAGTGCCCAGCTGCTCTGAGTGTGTGCTGCAGGGCCATGGTGTGACCAATGCTGATGTACCTTCTGCTGTCTGACCTACAGTGCCTGATTAGTCATGGCCAGGCGAAGCATGACCTGCTCCTGCCCAGCCAGCTCCCAACACCACTGGCAATAGAGAGTGGGGATAAAAATGGCATTAGCTAGTTTAGTTCTTCCCATTTTCCACAGCTGGATGGCTCCTCACAGTGAGGCCCTGTATGACGAACAGTCACCCCACTGTAAAACCGATACTTGTGAGTGAACAGCACAAGCCCTGATTTCAAATGGTTTGCAGGATGGGGAGCTCCCTGTCACTTTGAGCGGCATCTGTCGCACTTTATCATTTTTAAATGGTGGTTGTTTGATTGAAGTTTGTGCAAAATAAATTCCACAGACGTTTTCACTCAAATCTGAACTGGGATCATTTAAATTGAAAGCACATTTGCATGAAAAGTTTTGCAATGAGAGCCCAGAATGATATTAAGAAATTCCATTGCCCCCTTTGCCTGTTGCAATGGGCAACCAGATATATACCTCTCTCAAGTACAAAGACAATGATAATAATAAAAGAACATAATACTACATTTGAAGAATTGTATTATGTTAAAATAAACCTGTATAGATTAATTTTTCTCTGCCTAAACAGTAAAGGTTGCTGAGCTGATGATGCAGTTACTGATGGAGACACAAGAGGTTGCAGATGCTGGAATCTGAAGCAACAAACAACCTGCTGGAGGAACTCAGCGGGTTGAGCAGCATCTGTGGGAAGAAAGGAACTGTCGATACTTCACGTCAAAACCCTGCCTGAAACGTCAACAGTTCTTTTCCTCCCACAGATACTGTTTGACCCGCTGAGTTCTTCCAGCAGATTGTTTGTTGCATGCAATAACTGATTCCCTGTTGATTAAAACAGTTGGCTTTCCCAAAGTGCTCCAATGAACTGTGCTTAAAAGCTTGATAAGTTATCTGTGTGTAATTCTAGTAACTCGTCACTTACCCATGGCTGGTGTTGCTAATGTTTGTCTTCCAACAAGTTGCGCAGGTCCCAGCCCATCAAGAAAGTCGCTGAATTGACTGTCGGCACCTAATCTCATCCCAGGGAATAAACTAGAGCAGACAACAGCAGTTAGAAGAATGAACATTAACAGTCACATTACTGCTTGATCATTGGACACTCCCAGTGAGAAGGGGATTCACAGTCAGCACAGGATGGATGGTTACCCACTTCCTGATTTCCAATCCTGCACCACCTGGACTGGTTCAATCTTCAGCATTTCAGATATTTTCACTCAAAATTATTTTCCTTCCAAGATCCCCTGTTTTACTCCAAGGAAAACAAACCGAGGTTATCCAATCACTCCTCATAGATGAAACATTCAATTTCAGGCAACATCCTGGTGAATCTCTTCTGCACCTTCTCCAGTGCAGTCATATCCTTCCTATGGTGTGGTGACCAGAACAGCACACAGTACTCCAGCTGTGGCTTAATTAATACTTAATACAATAAAATGTGGGTACACTCAGCAGATCAGGCAGCATCTGTTAAAAGAGAAACAGAGTGAATATTTCAAGTGAAAGACCATTCATCCAAACTTCATCAGGAGGGCAGATTAGAGCAGAGATTGGGAAAATTGATGAGATGCAGTCAAGTTCTCAGTCAACTATGGGTCTGCCAAATGGTCTTCAACCTGAAATGTTAACTCTGTTTCTTTCCCCACAGATGCTGCCTGATCTACTCAGTGTTTCCAGCACTTTTTTTACTTCACTTTTTTTGGTTTTCATGTAATGTTTTGTAGAGTTGTACTGTAACCTTTCTGCTTTTATATTCTGTGCCCTGGCTAATGAAGTCAAGTGTCTTGTCTGCCTTTTGAACCATCTCATCTTTGCTGCCACCTGTGGGATCCTTGGACCTGTACACCAAGGTCCTTCTGTTTCTCAGCACTTCCTGAGGTGGTTACTGATGAGATATCTTTACTAGTCTCATGTACATCGAAACACACAGTGAAATGCATCTTTTTGTGTCAAGTGTTCTGGGAGCAGCCCACAAGTGTCGCCATGCTTCCGGAGCCAACATAGCATGCCCACAACTTCCTAACCTGTACGTCTTTCGTATGTGGGAGGAAACCGGAGCACTCGGAGGAATGCAGACATGGGGAGAACGTACAAACTCCTTACAGACAGTGGCCGGAATTAAACCCGGGTTGCTGGCACTGTAATAGCGTTACACTAACTGCTACACTACTGTGCCTGAAGGTAAGAGACGAGAGGCAGAACAAACAGCCAAAGAATGGACAGATGGTCAAGAGGCCTGAGTGAGAGGAACAGTGTTGGGGTGGGCATAGGTCACTGAACTGGAGCAAGGAATAAAACTGAGAGTGATTTAAACACAAGGATGAGGACTTTAAATCTAATGTGCTGAAGGACCAGAGACCACGAAGGATATATGTGATATATGCCAAGGGAGAATAAAGTGGAATGTGTGCAAGTGTACTGAGAACAAGCTGAAGCTTATAGGGTGGGGGAGGGGAGTCAGAAGAGCATCTGAAATATCAAGGCTGTTAATGATAAATGGAGACACACTGTCCCACTCTCGCATCCCCCCTGGGTTTTGTACTTCCGCTCTCATCCCACCTCCCCCCATGGACAGAACAGAGATGGAGTTCCCCTAGTCCTCACCTTTCACGCTACGAGCCTCTGCATCCAGAACATCATCCTTTGTCATTTCCGCCAGCTGCAACAAGATCCCACCACCAGCCACATCTTCTCCTCCCTACCCCTTCCAGCCTTCTGCAGTGACCGCTCCCTCTGTGACTCCATGGTCCGCTCATCCTTCCCCACCCATCCCTCCCCCTCCCGAGGCACTTAACCCTGCAATTGCAGGAGGCGTAACACTTGTTCTTACACCTCCTCCCTCACCACCATCCAGGGACCTAAACAGCCTCCAACCTTGTCTACTACATTCAGAGCTCCCAATGTGACCTCCTCTACATCGGTGAGACCAAGCACTGACTGGGTTGGCTTTCATAAATTGTAGGATTGAGTTTAAGAGCTGTGAGGTAATGATGCAGCTCTACAAAACTCTGGTTAGACCACACTTAGAGTACTATGTCCAGATCTGGTTGCCTCATTATAGGAAGGATATGGAAGCATTGGAAAGAATGCAGAGGAGCATTGGTGCCCTGTGCCTTTATTTAAGAAGGGCTGCAAGGACAAGGGAGAGGGAAACAAAATGAGAGGGCATAGGTTGTAGATGAGAGGGGAAAGATTTAAAAGGTACCTGAGGGGCAACTTCACACAGAGGGCAGTGCGTAGCTGCCAGAGGAAACAGTTGAGGCAGGTACAATAACAACATTTAATAGACATTTGGATAAGTACATGGATAGGAAAGGTTTGGAGGGATATGGGCCAAATGTGGGCAAATGGAACGACCTTAGGTGGGCACCTTGGTCAGTCAGCATGGATGAGTTGGGCCAAAATTTCCTCAATAACTCTATGACAAGCCAGGGAACTACAGGCCAGTAAGCTGAATATCAGTGGTGGAAAAGTTACTGGAGAGGATTCTGAAAGACAGGATCTATCTGCATTTGAAAAGGTGACTGATTAAGGATAGTTAACATGGTTTTGTCCATGGGAAATCGAATGTCACACATTTGATTGTGTTTTCTGAAGAAATGACCAAGA
Source organism: Pristis pectinata (assembly GCF_009764475.1). Lineage (NCBI taxonomy): Eukaryota > Metazoa > Chordata > Chondrichthyes > Rhinopristiformes > Pristidae > Pristis > Pristis pectinata. Next base: position 20,477,776 of record NC_067414.1, read on the forward strand.
GGATTGATGAGGGCAGGGTGATAGACTTGGTCACATAGACTTTAGCAAGGCCTTTGACAAGGTCCTGAATGGTAGGCTGGTCCAGAAGGATAGATCACATGGAATTTAGGGTGACCTGGCTAATTGGATACAAGATTGACTTGTGGAAGGAGTCAGAGGTTTGTTTTTCATATTGGAGGCTTGACCAATGGTGTGGGCAGGGATTGGTGCTGGGTCCCCTGCTGTTTGTCATATTTTATTAACATTTTGGATGGAACGTAGGTGGCATGATTAACTTTGCAGATCAGTAGATGAGACAGTCAGCAGTTTGGCAGGGAGTGAGAGAGACTGTTGGATTAAATTGCATTTATTTTAGTACAAGAGGGCTGACAGGTAAGGCAGATGAACTCAGGGCATGGATAGCTACGTGGGACTGAGATATTATAGCCATTGTAAGATAATATAAGATATCTTTATTAGTCACATGTACATCAAAACACACAATGAAATGCATCTTTTGCTAGAATGTTCTGTGGGCAGCCCACAAGTGTCGCCACGCTTCCGGCACCAACATAGCATGCCCACAACTTCCTAACCCGTAAGTCTTTGGAATGTGGGAAGAAACCGGAGCACCCGGAGGAAACCCCTGCAGACATGGGGAGAATGTACAAACTCCTCAGAAACATGGCTAAGGGAAGGACAGGACTGACAGCTAAATGCTCCAGGGTACAGGTGTTATAGGTGGGATAGAGGTGGAGGAAAGATAGGAGGGGGTGTTGCATTTCTGATCAAGGAGAACTCCATGGCAATAGTCAGAGATGAAATTACTGAGGGATCATCCAGTGAGGCTTTATGGATGAAGCTAAGAAATAAGAAGGGGTTGGTCACTTTGTTGGTATTGTACTATAGGCTCCCAAATAGTCAACGGAAATTAGAGGAACAAATATAAAGGGTGATTGCAGAAGGTTGCAAGAATAAAAGGGTTGTCATAGTGGGGGGGGTTTCACTTTCCTAATATAGACTGGGACTGACATAGTGCTAAGGGCTTAGATGGGGTGGAATTTGTTAAATGTATTCAGGAAAGTTTTCTCAAGCAATGTATAGAAGGCCCTACGAGGGAGAGGGAAAAGCTTGACCTATTCTTGAGCATAGGGCAGGGCAAGTGACTGAGATGACAGTGGGGATCACTTTGGGACCAGTGATCATTGTTCTATTAGTTTTAAATTAGTTATGGAAAGGGACAGATCTGGTCCACAAGCAGAAGATCTAAACTGGGGCAAGGCAAATTTTGATGGTATTAGGTAGGAACTTGCAAAAGTTGATTGGAGTAGGTTGTTTGCAGGCAAAGGCTTGTCTGGCAAGTGGGAGGCTTTTAAAAGTGAGATGTCAAGAATTCAAGATCTGCATGTTCCTGTGTGAGTGAAGGGCAAGGCTGACAGGAGTAGGGAATCTTGGATGATGAGGGATATTAAGGCTCTGGTCAGGCAAAAGAAGGAGGCATGGGTCAGGTACAGGCGCTGGGATCAAGTGAATCCCTGGAGGAGTAGAGAGGATGCAGGAGTGTACTCAAGAAGGAAATCAGAAGGGCAAAAAGAGGGCATGAGATAGCTTTGGCGGAGAAGATTAAGGAGAATCCAAAGAAATTTTTAAGTATATTAAGGGAAAAAGAGTAACTAGAGGGAGAATAGGGCCCATAAAAAACCAAAGTGGACATCTTTGTGTGGGCGAGGTCCTCAATGAGTATTTCTCCTCTGTTTTTACCGGGGAGAAGGACATGAAGTCTTCGGACCTTGAAATAGTTAATGGAGATGTCTTGGGGGCAGTCCGCATTACAGTGGAGGAGGTACTGTATGTCTTAAAGCATATGAAGGCAGACAAATCTCCAGGGCCTGATCAGGAAGCTAGAGAAAAATTGTGGGAGCCCTGGCTGAGATATATGCATCATTGTTAATGATGGATGAAGTGCTGAGTGCTGTAAGACTGGAGGGTGGCTAATGTTGTGCCTTTATTTATAAAGGGCTGCAAAGAAAAACCTCATAACGATAGACCAGTAAGCCTAACATCTGTGGTAGGTAAGTTACTAGAGGGGATTCTGAGCGAAACGATATACAAGCAATTGGAAAGACAGGGTGGATTAGGGATAGTTAGCACGGCTTTGTGTGTGGGAGATAATGTCACACGGAGTTGACTGAGTGTTTTGAAGAAGTAACTAAGAAGGTCAATGAGGGCAGGGTAGTCGATATAGTCTATGCGGACTAGAGTAAGGCCTTTGATAAGGTTCCGCATGGCAGGCTGCTATGAAAAGTTAGATCACATGGGATCCAGGGACAGCTACCTAATTGGATACACAATTGGCTTGATGGAAGGAGGCAGAGGGTGATGGTGGAAGGTTGTTTCTCAGACTGGAGGCCCGTGACTAGTGGTGTTCCCCAGGGGTCTTTGATAGGTCCATTACTATTCGTCATCTATATCAATGAGTTGGATGCAAATGTACAAGGCATGGTTATTAAGTTTGCAGATGACACTAAAATAAGTGGTGTCATTGACAGTGAAGATGGTTATCAGGATTTACAGAGGGATCTTGATCAGCTGGGTAAGTGGGCTGAGGAATGGCAAAAGGAGTTTAATTGTGAGGTGTTGCATTTTGGGAAGACAAATCAGGGTCGGGCATACACAGTCAATGGTAGGGCCCTGGGGAGTGTTGTAGAACAGATATCTAGGAGTACAAATAATTGGTTCCCTGAAAGTGGTGTCGCAGGTACACAGGGTGGTGAAGAAGGCTTTTGGCATGCTGGCCTTCATCAGTCAGGGCATTGAGTATAGAAGTTGGGATGTTATGTTGCAGTTGTACAAGACGTTGGTGAGGCTGCATTTGGAATATTATGTTCAGTTTTGGTCACCGTGCTATTGGAAAAATGCCATTAAGCTGGAAAGAGTGCACAGGAGGTTTACGAAGATGTTGCCAGGAATTGAGGGCCTGAGTTATGGACTGAGGTTGAGCAGTTTGGGACTGTTTTCACTGGAACATTGGAGAATAAGGGGTGATCTTATAGAGGTGTACAAAATCATGAGGAGCTTAGACAGGATCAATGGGTACAGTCTTTTTCCAAGGGTTGGGGAATCAAGAACTAGAGGGCATAGGTTTAAGGTGGGAGGGGAGCAATTTAATAGGAACCTGAGGGGCAACTTTTTCACCCAGGGTAATCAGTACATGGAACGAGCTGCCAGAGGAAGTGGTTGAAGCAGGTACATTAACAATATTTAAGAGGTACTTGGACAGGTCCATGGATAGGAAAGGTTTAGAAGGATATAGACCAAACGTGGGCAAATGGGACTAGCTTAGATGCGAATTTTTTCGGCATGGACCAGTTGTGCTGAAGGGCCTATTTCTGTGCTGTATGGCTCTATGACTTTAAGTGCGATTAGCCTATTTAGCTCCTTCACAACCAGCACAAATGTGATAGGCCAAATGGCTTCCTTCTGTACTGTAAATTTCTATGATTCTGAAATAAGAATTGTATCTTTTTCATCTTTGTGTAAAGACGTCCCTACAATGTGAGGTAGCAGTGACTGATGTATCCTGTTTCCCATGATCAGTTGCTTTGGATCCCACCTACGGTAGAGCATCCTAAGGCAATTTAGTGTACTTACTTTCCTTCGGAGCTGTAGCTGTTCATGCTCCCATCGGTGGACTCCCGGCTGGCCTGCCGTGTCATGCGTCGCATTTCCACTGCCATGCCAGTCTCGGTGCTTCTCTGAATGGCGTTCCTGGACTTCTTCACTCTAGCCTCTGTTGACAAATAGTCACTTTGAAACATCTCAGAACATTTTAGGTTCATTCAATAACAGTAGAAACAGAAAATAAGAGTTTGGATGATGCTTGACAGACCAACTGTTGCTTATTTTGTCTTCTAACTTGCCAAAGTTGGAGAAAAAGATGATTCAGGCAAAGACTGAAAGCCTAATGTAGGGACAATATACCACAGTGACTGCAAACATATTGATCGCTGATACTTTACATGCATTTTCTATTCTTTCACTTTATTTTTATCACTATTTCTAGTGTTTCTAGAAAGCTCCACAAGAGCCTCTGATATGTGGAAAGTTGTTGTGGTATTGCTATAACAATGTCCAAATTGTATCCCAAACAAAGATGACTGAAACTTAGAACTGGTGTTCCTGTTACACAAATATTAACAGAGCAGTTCGTGCATGATGAAGCAAACCCAGTTGTTGAGGATGAGGGTACATTAAATCTCAGTGGGCTACACCCAAACTACTCACGTTCATATCTTCCACAATCATTTGGTGCGGTTTCATATCCATTTCAAAGAATCAGGTTACATTGGAATGCCCACAGCCCAAGGTTAAGATTCCAATATTCTGCTCTTTTAAGCAGATATAATCCTTTAAATTCAATTACCTATCCAATCATCAAAATTATTTATGGAATCAGCTTCCACCATATTTTCAGCCAGAGCATTTCACAAAAACCCTAGGAGTGAAAAACATATAGTTCTCCCCACTACCTTTGCTTACTGATTTGCACATCAGAGGGAACCATTTATCTCCATCAAACCCTCACATCAATTAGAAAATCATTCACAGGATCTGAGGAGGAAGAGTGGGCAATGGCACTGAATGGACTGCTCTGCCAGGAGCTAGCACAGAATTATGGCCCAAATGGCCTCTTGTGTTGCAAGGATTCGATGCTTCTACATTTCCTGGCAGCACAGGAAGACCAAGGTAATAGGACAGGCTGTGCACAAGGCCCAAGTCCACTGCAGAGAGTAGAGATTATGAGGGATGTGAATATGTGAGTACATCGGGGCAGACAGGAGAGAGAATGGCAGGGGAAGGAACTGAGTGGTGGAAGGGGGAGAAGAGCAAGGATGGCAGAGAGGTAGAAGATGATGGGGAAGAGGGGAGGATGGGTGAAGGGAATGGTATGGGGGAGCGGATGGTGTGGGTTAGCAGAGAGAATGGTGGGGGGAGAGCATGGGTGAAGAGGATGTTGTGGGGAAGGGAAAGGATGACATAGTTTTAAGGTTAGAGGTGAAAGGTTTAATAAGAACCTGAGGGGCAATTTTTTTTTTACACAGCAGGTGGTAGGTAAATGGAACCAGCTGCCAGAGGAAGTGGTTGAGTTGGGTACATTAGATACATTTAGAAGAATGTGGACAGCTATATGGATGACAAGAGTTTAGAGGGATATGGGCCAAGTGCTGGGAAATGGGATTAGGTTGAATATACATCTTGGTTGGCATGGACAAGTATGGCCCGAAGGGCCTTTTTCTGTGCTGTACAACTCTATGACTTTAATACAATCCAAGTTTGTCCAACCTCTCCTTATGTGTAATACTCTCTAATCCAGGCAATACCGAACCTCTTCTGGATCCTCTCCACATCCTTCCTGCAATGCGGCGACCAGAACTGTACACAATACTCCAAATGTGGCCTAACCAAAGTTTTATACTGCTGCAACGTGACTTCCCGACTTTTACACTCGATGCCCTGACTGATGCATGCAAGAATGCCATATGCCTTCTTTACCACCCTGTCTACTTGTGTTGCCACTTTCAGGAAGTTGTAGACTTGCATCCCGGGAACCCTCAGTACAACAATGATCTTTCCTCTTGCATTTGACCTACCAAAATGCATCGCCTCACACTTGTCCGGATTAAACTCCATCTGCCAGCTCTCTGCTCAAATTTCCAACTGATCTACATCCTGCTGTATCAATTGACAACCTCCCTCAGTCTCCACAACTCCACCAATTTTCCTGTCATCTCCCAATTTACTAATCAGACCACCGATTCATCCAATCACTTACGTATATCACAAACAACAGAAGTCCCAGCACTGATCCATGCGGAACACCACTGGTCACGGATCTCCAGTCACACAAACACCCCTCCACCACTACCCTCTGTCTTCTATGACCAAGCCATGGTCATAGGATCATGGATCCCACTTCACTTAATCTTTTGGACTAGCCCACCATGAAGGTCCTTGTCGAACTTCTTACTGAAGTCCACGTAGACAACATCCACTGCTCTAACCAATCATCTTCGTCACTTCCTCAAAAAACTCTCTCAAACTTGTGAGACAGGACGTCCCCACACAAAGCCATGCTGACTACCCTTATAAGTTTTTCCAAACGCGAGTAAACCCTGTCCCTGAGAAACTTCTCCAATAATTTCCCTATCACTGATGCTCATGGGCCTATAATTTCCTAGTTTGTTCCTGTTGCCCTCCTTAAGCGAAGGAAAAATATTGGCTATTCCACAGTCTTCTGGAACCTCACCTGTGGCTAAGGAGGATACAAAGATCTCTGTCAAGACTGCAGAAACCTCCTCCCTGGCCCCCTTCAGTATCATTGGATAGACTCCATCAGGCCCTGGGGACTTATTCACCTTAATGTTTCTCAATACACACACCTCTCCTCCTTCTTAATGTCGACATGTCCTAGAATATCAGCGTCATCCATCTCCTTCTCCTTGGTGAATATTCATGGAAATTAGCCACTGAGGACCTCACCTACTTCCTTTGGCTCCAAGCATAAATTCCCTCCATTGTTCTTGAGTGGATCTATCCTCAGGATTCTCCTTAATCGAACTTGCCAAGGACACTTCATAGCCCCTTTTAGACCTCCTAATTCCTTGTTTAATTTCTTTCTTGTTTCCTTTATATTCCTCAAAGGCCTAGTCTGATTTCACCTTCCTACACCTTACATATGTTTCTTTTTTCTACTAAACTAAACTTACAATATCTCTTGCAACAAACAATCTGCTGGAGGAACTCAGGGAGTAGAGAAGCACCTGTGGGAGGAAAGGAATTATTGATGTTTCAGGTCGAAACCCTGCATTGGGACAATCTCTCGTCATCCAAGGTTCTCAAACGTTGCCATCCTTCCCTTTCATCTTCACAGGATCAGCTGGCCCTGAACTCCAACCAGCTGGCCTTTAAAAGACTTTCACATGTCATATGTAGATTTACTCTCAAACAGCCTCTTCCAATCTATTTCCCTTAGTTCTAATGATGTTGTAATTAGGCATCCCCCATTTTAGCACTTTTGCCCAAGAACCAGTCTTATCCTTATCCATAATTATCTGAAAACTAATGGAATTATGATCACTGTTCCCAAAGTGCTCTCCCACTGAAACTTCAATCACCTGGCAAGGCTCACTCTCCAATACAAGTTCTAGTACGGCCCCTACCCTAGCTCAACTATCTGCATATTGTTTCAACAAACCACCCTGGATGTGCCTAACAAATTCTGTCCCATCTAAGCTCCTAGTACTCATGGAGTCTTAGTCAGTATTGGGGAAGTTAAAAACAATCACTACAACAACCCTGTGGTTTTCACATCTTTCCATGATCTGCCTGCATATGTGTTCCTCCCACCAGCTATTCGGAAGCTTATAGTATAACCCCATCATGGTGATTGCACCTTTTTTATTCCTGAGTTCTTGGCCTTGCTGGATGAGCCCTCCAAGACGTTCTCACTAAATGCGACTATGACATTGTCTCTAATTGGTAATGCAACCCCCCACCACTCCCCCCCCCACTTATGTTTCATCCCCCTCTGTCATGCCTGAAACATCTGTACCCTGTAACGGTGAGCTGCCAGTTCCACCCTTCCTTCACCTTAGTTCCATGTACTAATCCAGGATCTAAGCTCATCTGCCTCACCTGTAATACTTGCATTGAAATAAATATACTTCAGACTGTCAGTCCTGGTGTGTTTATTAACCTGGCCCTGTTTGCTATTGCTATTAGACTTACTTGACTGAACCTCTATCTTCTCCTCAAACAATCTACCTGCTGAACTCTTGCTTCAGTATCCACTCCTTGCCACACTAGTCTAAACCTACCCAAGCAGCACTCGTAAACCTCCCTGCAAGGATATTCGTGCCCCTTCAGTTTAGGTGCAACCTGTCCTTCTTGTACAGATTCCACCTGCCTCAGAAGAGATCCAAGTATCTGAAGCCTTCCCCCCTACACCAGCCACACTGGCATGTGGCATAGAGAGTAATCCTGAGATTACAAACCTAGAGGTCCTTTTTTTTAACTTTTTGCCTAACTCACTTGATTCCCTTTGCAGGACCTCATCTCTCTTCCTACTTTTGTCGTTGATACCACGACCTTTGACTGCTCATGTTCCTCTTTCAGAATGTACTGTGCCCGCTCAGAGACATCCTTGGCCCTGGCACCAAGGAGGCTATGTACCATCCTGGAGTCTAGTTTGTGGCTGCAGGAACACCTATGAGTGCCCCTGACTACAGAGTCCCCTGTCAGTATTGCTTGCCTATTCTTTGATCTATACAACAGAGCCAGATCTGGCTACTGCTGTTGCTTTCCTGAGAGGCCATCCCCGCCCTCCAACAGTATCCAAAATGCTACACATGTTTGAGGGGGAAATAGCCACAAGACACTCTGGCACTACCTGATTTCCCCTCTTGGCAGTCGCCCATCTATCTAGCTGTGTGACCATCCCCCTGAAACTCCTATCTATATACACTTCCTGCCTCCTGTACGCACCTCAGTGAGTCCAAATGCTCACTGATCCACGTGATCTGACAGGATCTGCACCTGGACACACTTCCTGCAAGGTCGTCAGGAACACTTGACCTCCCCCTGATCTCCCACATTTCACAGGAGGAGCATACATTATAGGAAGGATGTGGAAGCTTTAGAGAGGGTGCAGAGGAGATTTACCAGGATGCTGCCTGGATTGGAGAGCATGTCTTATGAGGATAGGTTGAGTGAGCTAAGGCTTTTCTCTTTGGAGAGAAGGAGGATGAGAGGTGACTTGATAGACGTATACAAGATGATAAGAGGCATAGATCGCGTGGACAGTCAGAGACTTTTTCCCAGGGCGACAATGGCAAACAAGAGGGGACATAATTTTAAGGTGATTGGAAGAAGGTATAAGGGGGATGTCAGGGGTAAGTTTTTTACACAGAGTGGTGGGCGCATGGAACGCACTGACTGCAGAGGTTGTGGGGGCAGATACATTAGGGACATTTAAGAGACTCTTAGATAGAGAAATGGGGAGCTATGTGGAAGGGAAGGGTTAGGTAGATCTTAGAGCAGGATAAAATGTTGGCACAACATTGTGGGCTGAAGGGCCTGTACTGTGCTGTAGTGTTCATACCACTCCACTGACTGCCAATTCCACCTCTGAAGTTACTACTAGCTCAAAGAAAAAGGAAAGATCTTACCTTCACTCACTGTACCTTGTCACCACTCATCCTCTTGGCCAAAGCCTCACTCGTCAAAGCCACTGCACTTATACCTCAAGCACAGCACTTTGACCTCAAAATAGCCCTTCTCAAAACCTCAAGGTAAATTGATAAAATTGTATGGTGTTGCACACAAAAAGATTGTGCTGCCTTTCTGTACCTGTCCTCCCAAAATGCATCACTTCACACATCTCAGCAATGAACTCTATCTGCCCACACTTGGTCAAATTCACCATCCTGTGTACGCCATGGTGAAGTCTACAACTATCCCCATCACAATCTACCTTCTGTCAAAGAGAAACAAAGGACTGCAGATGCTGGAATCTAGATGAAAACCACGATGATGTGGGAGGAACTCTCTAGATGAAAAACAATGAGTTCCTCCAGCATCATCCTGTTTTTTTACCTTCTGTCAAACCACTAATCATCTTCAGATTTTATAATGCTGTCCTGTACACCCACTTTAAGTCATGTTTGAATAATGGAAAGAGTAATGGGCCCAAAAGTGACCACTGGAGACATGACTGGGTGATTGGAGATGGAGTGGTTGATGGTGGGCAGAAGGGCCTGTTTCCGTGCTGTATTTCTCTACGATTCCCTGACTAGAGAATACCAGGCATCTCCCAGGCTGAAAAAGGTTCCTCCACTAACACTGCTGGCCTATTTATCTACTGGAACCCAGGAGGAAGCTAATCAGCTCATGAGGTCTGTGCTGGCTCTCAGCAAAACTATCCCATCAATCTCATTCCTCCTCCTCCTCCCCTTTCCCTGTAGCCAAGGAACTTATTTTCTTCACACATGTCCATTAATTCCCTTCTGACTTTTTTGCCACTTCCCACATCAAAGAGTCATTCACAGGAGCTAATTAACCCACCAGCATGTCTTTGGGATGTGGGAAGAAACTGGAGCACTCAACAGAAACCCAAGCATTCACAGGGAGAACATGCAAACTCCACACAGATGGCACCCAAAGTCAGCTTGCCATCGTTTTCCCCCTATTTTCATGGGGGTTTTAATGCCTTGAGTGTGGTAGGATTAGTATAAATGGGTACTTAATGGTCACATGGACTTGGTGGGCTTGAAGGCCCTGTTTCCGTGCCACTTGACCCTATCTCCATCAGATCCATGCCTACATCAACCTGGATAACCTTGCTTATCGCCTCAGCAAAGAAGTCAGCTTAGTTCAACACAACTTATCTTTAAAAATACAGATTCATGTATTTCTCTCCGTGATAATTCCTTTACAAGTTCAAGTGTTTGTCCCTGCTGATGGTGTAGACAAAGAGGTTCAAGCCAAAGTATTTCACGATTACTTTGCAACTGCCTTTGCAAAGGAACTGTTTCATGTGAAGGCTATATTGAAAAGGACAGCAATAAATAGAGAAAAATATTAAAAAGATTAATGTTATTGGAAGTTAATCAGCATGCTCTACATCCTTTGTTTATCTCTTTCCACTTACTTGGTTTAACATCAGCAACTCTGGGTTTTCTGACGTGGGGATTGGAAGATTGTGATTCATGGCTCTATTAATTCCACCTTTGATTTTTTTCAGCACCTGAGGTTGCATTCCACCCAATTCAGTGTAATTTAATGATTTAGTGATGTCAATCTTTTGAATATTATCTCTGTAACATCCCACTGCCCTTACATTGTGAAGTCAAATGCAAAGTTGCAAATCATTTTCCAAGATTTCTTTTTGCAATTTTGATTCACATTTCTCTTACATTTTATCTATTTATAAGTTTCGGTTGCTTTATATACTTTTTCTCATAAATTTGCCTTGCCTCCCATATCTGTATTTTCAGTTCCCTCCTGTATGTTCTATGATCCTCCAGGTTATTTATCTTACTCCTGACATTTCTCTTAAACAATAGTCTGGTATGTCTAATTTTACTGTTATCTGTCCTGATCTGAGTTCTGTGCTTTTCCGTTATTTTCCAGTTCTCTTTCCCCTGTCAATCAGCTTAAACATTGTGTTAACCAACTTCTCAGTGGGAACACTCTTCTATTTGCATGCAACGCATCCATTTTTTCCAGGTACCCTTTCCCAATGAACCAGTCTCAACGCTCCAAGAATCTAAATCCCTCCCTCCTGCTCCAGCCATACAATTATCTGGATTCTCATAAAATCACTGGACCGTACAGCAGAAAAACAGGTCGTTTCAGCCCACTTCGTCCATGCCGACTGTGGTGTCTCTCTAAACTGATCATATTTGCCTGCATTAGGCCTGTATCCTTTAAATCTTTCCTTTCTAAAGTACTTGTTCAAATGCCTTTTAACATTGTAATTGTATCTTCTTTCACCACTTCCTCTGGCAGCTCGTTCCAGATTACCATCACCCTCTATGTGAAGAACTTACCCCTCAGATCTCCTCTAAATTTCTTCCCTCTCACCGTAAACCTGTGTCCCCTAGTTCAAGGTTGTCCTAGTCTAGGAAAATTATTCTATCTCTCTTATCTATGTCCCTCATAATTTTATAAACCTTTATAAGGTCACCCCTCGGCCTCGTACATATCAGTGAGAATAAACCCAGCCTTTCCAATCCTTATAACCACAGCCCTCCATTCCAGGCAACATCCTGGTGAATCTCTATTGTGACCACATCCTTTCTGTAGTGTGGTAACCAGAACTATTGACAATACTCCAAATGCAGTCGAACCAGTGTTTTGTACTGCTGCAACATGATGTCCCAAATCTTATACACAAAGCCTTGGACCATGGTGGGAGCAGGACAGGGAGTGCGGAAGGTCTGACAGGCTAAACTGCATTTACTTTAATGCAAGAAACCTCACAGATGAACTCTGTCAGCATGAATTGGCACATGGGATTGTGATAATATAGCTATTATGGAAACATGGTTGAGGTATTGGCAGGACTGGCAACTCAATATTCCAGGACACACTTGAAAAATTCTACCAGCATGAGAGAGGTGGAGGTAAGAGAAGAGGGGTGTTGCACTATTGACTAGGGGGAACATCACAGCAGTACTTACAGAAAATATCCCAGCGGGAATATCCAGTGAAGCTATATGGGTAGAATTTAGAAATAAAGGAGGAGGTAATCAATTTGATGGGATTACACTACAGGCCCCCCAGTAGTCAGCATGAATTAGAAGAGCAAATAAGTAGGGAGATCACAGATAGGTGTAGGAATAATATTGTTGTAATAGTAGGTGATTTTAATTTCTCCAATTTTGATTGGGACTGCTATAGTGCTAAGGGATTAGATGGGGCAAAATTTGTTAATTGTGTCCAGGAAAGTTTTCTGAAGCAATATTCAGATTGCCGTACTAAGAGGAGCTACAACCTCCATTTAAGAAATGAGGCTGGACAAGTGGTTGATTATGTGAAAAAAAAATGAAATTTCTACAGGGAATGATCTAATTTACCGAGGACAATGATTGCAGGCTGCCGGTTCACAGCAGGAGGCCACTTAAGGGATTTGCTTTAGAAACTGACACACCATATAGCTACTTCCCTACCCAGGGCCCCACCAATTTCTTCCCTTGCTTCCCACAACATGCTAGGATACACTTGGTCAGATCCCGGGGATTTATCCATCTTTATGCACCTCAAGACTGCCAACTCCTCCTCTTTCGTAATGTCTATATATTTCAGAACATAGAACATAAACACATCACTGTTCTCTTCCATGAACTCACAAGGTTCTAAGACCTTCTCCATAATTATCTTACTTCCATAAAGTAGTTATGGAAAGGGATAAGGTTGGTTCTCAAGTTAAGGTCCTAAATAGGTGGAATGCTGATTTCCATAGCATAAAAGAAGACCTAGCAAAAGCAGAGGGGTAGCAGATGCCTCTGCGTAAAATCGCAGCTGACAAGTGTGAGTAAAAAGAGTTAGTAAAAGTTCAGACCCAGTATGATCTGGTAAGGGTGAAAGACAAAGATGGCAACATTTGGGAACCTTGGATGACAAAGGATATTGAAGGTTTGATCAGGAAACGATAAAAAACATATAGCAACTATAGACAACTGAAATCAACTGAGTCTCTTGAGGGACGTGAAATGTGTAAGAGAGAATGTAAGAAATTAAAAGGGCCAAAAGGATTGCCATGTAAGATTAAGGAGAATCCCAAGATATACCATTAGAATGTCAGGAGTAACAGAATAGCCGGTGAAGGAGTGGGTCCCCTTAGGGATCAAAGGGTGTAGAGCCAGGCAATGTGAGTGAGGTCCTAAATGAATACTTCTTACCTGTATTCACCAAGGGGAATAATACAGAAGACAGTGAGTTCAGGAAGGGGTATGTTAATAGTCTGAAGCAGGTCAGTACTAAAGAGCAAGAGAGGAGATAGCTGGGGCCCAGACAGAGATTTCTGCATCTTTGTTGGGCCACAGGTGAAATGCCAAAGACTGAAAGAAAGCTGATGTTGTTCCTTTATTTAAGAAGGGCAGCAGGGATAAGCCAGGTAATTGCAGGCTGGTGAGTTTTATGTCAGTGGTAGGGAAATGACTGGAGAAATCAAAATACTTAGGGATAGGAATCATGTACATTTGGAAGAGCAGGGGCTGATCAGGGATAGTCAGTGTGGCTTTGTGTGGGGGAATTCCTCACTAATTTGACTGAGGAGGAGCAACAGCAGTATATAGATCAGATGGAAAGTTGGATGGAGCTTTGGCAGATTCAGTTTAATTCTGACATGTTGTGTGGTGATGCAGTTTGGGAAGTCATTGGGACACTTACAGTAAATGATAGGAAATGGGTTTGTTTTTCTCTGGAGTGAAGGAGGCTGAGAGGTGACCCTATAGAGGAATATAAAATTTTAAGAGGCATAGATAAGGGAGATAGTCAGAATCTTTTTCCAATGGTAGGAGCTTCAGAAACAAGAGGGCATAGGTTTAAGGTGAGCAGAAGTTTTAATGGGGATCTAAGGAGAAAGTTTTTTTTATACAGAGTGGTTAATTTCTGGAACGTTGCAGAGGAAGTGGTGGAGTCAGGTATAACCACTGCATTTAAGAGACATTTAGACAGGCACTTAAATGGACAAGGCATAGAGATCTTATGCAGAAAAATGGAACTGGTGTAGATGGGCATAAAGGTTGGCATAGACGTGGTGGACCAAAGCACAGTTTCTGTGCTGTACAACTCTGAGACTCTCTGACCACCTGCATCTTTGTAGCTTGTGTGGCCATTCCTGGAAACACTAAAATGATTCTCGTCTATCAATAGCCAGTGGGAGATAGAGGAACAGATATGTACACAGGTAATGGAAAGATGTAAAAGCAACAGGGTTATCATAGTGGGTGACTTAACTTCCCCTGACCAGTGGTGTTCCACAGGGATTGGTGCTGCAGCCTCTGTTGTTTGTGATATCTAAAAATGACTTGGACGAAAATGTAGATGGGTTGGTTAGTACGTTTGCAGATGACACAAAATGGTGGAGTTGTGGACAGGGAAGAATGATGTTAAAGGATAGAGCAGGATATAGATCAGTTACAGATATGGGATGAGAAATGGCAGATGGAGTTTAATCTGGGCAAATGTGAGGTGTTTCACTTTGAGAGGTCAAATGTAAGGGGAAAGAATGCAGTTAATGGCAGGACCCTTAACACCATTGATGTACAGAGGGATTTTGGAGTCCAAGTCCATAGCTCCCTGAATGTGACAACACAAGTAGATAGGTAAAGAAGGCGTATGGCATGCTTACTTTCATTGGTTGGGCATTGAGCATAAGAGTCTGGAAGTCATGTTGCAGCTGTATAAAACTTTGGTGAGACTGCACTTGGAATATTGTGTGCAGTTCCGGCTGCCCCATTACAGGAAGGATGTGGAGGCTTTGAAGGGGATGCACAAGAGATTTACCAGGATGCTGCCTGGATTAGAGGGCATTGGCCATAAAGAGAGGTTGGACAAATGTGGATTGTTTTCTCTGGAACATTAAAGGCTGAGGGGAGACCTGACAGAAGTTAATAAAATTATGAGAGGCATAGATAGGATAGAAAGTCATAATCTTTTTCCCAGACTGGAAATGTCAAATACTCGATAGCAGAGCTTTAAGGTGATAGGAGTCAAGTTTTTTTACACAGAGAATGATAGGTGCCTGGAATGCACTACCTGGGGTGGTGATGGAAGCAGACATGATAGTGGCATTTAAGAGGCTTTTAGATAGGTACATGAACATGCAGGGAATGGAGGGATATGTATCACGTGCAGGCAGAAGGGATTAGTTTAATTTGGCATCATGTTCAGCACAGACATAGTGGGCTGAAGGGCCTGTTCCTGTGCTGTACACTTCTATGTTCTATGTTGTTCGCCAATATTGACTGAGACATCCTTAGTGCAATAGGCATAGATGGGGCAAAATTTGTTTAGTGCATCCAAAAGGATTTCTTGGAACAGTATGTAGATAGTACACCTGGAGGAGGTGCCATACTAGACCTTCTATTCGGAAACAAGCCTGACCAGGTGATTGAGCTTTCAGTGGGACAGCATTTAGGGGACAGTCATCAAAACTCCTTAAGTTTTAAGATAGTTATGAATAAGGATAAGTCTGGACCTCAGGGGAAAGTGCTCAAATGGGGGAAAAGGCAAATGACAATATTATTAAGCAGGAGCTAGGAAGAGTAGCTGTTGGGAGCAGCTGTTATTGGGTAAGTCCACGTCTGGCATGTGGAAAATGGTTAAAGACCAACTGATCAGAATTCAGGACTAGCATGTTCCAGTAAGGAGGAAAGACAAGGATGGCAAGGTTCGGGAGGTTTGGATGAAGAGGGATGTTGTAAATTTAGTCAAAAAGAAAGAGGAAGCATATGTGATGTTTAGGAAGCTGAAATCAGACAAGGCCTTTAAGGAACATAAAGAAAGCAGAAAAGCACTCAAGCAGACTATTGGGAAGGTCAAAGGGGGGCAGGAATTGTCTCTGGCAATTAGGATGAAGGAAAATCCAAAGGCATTTTATACATACATTAAAAACAAGAGGGTAGCTAGGGAGAGAGTAGGACCACTCAAGGCAGCTGTATAAAACTTTGCTTAGGCTGCATTTAGTGTACTGTATTCAGTTTTGGTCACTGCGTTACAGAAATGATGTGCCGGCTTTGGACAGGGTGTAGAGGAGGTTCATCAGGATGTTGCCTGGATTAAATAGAATTAGCTGTAAGGAGAGGTTGGTCAGACTTGGATTGTTTTCTCTGGAGCGTTGGAAGTGAGGGGTGGGCTCTTAGAAGTATATACAATTAAGAGAGATAAAGATAGGGTAGATAGAGTCTCTTTCCCAGGGTTGAAAAGTTGAGTACTACAGGGCATAGCTTTAAGCTGAGAGGGGGAAAGTTTAAGGAAGATGTGCGGGCAAGCTTTTTTTACACAGTAGGTGCCTGGAACACACTGCCAGAAGTGGTGGTGGAAGCAGACATGATAGTGACATTTAAGAGGCATTCAGATAGACACATGAACATGAAGGGAATGGAGGGATCTGGATCATGTGCAGGCAGATGGGATTAGTTTCTTTTGGCATCATGGTCACCACAGACATTGTGGGTCATAGGGCCAGTTCCTGTGCTGTACTGTTCCATGTTCCATGTTCTATACTCAATTTCTGAAATTTGGAATGTGAATTTGAGAAGCTGGTGGTGGTTCCTGCGCATGTGATCATCCAAACCCATGACGTATCTCTGTACTCCTACATACAACAGTTCCCTGCTGTGCTCACATTCTTAGCTTTCAATATCAACAATTATTTATTTTATCAAGGAACTAGTTAGTCTAGATCAGTAGGTAATTTTCTGTAATTTTTAAATCAGTTTACGTACAGCAGGAGGGGCACATTAATAATGGTTATTTTTGGTGATAAGCACATTTTCCGTTTTTTTCAGTATCATGTTATCATTCTTAAATATAAACTTAATATAGAAGATAAAATAACTAATTGTGTTCTGTAACACTGTTCAATTTCACTGGCTAATTGATTACATGATTAGAAATATAAATAGAAAATATTAAGGAGAGCTTGAACTAATGTGTTTAATGCAGTTATTTGCCCTGGAGGGTGAGTGCAGAACAGACAGACATAAAATTAGAGGCTGGCTGCTCAGGCTTTTGCCCAGAACACTTTATTCATCCAATTTCAATTTCTTCTGCAAATACCAATTGATTATTTGAAAACTTACAGTTATTAATAATCAGCAGGTCAGTTCTGATGAAGGGTAATTGACCTGGAACATTATCTCAGATTCTCTCTTCAAGTGTTGCCTGGCCTGCTGAGCATTTCCAGCATTTTCCATTTTAAAGCCACAGGATTTTGATTTGTGATGGAATTGATAATGTTTATTTAGAAAATGCTATTAATGTTATAGAATCCAGACATTTGTTGGGGTTCAGACCAACTTAAGCCATGATTTTGGAGCATAAGTGTTCTGCTGCTCTTGCTGTGAGCTTAGTACTGCCCATTCTGAATCTGTCTACATGGTTGCATGTTTTCTTTGGCAGTGATCACATGTCACAGAACATCATGGGTGTGGTGGCAGCTGATGCCTCCCTGGAAGATTTCCATACTTGATCTATTCTAGCCCATGTGAAATTAGGCAACTAGGGCCCAAAAATGGGCTTCAGCATTATTAGGTCTCCATTGCACATGGCAGCATCCCAGCTATGCCAGATCTTTATCTTAGCGAACACCTAACATAACCACATTCAACAAGATTCAGTGGATAATGAGAATAATGGTTGAATTCCTCCCAATGCCCAATGGATTCTAAAGCCACTACATGTCAGAGAACTTTAACTGGATCTTCCTGGTTTTGTATACCATTGATTAAAATTGATGAATGTCCAATCTAATGTCACATGTAACAGCAGAAGTATCCATTTAAGAAACAGCACTCCCTGAACTAATGCAAGTATTGTAAGATATACCAATCTGTTAAATATCACTTCCCTCACACAAGTTGCATTTTCCACATGAATGTTCTCAGTTAATTGCTCAAACTCTTTGTCAGGGGCATATCGCCCTCATAGTACTTATACTCTGATTGACATGCAGTTGCAAGATTTTTCCAATCACACTAGCCTGATTGTATGCTTAGTACCAAAGATATGGCATTGCTTGTGAGCTTTGCAACTGGAAGTTGAATGGATTTTTTTTCTAGTTCATTAATTATGCATCACTTTTTGTCCTCAAGAAGGTGGTGGGGAACTACTTTTTAAAACAGTCCATCTGGTAAAGATATTCCCACAGTGCCATTAGCCAAGCAATGCCAGAATATAGATCCAGTAGTGATATATTTCCCACCCAGGATGGAGACTTGTAGCTGGTAGAGAGTATACATATGCCTGCTGTCCTTGCCCTTCTTGATATGATAGGAAACAGTCTGGATGCTTCTTGAATACTGCTACTTGAATTCCAGGAAAGTGGAGAGTGTTCCATCAAACTTCTGACCTGTGTCTTGTAGATGGTGGAAAGACAACGATTTTATCCAGGACTATCACTGGGACTGTTTCTGCGAAGGTGGGGCCTGTACAAGTGGGATGGTTTGCACCTTAACCAGACTGGGACCAACATTGTTGCTGTAAGGTTTGCAAATACTGTTGGGGAAGGTTTACACTGAGTTGGCAGGGGAAGTGGACCCAGAGTAGATGTTCAGATGGAGAAGTAGAGTCAAGTAGAGGAGAAATAGTTACTAAGTCTAGGAGGCAGAACAAGTAAGTAAATGCACATCAAGGGAATTCAAAACTAAATTGCATCTATTTTAACACAAGGGGTGTAACTGGGAAAAAAAGCTTTAATAGGGTCTACGATATTGTTGCCATCATCAAGACATGGTCAAAAGAATAGGCTGGACTGGCAACTCAATGGGTATGGAATTTTCAGGCAAGACAGAGGGGAAGTAAAAGGGGAAGAGGTACTGCAGTGTTAGTCAAAGATTGTGTTACTTCAGTATTGAGGGAGAATATCCAAGAAGGCTCCTCAAACAAGGCCATATGGGTAGAGATTGGAAGACGGGAAACAAAAAGGGTGCCGTCACTTTGTTGGTGGTGTACTACAGACCTCCCAATAGTCAACAGGAAACAGAAGAACAGATATGAAGGAAGATATCAGAGAGAAGCAATTAATATAAAGTTATCGTACTGGGGGATTTCAATTTTCCAAATATTAATTAGAATTGCCTTAACGATAAAGGCTTAGAGAGGGCAGAATTCTTGTCCAGGAGAGCTTTTTGACACAGTATGCAGATAAACCTACAAGGGAAATAACATTACTGGACTTTATCTCAGGGAATGTAGCTAGTCAAGTAGACGAGTGCCAGTGGGTGATCATTTTGGAATTAGTGACCATAACATTGTGTATTTTAAAATAGTTATTGAAAAGGATAGGGATGGACCAGAAATGAAGGTCTTAAATTGGGAGAAGGCAAATTTTATTAACATTAAGGAAGACCTGTAAAAAAGCAGATTGGGATCATCTACTTGCAGGTAAGTCTACAACTGCACAAAGGGAAGCATTAAAATGAGAAATAGTAAGAGTTCAGGGACAATATGTTCCGATAAGTGTAAAAGCCAGCAGTACAAGTATAGGGAACCCTGGATGTCGAGGAATATAGAGGGGTGAGAAAAAAGTAAGCATATAATAAGGATAGGGAACTAATGATTGGGGAGGCCCATCTAGAGTATAAAAAGTGCAGGGAAGTGCTTAAAAAAAGCCCAGAGGGGTTACGAAAAATCTGAAGGCATTCTATAAGTATATTACAAGCAAAAGAATAACCAGGAAAAATGTAGGGGGCCATTCGGGACAACAGGGACACGGTAGAGACACAAGAAATTCTGCAGATGCTGGAATCTGGAGCAATACACACCAAGTGCTGGAGGAACTCAGCAGATCAGGCAGCTTCTTTGGAGGGAAATAAACAGTTGACGTTTTGGGTTGAGACCCTTCATTAGGACTGGAAAGGAAGAGGGCAGATGGCAGAATAATAAGGTCAGGGCAGGGGGAGGAGCACAGGCTGGCAGGTGATAGGTGAATCCTGGTGAGAGGGGGAAGGCAGGTGGGTGGAGGAGGAGGAGATGTAAGAAGCTGAGAGGTGACACATAGAAGAGGCAAAGGGCAGAAGAGGAAGGAATCCGGTAGGAGAGGGCAGTGGACCATGGAATAAAGGGAAGGAGGTGGGGAATAGATGGGCAGGTCATGAGTGTGGGGCAAGGGGAAAGAGAAGGGGTAAGGGGGCCACAGAAATGAGGGAAGACAAGGGGGGGAGGAGGGAGGAAAACAAACAAAAAAATAGTGGGTAGGGGGGGAAGAAGAGAGGACGGGTTACTGGAAGTTGGAGAAATTGATGTTGTGGCCGTGAGGTTGGAGACTACCAAGGCGGAATATGAGGTGTTGTTCCTCCAACCTACGTCTGGCCTCGATGTGGCAGTAGAGGAGGCCATGGATAGACATGTCAGTACGGGATTGGGATGTGGAATTGAAGTGGCTGGCCACCAGGAGATCCTTGCTTTTGCGGCGGACAAAGCAAAGGTGCTTGATGAAGTGGTCACCCAATCTGCGTCGGGTCTCACCGATGTAGGGGAGGCCGCACCGGATGTAATAAATGACACCCTCAGATTCACAGGTGAAGCACTGCCTCACCTGGAAGGACTGTTTAAGCCCCCAAATGGTGGCGATGGAGGAGGTGTAGGGACAGGTGTAGCACTTAGTACGGTTGCAGGGATAAATGCCGGGACGGTCATCTGTGGGGAGGGACGAGTGGACAAGGGACAAAGGAGTCGCAGAAAGAGCGATCCCTGTGGAAAGCTGGGGGGGTGGGGGGAGTGGGGAAGGGAAGATGTGCCGGGGGATCCCGTTGGAGGTGGTGGAAGTTGCAGAGGATGATGTGTTGAATGCGGAGGCTCGAGGGGTGGTAGGTGAGGACAAGGGGGACCCTGTCCCTGTTATGTTGGAGGGCGAGAGGAGAATGGTGGCATGGTGACAGAAGGTATAGGTGAGGTTCTAAATTAATACCTTTCATTGGTATTCGCAAAGGAAATGGACTCTGTCATTGGAGAATTCAGTGACGGAGTAGGTGAAAGTCTAGTCCAGACCTACAAAAATAAAGAGGAGATACTCGATTCCTTAGTGGTCTTAAAAGTGGATAAATCCACAGGGCTGGATGGGATTTACCTCAGGCTGCTACGGGAGGCAAGGGAAGAGATTGCTGGGGCTCTGGTTGAGGTTTTTAAATCTTTGCTGGGCACAAGAGAGATAACAGTTGACTGGAGGACAGCAAATGCGGTTTCCCTTTTCAAGAAAGGCAGTAAGGAAAAGCCTGGTAACTATAGGCCTAATGTCAGCGGTAGGGAAAATACTGGGGAAAAATTCTGAGCAAGAGGATTAATGATCACTTGGAAGGGCAGGGACTAATCAGAGAGAGTCAACATGGCATTGTCAAGGGCAGATCCTGCCTGTCTAATTTGACTGATTTTTCTGAAGAGCTAACAAAGTGTATTGATGGGGGCAGGGCAGTAGATGTGATTTATATGGAGACACAAGAGACTGCTGGAATCTGGAGCAACAAACAAGATGCTGGAGGAACTCAGTGGGTCAGGCAGCATCTATGGAAGGAAATGGACAACTGGAGTTTCTGGTCGAGACTCTTCAACTGGACTTGCATGGATCTTTGACAAGGTCCCATATGGGAGACTGATTCAAAAGATTATGGCCCATGGGATCCGGGGCAAGTGGGCAAACTGGATCCAAAACTACCTTAGCAATAGGAGAGATAGGGTGATGGTAGAGGGCTGTTTCTGTGAATGCATGCCTGTGACAAGTGGAGTCCAACATGGATCGGGGCTGGGATCCTTGCTGTTTGTGAATGACTTGGGTGTGTATATGAGAGGCATGATTAGTAAGTTCATGGATGACATAAAGATTGGTGGAGTTGTTAATAATGTGGAAGATAGTCAGGGAGGAATGTGTTGGTGAAATGGGCCAAAAGTTGTCAGATGGAATTTAATCCATACAAATGTGAGGTGATTCATTTTAGGGGTACAAATGAGGCTAGAACATACACTAAGAATGGTAGGAACTTAGGGAGTGTTGAGGCGCAGAGGGACCTTTGAGTACAGTCTAAACCACCTTGAAGGTAGCAACACAGGTAGATACTGCGGTGAGGTTGGCATATGGGATATTGTCCTTCATTAGTCAGGGCACTGAATACAGAAATAGGGAGGCTATGCTCCAACTTTTAAAAACCTTGGTCAGACCTCAGCTGGAGCATTGCATGCAGTTCTGGTCACCATGCTATAGGAAAGATGTGATAGTGCTGGAGAGGGTGCAAAGAGGATTCACCAGTATGTTGCTTGCAATGGAGCAGTTCAGTTATGAGGAGAGACTGGAGAAGATCGGTCTGTTTTCCCTGGAGTGGAGAGAGTTAAGAGGGGGTATGATTGATGTATATAAAATTGTGAAGGGTCTAGACAGGGTAGAGATGGATAAAACTAAAGGACACAGATTTAAGATAAGGGGAAAGATATTTAGAGGGCATATGAGGGTGATCTTCACCCAGAGAGTGGTAAGTACCTGGACATGCTGACAGCATTTAATAAGTGTCTCGATATGCACTTTAATGGGTTAGGCATAGAATGATATGGATCAAGTGCTGGGAGATGGAATTATTATGGAGGGTGCCTACTGGTTGGTGTGGATGAGTTAGGCTGAATGGCCTGATTCCATGCTGTACGATTCTATGACTCATATAGTCATACGGCACAGAATCAGGCCCTTCTGCCCAGCTGTTCCATGCTGGCTAAGATGCCCATCCAAGCTGGTCCCATTTGCCAGCATTTGGCCCAAAACCTTCTCAAGCTTTCCTATCCATGTTCCTGTCCAACTGTCTTTTAAAAGTTGTTATTATACCTTCCATTTCCTCTGGCAGTTCATTCCACATACGTACCACCCTCTCAGCAAAAAAAGTTGCCCCTCAAGTTTCAAATAAATCTTTCCCCTCTCACCTTACACCTATGCCCTCTAATTCCTGATTCCCCAGTTCTGGGAAAAAGACTGAGTGCTCTCACCCTATCTATGCCTCTCATGATTTTATGCACCTCTATAAGATCACCTCTCAGTCTCCTAGGCTCCAAGGAAAAAAGTCCTAGCCTGTCCAACCTCTCCCTATAACTCAGTCCCTTGAGTCCTGGCAACATCCTTGTAAATCTTTTCTGCACTTTTTCCAGTTTAATAACATCTTGCCTATAGCAGGGTGACCAAAACTGAACACAATACTCCAAGTGCGGCCTCACCAGTGTCCTGTACAACTGAACCATGACCTCCCAATTTCTATACTCAATGTCCTGACTGACAAAAGCCAGCGTGCCACAAGCCTTCTTCACCGTTATAAGATTGCCCCTCGCCTACCCGTGACTTCACTTTCAGGGAACCATGTACCTGAACTCCAAGCTCCCTCTGCTCTACAACAGTCTCCGGGGCCCTACCATTCTCTGTGAAAGTCCTACCTTGATCTGACTTTCCAAAATGCAACACCTCGCACTTATCTAAATTAAACTCCATTTGCCATTCCTCAGCGCACTTACTAAGCTGATCAAGATACCTTTGCAAGTTTTGATAACCTTCTTCACTGACCACTATACCACCTATTTTAGTGTCATCTGCAAAACTTACAAATTGTGCCTTGTACATTCTCATCCAAATCATTGATATAGGTAACAAATAGCAATGGGCCCAGCACTGACTCCTGGGGAAAACCACTAATTATGGGCCTACAGTCCCCCGGAGGAACAATAATGAACCAGTGAGAAGGACAATAGAGTAGCCAGATTCCCACTAGCCAATGGTTCTTCTGGGACAAGACAACAGGGACAAAATTGATGTAATGCTCATCATCAAATTTTTTGAAGACACTCCAGGTATGAAGATTGGCTACTTAAACAAGCTGCCAGATGGCATGCCATAGCCATTGAATGTACTTCAACAAAAAGTAACGCTTCTGAAAAAAGGGAAAAACTGGAAGAAAAATTGTGGGAAATAAAAGTAAAATTGAGCATCCCCCAATATTACTCTCAATACATACATGGAAAACAACTGCTGTTGAAATTTACAAGATACCCTCAATGATATCATTCCCATTAACTTTGGTAAGTGTTGTACATTGGTAAATAGCAATTAGACTATAGTATATAACTATTGATGCAGGTCATCAGTCTAATATGACTTCGTTCCTTATTTGCTGAAGTTAAACCACCCTGACCTTGTCATAGCCCAGTATCCTCCCAGTTTGAAGTAAGTTTGCCTGGTAATTGGACTTCACCCATTTTAGATGGTGAAATGGGAGTTGCATTTTATCCTAAACCAAAACAGGAGTCACCAAAAATAATATGTGGAACTGGAACATCTTTAAGCAATGGTTGCCATGGTTTAGTTCCAATAAGAAGTGTTAAAACCTGGCATGTACATTAATGGACAACAGCTGTGGCCTTGGTTGTCAGCCGGTGTCTAGTTCATACCTAACTACTGGACTATGTGCACGGGAGCTATGCAGGTTCATAGACTGCCACAGTGGTAACAAGAAACAGTTGGGGTGTGGGACAGGAAAAAGGGTTCAGCAGCTAAGTGATGATGCAAACCAGGATGTCCCACCCCCCCTCATAGAGCAATCCAATCAGGCATGCTTTTCACTGTATCTCGGTACACGTGACAATAATAAACTAGTCCAACCATGGCTGGGCTTCATATTGTTACAAAACACACATACAATATGTTGGTTGGGCCATGTATGGAGTACTGTGTATAGTTCTGGTCACCTTGCTATAGGAAGGATGTCACTACACTGGAGAGGGTACAAAAAAGATTTACAAGGATGTTACTGGGACTGGAGGGTTTTAATTATATGGAGAGGCTTGATAGTCTAGGACATCTTTCCCTGAAGAGTAGGAGGCTGAGGAGTGACCATTAAGAGGTTTATAAAATTATGAGGGACAGAGATTAGTTGAATAGCCACAGTCTTTTCCCTAGGGTGGGGGAGTACAAAACTAGATGACATAGTTTTAAAGTTAGAGGGGAGAAATTAAAAGGGACCTGAGGGCCAACTTTTTCACACAGAGGATGCTGCGTATATGGAGCGAGCTGTCAGATGAAGTAGTAGAGGCAGGTTCAATTACAACATTTAAAAGACATTTATGCAGGTACATGAATAGAAAAGGTTTCGAGGGATATGTGCCAAATGCAGGCAAATGGGACTAGCTCAGAAAGACATCTTGGTCGGCCTGGACAAGTTGGGCCAAAGGGCCTGCTTTCTGTGCTGTATAGCTCTATGACTCTTGTTTATTATTAGGACCACTGTGTTGCCTGTCTGAAGATGAATATCTGCATAGAATATAAGAGCATGGAGGTCGTGGTACAGCTTTATAAAACATTGGTTAGGCCACAGCTGGCATATTGTGTGCAGTTCTGTAAGTCACAGTGTAGGAAGGATGTGATTGCATTGGAGCAGGTGCAGAGAATATTTACCAAGATGTTGCCTGGGATGGATGGGCTGTGTTTGTTTTCTTTGGAGTGGAGGAGGCCGCTGGGGACCTGATAGAAGTACATAGATCATGAAGGGCATAGATAGGGTGGATAGTGAGAAACTTTTTTACCATAACATGGATGTCTATAACCTGACGGCATAGGTTCAAGGTGAGGAGTAAGAAAGTTAGAGGGAATCTGAGAATTTTTTTCTCACCAGAATGTGGCTGCAATCTGGAACACACTGCCTGAGCAGGCAGTAGAGGCAGGTACTCCAACATTTTAAAAGTATCTGGATGAGCGCATGAATTGGCAAGGCTGAGAAGACTATGGAACTAGATTTGGTAAATGGTCGGCACAGGCACAGTGGGCCAAAGGGCCTGTTTATGTGCTGCCTGTCTCTGTGAGGCAAAAGCAGGGGTGGGTTGGGGGTGGTGAGGGTGGGGTAAAGGCACTCAGGCCTCCCAATGGAGAACCCACCTTCCACTCTTGAGACATGGTGCAGGTCAGTCAAGCTCAGTGCCCTGAGTGGCTCCAGCTCTCTGTGGCCAAACGCAAGAATGGGGCCACAGGCTGAGGCACTGGAGAGCTGGTGGTATCAAAGTACAGCAACTTTGACCTGTCACAGCACTGCCCATATCAGATTTTCATCCATTGAAATAACCAGAGGGAGTCGACAAAGTATAAAGATAATATTCAGCAGGGGAACTTGAATTGTGACTCGATAACAAAGATTGCAAACTTTTGACTCAATTTTGGTTGCTAAGTACTTTCAAGTGTGAAATATGATGGGGAAATGACATGATCTGGATGAACTGCAACAGGAGATGCCCGATCCAATTTCCCAAAGGACAGGACTTCAACAGGAATTGGATGCAAGCATTACGAGACATGCACGTAGCAGTTTCTGTGGTCATTCACATATATAACAAAGGCATTACTGGGACCAACCTCGGCATTGACCTTTCTCCTACAGTGCTCCCTGCCTCAAACACTGACCCTCTCCTCCAGCAGGTATTTCATGCTTAAACTGATTCCTCTGTGCATTTCTCTTCACCTTCTTAAAAATAATTTTAAATTGAGGACCATTGACTCCCTGATGAAAATAAATGGTCCTTCTCTAATACATCCATTCTGGACTTTTAATTTAAAAATCTCTGTTAGCATTACCCCATCAAGCTCTGAATTCCTTCATTACCTTTAAGTAATTGATATTAAAACGTTTGTAATGATGATGGTGACACCTCATTTTGCAATGTCAAAGGCTGGCAGGACATATACAGTAAATGGCAAGGGACTTAGGAGTGTTGCTATACAGAGGGACCAAGTTTATATCTCCCTGAAAATGAAGGCACAGCTGGCTAAGGTAGTGAAGAAGGCATATGGCATGCTTGCCTTCATCGGCTGAAGCAGTGAATCTGAGAGTTGGAACTTTGCGGTGCAGCTGTACAAAATGTTCATTAGACAGCACTTGGAATATGGTCTACAGTTCCAGTCGCCAGACTACAGGGAGGATGTAGTAGCATTAGAAAGAGTGCAGAAGAGGTTCACCAGGAAGTTGTCTGGAATGGAGGGCTGTAGTTACAAGGAGAGATTGGACAGGCTAAGTTTGTTCTCACTAGAATGTTTACCAATTTATGTAGGAGGTTGAGGGGAAGGAATTTTAAAGGGGATCTGAGGGTAATGTTTTTTGCAGAGTGATTGATATCTGGAATGATGCCAGAGGAGATGGTGCAGTCAGATACAATCACTACATTTAAGATGCATTTAGACAGATACTTAAATAGACAAGACATGGAAGCATATGGTCCTAATGCGGGGAAATGGGATTAATGCAGATGGGGAAAAAAGTCGGCATGGATGTGGTGGGCCAAAGGGCCTGTTTCTGTGCTCTATGACACTATGACAAAGTTCTCAATGCCATTCCACATGCTCTTTTTCTGCCATAAGCAGCCATGAGCCAGAGATTCCCGCGAGTCAGTGGGGATGTTGCATTATTTCAAATAGGCTTTGAACAAATTCTTGACTCTTCAAGCACCCACGTACATTAATCCCACACAAATCTTATTTTATTCTCTCCATATCCCTGTCAACTTCCCCCAGATTCTACCACTCACCTACAGACCAGGAGCAATTTACAATGGCCAATTAATCCATGAACTCGTATGTCTTTGGGATGTGGGAGGAAACCTGAGCACCCATGGAAAACCCATGACACCAACAGTTAGGATTGAACCTGGTTTTCTGGAGTGTGAGGCAGCAGCTCTGCTAGATGTGCTGTTAGTTGAACAGTTCTCCATTAGTCCTAATGAATAGCTCCACTCCCAATGGAAGTTTGTTGGAGATGAGATGCAGCATTGCAAAAAAGTGTTGGGGCAGTAATGCAGCCTTTGAAAATGGTCTCACTGAGATTAGTTCTGTTGTCAACCAATTGGTTAAGATCATGGCTTGAGTGCCATTAAGGAGCAAATACATGATGGGATGAGTTTCTGTCGGCAGTCAAATTTGAGGAGGTTTTCCACAGCCCCTCTTTCTTGATGGATTCAAAGGTTACGGTGAGTTTGAAAGTGATCAGGTACAATAGTTGGTGCTGCTCCCTGCATTTATCTTAGAGTTGTTTTGCGAGGAAGCAATATCTACCTGAATAGCTAGAATCCACATTGTGAT
Organism: Pristis pectinata; assembly: GCF_009764475.1. NCBI lineage: Eukaryota > Metazoa > Chordata > Chondrichthyes > Rhinopristiformes > Pristidae > Pristis > Pristis pectinata. The sequence goes on from NC_067414.1 coordinate 20,506,118, forward strand.
TTGGGAAGCAGCTATTTAGCCACTGGAAGGAGGCAGTTGAGAGGATCCTGGTGATGACTTTCTCTGTGGCAGACAGCAGCGAAATCCCTCTGTTGTTAATATAACTGGACTTGTCTCTTTTTCATGAAGATGATGATGACTATGGCAGCTGCCCAACTACATCTGCTTCTTCCCAAATGTGGATGATGAGGTTATAGATTTGTAAATGAAGCTCTTCACTACTGAGCTTTCAAACCAGCAGGAATACAATCTGCTCCTGAAGCCTTGTTTACTAGTTGGGCCTTTAGTATGGCCTTTTTGACATTGTCAATCAGGGGTGGCGGCACAGCTAAAACAAATGGGCTGCTGTAGATGGAGTCAAGGGTGCTCACGCTCAGGATGGTTATGACTGATGAGATCTTTGAAGCGTTCCAATCAGTAGTTCTCTCTCTCTCTCTCTCTCTCTTTCCCTTGAGTTCACCTCCCAGGAGGCAAGAGAGGAGATCACCAGGGCCTTGACAGAAATCTTTGTATCCTCTTTAGCCACAGGTAATGTTCTAAAAGACTGGAGAATAGCTAACATTCTACCTTTGTTTAAGAAGTGCAACAGGGGCAAACCACAAAACTATAGGCCGGTGAGCTTTACACCAGTGGTAGGGAAATTACTGGAGAAGATCCTTAGGGATAGGACTTACTCGCATTTGGAAAAGCAAAGACTTATTAGGGATAGTCAGCATGGCTTTGTGTGGGCAGGGGGAACTGTCTCACAAATTTGACTTAGTTTTTTGAAGAGATGACGGAGATGATTGATGAGGGTAGGGCAGTGGATGTTGTTCACATGGAATTTACTAAAGCATTTAACAAGGTCCCGCATGGTGGGCTGGTCCAGAAGATTAAATCTCATGGGGCCCACAGTAAATTGGATACAAAATTGGTCTCCTCATAAAATACAGACTGGAGATCTGTAACTAGTGGTGTTCTGCAAGGATCAGTGCTGGGACCTCTCTCTCTCTCTCTCTCTCTCTCTCTCTCTACACACACACACACACACACACACACACATACATAGCTATATATAGATGTATATAGATGTATTTGGATTAAAATGTAGGTGGTCAGATTACTCAATTTGCAGACGATATGAACATTGGTGGAGTTGTGGATAGTGAGAAAAGTTGTCAAAGGCCACAGCAGGATATTGATCAGTTCGAAATCTGGGGAGAGAAATACCAGACGGGTTTAATCAGGTCAAGTCTGAAGTGATGCATTTTGGAAGGTCAAGTACATGAGGAAAGTATGCAGTAAATGGCAGGGCCCTTAGGAGCATTGATGTACAGAGGGATCTTCAGGTGCTAGTCCAAAGCTCCCTGAAAGTGGAAACACAATTGGATAGAGTGGTAAAGAAGGCTTACAGTATGCTTGCCTTCATTGGTTGGGGCATCGAATCTAAAAGTTGGGAGTCACATTGCAGCTGTATAAAACTTTGGTTTGGCCATATTTGTCATACTGCGTGCAGGTCTCGTCATGCTATAGGATGTGGAGGCTTTGGATAGATAGGGTGTGCAGAAGAGGTTCACCAGCATTTTGCCTGGATTGCAGGGTATTAGCTGTAAGGAGAGGTTGGACAAATTTGGATTGTTTTCTCTGGAGTGTCAGGAGACTAAGGGGTGATCTGATAGAAGTTCATAACATAATGAGAAGCATAGATAGGATAGTCAGAGTTTTTTTTCCAGGGTGGAAATGTCAAATATTAGAAGGCATAGATTTAAGGTGAGAGGGGGAAAGGTAAATGGAGATTTGCAAGGCAAGTTTTTTTAAACACAGAGTGGTAGGCTCCTGGAATGCACTGCCATGGGAGGCGGTAGAAGCAGATATGTTAGCAATGTTGACAAAGCATCTAGACGGACACATGAACAGGCAGGGAGCAGAGGGATATAGACTATGTACAGGCGGATGGGATTAGTTAGATTGCCATCATGGTCAGCACAGACATGGTGGGCCAATGAGCCTGTTCCTGTGCGGTATTGTTTGATGCTTAATCTTGGTTCTCAGTGGGATGGAAGATTCAATGTTTCAGGTGCAGATGGACTTGACAGTGGTGAAGAACCTGCGCACGCCAGAGCTGTCAGGAGGTTGCTGAGCCCCCTTCGCTTTTTTTCACCCATCATCTGTCTTTAGGTCACAGGATTTCTGCCAGATCTCTGCCTTCAGATGCCTACAGAGCTGTTTCTGTTGCCTTGAGGAATGGTGGTGCTTCCAATAATGAACACTTCACTTTTCCTGTTAGTTAGCTCCTCAATCTTAGTCATTCTCAACAAACCAGTACTAAGAGTCTTTTCACGGGTGTCGATCATGGTAGACTTCAGAGTGGCCCATGCATTGTGGACACTCTGCATCATCCGTTGGCTGGGAGCTGCTGTGTGAGATTATTTAGCTTTGTGGGGTCCTTGAGAAATTTGACACAGTTTTTCTCTCAGCAATGTTTCTATTTAGTTAGTGGTCAGTCCATCTAGTACTCACAGTAGTATTGACAGTTAGTACCCACAGTAGTCATGGTGTGGATGATACAAACATCCTTGCAGTCTCTCTTTCAAACGATGATATAGTCTAACAAGCACCAGCCCTTGGACTGGGGGATGTGGCCTTGAAATTTAGTCCTTGGCCCTCTGATGAAAAAGGATGTGAGTTACAACAAGACTATGCTCCAAGCATTTCATCAGGGGAAGGACCCTGCTGGCGATGGCTTTCCCAACTCCCCTCTTGCTGATCACACCTAGTCAGAGAGTTGCTCCTTTTCCCAACCTATTATTGAAATCACCTAGGAGCACCAGCTTGTGTTCTTCTGGCATATGGACCAAGATTTTACCAAGATCAGAGTGAAGGTCTTTCTTAGTCTCATTTGTAGCTTCCAGGGTAGTGTCATGCGCAAATGACCTGAGCATGTTGGTTCTGCATTGAGTGAGCTAAAGGGTTATGAGGTGTTCACTAATAACACAGGGGGAACAAACTATCTGCCTGAGGAACTCAGTAGGTTGAGCAGCGCCTGGGAAGAAAGGAACTGTTGGTGTTTCAGGTCGAAATCCTACATCAGGGTCACAAGGAGAGATGCTGAGAGGCAGGTCTTGGTCATTCTTGATGGCAAAGTTCACTCCGTGAAGATGATGTTACTCTTCTGGTTGGCTCTCTGGTAGAAGGTGCACTCACTGCCTTGTTCTTTAAACTGGACATATCTTATACATTACCTATTACTAAGGGTAGTGAAGTCAATGTCAAAGCGATGCCTTAATTCCCGAGCAGCATTCAGGTCTTTACTGTTGGGACTGTCCATGAGCGTTCTGACGTTACAGCATCCAAACTTCATACTGTGGTGTGGAAGCTGTCTATGTGTGACTTCTTTTAGAGTTGGGTGGCCATTGCACACAAACTACCACATGGACTTGGTAGAGCGAGGTCTTGATCCCAGTAGTAAGGGAAAGTGATTCACTCATTGTGAAAGTGACTTGGATCATCTTAAACTGAAATAATTTTATCCGCTTGTTCTTATGTTTCAGGTTAGCTGCCTTTGCTTCAGTGGAAATGCTTCCAGCAACAATTGTAGTTTCTCTTTTCTGGAATCATGCTAGTAAATTTATGGCCTCTGATGCTCTTCTTCATAATGAAACACTCTTAACTACACATGGTTCTCCAATAATGACCCAAATGAGGTTTTGTATGAACTTATTGTTCCTTTGTTACTTCAGTCTTGAGGCCACTACAGCAGTGGGGACCTTACATCATGTAACATTCTTTGCATCGTAGGTTATTTTTTGAGGTCCATCTCCTTTCCAGATTAGGTTGACTCAACCTGTATTCACCAGTGCTCCTCTGCTAGGCCTGCATCTGCTAGCTTTCTGAGATCAGTAGGATCTGGTATTTCCAAACTAGGTCCAATTGGTACCCTTATAATTCCATTGGCCTTTGTTATGGCTTTATTACATTCACCTCCAAGAATTTCTTCAGATTTTTGCTATTGTTCTTCTATTGACCAACGTTGCAAACATATTTCCTAATTTACCTCAGTCACTTAGTCCCTTACATCCATAATTTGTTTCCTTTAAGTTTGAAACACCAAAGTCCAAGTGGCCTGTGTCTCTCTGGAATTGGATACAAAATTATACCATATTACAATCACTTACATAATTAATGTTCACTCTTTCCTTCTCCAAGGTGCTGCCTGACCCTCAGAGCATTTCTAGCATTGGTAGTTTTTTGAATTTAAAAAATGATGGTAGCCTGATCCCTAATTTATCTCACGATGTCCGAACAACTGTAGTGGTCTCAGGACTAACAGTGGTATAAAGACACAGAAGTAACTAAGGGACGATGCATTTATACAGAACTACAAAGGGTCATTATAGGAGTACCAGGTATAGTTAGGAGTGTTTCATGATGAAAAGGAGAATTAAGAGTGAAGAATTACTTTGTAGATTTACTAGAAAACCAGCTCAAATGCAATTTATGAACTTATTCTGCAAAGAATTAATGCCAATTTGATTTTCCCAGCCTACCTGTTCCTGTTCCTCTGGTTTAAGGTCATTCCTCATCTTTTATCACTGCTTCCCACCGCCCATCCCTGTCACTTACACCTCCTCTGCCACCTTAAATGGTCTCCTGTCACATGGTGCTGTGGTCAGATTTCCCATCTGCTTTGACCCATATTCTCATAGACCCAGAAAGGGCAGATGTTGGACAAGGCTTTGCATCATCACATCTTGGGTCTTGACTTACTTATAGTGACCCGACACTGGACTCTGTCTACAGCTTTGTGGGGTCCTTGAGAAATTTGACACAGTTTTTCTCTTAGCAATGTTTCTGACCTTATGTCATCCTTAACATGAAAGAGACTTCCCTTCCTTATCTATTTTGCCTGTTCTTTTTTAAATGTGCAAAAATGGGCTTTCCTTAACGTGTATGGAAAGCAGTTCTACACAGAGTCTTGCCATAACACTTTGGCTCCAAATTAAAGTCATGAAATGGCACAGCCATACCCTGCTGTCTCTTGATCAGTGTCCCAGTCCAGATGACTTTGTAGCCTCTCTCAGACACCTGGTTGACATCTTTCTGGTTCAAACCCCTCCAATTCACATTCCTCAATTCCTTTCTTTTGGAGATGCCTGTGAAATCCAGAGTTCTCCACAATTAACTGGACATTAAAAAATCCTAAGGCACTTTCCAGAATGCACTTTCCATTATCATGGCCAGATCTGGAGGAGCTCAGATTCCCCAAAGGCTTGTAGATGACAGAAATAGAGGGTAGAGACTATAGAAGGATTGAGATCAGGGGTGAGAATTTTAAAAGAGGAATTGATGTAATGCATACCAATGTCAGACAACAGGCATGGAGGGATGGGTGAATGAAACACTGGACATGACAGCAGAGTTTAGAAAATCTCCATTTTATGCAGGGTGCAGATTGGAAGTTGCGCAGAATGCTTGGGAACTACTTGGAGGAAAAGAAGCAAGTGGTGGAGAGAAAGTAATTCCAGGTTTGGGGTGACGTAATATGCCATTTGTCATTGTCGAGGAGTCCATTGTGTTATGTGTCTGATTTTACTTCCATTGAAAGTCTCTCAGACTGTCTACTGTGAAAGCTGTTATCCAGTTCTGACTCTGTGATGCCAGTCTAGAAAAATCGGATTGATGTGGAGATTACTGCAATCCAGGCTTTGGGTGTGACGAAATCTCCTCCGTGGACTACAAGCTTGGACCACAAATACTGAAGGGACCAGATACCTTAGAATGTAAAAGTATAAACTGAATGTAGCACATAACCTAGGCTGAATTGTCAGATATGCTTGTCTTTCACCAACTTCTACCGTATTTCAAACTATCTGCTACATGAACTTTCACCTGCTATCACTGACTGACTGACTGTGTCAATACTCTTGCTTCTCTGCTCCCTGGTTTCCCATCCTCATATTCTCTGTAGATTTCAACACAGCTCAGGCAACTTCATCCATCATTCTTGTTGACTTAAATAGCTCCTGAACTCTCTCTCTGCACTCATCCAATCCCAGCCTTTTGGCAAATCCTTGAAGGTAATTGCTTCTCTACAGTAGCTAGGCCTTGAGCTGCCAAGGCCCTGAGCTCTGGAACTCTGTCTGTTAACCACGCTGCTTCTACCTCTTCACCCCCTTTAAGATGCTTCATAACTCTAGCTCTTGGACTAAGATTTTACCCTTAAGTCATCTCAAGTAAGTTGATGTTCAAAGCTTGTTCAATCACACTCCTGTGAAGTACGTTAGGGCAGTTTTTTATGTTAAAGGTGTTATAGAATTGGAAGCTGTTGAAGTTAGTGAAAAGGGCAAACAGATGGCAAGGGAAATTTCACCTAGGTAGTGATGAATCTTGGTTAGAAAAATGAAACCAGAAAAAACTAAATGATACTAATTTAAACAAGGTGTGGGAGCAGAGAGACCCAGACACACATTTAGAAATACTTTAAGGAACTGAGGGAAGTGATAACGCTGCTCAAAGGCACTCAGGATCCATTGCTTCAGAAATGGAACAGTACAGTTGAAAGTTATGATAAGCCCATATAAAGCACTAGTGTGGCCTCAACAGGATTATTACCGGGAAGCCTTCAGGGAATAATCAAAAATAAAATGTGTTGCCACTTCGAAAATCAGGTTAATCAAAGAAGCCCACTTGGATTGGTTAAAGGTAAATATGATCAATCAATATTAACAGAAGGGATCTAATCTGCTGCATTTTTTCCACAGTCCATTTCTTCACAATACCTTGCTCCAGATCAAAGGGCAAGATAAAAGTTAGGGTCGTGTCTTTGGCAGCTGTTTCTGATGCTTTTGAAAAGAAAGAAACTGATGACCATTGCCACCGGTGATGACAATTCAGTAGGCAGTATCAATTTTCCTGAATTACATTGCCAGTTTGGACAGACGATGGGAAAAAGCAGAGTGTAAACGTGGAGCATATCGCAAGAAAAGTTGCATGCCAAATCACAGGATGATTCCAGTAATAATAAACTTTAGACTGTGTGAATGTGAAAAGAGAACATTAATTAGTAGACGTGCTGATGTGGGGTGAGGTGCAGGAATGGGGAACTGGGACCTAAAGCAGCACAGGTCACCCTAATATCAGCTGAAGTCTCTGAGCAGACTTGTGCCATTCTCCTGCCATAACTGCTCACACTACAGTGCCGCTGCAGACAAACAGACCATTTTCTTCCTGTTTCTTATTTTCTCACCTTTTCTCCTTAAAGTGCTGACTCCAGTTTCAGAACAAGTCCAAGGGTACTGGGCACCTTCCAGTACCTCGCTCATTTGGCCATTCTTCATGTGTGAGCCTAGGCAGTGAGCACAGACAGTCAATATTGGCAGACTATTTGAATGAGGAAGGCATCATGGCTGACTACGATCCTCTCCTCATTTAAGCCCACATGCATGCAACTTCCAGCAAATCATTGGATGCTGATGAATAGAAAGACATATATCCAAAAGTCCTCAAGTTCAGAGGAATTTTGTATTGATAGAAAGCAGAGTCTAAAACGTTCTGGGCTTATAGCCCCAGTGCCCAAGTTGGAGATGGCTGATACAGGTACCCTGTAACACAGAGTTTCCTTGTAATCCTGCAGCACAGAATGATACAGCACAGGAGTAGGCCATTCAGCTCAAAGGGTATGTTCTGCCTTAGGATAAAGTTATGAAATTAGTTCCACACCTCTCCACCCTCACCTATCCCTCTTGACTCCCAATTTTTCCCCTCAGCTCTGCACCACATCACCCCTCACTAACCCACAACTCCTTCAAGAGTTTTCTATTCAGATATTTATCCAATTCACAAATGAAATAAATCTGCTTCTACCACCCATTCCTATCTTAGAACTGTGATGACACTGCAAAGCACTTCACTGGCTGTGATGCGCTGTGGTGAAACATGATAGCTGCCAGATAAACGTTAGTCTATTTTTTCTCTCCTTTGGACAATGCTTTACAGATCACAATGATTCTCTGGAAACAAAATCCTCACGGAGCTTCAGAACCTTCTTCTAATTCGCTTAAACTTGTGTCCCATGCTCTTGAGCACTACCAAAGACTCAGAATAGCATCACAATGCCTTCAATATGGCAAAGTAGCTTCATGGGAGGGTTATCAGATCTGACAGTGAGCAAGGTGGCCAGGTATTTGTGCAGATGACCAAAAGCTTTACCAAAAGACCTAAGGAGAAAGGTGAGGCAGCAGGCAGGTCGGTTTCAGGATGCAGATCCAGAGGTTTAGGGTTTTGTCAAATGAAGGCACAGCCACTAATGGAGGAGTGATTACATTCAGAGACCAGAATCACAGGAGTGCAGATATCCCAGCAGGATCTAATGCTAATGTGGAATACAGAGATATAGAAGAACCTCGCTTGGAGGGATGTCGATTTTAAAAATGAGGCACTGTTTAACTGGAAGCCAATGTATATCAGCAAGAACAGGTGGGGTAGAGGATGAAGAGGTTCGTGAATGAAACAAAGTGAGTTGGGACACAGCAGAAGTGCCTAAGCTGTTTTGAGGATAACTTGTAAAACATCAGCAATTTAGAGTCACTGATTCTAAAATTCTAGCAGCCTGCTTTACCAGATCCCCAACAATGGATATGCTTAAAGTCATCACCAAATGACACAATTTCCATGATTACTCCTATAGTGTTTGCCTTGGAATTAGATAGTCATAGAGTCATACAGCACAGACACAGGCCCTTCAGCCCACCATGTCCAGGCCTTGATTCATCGCTGTGAGATGGAGTCAACACAAAGCTATCCCCTAAGGCAACTTCACAGAAGAAATAAAAACAGAACGTGCTGGAAAAAACTCGGCAGGTCAGGCATTATCTGTGGAAAGAGAAACAATCAACGTTTCAGGTCTGCAACTCTTCATCAGAACTGGGAAAGAGAGATGCGAGTTAGTTTTTAGTAGTAGAGAAGATAATGGAGGGGTGTAAAGAACAAGCAGAATATCTGCGATAGGATGAGTCAAAATGGCTTAATGGCAGCAGTTATTTGCACATTAAGCTTCTTGGTCTGTGTAATGTGTTGTTTATGATAAGGTGTTGGGTCCTGACCAGCTAGATTTGCATGATTATGGATTAGCCTACTTATATAAGTCTGGCCTGCCAAGAAGCTTAATGTGAAGATGGTTTCATAGAACATAGAACACTACAGCACAGTACAGGCCCTTCGGCCCACAATGTTGTGCTGACATTTTATCCTGCTCTAATATCTATCTAACCCTTCCCTCCCATATAGCTCCCCTATTTTTCTATCATTCATGTGTCTATCTAAGAGTCTCTTAAATGTCCCTAATGTATCTGCCCCATAACCTCTGCAGGCAGTGGGTTCCACGCACCCACCACTCTCTGTGTAAAAAAACTTACTCCTGACATCCCCCTTATACCTTCCTCCAATCACCTTAAAATTATGTCACCTCGTGTTAGCCATTGTCGCACTGGGAATAAGTCTCTGAGGAGGACTCATAAAGGAAAATCATGTATGAACAAGTGTTGTGTGCATGGAATAAAAGAAAATCAGAGATTTCCAGAGGAGACTTGATAAGGTTATTGCAGAAATGAGAAACTCATGGAATATAGGAGGCTTTGTGCGGGGGAGGTCAGGTCTTTCAAATTTGTTAGCGTTTTTTTAGGAGGTGAAGAAGATGATTGAAGAGGGTAGGGCAATGAATATTGTATACATGGACTTTAGTAAAGCTTTTGACAAAGCTGATGCAGAAGATCAAGGCTTCATGGAGACTTGGTAGATTGGATTCAGAATTTGTTTGGCCATAGAGGATAGGGTAGAGATGGAGGGGTGTTAATCTGACTGGAGGTCTGTGATCAGTGATGCTCTGCAAGGATCAGTGCTGAGACCTCTGTTGTTTGTGATGTAAGATATTTATTTATTACTCACATGTACATCGAAACACACAGTGAAACGCATCCTTTTATGTTACTGAGAATGTGCTGAGTGCAGCCCGCAAGTGTCTCCACTCTTCCGGTGCCAACATAGCATGCCCACAACTCCTAACCTGTACATCTTTGGAATGTGGGAGGAAACCAGAGCACCCGGAGGAAACCTACGCAGACACATGGGGAGAACGTACAAACTCCTTACAGACAACGGCGGGAATTGAACCCGGGACGCTGCCGCTGTAATCGCGTTACGCTAACCGTGATTTGGATGAAAATGTAGATGGTCTGATTAGTAAGTTTGCAGACAACATAAAAATTGGTGAAGAAAGTTGTCAGTAGATAGTGAAGAAAGGATACAGCAGGATAGATCAGTTGGAGAAATGAGCGGTGAAGTAGCAGATGGAGTTTAATCCAGACAAGTGTGAGCTATTGCACTTTGGGAGGTCAACTTTAAGAGAGAAGTATACAGTTAATGGCAGTACCGTTGGGAGCACTGATGTGTAGAGGGATCTTGGGTCCAGGTCCATAGCTTCCTGGAAGTGCAGCACAAGTAGATAGGGTGGAAAAGAAGGCATGCAGTATACCTGCCTTCATCAGTTGGGGTGTTGAGTAGAAAAGTCAGGAGGTCATGTTCCAGCTGTACAAAACTTTGGCCAGACCACATCTGGATTATTGTGTGCAGTTCTGGTCACCCCATTACAGGAAAGATGTGGAGGCTTTGGAGGGGGCGCAGAAGAGACTCACCAACATGATGCTTGGATTAGGAAGTATTAGCTATAAGGCGAGGTTGGACAAACTTGGATTGTTTTCTCTGGAATGTTGGAGGCTGAGGGCGACCTGAAGTTTATAAAATTGAGAGGCATAGACAGGGTAGGCAGACAGAGTCTTTTTCCCAGAGTGGAAATGTGAAATACCAGAGGACACAGCTTTAAGGTGAAAGTGGGAACGTTTAAAGGAGATGTAAGAGGCAAGAAGCAGGGGAGGTGGTGGTAGCAGATATGATAATAATGTTTAAGAGGCATTTAGACAAACATGTGAACTGGCAGGGAATTGCAGGATATAGACCACATGTAGGCGGACATGCGGTGTAAATTGGCATCATGGTCAGCACAGCTGCTGTAAAAGTGGAGTAGTTGGTGAGTCGGAAGAGCAGACCCAGGAGTCGCAAAGGAACAGTCCCTTTGAAATGCTGAAAGTGGTGGGAAAGGGAAAATGTGTCTGGTGGACTCTTGTCGGAGCTGGTGGAAATTGCAGAGAATGATCCGTTGAATGAAGGGGGGTGGAAACCGAGGACCAGGGGAACTCTGTTCTTGCTCTATTCAGGAGGAGAGGGGGTGACACCAGAGGTGTGAGAAATGGAAGCAATGTGGTCAAGGCTCTGTCAATTAAGGTTCTGTCAAAGGGTCTGCGATCTGGAATGCTAACTCTCTTTCTCTCTCCACAGATGCTGCTCAACTTGTTTTCTACAAAAAATATAGAGAGGTTTGGTGAATAAGCAAAGATCTGACAAAAAGAGCTCAAGAGTATAAGAGTTGGGATGTCACATTGCAGATGTATAATACATTGGTTAGACTGCATTTAGAGTATTATGTACAGTTCTAGTCACCACACCTTAAGAAGAATATGGTAGCATTAGAAAGACTGCAGAAGAGCTTCACCAGGATGTTGCCTACAATGGAGTGCTGCAGTTAAAAGGAGAGATTGGATAAGGTGGGGTTATTCTCACTGGAACTTAGGATGCTGAGGGTGACCTTATAGAGGTTTATAAACTTACGAGGGGCACAGATAGTCAGTGTCCTTTTCTCAGGTCAGAGAAGTCCAGAATGAGAGGGCATAGGTTTAAGATGAGAGGAGAAAATTTAAAGGGGATCTGAGAGGTAAGCTTTTCACACAGAGGGTGGTGAATATCAGGAATGAGCTGCCAGTGAAGCTGGTGAAGGCAGAGACAATTACAATGTTGAAAAGGCATTTGGACAGGTACTTGGGTAGGAAAGGCAAAGATGAACATGGGCCTAATGCAGGCAAACTGGATTAGCACAGATAGGCACCTCAGTTGGCATGGACGAGAGGGGCAGAAATAGCCTGGTTCTGTGCTGTACCTTTCAAGGATTCCATATGAAATTATCCATATTGGCAGGAAAAGAAAAAAAAAGTGTTTTCTGAATGATGAGAGACTGCAGAGCTCTGAGATGCAAGAGGATCTGGGTGTCCTAATGCATGATCTGCAAGAGGCTAGCAGGCAGTGACAGCAAGTAACGAGGAGAGCCAGCAATGTTATTGTTTATTGTGAGTGGAATTGAGCATAAAAGTAGGAGGTTATATTTCAATGATAGGGCATAGGTGAGACCACATTTAGAGTAACATGTACAACATTGGTCTCATAGAAACATACGACATGGAAACAGGCCATTTAGCCCAACTCAACCACATTGACCAGTGGGCACCCTTCCGTATTAATCCCATCGCCCAGCACTTTTCCCATAGCCCTTTAGCTTAAATGATTCAAATGCTCATCTAAACACTTCTTGAATGCTGTTAGCAATTGAGCTTCAACCACTCTCTCAGGCAGTGCATTTCAGGTAATAACCACTCTCTGGGTGAAGAAGATCTACCTCATATTCCCCCTTACCCTGAACCTATGTCCTTCAGTTTTATTCACCTCAGATATGGGGAAAAGTTTTCTGCAGTCTACCCTATCTATAACCCTCATAATTTTATGTACATCAATCCTGTCCCCTCTTAACCTCCTCTGCTGCAGGGAGAATAGACCCAGCTTCTCCAGTCTCTCCTCAGAACTGAACTGCTCCATCCCAGGCAACATCCTGGGGGATCTCCTCTGTACTCTCTCCAGTGCTATCACATCCTTCGTCTACTATGGTGACCAGGACTGCATGCAGTAGTCCAGCCGAGGTCTGACCAAGGTTTTATAAAACTGGAGCATAACCTCCCAACTTCTGTATTCACTGCCTGACCAATGAAGGTTGGTATCCCATATGCCTTCCTAACTATGTTATCTACCTGTGTTGTCACCTTCAAGGATCATAGAGACTTATATTCTGATGTGCCTCTGTTCCTCAGTACTTCCTAAGACCCTACCATTCATGGTGTATGTCTGAACCTCATTTGTACTCCCAAAATGTATCACCTCACATTTGTCAGGATTAAACTCCATCTGCCATTTTTTAGCCATTTCACCAACACATCATATCTCTCTGCAGCCTGTGACTACCTTCCACACTATCAACAACTCCACCAATCCTCGTGTCTTCCATGAACTTACTGATTGTGCCTCCCACATCCACATTCACATCCACATCCACATCCAAGTCATTCATGTACATTACAACCACCAAGGACTCCCAGCACTGATTCTTGTTGGACATCACAGGCATCCAATCGCAAACATAACCCTCTATCATCACACTCTCTCTTCTATTGCTAAGCCAGTTTTGAACTAGTCTCCCATGTGAGACCTTGTCAAAGGCCTTACTAAGGTCCATGTAAATCACATCTACTATCCTGTCCTCACCGATACACTTTGTTATCTCTTCAAGGAATTCAATCAAATTGGTCAGACAGGAACTGCCGTTGACAAAGCCATGTTGGCCGTCTCTGATTAGTCCCTGCCTTTCCAAGTGATCACTAACCGTCTCCATCAGAATTTTTTCCAGTATCTTATCTACCACTGATGTCAGGCTCACAGGTCTATAGTTACCAGGCTTTTTCCTGCTGCCTTTCTTGTAAAGGGGAACACATTTGCTGTCCTCTAGTAATCTGGTACCTCCCTTGTGTCCAGCGAAGATTTAAAAATCACAGCCAGAGCCACAGCAATCTCTTCCCTTGCCTCCCGTGGCAGCCTGGGATTAATCCCATCCAGTCTTGTGGATTTATCCACTTTTAAGTCCACTAAGACATCGAGTACCTCCTCTGCATGGAGACATGCACTAGACTTCCACTCATCCTTTCACTGAATTCTTCAACAACAAAGTCTGTTTCCTTTGTGAATACCAAAGAAAAAGTATTCATTTAGGACCTCACCGACACCTTCAGGCTCCATGTACAGTTTGCCCCTGTTGTCCCTAATGAGCCCTAGCTTTTCCCTGGTTTTCTTTTTGCTCTTAGTATACTTAGTCCTCTTACTTTAATCCTGTCTGCTAGCAATTATTTGTGACCCCCTTAGCCTTCCTAATTTAATTGTTAAACGCTTCCCTATACTTTTTATACTTTTGATAGGTTTCCCCTGACATTAGTTCCCAATACGTGTCATATGCTTCCTTTTATCTCTTTATCCAACCTTCAATATCCCTCGACATCCAGGGTTCCCTGTAGTTGTTCCCCCTGGCTTTTACCCTGACAGGGACCTGTTGGCCTTGAACTCCTGCTATCTCTCCGAATGCTTTCCACTGTGCAGATGTAAGTAGATGCTCCAAATCTAGTTTTGCCAGGTCCTCCCTTATGTTAATGAAATTGTCCTTCCCCCAGTTTAAGACCTCTATTACTGGTCCATCCTTATCCTTTTCCATAACCACTTTAAGATATATGGAGATATGGTCACTATCTCCAAAATGTTCCCCCGCTGACACTCTGTCTACTTGACAAGCTACATTCCCCAAGAATATGTCCAGTAATGCTCCTTCCCTCATTGGTTTATCTACATACTGTGTCAAAAAATTCTCCTGAGTACACCTCAAAAAGTCTGCCCCCTCTGAGCCTTAAATGCTAAAGGCAATCCCAGTTAATATTTGGGAAACTGAAATCCTTCAGTATAATAATCCTATTCTTATTGCAATCTCTGAAATCTGCTTTCTTATCTGTTTCTCCACCTCCTGTTGACTATTGGAAGGTCTGAAATATACCCCCAGCAAAGTGACAACACCCTTTTTGTTTCTAATCTCTACCCAGATGGCTTTGGATATCCTTCTTGGATATCCTTCCTCAGTACTGAAGTAATACGATCTTTGGCTAATAGTGCAGTATTTCCTCCCCTTTTACTTCCCTCTCCTTGTCCTTATTTAAGGAAGGTCCTTATTGCATTGGAAACACTTCAGAGTTTAACTAGTCCAATGGGCAATGGGCAGGTTTTCTTATTAGGAAATGTTGACAGGCTAGGCTTGTATCCACAGAAGTTACGAAGAGTGAAAGGGTCGACTGAAATGTAAGATTCTGAAGAGTCTTGAGAGAGTGGGCATATCCTGTTTTGAGAAAATCTGAAACTAGGGTTTAAAAAATAATGGGTTCACCCATTTAAGACAAATGATGTAAATTTCTTTCTCTCAGAGTCTTTGAAACTCTTTTCCTTAAAGTGTAGTAGAAGCAGTCTTTGAATATTTTTAATGCAGTGGTAGAGAAGTACATATTAAGCAAGGGGTGAAGGATTACCATGGATAGGCAGGAATTCAGCGCTGAAGTTACACTTAGATTAACCGTGATCTTGATAAATGATGGTGCAGGCTTGAGAGATCTACTCCTACTTGTAATTCCTATGTTTGTTCAGCTTTTCTCACTCCAGCTTTTCTCAGAGACCACCAAGATGGACTATGAAGTGTTGCTCCTCCAACCTACATCTAGCCTCAAAGTGACAGTAGAGGAGGCCGTGGACAGATATGTCTGTGTGGGAATAGGATGTGGAATTGAAGTGGCTGGCCACCGGGAGATCCTGGCTGTTGTGGCGGACAGAACAAAGGTGCTTGACGAAGCGGTCACCCAATCTGTGTCGAGTCTCACCGACGTAGAGGAGGCTGCACCAAGAGCATCGAATGCAATAAATGACTCCCTTGGATTCACAGGTGAAGTGCTGCTTCACCTGGAAGGACTGTCTAGGGGTATTTCCAGCAGCTTCTTTTATTTTAGATTCCCCGTAACTGCTGATTTCTGTTTCAGTTTCAGGATGAGTCTTTCTAGGCTTGGGAGCAGTGGGGGAAGCAGCTCCACAGCCTGACTGGTATTGCCAAGGATGAGGATTTCAGTAAAGCAGGCCATAGACCTAGACTGACAGGCACATACTGAGATGCCTGGGTCAGTGGCGGGTCTGCCTAAAAGCCAGTATGCAGCATTTAGGAGCATGGACAGAGTCCAAGCTCCATTTTTCCTTGTGGGATTTTAATGCAACATGGATACTACAAAATAATATTAGCACTGACTTAGTCAAGTGAGCTTGAAGGAATATAATAGCAGACTTAACCTCTGTCATGTGATGAGGGAGTCAAAATGGTGAGTAAGCTATATTATTTAACATTTATGAACATACCTGTCCAAATGCATCTGCCTATAATAGCACTGGTAAAAGCCACGAGGTTTCATCTCCAGAGTAAGGATATCCATTACCACGTGGCAATAATGTTAACTGAAGGTTACAGTGGCAACAACTCCCTCCCATCAATGTAATGACACCATCATTCACCACCAAGCTCCTCTCTACATTACACCTTTCTTAGCTGGGTATACACCACGATCCCCTCATCACTTCTGGACTTCCTTATCCATTACCACTATGGGAATACCATCACAATGAGGACTGAATTGATTCATAGAGGAGGTCAACCAGGAATTGGTACAAAGTGTGCCCACGTCTGAGAACAAGTAATAAGGCTTTGCCATATCTAATCCATTGTGCCACTCTGACAACGTGAGACAAACCACACCACTGTGATTTGCCATTATGTTGGTGATAAATCCCATAAAAACATTGCCAATGGAAGGTCAGGCACAGTGGCAAGCCACTTAGAATGAGTCATCACTGAGAGTATTGGCAATGTTATTCATGCTTAATCATGCAAGGTGAAGCAACAGCAGAAACGTAAAAGTTGTGACAATGTTGATGAACTGTTTGTTAATGGGACATGTTACAGTGGCCCTGATCATATCACCAATTCCAGTTTGTGGCACATCGGCCAGAAATTCCTGCAACAACTCTTACAAAGTGTATTCCTTATGTAAATGATGGCTGAGCTGCAAGAATGCTGCTATTAGATAAAACGCTGCAGATGCCTCTTCTTTCTTTTGTAAAATGTTTTAACCCCACTCCTGGCGTGAAGCGTCATTAGAAAGGAATGTATGGTCCACATGCCCTTACTCTTCCCTGAACCTGTAGTTCAACCTAGCGAGACTGTGTGAAGGGTGTGTAGCATCACTAAATTATTCCTCTACCAAATTTCCAGATTTCAAATCATAAGTTTGAGAAGACAACATTCCTTCTGAAATAAAGTAATTTTATAGTTGAATGCACAATCTAAAGGACAGCACCATGATAACTAAAGAAGACAAAATAACATCCAAGGTCATCACCACACAGTCTGTGTATGGTGGTACCATGGCTCATTTGAAAATATACTTATTTTGGATCACATTTTTAAACACTCCTTTTTGCCTCCCATTTGCTGTCATTAAAATTAGTAATGTTCCACAATGGCCAGAAGGCTTAACAGGATGTCCTGAAGCAGTAAAGCTCAGTCTGTATGGGCGGGGGCTGTGGACGGTGTGTTGGCTCCTGTGCCAGCTGAGATTACTAATTATACCCTTGGTACGGTGACTTTCTCTTTATGCTGCTTTGGAGATGCGATCCGACTTAGTATTCAGTTTGCTACCCTTGGAATGTTACATAAGTGGAATAGAACAGTTAAGACATTCTTGAACTTGAACATAATTCTGCTCTGTACATAAGTCACATGGGACTTCCCTTCTGTGTCACAGTATGGTTCATACTGTGACTTTACTTAATGTTACATGCAAGCTCCTCTTAAACAAGGGTAAAGAATAAAACATCATAAATTATAATTTGACTGTTCATACCCTTTTTCTCTGACTGATGTGATGGGAAATGACGATGCATGGGTGCACAGAAATGAACACTTACCAGTCTGGCTGAGCTGCGATGTGCTCCTGCTTCTCCTCGTCAAGCCGACAATGGCCACCATTTTTGCACCCAAACTTGATCTTCGTTTCTTGCCCCCTGTTCCTACTGTTCCCACAGCCGTATCCGACTGACTGCCGTCGTTATTGTCCAGACTATACATCTCCTCACTTACACTTGTGCTCTTCATAATATTTCTCCCTGATGTCCCCATTTGCCTGCTTTGCATTTTAGAGGTAAATGCACTTTTTTTCCACAACCAATATCACCATGGGAGGACATGAAAAGGGAAGAAAACAGAGTGAAAAGTAAATTTGCACACTGTTTTAACCATAATTTTGCTGATAATGAAGAAAAAGCTTTCACATTTCAATTGCTATACTGAACTGCAGTATCTCATATTAGAATAATTCAATGAGCTTTAACCGAAATGCTTTGTTTTCAAGCTGAACATTCAATGTATGCACTGGTAATGAAACTGGTAAGTACATTAAATGGTGGCCTCTAAATGAAGCAGGTTCTAAGTCACACATATTAAGCAAGTCGCAGATTCTAGCTCAAATCACAATGAATTGGTTGGCCAGTAGCATTGCCAGGATATTAAAAGAGGAAAATGAGTCCAAATTTCTGTTCTGGACTACCATAAATTGTGCCCAAGGGGACTTAGTTGATGGGTGAGATTGGGGCTTGCGATATTCCTCCTGTTGAATAAAATGCCAAGAGATAGCCAAGACCTGAAGACTGTTAACAGCAGGTTGGAATTGAACAGAATCGTGGTCATAAGGAAAGTTGGCTATTATTGGAGGTTCTGAGTGATAATCAGCTTTAATTAGATTGCTCTAATGTCTCTATGTGATTTTCGTTGCTCATCTGGAGACCAATAAAACAGATTATTTACCAACAGATTATTTACCATGTGCAAAAATACATTGAAACCAATATTAAGGTATTAAGGAACAATGAGACAGAAAATCTACTTGCAAGAGCAGTAGATTTTGACATCTGACAGAAAGAAAACAAACAAAATGTCCACAATGTTTCATTATTTGTACAGAGTAGTCCAGATACGTTGCAAAGAAGATTTAAGAAATTAGCTTATTCCAACTATTAGGGAGAAAAGGGTGCTCAATCGGAGATGGGTTCAGTGATTTACTTTAATAAATTGACAAAATGGAAAATCATATGACATGTATTCATAAAAGCCAGCAAAGAACAGACAGGAAATGGATATGTAACAGAGTTGATGTAACTGCTGTTCCCTTTTGTAGTCTAGATACAACCTCCTCAGACACCTTCTCTTCAGCCATCATTACCAACTGGAAGTTTATTCCTTGCAGACACGTCCTTCTGCACCTTTCAAGTAACGATAGAGCCAATGATAGACTCAGAAAGGATGAAACAAAGCACAGTCCTTCTGCTTGTGTACATCTGTGAAAGAGCTACCCCATTAGTTGCACATCCGTGCTCTGTCCTCCAGACAAGTTTTTCAGAAATAAGCTTTTTCTCATGCTATGTTATTCTTTTTCTGTTTTTTTTCATGAACATGTCTTCTAGTTACCAAATCTTCTGTCACCGTGAACCATTTCCCAACATTTAGTCTTTCAACCACACTTATTAAGTTGCTACTTAAATTTCTCCACTCAGAGAACAATGCCAGTTTCTCCAGCTTCACCACAAATTATGTTGAGAGTTAAATTCTTCATCCCTGTAACCATTCTTATAAATAAGATATTAACTCATAGTAACTGCTGAACTTTGTCAATTCACTAGAAGATGACAAATTCAGCTGCTGCAAACATGTGACAATAGTTGGACCAAACACCAAGAACTCCAGCAGTGAAAACAAATAGAATTGCATGAAAACTGAATTGTGCAGCATCTATATTTTTTGCTATATGATTAGATTTTAAAGAAAAAAAAACACTTGAAAGAGAAATGGACACTTGGAATGTACACCTGGGACTCTCACTGGCTTACTAATGTAGCAGGACATTCATTCAGAGGGGCCCTTCACAACACTTGCCAGGCCTGCTTCACTGATCTAGAGCAGACTTGTCTGAGTGAGACCTAGGCTGTGCATCCTTCCCTCATTGGTCAGGGTCCCCACCGCTCCTCCAAGCTCACAAACCTTGTTCATCACTCCACTCCCCCACCCACCTGTTGCCTGATCTCCACTCTAACTACCAATCTAGAATTTGACAATGCACCCTGACCGCATTTACCATCTTACTACTGCTTCCCAACATCCAATTGCCAAGCTCCCATCCACTGACATCATAGGTTGATCCCCACCTTAGCTGCCCTACATCAATTAAGACTAGTCTGATTCCCAGCAAACCCTACACAGTGCACACACTGATCCTGACCTGATTCCCTCTCCCTTTCACCTCCAAGCCTCTCTCCATCAAGCATAATCCCACTCCTACCTGTACCAGACCTTCCCAAACTTATTGCAATGACAAGGCTCACAGGGAAAGGTCTTTCACCCACCATGTAATGCTAATTTAGTAGAATCCCAGGACATGGGTCATGTGTGCTGTTGAACATGCAGTGATAGGTTTGGAACAAGACGTTCATGGGTATGCTGTGCACCACCTGTTCAACACATCTTTAATGGTGCCATGCAACTTCTAGCCAAATGTTTGCTTCAATGAAATACAAGATACTTCCAGTTAAACACATCATGGTGCTGTTATTGCTTTACAAACTAATGTAAAGCTGTAAACTATTCTATTGTTGCATGCTAAAATACATTTTAAAGGGTTGCTCACAATAAATGCATAAATAAACGCCCAGAGGGCATCCACTGCTGAAAATTTTCCCACATGGCCCAGTGCTACATTGAATTGTGAGGGCTACAGGCACGCTGGCCCCTGACAAACGGTGGGAGCATCAGGGCAGCTCCTCACACAACACCTTTAGCTGGAAGTGGTGAATGGATCAGTATCCTGGCCTTCTCTTCAGGTCCCAACAGTCACAGAGGCAGACACAGAATCAGAACAGTCACAACACAGAAGGCTCTTCAGCCCTCACAGTTTTGTCAGTCAAAAAAGAGCTGCACAGCTTAATGCCACCTTCCAGCACCAGGTGCATAGCCCTGCAGATCACGTCTCTTCAAGTACACATTCAAATACTGTCTAAATGTAATGAAGGTTCTGGTCTTTCTCACTCTTTAAGGCAGTGAGTTCCAGTGACAAGGCTCACAGGGGAAGGTCTTTTACCATGTAATGCTCATTCAATGGAGTCCCAGGCCTTGGGTTGTGTGTACTGTTGAATATGCATTGGTAGGCAAGGAACAAAATGTTCATGGGAATGCTGCACACCGATCACTTTCCCCTTTGGGTGAAAATATCTTTTTTCTCTCCTCCTTTTCCACCTTCTATCAATTACTTTAAATTCATGCCCCCTGGCTCTTGACCATTTTTGTCAAATGACCGTTCTGACTTTTGTGGAGAAGGTGCAGAGGAGAGGTACAAGGATCCTACTGTATAATGACCAGAACTAAACACAGTGCTCAATCTACAGAGTAACAAACATTGTATACAGATGCAGCACAACCAGCCTGCTCTTTTATTCTATGCCTCAGCTAATAAGGAAAAGCATTCCATATGTATTTTTAACTCAGCGAGTTACCAAATAAGGGAACCATCAAAGCAGTGATTCAGTTTTCCCTCAACCATCAGAAAAATAATGAAAGCTGTCATTGATGTGCTATCAAGCAGCACTTACTCATTATTAACCTACCTACTCAGTCTTGGTTTCCCAGAACCACTTGCCTCAAGATCTCATCACAGCCTTGGTCCACACTTAGACTAAGGAGCTGAATTCCAGAGGAGAGGGAGAATAGATGCCAGCAAAATTAAATGGAGCCATGGTAAAACTGAAATCAATGGACAACATCTTCAATAAACTCATGGACGTCAAGGGCCTCGTTCATAACTGAATAAACAATCTGGAGGGAAATGTGGACATAGGTGCTGTTGATCACCTCTGTCCACATTTTCCACAAGACTCCACAGGGTCAGCAAGGGGAGGTGGTGGGGGTGTTGGGAGAATTGGACACAAAGACCATTGGAAAGATTATTGACCCTGCTATCACTGAAACATCTTCTCCAAAGTTACTGCTTCAAAACCATTCTCATGTTGGAGCATTATCAAATCTCTCCTTCACTTGCTCTGGTGTACAGAGAATAATGACGATATCTCTGGTCCTTCCTCATAACATCTTTGGTATAATTTTAGGCAATTGATGCATCTTTTCTATAATCTTGACTTTCCTTCTATTCATTTGACTTTCTTTCTGAAACATGGCTATTTGCAAGAGTTCACTCTGCATAAATTAACTCTTCCGATATTGACACTACAATAGTGACAAAACTTCAGAAGTGATCCAATAGACCATAAGATATAGGAGCAGAATCAGGCCATCTTGCCCATCAAATCTGCTCTGCCATTCAGTCAGGGCTGATTCTTTTAAAACCCCGTTCTCCTGCCTTCTCCCCATAACCCTTAACCCCTTTACCAATCAAGAACCTATCAATCTCTGCCTTAAATACGCCCAATGACTTGGCCTCCACCACCTTCTGTGGCAATGAATTCCACAGATTCATCACCCTCAAACTGAAGAAATTCCTCCCCATTTCTGTTTCAAAGGGAAGTCCCTTTATTCTGAGGCTGTGCCCTCAGATCCTAGACTCTCTACTAATGGAAACATCCTCTCCACGTCCACTCTATCCAGGACTTTCAGTATTTGGAAGGTTTTAATGCGATCCCCCCTTATCCTTCTGAACTCGGTTGAGCACAGGCCCATGGCCATCAACTGATCTTCATACATTAATCCTTTCATTCCCAGCATCATTCTTGTGAACCTCCACTGCACCCTCTCCAGGGCCAGCACATCTTTCCTTATTTACAGGGCCCAGAATTGCTCACAATACCAATACCTTATAAGGCCTCAGCAATACATCCCTTGGCTGCACTGTGCTTTGAAGGATTCTGAAAAGGATTTAGAAAGTGCTGTGTAAATGCAAGCTTGTTTTTCATTTCTTTTACTCAACACTTCAAGCTATACCCTCTGCTTCAGTAAAAAGATTTAATTTTTCATCAATACAACCGCGATATTTAATTTGCTTCAAAATGAGCAGTCTCCGTGAAGCCGCTGGTGCCTTTGGATATGAATATATGTGCAGGCTTCAGCATTAGGTACAGATTGGACTAAGGAGCCAATGATGGAAGGGATACTCTTACCTTCCAAGAACCATCCAAGCTGAACTACATAGACTGCTTGAAGGCTGTGTTCAAACACAACTATGGTCTTTACATCAGTATCTTCTGCTGATGACTGTTGGAGCCTTGTGCATCACGTGTGTGCAGTCACTTATTCCCTGATCCAATGGGAAGTTTGCAAACTGGACAATTTCTGCGGTCAAGGAGAAGTAGAGGAAGCAATCCTCCGCTCTGTGTAAAGAGCATTAGTGATGTCCCTAATAGAGCAGTGTTTTGCAAACTGAAATACAGAGGTCATGGAATTACAGGTAGGATAACAGAATGGGTGGAGCATTGGCTGGTTGGCAGGAAGCAAAGAGTGGAAATACAAGGATCTCGTTCTGGTTGGTTACCGGTTACTAGTGGTGTGCCACAGGGGTCGGTGTTGGGACCGCTCCTTTTTACCTTGTACATTAACGATTTGGATAATGGAATAAATGGTTTTGTGGCTAAGTTTGCAGATGACACCAAGATAGGTGGAGGAGTAGGGAGTATTGAAGAGATAGGAAGGTTGCAGAAGGACCTAGACAGTTTAGGAGAATGGGCAAGGAAATGGCAGGTGAGATTCAATGTTGAGAAATGTGCAGTTGTACACTTTGGAAGCAGAAATAAGCGGGCAGATTATTATCTAGGAGGAGAGAAAATTCAAAGCACGGAAGTACAAAGGGACTTGGGGGTACTCGTGCAGGATACCTTAAAGGTTAACCACCAGGTCGGATCGGTGGTAAAGAAAGCGAATGCTATGTTGGCATTCATTTCGAGAGGTATAGTGTATAAAAGTAAGGAAGTGTTGATGAGGCTCTACGGGGCACTAGTGAGGCCTCATTTGGAATATTGTGTGCAGTTTTGGGCCCCACATCTTAGGAAGGATGTGCTGACGTTGGAGAGGGTTCAGAGGAGATTTATGAGGATGATTCCAGGAATGAAAGGGCTTACGTATGAGGAGCGTTTGTCGGCTCTTGGACTGTACTCACTGGAGTACAGAAGAATGAGAGGGGACCTCATAGCGACATTTAAAATATTGATAGGAAAGGACAGAGTAGATATGGCTAGGCTGTTTCCCTTGGTGGGTGAGTCCAGGACCAGAGGGCACAATCTTAGAATTAGAGGGTACAGTTTCAAAACAGAGATGAGGAAAAATTTCTTTAGCCAGAGGGTGGTGAATTTGTGGAACTCCTTGCCACGTACAGCAGTGGAGGCCAGATCAGTGGGGGCGTTCAAGGAGGAGATAGATAGATATCTAAATAGTCAGGATATCAAGGGATATGGGGATAAGGCTGAAAATTGGGATTAGAATAGGTTTTTTTTCCCCATTCCCCATTTCTCATTTCTATTTTCCCTTTCCTTGGAGCAGACTCGATGGGCCGAATGTCCTGCTTCTGCTCCCTTGTCTTGTGATCTTGTAAATTGCAGCAGTTGATGCAAATCACAAAACTGCACTTTTGGAAATCTGAGATAAAAACAGAAAATACTGAATGTTCTGATGAAGGGAGTTTGAACAGTTTTCTTTCCACAATCTGGTGAAGAAGGCATTTGGCACACTGGCCTTCATCAGTCAGGGCATTGAGTATGGGAGTTGGGACGTTATGTTGGAGTTGTACAAGATGTTGGTGAGGCCACACCTGGAGTATTGTGTACAGTTTTGGTTACTCTGTTGTACGAAAAACATCATTAAGCTCTTTTGAGTGCAAAGAAAATTTATGCAAATGTTGCCAAGACTCGAAGGCTAGAGTTCTAGGGAGAGGTTGGGCAGGCTAGGACTTTATTCTGTGGAACATAGGAGACTGAGGGGTGACCTTGTAGAGGTGTATAAAATCATGAGGGGCATAGATCGAGTAAATGCACACAGACTTTTTCCCATGGAAAAGTAATCAAAAACTAGAGGGCATAGGTTTAAGGTGAGAGGGGAAAGATTTAAAAGAGACCATGGGGCAACTTCTTCACACAGAGGGTAGTGTGTATTTGTAACGAGCTGCCAGAGGAAGTGGTTAAGGCAGGTATAATATCAATGTTTGAAAGACAATTTTGCTGGTACCTGGATAGGAAAGGTTTAGAGGCATATGGGCCAAACATGGGCAAATGGGACTAACTTAGATGGGCAACTTGGTTGGCGTGGACGAGTCGGGACGAAGGACCTGTTTCCTTGCTGTACTACTCTATGACACTAAACACTGCCTGATCTGCTAAGTGTTTCCAGCATTTTCTCTTTTCTTTCAAACATCAGATGTCACTGTTTGGAATGATCTTCAGGTTAAGAGCAGTGTTACAGAGACCTTGGTGTCTTCACACTACGTGATCAAGACATGATG
This sequence comes from Pristis pectinata, assembly GCF_009764475.1. Taxonomy (NCBI): domain Eukaryota; kingdom Metazoa; phylum Chordata; class Chondrichthyes; order Rhinopristiformes; family Pristidae; genus Pristis; species Pristis pectinata. The sequence continues at coordinate 20,531,464 of NC_067414.1, forward strand.
CTCTGCACTAAGTGGGAAATATCTGTCACCACTACCTAGGTAAACATCCTTCAGACACCTTGTTTCTTGGACAGCTTGTGGTAGGAAATACTGCCCCAGGTCCCTCCCCTTCTCCACCTTGTCCTCATCATTTGGCCCATCTCCCTCTAAACCTTTGCTATCCATGTACCTGTCCAAGTGCCTTTTAAATGTTGTAACTGTATCTGCCTCCACCACCTCCACTGGCAAGTGTCCAGATGTCTCCCCCATTAAGACTTGCTTTTTTGTATGTTGTCCTCACTGAAAGTTAATTACCATTCTACGACTTACAGATAAAAATGTAGAATCCTACAGCACAGAAACTTGGCCCTTTCAGCCTAACTCGTCCATGCTGACCAGGATGCCTATGTGTGCTAATCCCATTTACCTGCATTTCACCTGTAACCCTTAACATCTTTGCTATCCAAGTACCTGACCAAATGCCTTTTAAATATCCTAACTATATCTGCCTCTACCACCTGCACTGGCAGCTCATTTCAAATGATCAGCACTCTCCTTGTGAAAACCTACTCCTCAGATCTTCTTTAAATTTCCGCCCCCCGCCCCCCATCTTTGACTCTAGTTCTAGAGTATCCCACCCTGGAAAAAAGACTCTGACTATCTATCCTATCTATGCTCTCACAATTTTATGAACCTATCAGCCTCCCACGTTCCAGTGAGAATAAACCCAGCCAATTCAATCTCTTTTTATAACTACAGATCTCCATTCCAGACAACATTCTGGTGAATCTCTTCTGCACTCTCTCTATTGCTACCACATCCTTCCTGTAGTTCGATGACCAGAATTTTCCAAGTACGATCTAACCAATGGTTTGTGCAGCTGCAACATTATGTTTCAACTCTTACACTCAATGCCTCGGACTATGAAGGCCAAATACCAAATACCTTCTTCACTACTCTATCCACCTGTGCCGCCCCTTTCCATGAGCTATGGATTCCTCCTCCCCACCCCTCCCCCCAAGGTCCCACTGTACATCAATGCTTCTAAGGTTCCTGTCATTTGCATATGTCCCACCAGAATTTGACGATGATTCAGTTTTACAGGGAAGCTTCCAACTGAAATGTCCAAATAATTGCTATATGCACAGATGAGCCTAAACAAAGCTTTCACTATACACAAGAGGCACTATCAGATGTGGCTTCTAGTTCGTGAATGATTTTCACAATGAATGTGCAAAAAATGAACCACTAAACATTTGAGAAACCTCTGAATTTCCAATCCATTGTCTGCTCATTGCCACAATGCTCCTTTTAGGGATGCTTACTCTGTATAAATTGAGGCTGGATTTGTGCTACACTCTGAGCATCTCACCTTTCTGGGAATGAACTCATGTTGGCCTTTACCTACTTGCACGACAGCATAGCTCTGACATGTAGCAGCTCAATGACATCCCCACATGCCCTGCACAGGCTACAGAAGTCTCCAACATGCTCATTATTCCAAAGGTAAACCGTGTGAATACTCGGTGAGACAAGACTTGATATAAGTCATTAAGCCACTTTATTTCCCATTGGATAAACATTCATATCAGGTATGAACAAATTCACTCATTTCAATCAAAAGAATTAAAATAATAACACCAAAATGATAATCATGCTGTGTTGAACTACCTCTGGAGAACATCTTGCTCAACTTTAAAACTAACTTACTATCTCCTTCCTAATCCTCTCAGATCTTTCCTCTGCTATTCAGTGCCCTATCTTTAAAGAGGATCTTTTCTCTAGATTTTGAATCTTTAAATTCTAACATTTTCTATGTTTTCATTTAGCCTATAAGGTCTATGCTGGCTAACAGAACAATCCAATTCCCTCACTAATTTTCCCAATAATCTATTCTCCTCAAATTCCTATCAAGTCCCCCCAGAGTCTACCACCATTTACACACCAGGGGCAATTTAAAATAGCCAATTAACCAACCAACCTGCAAGCACTTGGGATGTGGGAGGAAACCAGAGCACCAAGAAGAAACCCACACGATGACAGAGAGAATATCTGATATGTAACAACTCAATGACATCCCCACATGACCTACACAGATTACAGAAGTCTCCAGCATGCTCATTATTCTAAAGGTGATTCCTAAAATTACAAACTCCACACACATTTGAGGTCAGGGTCATACTCAGGTTGCTGAAGCTGTGGAGCAGCAGCCCTACTAACTCTGCCACTGATTAAAGGGTTTTCCATAAGTTTGAGGCATCCTTTCTGACAACCTGCACAAGCATATAGTTGATGAATAGTTGTAATTGGCATCTCTCATTATGGGATCTTCAGGGTAAAACGCCAAACTGCAAATTTGCTTAAAATAAAATGTACTGATAAAATATAGATTATATTCTCTTTCTTTTCATAGAAAAAATGTTCAATGCATGGGTTTACTTTGGGTGTTATTTGAACTGACTTCAATGAAATCACTACAAGGCACTTCTACCTCATTGATGCCACTGGGGCAGTGAATTTAAGAACATAAGAAATAGGAGCAGGAGTAGGCCATCTGGTCCGTCGAGCCTGCTCCGCCATTCAGTAAGATCATAGCTTATCTGGCCGTGGACTCAGATCCACCTACCTGCCTGTTCCCCATAACCCTTAATTCCTCTACTATGCAAAAATCTATCTAACTGTGTCTTAAATATATTTAATGAGGTTGCCTCTACTGCTTCCCTGGGCAGAGAATTCCACAAATTCACAACTCTCTGGCAAAAGCAGTTTCACCTCCTAAATCTGCTCCCCGCAAACTTGAGTCTATGCCCCCAAGTTCCCCATAATGCTCAATTCTCCTATTATGCAAAAATCTGTGTCTTAAATATATTTAATGAGGTAGCCTCTACTTTCCTGGGCAGAGAATTCCACAGATTCAGTTGGCTCTGGGAAAAGCAGTTCTTCCTCATCTCCCTCCTAAATCTATTCCCCCAAATCTTGAGGCCATGCCCGTAGTTCTAGTCTCACCTACTGGTGGAAACAACCTTCCTGCCTCTATCTTATGTATCCATTTCATAATTTTATACGTTTCTATAAGATACCCTCTCATTCTTCTGAATTCCAGCGAGAATAGTCCCAGGTGACTCAATCTCTCCTCATAGGCTAACCCCCTCATCTCCAGAATCAACCTGGTGAACCTCCTCTGCACTGCCTCCAAAGCTAGCATATCTTTCCTTAAGTAAGGAGACCAGAACTGCACACAGTACTCCAGGTGCAGCCTCACCTATACAGTTGCAGCATAACCTCCCTGCTCTTAAATTCAATCTCTCTAGCAATGAAGGCGAACCTGTTGCACCTGCAAGCCAACTTTTTGCAATTAATTCATGCACAAACACTCCCACGTCCCTCTGCACAACCGCATGCTGCAATCTTTCACCATTTAAATAATAATCTGATCTTCTATTTTCCCTTCCATTTACCAACATTGTACACTGTCTGCCAGACCCTTGCCCACTCACTTAATCTATCTATATCTCTCTGCAGACCCTCCGCATCCTCTGCACGATTTGCTTTTCTACTCACATTAGTGTCATCAGCAAACTTAGATACACTACCCTCAGTCCCCTCTTCCAAATCGTTAATGTATATCGTGAATAGTTGTGGGCCCAGCACCGACCCCTGTGGCACCCCGCTTACTACTGATTGCCAACCAGAGAAACACCCATTTATTCCAACCCTCTGTCTTCTATTGGTTAACCAATTCTCTATCCATGCTAATACATTACCCCCAACTTTTATGGATGTCTTTTATATGGCACCTTATTGAATGCCTTCTGGAAATCTAAGTATACAACATCCACCAGTTCCCTTCGATCCACTGCGCTCATTATATCCTCAAAGGACTCCAGTAAGTTTGTCAAACAGGACCTGCCCTTCCTGAATCCATGTTCTGTCTGCGTGATGGAACCACTTCTATCCAGATGTCTCACTATTTCATCCTTAATGATAGCTTCAAGCATTTTCCTGACTACAGAAGCTAGCTGGCCTATAGTTATCTGCCTTTTGCCTACATCCTTTTTTAAATGGTGGCATGACATTCACTGTCTTCCAATCTGCCGGGACCTGCCCAGAGTCTAGAGAATTTTCGTAACTTATCGCGTGCATCTACTATAACCTCCGTCATTTCTTTCAGTACCCTGGGATGCATCCCATCAGGACCAGGGGACTTGTCTACCTGTAGGCCCACTAGTTTGCTGATCACTACCTCTTTAGTGACAGCAATTCTATCGAGGTCCTCACCTCTCATCACATCCATAACATCACTATTTGGCATGTTAGACATGTCCTCCACCATGAAGACCGACACAAAATAGTCATTCAAGGCTTCGGCCATTTCCACATTACCCAATATTAAGTTCCCCTTCTCATCTTCCAAGGGATCTACATTCACTATAGTCACCCTTTTCCGCTTTATATAATTATAAAAACTTCTACTATCTGTTTTTTTTTCATAATCTATCTTCCCTTTCCTTATTGCTTGCTTAGTGGTTCCTTGTTGCTTTCTAAAGTTCTCCCAACCTTCCAGTTTCCACTCCTCTTAGCGACATTGTATACATGAGTTTGGACATGTCTATTTGGACTTTGCAAGGCCTTCAATAAGGTCCGGCATGGCAGGCTGGTCTGTTAGGTTAGGTCACATGGAATCCAGGGAGAGCTAGTTTGGTGGATTCAAAATTGGCTCAGAGGTAGGAAGCAGAGGGTGGTGGTTGGAGGTTGTTTCTCAGAATGGAGGCCAGTGACTAGTGGCGTGCTGCAGGGGTTGGTGTTGGGAACCTTGTTATTCGTTATTTATATAAATGATTTGGATGCGAATGCACAAGGCTTAATCAGTAAGATTGTGGATGACATGAAATTAGGAGGTGTTGTTGATAATGAAGAAGGTTATCGTTGATTATAGGAGGATCTTAATCAGTTAGCGAAGTGGGCCGAAGAATGGCAAATGGATTCCAATACAGCTAAGTGTGAGGTGATGCATTTTGGAAAGTCAAACCAGCATAGGACTTATACTATGAATGGTAGGGCACGAGGGAGTGTAATGGAAAAGAGGGACCTAGAAGTACAAGGGTTCATTCAAAGCAGCGTCACAGGTAGATAGGGTGGTGAAAGGAGCATTTAGCATGCTTGCCTTCATCAGTCAGGGCACTGAGTATAGGAGTAGGGACATTATGTCGCAGTTGTACAAGTCGTTGGTGAGGCCGCACTTGGAGTACTGTGCACAGTTTAGGTCACCCTGTTACAGGAAGGATGTGGTTAAACTGGAAAGAGTGCAGAAAAGACTTGCAAGGATGTTGCCAGGACTTACAGGGCCTGAGTTACAGGGAGAGGTTGGCCAGGCTACGTCTTTATTCCTTGGAACGTAGGAGAATGAGGGGCGACCTTATAGAAATGTTTAAAATTATGAGAGGCATAGACAAGGTGGATGGTAACAGCTTTTTCCCCAGGGTAGGGGAGTCCAAAACTAGGGGGCATAGATTTGGGTGAGAGGGGAAAGATTTAAAAGGGACCTGAGGGGGCAACTTTTTCATGCAGAGGGTGGTGAATATATGGAACAAGCTGCCAGAGGAAGTGATTGAGGCAGATACAATAATGCCATTTAAGAAGCACTTGGATAGGTACATGCAGGGGTGGGGCTTAGTGGGATATGGGCCGAATGAAGGAAATTGGGATTAGCTGGGTGGGCACTGTAGTCGGCATGGACTCGTTGGGCCGAAGGGCCTGTATCTCTACTATACTAGCAGGAAGGCTACAGAATTATTGATGTGGAACAAGAAAATAGCAGCTGGTGGATTGAGGAGTGGTCATTTGTGAAGAAAGATCAGAAACCTGCTCTGCATCTAACTCTGAAATACCTAGTTGTACATTTCTTTGTTTTATCAACTGTAAAGTAATGTGAGATCCCTCAGCAATACGTCCCTTTTACATTAATTTGGCACACAACAGAGCTTCAAATTTAAAAAGCATTCTTTTCTATAAAGTTTAAATTTTAACTTGAAAATATAGATATATTGGAATCAGAAAAAGTTTTAAAACTTTTAAGGCATTTTATGTTGTCTTCTGATTAATTTTTTTTTATCCTTCTTTTTTGAAAGTGCATCACTGCATGTACTTGTGACGCTGACAGTTTCTATGCTTCCGACTCTCTCTGACAGTGTACCAGGAACCAATTCTTCTAAGTCAAAGATGGAGAAGTCATTGGCCTTCTTCTCAATGGACTGAGGCAGTGGTCTTGGGTCTGCAACAATGGTCTGTTGCTTAGGCAGTGTTTTGGATTTCACAGGCTTAGCTTTAGGCCTCTGTTCCTCCTCATCCTCCCCATTCATACAGCTGACACACAGAAGCTCTCGAATGAATGATGAACTAAAACACAAACAAGGAAAAGGGGCAGAAATAAAAGAAAATCAAAGTGATACTGACAGAAAAAATTAATGTAATACAACATAGAAGGTTTAATGAAGGGAAAGAAATGTATTATACAAATGGTTAATAAAATAAATGAAAACCATGCTTCTATGCATGTAAGATTAATATAATAAAATCAAAACCTGGATCACTTGTAGGAGAATGCTGACAACTGAACATCATTTTGTAAGGTCCAAGTGCCTTTATTTGATTTGATATGTCACCCAAAGTAATCAGATACCTTGAACAAAATGATGTTTATATTAGCACATTACACAACCTTCCCAAAGGAATGAATGGGATAAAAAATGTTTTTTTGCAGTGTAGCATGCAGGAGATGTTAGCACTCATGCTGATGTGTGCAGTAAGCTGCATCTGAATGATAAGTACTTATCTGGGTAATCAGCTGAGACAGGAGAATATTCTCACCTCATGCCATATGGGAGACCTGTGATCAACAACTTTAGGGATGTTAAATGCTCATGTCAATTATTTTACTTGTTTAAATTCTCATCACAAACACATAATTATGTAGACTACCAGGGACACCAAGACATGATTTATCAAATTGCTGTCCTCTCATTTTGAAGTCAACATACTATTTTTAAAGGTAGTTGTCTGGAATTTCCATGATCCTAAGCAGAAATCAAACTTCTTTGAAATAAAAGTTTCTATCCAATTGTGTCCTCTTAGTCACCATAATCTTGTGTGCATAGCTAATCAAGTGGTACTCCTACATTGTTCCTTTGTTGGAAATGCTTGCATGATTGACTGTTGGTTTAATTTAACTGAAATGATGATCAACATAGAACCCCACCCTTATTAAGATTGGCCTTTTGTATTGATTAAGCAGAGGTGGCACCATAAACATAGTGAGAGATATGACTCAAAGTAAGTTCAGTAAGGTCTTGTCATTGGCAGAGGATGGTAGCAAAATACAATGCCATTTGCCAGGTGTACACTGACGACACCTAACCCACCACTACCTCTCCTGAACCTTGCCACTATTTCCTGATATTACTGATTACCTGTTACCTAAGCAGAAGTTTCTTACAACAGACAATTGGAAGGACTGAAGCCATGGTCCTTGATCCTACCACAGATTCTGTTGCTTGACTGTGGAGACAATCCCTCTCAACATAATGTTGTGAATAGGACTGACAGCATTGCCCACTGGCCCTTTGTGGCTGGTCTGACATTTAATGTGATCACAGCTGATCCTTTACCTCACCTATACCTTTGATCAGTCCTAACCTTTGATCCCTTGGTGTTCAACAATTTATCAGTCTCACCCTTAAATATCCTTAATAACAGATTATCCACATCCCTCTGTGGTAGATTTCTGAAGGTTTACACCCTTATGTATTCAGATTCTTCTCATCTCAGTCCTGCATGGCTGACCTGATCCTGAGAAAATGACCATAGTCTAGACCTTCCCACGAGATGAAACAGCCTCTCAGTTTCTCCAATGTCTGAATCAAATCACCTCTTATTCTGTTTCAATGAGGTGATATCTCATTCTTCTGAACTTTAAGCTCATCCAATTCATTCATGCCTTAGAGTGCCTCTGATAACAGAAATTAATCTAGTCAGTCTAAACTATACCACTTCTAGGCTGTATTTCCCACATGAGACCAAAGCTCTACTCATTATTCTGAACAAGGTTTCACTAAAGCTTGTATAATCTCAGCAAAATGTCCTAACTCTTGTACTCTAACCCCTTGCAATAATGAGCAATGTACCACTTACCAGCTCTGGGGGAGATAGCAGATTGGATTCATAATTGGCTCAGAGGTAGGAGGAAGAGGGTGACGGTCGAGGGTTGTTTCTCGGACTGGAGGCCCGTGTCTAGTGGTGTGCTACAGGGGTTGGTGCTGGTACCTTAGCTGTTTGTAATTTATATAAACGATTTGAATGTGAATGTACAAGGCATGGTTAGTAAGTTTGCGTAAGATACTAAAATAGGTGGTGTTGTGGATATTGTAGAAGGTTATGAAAAATTACAGGGGGATCTTGATCAGCTCGGTATGTGGGCTGACCTGGTAAATGGCTTTCAATCCAGATAAATTTGAGGTATTGCATTTTGGGAGATCACACCGGGGTAGGACTTTTACCGTGATGATGTGGCCCAGGGGAGTGTTATGTAACAGAGGGACCTAGGAGTGCAAGTCATGGTTCACTGAAAGTGGCATCGCAGGTAGATAGGGTGGTGAAGAAGGCATTTTGCATGCTGGCCTTCATCAGTCAGGGCACCGAGTACAGGAGTTGGGAAGTTATGCTGCAGTTATATAAGATGTTACTGAGGCCATATTTGGAGTATTGTGTACAATTTTGGTCGCCCTGTAATAAGAAAGATGTTATTAAACTAGAAAGAGTGCAGAAAAGATTTACCAGGATGTTGCCTGGACTTGGGGGCTTGAGGTTGCGTCGACTAGGACTTTATTGCCTGGAACATAAAAGATTGAAGGGTGACCTGATAGAGGCACATAAGATTATGAGGGGCATAGACAAGGTGAAAGCACATAGTCTTTTTCCCAGGGAGGGAGTGCTAAAACTAAGAGGGCATAGGTTTAAGATCTGAGGTGAAAGATTGAAAAGGGACATCAGGGGCAGTTTCTTCACGCAAAGGGTGGTGCGTATTTGGAATGAGCTGCCAGAAATAGTGGTTGAGGCGGGCACATTAGCAACATTTAAAAGCCATCAAGATAAGTACATGGATGGGAAAGGTTTAGAGGGCTATGGGCCAGATATGGGCAGATGGGACGAGCTTGCTGGGCAACACAGTCGGCATGGACGAGTTGGGCTGAAGGGCCTGTTTCCATGCTGTATGACTATATGACCTGAAAGACTGAATCTGTTTCTCTCTCCAGACACTGGCTGACCTATCTGGATGCACCATGGTTTGGTATGGCAGCTGCGGCCAAGACCGCAAGAAACTGCAAAGAGTTGTGGACACAGCTCAGGACATCATGAAAACCAGCCTCCCCTCTGTGGACTCTGTCTGTAGTTCTTATTGCCTCAGCACCCACCCCAGATAATCTCTCTTCTCCCCTCTCCCCTTGGGAAGAAGATAGAAAAACTGGAAAGCACATAACAACAGGCTCAAGGACAGCTTCTATCCTGCTGTTATAAGACTATTGAACAGATCTCTTGTATGATAAGATGCTCATGACCTCACAATCTACCTTGTCATGGCTTTGCATGTTATGTCTAGCTGCACTGCACTTTCTCTGTAACTATAACACTATATTCTGCATTCTGTTATTGCTTTTTCCATGTACTACCCTGATGTATTGTTGTTGTGAAATGATCTGTATGGATGGCATGCAAAACAAAATCTCTTTTCTCTGTGCACCAATATTTAGTTTCTCATCAGTTTAAAAAAAATCACTTTTTACTTTTTCCACGTATGAATAACTTCCACTGTCCTACATTTTCCTGCACTTTTCTTGCTCATTGACTCAAACCACCCCCCACCTATCACAAGTCAACAGTTCATTTTTTGATCTAAGTGGTCAAAGCAGATCGTTAGTAGCTGAGGGCCCAGTATTGTTCCCCTAACTATCCAAAATTGAACCAGATAGTGCACAAAGCGGATGTCATATTCAGTCCAAATCTGCCCCATTAATCACACGCCTCCATTTGTGGCACTGAAACCCTGATCATTTGACAATATAAACCCCTCATGGCTGGCCTCTTTTCTTTCCCCTCTGTAAACTTGAGGGCACCTAAAAGTCTGGACCTTGTATCCCAGTGCATACGAAGTCCCGGGAATAATACTCAGGGCTGCTTTCTTCCAGGTTAGCAGTGAGTGCCTTAATTCACCGTGAAGCACCATGGGGCAGTTTGCTACATTAAAAGTTCTATATAAACACAACATTGTTGTTGCTGAATAGCTGGTTTCTCCACAGCAACTGATCTGCAAGCTTGTTTAGAACACTGAATGACTGAATGTAGTTTTGGTTTCAGTACCTGGGAAATACTGCGTGGAGGTTATGTCATGAAGATTCATTAGATTTATCCCCGGCATGAGGCACTTCTCTAAGGCATGAATGAATTGGATCATCTTAAGAGTTCATGAGAATGAAATGTCACCTTAAGGTCTACATCAAAAAGATTTAGCTGAATTTGGTCCTGAAGAAAATATCACTCCTTTCTATCTATAGTCAGTCAAGCAGAAATTCAGCCCCTTTAAGTTTTAAGGTCATAAAATCTTCTCCAGTTCCTTCACTACTTCAAGTTGATAATAGATGCTGCAACGGTTAATAACAATAACAGAAATTTAAACAAAATCAACAGCAGCTGAGTAAATGTCAGAATTTGATCTAGGATCCACATCATCATCCCACTACATAGTCAAGATCAATGAGAGAGCTTTTCATTTCAACAGATCAACTGTGGTGAGGCTTTTGTCCACAAACATACTCATTAAAAATAATTTGGGTTATTTTAAGACACCAGCTTTGAGACACACTTTTGCAGCCAAGTATTAGTGGGAGGTGTAATGTTCACTTGTTCTAAGTTGCTTCTGAAAGGAAAAAGATGTGTACTTATATTTTGTGTTTTGGAACCTCAGGATGTCCCAAAGTGCTTCACAGGTGATGAAGTACTTTTGAAATGTGCTTACTGATATAAAGTCAAAACCACAGCAAACAACTTGCGCACAGCAAGCTTCCACAATATAGAATGTGGCAAATGACAAGGTAATCTCTTTTAATGATGTAGCCTGAGCAAAAAATTGTTGGCAGAATACTGGGACAGCTCCCGCCCGTTTTCCAAAGTAGCATGATGGCATCTTTTATATCCCCCTGCTTATGGGGCCTTGGTTTAACAACTGGTCATACAAATAAATCAATGTGCATCATTGCTCTGTATCTACAAGCTGAAAGTCTGTCTTGCCAATTCTTACTGGCACCAAAAGAAGACTGTCTTCTGTAAAGCTCATGATTATCCAGCACAGTGCATCACCTAGTCTTTTCCTTACGCGTGTAAATTTTCCTCATGAACTTTCTTTGTCACTTCCTGAAGATGAGCTAATAAGGTATTAGAAAATATCCTCAAGTGATGATGAATTTTTGGGAAGCCTGATCAACCTTTTTTAAACATCTTTTCAGAATATTGTAACTGCATACAAATTTTATTGGTTTATCTCTGTATAAATTAACTACTTAGCTCCTTTTTGCTTCATCAATTCACTGATTTTGTTTCTTCATTCCCCCCCACTACTCATCCATCACCACCTCCATCTCAAAATTCAATTAATATGAAATGAACTGAATACTGAATCTTTCTAATCCAATGTAAACAAGTCTGAATGAGCACAATCCTTAGAAAAGTATCACTAAATTGAGCACAACACTTGACCATAGCTGTGAAGCGATAGTGGTGAGCCATCTTTTTGAAACATTGCTGGACCTTGCATTGAAGCTACTCTCACTGTACTAACATAGATACGGACATGTGAATGAGGAATGGGAAGGTGTTGCTGAAGAAGCATTGTAGTGCATTGTATAAATGGCACACATTGCTGTCGTGCTGCACCCTGGGCTATGGAGTGAATATTGAAGGTAGTGGATTAGGTGCAAGTGAAGCAGGTTACTTTGTCGAGGATGGTGTCAAGCTTCTTGAAGGTTGTTGGTGTTGCACTCATCCAGGCAAGTATAGAGTATAGCATCACATTCCTGATTTGTACCTTGCAGATAGTGGAATGGCCTTGGGGTATAAGGAGGTGAATATCTTGCGGCAGGATACCCAGCCTCTAATCTGCTCTTGCAGCCACAGAATTTACCTTGCTAGTCTAGTTAAATTTCTGGTCAATGGTGATCCCTGGATGTTGATGATGGGGAATTGTTCACAATCTGTGTTGATGAAGTTGGCCATTGCCTGGCACCTGTGTGGTGTGAATGATACACCACTTATCAGTCCGTATGAATGTTGTGTATCTTTCCTTCAGGCTTACATGGACTGCTTCACTACCCAAGTAGCTGTGAAAGGAATTCTGAATATTGCACAAAGAACTCCACTTTAGTATGAAGAGCAAGTGACTGATGAACCCTCCGATGGTATTTGGGCTAGAGCTATGTCCCAGAGATAACCATTCTCCAACAATAACAAGTAACTTCATGTCCTTGGAGAATTTTCACACGATTCCCTTTGACTTCAATGTTAATGGGTGCTCTTGCTCCCTTATCTGTTCAAATGATGCCATTGGTGGTCCACTTTCACATCATCTCTGGAATTTACCTCTTTGGAATGAGGAATAGTGAGCAAGTTATTGGCAAGTACGTGCAACTTGATAGCACTGACAATGACAACTTTCCTCATTTTGCTATTGATGGGGTGGTACTTGGTTGGGATGACGTAACATATTACTTCTATTCCATAAGAGAGCTCAATAATTCCCACTTTGAATAAGAGAGCTTAGCCTTTTGCTACTGACATCTATCCAATGGCATTACCATTGTTGAAGTATTCACATCAATGCATGCTGCCTTGTGTTGAATAAGGTTCCTTAGCCGCACTTGTGCAAGCAATGAGAGAGTATTCTTCACCCGCTTTGGAGATGTAGAGAACTGCTCCCATAACCCTGATGTGCTTTGTAGATGGTAGAATACCCTTACAGAGTCAGGAGTTGAATCCCACATTGGAACATGCAGTCTTTGACGTGCTCTTGTCAGTCTGTGGCTGGTCCAGCTTAGTTTCTGGTCAATAATGATCCTCAGGGTGTCACTGAAGAGGAACATTGACAATGACATGGCTGGTCAACATCAAGAGGAAATGGTGTGGCTTCCACTTGATGCCGACGTTCACTGTCAGGCCATTTTTGGCATGGTGTTAACATAGTTTAGAACCTTTGAACATGGCCTCTGTGCACTAGCAGAATAAGTTCACCACTAAATTTCACGACCACAGGGCATATCCTGACAGCACACCTGGTAAAGGCCAGCATCTTTTTCCCCTTCTGTGTGCAAGGGAAAGTGCTATGTTCCCAGTAGAGTGAGACTATGTAGGACTCTGGAAAGTATTGCAGGGTTTCCCTGACTGATCAAGGCAACAGTATCCCATCTTGAGATAGGAGAATCCTGAAAGTACTCTAAATATTGCTCTCTGTGCTAATGCTTGGGATTACAGTCACACTCTTCAGTACTTCCAGGAGTCTGAAGTGGAGTGAGGAGTCAAAGAGTCTCCCTTATCCCCTGCAAAGTAAAGATCAAGGGATTGCCTCACAATGAAACACTCATGGGAGTTTCCTGGATGTAGAGTGTTGACCACAAGGATAGATTGGCTGTTGGTAATACTATGGCTGTTCAGACTACAATACACTTTCTAATGGGCCAAGAACACTGGGCTAACATGTGGAGTCCAGAGCATCACATAGGTGAAGTCTATTACTCCCCAAATGTTTGGGCAGCCTGTAAACCTACTAACATTCTCCATTCCAGTGCAAAGGAGATGAATCCCCTCTCCTTCATTAAAGAGGATATAGGAGTGAGCAACAAACTGCTACACATGGCAGATATTGTGAACTGAAGGGGCTGTTCCTGTGCTGTACTGTTCTATTAGCTATTGCTGTCTGGATTGATCTGGAGGGTAAGATCTCAGCTGAGTTCATAACCCTAACCACCACAAGCACAGGTCCATTGGCTAAAGATCAGCCTGCAGAAAACCACATATGCTGTGTTCCTTGAACAGTTGGAGGTAGGAGCTTAATCCTGATAAATGCTTTGGGAATAGGTCCCCTCTATCTCCAGACTCAGAGACTCCTTACCCTCAGCCCTTCACTTCCCCAAGATCCACAAACAGAACTGCCTGGGCAGACCCATTGCTTCAGCCTGCTCTTGCCCCACTGAACTTATTCTTTCCTACCTAGACTCCATTCTTTTGCCCCTGTTCCAGGACTCCTTCCACTTACATTCATAATATCTCTGATGTCTTCTGTTACTTTGACAGTTTCCAATTTTCTGGTCCCAACCAGCTCATCTTCAACATGGATGGCCAATCCCTCTATACCTCCATCTCATTCTGAAATGTTTCATATCGAGATGGCCCTAGAGCCTTTTGTTTCTTTCTTGAACAGAGGCCCAATCAGTCCCTCTCCACCACCTGGCTGAACTTGTTCAACTCTACTCACTTTCTCCAAATCGAAGAGGTGCCTAGGGGAACTCACATGGGACCAAGTTACACCTGTCTGTTTGTTGGGATATGTGAAACCGTTCTTGTTTCAGTCCTACTAAAGCTTCCTCAATCACTTGCTCTCACTTTCACATGGTCCATACCTGACTCTTCCTTTCTTGACTATCTCCATCTCAGGGGTTGTGTTAGTGACTAATATCCATTACAATCCCTCAGACTATCTAGCTACCTTGACTACATCCTGTCCCTTTATGACCAATTTCCAACCTGCTTCCTGTTTTTCAAGATCCATGGTATTTCCTCTGATGACAAGACTTCCATACCAGTACTTCTGAGATAGTCTTCTCATTCCTTAATTGTGGCTTCCATTCTAGTCAGAGCCCTTGACCTCATATCACTTTTCCTGCAGCTCTGCTCTCACCCCCACAGAAACAAGCATAAGGTATTCCTTGTCCTCACCTTCCACCCCACCAGCCTTCACACTCCATGCATCATCTGGCACGTTCAATGAGACTCCACCACCAGACACATCTTCCCATCCCTTTCAGCATTCTGAAAAGACCATTCACTTTGTGACTCCCTGGTCTTCTCTTCTAGCTTTGGGTGTCCTACCCAACTCATCTGCACCATGGATCTCCAATCCCTCTACACTTCCATCCCATATCAGGATGGCCTTTGGCCTTTTGTTTCTTTCCTGAACAAAGGCCTAATCAGTACCCCCTAAACCACCTGCCTAAACTCATTCCCACATTGAACAACACTCAAATATCATCATAACATTTTCATATGCAATCACAGGCAATGCAACATCTACCCCTTTACCTCTTCCTTTCTCACCATCCAGGGACTCAAACAGTTTTTCCAGGTGAAGCAGTGATTCAATTGCACCTCTTCCAATTTAGTGTACTAAACCCAGTGCTTAAGATATGGTCTCCCCTACATTGGAAGAAACAAATGCAGGTTCGGTGACTGCTTTGTAGAACATTTATGTTCAGCTTGCAAGAGTGACCCTGAACTACCAATTGCCTGTTTGTTTAATTCTCCATCCCATTTCCAGTCTGACTTTGCCTTTGACTGTTTTCAAAGAAGCCCAACATGAGCTTAATGAACAACACCTCATTTTCCCTGGGTTGGTGACCTCTCTTGTTAAGTTGATTGGCTTTGTTTCTCTCTCCATGGAAACTGCCTGGTTCGTTGAGTGTTTCTGGCATTTTCTGTTTTTGTTTCAGCATCTGCAGCTTCTCGCTTTTCAATCACTGGCTGCTTCTGATGTAATTCCATGTTTCATTCTCCATAGATGATGCCTGACCTGCTGGGCTGCACCGGCATTCCTCTTTATTTCAAGCTTCCAGCAACAGCTGTGTTTTGTATTTCACTGTCCAGCACTGAGCTGTGATTTGTTTCTCTCTCCTCCCTCATTTTGCACCACCCTCAGACAGATTAGCTACCTTTAATAACCCTCTTCAACACTGACTTGCATCATCCCACTTCTCTTGGACCACCTGATCACAGCCATTCCTTTTGTTTTCTCTACCCTCTCTCTGCTAATTAAACATGCCTGTTTTCTAAATTTTTCCGGTTCCACTAAAGGATATTTGAGCTGAAACACTGACTCTGTTTCTCTCTCCACAGCTACTGCCTGACCTGCTGAGCATTTTTATTTGTTGCTTTTATTTTAGCCAGCAGTAGATGCTGATTCACTGACCTCCTCCAATGAGAGCTGGACCTAATTCTGACTGAGACACAGGGCCTTCAACGCAAGGTTGGTCCTGCCAGAAACAAGGAGCCCAAGTGATCTTCTGGATGAGGGAATTTGAAGAGGAACTTTCCTCCCAATTTGGCTTGCTTTTTTCTTTTGTACTCTTGCCTCTTCCAGGAGATGATTGGACTTGGGGGGGGGGGGGGGAGGCGGAGGTCGACGTGTCATGAGCACAATGTACAGGAATTCTGTGGACCAGGCTGAATGAACCAAAAATAAAAGTAGAAAATCAGAATAGAGACAGAGAGAAAACAAATCAGTTTTAAGGTGCAAAGTGGGTAGCGGGAGGGGGCAGGGGTGGATGCCCAGCAGATTAAGCACTCTGTGTGGGAAAACTGTAAACACAGTATCTGTGGAAAGAGAAACAGAATTAATATTTCAGGTCCAAGACCCTTCATCAGAACTGGAAAAACAGAGAAAACAGGTTGGTTTTTAGTTGCATAGAGGGTTGGGGAAGGTATGGCCCTTTCCCACAGTCTCATTTTGGTGTCAGTTCTCTACAACAGCTCTAACCTGCATTTCACAGCTTTTACGTATCCCTTTGTTTGCTCTTCCTCATTAATCTATCAACCATATAGCTTCATAAACAATGTATAACCATGCCAATCCTAGCCCTACCCAATCAGAGATACTTCCTTTGTCCTGTTCATTTCCTCACCTTTGCTGCCACTTGAAATTAACTTATTTCTCTTTTTTGAGATTCTTCGACCTGAGCCATTAACTGTGTTTCTCTTTCCACAGATGATGCCTGACCTGCTCAGCATTTCATAGAACGTAGAACATAGAACACTACAGCACAGTACAGGCCCTTCGGCCCACAATGTTGTGCCGACATTTTATCCTGCTCTAAGATCTATCTAACTCTTCCCTCCCACATAGCCCCCTGTTCTATCCACATACTTGTCTTTCAGTTTTTCTGATTTTCAGACATTTCCAAACTTTTCTTATTTTATTTCAAATTTCTAGTATCTGTGGATGTTCAGTTTTTAATTATGGAATTGGAATTGGTTTATTATTGTCACTTGTACCAAGGTACAGTGAAAAACTTATCTTGAATACCATTCACACACATCAATTCATTACACAGTGCATTGAGGTAGTACAAGGTAAAGCAATAACAGAGTACAGAATAAAGCATTATAGCTACAGAGAAAGTGCAGTGCAGGTAGACAATAAGGTGCAAGGTCATAATGAGATAGATTGTGAGGTCAAGAGTCCATCTTATTGTACTCTTACCAGAAGGTCTTTTCCTGTATATCATACTTCATCCTTTTTTTATTTACCAACATAACATTCTCCCAATTCCTCTAAAGACTGACTGCAATTGTGTGATGTAAGCATGCAAGTCTATAGTCTGAATCTGGCAGGGATATGTGATCATTATTCTGTGCACCCTGCTGAATTTGTGTATGGGTGCCTGGTAAGGAACTGATCGAGCTTGGGAATGATGATTATCTTGGCGAGTGGATTGCTGGTACTCAGATGAGAAGAATCATTAACTGGGCGAGTGCCCAGGGTTTAACTCATTAAATGATGCTATTACATCAAGAGGTTTCTAGTGAGGGATGGTAAAAAATTGTGTGAAGCAGGAATACTTCTGCTCCATGGATCCACACATTCAATCGCTGAATAAGGAGAGAATCTAGACCTCGTCTCACATTTACAGGTTTGAGGGGAGATAGATGCTCTTGAATTTTGTTTGAATTAGTGAGTACTTATTCAGAACTTTCCTTGAGGAAATAAATAATACAATTCACCCCACAAGGGAATAAATTATATATATGCTCAAAATAAATGAACACACTTGCCAAAAACTGGATAAATCTAATTCTAATTGCCTTCACTTATGCATATTAACCTAGAGTTTCCTGAGAACTTGCACTATCCTAATATCATCGAAGAACCCAGAAGGTTATTTGATCCTTGTGCCGATACTAGTGCTATAGCAAAGCTACCCACTTTGTGGTCTTTTCTTGTAACCTGGATCTTTTTCTCTTTAAGTACTTGTTCGATTTCCTTTTGAAAACTAACATTTAATCAATTTCAACCCTTTCAGTCAGTGCATTCCACGTCAAAACAACTCATGTGAAAAATGTTTCCCCATATTGCTCATACTTCTTTTGCAAATTATCTCAAATTCACCTCCTCTGCTTATTGACTCTTCTGTACTGTAAGCAGTATTTCTTCATTCACACTAAGAAAACCAAGCGTGATTCTAAATACTTCCACTAGAACTCTTAATCTTCTCCAATCTAAAGGAGCCTCGAATGAGGCGGAAAGAAGTTAAAATTACAGATAAAGTGAATTATGCTATTAATTATGGTAATCCACAGATCACATCATTCTGGAAAAATAATGGAAAGCTCACAATATACTCCATTATTAATCTGTAAACTGGATACTGTGTTCACTCAAAGAAGAGATATGTGGTGAGTTATGAATCACTATAATTTGTTGATCAATTTACACTATTATGCTGTTTGCTTTGCATGTACATGTTAAGAACTTGCTGGATTTATATGTTAAACAATGCAGAAAACAATTAATGGCCTCAATTCATTTTTACCAGATAATAGATGCATTGAATCACATTCAATTATTCCTTCTTAGAAATGTAAGAACAATTTTTACTTCTCCTTTCTCTTTTCCCCTTTCTCTTGACCCAATCTTTTCACTTATTCTTTATATCTGATTTGATTTGGTCACCCACTTTCCCGTTCCTCTTCAGTTTCTAGTTCGATTGTTAAACCTATTTATTATGAAGGTGCACCACTGATCCCCTGAATCACTTAACTTCCACGTGCCCTGTTGCTCTCTGGCATTTTTGTTGAGGGACAGAAGAAAAAATTTAATCATCTATTTGAGAAATGCTACTGAGAACTGAAATGAAAGCAGAAAAGGAGGCCTTTCTGCCTGTGTATCTGTGCTAGCTCTTTAAAGGGGCCAACAATCACCCAAGAATCCTGTAATTTAGGAATTTTCGGAACCTATAGAAGTTCTATATAGAGCGACCCACACAGAGCATGCACAAAATACCTCCTACATTTTCCTTGAGTTCCTTTGCCAAATATTTCAATCTTTGACTTAGAGTTGCCAAAGTATTTTCCAGCTGCTACCGTTTCTCCTAATTCACTCTGTCATTCTGCTTCAGAATTATTAACGTATCAATTAAATCTTCCCTTCAATTGCTCCAACCTTACAGCAGAAGGTATTGACCTGATATCTTTCCATTTGTACCTTTCCAGGACCATAACATCTGAAGCATGATGTTCAGACCTATCCCAATACTCCAACAAATCTTCTGTCCTGATTCAGTCTGACCAGTTAAAAGGAATTCTTCATGTCAGTTGTAGGGAAATTGCTAGAGAAAATTCTTAGAGATAGGATATACGAGTATCTGGAATCCAATGGCTTCATTAGGGAAAACCAGCATGGCTTTGTGCAGGGCAAGTCGTGTCTCACTAACCTGGTTGAGTTTTTTGACAAGGTGACGAGAGAGAGTGATGAAGGCAGAGCTGTGGATGTCATCTAGATGGACTTCGGTAAGGCATTTGACAAGGTCCCACATAATTGGTTAATCAAGAAAGTTTGGATGCATGGAGTCAGTGGAGAATTGGCTGTGTGGATCCAGAACTAGCTTGCCCATAGGATACGGAGGGTGGTGGTTGAAGGGACTTATTCGGGCTGGAGGCCTGTGAGAAGTGGTGTTCCGCAGGGATCTGAACTGGGACCTCTGCTGTTTGTGATGTACATAAATGACCTGGATGAGTATGTTGATGGGTGGGTTAGTAAGTTTGCAGATGATACCAAGATTGGTGGAGTTGTGAATAGCGTAGAAGACTGGTGACAGATACAGCGTGATATAGATCAGTTGCAGATGTGGGCAGAGAAATGGCAGATGGAGTTTAACCCGGCTAAATGTGAGGTGTTGCACCTTCGTAGGACTAATGTCAAGAGGCAGTACACTCTTAAGGGCAAGACCCTTAACAGTGTTGAAGAGCAGAGAGACCTTGAGGTGCAAGTCCATGGCTCAGTGAAAGTGGCTACACAGGTAGATAGGGTGGTTAAGAAGGCTTATGGAATGCTTGCTTTCATTAATCGAGGTACTGAGTACAGGAGTCAAGAAGTTATGATGCATCTCTAAGGAACTCTGGTTAGACTGCATTTAGAGTATTGCATGCAATTCTGGTCACCTCACTATAGGTAGGACGTTGTGGCTTTAGAGGGTGTGCAGAGGAGGTTTACTAGGATGCTGCCTGGATTAGAGGGCATGTGCTATCAGGAGAGGCTGGACAAACTTGGGCTCTTTTCTCTGGAGCGGCAGAAGCTGAGGGGTGATCTGTTGGAAGTGTATAAAATTATGAGGGGCATAGATAGGGTGAACAAGCAACATCTTTTTCCCATTATTGAGCGATCCAATACCAGAGGGCATGCATTTAAGGTGAGAGGGGGTAGCTTCAGAAGAGAAGTAAGGGGTAAGTTTTTTACTGAGAGAGTGGTGGATGCCTGGAATGTGATGCCTGATAGGGTAGTGGAGGCAAAATCATTGGGGGCTTTTAAGAGGGGCTTGGATGGGCACATGAATGAGAGGAAAATGGAGGGATATGGGCATTCTGTAGGTAGGAGGGATTAGCTATGTCGGCACAACATCGTTGGCTGAAGGGCCTGTTCTGTGCTGTACTGTTCTATGTTCTATAAGCCATCGTGGATTGCAACCTGTGACATGCTAGTGAAGTCATCTGCTCTGGCTTTAAAGGAACTCTATGCAAACAAGTTGCTTGTCTGCTTGACCAACAACCTTCGTTACTTGAGCCAGGTTGGTCTTGTGGCTCTCCAGGCAACATCACTTGGCCACACCCTCCTTGGTTTAACGAAGCTGATTCAAGCCTCATTTAAGTTCACGTAGGGGTGCTCTGTGAGCTCACACTGCGCAAATCTCCTGTGCAGCATGTTCCTCACCACATCTGCTCCTGCCTTCTGCTGTCTTCCCTGCTGCTTCCCCTCCATCCTTCCAAACGAGAAATACCAAGAACTGGCCATAAAGCTCCAGCTGGCATCCAATCAATATTTTATAAAGTTAGATCATCACTTCTGAGGAGCATGTGAGTAAAATCAGTAAAATTGCAGATTTAGGTTGGGGTCATGGAGAAGATAGTGGGGAGACTTCAATGAAAACATGACTGAGGGCGGAGAGGTTTGGGGCATCAGTTCAGTGACTTGGAACAAAAACGAATGAGTTGACTCTTTGGCATGGAGGCAACTACCCTTTGAGAAATAATGAAGTGAGCCTCACAAGGATTGTGCAGGCCTATCACTCACATGAGAGTCCTGCACTACCCACAAGCTATGAGTATGGAGAGTAAGATCCCTGAAGATGAACCCAGGCAGGTATTGCTTCCCACTACACGTTCAGATTCCTCTGTGCATTGGATGAAAGAAAAATTACTGCCTTCGCAAATCTAGCAGTAAGTTAACAATTTTTCCTTGTGATTCATGATTTGTTAAAAGTGAACCACATTGTGCACAAAACATGGTGCTACACAATGCAATTTCCCCACCAACATCTTTGGTGTTGACAGCCCATTCACATTGTCCATCCCATAACTAATTTTGTATCTTGCTGGTCCTTTTATTTACAGGGGTTTCAGTCAAGTTTGCTGACAATCCTCACATGATGGTGTTTTTACATGATGTCAGTCACACTAACCTTCTCAATCCTCTTAATTACTGCATCAAACAACTCAATCAGCTTAGTCAAGCATGATTTTATTTTAATAAATGTGTGCTGACTGTAATTTATTAAACTATTCTTTTCCGAAATCCAATCTGTTTTTTGTGAGACTGTTTCTAGAAGTTTCCCCGTCACTAGCATTAGGCTGAGTGGTCAGGGTTATCTTCTTTTGAATTCCATTCCTTTACAAAATGGCTTTAGTTTCTGATTTTAAATACTTCAATGTATATTTAAATGTAGACTTGACTCAAATAATGCCCTGTGCCGATTTTTCATTCTCAGGTAACATTTTATTTACTTTAAATAAAATGCTAATTACATTATTATTGGTCTTATCGCCACTGAAATTTCTTGCTTTGCATAAATACACAATGATTGTGTGATCCTGAATCTCTGTAGTTAGCAGAAGTTACAGGGATGAAATTCAAGGAATTCAAGCACCTGATTTGCCAATTTGCCCCAATGGAAGAGAAAAATCTCAAAATTATTGTGCTCTTATCCTTCATGATTCTTATCTGTTGGACTAAAGTACAGCCATACACTACATAAATTCACCCAAAAAATGACACAAGAAACACTGATATAAAAAATACTGCTCACAATGCAAACTATCTACACAGTGATATATGTGAACTGCTCTCCAAGTCTGTACATTGTCAAGGTACAGTAATTTATTGTCGAGTAAGATTTGAATTGATGTATAATGGGCGATTCATTTCCTATGGGCTATTACTATAAAAAGGATAAAGCAAATTGAGGAAGAGGGAGAATGACTAAATGCAGACCAATGCTTTGATGGAGCTATGGGAGTCATCACTTGAGGGAAGAGGCAACAGGGTAAGGCAGCTAAGCTTTACCTCAAGTCACCAGACGCCGAATGCCGTCTCTTTTTCAGATCTTCTTTTCCTGGCTTCTTTTCAGAGTGCCCCGACTCTTTCTCTCCCTGGTCTACTAACACCCACGATATCCTCCTCTCCTTTTTATTTGTCACATCCCTGTTGTTTTCTAAGGATTTCGATCTTTTCCACAATCACAGCATGCAAAATAAAATCAAAACAACTTAAATGGAACTAACTAGTTGAGCAGGATGTGACAAGCTTCACATACTGACGATAAAAGAGCCATTCTCCTTCTGCTTGCCAATTCAAAATTGTTAACGAACTTTGCTAATCATAACAAAAAGAATAAATATAAGTTTTAGACATAGCTTAATATACATTAAAAAAGACAGAAAATGATGCTGCTTCTATTAAGGTGGCTCTTTATCCAAGATCAGAGAGATTTTTTATAATATCATCATAAAATGAAAGATAAAAACTCAACAAATGGATCTGTAAGGGAATACTGAAAGATAGCTAAATGAAAGGCTCTCTTACTCAAACAACTCTTCGCAAATATAATAAAATTGCCAAATTGTTTTGAGCTTTCCTTTTGATTTTTAATTGATGTGACATTTCCAAAACTTTCTTTTTAATTTTCAACTGCTAACTATTATGTGTCTAATCTAAAACTGGTTATTCAATATGTATTTGTTCTCAGAATGCCACATGTGGTGCCTAATGTGACATTAGACAATGCAACAAGTTTACATCTGTATTTACCATATTGAATGCTGTTCAAATTGGAGGTCTGGAGTTAGAACTCACCTAATCTTACGACTGCCCCTTGGGCGTTCGGATTGTACTGACATATAGCTTGTGCTGCTGAGGCGAGAGGCACTGCTGGTTCGAGAGATGGCTGATACATCACTGGCATCACTGTCTGATGATTTGACTGAAACATTATCAATGCTTCTGTTTTGTTCACTGTATGATAGATGCTGAAAGTGAAGAAAATAGTACACCATTAATACTTAACAAATTACTCACAGCTGGTGGACTGAGAGTTGTTAAAATTGCCCAAATTATGTGACAAATTAATTTTCAACTGTATTAATTAAACTCTAGACAGAATTCTCATTGATGATTTATGTTCTGTTCAATAATTTCATAATTAAACTACTCCAAGTTATGCACATAAATATACAAAGGAATAGTTTAAGCAATTTTGCCTGAAAGAATATTTAAAATTTAAAACACTGGCTCATGGCATTGCTTGGATGTAACACTTTTGCAAATAAATTTGAGGAGAATCTGGAAAAACACATTTCCCAAAATGGATACAACTTTGTGCACAATTTGCAGCCAGATTGCTCTAAAGCAGGAATTCTATTCATAATTTTATTACTATATGAATATAACAATTTTCCTCCAAATAAGCTAGTGATCAGTTTCACAAATAATGATGATGATATAAGAAAATATCAAAGTTTTATTGATATCACATCTACTGAAATAAATTCCTCTTTCTATTAGTTTTTCTCAAATATAGTCATCACAGGATTTCCACGAACCTATCGGCAAATCAACTATTTAATATGTGAATACCTTGCAATGAAAGGCAAAAGAAATCTCTCAATTTCCAAATCATACTGTAGTGTTATTTTGCTACCAGCTTTGGTAATATTGAGGAAAAAAACAACAAGATGCTGTAGGGACTCAGCAGGCAAGGCAGCACCCGTGGAGAAAAGCAGACGGTCAACATTTTGGGTCAGGACCCTTCTTCGGGACTGAAGATTGGAAAAGGGGAAAGCCCAATATATAGGGAAGGAAAACAGAGCAGTGATAGGTGGACAAAAGAGGGGAGGCAGGGTGGGCACAAGGTGCTGATAGGTAGATGCAGGTAAGAGATTCAGGCTGAGGACTGAAATATCAATGACGGAGTGGGAGGGGGAGTTGAAGTTCAGTGATGGAGTGGGAGGGGGAACAGGTGTAACACCTGTCCCTACACCACCTCCATCACCTCCATCCAGGGACCCAAACAGTCCTTTCAGGTGAGATAGAGGTTTACCTGCACCTTTCTTAATATCATCTACTGCATTTGGTGCTTCAAGTGTGGTCTCCTCTACATTGGTGAGACCAAACACAGACTAGGTGACCGTTTCGTAGAGCACCTGCGCTCTGTCTATAACCGTGATCTGCATCTCCCTCTAGCCAGTCACTTCAACTCCCCCTCCCACTCCATCACTGATATATGTCAGTCCTCGGCCTCCTCCACTGCCAGGACAAGTCCAAACGCAATTGGAGGAACAGCACCTCATTTTCTGTCTTGGAACCTTACAACCTAACAGCATGAACATCGAATTCTCCTACTTTAAGTAAACCAAGACCTGCTTCCACACCATACTGCTTGTTTTCTTCCCTTTCCTAGCCTATCTCTCTTTTTCTCCTTGCCTATATATTTGTTTATTTTGTTTTTTTCTCCTCCCCTGCCCTCCCTCCATACCTTTGACCCAACCCCTGGTGGATCTGCTCTCCCCTTCCCTGCACCTGCCTATCACTATCTCTTACCTGCATCTACCTATCACCACCTTGTGCCCACCCCACCTCCCTTCTTTTTTCCACCTATCACTGCTCTGTTTATCCCCGCTATACATTGGGCTTCCCCTGTTCCAATCTTCAGTCCTGAAGAAGGGTCCTGACCCGAAACGTTTTTCTCCACGGATGCTGCCTGGCCTGCTGAGTTCCTCCAGCATCTTGTAGCTTTTTCATCTAGATTCCAGCATCTGCCGTCCTTCATTTCTCTGGTACTTCTTTGGTAATACTGATCTTTTTTTAAAGAACTCATTTACTTATAAACACAAAACTTTAAAAAAATTTCCCCAAAAATAAAAATCAGTGGAACTGGAGAAGAACTATTGCCATGGACAGAGAATTCAGGTAATCCACTTCCTGTGCGGTCCTTTCCCACTTCCACCAGTCCACCTGCTGCCCCTCTCCCTTTGTTCACCTTTTACATCCCTCCCATCAACACCCCCAGCCCCCCACTGTTTCCAAGACTCATCAGCCTCGCCTAACTGGTTCCATCTGCCCACATGTGTGAGGTAATGTGTTTGCAACAAGACATGCCGGTCTGGTTACCACACTAGAGGAAAGATGTGATAGCACTGGAGAGGGTGCACAGCAATATTGCCTGGGATGCAGTGCTTCAGTTATGGGGACAGACCAGAGAGGCTGGGTCTATTTTCCCTGGGGCGGAAGAGATTAAGAGGCGACGCGATTGAGGTAGGTAAAGTTATGAAGGGTACTGATAGGATAAACTGTAGGAAACATTTCCCTTTATAAAAGGTAAATAAAATTAGAGGACATAGATTTAGGGTAAGGGTTAAGAAGGATCTGAGGGGAAAGGAGATGTGAGGGGAACCTTTTTCAGAGTGATGAGTACATGAAGGAATACATTGCCAGACAGAGTGGTGGAAGCAGAGTCACTGACAGCATTGAAGAAGCATCTAGATGAGCATTTAAATTGCCTGGGCATAGAAGGCTATGGGCCAATTACTGGAAGATGCGACAAATATGGATGGGCGTGGACACATTGGGCCGAATGGCTTGTTTTCATGCTGTATGACTTCATGACTCCCTATAACTCTAAAGCAAGGAATTATACAATAAACTACACAATACCGAGCTGTGTGCAGGAACAGAGGGACTTTAGAGTGTATGTCTGCAGTTAGGTAAGATGGTTAAAAATGCTTATTGCTTCCCTTTATTAGCCAAGTATAACAGCATAAGAGCAAGGAGGTTGTGCTGAATTGTATACAACACCAGTTAGGCCACAGCTTGAGCAGAGCTTGCGGTTCTGATCGGATTAGAGGAAAGATGCCATTGCACTGCAGAAGCTGCTAGGTAGATTTACAAGAATGTTGCTACGGCTGGAAAACTAAATGTGAGGAAAAATTTGATTGCCTTGCCTGGAACAGAGGAGGCTGAGGAGAGACAATAAAGTTTCATAAAATTATGGGTGATTAAATAGTGTAAAGAGACCTAATTCTATTAGTAATGAGGTCAAACATCAGGGGGCAAAGTAATTGATGAAGGATTAGGGAGGAGATGAGTGAAGTCTTTTCAGCTGGTAACTGGTGGGGGTTTGGAACTCACTGCCTGAAAGGGTGGTGGAGACAGAAAACCTCATCACATTTAGATAATAGTTGAATGTGGACTTGAAGAAGCGGGACCTACAGAATATGGACCCAGTGCTGGAAAGTGGGAATAGTGTGGGCAGCTATTTTTGGACCAACAGTCTCCTGTGCTGTAAACTTTCCCTGATTCTATGGTTCAGTCAAAGCAACAGCATTCCCAGACCATTCAAAGCCTACCACACAACTCTCTAAGCACTGATCTAAGTTGAGAGAGCTGTATCAATGGTTGACCGAATCACACCTTACAGGCAATATTCAGATCCTTCCACCACAATCCTTGAATACATGGACTTCAGTAAGTCTTTTGACAAGGTCCTGCATGTAGGCTGGTTCAGAAGGTTATGGCACAAGGGATCCAAAATTGGCTTGGTGATGGGAGGTAGACGGTAGTGGTGGATGAGTGTTTATCTGACTGGAAGTCTGTAACAAGTGGTGTACCGCAGGGATCCGTGCTGGGACCTAAGTTGTTTGTCATATATTGATGGAGTCATAAATAGTGAAGAAGATTGTCGAAGGATACAGTGGGACATGGATCAGCTGGAAAGTTGGGCACAGTGGTGGCAGATGGAATTTAATTCAGACAAGTGTGAGTTAATGAACTTTGGGAAGTCAAATTCTGGTAGGACATATAGAGTAAATGACAGTGACCTTAGGCGAATTGATGTACAAAGTGACGTTCGGGTGCAAGTCTGTAGCTTGCTGAAAATGGTGACAGAAGTGGATAGGATATTGAGGAAGTCATCTGTTATGCTTGTCTTCATAGGTTGAGGCATTGAGTATAAAAGTCATGTTGCAGCTGTACAAAACATTGGTTGGAACACACTTGGGAGAATAATGTACAGTTCTGGGCACCGCACTACAGAAAGGCTGTGGTAGTGACGGAGTGCTGAAGAGATTCACCAGGATGTTGCCTGGAATGGAGAGCTATAGTTATAAGGAGGGATTGAATAGGTTGGGTTTATTCTTACATAAAATGCTGAGGGATGACCTTATAAAATTATGAGTGACATAGATAGGATAGAGCCTTTTTCCAAGGGCAGGGGAGTCTAGAACTAGAGGACAGTTTCAGGTGAGAGGGGAGAAATTTAAAGGAGATCTGAGAAGCAAGTTTATCATACAAAGGATGGTGGTTATCTGGAATGAGCTGCCAGAGGAGCTGGCGGAGGCAGATACAATTACAACATTGAAAAGGCATTTGGTCATGTACTTGGATAGGAAAGGCCTTGAGGGACACGTGCCTAATGCAGGCAAATAGGATTAATGTAGATAGGCATCACAATCAACATGGATGAGGTGAGCCAAGAGGGCCTATTTCTGTGCTGTACAATTCTATGATCCTGTCCCATGTGGTAAGGCAGACCCACTAGCTTTGGTGGTATTGTAACAAGTGGGATGGAGTGGTCCTTGGGAGTCACCAACATGGATTTCAGACCCCATGAAATCTCACCACTTCAGTTACAACATGGGCAAGGAACCTCACCATCCTCTCCCTGCTGATGAATCAGTGCTCCTCCATGTTGGACAACATGGGGAAGATGCACTGAAAGAAGCAAGGGCACAAAATGTACTCTGGGTGGAGTCTTCAACGTCCATCACCAAGAGTAGGATTTGTAGCACTAGCATCAATCAAGCCGGCCAAGTTCTGAAGGACAGAGCTGTAAACTGGGTCTGTGACAGGTTGTGAGGGAATGAACACAAGGTATAAGTCAACTTAGCATCATCCTCACCAATCTATCTGTGACAGATGCACCTGTCCGTGATAGCATTGTCAGGAGTCAAAACTCCCAACTTCGCATGGAGGAGACGCTCATGTTGTGAGGCACTACTTACTTGCTTTATGGGACAGACTCAGAACAGATCTGGCAGCTCAAAATTGAACATTCATGAGATACAATAGATGATCATCAGAAGCAATAATGTCCTCCACCACAATGTGTAGCATCGTGACCAGCATTTCCTTCACTCTACCATTACAATCAAGCCAGGAGATCAACCCACCTTCAATGAGGAGTTCAGAAGGGCATGCTGGGAATGGTACCTGTGTACCTAAAAATGAGGGGCTAACCCAGCGATGCCACAATACATTGTGCTAAAAAAATGGGATTAATGTAAATGAGTGGTTGATGGTTGGGGAGCCGAAGGGCCTGTTTCCATGCTGTATCTCTCTAAATAGCAAAAAAAAACATGCAATAGATGGTGCTAAGCAAAGCCACAAACGACAGATCAGATCAAAGTTCCTGCTACAAAAACTGAGACACAGAGTCATAGACTCATGGAGTTGGATGGCACAGAAGTGGCCCCTGTGGCCCACCACTTCCATGAAGAACTTTGGCCATCTACAATAAGTCATGAATAGTGAAGGACAATGGGAGGAGGAGGCTCCAAGAAGAACCCATTCTCATAAATGGCTGGGCCCGGCAAGTGAATTTGAGGACAAGGAAGAAGCATTCACAGCCAAAAGTGCCAAGTGGATCTCAACTTCCTCCTAGGATTTCCACCAGCACAGAAGCCAAATCAGTCAATTCAATTCATTTCATGTTATATTAAGAAAGGACTGAGAACACTGGATACAGCAAAGTCTATGGGACCAAACAACATCTCTGCCGTAGAACTTGAAGACCTGAATTCCAGAACTAGCTGTACCTCCAGCCATGCTCCTCCATTACATGCTAATTTGCTGTTCAACATGCTGTGCTGCAGCTTTGCTGGAAGAATTGAATTCCAGAGGTGACATGAGAGCGACTGTCCTCGTCATAAAGGTATCCTGGTAAACCTTAAGTCAATGGGCATCAAGAGAAAAATATTCCTGTGCTTGAAGTCATACGTCAAACAAAGGAAGATGGTTGTGGTTGTTGAATCAATCATTCCCCAGCCCCTGGATATCACTGCAGGGGTTCCTCGGGGCTGTGCCTTAGGCCCAACCATTGTTGGTTGCTTCATCAATGACCTTCGTTTCATCAAAGGTTAGGTGCAGGAATGCTCACTAATGATCTGCATAATGTTCATTTCCACTCACCTCTGGTCAGCAAATGAAGCAGTGCATGCAGCAAGACCAAGATGAAATGCAGGCATGGGCTGGTAAGTGGCAACTAACATTATGCTCCAGAAATGCCAGGCAATGATCATCTGCAACACATCAGAGTCTCATTACCTATCCTTTACATTCAATGACATCACCGTAGTCAAGTCCATCAACATCTTGGGAGGGTCATTTTTGATCAGGAACTCAAATGGACCAGCCACATTAATTCTGTGGCTATTTGAGCAGATCAGAGGCTGGATATTTTGTGGTGAATGACTGACTTCCTGGCATTCCAAGGCCTTTTCACCATCTGCATGAGCATAGGTCAGGAAGGAGATGGAATACTCTCTAATTGCTTGGATAAGTGAAGCTCCAACAACTGCCCAGAAGCTCAAATTTTTCCAGGACAAAGCAGCACACTTGTTTGGCACCCCATCCACCATATTAAACATTAATTCCCCCCACTACTGGCACACAGTGACTGCAATGTGTACCATTTACAGTTATTTAACTCGGCTGCTCTGACAGCATCTTCCAAAGCTATGACTTCAACCATCAAGAAGGTGCATTTTAATCTCAAAGTTGCATGCCACCTTGATTTAGGAATATCTTGCCATTCCCTCATTGTCACTAGATTGAAATCCTGAAATTCCTGACATAATGCGAATATCTTCACCAGAAGGACTACTATTTTTCAAGATGGTAGTTCACCATCATCTTTTCAAAGGAAATTTGGAATGGCCAATAAATTCTAGCTTTGCCAGTGACTCCCAGATCCCAAAATATTAATAAAAAGGTACTACAGTTTAACATCGCTCTTAATTTCGTATTCAAGTTCTGAACTGGAACTTAAGTACAGAAGGCTTCAAGGTTGCTAGCAGATGCGCCAAGCTGACAGCAATTAGTAGCTAAGTTCACAGCAGTTATTTTGTGTTATTATAAACATCACACCATAATTACTCATCAAATTATTTAAAAGAGCAAAGGTTATCTACTTGCAAGTCATGGCAGAGACTGGAAGTACTCAGCAGGATTTCCTTCAGCATCTGCAATATTATGCTTTTGATGCATAATCTTTTTCAAAATTGGTACCTTTACTGAGGTATTGCTTTTATGATTAATGGTCACCATTTGAAATTCTACTGCTGGTCAGTTTTTGTCAACCTGTCCTTAACAGGGTGAATATAAGAATAGTGGAGGCATAGATGATGTCTGTGTGAAAATTCAGACCCAGCACCAACGCTGACCTTTGTCCTGGTGCAGCAAACTCCAAAGATGAAGAGCTTGGGTGTGGAGAAGAGCTGACAGCAGGCCCATTAGACAAGTACACATTAATTTGCTATCAAAAGTGCTTGGCCAAACACAGGGAGGGAAGGAGAGGGAGGGAAGGAGGGGGAGGGGAAGGAGAGGGACATAAGCATGGGGGAGGGTGAAGCAAGAAAGGAATGAGGAGGAATGGGGTTGCGAGGGAGGCTTGGGGAGAAGAGGGGAGGGAGTTGAAGCGGAGTAGGTAAGGGGTAAAGAAAGGTAGGAGTGCAGGGAGAAAAGGAAGGGGGAAAACATGTTTGGACTATAATGAGCAGATAATAAATGGCATATAGAGGCACTGGAGGAAGTGCAAAATCAATTTATATGGATAAGATAAGAACAGAGAGGTTATACATACGAGGAAAGATGGAACCAGTTAGGATTTTTTCCTCTTGTAAAAAGTGTGAAGACTAGTTTGGTAAGGATTTTTAAATCATCAAAGTGTTTTTTAAGGGTAAACAAAGAGAAGCTATTTATACTTCAGGAGTAAGATCTAAACTGAAATCTATGAATATGAGTCACTAAGAAATCCAGTGAGGAACTTAGGAGAGTCTTCTCAACCCAGAGAGGGGTGAGGATGTGGAACTCATTGCCACCAGGAGCTGAGTTGGAGGAGTCAAGATAGACATGAGGGTAAAGGGAAGGAGGAATCTTTGGCTGGGATTGAATGGTGAATGCTGAAACAACATTCACATGCAGGATACAGCTCTGATCATGGCCTGTTTCTGTATTGTACATTCTTTGTTATTCTTACTTTTGAGTATAATTCTCGCTCTTGTTCCAAACTGGCCATTGATCCCACAGGCTGTTTACTGGGGTACATTTTTGTCTTTATCTGTTTTGTCCGCTCTTCCACGATTCGGCTTCCTGTAAAAATATAGGTTGGTTTTAGATTTACAAAGCATATGTTGAGCAAGCTTAAGCTGCCACACAGTTTTGCAGTTGCGTAAACATAGAAACCTACAACCCAGAAAGATATAATTTAGCCCAAAGTCCCTGTGCTGGCTATTAAAGCAGTCACTGAATTTTTTTGCCCATAACTCCTTTACATTCCTCATACTCAGAAACCTGTCCAATTTCCCTTTTAAAATTAAAAGAAATTATAATCAAGGACAAAATGAACAATCACTTGAACAAGTGTGGATTGATTAGAGAACACCATAATGGGTTTGTTAAATATCTAAGTAACTTAAGAGCTTTTTTCATGAAGAATCAATAAGGGAAATGCAGTTGATGTGTTATATATGGACCTCCAAAATGCATTTGATGAGATGCCAGATAATAAATCTGTCATCAAGATTGAAGACCTTGCAACAAACAGGGTTGTGGCTGCGTGGAGAGAATCAGTACAATGGAGTTCCCCAGAGGACGCTACTTGGACCATTACTTTTCTGAACATATATTATGATTTGACTTAGGTGTGCAGAGTACAATTTCCAAATCTGCACATGACAAAGATCTTGAAGGTGCTGGAACTGTGAGGAGCACAGCAATAGACTTCAGGGAGATGGTGAAATAGGTGGATAGATATCAGATGAAATTTAACATATGGATCCCATGTGCCTTAACCTTCTGAACCATCGTAACATGCAGAATCTTGTCAAATGCCTTACTAAACTCCATACAGACAACTTCTACCACCCTGCTTTCATCAATCTTCTTAGATACCTCCACAAAAAACTATCAAATTCATGAGGGAGGAAGCCACGTTGACTATCTCTGATCTGCATCTGCCTTTCAAAATGTACATTAATTCTATCCTTTGGGATTTTCTCCAATAATTTCCTTGCCACTGATTGTAGTTACCTGGCTTATCCCTGCTGCCCTTCTTAAAAAAAGGAATGACATTAGTATTCCTCCTGGCACCTCACATGTGGTTAATGAAGATGCAAAAATCTTTGTCAGGGCCCTAGTTATCTCGTCCCTTGATTCTCATAGCAACCTGGGATAGATCTCATCTGGTCCTGGGGACTTATCAACCCTATGCATCCCATGACATTTAACACCTCCTCCCTCTTAATACTGACCTCTTAGTACATAACCCTCTGTGAACTCACTATCTTCCATATCCTTTTCACTGGTGAATACAGATGGGAAGCTTTCATTTTGGATCTCACCCACATCGCCAGGCTCCATACACATATTACCACTTTGGTCCCAAAGGAGACTCATTCTTTCCATGGTTATCCTCTTGCTCCTGATATAGAATGTCTTGGGCCTCTCTTTAATCTTACTTGCCAGGGATATTTCATGGTCCCTTTATTTCCTTCAAATTTCTTTCTTAAGTTCTCTCTACACTATATTCCTCAAGTGACTCCCTCGATTCCGATTGCCTATACCTGCCATATGCTTCCCCTTCTTTCCTGAACAAACCTTCAATGTCCTTTGTCATTTTTGTGGTTCCCTAATCTTGCCATCTTTGCCTTTAACCCTTACTGGAACATGCTGGCCCTGAACTCTTACTAACTCTCTCTTAAAAGACCCCCACTTGTCAGATGTCATTTTACCTGCAAGCACCTGATCCCAATCTACTTTTGACCTGAGGAAAACACAAACTGCTGGAGAAACACCAGGTTACAACACCTGCAGTCTTGTGACTCTACTTTCGCTCATGCTATTGTAATCAACCTTCCCTCATTCAGAGACTTTAACTTAAGGAAATCTTGTCTATTTGTGAATCTTTCCTCTTTCAAATTCTCTCATCATTTCAAAAATCTCCGTGGCATCAACTTAGATACTTCTTGGTTCCAAGGAAAATAGTGCCAACTTTTTTATCCTCCCTTCATCATTAAAGTTCTGTGTCCCTGGAAACAAGCCTAGGAATCCCGCTCCATATCTTTGCTCCAGGCCTTCCTATCTGTTTGAAGTGTGGTCATTAGAATGTCCTCAGCACCCAGGTGAGGTAAGGTCTAAGCAGTAACTACCACATAATCCCTCTGTTTCTATATTCAGTGCCCCTAACCCATCTAAACCACATACTGTTTTAACTATCTGTAGGTATACGCCTCTCAAACAGACGTCTCTCAAAATCTTCCCAAGTATTAGCTACTATTTTTCCATATTGCTGCTCCTAAAGTAGCAACTCAATATCCTTCTGAAATCTAGAACAATCCTCACTGCTACCTATTACATCACCAAGTTTTATATCACTGGAAAGCTTTAAAATGTTGCCTCCTATATCCAAGTGGAGTTGTTAACAAGAATTGTAAAGAACAATTTACTCAAAATACATGGCAGCAAACTTCGAGTCTGACAAATATAAATACAACCTTACTTTGTTGCTTCCTGTTACTGAACTAACTCCACACCAATACCATCATTACTCCCACAATTCCATGGGTTTGTTGAATGCTTTCCAGAAGTCCTTTCACTCAAAACCTGCTGTATTATCTTGGCCTTCTTTCTACATAACTGCATCAAAATAAAATTTTGCACATTTGTCTTTATGCTAGCTCTCTTCCGAGTTTATAGTGGTTTTTGCCACCATGTGCTTTGAGTCCATTATTCTTTTCACTTCTTCCTGGATATAAGGAGCAACACTTTAAAGCTTTCCAATGATGCAAAACTTGATCTCCAACAGTTGATTGCTAAAACAGTGCATCTTTTCCATCCATAATTCCTTTGTTCCTGGAAAAATATCGACCGATGCCATCCTTTTCAATCTTTAGCAATGGTCATGCTGCTGCTCCCTCATCTCCAAGGGATACAACCTTTGATGGACCAGCTGTAAAACTGAAACACATGACTCAATTCTGGTTCAATCATATCACACTCTGATAAGTCTCACTCCTTCTTGCCAGAACCATGTGCTCTTCTAAAATTATCCTGAAGGGGAAAGATGATCAGGGGTTTCTTTCCTCTACTATTAATTGTCCTACTTGAGTTTCACTCACTCATTAACAATAACTTACATATCAAGTTTAAAATTTTAGTTTTTCTGTTGTGGCTCTGCCATGGCTTAATTTTTCCTTATGACTACACTCTGATGCCAAAATACTTTGTCCTATACCTTTTGCCCTACTACTGCCAGACACTTCTACAGCAGTGTGGGTCTCAGGATCTGGAATTCAATTCCTAAACCTCTCTTGTCCTTACAAGCAAACATCTTAACCAAACTCTTCCTGATCTTCCTTTAGCTTCTGCATTCAATTCCCTAACACCCCTGTAAAGACCAGCAGGATATTTTGTTTAAGTATTAAATTTCAACTCAAATACAACTTGCTGTCGTAATAATTATTGTCAAAGGTACTTTACTCACAGCTTCCTTTCATTGTAATATTACTGTTTATCTCCTATAAAAATGGGACTTTGCTTTGATTATATAAAGGCCTCATTAAACCACATCTGGAGTACTGAGTTATTCTAAGTAAGGCTCCTTAGAAAGGAGAAATACTGGCTTTGAAAGGAGTACAGTACAGATTCACCAAAATATTGTAAGAGATCTGTCGTGAGACTCAAAAGTTTATTCTGTTCCCTTCCTGGGCCAGAGAGGGCGGTTGGTATTACATTAAGAATGATTACACTAACAGAAGAATTTTAACCATGACACCTAACTTAAAGTGCCAAATTTGATGGGCAATCAATGTGTAAATCTGGAAAACTGAAAGATGGGTAAGCTTATGGGTAAGACATCAAGCAAATATATAAATGACATTAATGACATGAACCAACAGTAACTTTTGGAAATTTACAAATTATCACTTTGTTGTTCTCTCCAAATTGCTGGCCAATAATACCGTGCATCAGAAATGTGCCAGGGGCCACGTCATTTCCAAGAAGTATTGACCCGTTTTGTAACATAGTCAAATCATCACACACATTTTTGTATGCTGTTAACATCAATAAAGTTCATTCAAGATCCTTTTGGGGATCCTCAAAGCCACATGTGTCTAAACTGATATTACAGACCTAAAGGGTCCAGAAGACCCATTAAGACTGTAACTAAAAGTTTAGAGGTTTAGGAGTACAAATGTATAATTTCTAGGATCTTAGCTTATGGAAGCACAGCATGGTTTGATTTTATCTGCTACTTAAATGTTCCTTTGCACTGGTACTTGAAACAAGGTTCATTGCAAGACCACAGTAACACAAATGTAGCATAATGGTAGTTATAATTTGATACCTTGCTCTACACCCGAGCTTTTAACAGGGACCTGTGGGAGCTGCCTTCCCCTCCGCCCGGACAATGGTGTTGCTGTTGATGGTGACTGCACCAGGCTTCCTTGTTGGTGCACTCTGTGAAAATAGAGCAAACATTACTATTCTGATTTTCACTTTTCTCTTCCTGAGTCTGACACTATCATTACCTTATAGAACATTCCCACCTTTCCCCCAATTTTTGTTCAAGTAACATCAAATTAGTTCATTCCCTTTTTCTACACCTCCCTCTTTGAAAAACCTCAAAACCTTTATTTCTGAGCAAAACTTCAATTCTAGTTGCACTTTGTTTGGGTGTCTCTTGTTTTCTGAATATGAATCCATTGGATATTTTATTTGGTTAGTCTATGAAACTCAAGCCACTCTGAGCAATTTTTGTGCTAGCTTTTTGCCATCAGAAATCCATATAATACTAAGGTCTCATCAATATTTTCCCCAGACCTGTAGCTCAAGATCTTGTCTTTCTTGAGAACTGCTTTGTGGAATTCAATCGAGAGCATGCCATCTGATGCTAGGTCAATTGTTAATTTTAAATCAGAAATCGAATTGTTATCAGTAAAGGGATTATGGGAATGTGTAGCTAGGCTGCAGATCAGTTTACTCAGGAAGACACTTGATAAGCTAAATAGCTTGTCACTGTTCCTTTGTTGCTATGGGTATTTCTAATTTTTTTTGTTTTTATTTCAGTTTTCTGAATCTGTACTATTTGGCTTTTGTATGAAAAAAACCCAAGTCTGTTGGAATTAGAATAATTGAGTCAAATTATAACCAAATTATGGTGACAGTCCTGCAAAGCAACAATGAGGCCCGGGGACAGTCTCAGCTTCCCCTGATGTCCTTTGACAGCTTATCTCTGTAAACGTACTTTGATTTCTTTTTAAAATGTCTCAGATCGGATAAATGGCTCTGATAATCAGAGACATTTAAAAAGCATTTAAATTGAACCAAAATAACTTAAGCTGCTAGAAATGGTAAAAACATACGTAAATAAATACATACCCTCACTTACCTTTTCAAGCAAACTTGACAACCCCATTCAAATGAGTGGGATTGTGTTACTTACGTCAGCCAACCCTGGAAAACTGCCTCTGACCCCCTCAGCACAGGAAGTCTGAGCTCTACCCTTGGACTCTGTCTGAGTCCAGGACAGAGTGGAAGGTCAGAGGTCAGCTCACCTTGGACTTCAGTGCTGCAACATGCAGATGTGGAAGTCAGCAGTGAGCTGACTTGCAAACAGGATGTAATGAGTAATTATCTGTGTAAATGCCTGCCACAGATGAGCAGGGTCTGGCTCAATAACTCAGGACTCAGATACATTGCCAGGTTTACTAAATATACAAAACATCATTCTGATAAACCATAACTTTATTCATTGAATAATATTCATTGACTAATATTTCTCATATATCTATATATAACATTGAACTGCCAGGAAAACCATTAAGTCTGAAGGATTCCATAATGGGAGGTTGCATCAGAAGTTTCAGCTGAAGCTCAGTACACCTAGTGAACTATGCAACCTTAATGAATAGGAATTTATGCAGTCGAGAATTTGAAGATCTGGCTCAAGATCAACACTTACTGCACTCCTTGAATATGCCCCATAATAATCTCAAACTTGTTGATTGTAATCAACTGAAAGCAACTAGGAACACAATTCAAGAACTGCTTTTCATACAGGAGTTGGTAATAGTTGATAGAAATCTCTTTGCTACAAATGAATGGGGTAAAAATGTAAAACAAGGTGACTTAATAATTAACACAACTGTGTACCAAGAATTCTCAAGGCAAACATCAAAATTCAATTGCATTATGCTTTAAAATCACAGCATCACATGACCCATTTTCTATGCACTGATCTTTTAAAATGTATATGACCAAAACTGTTAATATTTCTGAAGATGAAGAGTGACCAGGTGGGGTTCTTTCACCACTAAGCCTCCTGTTGACAAATGGGGATAAAATGCTTGCAGCAGGGAGAGACTGCCTTAGTTAAAAATGTCCTCTGACCTCTAATCCCACACTACAATATGTTCCAAAGTGCCACCACATGTATGTCCTAGTGAGACCCAAACCCAGTATACGAATTAGTTTAATTATGGCTGAGATGAGAGTGGTATCTCTGGTGAGACACATGTCTCATCAAACACATGATAGGAGTGTGGTTGAGAGGAGTGAAATCATAGACCTGTGATGTAAAGTTGCCAAGTAGTGTATTAAGCAGCTCAATCAATGGCTCTGCACAATCCATGGCTCACAATGATTTAACAAACATCAGGTTAGTGTCAGCATTAAGAACTTAAACCTTTTATTCATCCGCGGGATAAGGGCATCATCAGCAAGGTCAGCATTTATTGCCCATCCCCAAATACGCCTGATCAAGTGCTGGTGAGCCACCTCTGTGAACTGCAGCACTCATAAAATAGAGCCATAGAATTGTACAGCATGGAAACAGGCCACTCAGTCTAACTTGTCCACGATGACCAGTGGGCACCTTCTGTGTTAATCCCATCTCCTTGTGTCCATAGCCTTCTATCCCTTATTGATTCAAGTGCTCATCGAGAAACTCCTTAAATGCCATCAGTGACCCAGCTTCAACCACTCTCTCAGGCAGTGCATTCCAAGTACTTACCACTGTCTGGGTGAAGAGGGCCCCCCTCATATCCCCTCTAAATCTCTTCCCCCCTTACCCTAAATCTGGGTCCTCTAGTTTTATCTATCTCTGATATGGGGAAAAGTTTCCTGCAGACTACCCTGAATATATCCCTCATAATTTTATGTCTCAATAGTGCCCCCCCCTTAACTTCCCCCGCTCCAGAGAGAACTGACCCAGCTTCTCCAGTCTCTCCTCAGAACTGAACTGCTCTATCCCAAACAATATGCTGGTGAATCTCCTTTGCAACATCTCCAGCGCCATCACATATTTCTTAGAAGCATGGTGACCAGAACTGCATGCAAGGCTTCAGCTGAGGTTTGACCAAGGTTTTAGAAAGTTGGAGCACAACCTCTAGCTTCTGTATTCAATATCTCCATCCAATGAAAGGCGGTTTCCCATATGCCCTCCTAACAATGTTATCTACCTGCATTGCCACCTTCAAGGATCAATGGACCTGTACACTTTTCATCAATATCCCTAAGATCCTACCATTCACTGTATATGTCCTAGCCTCACCCCTTCCCCCAGTTATGGCCATTTAGTAATGGAAATTCACCCTTACAGAATTCACAAATCATTACCCAAAAATTTACGATAGGGAATAAATTTCACTCTCACAGAATTTATGTAAAAGAAAGTAAATAAATAAAAACAAAATTTATATATTTTCAACTCTCATTTCTTGATGCATATGCAGATGATGCATTTTTGCGCTATGGAAAATTGCGATACGGACTGTTTTCTCGGAATGCAACTCAGCCGTAATGCGGGGTTTGCCTGTATTCCCAGAATGCATCACCTCATATTTGTCTGGATTAAAATCCATCTGCCATTTTCAACTCATTTCACCAACATATCGATATCCCTCTTGGCTGAACTACCTTTCACACTATTGACAACTCCGCCAATCTTCGTGTTATTTGCAAACTTACTCACCATGCCTCCTACATCCACATATATTACATGTAGCAAGTGCTCCCAGGGCTGATCCTTGTGGGACACCATTCATCACAGGCATCCAATTGCAAAAACAGCTCTACCATCACCCTCTGTCTCCTACTGCCAAGCCAAGTTTGGATTCAGTTAGCCAACTTTCCCTGGATCCCACAGACGCTAAACCTTTTGGACCAGTCTCCCATGTGGGACCTTGAAAAAGGCCCTGATAAAGTCCAAGTAAATCACATCTGCTACCCTGTCCACTTTGATATTCTTTGTAACCTCTTCAAAGGATTCAATCAAATTGGTCAGATGGGTTATGCCCTCGATGAAGCCATGTGACGGTGAAGGTGCAAGATTTAGACCCAGTGAAGTTGAAGGAACAGTGTTATATTTCCAAATCAGGACAGTGTGCAATGTGGAGGGAAACCTGCAGATGGTAGTATCCTAAAGCTCCTGCTGCCCTTGACATTCTTGGTGTTTGGAAGGTGCTGTCAGAATAGCTAGCGTGGATTGCTGCAGTGCATTTTGAAAATGGTATACTCTACAGCCACTGTATGCTGGTGGTGGAGGAAATGAATGTTGATGGGGTGCCAATCAAGTTGGTTGCTTTGTCTTGGTAGTGTTGAAATTCTTCAGAATTGGTCACCCAGGCAATGAGTGTGTTCTATAACATTCTTGACTTGTGTCTTGTATATGGTGGGTAGCACTTAGGGTATCAGATGACAGGATGCCCAGTGTTTGATCTGCCTTTGTTGCCACAGCATGTAATAGGATGTTGATGCCAGGTGATAGCAAGGGAAACTGGCCTCATGGGACCACTGAAGGAGAAGGGGAAAAATAACCCGGCAGTCCAAACCGCAGAATGAAATCTTGATCCTTTAAGTAGTAACTTTAATGGGGTACAAAATCAATTGGCCATGGCTATGTGAATCTGGTTTTATAGGCATATTCACTTTGTGGCCTAACCAGTTTGTTAAAGCACTAGAGCCAGTGGGTGGGTGATGGGCAGGAGAAGTCCTGAGCTTCCTTTACAGGGGCTTCATTTCTATCCCACAAGAAATAAAACACTAGATTTGCTGCTATGGTCTCTTTTGGCAGTGGCTCTGTTGCACAAGGGTGGTAATTTGGGAGATCCACTACACTTTACACCCAAGGATCTCAGGTTAGGAGAGATGTTAAGCTCCAGTAATATAACTCTACTTACAGAGGATTCTTACAGTTTGCTCTGTGTGTGTGTGTGTGTGCGTGCGTGCGTGCGTGCGTGAGGGGGAGCAGTTTGCCTGCTCAGTAAAGCAAACATTGAACTGGTAGATAGAAGTGAGAAATCAGTGGAGGGAACAAATATTTAGAGTGGTGGATGGGTTGCAGTCATTAATGTTGCGGTCATCCAAGTGGAGAATATTCCATGATACTCCTGACTTGAGCCCTGTATAAGGTGGAGAGGATGTGGCGTGTCAGGAAGTGATACCCCAAAGCCAACTCAATATTCAGCAGATGGGTAGGGTTAAAACTGCTCCAGCATCTGTGGTATTACTCTTCAGAATCAATAGCAGCTTTAATGTAGCAAAATGGGTCAAACCGGTTCGTGGAAGATTGAAAGTGAGAAGAGGTTTTGACTGTCGTACTTCCTCAATGTCTCCCCATTGGTTCTATATTCATCCCATGACCATCACCCAGTGACCGGATCAGTTGGTGTTTATTGAATAAACCTTGCTTACTTCCATAATGGACAGGAAATCTGCTCTGCCCAAGTGAAGACCCACCTTCAATTAAATCTGATATAGTAATGCAAATCGTGTTGTAAAAATTAGTTTCTCCAAGATTTCCCAACAGTTTTTTCCTACAGCTCTGAACAAAAATGTTATTCCAACAAATACATAAAAGATCACTTCAAGGTTTTTAAGGTTTCCTGCAGTGAATAACTTTGTAATTAGCTAAGTACTCCTCTACATTAATTCTAGGGATGATCATCTGAGCATCCTAAGCATTACAGATCACTCCACCTTCTATCAGGCAGTGAAGACACAGCTGCAGAAAGAGAAAAGAAGCCTGAGAGTCAATTATTTTGATATACTTTTTAACCTCCTTCTAGTGAAAGTTTATAAAGTTTGAAAGTGACAAAAGTTCAAATCTTATTTGCAAGACAAATATCTACACAGACATATAATATGTAAATATTAGGACAGAATAGCACCACAGTAGAAATATCAAAAACACTTTGGTCATACTTCATCATGATGACTAATAAAAATGAGATAACACATTTCATGTCAAGATTCACAAAGATGTTGCTGGGACTGGAGGGCTTCAGTTACGATGAGTGACTGGATGGGCTGGGGCTCTTATCCCCAGGAGACTGATGGGTGACCTTCTAGAATCATGAGGTACTTTGTCAGTCTTTTTCCTAGGGTATGGAGTCTACAACTAGAGTGCACGGGTTTAAGGTGAGAGGGGAAAGATTTAAAGGAGACCTGAGAGGCAAGTTTTTCATACAAAGAGTGGTAGCTATATGGAACAAGCTGCCAGAGGAAATGGTAGAGGCAGGTAAAATGACAATGTTTAAAAGTCAATTCGACAGGTACATGGTTAGCCAAGGTTTAGAAGGATATGGGCCAAATGCAGGCAAATGGGACTAGTCCTTGGTCGCCATGGACGAGTTGGGCCCAATGGCCTGTTTCTGTGCTGCATAACTTTATGACTCTATATTTGGGCCGTAGCAAAACACTGCAAACTCAGCTTCAAAAGAAATTAATTTGAATTATTTAAGCAAATAACTTCAGCATCATTGTTGAAATGACAAATAGGTCCATCCTTAAATTATAGCTGGAACAATTATTAATTTCACTTCTAACGCAAGAAGACAATTTCTTGAAGAGATCAAATGAAGTCCACAGTAAAAAGTATGTTCTTAGAATGTTAAGAGCATGTTCAGTGATATCTGATGGGTGGGATCATGGTTTCTTACAACACTGTTGTAGTCAGCTTAGCATCAATTCATGCTCTTTTAGGAACACAGAACTGGTTATTTCTTTTAACATAGAACTTTTGGATTCATATGGAACTAGTGTTAGATTTAATGAGCACATTGCACTAGATTACATAAAATTATGGCATTCATTATCACATTTCCTGCGCATAGGCAATCGTGAAAAATCTCTATTCCCCTAGCGCTGCTTGGCAATGATGAGAATGAGGTAATTAACGACTTCCACACCAATCATATTTA
The DNA here is from genome assembly GCF_009764475.1 of Pristis pectinata. Classification (NCBI taxonomy): domain Eukaryota; kingdom Metazoa; phylum Chordata; class Chondrichthyes; order Rhinopristiformes; family Pristidae; genus Pristis; species Pristis pectinata. The sequence goes on from NC_067414.1 coordinate 20,574,829, forward strand.
TTGTAAACCTATTAAAATTTAAATTATACACTTTTTCTGAAAGGGATAAGTAGTGATTATTTCAACATTTTATGTGCAGTTCAGTGGTACCAGTTGGAATAGTAATTAATGAGATATGATCTGGAACTTTCTTTTCATTGGTATGTGTTTCTTGGTCTTTGCCATGATAGCAGTGCCAAAGGTTCAATTTCAGGCTTGAAATGTGTTGGTCCTTCATTTTTTTTTTCTGCTGAAGTACCTTGCTGCGCATTGTACAGGATAATCTAGGAAAGCCCAATTATGTGCACTGGCAGATTATTTACTCATGAAAGGCATCAAAGGGAAGCCCAGCTGCTTTTCACATGTTCACACATACCACTACTGGCTCTCAGATAATAATCAGGAGCAGAGGGCTTCCCAGTTCCTACTTGTGATAACTGCGCCGCCAAAATGGTAACTCAACAATTTCAACACAGGTTAGGGAATAACCCACACCACCTTGGTCTCCATAGCTCCACACTACACCAGTCAGAAATAAAATAATTTAGCCATTTTGCAGCTTTTCTAAACCATCATTTAATAATGGGATCAGTAGCAGTTAAAGTGAGAGTCGCTTTAATGAGAATGTGCGATAAAATAGAATAACAGTCATCACAAAAGCACTTGAGAAGAAGAAAAGGACAAGTTAGTTTTTGGGATCCCTCTGCCTAGATCTGAGAGATTTAAAATACCAATAAATTAGAAGACAAAATTAATTGAATGGCACCAGTTTGTTGATAGATGAGATTTTGATAGTATTCACTGCCCAGTTTCCACAGTACTGAACCTGTAATCTGCACTCCCTCACTAACATCTTGTGCACTGTTTTCAGTTTTCGCTGCCTAGTTTCGTATGATGGACTCCAACATCCTGACAAACCCTGGGAGTAGCTCAGGTAGCACTGGGATCCGTAATGCTGAGGAGTTTTCAATCCTCTGGTTGTTTTGGTATTTGATGCCCACACTAGCTACATGTTTCACATACAATACAATTTTGTGTTTGTCAACCACGTATTGTACTATACTACTCACAGCAGTGTGTATGTAGTCCAATGGCCTTCATCTTAACTAAACGAGAAACATCTAGATGTGTGCTATGAGAACACAATGTTTTCTTTGAGAAGGATGCACCATCTGCAGCTAACTAAATTAGTAATGGATGGTATCAAACTAAAACACGGAATGTTTTGTGAAGGTCAGTGGTAGCAAAGGGTTGAGAAATCTTTACAAACCAGCAAAGGATGACCAAAAATAATTATGAAGTGGGAGAATATAGAGTATGATGGTAAACTGGCAAATAATATAGAGAAGACAGTACACTGCAAGGGAAGAGAACAGCTAAAGTAAACATTGCTCCCTTAGAGGACGAGACTGAGGGCTACTAATGGGAAATAGAGAAAAGGCAAAATGATTATTTTGGATTTGACTTCATGGTAGAAGACACTAGAATCATCTGAAGAATAACATAATCAAGGGGCTATAGGGAGGGAGGGAGGGAGGAAAGAACAAACTCTATCAGTACAGAAAATGGAGTGGGCAAACTAATGGAAGTAAAACAAACTAATGGAAGTTAACCCATGGAGCTGATGCCCTGCATCCTACACTGCTAAAGGAAGTGGCAGCAGGGATAGTGGGTGCTTTGGCTGTAAACTACAAAAAAAATCTCTGGATTCTGAGAGGTTACAGAGGATTGGAAAACTGCAAATGTAACATCGTTTTGTTAATGTAATTGAAGAAAAGAGGGAGAGAAGCAGGAAACAATAGGCCAGTTGGCCTAACATCGGCCATTGGGAAAACACTGGAATCCAGTTTAAAGGAAGTAATAGCAGGTTGATTAGAAAATGAAAATAGTTTTAAACAACACAGTGGTGCAGTTAATTCAGCTGCTGCTTCACAGCTCAAGTGGCCTGGGTTCAATCCTAACCTTCAGTCCTGTCTGTGTGTGAAATTTGCACATTCTTCCTGTGACTGCATGGATTTCCTCTGGATGCTCTGATTTCCTCCCATATCCCAAAGAGAATAAAACAGGATTAGTGTATATAAGTGTAAAATGGGTGTTGGATGGTTGTTATGGCCTTGCTGGGCTGAAGGACCTGATTTTGTATTGCATGATTCCATGACAATCAAGCTGAGTCAACATCATTTTATGAAAGGGAAATGGTGTCCCACAAATCTGTTCAAGCTCTGAAGCATGTAACCAACAGGGTAGCTCAAATAGAAAATAGAGGGTTGTGATAAATGGGTCATTTTCAGACTGGCAATCAGTAACTAGTTGGGTGTCTCAGGGATCAGTATTGCAGCCTCAGGTATTTTTAATCCATATTAATGACACGGATGAATGGATAGACTATATTGTAGCCGAATTTGTTGATGATACAGAGATAGGTGGATTAGCAAGAACTGAGGAGGACAAAGAGTCTGTAAAGTGGTATAGATAGGTTAAAGTAAGTGGGCAAGAAGTTAACAGATGAAATATGAGTGGGAAAATATGAGGTTATCTGCTTTGGAACAATAGAATGAGACTACAAAATTTTATGATGCAAAAGGGTCAGGATGGATGGAGTTCTCTTACATGCAGGTACAGCAAGTAATTAGAAAGGCTCATGGAATGTCAGCCTTCATTTCAAGGAGAGTGGAATATAAAAGTATGAGGGTTTGGATACACCTTAATGGTGCTGGTGAGACTGCAGCCGGAATGCTGTATACAGGCTTGGTTTGTATGTTTACGGACATGCACTAGATGTGGTACAGAGAAGGTTCACTAGGTTGATTCTTGGGATGAAGGGAGTGACATAGGAAGAAAAGGTTGGGTCAATACTCAATGGAGTTTAGAAAGATGATCTTACTGAAGGTGATCCAATTGAAACATTTAAGATTCTGAGGGGATTGACTGGGTCGGTGCTGAGAGGAAGTTTCCCCTAGTAAGGGTGTCTACAGCATCGATTACACCAGCTCTGCCACAGATCTGTCCTCAACCACACCGATGTGATAGGTGATGCCCCTGCTGATTACTCAGACTGTCCACTGCCAACAGAGCTACCACTCCAACAAGCTGGCAAGTAACCACTGCAAGATCTATGCAAGACTGGTGGGCAGCTGCCATGTGGCCTTTGTCCTGTGTGGCAGTCTGTCCAACTGAAAGCTGACTCACCAGCTCATCAGCCACTACTTGAAGACAACAGTCCATTTTGTAACATGGCTGATTCTACTTGCTAGGTGTCCAACCAGTGAGGCCTAGGATTATTACAACCAATGCCATTTAATGAACATAAGGCCACCTGTCAGTCTGCTGAAAATGCACTCTAGGTGCCTTGCCAAATCACAAGGTGTCCGTTAGGGCTAGGATCTTCAGAATGGAAGAGACATATGGCAATCTGCGTGGCATTGGTCAGCAATGTGGGGTATCCCTCCAAAATGGTGGATATGTTGCACTTCACAATCCTCAGCAAAGCAGATCCGGATGCACAAACTGAGAGCAGCGCCTTTCTCGATAAGGTGTCAAAGGAGGTGCAGTAGGTAAAGCAGAAGGAGTGGTGCACATTGCAAAGTTGCCTGGTCACATGGCAGCTGCACAACCATTGTGCACAAGAGGTGGAGGGAATGAATGTTCAGGGTAGAGGAAGGAATGGCAATCAAGCCTTGTCCTAGATACTGTCGAGCTTCTTGAGTGTTGCTGGAGCTGCACACACCCAGGCAAATGGAAAATTATTCAGTCATGTTCCTGCTTTGTAGATGGTGGAAAGACCTTGAGTGTTTGGAAGTGAGTCATTTGTCACAGGATACTCAGCATCCAATCTGCTTTTATTACCACTGAATTGATGTGGCTGGTCCAGTTAAGTTTCTGATGAATGGCCTCTCTCAAGAAGTTGATTGTTAAGGATAGATGGTTAGACACCATTGTTGGAAATAGCTATTGCCTGGCCATACCGTGCCACCCTTCAGCTTGAGCCTGAAGGCTGACTAGGCCATGCTGCATGTGGGCATAGATTGTCCCATTTGATGAGGAGTTGTGAAAGGAATTGAACATTGTGCAATCATTAGCAAACATACCCACTACTGACCTTTTGATGGATCAAAAGTCATTGATGAAGCAGCTGAAGATGGTTGGGCCTGCAACACTGCCCTAAGGAGCTCCTGCAGTCACGTCCTGCAGTTGAAATGATTGACCTCCAATAAGCACACTGTGTGCAAGTGCTTAACCAGGGACTACAAGAACTTTTGTGATTGTTACACTTGGTGTTTCATGGTGGTGGCCTCCCTCTTCCCTGAGCAAAGTCACATTGCATAGGACAGTGTCATCATGTCTTTCTAGCCCAAAGCAGGTTCCTCCATTTTCTTTATAGGTGCAGCATTGGCATCCAACTAAGCAGAGTTCAGAGAGTCCTGTGTGCTCTGATATAGTCTTCCCACTTTTGCTCCTGCCTCGCCTATCTGCTCTTGCTCACTTGTGATATGCAAGTCACCAAACTATCCTTCTTACTGAGCCCAACAAAGTGTGAGCATCAGTGATCTCTCCTGATGAATGCCCTGTGTCGATGTAACATTCAGCATGATATCTTGCATGTCCAGCAATGTTCAATTCCATTCACAACTCCTCATCAAATGGAGCAATCTACACTTACATCCAGAAAGGCCTAGTCAGCCTTCAGGTCAACATTAAGCACATTATCATTCTCCATTCATTGCTTACTTCAGTTCCACTTGAGTGACTATTGGATTCAATGTGGCTGGATGAGATTGAATTCAGTTTTAAAACAGGTGCAAGGTCCCCATCTCTTTGTTTCCAAAGGCTAAATGGCCATTACATCCGACAGAGAAAACATTACATTTCTGACAGAGGAAAGTCATCACTGAGAGTGGTGGTGTGTGCTGAATGGATGGATAGATTAGATGGGGAATGTTTGCTGAGGGTGACTATTAAGACGAGGCAAGACACTGCATAAAGATGAAGTTGAATGCCAGCGCCAGCCAGGGAGGTGAGGAAATGCAGAGATAGAGAGGGATGGGTGCACCTGTGTTAACTTGTAATATGCTGGAGTACAGCTAAAAGCAGACTGTGGTAGGCTCTTGTGCTCACTTTTCTTGATTTGACACGTCTTTAAACCATGTGGGGCAATGACTCCAGGAGTGGGGAGCTTCACACAGCTGTGACAGTCCCCAGGCCAACCCAATGAACACTTCTGACCAGCTTCTTGTACCCTGCACCAGAGGATATTAAGTTCCCAGGGTGAGGGGTCACTGGACCTGGGAGAAACCCTGGCCAACTTCATATCATATTCTGAGCTTGTGGTGCTGTGCACACCCATCACAATGCATTAAGTTTCACGTTCGCAGTGCTCCTGTGAACGACGTTACTGGAAGCCAGTCTTCTCAACCTCCCCAATGCCTCCCCAAACTAATTGGCCTCGAAGCCTGAGATACATTAAGACTGTGTTAAAAAAACCACTAACACATATTCTGTTTAAACTATCTAGTTTCCTGCTACCGCCAGAGCCATCCATCCTTCCCCACCACCCCCCACCTACCTGAGTTTTAGTGGCTTGGAACATTAGAATTCACTCTGGGTAACCATAAAGCAAGCATCAGAAATTGAATCTATGTCTTCTCTCCAAATGTCAGCCATTTAAAACAGTCATGTCTTGCGTTTGCCCTCTCTTCCCCGCTATCTACTCCCTAATCCAATTACCTCTTATTTTCTCTACAATTACGAAGATATTTCAAATTGGTTAAACATTCTGTGTAAGCTTACAGTCGGTCAGAACTATTGTTTTTATAATTTAAATCTGCATTTGAAACGTATAATGAACTGATTTTCGTACTTGATTATCTCAATCTATCAGCTTTGCACCTTTGGTGTTATTTTCCAGCCTGTTATCGCGTTCACATAGTTTATCCCTTCTACCACTTCCCTCTCACCATTTCAGAGGACAGATTAGCAACCAATATCCACAACAAACCCACAGACTGCCACAGCTCCACCTTCTCCCACTGTGCTTCCTGCATGTCTCCACTCCATTATTCCAGTATCTCCATCATATCTGTTCTGATGTTGTCACCTTCCACACCACTGCCTCTCGTCTCTGCCCTTCCTCCCATCCAGGGCCTCAAATGCTCTCTCCAGGTGAAGCAGCCATTCACTCTGGGTGCTGGTCTTGCTGGGCCCTGCAGCAAACCTGGAGTAAGGAAGAACAGCCTAAAGAGAAAGCAAGGCAGACATACAAATGAACCCTGATGGAGAGTTGCTGAGGAAGTTGGGGGTGGGGAGAAAGGGCAGTAGTTGAACTGAGTAGGTCGCCACGGTAGTGTAGTAGTTAGCATAACGCTATTACAGTGCCAGTGACCTGGGTTCAATTCCAGCCACTGTCTGTAAGGAGTTTGTATGATCTCCCCTTGTGTCTGCGTGGGTTTCCTCCGGGTGCTCTGGTTTCCTCCCACATTCCAAAGACATACAGGTTAGGAGCCGTGGGCATGCTATGTTGGTGCTGGAAGAGTGGCGACACTTGCGGGCTGCCCCCAGCACATCCTCAGTAATGCAAAAAGATGCATTTCACTGTGTGTTTCGATGTACACGTGACTAATAAATAAATATCTTAAAAAACTCTTAAGAGAACATGATTCCGAAGTTTCCTTGGCGACAGTGTGACGTAATACACTTTGGGGAATCAAATGCTGATGGGACATGTGGAGTAAATGGCAGCATTGATGCACAGAAGGACTTCAGGTGCAAGCCCATGGCTTGCTGAAATAGTGACACAGGTGGATAGCATAGTGAAGAAGGCACTGGTATGCTTGCCTTTATAAGCCAAGGCACCGAGTATAAAAGTTGGGATGTCATGTTCCAGCTGTATAAAACATTGGTTAGACTGCACTTGGAGTAACGTTTACATCTCAAGCCACCACAGTACTGGAAGGATGTTGTAACAAATGAGAGAGTGCAGAAGAGATTCACCAGGACGTTGACTGGAATGGAGGGCTGCAGTGAGAAGAGGGATAGGATAGACTGGGTTAATTCTCACTGGAACATAGGAGGCTGTGGTCTCCCTGTGCTGCTGCTCCCTTGGAGTTAAGGAGGCAGCAGGTGGCTGAGAAGGATGGTCCAGCTGGGGCAGCACTGGCCTAGCAGCACAGCAGTCTGAAGTGACTAAAGATCATCTGTGAGGAACTACTGATGCTCCTGTGGTAGGGCACAAAGGTTCAAATCCTCAGGGGACAACATATTCTTGGTCCACTGGCACATCTCTGAGCAGGTCCGTGATGGCTTTGCAATCCCCTGGAGGCCTGTTCATTGCTTCCAGACTCACAGAGATCCAGAGCCTGGGTAGTCACACTCTGTGCCCAGCCAGCAGCAAGCAGGACATATTTGGCAGAGAGCAGGGATTGGCTGGCTGCAGTTGGAGCTCCCCAATTCCAGCGCAGAGTTAATGGAGGCCTCCACCTCTGCTCTGCTGCACTCACTGCTCTGTGACTGGGTCTGTGAATGCTGGCAGTGAGCTGATCCCATTTCCCAAATGGAGAGGATGGTCTAGGTTCTAGGCAAATCTGTGTGAAGAGTGCAGTAAAACCTCCCCTATGGTACTTACTATTTCTTACAGGGTCTCTGACACACTGGTTTGCATTGCATCAGCTATCTTCTATTGTCTTGCCCATAGAATTCCTCATCTGAGTCCTCTGAAGCAAACTGAGGCGCAAGCTTGCCCTCTAGAGAGCTGCCACCTGCCAAATGGCAGAGTTGCAGAGCACTTCTACCACATTTCATCATGTGAATCACACCTCTAAACTCTCCTTTACAAGAGATTGCAGGTCGAACAGACCTGCAACAACAAACCGTCCACTATATATGAATGGGCTCCCCCAGGCAAAGGAAGAAGTGGATGGGCAAGTGGGACCTCCTCCATTACAGCATGACCTGCAGTGAGAGCAGGGGGCCGGTGAGAAGAGCTTTAATAGCTGATGTTTATGAACAGAGCATTAATGCACAGATAAAAAGGAAAGAGTTGGGTAAGGGAATATGTGAAAGAGCAGAATGGATAAGTGCTTCAGGCTTAATGACCCTGCTCCTCGCTGAGTTGCAGCAAAGCAACAAATGCAGATGCCCTCTCCTCCAGGCATCTGGAACAAGACAGAATTCCCTCCAGTTTGACCCAACCACAGAGATCATCACGCCCTTTTCTGCACTGATCCTAGAGATGCCATGGTTCACTGCAGTTGCTAGTCTTTCTTCAAAGCTTCGCCTGCTTATGCCGGAGGAGGAGCTCCTGGGGCAACAGACATTCTTGAGTTGCCACCCCTTCCATCATGTTTCCCAGATCAGCACCGCCAACTGGGGGAGGGTATTGTGCCTGACTCCTTCTCCCTTCTGACTGTGATCCAACTACACCTAGAGTACTGGCTTCAGCAGTGCTATGGGCGAGCTGGAGCTGTGACAACACATATTACTGGATCATCTTCACTGCAGACAGGACTGCTGCAATGACTAGAGCCAAACAAACAGCACCACACGCTGTAAACAGTTGACGCTCGGGTCTGAAAACCACGCTTCCAGGGACCCAGACCAAGCAGACACAGCCCTCCATACAGTGCTAGTTTAGTGTATGTTTTCAGAAGCGAAAGAATTTCTTGCTCTATAGATTCAAACTTTTCCAAAAGAAACTTGTCTTTTTTTTCACTTTTTGGACTGAATTTCACTGTGGTATAAGCTGTGGAAGTGATCTAAATTCAACAATCAGCAGAAATATATCAATACCAGAAAGGCAAAGGATGAGTAACTTTGATACTAGGTTTTGATGATGAAATCTCCTCTTTATAGCAACAGGTAGTAGACTGGAACATGGAAAAAGGATGTAAGCTGGAAGTCATTTACTATAGATCAAAGCAAAAGATTAGAATTGTCAATTATATTTGGTACTGGAAAGCACTAATTGAACTAAAAACAGTTAAATGTTCCAAATGAGCCAGCACATTTTGTTATACATAAATCTTCACGTACACTTTGAATTAGTCAGTACCTGTCATCCTCTGGAGAGGCATGCTGGATGTGAATCCGGGGACTAGGAGGTCGTTTCCTATCTAGGGAGTGAAACCACCTGTTCCACCATGAAACAGGAAGATACATAGACAAGTTAAACAGAGACTGGGAACCAGAAACTGCCAGCAAAGGCTTAGCGGTAGATGGCTGACTAGGAGTGTACCCCAGGTGACTCAACACAAGTAACATGGAAACTAATCGAGATTTTATAATGGTAGTTCTGCCCATGGATGATGCAGAGCTGAAAATGGTGATGGCAAATGATGGTGATGCTGTCATTTAATCTTTATGTAACTGTTGGAATGTTTTGATCAAATTAGCATTATTTTGAAGTGAATAGTCTGTCCAAAGTTTCATTAGACAGCATGAGAAAGCAGGCAATCTGCCAGTATCTGGTAATCTGCATCTTGTATAGCTCTGTGTTAGTCTTCACACATTTGTGATGTCCTTTCTTTGATGCCTCATTCTTTCTTATGGTTTGTCTGGCGCCTCTAAATTATCCCCACCATGTGAAAAATATGGCTTTCTGTTGTATGTCACTTTGTCAACCCCATCCTGTCTGATGGCTGGTGAGGCCACCTAATACATTCCTTCCATGAATGACCCAGTCTTTGAGGATTTCTGGAGGCTGTTGGTGGATAGTCTGAATCTTTTTCCTATCGTAAGGGTGTCAAAAACAAGAGGGCATAGGTTTAAGGTGAGAAGGAGAAGTTTTAAAGGAGGTGTGAGAGGAAAGGTTTTACACAGAGAGTGGTTGATATCTACTATGCACTGCCAGAGATGGTGGAACCAGATATCATCACTGCATTTAATAGGCATTTACAGGGATTTGAATAGGCAAGGCACAGAAGGATGCAGACCTAATGTGGGCAAATGGGATCAGTGTAGATGGGTAAAATGGTTGGCATGGACGTAGTGACAGAAGGGCCCATTTCTGTGCTGTACAACTCTATAAGAAACGTGTGACCTTCCTCGTTCATGTAACAACCTCACAATGGTGGATTTACCACTGGTAGCAGCAGGGATACTGAGGAGCAGATTGGGAGGCAGGTTTTGGAAAGGTGCAAGAATAACAGGGTTGTTATCATGGAAGACTTCAACTTCCCAAATATTGATTGGCACCTGCTTAGTGCCAAAGGTGTAGATGGGGCAGAGTTTGTTAAGTGTGTCCAGGACGGATTCCTGTCACAGTATGTTGATAGACCGACTAGAGGGAATGCCATATTAGATCTAGTATTAGGTAATGAACCAGGTCGGGTGACAGATCTCTCGGTGGGTGAGCAATTGGGGGACAGTGACCACCGCTCCCTAACCTTTAGCATTGTCATGGACAAGGATAGGAGCAAAGAGGACAGGAAGATATTTAATTGGGGAAGGGCAAATTATGAGGCTATAAGGCCAGAACTTGGGAGTGTAAATTGGGATGACATTTTCGAAGGGAAATGTACTATGGAGATGTGGTCGTTGTTCAGGGATCTCTTGCAGGATGTTAGGGATAAATTTGTCCCGGTGAGGCAGAGAAAGAGTGGAAGGGTGAAGGAACCATGGGTGCCAAGAGAGGTGGAACAACTAGTTAGGAGGAAGAAGGCAGCATACATAAAGTGTAGGCAGCAAGGATCAGAAAGGGCTCAGGAGGAATATAAGGTAGCAAGGAAGGAACTTAAGAAGGGGCTGAGGAGAGCAAGAAAGGGACATGAAAAGGCCTTGGCGAGTAGGGTTAAGGAAAATCCCAAGGCTTTTTTCACATATGTGAAGAGCAGAAGGATGATGAGAGTAAAGGTAGGACCGATTAGAGACAAAGGTGGGAGGATGTGCCTGGAAGCTGTGGAAGTGGGTGAGGTTCACAATGAATACTTCTCTTCAGTATTCACCAAGTAGAGGGGCCTTGATGACGCAGAGGACAGTGTTGGTAAGGTTAATGTTCTAGAGCATGTAGATATCAAGAGAGAGGATGTGTTGGAGCTGTGAGAAAATATTAGGACAGATAAGTCCACGGGGCCTGACGGGATATTCCCCAGGCTGTTCCGTGAGGTGAGGGAGGAGATTGCTGAACTGTTGGCTAGGATCTTTGAGTCCTCGTTGGCCATGGGAATGGTACTGGAAGATTGGAGGGTGGCGAATGTTGTCCCCTTATTCAAAAAAGGTAGTAGGGATAGTACAGGGAATTACAGACCGGTGAGCCTTACGTCTGTGGTGGGCAAGCTGTTGGAAAGGATTCTTAGAGATAGGATCTATGAGCGTTTAGAGAATCATGGACTGATTAGGGACAGCCAGCATGGATTTGTGAAGGGAAGATCATGTCTCACAAGCCTGATAGGGTTCTTTGAGGAGGTGACCAGGAAGATTGATGAGGGTAGTGCAGTAGATGTGGTCTACATGGATTTTAGTAAGGCGTTTGACAAGATTCCACATGGTAGGCTTCTTCAGAAGGTCAGAGGGCGTGGGATCCAGGGACACTTGGGCGAGTGGATTCAGAATTGGCTTGCCTGTAGAAAGCAGAGGGTTGTGGTGGAGGGGGTGCATTCAGATTGGAGGGCTGTGACTAGTGGTGTCCCACAAGGGTTGGTTCTGGGACCTCTACTTTTCGTGATATTTATTAATGACTTGGATGAGGGGGTAGAAGGGTGGGTTAGCAAGTCTGCAGACGACACAAAGGTTGGAGGTGTTGTGGATAGTGTGGAGGACTGTAGGAGATTGCAGAGGGATATTGATTGGATGCAGAGCTAGGCTGAGAAGTGGCAGATGGAGTTCAATCTGGAGAAGTATGAAGTGGTACACTTTGGAAGGACAAACTCCAAGGTGGAGTACAAGGTTAATGGCAGGATTCTGGGTAGTGTGGAGGAGTAGAGGGATCTAGGGGTTCATATCCACAGTTCACTGAAAGTTGCCTTGCTGGTGGGTAAGGTAGTTAAGAAAACTTATGGGATGTTAGCTTTCATAAATCAAGGGATCGAGTTTAAGAGCCGCGAGGTAATGATGCAGCTCTACAAAATTCTGGTTAGACCACACTTAGAGTACTGTGTCCGGTTCTGGTCGCTTCATTATAGGAAGGACGTGGAAGCGTTGGAAAGGGTGTAGAGGAGATTTACCAGGATGCTGCCTGGTTTGGATAGTATGGATTATGAGGAGAGACTAAGGGAGCTAGGGCTGTTCTCATTGTAGAGAAGGAGGATGAGGGGAGACATGATAGAGGTGTACAAAATATTCAGAGGAATAGATAGAGTAGACAGCCAGCTCCTCTTTCCCAGGGCACCAATGCTCAATACAAGAGGGCATGGCTTTAAAGTAATGGGTGGGAGGTTCAAGGGAGATATCAGAGGGAGGTTTTTCACCCAGAGAGTGGTTGGTGCATGGAATGCGCTGCCTGGGGTAGTGGTGGAGGCAGGTACACTGGTCAAGTTCAAGAGATTGTTAGATAAGCATATGGAGGAATTTAAAATAGGGGGATATGTGGGAGGAAGGGGATAGATAGTCTTAAGCGAGGTTTAAAGGTCAGCACAACATGGTGGCCGAAGGGCCTGTATTGTGCTGTATTGTTCTATGGTTCTATGAAACACGAGTCCCATGCATTACTTTCGAAGCGTGTATCTATTTAAATGGTGATAGACAAGGCTCTTCCCACCTACTCTGAATGTTAGGTGGAAGCTGGGGGAATTAATTTTTCAATTAATCTACCATAACATGCTCATGACCAATCCTATTACAAAACATTATCTGTGAACTTGCTAATGTTGTTGCCATTGAGAATCTGCCATCAAATGATGATGAAAACTGTGATCACTAAACAGGGATGGAGTGGTACAGAGCTTGAAGTCCTTCTGAGGTGCTGTTGTGTAGATCACACTAACTCCAGATCAAGGGTCTGAAAACTGAGTCTGTGAACCTGTGCTGACATATCCAGTGCTACTTGATGTAGTATAGGTGACATGTAACACATGTTCAAAATTAAAGCTTACTGAATGAACCACAGGAATGCTATTTACAAAATGAAATCATCCAATTTCTTTCGGCAATTTTTCTCCCCTGGTATTCCCCTAGAGGGGGCATATAAAGGGCCAACACAAAATAGGCTGGCTCACCCCTCAAGGTTGGCACACGATACTCTTCTGCATGCCGAGCTGCCCATTTCCTTCTTTTGGCCTGGGCTTTGGTGAATTTATTGTCCCGCTCACTCAGAACACAAGGAAATTCAGGACCATTGATTGATTGCAAGCTCCTTGGGACATCATTATTCATGATTTGTATTGATGGTACAATGGTTGGCATGGTCGTAGTGTGCCAAAGGACCTGTTTCTGTGCTGTATGACTCTATGAAGAGAGCCCAGATAATCAACGTGATAACAATTCCACTATGTGTTGTTGTTACTGAAGTTGATCCCACCTTTACCTAATATTCACACATGTATGCATAATCACACACATGCACACATGCATAATCATACATACCAAAGCACAACCACATACAAAGTGCACACAAACATTCACACACACACAGCAGGTTTACCCGAGAGGTTAGAAATAGATGCCTTGCTGACTTTCCTTTTCTTGATAAGGGATCTTAAAGCCAATTACAAAACACTTAGTGATAACCCAATGCAGATCTACCCTTCCGGCTTGGAGGATCTTTTTAACCAGCTTGGCTCTGAGAGAAGTGGAGGTTTTTTTAAAGATGATATCAGACGTCTTGGAATCTTGATTCCAATAAAGTGATCACAGTTAGGGGTCTGGTATTTCACAATGAACTACCAGCATTTTAAATTGTTTTTGTTCTAAGACATGATTAATATGAAAGATAACAGTGTTCTCAGTATTATGTTGACTGGGTCAGCTGCAGCTCCATATGATGCAGAGTACGGCCCATGTCACTCTGCTATGCCTGTAAGGATGACCCCAGTTTTCATCATGTCAATGAAGGCATGTGGCTTCTTTCAACTCAAGCTAAGTGAAAGATTTCAGGGAGTGTGAAAGTCATGGTCTGGCACCTAAGTGCTTTCTTTGTGAAAGTTTAAGTTTTCCCTTTTTCAAGTTTATGTATTACATTTTTTCCAAATTTATTTCTGTAAGGTCTTCAAAAGATCAGTGTTAAAATGGTGTGGAGGTTCTCATTTGTCATTGAATAACATGGGTGCGAATTTTGCTGTATGAGTGAGTCTGAGGGGAATGCATCGTGAGTGCAAGTTTATTCAGGAAAAAATAAAGTCTGAATTAGGCAACAGAAAAATATTTCAGGAAACATAATTCAACTGGTAACCTTTTTGAAAAGTCAGGCCCTGGATTAGTCAAACTCGGCCAGGCTAGTATCAAAACCTATCAAGGAAAAACAGGATGACATTAAGTCACTAGGAAAACATACAAGGATAAGAAGGAGATTTACTAGCTTGACTTTGTTTGACATCCAGTTATTTTCATTGGATGCATTGCTGTATTGTGTCTAAACACATCACCATCCACTCTACAAATCTACTCTCTAGCTGGGGCATCGTTCCAGTTGGCTGTTTACCGCTGAGCAATACAAGAAAACATCAAAGTACCTCCAGTCAACCTTGCAAAGCTTGGTAAACCTGGCAAAGCAGCCGAAAGTGAGGAAAAGGGAGAAGAAAGCTGCCACAATGCCTGTACCTTGTGCAGTGCTCAGAAAGAGCTGGATGGTTTCCATGCATCTCACCTGTCCAAATTAAAGCCAAACACTGCCTACGCACATCTTGTAAACACTCTTAGCTTTTAAGTTGCTCTGTTCAAGGATGAAGCACAGCCTAAGGAGAATAAAAACTCTAAATAACATGAAGGAGAGAGGCCCTTAATATGTTGACAGGTTATAAACAATGCATTCAAGCAAATTATTTACCTTTGTCCTTGATACATATTGTTTTTCTCCAGTAAAATATTTGGTAGAGCATGCACAACACAGATTATTCTGTTTGTCATCTATCTGCTTTTAATTAAGGATTAAGATTTGCCATCATGATGCAGAACACAAAGATAAAGTACATGTTTATACTATCATATGTAAATATAGAAAATTAAGCCTGCCCCATCATTTGGAAAATTATATACACTGACAAATTTCTTGATTAAATCTGCTGCATGAAAGCAGCAGTAAAAAGCTAACAACTGTTTAATGGCCTTTGAATTCTAAAAGTATCAATCACTGTGGTGCTCCATTTTAACATTTTCATTTACTACTTTTGTAAGTTCAAATGATTTGAACCCTGAGTAATGTGTTATTTATACCAAAAAGGAAACTAAGGGAAATGAAGTAACTACTTTGAACTCTGGTGGCATACAAACATCCTATTTGCATCAGGAAGACAAATTCAGAGAATCCATCTTTTAACTATATTTTGTGACTGGTGATTTCTGTATTCCAAGACTGAAATTCCAGCCATTTGGAGCAAACAGATGTGGCGGCAAAGTTATTGGATATCAGTTGATACTTTGTCAAGTCAGAGTGAGTACCAAAATTCTTGAGATCTTAAATGAAACTGCTTCAAAATGGATCCACTGGGTTATGCCCAAATTTGAGACTTGATTGCCAAGGGAAGAGAGATTAAATTGGTGTGATTGTCAAAATCGGTGTTCAGGACTGCGAAATATTTTTCTACTTGGGTACCCAATTTCAACACTAAACTTAGATTCAGGGCAAACATCTGAAAACCAAACTCACAGCAACAGTGAAACTTCTTTCCACTTGAAGCACTGTGTTTATAATACGTTGGAATTACAAGTTCAATGTGTATTGCTCAGTTCAAAGATATAACTCAAAATATTCATGAC
Source organism: Pristis pectinata (assembly GCF_009764475.1). NCBI lineage: Eukaryota > Metazoa > Chordata > Chondrichthyes > Rhinopristiformes > Pristidae > Pristis > Pristis pectinata. The sequence goes on from NC_067414.1 coordinate 20,590,645, forward strand.
TCAAAGCTTCTCTCTACTTGGATATAAGTGACCCAGTGGAACACATTTATTTTTGTGCTGCCTCTCGGGCCATGAGTCTTGGGGATTCTGATCAAGATCATGAACAAAGTGCTTGTAATCCTGATGCCATTTGTACTTCACAACACGTGTCGTGATGACTGAGATGTTTAACTACTGAACTACTACATTTTGACTTTCACAAAACTGCATCTTACGCATCAAAGGCTATACACCTGCAGTGATTTAATTAATCTTTCCAATGATTATTTTCAATTGAATGCTTCGGGTGAATTTTAACCAAACCCACACAGTAGGGGTGCCAATCCTCCTGGCTTGTTCTGGAGGCTCTAGGAATTAAAGATCAATCTCCTGAAACAGTTGTACATAACTTGAGGAGAAAAATCAAAAAGCACTAAACAACTGCTTTTTGCTTCCATTTTTGAACATATTATTTATAAAGTTACCCGAGTTGGTAACACTGGGAAAGGAGCATTTGGATGGCAGTGAAAGCCTTAAAAATGTGCACCGGGAGCAGATGGAAGCCCAGCATCCCGGTCCACCATGCTCCCCGCCACCCCCCCCCCCCCACCGCCCCCATCACTGGAAGAGTCTGTTGGTGCAGCATTTGCCTCATCAGTCACTTCAGAACCTCAGTGGAAACAAGTCACCCTCAAATTCAAGGGGCTGCAGAAAAGACACGAAAATAAAGAGCTGACTGACAATCAGGGATCATACCACTGGGTAAGGAAGAATTTGTTTGCTTTCCAACAGGCATGTGAAAGTGAAGATAGGAATGGTAAGAACAACAGTAGGAATCTGGGTGGGCTAGTTTGGAGTGAATGAACCTTATTTACAGTACATCCAATTAAAGGCAGTAATCTACTATGCAATGGTAGGTGTCCAGGCCATTTCTGGAGGGTTTCCAGAAAGATGTACAGGAGATTAAGAATATCTGGAAATTTCCTGCCAGTGACACTCAGTAGGAACCAGCTACACAACCACTGGGCTATTTTTGTAAAATAGCATGGAACTTTACTAATGATTCTGCTTGCAGATACATCACTTCCTGAACTGAAATTAAGATTTTGTATTTTTACTATTCTTATGAGGAATAATCCCATCAAGCCTAAAACTGATTACACATCAAACATTTAAATATAACTCAGAAACCCAGGTAAATTTGCAGGCAGCAACAAATAGGACTTACCTTCCTTTTTAATTTGTTAAATTATCATAACATCTGCTTGAAATCTGTTTAAAAAGGTTCAATTTCAAATTCCTACTTTTGTTTTTAAACACTAGCCACTGAGTAGTGAGGTACAGAACCACTGTCAACATATGAAAGGCTCTCTGCAAGCTGGAGGAAGAAAAGGTAAGCAAGGAAAGCAAAATTATTGAAATGCCAAGCACTCAATGTAAAAGATATACACAAGGTTAATATGGTTCAAGTCTGAGGATTCACCTAAGCAAAAGGGCAGAAAACATTGTAAACACTGCTATAGTCGGAACATGACACAAATCTAAGAACCCTACAGGGTCACAGCTAAAGAAACACGGAATCATCAGCACAGATGACAAGGATAAAAAAGGGTTGGATATACCTGTCTTGTTCTGGTGACTGTAAACTAGTATCTGGTCTCAAACAGTTGGTGCTAGCACTCCTAGCCCTGTCAAGAGAGTGCTGTATTTCACTAATGCCAGTACATGGGATCCAATGGTGGAAGAGAAGTAGGACAGGAAAGGAAAACAAAGAAGGAATATAATGTTAGATCGTAAATCATAAAGGCAATGCACTCTTCAAAACATGATACAGAACAGTTATGATTTCAATCATTCAAAAATGCTGGAATGTTGGCAGGATGAATGTTAAAACAATTCAGTCAAAAACAGAATCATGGCACAGTTAAAGCAATCTTTGACAATCATTTGCTAATGTTGTACAGAGTGGGTTTAACCCTATCATTAGCAAAAATCAATATAACAAGCAAGAGTTGGAGTGTGTTTGGTAGAGAATGCAGTAGCATGATTTGATGGCTAACAATTGGCATGCTGATGATTTCTGCTTGTAACTCACAAAATGTAGCAGGATTGCTCAAACATTAAGTATTTGATTTGGGTGTTTTTAGAACTTTGAAAAACATTATGACGCTAGCTCAACCCCAAAGGGTCATACTTCAAGATCTGCCACTGGGCTGCAAAGTTTCCTCTGAGCTGGAATCACACTTGTCTGCTTAAAGTGCAACAGCTGATCTTGGAGGGCTGTGAAAGGTAAATCCAAGTTGAGGATTTTGGGAATTGATGTGATAATTCAAGAAACAACTGAACATTGCAGGATGTCAAGGATCAGGTGTAAAAAATAGGAAGAAAAGTCTTCAAGTCCTCTGCAGACCAATTGAAAAACATGATAGATTTCAATAATTTAGTTTCTCTGGGAGACCCAATTTATGTGCATATTATGACTACAATTTCATATTAAAACTATTATTTATATAAACTCTCCCAGGCTGGAACATGTTCATGATTCAGAATAATTTGCAAGGTTGCAGTAAATGATTTTGTGTGAGCTGAGTCAGCAAGGACGAATCAGCGGAAGACTGAACCCGCATCAGTGGAAAGTGTGGAGCCAGACCGGAAGATCAGGGATCAGCCCACATCACACAAAACACACACAAGTCAAGGAGATCTGTTATGTCAACATCTCAGTGCTTCAATGCTAACCTTACAAAGGCCAATGCCATCACTAAAATAAAGCACCCCAGGCACTGAAAGATGACTTTAAATTGGCATACATAGGAAAATAAAAATTTGGTCCCAATGAATCAATGAAATACGTTATATGAACTGGTTTCAAAATAAAGTGTTGCTCTGATATTTGAAACTCATCTATGGACAATAAACACTCCATTCCTCATTGGGATGTCTCTGAAACCATTTCCATCCAGTGGATGACAATGTTTTGTCCCTCACTGGTTATTAACAGCTTTGCAACCTACCAAAGTCTGACAGATTTTCCTCCTCACTGATGCTGCCCCTTCCTCCCTCAAACTCACTGACACTACCCACTCCCCACTGACACTGCCCTCTCTCTCATTCACAATCTCCCCTCACAATGCCATCTCCTCCACTCAGTGCTCTCTCCCTCACTCCTTTGGGCCCTTACTCATTCACACTCTTCCCTCCCTTACTTACACACACTGCCTACTCCCTCAGTCACACTCTTCCCTCACTCTCAATGCCACCTCCTGCACCCACTGCCCCCTCCCCCACTGATACTGTTAACCCTCAATCTCATTCCCTTTTCCCCCTCACATATTGTTCCCTCCCCACTCACACTCTTCTCTCCCTCATTTCACATTCACTGACCCTCCACTCATACTTCTGTCTCCCTCACTGTTACTGCCCTCTCTCACCAACACTGTGCCAGCCATCACTCACTCTCTTCCCTCCCTCCCTCACTGAAATGTGGTTCCCTCATCCAAATCATTGCTATTAATTGTGAAAACGTGAGACCCCAGCACCAGCTTCAGCTGCTGATTTTTGGCAATAGCTCCCAACTTAAAAATGACCTATTTATTCCTGATTTCTATTTTCTCCTATTAACAGATCCTTAAACCAGGCTCCAGTAACGGATAGTCATAGCACATAGAACAGTACAGCACAGGAACAGGCCGTTTGGTCTATATTGTTATGCCGAACTAAATAAAGTAGTAATTAATGCCTAACAAAACCAATCCCTTCTGCCTACACAATGTCCATATGCTTCCAATCTCTGCACATTCATGTGCCTATTAAATGCCTCTATCATATCTGCCTCCATTACCATCCCGGCAGCGCATTCCAGGCACCCACCACTCTCTGTGTAAAAAACTTGCCCCGCACATCTCCTTTGAATTTACCCCCTCTCACCTCAAATGCATGCCCTCTAGTATTAGACATTTCAACCATGGGAAATAAAGATACCTGCTGTCTACTCTATCTATGCCTCTGTTATCTTATAAACTTCTATCAGGTATCCCCCTCAGCCTCCGCCACTCCAGAGAAAACTACCCAAGTTTGTCCAACTGCCCATGCCCTCCAAACAATGCAGCATGGTTATCATATTAGCAAGCTCCACACTGATCTCACCCTGCTCCATGTCCTTCTCCTTGGTGAATACTGATGCAAAGTACTCATTTAGGACCTCACCCACATCCTCCGCCTCCAATCTCATGTTCCCTCTCTTATCCTTGAGTGGTCCTACCCTCTCTCTAGTTATCCTCTTGTTCTTGAAGTATGTATAGAATGTCTTAGGTTCCTCTTTAATCCTACTTGCTAAGAACATTTCATGGCCCCTCCTGGCTCTCCTAATTCCCTTCTTGAGTTCTTTTCTAGCTTCTTTATAATCCTCAAGTGCTCTGTTTGATTTTAGTTTCTTAAACATTATATATGCTTCCTTTTTGTTCTTGACTAAATTCACCATCTCTATCATAATCCATGGTTCTTTTGAACTTGACTTTATATTAGGGAAGTTGAAGTCACCCACAACAACAGGCCTGTGAGTTATACAACATGGAAACAGGCAGCAAAGAGGCAGTGGCAAATTAACCATCCAATCTACACATCTTCAGGATGTTCAAGGAAACCGGAGAACCCAGGAAAACGTATGCAGTCACAGGAAGAATGCATGCAGACATCACCAAGATCAGATTTGAGGCAGCAGCTTGACTAACATTTCCGTGTGTGTTATGATTGTGCAACACTTTATCAAATACCAAAAGCTGGTTTGCCTGGATCTATTCCTTAAAAAACTTTAACCTGATTTGCCAAGTATGATTCTTCTTTCATACGACCATGTTGACTCTGCTCAATTCTAATGTCATCACTTCACCAAAAATCAAACCCAGCATTCTCCCTCTTGCTAACATCAGGTTAAGTTGTTTATTATTTCCTGTTTTCATCTCTCCCTTCTTTTTAAAATTAGTGGAGCTATATTTGTTACCTTCCAACCTGTGGGAGCCATTCTAGAATAGATTGAATTCTAGAAGATGAGAACAAGGGCGTCCACTATCTCCACATCTTTAAAAACCTTGGGGGTGCAGGTCACCAGGTTGAGGATTTCTCTCTTTTCCATCTCATTGATTTCTCCAATCCTTGTTTTTCTTCTAGTGCTGGTTTATTTCAGCTCATTGACTTGATTTTGAGCATCTGCAGTGTGTAGCTTTTGTACAGTCTCCCTGCTATTTCAGCCTTCATGAACTCCAATACACACACAGCTGCATCTAATAAAACACCTCCTTCAATAACTTCACCCCAATTGCAAAATTCCTAAAATCATCCCAATTCTACCAGTAAAGCTTCTGAGAATCATAGGATAAGGATTGCCTCCGATAGTTGACTCAGTTGAGGTATTTGTTGTAAATCACTTTTCTAATTCCTACAATAGGGGCATCAGATGCCCGAAAGAAGCGCAGCCAAATGGTCATTTGTGAGCTTGGTTATTGAACTTTGGGAGGTTATCCAGCATTGTACATTGCAGCTGGATCCTATAATGTCCTGGTTAAACAATAAAAGACACTGCTTAAGCAGGACTGGGAACCTCTGGCTAATTTTATTTCTGGTGAAGGAGGTGAGATATGGACAAGGATAAAAGATCAGCTGGTTAACAGAAAATAGAGAGTAGGCAGAAATGGAGTTATTTCTGTTTGGCAATGAGTGGTGTGCCATTATTGAGGAATCTCAATTTTTTACAACTTATAGAGATGACTTGAATGAAAGCACTCCAGGTTTGATTGCTAAATTTGCTGATGGCACAAAGATAGTTAGCAAAGTAAGCTGTGAAGAGGACATAATGAAGCTATGAAGGGATATAGACTGCAGCAAATCACAGAGATGGAAGAATAATATGGTTATTATTTCAATGGCCCAATACTAACTGGGACTGATTTAGCATGAAAGGCTTAGAGGGGGAGGAAATTTTAAGGAGTGAAATAATGCATTCTGTGAGGTCAAGTTCTGGTGGAACATATAGAGTAAATGGCAGGGATCTTAGGAGTGTTGTTGTGCAGAGAGAACTTGTGGTGTAAGTCCACAGCTCCTTGAAAGTGGTGAGGCAACTGGATAGGGTAGGATATTGATAAATTGGTAATAATGGGCAAAGCAATGGCTGATGGAATTTAATCTTTATGTGAAAGGACTAATAAGGGTAGGTCATGGTAGGGCCCTAGGGAGTACTGAGGAACAAAAAGACCTTGGTGTAGAAGTTCAAGGATCCCCTGAAGGGGGCAGCATAAGGAAAGAAGGCATACAGGATACCAACCTTCATTAGCCAGGGCACAGAATGTTAGAGCAGGGAGTGCATAGTACAGCTTTATAAAACATTGGTTAGGCCACAGCTGCAGTACTGTGTGGGGTTCTGGTCATCACACTGTGGAGAAGACATGATTGCACTGGAGAGGGTGCAGAGGAGATTCATTAAGATATTGCTTGGGATAGAGGGTTTCAGTTATGAGGAAAGACGGGATAGACTGGGTTTGTTTTCCTTGGAGTGGAGGAGGCTAAGAGGGTTTGGGGGGACCTGACTAAGGTATACAAAATTATGAGAGGGCATTGATAGGGTAGATAGTAGGAAAATTTGTCCCATGACAGAAGTATTAAAAACTAGAGGGCATTGGTTTAGGATTTTAAGTAAGATGTTTAGAGGGAATTTGAGGAATTTTTTTTTCACCCAGAGGATGGCTGTAATCTGGAACACACTGCATGAGAGGGTGGAAGAAACAGGTACTCTCACACCATTTAAATAGCATCCAGATGAGCACTTGAATTTCCAAAGCATAGCAGGGTAAATAGGCTTAGTGTAGATGGGTAATTAATAGCTGAATGGATGTGATGGGCAGAATGGTCTGTTTCTGTGCTGGATGACTCTATGAGATAGGTTAGGTAAATGCACAAAGACCTGACAAATGGAGAACAATGTGGGAAAGTGTGAATTTGTCTATTTTGGTAGGAAAAAAAAGTCATCTGAATGGCAAGAGTGCAAAGCTCTGAGATGCAGAGGGATTTGAGTGTCCCAGTGCATGATTTGCAAAAGACAAGTGTGAAAAGTAATTGAACAAACTAATCAATTATTACTATTTATTGCTAGGGATCTGAATATAAACATAGGGAGATTATGCTTCAATTATATAGGACATTGGTGATACCACATCTGGAGTACTGTGCATAGTATTGGTCTCCTTATTTAAGGAAGGATGTTAATGTGTTGGAAGCATTTCAGAGAAGGTTTACTTGACAAATACCTGGCTTGGTTGTGGAATGGGCCTCCTGGGCAGAGGGTCATATAGGCACTTGCATGGCAAGCTTGTGTAATATTAACCTGGATCTACTCATGGATCACATACCAATCAGATGGTGGAAGTGATGCCAGAGATGGTGAACACCAGCTCATCATTTGGATATGACTGTTGTGTATTGGTATGGCTACAATAATGCATCTCTGCCTGTGCATAATAATGAAAACTTTTGTATAATTGGGGTGAGTTGTAGGATTGAGCCGTGATTTTGCAGTGAATGGGCCACTCTCCCTTGCAAGTAAGACTAAATAATTACAAATCTGTTCAGAATGAGCCAGGGTTATGTGAGTGATAGTCTGCTCCACAACTGCTGAAGTGTCTTATAAGAGGGTAAATAGGCTTGGCTTGTATCCACTGGAGTTTACAATAGTGAGAGGGCCCTTGGTTAAAACATACAAGATCCTAAGGGGTTGTGACAGGTTGAATGTGGAGAGGATGTTTCCTCTTGTGACCTCTTCTGGTCACAATATAAAAATTGCCAATTTAAGGCAGAAATGATGAGAAATTTTTTCTCAGAGAACTCTCCCTCAAACAGTGGTGGAGGAGGAGTTTTTGAATATTTTTAAGGTAGAGCTGGATAGATATCTATAAGCAAGGAAGTGAAGGATTAAGGAGGGCAGACAGGAAAACAGAGGTGAAGTTACAATGGGATCAGCCATCATCTTATTTAATTTAAAAGGCACATGCACAGTTATTCACAAATCTATTGTGCTTGCTAATTTGGCATCTACTTAAGTAATGCCTCAGTTTTAATATTCTCAGCTTTGGTTTTAAATCCCTTCACGTGTCACAACACCCTACCTCTGCAATCTCTTTCAATAGTATTGCCCAGCTATTTGCACCCCTCCATTTCTGGCCTCTTGATCTTCCACTATCACCAGCTGTGCCTTAATCTGCCATGGTCCTATACTCTGGAATTCCTTCCCATAACCTCCTTGCCTGACTGCTCCCCTTTCTCCTTTAAGACGCTGCTTTAAAACTACCTCATTGCCCAAACCTTTGGTCATCTGTCCTCACATATTTATTTGACTTGGAGCAAATTTTATTTGCTGATATTCCTGTGAAGCAAGTTAAGATGCTTCATTAAAGGTTCCACATGAACACAGTCTGTTGTTGACTTCATTTTAAGGGCTGGAATAAAAAGTGTCATAAATCATGCTATGGTTACATAAAGCTCTGGTTAGACTACAGCCACATTTTAGGAAGGATATACTGGCTCTGGAAGGAGAAGGTGCAGTACAAAGTCACCAGATAGATGCTCAGTATAAAGTTAAATTATGAGGAAAGCGAGCATGCATAAGAATTGTATTCTCCCTAGTACAGGTCAAGGAGGATTCCAATTAGGTGTTAAGTTGATTTAAGTTTTTATAGGTTAGGTGGAAAGAAACCAATTTCTCTGGTGGGGTGAGGGAATCCAGGACAAGGGAACATAACCTTAAAATAGAGCCAGCCCACTCCTTCACACAAAGGATATCTGGAACAACCCCTCCAAAAAATCTTCTCTGCTAACCTAACAAAAACTTCAAGTTGTAACTGACAAATTGTTAGGCTAGGAAATTAATTATTATAGAACCAAGGTAGTAGATAGAATTAAGGTACAGATCAGCCGAATCTGTTACAGAATAGTGCAATAGGTCAGAGTGGTTGATGGCCAATGCAAATGGAATTTTGGCCTTCATTGCTAGAGGGACTGAATTTAAGAGTAGGGAGGTTATGCCTGCAACTGTACAGGGTACTGGTGAGGCTGCACCTGGAGTACTGCATGCAGTTCTGGTCTCCTTACTTGAGAAAAGATACACTGGCTTTGGAGGTGGTGCAGAGGAGGTTCACCAGGTTGATTCCAGAGATGAGGGGGTTAGCCTATGAGGAGAGACTGAGTCGCCTGGGACTACACTCACCGGAATTCAGAAGAATGAGAGGGGATCTTATAGAAACATATAAAATTATGAAAGGAATAGATAAGATAGAGGCAGCTAAGTTGTTTCCACTGGTAAGCAAGACTAGAACTAGAGGACATAGCCTCAAGATTCAGGGGAGTAGATTTAGGACAGAGATGATGAGGAACTGCTTTTCCCAGAGAGCAGTGAATCTGTGGAATTCTCTGCCCAGGGAAGCAGTAGAGGCTACCTCATTAAATATATTTCAGACACAGTTAGATAGATTTTTGCATAGTAAAGGAATTAAGGGTTAAGGGGAAAAGGCAGGTAGGTGGATCTGAGTCCACGGCCAGATCAGCCACGACCTTATTGAATGGCGGAGTAGGCGCGACGGGCCAGATGGCTTCCTCCTACTCCTAGTTCTTATGTTCTAATGCCTGCTTCCATATACCTTCATATCTTCTTGGGCTGCATGGTTTAGTACATACAGTAAGGGGCAGTTAATGGACAGCTCTTTTAAAATTACTTCGTTTTTTTTTAAATTCATCAAAAGAAAGCTACATTGCTTTAAAACTGCAACCTATTGTTAAATCCAGCCACAGAAGGGCTAGTATATTCTATTCCCTGGTTCTCCAAGTAGCAGGAAAGCAGCTGGAACATCCAGACACTTTCAACCCTTCTTACCTAACCAAGATGTCTGTAAATGATAATATCCGTGATTCCCGACTCTCAGATCTGTCCAGTCTAAAGCTGGATTTAAAGCAGGAAGGCAAAGTGGAGCTTCAGAAGCAGTTTGAAAATTAAATATTAAAAGCAAATTATTAGTTCATGCAAACGTATAGAATAATTCACTCTAGAACAAAATTTCAAATACATTAAAATAATAAGGTAGCAAATAAGAGACATGACAAGCAAGAAAAATAACAGAAGAGATGTTAAATAAATTCAAATAATGCTAATTCTGACTAATCATTAGAAATCTGAGCCCCTGGGGGGGAGAAAAAACTGCTTTCTCCTCATTTTAACAAAAACTGCATTGAAAATCTCAATTTTCTGGAAATAGATCTCATAAAAACTATAGCTGACAGTTGTATTCATTTTTAACAAATTGACTGAAGGTTTTGTCTTAATTCTGATGAAACTAATTGAAGAAATGAGATTCATCAGGCAAAGGTGAAAATAGTAAAAAATTGACTACAGCAAAAAAATAAAGTCACGCTTAAACTAACATGGTACATTTCAAGAGGAAGTAAAATTGAAAGAGGAAAGAGATCCATAGCCAGGAAAAGATGAACTACGATAATGGATGTCAATGTACAATCTGCTTATGCCTCTGTAACTATCTCATGAGCAACAGTCTCCAAACCAAGCACATTCCACATTTCTTCATGCCTGTATCATAGCAATGCTTTAAGGCATTGTGGCAAGGTTCCATGCTCTGGAATTCCCACCCTAACCTCAGCTGTTTCTCTGCTTCCTCTATAATCCAACTATGTGACCAAACATAAGGTTATGCCATCCTGATTAACCCCACTACCCACACGCCCCACAATATTTTGCTCATCATCCACTTCCCTTTCTTGACGCACAATGCTGCTTCTATATTGAAGGGGCCGCATCCTCAAAATGATGACTGTGTCCTGCTAGTTTAATGGTACACCAGCTCATCACACTAGTCCCATGGTACAGCAACTGGTCAACTGAACCCATTACAGAGCAGCTGTCTCCTATACAACAACTTAAGTGTACTGTCAAGAAAATTTGGGAGGGCCAGGAACCTAGAGATCCTGTCTGATTTAACAGCAGGGTCAATATTGTTCTGCTTTCTGCCAGTTAATAGGGCAAAGGATGCCACATACAATGCTAATTCAATTCTTTGTTTTGAATTATAATCCTTGAAATCCTTGTACAAGAAATCACTACTTACTTTCTGGTACCAGCACCCAAGTTGTGTGTCAAAATAATTTCTTTAAGGTTGGTTTAAAGATTGATTTCTTGGTTTTATCCACAATGGAGTGAAAAGCAGTAAACAAGGATACAAAAGTATGAAGTTCAAGTGCGAGTTAATTTGGCTTTAATTTGCTCAGCCTGGCAGCCAAGAAGGTATGGATCACATCCCATACCAGCTAGACACCCTTCAGTTACAAAATCTTGAGGAACCAGGAGTGTGGTGGGTGGTTAACAGTGAGGCAGAGTTGGTGTGTGGTGTTCAGAGACTGGCATTCAAGGCTCAATACCAGTGGGGCTGTGACACTTTGACACGATCCCACATGGGAGACTTCTCAAAATGGTTAGAAGCCACGGGATCCAGGAGAAGCTAGCAAACTGGATTCAAAATTGACTTCAGTAATAGGGGGCAGAGGATGATGGTGAAGGGTTGTTGCTGTGACTGGAAGTCAGACAAATATCCTGCAGGAATCAGTGCTGGGACTCTTACTGTTACACTAAAGATCTGATTGTGACTTATGTAGGTATAAACTAAGAACAAAGAACACAGAACAAAGAACAGTACAGCACAGGAACAGACCTTTTGGCCCATGACGTCTGTGCCAAATGAGATGCTGAACTAAACTACATTTCTTCTGCCTGTACATGATCCATATCCTTCCATTCCCTGCTGGTTTGAGTGCCTAACAGCCTCTTAAATGTCACCATCGTATCTGCTTTCATCACTATCCCTGGCAGCCCGTTGCAGGTGTGTACCACTCTCTGTATTAAAAAACCTGCCCCACACATCTCCTTTAAACCCTTCCCATCTCATCTTAAATGCATGTCTTCTAGTACTTGACATTTCTACCCTGGGAAAAAGATTCTGACCGTCTACCCTATCTATGCCTCTTATAAGTTTATAAACTTATCAGGTGTCCCCTCAGCTTCTGATGTTCCAGAGAAAACAATCCAAGTTTGTTCAACCTCTCTTTACAGCTCATACTCTCTAACCCAGGCAGAATCCTGGTAAACCTCTTCTGCACTCATTCCAAAGCCTCCACATCCTTCCTGTAGTGAGGTGACCAAACTGCAAACAATACTCCAAGTGTGGTTTAACGAAAGTTTTATTTAGTTGCAACATGACTTCCTTACTTTTATATTTGATGCCCCAAGCAATGAAGGCAACCATACCAGATACCTTCTTTACCACTCTATTTACATACATGGCCATTTTGAGGAAGCTATGGACTTGGACCCCAAGATCCCTCTGAATATCAATGCTGTTAATGGTCCTGTCATTAAATGTACACTTACATTTGATCTCCTAAAGTACAACACCTCACACCTGCTTGGATTAAACTCCATCTGCCATTTTGCTGACCGCATCTCCAATTGATCTACATTGTGCTGCACTCTTTGACAGCCCTCTACATTGTGCACAACTCCACCAATCTTTGTGTCATCTGCAAAACTTACTAACCCACAAATCCACGTTTTCATCCAAGTCATTTATATATATCACAAACAGCAGAGGTCCCAGTATGGATCCCTGTGGAAGATCACTAGTCGTGGACCTCCAGCCAGAATAAGACCCATTGACCACTACCCTATGTCTTTCACGGGCAAGCCAATTCTGAATCCAATCGGCCAAGTCATCATGAATCCTTTGCATCTTAATCTTCTGGATGAGCCGATCATGAGGGACCTTATTGAATGCCTCATTAAAATCCATGTGGACAGCAACAAAATACCCTTGCATATTAGCAAGCTCCACACTAATCTCACTGTCTTCCATGTCCTTCTCCTAGGTGAATACCGATGCAAAGTACTCATTTAGGACCTCACCCACATCCTCTTCCTCCAAGCACATGTTCCCTCCTTTATCCTTGAGTGGTCCGACCCTCTCCCTAGTTTTCCTCTTGCTCTTGATGTACTTATGGAATGCCTTGGGATTCTCTTTAATCCTATTTGCCAAGGATTTTTCATGGCAACTCCTGCCTTTCCTAATTCCCTTCTTGGGTTCTTATCTGGCTTCTTTATATTCTTCAAAGATAAACAAAAGTGAAAACATAAATAATTGAGGTTGATGGTGAACACGGAAAATGCATCAAATGTCACTGCATGGTGCTGAAGGACTTGTTCAAAGACCTGTCTTCAGCCTGTTCAGCCACTGCCTCATCTGCTGAAACAGGATGGACAGGTGTTACCTCCAAATGATTACAAGCAATTTTGACTGTGTCTTCTCTCAACCTTGTGTCTGAAATTGAAACTAATATGTTGCTGGTGAAGAAGGGTGAAATTATTTAAGAGGACACAATTTGAGGGATTTGCAATTAAATTTGAAAAGACCATAAGTTTGTGAAAAATGTTTAGAAATAGCAACAAAATGCTTCTAAAACCAGGGGATGATTTTTTGGCAATAACAATACCTGAAGGCATTATATCACCTCAGCAAAAAAAATAAACAAGATGACTGCTGTTTGGTGTACATCAAGATCTTGAGGCATCAATGATATCCTTTTAAACTCAGGGAGCATATAAAACATAACATTTATCCATTACATTTGTCTTCAGTATTTAAAGACAGCAGTCCATAGCTGAGAAGGTCATTTTGTCCATGTAGTGCTGACATTGAAAAGAGAATATTGACTTTGGGAAATCATGAATGGTTGAGCATGGTTCATAATATGGAAAGGCATCTCTGGCAAAAAATTATTTCCATATTAAATATCATCATTTTAATTTTTCTCATTTGGATTCTCATGAGGGGAAATCTTTAAGATTACTGAAATAAAGACAGAAATTGCTGGAAATACTTAGCAGGTCAGGCCCATCTGTGGGAAAAGGTACAGAGTGAAAGCTTCATCAGGTCAAGGACCCTTCATCAGAACGGGAAAGGAGACAAAAGTAACTTGTTAATCTGCAAGGAGGGTGGGAGAGGGGATGATGTCTCTGACAGGATAAAACCAGGGTAATGATGTGGATAAACTGTAAACAAGGTTATCTGGTCAATGAGTGCATGGTAGCAGTTAGAGAGTGAAAACATGGATAAAAGAACATGGACAAAAGAATGTAGGAGTAGTGAAATGCAGAGCAGGGAGACATGCCCAGCTGGAGAAAAAAGGTTAAAAAAGGGATATAAAAAAAGCAGAATCATTTCTTTCCTCAGAAAGGAGAATATGCTCAGCCTTACCTGTTGGGCATGTCTTCCTGCTCTGTATTTCACAAATCCTACACTCTTTTGCCTATGTTCTTTTGTCTCTGTCCTCAATTTCCAGTGCTCATTGACCAGATAACCTTATTTTACAGTTTACCCCCATGGTCACTTCAATTTAACTCTGTCAAAGACATCCCTCCTCCCCCATACTCCCTGCAGCTTAACAAGCTTCTTTTGTCTCCTTCCCAGTTCTGACAAAAGATCATTGACCTGAAACCTTAGTTCCGAATCCCTTCCCACAGATGTGGCCTGATCTGCTGAGTTTTTCCAGCATTTTCCATTTTTACTTCAGATTTCCACCCTCTGCAGCTATTTTTTTTATTTTCACTCTTCAAGATTACCTTTTTCCTGTTCAAAATACAGATTAAAAAATCATGTGAGAAACTGCAGATATTTTTAAACTAAAAATTAATTTGACACACAAGTTGGCAAACTATATCAGAAGGAATGCAATTTTTCATACAACTCCTAAAGTTTTTCATACAACACCTAAAGACAAGGAAATAATCAAGTGCTGTGTCTTGGAGAACCAAAAGCTCCTATCCTAGGGCATCTTGTCCCAATATTGTCTCTGGTCCACCTGAATACTTTTATAGAAGGTGTCATTTTATATTAGTTTCCTTTCTAAGCCAGCTGTCCAATTATCAAAAGAGTCTCTTCCTTGCAAGGCTTGCATTCTTACCTCTGCAAACGTTTACATGGTTTTTTTCATATCAATCATTTTCGGTACAATCTCAAAAGCTCTACTTTGTCCAGCAAATAGATATGTTTCTCTCAAAGCTTCCAACACAACATGCACTCTGGCTTCATCTAATGTATACCTTATACCAAGTAAGTTTCATTCTAATTCTATTATCTTAGCCTATAAATTAAATATTAAATGTCCAATATTTTACACAGGAAGTGCGGTAGAAGGTCTGTGTTCCAAGCAATGGGGAAGTTGCACATTACCTGCTGATTTTAAATCAGCCTCTCATTTGGCTGGGTAAATATGGCTCTCTATGGAAGAAAACTTTCACAATATGAACCCTAGTACTGTAAAAACAGCAATGGGCTTGAAATTAAGGGGCGGGGGAAACTCTCCCTATTGAAGATATTTAATTTCCTCTCTCCCTTTTATACTCAAGGGCATGGGGTTAACATTGAGGCCTATTTTATCATAGCACCAATCAAATCTATCATAATGGTAAATCTCCTCTGCTCTGTCTCCATCACTGAGATCCTCCTGAAGGTGTACTGCCCACAAATGGAAATAATATGCACACTGAAGTCAAACGGATTCACGTGATCCTCTGAAATCAATGCCCCTATCCTATGGACCCTCTGCTTTTATTAAGGGATACAAAATACATTTTACCAACTTGATCCATGTACATAAACTCCCAGACTCCCACCCACTTTGAAAGTGGACCATTTTGCTTATATTGCCAGTTTCTCTTGAGTATTCATTCTGATGAACACTACCACACACCTTCACTGCATTAAATTCCAGCTACCAGGTTCCTGCCTTTTTCACCACTGTTGGTTTATGAAATTTGTAATAAAAATGCTAAATAATTAGTACATTTCTAAGTTCAATGTGGTCTCCACTTTGAAAATATTCCCCGCATGCCCAAGTGCCAGCCAGTAATATTTATCAAAAAGATCAGTGGTCCGAGTACCAAAAACTGGATGCACCACTGTGATCATCTCTCTAGTTTAAGAAACAACCATTTACTGCTATTCTTGTTTTTTGCTACCACTATTTGAGTCATAGAGTTGTACAGCACAGAAAAAGGCCCTTTGGCCCATAGGTGTCCATTCCGACCAAGATGTATATTCAGGCTAATCCCATTTCCCAGCACTTGGCCCATATCCCTCTAAACTCTTGTCATCCATTTACCTGTCCACATACTTCTTAAATCTATCTGATGTACCTGCCTCAACCACTTCCTCTGGCAACCGGTTCCATATATCTACCACCCGTTGTGTAAAAAAGTTGCTCTTCATGTTCTTATTGAACCTTTCACCCCTAACCTTAAAACTGTGTCCTCTAGTTTTTGATTCCCCAACCCTGGTAAAAAGACCACTCACTCTATCTATGGCCCTCATGATTTTACATACCCCTATGAGATCACTTCTCAAAGGAGTACAGGCCCAGCCTGTCTAACCTCTTCCTATTACTCAGTCCCTTGAGTCCTGGCAACATCCTTGTCAGTGCTTTTTGCACTCTTTCCAGTTTAATCACATCCTTCCTATAACAAGGTGACCAAAACTGAACACAATACTCCAAGTGTGGCCTCACCAATGTCTTGTACAATCGCAACATAACCTCCTAGCTTCTAGATTCAATGCCCTGACTGATGAAGGGCAGTATGCAAGAGCCTTCTTCACTGCCCTGTGACTTCACTTTAAGGGAACTATGCACCTGTGCTCTGTTCTACAACAGTACACAGGCCCCTTCCGTTCAATGTAAAAATCCTACCTTGATTTGTCCTTCCAAAATGTAACACTTTGCTCTTACCTGAATTAAATTCCATTTGCCATTCCTCAGCCCACCTACCCAGTCAATCAAGGTCCCGCTGCAATTCTTGATATTCCTCTTTGCTGTCTACGACACTACCTATTTTTGTGTCATCTGCAAATTTACTAAATATTTGTCAATATATTCTTATCCAAATCATTAATATAGATGACAAATAATGATGGGCCCACCACTGACCCCTGGAGCACACCACTAGTCACAGACCTCCAGTCTGAGAAACATCCTTTCACCATCACCCTCTGTTTCCCATCATCCAGCCAATTTTCCATGTTGTAAGATATGATGACTCTAACATCCCTTGACATCCAGGGTTCCCAACTCCCAGCAGTTTTGCCTTTTACTTTAACAGGAACATGTAGTCCTTGAGCTCTTGCTAGCTCACTTCTAAAAATCTCCCACTTGCTGAAGGTCCCTTTGCTCACAAACAACCTAGCCCAATCAACCTTTGCAAGCTCCTGTCTAATACCATCAAAATTCACCTTGTCCCAATTTAGAACTTGAACCTATGGACCAGTTCTGTCCCTTTCCATAACGAGCTTAAAACTATGGTCACTGGTCATAAAGTGCTCCCCTACCGTGACCTCAGTCATTTGCCCTTCATTATTTCCCAAGAATGGATCAAGCTTTGCCCCCTCACTGGTAGGGCCTTTTATATACTGTCTGAGGAAACTTTCCTCAACACACTGAATAAATTCCACCCAACTGAGACCATTAACACCATGGCAATCCCAGTTAATGCTAAGAAGGTTAAAACCTCTTACAATGACAACTCTCCCCAATCTCCCCGCACATTTGTTCCTCTAATTATCAAGGACTCTTTGTATTTCTCAGTTCCACCCATAAAGCCTCACCAGATGATCCTTCAGTAATGGCATCTCTAACTACTGTTGGGATGTTCGCCTTGATCAAAAATGCAATGCCCCCTCCTCTCTTCCCTCCACCTCTATCCCAGAACATTAAGCTGCCACTCCTGCCCTTCTCTTAGCCATGGTTCTGTAATGGCTATAATATCCCAATCCCACGTATGTATCCATGCCCTAAGTTTATCTGCTTTACCTGTCAGACCTCTTGTACTGAAGTAAATGCAATTTAATTCAACTGACTTTCCTCACTCTTCGTCATGCTCCTTCCTGTCCTGCCTGTTCAATTTGCCTTTGCTGTCTTCTCTATCAATATCCTGCCTCCCAATTGCCTTACTTCTACTTAGGATCCCCCTCCTGCCAACCTAGTTTAAACCCTCCCTAGCAGCACTAACAAATCTGCCCGCAAGGATGTTGGTTCCCTTCCAGTTTAGGTGTAACCTGTCCCTCTTGCACAGGTCACCCCTGCCCCAGAAGAGATCCTAATGGTCCAAATATCTGAATCCATGCCCCCTGCACCAATTGTTCAGCCACATCCTCCTATTCTTTCCCTCACTAGTACATGGCACAGGTAGCAATCCAGAGATTACTACCCTGGAGGTTCTGCTACTTAACTTCTTCCCTAACTCCCTATAATTCATTCCTCAGGACCTCATCGCTACTTCTACCAATGTCATTTGTGCCAACCTGCACAACGACTTCTGTCTGCTCACCCTCTCCTTGGAGAATGTTCCACAGCTGCTCTGAGACATCCCCGGCCCTAGCACCAGGGAGGTAACACACCATCCTGGATTCCCGTTTGTGGCCACAGAACCTCCTGTCTGTCCCCCTGACTATTAAGTCTCCTACCACTAAAGTCCTGTCTGTCTTCACCCTTCCCTGCTGTGCCTCAGAGCCAGTCGCAGTGCCACGGACTTGGCTATTGCTGCTTTCTCCTGAAGGAACATCTCCCACAATAGTATCCAAAACGGTACAGTTGTTTTTGAGGGGAATGGCCACAGGAGATTCCTGCACTCTCTGCCTATTTCTCCTTGCTCTTCTTGGTGGTTACTCAACTATCTGCAGACTGAACCTTTGGAGTGACCACTCCACTAAAGCTCTTATCAATGATGCTCTTAGCATCCCGGATGGTCCTGAGTACGTCCACCTCCAGTTCCTTGATCTGGTGCTTCAGGAGCTGAAGCTGTGTGCACCTCCCGCAGGTGTAGACCTCAGGGACACTGCAAGTCTCATTGATCTCCCACATCCTGCAGGAGGCGCATGCCACTGCCCTGACTACCATACTGCTTAAAAAATTAAAAGTAATAGACCTTACCTGTTCTTACTTGTCACTCTTCTTGCCAAAACCTCTCGAGCCAAGGCCTCAAATACCTGCCACTCTAACACTGACCACTCTTTCAATGGCTGCTCCACTTTACCTTGCCTTCTTTTTACTGGCTGCTGTGACTCTCAATTAGCCATTCAGAACTGCCTCTCTGCTGGCTCCTTAGTCACCCTTCTCCCCTGCTTGCCAATCACCCCACCCCACCTCCTGGCTAATTTTATACCAACAGTGTTGCTCTTTCTTCATTTCTATAGGTTTAAGCTTTACTTGCAAATCAATACTTGGCATCTTGAAAGTCCAGATACACAATATCAATCACTTCAAAGAATTCAAATTTGTCAGTTGTGATTTGCCTTTAACATATACGTGGTTACTTTCTTTTAATAGCCCATATTCTTTTCTAAATGACTATTCATTTTGTCTCACATTGTCACTAACATTCCACTACAAAAGGCTTTTAGATAGGAACATGAATGTGCAGAGAATGGGGGGATATGGACATTGTGCAGGCAGAAGGGATTAGTTTAGTTAGGCATTTAATTACTAGTTTAATTAGTTTGGCACAACAATGTGGGCCAAAGGACCTGTTCCGGTGCTGTACTATGTTCCAATGACATTATATTAATTGTGCTATCTTTACTGGTTTTGCATCTCACTCACTTTTGATACAGGTTGTAACACCTACAATCTTCAAGCCTTCTGGCATCACTCCCAGATCTAAGGAGCTGCAGAAAACTCAAGTCAAAGACTATGCTACTTATAGCCTTACTCTCTTCAGTAATGGAGGACACATCCTACCTCAACTGGATAATTGTTCTGCTTTGAACACTGCTGCCATTTTTCTTAGCAGCTCCTCATTAATTATTATCCTATCCAAATTCTATACTAACTCCTATTTCAGTATGATTTTGGCAGCAACATTTGGGTTTATGGAGAGAGCTATGATACCCTTTAAGTGCTGTCTACATCCCCTCTGTCTGCACAAGATTATTTCCTTTATGCACCTTTCCTTTGACTCTCTGTTGAGTATTTAAATACAAAAAAAATCAGTATCCCCTTTCACGCTGTCCATTGATCTTTCTGTACAATCGCTTATTTCCTTTCTCAATTCTCCTCTGTACACCCTGCATTTACTACTATTCTTTTGTTATGATCCTGACCTTTATCTTGAGTTCATTATCTTATTTTAATTTTACTCGCATATAATTTTAATCTGCCCGGGAGCTTTAGCTTTGGATGTTATTTATTTTCCCAACAGGAGTTTAGTTCTACTGGTTTACCCAGTGTTATTGTATTGTGACATACTAATTAAAGGCTCTATAAAACTATATAAAGAAAACCAACAACAAACTATTTATTCTATTTTGTACCCAAAGCATATTTAATATTTGCTATCAAACATCTTAGTAAAAACCATTCACCAGTAATTTCATTTTGGGATGCAATTACCACTCTCTGTGTAAAAAAAAACTTGCCTCGCAAATCTCTTTTAAACTTTCCTCCTCTCGCCTTAAACCTATGCCCTCTAGTATTTGACCTTTCCAACCTGGGATAAAGACTCTGAATATCTACCTTGTTGATGCCTCTCTTAATTTTTAAAATTTCTATCAGGTCATTCCACAGCCTTCGATGGTCCAGAGAAAACAATCCAAGCTTGTCCAATCTCTCCTTATAGCTAATACACTCCAATCCAATGTGTTCATTTAGTTCAATGTCCACAAGGTGTTCCATGGTGAGATTAATCTTAAATCACAGAGGGATCACCTTCCACATGCTGACCAGTGATGTCCATGTTTCCAGGATGTGAAATGTCAGCAGAGTTGTGGCCATTAAAAAGAGCAAAGATAAAACACAGAACTGGGTTGGGGAAAGAAGTAATGTGCACACTGTATGACTTACTTAATTTTCTCTCACTTGCCCATAATTTTGATGGCTGAAAATTAATGAATACCATCATAAATTTAGGGCATGACCCTCCATTTACTGGAAAGGTAAGTGATCGAGAAAGCAAGTGCACTTTATGAGGGAGTTGCATTATATAGAAAGTCGCTGAGCATTTTGTCACAGGCTCAGAGTTGGCTGGGGTCAATAAAAAGATGTTAACCTTATGACTGAGTAAGGCACATTTGTGTCAACATACATTGCAATCTTGGTTGTACCATTACAAAGAAATGTTAGTAAGGATGTGGAAAGAGAATTGCTAAGAACCAAAAATGTAGGGGTATGCTAATTAGTTTGGCCTAGATCTCCTGCTGACCAGCAAACTGCTTCAACTTACTAGTCACCTTACAACCAAAACTTGCTCTTACTTGAAGCTGTTTTCCAAATACAGTCTTCTGCTGGGAAGGCCCAAAAGCTCAACACTATGAAGGGTCTCGACAATCAAAAGTGACAGGTTCCATCCACAGAAGAGATTCTGCAAATGCTGGAATCTAGGGCAACACACAAAATGCTGGAGGAACTCAGCAGGTCAGGCAGCATCTATGAAGGGAAATAAACAGTCGACATTTCGGGTCAAGACCCTTCATCAGGACTGGAAAGTAGGAGGGCAGAAGCCAGAATAAGAAGGTCGGAGGAGGGGGAGGAGCACATTCAGGCAGGTGATAGATGAGTCCAGGTGAGAGGGGGAAGGTAAGAGGGTGGGGTAGACATAAGCAGCTAAGAGGTGATAGGTAGAAAAGGAAAAGGGCTGAAGAAGGAGGAATCTGGTAGGAGTGGGCAGTGGACCATGGAATAAAGGGAAGGAGGTGGGAAATAAATGAGCAGGTCATGAGGGTGGGGGAAGGGGAAAGAGAGGGGGGAGGGGGTCACAGGAAAGGGAAGACAAAGGAGGGGGAAGAAAAGGGGGAGAAGAGGGAAGAGGTTACTAGAAGTTAGAGAAATCAATGTTGGGGCTGTCAGCTTGGAGACTATCAAGGCGGAATATGAGGTGTTGTTCCTCCAACCTATGTCCGGCCTCAACATGGCAGTAGAGGAGGCTATGGATAGACATGTCGGTATGGGAGTGGAAGTGGAATTGAAGTGACTGGCCACCGGGAGATCCTTGCTTTTGTGGTGGATGGAGCAAAGATGCTCGACAAAGTGGTCACCCAATCTGCGGCAGGTCTCACCGATGTAGAGGATGGCGCACCGGGAGCACCAGCATGCATAGACTCGTGAGGTGGCAGGTGAGGACAAGGCGTCTGTGGGGAGGGATGATTGGACAAGGGAGTCCTCACCTACCACCCCATGAGCCTCCGCATCCAACACATCATTCTTCACAACTTCTGCCACAAACTTCTGCCACCTCCAACGGGATCCCACCACTAGGCACATCCTCCCCTCCCCGCTTCTCCGCTTTCCGAAGGGATCACTCTCTCCGCGACTCCTTGTCCACTCATCCCTCCCCACTGATGACCCTCCTGGCACTTATCCCTGCAAGTGCACCAGGTGCTACACCTGTCCCTACACCTCCTCCCTCACCACCATTCAGGGTCCTAGACAGTCCTTCCAGGTGAGGCAGCCTGTGAATCTGAGGGTGTCATTTATTGCATCTGGTGCTCCCGGTGCGGCCTCCTCTACATTGGTGAGACCCGACACAGATTGGGTGACTGCTTCACTGAGCACCTTTGCTCCATCTGCCGCAAAAGCAAGGATCTCCTGGTGGCCAGCCACTTCAATTCCACATCCTACTACCATACTAACATGTCTATCCATGGCCTCCTCTACTGCCACATCAAGGCCAGATGTAGGTTGGAGGAACAACACCTCATATTCTGCCTTGGTAATCTCCAATCTGACAGTCTCAACATCGACTTCTCTAACTTCCGGTAACCACTCCTGCCCTTTTTTTCCCCTTCCCTTTGTCTTCCCTATTCCTGTGGCCCCCCCCTCCTCTTTCCCCCTTCCCCCGCCCTTATGACCTCTTTCCTTTATTCCATGGTCTACTGCCCTTACTCCGGATTCATTCTTCTTCAGCCTTTTTGTCTCTTGTACCTGTCACCTCTCAGCTTCTTACATCTCCCCCCTTCCCCACCCACCTACCTTCCCCCTCTCACCTGGACTCGCCTCTCACCTGAACTCACATATCACCTGCCTGCGTGTGCTCCTCCCCCTCCCCCTCCCCCCCACCTTCTTCTTCCAGCTTCTGCCCTCTTCTTCTCCAGTTCTGATGAAAGGTCTTGGCCCACAAGGCCCCTTAGGGCGAGAAGGTTGGGGAACCGCAACTGGCTCTGTTGTACAGCAGGGTAGAGCAAAGTCTCGGTGAGCAAGAGTGATAGGGACTCAATAGTCAGGGGAACAGAAGGCATTCCAGTAGTTGGAGCAAGACTCCAGTAAAATGTATTGCCTCCGTGGTGCAGGGTGAAGGATATCACTGAGTGGGCACAGAACATTCTGAAAGGGGAGGTGAGCAGTCAGAGATCACAGTCCATGTTAGTCCATAGTCCAATGTAGGTAAGGAGAGAGATGAGGTCCTGCAAAGGGAATTTAAGGAGTTAGATTGAAAGTTGAAAATCAAGACCTCTAGGGCAGTAATCTCAGGATTACTCCCTGTGCCAGAAGGTACTGAGTTTAGAAATAGGAAGAAAGAACTGCTTATAAGGGTGTGGCTAAGGAGATGGTGCAAGGGGCAGGGCTTCAGATATCTGATAATTGGAATCTCTTCTGGGACATGGGTGACCTGTACACGAAGGTTGGTTGCATCTAAACTGGAGTTGGACCAATATCCTGGTGGGAGATTTGCAATGCTACTTGGGTTAGTTTATATTAATGATGCAACAGGAGGGACCCAAAATGACAGTGCAGCAGGAGGGAGGAAAAAGCATATATAGTAAATGGAGCAGGCAAGTCTAGTGGGTAGAGAAAGCAGAAGATGGGCGGGGAGCATAAGAAGGCTCGTAGGCTTAACTGCATTTACTTTAATGTAAGGAGCCTTGCAGGTAAGATGAATGAGCTGAGATTGTGGATCAACACGTAGGGTTATGATACGGAAATGTGGCTGAGGTAAAGGCAGGAATGGCAGCTCAGTGTTCTGGGTATTGTATTGTTCAGGTGTGACCGGCGGGTTCCAAAAAGGGAGGAGGTGTTGCACTGCTGATCAGGGAGAGCAGGGGTATTCCGGGGCGATATCCTGGGAGGTGAGCGGGGTTGGGGAAATCGATAAATCAAGCTCTATGGGTAGAACTTAGAGATAAGAAAGGGGCGATCATTTTAATGGGGATTAAACTATGGGCATCCAAATAGTCAGTGGGATTGGAAGAACAAATACAGAGACAAATAGCAGTAGGTTGTAAAAGAAATATGTAGTAGTGAGTGATTTTAACTTTCCAAATATTAACTTAAATAGCCTTAGTGTAAAGGCACAGGTGGGGTAGAATTTATTAAATGCCTCTAGGAAGGGTTTTTAAAGTAGTACGTAGTGAGTCCTACTAGGGAGGGAGCTGTACTTGACCTTATTTAGGGAATGAGGATGGGCAAGTCACGGAAGTGTCTGTGACCACAATTGCAAACAGTGACCACAATTCGGTAAGCTTTATGGTTATCATAGAAAAGATAAGGTTGGACCTAGAGTTTGGGTCTTAAATTGGGGGAGGGCTGACTTAAAATAGTGAAAGGCAACACCTGGCAAAAGCAGATTGGAAGCGCTGCTAGACGGAAAAAACAACATCTGATAAATGGGAGGCATCTAAAAGTGAAATAGTAAGAGCTTAAGAGTCCGCATGTCCACGTAAGGGTAAGAAGCACAGGTGGGTAACAAAGGAAATTGAGGATTTGAAAAGGAAAAAGCAGGAAGAGTATGTCAGGTATAGGAAATTGTCATCAAGACCTTTGAGGTTTATAGACGATATAGGAGAGATCTCAGGAAATCAGTTAGGAGGGCAAAAAGGGACATGAAATGGATGTGGCCAACAGAATTAAGGAGAATTCCAAAACATTTTATAAATATATTTGAAGAGGTTGTGCTGAACTAATTAAACTAGTAATTAAGTGCCTAACCAAACTAATCCCTTCTGCCTACACAATGTCCATATCCCTCCATTCTCTGCACATGCAGGTGCCTATCTACGAGTCCCATAAATATTTCTGTTGTATTTGCCTCCAACACCACGCCTGGCAGCACATTCCAGGCACCCACCACTCTCTTAGATTCACAGAGCAATACGGCAAAGATACAGGCCTTCGGCCCAATGAGTCCATGGCGACCATGGTGCCCACCCAGCTAGTTCCAGTTTCGTGTGTTTGGCCCATATCCCTCTAAGCCCTGCCTCTGCATGAACCTTTCCAAGTGCTTCTTAAATGATACTATTGAACCTGCCTCAACCACTTCCTTTGGCAGCTCATTCCATATACTCACCACCCTCTGCGTGAAAAAGTTGCTTCTCAGGTTCCTTTTAAATCTTTCCCCTCTCACCCTGAACCTATGCCCTCTTGTTTTGGACTTCTCTACTCCGGGGAAAAGACTGTTACCATCCACCTTATCTACACCCCTCATGATTTTATAAACCTCTATTAGAACACCCCTCATTCTCCTACGCCCCAAGGAATAAAGACCTAGCCTGGCCAACCTCTCCCTGTAACTCAGGCCCTCTAGTCCTGGCAACATCCTTGTAAATATTTTCTGCACTCTTTCCAATTTAACCACATCTTTCCTATAACAAGGTGGCCAAAACTGTACACAGTACTCTAAGTGTGGCCTCATCAAGGACTTGTATAACTGCAACATAATGTCTGAATGACATGAAGATTGGTAGCGTTGTAGAAGGCAAACTTGGTTGCCTAAGGATACTGAGGGACATTGATCACATGGAAAGTTGGGCAGAGTGGTGACATATGGAATTTAATTCAGATGAGTGAGGCAATGCACTTTGGGTTGTCTAATACTGGCCGTGCATACAGAGTAAATGGCAGGGAACTTAGAGGCATTGACGTACAGAGGGGACCTTGGGGTGCAAGTTCACAGCTCTCAGAAAATGGTGACACAGGTGGATAGTGTAGTGAAGAAGGCATTTAGCTTTGGTTGCCTTCATAGATCGAGGCACTGAGTATAAGAGTTGGGACATCATGTTGTAGCTGTACAAGGCACTAGTTAGGCCACATCTGGAATGTTGTGTGCAGTTCTGCTTACCACTCTTTAGAAACAATGTGGTAATGCTAGAAAGAGTGCAGATGATGCCTGGAAGGGAGGACTTTAGTTAAAAGGAAAGCTTGGAAAGGCTGGGGTTGTTCTCACTGGAGTGCAGCAGGCTGAGGGGTGACCTTACAGAGGTTTATAAAATTACAAGGAGCATAGATAGGATAACTAGTGACAGTTTTTACCAAGGGTAGGGGAGTCTAAAACTCGAGCATGTTGGTTTAAGATGAGAGGGGAAATATTTAGAGGAGATCTGAGGAGCAAGTTTTTCACACAGAGGGTAGTAGTATATGGAACAAGTTACCAGAAGAGATGGTACAATCACCATGTTTAGAAAGCATTTGGACAGGTACATCGATTAGAAGGGAATAGAGGGACATGGGTCAAATGTAGGAAAACTGGATTAGTGTAGATAGGCATCTCAGCTGGCATGGAAGGGCCAAAGGACCGGTTTCCATGCTGAATGACTCTTAAATAAAACAGAAAACTCTGGAAATGTTCAGCAGGTCAGGCAGCATCTATGAAGAGCAAAACACAGTTAACTTTTGAGCTCAATGATCTTTCTCCCGCAGATGCTGTGTGACCTGCTGAGTATTTCTAGCATTTTCTGTTTTTTATTGCTTCCTTTTATTTAGTTGCTCTTTATTCATTTTCTAATCTCGCACAATATCTTTAAGTATGACATTGGGTGTATCAGATGGCTTTGTGAAGATAAGTACAAGATATAGCATTAGTGCCACATCTATGCCCTCTATTGCCACTCAATTACTTTTTTTCACTGCTCTCCTCTGTACTCTTCAATGATTGTATGAAGATACTTAGAAATTTTTGGTTTGCAAGATACTTCTTCCACAGATAATCATCATCAGTCTCACCCATGCCTTTGTTTTCAATCTAGAGCTGACCTTTTCTGTCCAATGTCAAGTTTCTCTCTGAGTTTATTCTAACAAGGCTCCTCTCATCTCGCAACCCCAGCTCCCTTGACTGTTTATGAATTAAACTTGTGACCACCAAACTTTCTTTCTTTGCCCAGCTGCAAGCTGACCCTGTTTATGGTTCCTTCTTTTCCTTGGCACAGTTAACCACTCAATCCTCTGCCTAGGCAGCCTTTCTATTGTCTGCCTCAGCATGACTGCATTTGTTTAGTGCTACTCTCACTAAACAACCTAAACAAAATTATTTTCACAAAAAACTTCTCATAGCTTACAAACCTCTTCAATGTACTCAAGCAGACACATTGGGGTTTTTCCTTCTATTCACCTGCCCCATTGCAACGTAATTTCCAACTTTATGAAGGTTGGTAGAGTTGTAGAAGGCGAGCTTGGTTGCCTAAGGATACTGAGGGACATTGATCAGATGGAAAGTTAGCTACTCCACGACCACTGATAATATCCAGCTCCATCTTTCCTGAACATTCCATTACATCCATGCTGACAGCCTATTTATCCCACATCCAGTACTGGATTTAAACATAAGCTGAATGAAAGTGAACTCCTGTCATGCTCGACACAGATCTGAAACTCTCCATCATAAAGATTATTTTTTTCCAACTCTACAAGATTGCCTGCTCTCACTCCTTCTCGAGGTTCTCCATTATAAATGTTTCAGTGACTACTGCATTGTTTTCCTGGCCAGCTTCTCATCCATATCTTTGAGAAATTTCAGCTCCCACAATGCTGTCTTACTTATATCTTATTCAGCAGTAAATCCATGCTGGCCAATGCAGGCTCTTGAAGTCATATTTAACATTCTCATCCTTAAGTTTAAACCAATTTATTGGTTTTTCCACTCCTCCCCCAAACTCATGGTTCTTCTCCCTCTTCACACAGGTTACAGAGCCACAGCAGGGGTGTCCACTCCTGGTCCTGGGAGTTCTGCTGCCTGCTGATCCTACTTACACCATCCACCAAGTAAACCAGCAGCACTGTGCCTGCCAGTGGAAGGATTCATGACTTTGGTAGATGAACACGAGGAGGTAATAATGGCCCCCAGGACACATGTGGGCTGAGTTCCTCCAACTCATTTAAGACCCAGCAGCAAACCCACTTCTTTAAACAACCCTTTGGCCCTCTTAACACCCCTTTGGCTTGTACTTCCTTTATTTACCTCCACCTCTGTGAAATACATTGGGATGGTTTGTAATGTGATATTACTTTAGGTTAAAGGTGTACTGCAAATCCATCATGTGTTTTTCTAATCTTTTTTTTAAAAAGGTGGACTAATACTCTACTCTAATACTCTCAATTGATTGATTTTTCATTAATCTGAGACTGAAAGGTGGAGTGATTCTGGTGAATTTTGACTTATTAAACATCAATCCTTCTTGCCAGCCAACCTCACATTAAGCTCACAAAAATGCAGCCTCTCCAAATACAGTGAGGTGGATTTTGCAGTCAGTGGCACAGCATTCAAAAACAAAGCATCTGTAAACATTTTAAAAAATCTAAATTAGCAAGCCTTTAGAATTTGTTAAAACAACTTTGAGTGAGTATTTTTAAACTAATAATCTATTTAAAAGTCTTTTCAAATGAACATCTCTTACCTGGATCTTTTGAAATCGTTCCCTTCCAGTAAAACTGCAGCAGCATCCCCCTTGGCCCTGGGGCAAGATCTTTTACCAAGTTTGCATCATAGGTATTGGACAATTAGCCCAGTTCTCGCTTCCTCGCCAGACTCCAAAAATGAGTCTAGTGATGGAGCATAGCCTGTTCTCCAGCAGCAAATCACAAAAAGGGGCTTCCAATTTCCATATGTATTGAAATCCCAAAGTTTCTGTCAGCAACATGGGTTAATAACAGCAAACGCTGTCTTTCAAATCATTGCTTGGGAAAACCAGGCCAATGTTCATTGGAAATGTTGAAAAGTGATAACAACCTACCTATTGTCTCAAATGTTAAAAGAATTTCAGTGGCTGGCTTTCTAGAAGACCTCATTAACATGTCTTGGGTTGGGGATACTGCAAGGGATAATTTTTTTGCCATAAGCTTAAACAAGAGATTGGCATAACCCACACACTGAATTAGTGGGCATCACTAGGAGCAACACTGTATTCTAATGTTCTTGATTGTGTGTGTGTGTGTGTGTGTGTGTGTGTGTGTGTACGTGCGCACACATGCATGCGGGGGGAGGGGCATGGGGTGGAATTCTGTCAGAGTTCATTTGGACTTAAACTGGAGATCATGTGACACTGCTCCCCCACCCCCTTGGTATTTTAAGGCCTTAGTCCCCACCTGCTTCAACAGCTGCAGTCGTTTCTCTTTGATGAGAAAAGGTGCTGGGCTTTTGGGAATGGAAATTGATTCCTGGCCATAGCTTCCCAACGAGAAAATCCCTCTGGGACAAATGAAGACAATGCACTGCCACCGAAGGTCATGTTTTCTACTTTGTGGATTGTCAGGAAGTCCCTTGATGATCAGGAAAGAACTTATTTCAGTCAGCAATATACTCCATGCATTGCTGGTTTTGTAGAGTTTGGCTAAAATTCAGTTCAACCTGGTCACAGCCAGAAGTGAGAACAAAATGACAAATGTCAGAGCTGGAGCAGTTCAAAAGTGATGCTGGTAGTGAGACAGCTCCAGGGCAAAGGATGCAAATTTTATTACTGGCTACACATATATGACATTTTAGGAACAATTACTTGTCCAATGAAAAACAATTAAATACTTGTGGGTGCTTTCAAGTGAAAATGGCTCAGAGAAAAAATGTTTGGTTTTTTTTTACATTGAGGCAACAGCTCCTGTTGAGAGCAGTATTTTTTGGAGCTATCTATAAATTTCAGAAAAATGCAGCCATTTGTATTGATAAGGATTTTTTTAACAATGGATTATTAGTTCGACAACCAGAGAACATCATGTGTCACAGAATGTCTACATTGACACATGTTAGTTTGTAGAGACAATATCTAAATAAAAGATGTGCATTCAACTTGATGGGATGTTAGGAACACAGGCAGGCTGTATGCTCAAATGCATGATGTAGAAAACTAACATCTGATATGGATGGATCCTCTGGCTCATATGTTTGTTTTTACCAATTTTATTTCTTAGTGGCATTGTCAAAAATCTGCTGAGCACACAAACAAATACAAACAATGAAAATGATAATCTCTCAATATTATTCACCACAGGGATGAAAGGCAGCATTATAGAAACAGAAAGTGTAGCTGTGTTAAAGCACAACAAGATGTCTGTCAATGAACTCAGATTTACAACTGAAAACCATTTTTACGATAGCAACACTAAACCAAAGTAGAAAAAAGTCATTCACAGATTACCTTCTGTTACAGAATGAGAAAGCAGTCTTGAATGGTGCTGGGCTGCTATATTTACCTGGCAGTATGCAGGCACTCTGCACTCCTTCCTCGTTTTGCTCTGGGCAGCATAAGGAACTCACTGCACAGACATGATGAATGAGGAGCAATTCAGTGAGGAGAAAAGATGGAGCAATGAAAAAGAAAGTGAGATCTGATGAAGATGCCACTGACAATGAACAAATCATAATCTTTTCATTGTACGGTTCATGATACAAGCACTTAAAACTTGCAAACTAATGGAAACACATTAGTTCTTGTGATTAAATATCAGAGAAAACTCATTTAAATGCACCATGACATTAAATATAGAGTTCCCTAATAAAGTGATGTTCAATTTAATTTAATTTTTTTCCAAAGTCATAATATACGCCGCACAGAAAAATACAATCCAAATTACTGGGAAATGTAAAAGGATGTCCCTCCTCCCCAGACCATCACTCTGGAAACCACACCCTATTAGGATCAAAACTGTATAAGTAAATTTATTTCCCAACAAAAGCTTTTTGTAAGAATCATTGGTGCAGTGGAGTAGGCTATGTAAATATGGAGATGGAAGGAATGAAGCAAATTCACATACAGCTCTGTACTTACACCAATCACATTCCCTCAGCAACAAAATGTTTAAACATCCCATATCCTCAGTTAGGGAAGAGATCAATTACAGTCAGTGATGGGTCTCCAACTCTGTTATACTGGGACAATGGACCAAGACTTAACTGCAATGTACTTGCCAAGTATTACTAACAATACTTGGGCCTTAGTTTTGCGGCAACCCCGAGAGCGGCCCAATAAGAAAGAGGATATTAAAAGCATAATTTGAGGAGAAATTGTTTATAATTTCACTCAACTTAGATCATCAATTAAAATATTGATATATTGAAACTTATTCTTTTTCAAAACTGCTCTTAATTGAAATTCATCTATTAGCAACGAGTTTTTTTCCCCGTCAGGAAATATGCAAACTCCTAATTACAAACCATCATTAAGGACCCTTACCATCCGGGACATGCACTTTTCTCATTACTACCATCAGTGAGGAGGTACAGGAGCCTGAACACCAGCACTCACTGATTCAGGAACAGTTTCTTCCCCTCCACCATCAGATTTCTGAATGGTCTATGAACCCATGAACACTACCTTGTTATTCCTTTTTTTGCACTATTTATTTTTGCAATTTATAGTAATTTTATGTTATTGCACTGTACTGCTGCAGCAAAACAACAAATTTCACATCATATAAGTCAGCGATAATAAATCTGGATCTGATTCTATCAGTCTTGCCATTGCAGGAATCTGTTTGGTGAACTTTCGCTGAATTCCCTCCTTAGCAAAAACATCCACAAATAAAGAGACCAAAACTGGACACAATACTCAAGGTGTCACCAAGACCTTGTACAATTGCATCAATATGTTCCTGTTCCTACACTCAAATCCTTTCGCTATGAAGGTCAGCATACCATTTGCCTTCTTAATCACCTGCTGCCCCTACGTTTACTTTCAGTGAATGGTGTATGAGAACACACAGGTATCATTACATCTCCCCCTTTCCCAATCTCTCATCACTGAGAAAATAATCTATCTTCCTGTTATGATTTCCACCAAAGTGGATAGCCTCACACTTATTAGCATTAAACTGCATCTATCGACTCCCTCAGCCTGTTCAAATCAACCTGGAAAACATTGCACCTCAATCTCCCTCTGTTTTGTTGCCAGCTGTTTTAAATATAAGACCTTTAGTTACTGAACAACTTGCAAGAAGAAATAATGAGAAACTATTATTTTGAAGCCATCTATTAACCCCCTCTGTCTTAAGAGGAATAATCTCAGCTTCTCCAGTCTCTATCTGGAACTGAATTCCCTTATCCCTGTGATTACCTAATGAATCTCCTCTATTTCCACTTCAGGGCCCAAGAACATGATGGCTAGAACCAAAGACAAACTGTACAACAAATCCAACCAGAGATCTCAATAGGTTTGGTATGAATTCCTTTATGTTCAGTGTTCCTATCTGTAAAGCCATGCATGTCATGTATTTTTTAACAGCTCTTTCAGCTTGCACTGCTACCAACAAGGATTTATAAATACACACTCTGGTCTGAATTGGCATCACAATAACATCAATCCTTACCACCAACTGAACCCCAAACCCTGCTCAAAGTATTTCCATTTAGAATAAATCTCTCTCCATGTTGTTAGTTTCAAAATACACCTCATATCTAGATTAAATTCCATCTGTCACGTGTCTGTTCATTTTACCAGGTAGTCTATATTATTCAGCAATTATCCTGCTCCCTGTTGCCATATTTTGAAACATCCATGAAATTTAAAACTATAATCCTGATTGCTAAATCCAGATGATTTATATATCAGAAGAGAAGCAAAATCAGATCTGTTTTTATGGTTACATAAATTTGTTCTCAACCAGCTGTAACAGCTTACATTATAGAGTTCTAATAAAATAAAAATCAAATTTAAACTTTGTCAAATTTACTACTCTTGATTTTAAATGCAAATTTCTTCCAAGATAAAACAGCTTAATTTTTAAAAGGTGAAATTACAATTTGAAGTTGTAAGACAGTTATTTAACATAACTCCTTGTAGAAGGGCTTAACCAATAGAAAAAAAGAATTTCAACCCAACCACTTTGGTGTTTCTACATTAATAATTTCAAGCCATGTGAGATTAATATTTTTAAGATCTTAAAGTGGAATTGTGTTTTGCATAGACATTTCGAAGTTACACAGGTAGAGATTCCTTTCCAAAGAAAATGAATAATTTTCAAGAAAGTCCATTTCATAAGAAAGCACTTTCAACATTTAAAGACAAATAAAACCTTATGAAACATTCCCATCAATTGAATTTTTTCGTTCCTAATTCATTTAATTAGAAATTGCATTAATCCACCCTCCATTCCACCAGCTGCTCAGATTTGGTGTATTTGAGTCCTTGGATTCTTTGGACTTGTATCTAGTTGGAGTCTTCTACACAAGTGCCCATTTCCTTGCTCACCTCAGTTAGATAACACTGTGAATAATATAGATTATTGGTAATACAGGAATCAACCATGTGTTTATTCTCTTCCATCTTTAAAATTCACTGGACTGAGTACATTATTAAAAGGCAAGGCTCTATTAAACAGTGGAATTACTTCATCTAATACTAGTGCAGAGGCAAGAGTGCAGGTGGCCAATGTACAACATCATGCAACATGAAGTGATATTTAACTTTGAGGAGGATGCTTTATTATCATTTTACTTCCTGGTGTATCTGCAGTGTACATGAGCGGGAGAGATGGAGGACAACACAGAATAATGTGTGCCTTTGTGCACATATCACCCACTGCCTCTGTCCTTGCCACATCTGAGGATAAATTGTGAGGCAATAAAAGGAATAAATTGAGGGACATATCTGGTAAGGGAGTTAAAGTTGCACACTGGTTCAGTAAATGGTCACTAGGCACAATGCAGCCTTCAATAAGCAATGGGAAGACAAAAGCAACTGCCATAACTAAGGCTGGAGGTGGATCAGGATGCTTACAGCAGGCATACAATTGTGCAGTGTTTCAAGAGCCAACCCATTCAGAAAAGGTGATCAAGGTTTCAGGTTGCTTTAATTGTGTCATGCATTCCTCTTATCCTCTCATGCAGCTTAATCCAGTCATGTAACACCTCTCAGCCCTCACTTCTCCTTCATCAGCACACATTGATGCCTTCTGTGCTTCACCTCTCCCTTCATCCACAACACCTCTTTGATTGTCAACTCAGATCCTCAAATACCTGCTTGTGGTATTCCTGGTGAACCTATCTGATTGTCACCCTCACTGAATGCACTGCCCATGCTTGCTGGAGAACATACCAACAGGCACTGATGAGGACAGGATGTGAATTGCATTGTGTGTCGCATCCCTCCATCCTGACCAGCTGTGGAACTACATCTTAGAGTCATAGAGTAATATAGGATGGATACAGGCTCTTCGGCCCAACGAGTTCCTGTCGACCACGGTGCCCACCCAGCTAGTTCCAGTTTCCTGTGTTTGGCCCATATCCCTCTAAGCTCTGTCCCCGCATGTACCTATCCAAGTTCTTCTTAAATGATACTATTGTACCTGCCTCAGTCACTTCCTCTGGCAGCTCGTTCCATGTACTCACCATCCTCTGCGTGAAAAAGTTGCCCCTCAGGTCCCTTTTAAATCGTTTCCCTCTCACCCTAAATTTATGCCCCCTAGTTCTGGACTCCCCTGCCCTGGGGAAAAGACTGTTACCGTCCACCTTATCTATGGCTCTCATAATTTTAATCACTTCTATAAGGTTGCCCCTCATTCTCCTACATTCCAAGGAATAAAGACCTGGTCTGGCCAACAACTCCCTATAACTAAGGCCCTCTAATCCTGGCAACATCCTTGTAAACCTTTTCTACACTCTTTCCAGTTTAACCACATCATTCCTATTACAGGATGGTCAAAACTGTACACAGTACTCCAAGTGCGGCCTCACTAATGACTTGTATAACTGCAACATAACGTCCCAACTCCTATATTCAATGCCCTGACTGATGAAGGCCAGCGTGTTAAATGCCTTTTTCACCACCCTGTGTACCTGTGACGCTCCTTTCAACGAGCTATGCATGTCTACTCCAAGGTCCCTCTGTTCCATTACACTCCCTAGTGCCCTACCATTCACAGTATAATCCTATGCTGGTTTGACTTTCCAAAATGCATCACCTCACACTTATCTGTATTGAAATCCATTTGCCACTCTCAGCCCACTTCCCTAACTGATCAAGATCCCCCTATAATCTATGATAACTTTCTTCACTATTAATAACACCTCCTAATTTTGTGTCATCCACAAACTTACTGATTAAGCCTTGTGAATTCACATCCAAATCATTTATATAAATAAAAAATAACAAGTGTCCCAACACCGATCCCTGCAGCACACCACTTGATTCCATCAACCTCCATTCCAAGAAACAACGTTCAACCACCACCCTCTGCTTCGAACTCTGAGCCAATTTTGAATCCACTTGACTCAGTCTCCCTGGATTGCATGGGACCTAACCTTCCAGACTAGCCTACCATGCGGGACCTTGTCAAAGGCCTTGCTGAAGTCCAAATAGACAACATCCACTACCCTGCCCTCATCTACCTTTTTGGTTACCTCCTCAAAAAACTCTTTAAGGTTCATCAAGCATGACTTTCCACACACAAAGCCATGCTGACTCCTTCCAATCAGACTCTGTTTATCCAAATGCTGGTAGATCCTGTCCCTCAGAATTCCTGTCAGTAACTTCCCCACTACACTGATATCAGGCTGACTGGCCTGTAGTTCCCTGACTTGTTCTTGCTACCCTTCTTAAACAATGTAACAACATTAACCACCTTCCAGTCTTCAGGAACTTCACCAGTGGTTAATGATGAAGCAAATATCTCCGCAAGGACCTCTGCAATTTCTTCTCCAGCATCCCACAACGTTCGTGGATGCACTCGGTCAGGCCCTGGGGATTTATCCACTTTAATAGACTGTAAGGCTGCAAATACCTCCTCCCTGGTAATATGAATGTCCTCCAAAACATCTTCACTTATTTCCCTTCTCTTGAGCAACCATGATTATCTCCTCAGTAAATACAGAGGAGAAATATTCATTAAAAATCCCACCCATCTCCTGCGGCTCGAGACATAGGCAGCCCTTTAAGGGAACCTACCCTCTCCCTAGCCACCCTTTCACTCTTAATATAGCTATAGAACCTCTTGGGATTTTCCTTAGCCTGACCTGCCAGATCCATTTCATACCCTCTCTTTGCCCTCCTGATTTCCCCCTTAAG
The DNA here is from genome assembly GCF_009764475.1 of Pristis pectinata. Lineage (NCBI taxonomy): Eukaryota > Metazoa > Chordata > Chondrichthyes > Rhinopristiformes > Pristidae > Pristis > Pristis pectinata. The sequence continues at coordinate 20,626,950 of NC_067414.1, forward strand.
TGTATTCTTAATCCTTTTATAGTCATCAAGGGATTCACTCGTCCCCGACCTCCCAAACCCAATGCATGCCTCCTTCTTTGTCTTGACCAGAGCCTCAATATCTTTCATCAGCAAAGGTTCCCTAAACTTGCCAGGTTTACCTTTGACCCTAACAGGAACATGCTGCCCCTGGACTCTTGATACCACACTCTTGATATCACACTCTTACAAGCCTCCCATTTGCTATTCGTTCCTTTCCCTTCAAACAGGCTCACCCAATCAACCTCTGCTAGATCCTGCCTAATTCCCCCAAAATTAGCCCTGCTCCAGTTTAGGACCCTAACCTGTGGACCTGTCCTCTCCTTTTCTAAACTATCTTAAAACTAATAGAATTATGGTCACTAGAGCCAAAGTGCTTCCTGACTGCCACTTCAGTTACTTGCCCTGCCTCATTCCCTAAGAGGACATCCAGTATTGCACCCTCTCGAGTAGGGCCCGCTACATATTGACTCAGGAAATTTCCCTGGACACATTTCACAAATTCCACCCCATCCACCCTGGGTGACCCAGTCAATACCAGGGTAATTAACATCTCCCACTAATACAACCCTATTCTTTATACAACTATGAGCAATTTCTCTACACACCTGCTCAAGTTCCTGCTGACCATTGAGGTGTCTATAGTACAGCCTCACTAGAGTGACCCTCCCTTTTTTGTTTTTAAGTTCTACCCATATGGTCTCACTGGATGATCCCCCAAGAACGTTGTCTCCAAGCACTGCTGTTATGTCCTCCATTACCCCCTCCTCACTGACCTGTACCTCTGTCACACCTGTAGCATCTGTATCCTGGAACATTGAGCTGCCAGTCCTGCCCTTCTCTCAGCCATGTTTCCGTTATGGCTATAATATCCCAGTTTTCAGAACCAATCCACACTCATCCGCCTTACCTGTTAAACCTTGAGCATTGAAATAAATGCAGTTTAACTGGGTATTCCTTTCCTTGCCTTTACTGTGGCCCTGGCTATCCTGATTACTAAACTTGCTCTCTGCTACTGCTTTATCTCATGACGTGCTCCTGCTCAGAGTCCCACCCCCCTGCCAATCTAGTTTAAACTCTCCCGTGTAGCTTCAGCAAACTTCCCTGTAAGGATATTGGTTCCTCTTTGGTTCAAGTGCAACCCATTCCTCTTATACATTTGTGAAGTGTGTCTAGAAGAGATCCCAATGGTCTCTTGGTCAGGGGGGAGGCGGGGTGGGGAGGGGCCTTGACCTACTCCTGCTTCTACTTCTTATTCTATTATTACCTTCCCTTAATCTATCATCCTTGATGCCTCATCAAAGAATATAATATACTCAAACACAATTTGTCTTTAACAAATTCTTAAAGGCTCTCCTTGATTAACCTGCACCTTTCAAATTCAAACTTATTTCATCCCTGATAGTGCTTCCTAATAACTTCAATTCTATTTGACCATCTGGTCTGTGGCTTCTGTGCCTATCCCTCTCACTTTTCAAACAGTAAACAGTGGTGTAACATTTACTCGTCTCCAGTCTTCCAACACTCTTCCTGTGCCCAGTGAGGATTCAAAGATATCTCTACTATTTGTCCATTTCCTTCTTTAGGCAACCCAGAATGTGCCACTAGTTCAGAAGATCAAACAACTTTCAGTACTGTTAATACTTTTATTTTCTCTTCTCTATTTCTCTTCTTCATATATTGGCTCTCACATTATTCATTTCTTTTGCAAAGTATTCATCTGGTACTTCACCCACATCCTCTGAAGGATGTATCCCTTTGCATGGGTACAAATCTTCTATATTTTATGCATTTAAAAATGTTTTTGCAATCAACTTAGTTCAGCCTGCTTGCAATCCTTCAGTGCCTTACTGGTTAGAAACTGAATCTTTGTCAAAAGCCTCCTTTCTCTTTTTATTTTTAACTTTTATTAGCCTTGACATCAGATTTAGATACTCCATCACTGCTTTCTTCTTTTCTCATCAACTTGTGTTGGTGCCCCCCAAATCACAGGAAGCTGCTTTTCCTATTCCCAGCACTTTTCCCTTCCATAGATTCTGTTCTTTCTCAATAATTAATCCAAAAGTGAACTTGACTGCATCCATTGTCAGCGGTTTGATCTCCTTGCACACACATTCCCCAGCCTCTTTTCTCAGCACTAGATCCAACTCTAACAACTGGTGGGCAGCTTCATTTCAAAAGGAAATTAAACTGTTGTTGGAATGTTGGCCTCCTGCATTGATGGCATGTTGATTCAGAAATCCGAAACCAAAATACTGCAAATGCTGGAAATCTGATATAAAAACAGAGAATGCAGGAAATAACCCACATGAGTCCAGGCTATCTCTGCCAATTTGTGGGATACATGAAATAGTCCTTGTTTTAGTTCAACTCATGTCCCCCCATTCACCCCTTTTTCGAGTACATTTATGAAAGGATTGGTGCTGCTTCCTGCACTCAGGAAAATTTTATGAATTTTTGCTCCTAATTTCCAATCAGCTTGCACATCACATATGCATCTTCTCCCTTTCTCAACCTCCATCGTAGGAGAAAGGCAAGCCACACAATACAAGCCAGCAGACTCTCACAGCTGTCTCAACTGTACTTCCTCCCCAATCCATTCTCCCAGTTTCTCCATCTCCACTGCATCTGCTCTGACGACAACACTTTTGCCACCAGTGCAATTAAAATGTTTTCCTTTCTCCTGAACGGCAGCTTCTCCTCTACTATAGTTGGACAGGGTTTGCAACTGTGTCTGTTCCATTTCCCACAAATATGCTCTCACCTTCTCTCCTTCCACTCAGAGCAAGAATAGAGTTCCCGTCATTTTCCCCACCAACCTCCACATTCAATGGATCATCCTCTGTAAGTTCTGTCACCATCAACAAGATACCAGACACATCTTCCTTCCCTTTCAGATTATTTGAAGGAACCATTCATTCTGCGACTCCCTGGTCTGCTCTTTTGTCTCCATCAACCACTCCACTTTATGCAGCACCTTCCCACATAACTACAAGAGTTGCAACACTTGCCTTTTTAATCTCTTCCCTTTACACCAAACAGGGACCTAAACAGCTGTTCAAGGTGAAGAAATGATTCACTTACACTTCTATTTTAGCATATTGTGTTCGGTGCTCACAATGTGATCTTCTCCATTTGAGAGAAATCGAACACAGAACTTCTCTGGTCAGTCCATCAGGGTTTCCAGTAACCTGTTACTTTACCTCTCTGCACCACTCCAAACTCTGACTTTGATCTCACACTGTTCTCAGGGGCAAGAATGTAAGCTCGAGGACTAAAACCTCATTTTCTTCCCAGGCTCATTGCAACCTTCGATACTTAATATTGAATATGACAAATTCAGGCAACCAGCATTTCCAGTTTGTGTCAGCCATGGCCAGTTCTGGTGAAAGCTCAAAGATTAACTCAGCTTTTCCCCCACAGATACTGCCTACATAAATGAAAAACACGATGATGCTGGAGGAACTCAGCAGGCCAAGCAGCATCCATGGAGAAAAGCAGGCGGTCACTGTTTCGGGTCAGGACCCTTCTTCAATACTTCCAGCATTCTCTGTTTATTGCTTCTTTAGTGGTTTGTATTTCACAGTTCCAGCCTAATTGCCCTTGAGAAGGTGGTGGTGAACTGCATTCTTGAACCGCTGCAGTCCTTCAGGTGTGGGTACACCCACAATGCCGCTAGGAAGAGAGTTCCAGGATTTTGACCTAGCGAATGTGACGAAACGGTGATACATTTCCAAGTCAAGACAGTGCATGGCTTGGAGGGCAATTTCCAGGTGGTGGTTTCCCATGCCTTTGCTGCCCTTGTCCTTCTAGCTTGTGGGATTGGAAGGTGCTGTCCAAGTAGTCTTGGTGAGGTGCTGTAGTGCATCCTGTACATGGTACAAACTGCTGCTACTGTGCGTCAGTGGCAAAGTGTATGTATGGTTATGGATGTAGTGTTTATCAAGTGGGATGCTATGTCTTGCATGGTGTTAAGCTTTTTGAATTAGAATTTCTTCTCTCTCTCTCCACTCAATGAGTTCACTAGACTTATTATTCACTGAAGCCTGTTATACAGCACCATACCGAAAGCATCCTGGAAATACATGTTCGCAACATCGACTACTTTACCCTTTCTGTTATCTCATCAAAAGTTTTGATCACATTAATTAAACACAATTTGCCCTTAACAAGCCTGTGCTGGCTTGCCTTAATCAGACGATTAACCCTGTCCTGGATCAATGTTTCTGAAAGCTTTCCCAGCATTGAGGTTAAATTAACTGGCTCTGCTTTGCTTATTCTTACTCCATTTTTTGAATGAGAGAGTAACATTTGCCACTCTTTTGTCCTCTGGCACCACCTATATCCAAAGAGTATTGAAAGATTATGGTCAGTGCCCCATGATTTCCTCCCATACTTCCCTCAGAAAACAAAGATGCATCCCATCTGGCTCTGGTGACTTAGCTACTTTAAGTTCAGCCAACTTTTCCAATATCAGTGCTATCAAATTTTCATGTTATTATCCATCTCTTCCTTCACTATTATTTTGGAAGCACCCTCTTGCCTGGTGAAGACAGATGAAAGTATTTATCAGTTAGTATAGTAATTCTGCCCTCAGCATCTATGTTCAGGTTACCATTACTGTCCTTAGAGTCAGAGTAATACAGTATGTCAACAGGCCCTTCGGCCCAACTCATACATGCCAACTATGGTGCCCACCAAGCTAGTCCCATTTATCCATATTTGGCCATCTCCTCTATCTATATACTTATCCAAATGTCTTCTGAATGTTGCTATTGAACCTATCTCAACCACTTTACCTGTCAGCTCATTCCATATAAGCACCACCCTCCATGGCTTATCTTTGCTGCCCTTCTTAGATATTGGTACAACATTAGCCATTCACCAGTCTTCCAGACCTTCACCTGTGGCTAAAGTTGAATCAAATATCTTTGCAAGGGTCTCCACAATTTCTTCCCAAGCTTCCCACAAAGTCAAGGATGCACTCAGTCAGGACCTGGAGATTTATCCACTTTAATGCGTTTTAAGGCCGCCAATATCTCCTTCGGGTAATTCGTATGTGGTCCAAGACATCATCACTCATATCTCTCATTTCTTATGTATCCATCACTTTTTCCACAGTAAAAAGTGAAGAGAAATGTTCATTAAAAATCTTGCCCATCTCTTGTGGCTCTACATATAGACGGCCATGCTGATCTTTAAGGGGCCCTATTCTCTCCCTAGCCACCCTTCTACTCAGTATACCTGCAAGAATCTCTTGGGATTTCCCTTAACCCTGCCTGCCAGATCCAGCTCACACCCTCTTTTTGCCCAACTGATTTCCCTCTTTTCCTACACTTCATATAGCCATCAAGGGATCTGCTTGTTCCTGACTGGCTAAACCTAAAGTATACCTCCTTCTTTTATCAAGATATCATTATTAATTTCCCTGAGATCCCACCGATTCACGTCCTTTCCCATGGTGAAAAAAGACAACATATATTCGTTAAGGACCTCACCCATCTCACCAAAAGATGGCGCTGGAGTGTGGCGACTCATTGCAAGCTGCTCTCTACAGATCTACTCATTACTTCTATTATAATCATTCTACTCTTTTCAATCTAAATTTTATGTCTCTAAGAATTACTAATAATGTTCTTTTAAATTTTCTTACAGGCCTGGCGATCTACTGACCTCCAGGAGTGACTGATCTACCGACCTGACTCCCGGACCCAGATGGAAACGACCAGTGAGGCCCATCCACGTGGAAGCCTGCGCAGGGTGAATAGCCGACCCCACCAAGATCCGACTCCTGAACCCCACTGGAACAACCAACGCAGAGACCCGAGGATCTACCGGAGTGAAGACCCAACCAGCTTGTATTGTTTTACCTTGTATGACGTCAAAGCACTGTGTAATGAATTGATCTGTATGCAAGAAAAGTTTTTCACTGTACCTCGGTACGAGTGACAATAATAAACCAATTCCAAACTCCTATGGCTCCACACATAGATGACCTTGTTGATCTGTTGGCTTGTGATATACTTGTAGAAACTCTTTGGATTCTCCTTTACCTTATCTGCCAAAGCGACATCATGTCCCCTTTTTGCCCTCCTAATGTCTCTCTTAGGTGTGCTCCTATTGACTTGATCCCAGCTGCCCATACCTGACATATGCTTCCTTTTTCCTGACCAGATTCTCAATATCTCTCATCAACCAGGGTTCCCTAAACTTGCCAGCCTTACCATTCACCCTAGCAGGAATATGCTGTCCCTGAACTCTTGTTATCACACTTTTAAAAGCCTCCCACTTGCTATTTGTCCTTTTAACAGCAAACAGACTCACCCAGTTGACCTCTGTAGGATCCCGCCTAATGCCTCCAAAATTGGCCCTGCCCCACTTTAGGAACTGTGAACCCATCCTATCTTTCTCCATAACTATTTTTTTTTCCTTTCTCCATCATCCCTAAATACTTGGTAACCAGGAACATTAAGGACCAGTTGCTGGGCTTGTGCAGGTCATTCCTCTGTTAACAGATTTCACTCCTCCATATATCATCCTTTAACTATTTACATGCCTTTAGAACACTTTTTGATTGCTGCTTATGCTGGTACAATTCTTTTCTCATATGCTCCCTTTTCCACTCTTAATTCAGTTTTCATTTTCCCCCCGATTCTTTTGTAACCTGCCAGGCTCTTGCTGGTATTTATATGTTGTCATAAGCCACCTTATTGTTTTGCTTTATATTGTATATTTTGTTACGACAGAGAAAGCCATTTGACTAACTGAATCTACACCAGGTCTCAGTTTTGCCAGTAAACATTTGGTTTCAATATACCTAGGCCAAATCTACTCTCATCCCATTGAAATTGATCGTCCATCAATTAATTACTTTAACTTGGATTGCTCCTACCCTTTTCCTCCAGCTAACATAAATATAATGAAGTTATGACCCCAACAATGCAATTCAAGGTGAACAAATGAGCCACAGAACCACCTAGAATATAATTTCTCTCTTTAATGGTAATATTACTCTTCAGCATTACTGTTACCCCTCCCCACATAACATTATTCCCATCCTTTCCTTTCTCTATTATCGCTAAATACTTGGTAACCAGAAACATTAAGGGCCAATTCCTGGACTTGTGCAGGTCATTCCTCTATTAATGTAACCATGTTATAACCCCAACTCACGGTCTTCTAAAGCCACTGCTTGTCAATCTCTCTCTTTGCCTCTGATCTAATTGTTGCTTATTTCCGCCATTCTCTAAGTTGTCATACCTATCTAACTAGACAATAGACTCCCAACAGCACCAAACCGCTCAGTGAGAATACCGATAGACTTTACTCAGGTTAAAATTGTCCTTTTGGTACAGGTAAGACTTCCCCCAGAACCAGGGCAATGTCTCAAGAATCTGAACCTGTACCACCTCTCCATCCATGGACTTAACTGCACTCTCTTTCTAGTTCAGACAGTCAAACAACATGGAAACAAACCATTCAGCCCACCACGTCTATGCTGCCCATCAGGAACCTATCTGCATTAATCCTTTTTACCAGAACTTGGTCCGTAGCTTTCCATGCACTGGTGATTCAGGTGCTCGTCGTAAATGTGAGAGTGCCTTCCCACACTATCCACTCAGGCAGTGCATTTCAGATTCCATCCACTCTCTGGGTGAAAAAGTTCTTCCTCAGATCCCTCCTAAATTTCTTATCCCTCATCCTAAGCCTATGCCCTCTAGTTGCAGATACCTCTGTTATTGGGAATAGTTCCTACTATGTCCCTCATAATTTTGTAATTCTCTAACAGGTCCTCTCTCAGCCTCCTCCACTCCAAGGAAAACAAACCCAACCTATCAACTCTCTTCATAGTCAAACCACTTCATCCCAGGCAACATCCTGGTAAATACCCTCTGCACCTTTTCCAGTACAATCATGTCCTTCCTTTAATGTGAAGAGCTGTACAAAGTCCTCCAGCTGTCACCTAACCAATGTTTCATAAAGTTTTATAAAGGCAAATATCCAATATTTCTTTTTCACCACCTTATCTAAAAATCTGTCAGAGCCACAGCAATCTCCTCCCTTGCCTTCCCTTGCAGTTTGGGATACACCTCATCAGGCTTTGGAGATTTATCCACCTTTAATTCTGCTGAGCTATCTAATACCTCTTTCTTTTTAATGATAGTATGTTCTACAATTTCACTCCCTCACCTCAACATCAACAAAATCTTCTGGCTCTGTGCACAGATTGGGCCCCACTCATTCACTGGCTATCCTCTTGCCCTTAACATAGTTATAAAATGCTTTGAGATTTACCTTAATCTTGTCTGCCAGTGATATTTTATGCCCCCTCTCTGTCCTCCTCATCTTTTTTTTTAACTATCCTCCTATGCTTTCTATACCCCTGATGGGCACTACTGGTTTTGGCCAATCAATTTTAACTGTTAACTTAAGGTAAACTTAATAAGGTTGAAAGAGATGGTAAATGGAGAGTTTGGGGAGAGGGAGGTGATATTCTAGAGGATATTAGCATTGGGAAGGAGGAGGCGTTAGATATCTTGGAGTGACAAGATTTTAACATCTTCACTAGCCACAGGTGAGGTACCAGATGACTGGAAGATAGGAAATGTATTTTCTTTATTCAAGAAAGGCATTACGGTAGCTACAGGCCTGCCAGTCTTACATCAGTGATAGGAAAATTATTGGGAAAAATTATTGGGACAGGATTTGGGACATATTGGGACATGTAAATGTGGAAAGGCAAGAATTGTTTTGGGATACTCAACATGGTTTCGTTTCTTGGCAAATCCTGTCTCATTAACTTGATTGAATCTATTGAAGAAGTAACTAAGTATATTGCTGACGGCAGTGCATATATCTTGTCCATATGGACTTCAGTAAGGCCTTTGACAAGGCCCCCCATGGTACGCTGGCCCAGAAGATCAGAGCCCTGGAATCCAAGACAAGCTGGCAAATTGGATCCAAAACTAGCTTGATGATAGGAGGCAGAGGGTGGTGGTGGTGGTGGAGGGGGGCCTTTTCTGATTGGATGTCTGTAACCATAGATGTACCACAAGGATTGGTGTTGGCACCTTTGATGTTTGTGATATACATTAATGACCTAAATGTGAATGTAGGAGATATGATAAGTACATAACAAGATGATATAGATCAGCTGGAAACTTGGGTGGAGCAATGGCAGTTTGAATTTAATCCTGACAAGTTAAACTGATGCACTTTGGGAAGTCAAACAATGGTAGAATGTTCACAGTAAATGGTAGGCCCAGCATAGAACACAGAACAGCACAGGAACAGGCCCTTCAGCTCACGATGTTGTGCCAAACTAATTAAACTAGTAATTAAATGCCTAACTAAACCAATCCCTTCTGCCTACACAATGTTCATTTCCCTCCATTCTCTGCATCATCATGTGCCTAAGATCCTCTTAAATGCCTCTATTGTATTTGCCTCCACTATCACCCATGGCAGCGCATTCCAGGCACCCACCACTCTGTGTGTAAAAATTGCCCCGCACATCTCCTTTGAACTTACCCCCTCTCAACTTAAATGCATGCCCTCTAGTATTAGACATTTCGAACCTGGGAAAAAGATACCGCTGTCTATTCTATCTATGCCTCCCATAATCATATAAGCATCTATCAGGTCTTCCCTCAGCCTCCGCCACTCCAGAGAAAACAACCCAAGTTTGTCTAACCTCTCTTTATAGCACATGCCTTCTAGTCCATGCACCATCCTAGTAAACCTCTTCTGCACCAGAATTGAATGCAATACTCCAGATGCAGCCTAACCAGAGTTTTACAAAGCTGCAACATAACTTCCTGACTCTTGAACTCAATGCCTTGACTAATAAAGACAAGCATATCATATGCCTTCTTTACCACCCTAACCCTGTGCAGCCACTTTAAGGAAGGTAAAGACTTGGATCCTAAGATCCCTCTGACATCAACACTGTTAAGGGTCCTGTCATTAGAAGTCCACAGGTTTTTGAAAGTGGCAGCACAGGTGAATAAGGTGGTGAAGAAGGCATTTGGGATGTTTGCCTTCATCAGCTCTGACACAGAATTTAAGAGCAGGGGTGCCATGTTTCAACTTTACAAATCAGTGTTTAGACCACACCTGGGAGTATTGCGTGCAGTTCCGGTCGGTTTCGGAAGGATGTGATTAGGCTGGAGAGAGTGCTGAGGATGTTGCCTGGAGCATTTCAGTTTTAAGGAGAGAATGGATAGGTTGAGTTTGTTAATCCTGGAGTGGAGGAGGCCGGGAGGTGACCTGATAGATGAATATAAAATTATGAGAGTAGATAGCAAAAATCTTTTTCCTATTATGGGGCTGTCCAAAATAAGTGAGCACAGGTATAATATGAGATGTAGGAGATTTAAAGGTGATCTGAGGAGGATTTTTTTAAAACACAGGAAGTGGTTGGAATCTGAAATACACTGCTTGAGGAGGTGGTGGAGTCAGATACGCTCACAACACTTAAGTATAAAGAAAATCACTAGAATCACCAAGACATTGAAAGCCACGGACCAAATGCGGGTAAGTGGGATTAGTGTAGATAAATACTATGGTTGGAATGGACAAGGAGGGGCAAAGAACCTGTTTTTGTACTGTACGAGTCCATGACTTAAATGAAATAATATACACTCACCCTCAATTACTCACCAAAGCCCGCATTCTGAGATTGCTGCAGACAATCGCTGTGCAAAACCACATTGTAGGTTTCTCTGCCTCCCTTTCTATACGATGAAACAGTTCTCATCCAGGCAGCTGAACGATATTCACAGTACTCTTTATACTCACTCACACCTGGCATGGAGACTAATCCCAAGAACACCACATCTGCTCCCCCTCTGTGCTCTCCTCTGCTCTCTGGCTCCTCAACCATGTGCTCACTACTTTGTGCCCACCTCACCTCCCCCTTTTTGTCCACCTATCACTGGTCTGCTTCTCCCTCCTATATATTGGCCTTCCCCTTTTCCAATCTTCAGACCTGAAGAAGGGTCCTGACTCGAAACATTGACCGCCTGCTTTTCTCCACGGATGCTGCCTGGCCTGCTGAGTTCCTCCAGCATCATCATGTTTCTCATCTAGATTCCAGCATCTGCAGTCCTTTGTTTCTCTAACACCACACCTGAATCCTGCTCTTCAGAACACAGAACAGTACAGCACAGGAACAGGCCCTATGGCCCATGATGTTGTGCTGAACTAATTATTCTAATGATGCCTAATTACACTAATCTCTTCTGTCTGCACATGGTCCATATCCCTCCATTCTCTGCATATTCACCTGCCTATCTAAGAGCCTTTTAAATGCGTCTATTGTATTTGCCTCCACTACCACCCTTAGCAGCGCATTCCAGACACCCACCACTCTGGACAAAAAACTTGCCCCGCACATCTCTTTTGAACTTTCCCCCTCTCACCTTAAATGCATGCCCTGGGAAAAAGATACTGGATGTTTAACTATGCCTCTCATAATCTTATAAACTTTTGTCAGGTCTCCCCTCAGCCTCTGCTGCACCAGAGAAAACAACCCAGGTTTGTCCAACCTCTCCTTATGGCACATGCTCTCTAATCCAGGCAACATCCTGGTAAACTTCTTCTGCACCCTCTCCAAAGCTTCCACATCCTTCCTATAATGGGGCGACCAGAAATGAATCATCTTTTGCACGCACGCACATTTCCGCCCACTCCATTTACCCAATCTCAGCCTGTCGACATACCTTTTGTAGTTTATTTATGGAAATATCCAAGCAATATGCAGTGGGATGGCCTGGAGGAGATGAATGACCTCTCCATGGCTGTATATTCTTAAGTTTCCAACCTATTAGCTGTGGTTTCCACCTCCCATTGACAGCTCTGCAGACAAGTTTTCCACAAGGGGAATGGCCTCACAGGTTCTCTGAAAGGTTCCATTTTCCATTGAAATCACATCAGGTGCCACTAACAGGTCACATATGGCTTTACAAACTCTGAATACCAACATTTACATTGGATTCCATATGCTGGCAGATAGAATAGAATGGCTTCAAAAATGCCGCTCATTCCCCCTAGCTGTTTCTCGTAGATAGGGGGTAGTGATGAGCTGCTGAAGGGGAGGGTGCTCATACACAAGGTTAAAAGGCGCAATCTCTCTTCCCTGTTTCACCCATCACACATTCCAACCAGACCCTGACTTCTCACAGTGCTTCTCACAGCTCCAGCAACCTTTGGTCATCAGCTGCAAGCAGCTCAGCACTCAAAGCATGGGAGCAAACTTCCACCCTTAATTAAAGGTGGCAATAAACTTTCTGTCCCTTCTCTCAAATACCCCAATGCAAGCTGCCATTAAAGTGTGGCCACCACAGACCTGGAGGGTTGATACAGCAGGAGTTAATACCTAGGCCTTGCCCTCCTTGTCTTCAGAAAAGTACACCAGAATAGAATGATTAATTGTTACCATGAATTGGTACCTAAGAAAGATAAGGTAACGTGCCTTAATGACTACTGCCAGGTGAGTCTGACATCCATCATCATGAAGTGTTTCGAGAGGCTGGTCATGGCACACATCAACTCCAGCCTCCCAGATAACTTCAACCCATTGCAATTCACCTATCGCCAAAACAGGTCATGGTGGATGTCATCTCCCCAGCTCTACACTCATCTCTGGAGCATCTGGATAGTAAAGACACCTACGTTAGGGTATTTTTTATTGACTACAGCTCCACCTTCAATTGTATAATTCCAAGCACTCATCTCCAAACTCCTAGACGTGGGATTCAACACCTCCCTTTGCAACTAGATCCTTGACTTCCTGACCAACAGACCGCAATCAGCAAGGATAGGCAGCAACACCTCCAGCACGATTATCCTCAACACTGGTGCCCCACAAGGCTGTGTCCTCAGCCACCTACTCTACTCCCTATGCACTCACAACTGTGTGGCCAGATTCTGCTCTAACTCCATCTACAAGTCTACAAGAAGCTGCAGAGAGTTGTGGACATAGCTCAGCACATCGTGGAAACCAGCCTCCTCCTGATGGACTCTGTCTACACTTCTCGCTGCCTCGGTAAAGCAGCCAACATAACTAAAGACCCCACACACCCTGGATATTCTCTCTTCTTCCTCCTTCCATCAGGCAGAAGATACAAAAGCCTGGAAGTTCATATCACCAGGGTCAAGGACAGTTTTTATCGCCCTGTTAGACTATTGGACGGTCCCCAAGTACGATAGATGGACTCTTGACCTCGTTATGGCCTTGCAGCTTATTGTCTGTGCCTGCGCTGCACTTTCTCTGTAACTGTAACATTTCATTCTACAGTCTGTTATTTGTTTTCCCTTCTACTACCTCAATGCACTGATGTGATGAAATGATCTGTATGGATGGCATACAAAACAAAGTTTTTCACTGTACCTCGGTACATTTGACAATAATAAACCAATTTATAATCAATTGCGCAAAGTGGCAGAAGGGGAACTTAGAATTTTCTTGATTAAGAAAATTCTAAGTCCTGATGAAGGGTCTCGGCTCAAAACATCGATTGTTCATTTCCCTCCATGGATGCTGCCTGACCTGCTGAGTTCCTCTCGCACTGTGTGTGTGTTGCTCCAGATTTCCAGCATCTGCAGCCTCTCATGTTAGAATTTTCTTGCTGTGATTTGTATTCTGTTTCTAATATGATCCATGTAACCCTTGCTGGTCATAACCTCCTTCCTTTCAATTTGAGACAGGTTTTAGTGACTAATATTTCCCAGTTCTACATTTTAATGATCCTTTTGTTGATTCACCCACTTACTGAAATCATCTTCAAAGTAGAGGTGACATTTGCAGTCATTAGTATTTGTCAGATACAGAGGTCACACACCAAGCCATAGTGTAGTTTGTTTAGGAGAGTCCCTGGCTTTAGGTCCAGACCACGTCAGTCTTGTCAGCTAAGGATAATAACCTCTGTTAACTTCATTTTGGGAAAAGGCAGGAATGGCAATCTAGGTTGTTGTTCTTATTCTTCGCATCGTCACTCCTGCTGTACGTGACAAGATTGAGAACAGCTTCAGCTCTCAAATACATTGGGGGTTTTGGAAAGTGTATGGCTTTGGTATACTGAGTCCAGTAAGCAGCAATATCTCAGGGAATGAGGATGAGAAAGGCATTACTGAATTCCACTTTAGCAGATGTGAAAGTGAGTGAAAAGCTTTACAGATGAGACCAGGCAGTCTCCCCAAAAGCTTGAGGAAAGGAGGTTATCTGAGACATCTCTAGGGTGGTTTCAACACATTAGGATCTCGTACCAAATTAAAGGAAAACATAACACTTTCAAGAAAATGTCTTAAAGAGATACACTTGCACCCCACGTTAAAAAATCAGCATCTGCACTTTTTCAGTGAGGCTCCTATATGGAGAGCAAAGGTTTCTAATCCAGGACATCAGTGTGGATACAAGCAGCAAAGAGAGAAAATAAATCAAGAGGTGAAGGTTATTGCAGATCAAAGGAGAAAGAGAAAACAGAGGTTGAGAAGATGCATCATAGGTTTGAGGTTTCAGAAGAAAATAAAATAGGTGATGGCATGTCAAATGTGCAAGTTTAGATTTTTCCTCATTCATCAATGAAAAAAAAAGTATTTGTGATGTGCACTGCCAAAATTGTAAGTTGTTGAGTAACTCAGGCATTTTATACCTAATCACGACAGTGCAATGGGATATCCTGGACTTTCCGAAATAATGAGGCTGATAATTTATCTCCTGCAAGAATAGCATTCATGGACACAGAAAGAAGCAGGAAATGACGATAAAGGAATTTAAGTCAAATGAAATACAATGAGCTAAACAAAGAAATGGAAAGAAAGGTTGGATGAAAAAAAAAGAAAGAGACAGAAAGGAAGTGGAAGGAAAAATAACCTAATTTAAAGAATCTCTTGGATAAACTCAGTGTGAGTGGGGGTCCCACAGGTTATGTTCTCCCTTATATTGTTCAATACTAACTTTCTGTGCTTGTTCAATTAACTTTAACCACAATTTCCTGAAACCCAGTAAGAAACTGACTGTGCCCCTCCATTTCCATGAGGCTCCTAATGGAATGTCCCTGATCATTTGGGAATTTGTGGCAATTTGCATTATGCCATTTTCTTTCTCACCTCTCTTTTAAACATACTAGTAATTAACTGCATTAACTTGTCATTATTTTACCAGCAAATCATTGCCCATTGCGTGCTAAATCTTAATTTTGATGTGGTTAAGAACGCTGACCAGTTGAGACTCAGAACATAAGTCAGATGGTGTATGTAGAACTCAGAACAAACAGTTCAGAGGTGAAGTGGCCTTGGAGTAATTCAGCTGGTAAATAATTCAGTCACATCTTATAATATTGGAGAGATGAAGTTTTAGATCAGTGGAATTACTTACAAACACCATTAAAATGAAAACTATCACAAAATGTTGATCAAGATGCTGAACAAGAGGAACAGGAGAATTGATGAACACTGTACCTGTCTCTTTCATATGCGTAATGAGTGTCTATGTCCCGGGGCCTGCGCTCGATGGGACTGCGTGAGACAGCTTGGTATCGGGTGGGAGAGCGAGACCGTCGATTCTGATGGATTTCATCTAGACTCCTATGAGGAAAGATCTATAGTTTAGTTGAGGATTGTCAAGACTACACTTCAAGTGGAAAATTTCTCTCAAAATCTTTCATCTCAAGAGAAAACAATTTAGTGCAATTTAGAGCACTAAACCCAGTATTGGTCATCAAACTGTCTTTTTCTCCAATGATTTTGAAATTCTACAAAAGAAATTGTAGTTTTCCAACAAAACAGATTGACAGATTTGCAAAACAAAGGTTTTATATGATATTTCCTGTCCATAGTTTAAAAAAAATGAAACTAGCAGCAAGAACAAGAAACACACCTCTGTAGTGGGACACTGGGTAATCGTGACCGGGTCCTGCCCTGGTCGTCACCACGGTGAGGAGAGACAGAACGTGAACGATGATGCGGGCTTCTCTGCTGATCTGGTACTGTTAGTGTACTTGCTCTACTTTCTCTACTGCTAACCCTATAATCTGTTGGTTAAGATGCCAAAAATAAAAGTACAATGTAAGTTTTAATATTTGTATGCAAGAACATTAATCTATACGAGCAATGCTGCAACTGTAAAGATGAACTTCAATGAAACAAGAAATTAAAAGCGTGATTCCATGCCAACAGCATTTTCACCCTCTCTTTAGCTCATCACGTTTAAATCATGAGATGTTCCTTGAAGTGCATGCAAACAAAACAACCTTTATCCAAATTAGATTGTCAAGGGGCTGGCCTAGTTGTGTGACATTTATTATGCACTATTATGATTAAAAACAATTGGAAAGCCATCAGCTTGGACACATGGACAAGTCCAGAGGCCATGCAAATGTCTACATTAGGTTAAAGCAAAGCCATGCGGGTTGCAGTCAACTGGAAATTTTGTGTCTATGACTATGTGCTGTTCTATAGCACTTCACCTGTGGAGCTCAAGCAGGAAGGCACTTAGGGAACAAGTGGAATCCAAGCATTTATTGAAAAGTGTACAAATATCATCTGCTCCATAAAAGTACATAACTGATCTTGTCTGACAGTTTATTTGTTCAAACAGCCTCAGATAGTACAGGCAAGCC
This sequence comes from Pristis pectinata, assembly GCF_009764475.1. Lineage (NCBI taxonomy): Eukaryota > Metazoa > Chordata > Chondrichthyes > Rhinopristiformes > Pristidae > Pristis > Pristis pectinata. Next base: position 20,643,590 of record NC_067414.1, read on the forward strand.
ACAAGGATAGCATTATTGCACTGTTAGAACATGGCCATTGACTCCGTCACAAAGTAGCATTCGTTCCAACCAGAGTCTTAGATGTTATAAAATGCAATTTATTTTGAGAAGCATTAAGTGAACATAACATAGAAAATAAATGAGTACAATATTTCTCTTCTGTCAGACAGAAGTGGCATAAGCCAGCACTAATTCCAAAATACTGAGAGTGTGAGTACAGAAACTTCACTCCTTAATTTTGTTTGCCAGCCAATTAAATGGGAAGACATGCAAAGACACGTTACCAAGCAACTTCCTCAGCAATCAAAATCAATGACTCTTAAATTATTCATTCTCTCTTTTGAAATTTAGAGCATTGGATTTTAAGCATTTCCCAATAATTAAGATTTTACTATGAAATGCACCTCATTTTTTATGAAACAGATTGTGACATGGAGTTCCAAAGTTGAGTTCTTTGGTGAAGAGAAAACATGAGAAGTTTTCAAAATGGTGAGGGAAGTTAATCTGGATAGACTTCTCAGTCCGTTCAAGGATTGATAGGACAAGCAAGGCAAGCCAACATAAGGTAAAAATTGAAGGAGACTGGATAGCCTTGATTTTCCAATTAGTTTTATTCTATAAATAAATGAGTTGGTATTAACATTTTAACAATGAGGACCAGAACACTTAGGCTAATCTATTTAGACAAAGAGTAACAAACTTGTAAAATGAGCAATTCAGCAAGACCATTGAGCCAGACATAGTCAAAAAGCATTGAGATTAGATTATGGAAATTGAAAGGATTAAGGGATGCTGTGAGAAGACAAGTAAATGGGGCTGATGTATAAAAAAGGCAACTTTGTTTGGCATTTTCATTTACAACCCTTCATTTTTTTTTAACTTCTTCATGTTTTACTTGGTGATTTGTTGATCTCTATTCTCACTGTGCAGAAAAATGTCAAATGTTCTCCCCGCACTCCTTGCATTGATCACATATGGAGTAGGGCACAGAGGGGGATACCGGAAGACTCAAGCATAAAACAAAAATCAATTCCTTAAAATGGGAATTAATGAAAAGTAAAACATATTATAAAGCAGAATATTTAGATTGTTTTTATTCTTTAATCTAAAGATTACTTTTATGCAGAATTTAATTGCAGAATTATCTTGGGATTGATTTCGTCTGGTCGAATGCCTAGCCCCCCTCTCCCTATTGTAACTGCCAGGGCAAACGAGTAAATTGAGAGAAGCCTTAAGATCTAAAGGTTTAACCTAATAAATTCCATCCAATTGTCTATTCAAATGTCACTTTACAGCATTGTTTTGGTTTGAGGCATGGTGCCTCTTCTACTTCCAATGTGGATTACTAGTTTTATTGGTGGTACTTTTCAATTTCTGTGTACAAATGATTGAATAAATTTTATAAAGAAAGGATAGCACAGTTAATTTGAGTTTTATTTAGTTGTGAGCACTTGTCATTTCCTTCCCAAATAGATTTTTTTAAATCAAAAACTAAATTAGACCCAAAGTTTTCTTATTATAAACAATCTTACTGTTTGTTCATAGCTGTTACAAATTGAAGACAAATCATAACCGAAAAATCAGCAAGTCCAATTACATGTTTTCAAAATTCAGAACTTTGTAAACAAGTTTGATTTAACTGAATATACAACTCTGTTATTGCACTAAGTTATTCTATAACAACTTTACAATTTTCTTTCATGGGACATTTAGTGAGTCATGTGGTCAGGGATAACAGGTTGCAGAATCAGGGCTATAATACTCCACCTCAAACCCAAGTCTCTATCTAATTATGTGCATAACCTAAGTGCATAATTATGACTGCTCATTTTGTGTGTAATGCCCTGTGAAGATGCCCTGAGTTCCTTCTTGGACATAAAGTTAAACAAACCCAAAACAGCAGTTTATTTTTATGTTGTTCACTTGTAGATTCATATTGGCCACTGTGCTGAACATTGTGTTTAATCAGATTTGAAACGATTTAGCTGTTTTATTTAAATCTGAATTTACGTCAGTTCATGCCTTATAAAATGTTATTATGACATGATCATTGTACTCATGCAACTAATCTGGAAGTTGACCTAAAGAATTCTTTCTTTAATACTCATTACTGTAATAATCAAATTTAATTGATTTAGTCATTTGTGCACCTCCAAAGGTATCTTTAAAAGCAAAATCCACCATCTTCACATTGTGAAATAAATGCTTCTTAAGTAGTAAATTTAACAGAATGATTATTATTGCTTGTATATATGAAGTCTAGCTAACAAAGGTGTGCTTTCACATATCTAATTACAAATATTTATCATGGCTGGCAGATGGATGTTATCTGCTTCTTGAAATATTATTGACCTCCTGCTAGAGCCCCACATCAAAAGCAATTCTAAATGCAGATAGCATTCATAGATTAGAGCATAATCTGCCACCCACCCACCTGCTGAGACCACTCCAATACCATCATCAACATCATAATCTGAGATGTCACTATCACTGATTCGCTGAGATCCTGGTTAGTGATGGAACAAACAGACAAAACAACTGTGTGCGTGGACTCATTAACATTTACGGTAGTTACTTTAAAATCAGAAATGCTTTAAAGAATAAACATGTTAAATGAGTAAGCAACCTAGAAAACTAGAAACTGTTGAGTTATTCTACACTTTTAGCAACACAGTATGTTATTGGGCTCTCTTTAACACAGAATAAATCAGTTTAAATGAAACAAATAAGAGACAAGTATTTAGCCAATTGTGGTATTTCACTTCGTAAACTGAAATTAAGAAAAAAATAATTAAACTTTAACCATAACATGACAAATGACCAACAACATTCCTACTGCAGAGCCTTACCCACTGGGTGAGTGTGCTGGGAAACTGTGTCATGCTCAGGTGTGCACAACTCAAGATTTTTCATCCACTTATCATGTAAAAATACACATACAAATTCCCAATATGCGGCAGCAGTAAGCAAGGCTCCATGGCAGGACAGTACACTGTGAAATGTACTCTAACACCCGAGATATCTTTTAATTTTGCGTTTGTTTCATGAGACTGATGATTAATAATAGCAGAATTACACAGCATGCTGAGACAGCTGAATGAATCAAAACAAATAACAAATGGATCAAATTCTTGACAAAATTTGGGTTCGATGTTCTTTATGGATATTTTGAATTATTATTATTTTGTTATAATGATTATAGTTCATATATTATTAGTACAATGCCTTTTTAAAATTTAAACTATTATAGCAGCTTCATATTGGGAGTGGCACTTGTGCTGCACATGAAAAAACAGCAAGTCTGGAAATGCACAGAAATCAGTTTGTGGCGGGACAATGGGAATGGGTAACCTTTCAATATTAATGTATCCTTTACTCTCAGATCCGGAATGACCTGCTGGGGATTTCCATTATTTCCCATTTTAGTTTCCCATTTTGGGTAATTAAACTTCCCTCAAGGTGCAGTGGAACACAGTTTTGTACCATATAAATATTTAGCATGCTCTTTACGGTTACTTGGTGACATTTCTGATGTATTCCAGATATGATTAGGCAGGGTGAACATCGTTTCATGAAAGGGAAAACATTTTTGAGAAATCTGACAGATGTTTTTCCAGGATGTAAATTGCAGGACTTATAAACCAGAACTACTGTGCTGATGCACTGAAAAATATTTTCAAAATTCAGAACTTTGAGGAAATTTGATTTCACTAAAGTTATAACTCAAGCTACCCTGTTAAGTTATTCCTTACACTGATTATCTGGATTTTAAAGAGGTATTTGATAAGTTATCACGCAAAATTTTGGGTACATAAAATAAGCACTCATGAGTTAGGGATAATGAAGACTGGGTAAAATGGCAGAAAACAGAGTAGGAATAAACTGGTCATTTTCAGTTTTACAGGTTGTGCTGGTGAGGTTCCCTAAGGAAATCACAGTATCACAGTCCAATGTTCCCCATTGGACATCACAGTAGCACTGCAGTTCGTGCAGCTGACTCATAGTTCCAGTGATGCAAGTTTGATCCTAACCTCCAGTGCTGTCTGTGTGCACATTCCCCTGGTAACCGCATGGGTTTCCCCAAGTGCTCCACTTTCCTCCCACATCCCAAAGATGAGCTGGTTGTCAGGTTAACAGACTTCTGTAAATCACCCCTTGCATATTGTCTGATGGGAGAACAGGGGTGAGTTAAAGGACAAGTAGAGGGAATAGGTTACAGGTAAATACATGGGAGAATAAGATTGATGGGATTGCTCTGCAAGCCAGCATAGACTCGATGAGCTGAATAGCCTCTCTCTATGTTGTAAGGAAATATAAAAAGCAATTATAAAAAATAAAGTATGAAAATATGACCCTTAACAATATGCAGCAATATTAATGACTTTGATGAATAAAAGATGTGGAAAATCAAAGGTGGAAAATTAAGGAGGACACAATGATTCTGTTGAGGGCTGTAGTATCAAGAGCTTTATGTCACAGAAGAATGCTATTAGAATGACTGTGCCTTGGCTTCGAAGGAACTTTTTAAAAAATGTATGTGTTTTACAGGATATGAGCATTGGCAACAAAGTCAGCCTTAATTGCCTTCAAAGAGATGGTCATGGGGCTATTGTTACAGACTAGGTGAATGTTCCTTTAAGATAGAGCTAGTAGTCTGTGTGTGTGTGTGTGTGTGTGTGTGTGTGTGTGTGTGTGTGTGTGTGTGTGTGTGTGTGTGTGTGTGTGTGTGTGTGTGGCGTGCTTACGTCAACAGAAGATAAAGGACGTAATGACGTTGTTGAAGAAGTCAGTCAAAGTCAGTCAGAGGAGAGAGAGAAAAGAGAGAGAGACACCAGCCTGCTAGTTTTCTCTATCGATGGATGAGAAACAATAACTGTGTTTGTTACTACAATCCACATATGGAAATTGGGAGTAATCTGGTGGAGTTCACTTTGTTGCTGACCTGTGGAGGGAAACAGATATTTGTGTGGACGACCACGATTCGGATGCTTTTCGGGGTGAGGAAGTCACTACCGAGTAAACACTGGGGTGTCGTTTGGGTTCCATCGTGGAACATTTGGATTTTGTAATTACTCTCTCTATGTTCTCTACATCTACGTTTTAACTTCAGAGAACGGTGGTTGTTGAAGAAGCCTTTGCTCATGTTTCACCTTATGTCTTGCTGAACTGAACTTTAAGAGCCATTCCTGGACTTGGAGTTGGGACTTTGCCACACACACACACGACGAGTTTAGTTTTTGGGGTTAGTGTTCAAGGTTTAACATTTTTTTTACTTCTAACATACTAACATTTTTACTTTTATTTTTCTTATTATCATAAGTAGTTATTAATAAAGTAGTTTTTAACACTGAATCATGACTCAGTGTGTTTCTTTTGTTGCTGGTTCATAACACTATCCAGACCTACAGCATGGAAGTAGGTGCTTTGGTCCACCAAGTCCACACACCGACCATCTACATTAATCCTACATTAATCCCATTTTTTCCTTCTCCCCACTTTCTCATCCACTTCTCCCAGATTCTGTCACTCACCTACACACTAGTGGCAATTGACAGTTGCCAATTAACCTCCCAATTCTCACATTTTTGGGATGTTGGAGGAAACTGGAGCAGCTGGAGGAAAATCACGTTATCCCAGGGAGAACATGCAAACTGCGCAGAAGAGCTGCCTTCTTAGACCACTGTCGTCAAGCAGGGTGCTTTTCACCATGAAGATTAATTGCACTTTCCATCTTTTTAAACACTAACACGGAATCATTCCAGCACAATGGAATCATTTGATTCACTTTCCCTTCAGCCTTGTAAGTTACTTTCGCTCAAGTTGGTATCCATTTTCCAGAAAAGCAGTGGGTTCCAGATAATGACCAAATTCTGATCATGGAAGTTAGTCCTCAAATCCCTCCAGATCTTTTGCCATCACTTTTAATCTGCGTCCCTTGATTCTTGACCCTGATCAAAACAACTTCACTCCATTTCTAATGTAAACATGAATCAGGAGTAGAAGCCAGCTGTCAAGATCTTCTGTGTTTCAACCAATCCCTCCTCAATCTTCCAGACCCATCTAGATTTAGTACATCTATATTAAATCCCTTCTCAAATAATGCTACTCCAAGGAGAATAACCCCAGATTCTCTAGCATTACATTGCAGCATAAACCTGTCATCCCTGGAACCATCCAGTAAATTTCAATTGCCCTCTTCCAAGGATCTTCATAGCCTCTCTAAAGCTTGGTGACCCAAAGTGGATGCATAAAACCTGAATTGGTTGCTTTTTAAAGGCTTAACATGACCTCTTTGGTTTTGTTCACTATGTATCTATGAAGCTCAGAATTCCAGATCCTTTACTGAATATTTTCTCAACATTTCTTGCCTGCTTTGCAGCTTTATGCACACAAAGTCCCTCACTTCCTCTACACCTTTCAGAACTCTGCCACTTATCATATATAGTCTCCCCTTGTTCTTTCTACCAAAGATCATGCGTTTCTGTATTAAATTTCTCAGCTGGTTGTCTGCCCATCCTGCCAGGAAGTCATTTGGTTTTGCTACCACCAGGGACAAGCGGTTAGCACGACGCTATTACAGCGCCAGTGATCAGGGTTTGATTCCCGCCGCTGTCTGTAAGGAGTTTGTACATTCTCCCGTGTCTGCGTGGGTTTCCTCCGGGTGCTCCGGTTTCCTCCTACATTGCAAAGACATACGGGTAGGTTAATTTGGGTTTAAAATGGGTGGCACGGACTCGTTGGGCTGAAAGGGCCTATTACCGTGCTGTAAATAAAATTTAAAAAAATTTTTTTAAAAATGAGTACCAAGATCCCCTTGCTCCTCTTAGTATTCTATCATTTTCTGTGTGTTCCCTTATCTTGTCTGCTCTTCAAATGCACAACCTCACACTTGGCTGGACTAACTTCTATTTGCTACTTCAGTGCCCAGCTAACCAGTCAATTCATATTTTCTTGCAATCCACAACTTTCTTCCTCATTCCAGTTTTGATATCATCTACAAACTTTTAGTTACATTTAAATATAAATCACTAAACTATACCATGAAAAGCAAGGGAGGAATTGGGATTATGGTTGACTAGACTGTTTCTAATAGGGTTCTGTGTCATGCAGAACCCTACTAGAAACAGCCTAGTCAAGCATAATCCCAATGCTTTTTGCGATCAAGTCACTCTGTGGGCTTTTAGTTTCTTGTCAAATACCTTGGTAAAATTCATATAGACCACATCAAAAGAACTGGTCTCATCAAAAGAACTGGCCTCTTTTTTGCCTCATCAAAAAATAGCAGAAGTATCTAAATGGCCTTGGTTTAGGCTAATGGGTAAGGCGATTAGAGGGGGAGTGAGCAGGAATTTTTCACCCAGAGGGTTGTTGGAATCTGGAATACATTGCCTGAGGGAGTGATGCAAGAAGTTACTCCCATGACATTTAATAAGTATGTAAAAATGCACTTGAATCACCACGGTATAGAAGGCTGTAGACCAATGCTGGCAAATGGGAATTAGTGTACATAGGAACTTGATAGTTAGCATAGACATGGTGGGCTCAGGACTTGTTTTGGTGTTGTATGACTCCATAACTCTAAATTTAAATGTCAATCAGACAAAATCTTATTTTAACAAGTCCATGCTGACTAGCCCTGTTGAATCTATGCTTTAGATACAGGAGAATTAATTAGGTGGCAATGGATTCTAATGTGGGACTAACTGAGGCCACTTTCATTTTTCAGCCAGTGAGATCAATAGATTTTTGGATGCTAAAGGAATCAGGATATTGAGATGAGGAGGGCAAGTGAGTTTGAGGTAGGAGAACATCTCACTGAATGGCAGAGTAGGCCTGAGGAGTGTCCCACACCTGCTTCTACTTCTAGTGATCTTGCATCATTTATGCAATCTATTATCTTGAAAAATCAAAAACAAACCTGCAGATGCTGGAAATCTGAAATAAAAATCTACTACCTCAAAATTTGGACTATGGATAACAAAAAAAACTTGAATCAAGCTGGTTGTCAGCATCCCCAGTGACATTCTATGTATGCTATACATGCTGCCAAACAAATTTCTGTAGTGAAATTGTGGAACATCCATTGTGTCATATATACTAGGAGCCTGGACTTTCCTTTTCAAATTCAAATATTAGTAATCTTAAAGTCTGTTAGTTATTTAAAATAGATTAATTTAGCCTGGATTAATCTGTGAAACAGTCATGCTAAAGTTATCCTCCAGAAAAAACAAAGAAGACTTCACAAATAAATACGGTCAGAAGATCTCAAATAGGAATTGAAAGGCTGCCATCCACCAGTCTAAAGGAAGCTAGGGGTTGGAATCAGAATTAATTGGTATTTTAAAAGCAGCTAATCTAGGGAAGATTCCTGAGGAAAGTAAAATGGTTACACCATTACTGTAAAAGGATTAAGGGGTACATCTGTGATTTAATAAGTAGACACCTGTTATGGATAATTTACAGGTATTCAGGAAAATGACTTCTAGTTAACTGCCTGAACTTTTTTTTGATGACATCACTGAAACAATAAGTGATAAAAATTATATCATACACTTGGATTTTTGGATTTCAAAATACGTCAATGGAAAAAAAATTAATGTAAGAAAATAGGATAAGGCACAGAATGCTTTCAAAGGAGCCCTGAAAAGATGATAATTTTATTTATTAGAGTAGTTCACTATACAAAAGGTGTATATCTAAGATAAATAGTACTTCATTGCTTTCTAAAAAAGAGCATGTAAAGTATTTGTGAAATATTTTCAAATCACACAAAAATATATCCAATGTGTTGGAAATTCTTTGCCTTGCGCTTAAAGGGAACATTAACTAGATTGCTTTAATCTACAGCTAAAATAACCATGAAGTGAAAAGGTTAGGTGTTTGCATGCTAATAACCCAAAGCATTATTTTGAGGGCAATTGTCTTTTTATGGTTCCATAGTTCAACAACATTTTAATAAATGAATTAAAATATCAATCCTTACTGATAAAGAGAAAACCTTATTTTAAAGCTAGCCTAATTGTAAAATTGACAGTACTTTATATTTTACATGGTGATTTCAGACATACATCACAATCAAAATACAACAAGTGAGGAGATTCCCTTTAAATATGCCATTGCAAACTATCACCCAATCTCCAATCTCTTCTTCCTTGTGAAAGTGCAAGCATTGCAGCAGCCTTTAAATCTATGTCCCTTTTTCCAGGTCACATTCCCTCCATTTGTATTTTGGACCATGCAACAGTACGGAACCAGCTCTGATTAAAGTCATTAAGAACATCCTATTTAATTATATCAGAGGCTGATCTATCCTTCCCTGTGCTTTTCAACCTGACTGTTGCCTTTCACACCATTGACTCCACCAACATATTCTAGTTTATCTCCACTAGCTACAGTGGCTTTTTCTTCCCACACACACTCTTACCTCTGGTGCCCCCTAGGCTCTTCCTATCTCCCATCTTTAAGCTGCCCTTCAGCAATATCACTTACAATATGGAATCTATTTCCACAAGAGTTGGCAAATCCTCCACTACCTCTAAATTGTCCAACATTCAGTACTGGATGAGCAAATAATTCTCCCTCTAAATTGTGGAAATATTAAAGCTATCACAAAATCCACTGCAACTCTTTAAAATTGAACAAGACTGCCTGCTCACAACCTTGCTGTTATATTTGACATTGAATTTTAAATTCATATCTCAAAACCAAGGCATCACCATAATCTCTTGGTTTCACCTTTGCAGCACCACAATACCAACATTGTGGCAGTTCACTAGCTACAGAAAAACTCATCCATGCTTTTGTTGTGTCCAGATACAATGATTCCAAGCTCTCCTGGCTGATTTCCCAACTCCTATCTTTGTAAACACAAAACTCTTCTACCTAACTCCTAATTCACATTAAGTTCCCTCACATGTTGCACGCTGATTTATATTGGTTCCTGATTAAGCAACACCTAACTTTCAACATTCTCAGGCTTATTTTTATTCAAATCTCTGTAATCTCCTCCAGTCTTAAAATGCACTGAAATATCTGCTCTCTTCTCATTCTGACCTCTTATACATCCTGAAATTTAATCACTCCACCATCCGTGCCCACTCTTTCTGTTACGGAAGACCCAAGCTCTGGAATTCCCTTTCTTTGCCTCGCCAACTCTTTTACCTCCTCTAGGATGCTCCTTAAAACTTCTTTTTCTTTTTGATCAAGGTTTTGCTGAACTCTCCTAGTGTCTCTTCATGGGAATTGGCATCATTCCATGTGCGAATACATTCTTGAGAATCACCTTGGGATGCTTTGCCTCATTTAAATCACAACACAAGTGGAAATTGTTGTTCTTATTTCAATTCACATTTAACAAAATAACTAAATCATTTTTACACTTAGTATTTCCTTCAGAACCTAGCCTTGAAGTTTCCTGGATTCGTAAAGGGACTACATTAATCAATCACCTACTTTGTAGCCTTTTAGTGGGACTTTCCCCATGGACATGCCGTCGTGGCATGTAGGGCGATGGTTGGGGCAGAGGTAGTGAAGATACATCATGTGTCTGAAGTTTATACCAGTGTGGTTCATCATCCAGCAATGCCGTCTCCAGCTCTATAAGGATCTGCAAAAGTGCAACAATGTCATTTATAGCAGTCACCACCAACCAAACAGCTGTAGAGAAACACCTGAGGGAGAATTGGATAGACATCTGATGAAGAACAGGATGTGGATGATTATAAACATAAGTGAGAGATAGAGAAAGTCCTTTTCCAGGGAAATTGGGAATTATAGAAATATCAGGGCAAGGAAAGCACCCAATAAATTCGTTACTGGAAGTGAGTTGAATGTGTTACCATGCTACCTCGTGAAAATACCCAATGTCATTGTTCCTTTAAGTATTGAGTACTCTAGATCTTAAATAAGGTATCTGGTTTATTATTAAACTGGGCATTATTATTAGAGCAAGTATATTCTGTCTAGTAACCTTAATTAGGCTTGTTCATGAACATTTGCCGTCGTAAATTGTGAGGTCAGATCTCCCTATTCAATTCTATTACGTCAACAGTTACAAGGTAATTTCAGACTTTAGTCTCTGGAGAGGGACCTCCTGAAGTCTCATGCTGAACTCCATCGTTATCTCATACAAAAACACATATAATCATCATCTGGTCGTGAGCAATGCTATGAACCATTTACTAATGTTAAAATATTACAACTCACATCCTAAGTTCTTTGACCAGAAGTATGCACTTACATTCTAAGATGTGGCAAAAGCATCAAAATATAACACCATGCCAGCAAACTGGGCCTGAATTAAGAGATAAAAGATAAGCACCATAAAGGAGTTTTATGTTCGGAAGTTGAACCTCTTTTATCTCCCTATAAAAGCAAGTGCTAACTAAACTACTTCAAGACCTGATAGTAGAGCGCCAAAGATCCACACACATTGTGAAAGCTCCTCAAAATCAACCCTTAATTCAGAAATTGTAATTGTACTGCAAATGTTGTTAATTTTTATTCTCTCTTCCAAAAGTAAAGGACCCAGAATGGATCACACACATCTAAAATAAAAGAAGCCACTTCACTTTAAATTGCTTTCCTTTTTGTTGCTTATGTTGGGTAAATAAAAACATTTTTCCATCACTCATTTGCACGTCTTCCATTCTGAATGCATGACTACCCTATCCTTCCCCATTTCACTTTATTTTTGAAGGATCAAACTGCTAAAATTAGCAAATTATCACAGATCAAATTGCTAAGCAAACCCAGTTCTGATTTACTGAATGACCAGGACTTATTACTGCAACTCAGTTATACTATTTATAGCTTGTCTGATTGAAGGTTCAAGAAGTGTAATAGATTTATTCCTGCTCTGAACCCAAGGGAAGGTTTTTTTGGAAGGAGCCTAATTTGAGGCACCCCTAACACTCTTATTTCCAAACAGCATTCTGTCCTGGTGATGACCAGTCCATGGATTGACGATGCTTCAGTTAGACAGCCTTCTGAAGCACAATATCTGACCAATGGTATGAATGTTTTGTTGGCCATAAAGGAACTAAAATCTGCAAAACAGCTAACTGGAGTGAGTCAAGGACAGTGGAAGTAGACAAACCAAATGTCTTTGTTCTTGCAATGTGGTTGAAGGAATGGAGGCTGACATTTTGTGAAACTATTCTTGCAGCCACTGTTTTGTGAACTCGTTCTTGCTCAGGGATGGTTTGATCAGAGCAATTGAAGGTCGACACAATGAGGTCCCTACCGACAATCTGCTAAACCAGAGATAATTTCCAAACAAGAATCTGTTTATGAAATGTTTACTTGGTTAGGTAGAAATGGCAGGCTTGTGGAAAGAACAGCCTGTGACCTAAAGTAACCTGAGCCCAGTGTTTGGCTGACCTGGCTAAACTGGTGACTCAGGGAGAGACAAAGAAAGTGACATGAGGCGCAAGTCTGGTGGAAGAGCAATGAAGTATTGTAGCCTTGGGCCAGATCCAATGAGAAGCTGACACAGGCTAGCCAGATAAGCCTGAGCCAACGAAATCAAAACACACCAGTTCTATCTGATAAAAAAAAGGATAAGAATGGAGGATTTCACGAGTAGAAGCAGTGAAGACTCTGTAGATCAACTATCGCAGAAGTTGATGACCCCACGTCAGAAACATGGAAATTACGTTGGAATCAAGAGGAACACCTGGTCAGCGTAAACTCCTATTCCCAGATATTACCTTTTCAATTCTTTGACTATTCAGGGATTGTCAAAGAAACCTAGTGGGTGTGTGCACAGATACTTGTAGGAACTTGTTAGTCTTGTAGGAACTGCATGCTTGGTTTTAGCCAAACTGTATGAAATGCATGTTGTTGTTAACTGAACTATTAAAGATAATTGTTCGTTAATACAGATTCTCTTTGTGCCTAACCAATCATTGTTGTCGAGGGTAGAAACAGGCAACAGCTTTAATAATAAACCCAGGTTTAAAGTGTTTGTGTATTTTACCTCTCCAAGAAATCCACTTTCTTCTTCTTGCACTCGGGGCTGATCCCACAATGTAATCTCTAACATTCGTTCTCGAAAGTCTCTTCGATGTACGTGGGAATAGATAAATGTTTGGTTCCATTTTGGCTCTAAACTTCTCTTGACTGTTTTGGTCCTCCTCTTACTCTTGTCACTGCCAGTTAAAATACACAGTTCAATTACATTTGCTGACCCCTACCAAACAATCAAAGTTCAAAAAACAAACCTAGTCAAGTTTCTACAATTTCAAAGTGAATCATTTAAAGAGCTCTGAAAAAAAAACATAAAATTGTGAAAGTACATAAATTAGTTAAGGTCCACACTTGGATTATGTTGCCATTGAGGTTTTAAAAATGAAGGCAAATGTCTTTCTACATTTGAACTGCAAAATTGATGATATTGGCTCAGATTTGGCAAATGCAACAACAGGAAGACCAGGGGTGCTCTCTGTCACTACACCATGAAACCCCCAGTATCTTTGGGATTTTAGCTTGTTATAGGAATCCTGAGGATACTGTGCATGATTCAGCATTTCTCCATAGTCCATGCTGCCCACCAGAACTAGCAATTGAAATACCAAAAACATCAGATGGTTATAAACCAGTAAAATACCTTGGAAAATTAATGTTGTTGAATGCACAATAGGCATGTTGTGAATGGCTAATAAACCAAATGGCTCAAAAAATATGCTTGTGTTTTAATTTCCTCACACAAATATTTCAACATATAATGGATTATACAACAAAATATTCAATATATAATATCTTAAAACTTGATTTATGATATTTCAGCTTGTCAGTCATATGGACCTTTCCAGCTTTATTTTATACTCTGTAAAAAGTTCAGAGGTTTTTACATCTTTGAGGGTAGCTTTTTCCAAGATCAGTGGCAAGCATTGTCACTTCACCACTGATCTCAAACCTCAGGCCTTGTAACATATTTAAGTTACATTTATCAACTTGCAATGCCCATAACCAGTCTTTTTTCTCCATCGCAAAGAACTGGCAACGATCATTCAATCTCATTTGCAGTTTCATCCTCTTTAAATTTGGGGGCCTTGAGTTTAATGAAGAAGTTTCCGTGCTGTATAACCCTATGATTGTAAGTGTGCTTTAGCACTGCTGCCTCATGGATGGGTGAATACCAAGTAAAAGTGCCCCGATCTTGGGATTATTAAATGGGATTAACATAGCTGGCTGATTAGTGGCATTAATATAATGGGCCGAGAGATGTTCTTCTGTGTTGTGTGACTCCATGACTATCAGTAATGTGATATACTGTATGTGCAAAGCATCTGAATCTTATACACTCCATTAAGTCAAAAGCTGAGACTCTGACTTGTGAAATTTCTGGAGGAAAGTTGAACTGGTATGAAAAAGTACAATTCTTTACAACATGCACAGCTTACACACAATCAAAGTGGACCTAAATGATATATGATACCACTGCAGTTCAATTTACAATCCTGAAAGAAGGAAAACAAAAATGCATTTATACATCCCATGGAATATCTGAAAGTACTTTATGGGCAATAAAGCACATCAGAGAGTAGTCACCATTGAAATATAGGAAATGCGGCTGCTAACTTGTATGTTGCAAGCTCCCAAAATCAGCAAGATATCCAAATAATCAATTTTAGAAGCATTAATTGAGGAAAAAAGTTGGGCTAACTCCCCTGCCCTTCTTTGAAGTGGTGCTGCAGATGCAGGTAGAGCAGACAGAACCTTGGTTTAATGTCTCACCAAAAGATGGCAATCTGTCAGTGCAGCACTCCATTGGTACTGTGCTAGAGTGCCATCCGGGACCATTGTATTCAAGTCTTTGGAGTGGTACTTGAGAGTCATAGAGCATGCAAACAGGTTCTTCGGCCCAACTCGCCCACGCTGACCAAGATGCCCATCCAAGATAGTCCTATTTGCCTGCATTTGGCCCATCACCTTCTAAACTTTTCCTATCCATGTGCCTGTCCAACTGTCTTTTAAAAGTTGTTCTTGTACCTGTCTCAACCACTTCCTATGGTCGCTCATTCCACATACGTACCACCCTCTGTGTGAAAATGTTGCCCCTTAAGTTCCTATTAAGTCTTTCCCCTCTCACCTTAAATGCCCCCTAGTTCTTGATTCCCTAACCCTGGGAAAAAGACTGAGTGCATTCACCCAATCTACGCCTCTCATGATTTTATACACCTCTATAAGATCACCTCTCAGTCTCCTACGCTTCAAGAAAAAAAGTCCTAGCCTATCCAACCTCACCCTAAACTCTGTCCCTCGAGTCCTGTCAACATCTTTGTAAATCTTTTCTGCACTCTTTCCAGTTTAATAACATCTTTCCTATAGCGGGGCAACCAAATCTGAACACGATGCTCCAAGTGCAGACTCACTAGCATCTTGTACAACTGCAATATGACCTCCCTACTTCTAAATGCCCTGACTGAAGGCCAGCATGCCAAAAGCCTTCTTCACCACCCTGTCTACCTGTGACTCCACTTTTAGTGAACCATGTACTTGTACTCCTAGGTCCCTCTGTTCCACGACACTCCCCAGGGCACCACCATTCACTGTGAAAGTCCTAACCTTGATTAAACTTTCCAAAATGCAACACTTCACACTTGTCTGAATTAAGCTCCATTTTCCATTCCTTCGCGCACTTTCTTAGCTGATCAAAGTCCTGCTGCAATTTTTGATAACCTTCTCCACTATCAACGATACCACCTATTTTAGTGTCATTCGCAAACTTACTAACCATGCCTTGTACATTCTCATGCAAATCTTTGATAGAGATGACAAGCAACAATGGGCCCAGCACCGACCCCTGAGGCACACCACTAGTCATGGCCTCCAGTCCAAGAAACAACCTTCCACTATCACCCTCTGCTTCCTACATCAAGCCAATTGGCCAGCTTTCCCTGGATTCCACGCAATCTCACAATTTTCCTCACTTGTTTTCTCCATCACTTGCACTTAATCTTGTATCAGTGGCTTCTCATTATTGAAAACAGTTGTCTACTCACTTTAAAGCTCCACCCCATTACAACTTAGAAAGCATAATGAAGAAATTAGGAAGCATTGGAAAATGTAAACTGAAAATTGTAATATGCAACTAATTCTTATCTTGTTTATGCCAGTACAGTTCACATATTAAGGTGGAGTTCCATCATATGAGGACTAAGTTCTCACTTAGATCAGGATTTGTTGATCAAATTATAAAAATGAGTGTGATCTCCCATTGGCTATCAGAAGCTCAAACAGGGTAGTATCACAGAAATGTGGAAAATAAAAGATGTTGAAGGAGGCCTTGTGTGGCATCAGTGCCATGCCACAGTTCTTCAAGTATTGAAGTATCTGCATTCTTGAATTCTTCAAGTATCTGCATATCGTTTAAGCATGATAATACCCTTTGAAGCATTGGCAAACTAGCTTGAGCAGTAATTTTGCTTGTCTATGATGGGACTCAGGCAGCAAATGATTGCACTGAACAGCATGAAATCCAACTGGTCAAGCGCCTCGCAAAAATATTACCACCATGGGAGGAACTAATTAGTGGAAGACTACAGTTCATTCTGACTGATTATATTCATTCAGTTTTTGAAATCTTGGCATTACTGGCAAGGCCAGCATTTAGTTTCCATGCCTAACTGCCCTCAAAAAGGTGGTGAGCTGCATTCCGGATCTGCTGCAGTCCTTCTGGTGGAGCTATTTCAATGATGCTTTCCAGAATTTAAACCCAACAAGGACAAAGGACTTACAGGACACTGATTTGTGACCCCTACTTCTATCACCAAGGTGGTCAATGTTAGAGCTGTTGCTTCACAACTCCAGGCTTCTCAGTTCAATCCTGTCCTCCGATGCTGTCTTGTACATTCTCCTGAGACTGTGTGGGATTCCACAAGATGCTCCAGTTTCCTTCTACATCCCAAAATCATGCCGGTTTATTAATTAACTCCTGTAAACTGCCTCTTAAATAAGTGGCTAAAAATATAAAAAGGGGAGTTGATGAGCATATGAGAGAGACTAAGCTGCAGGACTACCAGTGAAAAAGATAGGGAATTGAACCGATGGGATTGCTTTGCTAGGAGCTAGCAAAGCAATTGATAGGCTAATGGCCACAATAAGTACAACAATGTGCGACTTGAAGGGAATCATGCACCTGCTGTCCTTGACCACATTGGTAATAGGAGTAGGGGTTGCAGATTTGGGAAGTGCCATCAGGTAATTGCAGTGTATTTTGTAGATGACACACACTCCAGCCATCGTGTGGCAGTGGCAGAGGGAATGCACATTAAGGTAGTTGCTGGAGAATTGTGAATGGAATTGAACATTCTGCAATTGTAAGCCAACATCCCCACTTCTGATCTTATGACAGAAGGAAGGTCATGGATACAATAGCTGAAGGTAGCTGGATCAACACAATACCCTGAAGAACTCTAGCAGATTTACAAGTGAATCATGACCCACCCCATTCCTTCTGAAATAGCTGGGCAAGCCACTCATTGCACCATAACTGCCAGGAAACAAAGAGAAAGAATAAAACTGGACAGATCATCATCTCAGAAGGCATGCCAGTGGCTCTACTTCAGGAGTTTGAAGAGATTTGGTATGTCACCAAAGACTCTTACAAATTTCTACAGATGTACAGTGGAGAGCATTCTGACAGGTTTCATCACAGCCTGGTAGGGACCCTCCAATGCACAGGATTGCAAGAGGCTGCAGAGGGTTATAGACTCAGCCACCTCCATCACAGCACAACCCTCCCCACCATCGAGGGCATCATCAAGAGGTGGTGCCTCAAGAAGGTGGCTTCCCTCATTAAGGATCCTCATCATCTGGAACATGCCCTTTTCTTGTTTCTACCATCAGGGAGGAGGTACAGGAGCTTGAAGACTCACACATGATTCAGGAACAGCTTCTTCCTCTCCGCCATCCGATTTCTGAATGATCCATGAACCCATGAACACTACCTCATTTTCCTTTTTTTTTGCACTATTTAATTATTTTTGTAATTTATAGATTTTTATGTCTTTGCACTGTACTACTGCCACAAAACAACAAATTTCACATCGTGTCAGTGATAATAAACCTGATTCTGACTAGGCATCAAATTCAGGCAACCACAACAATACATCTTTGTGTGAGGTATGACTTCAACCATTGGAGTATTTTCCCTTTGATACTCACTAACCTCAATTTTACCACTGTAATCTGATGCCACACTTGGTCAGATGTCAAGGTAGTCACTCTCTCCTCATGTCAGGAACTCCGCATTATGGTCCATGTTTGGACCAAGGCTATCATGAGGTCTGAAGCTGCGTTGTACCGGTGAAACTTAAACTGGGAAATGGTGAACGGGTTATGGATGAATAAATGTTGCTTCATAGCACTGCTAACAACACTATCATTGCATTGCTATCATTCTGATTTGTCTTGCTTTTTGTAAGTAGAACATACCTGGGCAATTTTCCACATTGTTGGGTAGACACCTGCATTGCAACTGTACTGGAACAACTTGGCTACAAGAGAAGGCCAGGTCTGAAGCAAAGGTCTTCAGTCTGACAGCTATGTCATTAAGAATATGACCAGCTTGGTGACTGGTGGTGCTACCAAGCCACTCTTGGTGATGGACATCATTCTGTGCCGTTGCTAACTTTGGTACTTGTATCGTGTGTCGTTCAACAAGGAGGAGCACTGATTCATTAAGTGAGGGAGAATGGTAAGTGGGAATCAGGAGCAGGTTTCCTTGATCTGATTCCATGAGAATTTGTGGGGTCTGGAATCAATGTTGAGGACTTTGAGGGCTATTCCCTCCTGAGAGTATACCACCGTGCTGCAACCTCTGGTGGGTCTGTCTTGCCAATGGGATCGTAATTGACCAGTTGGACAGCTGTCTATAAGGTACAATTCTGTGAAAACAAAATGTCAGGCTTCTGTTTGACCAAACTATGTAATACCAGTTTCCAGATGTGAAGAGGACTTTACAAGTTGGGCTGGGCAGGAAGTGACTTAGCAGTGTCTGGTGCAGACGTCAATGCCTGGTGGTCCATCTAAGTTTCTCTGCTTGTTCCAAACAGTTATGGTACAACTGAATAGTTTGCCCAGCTTTTTCAGAGGGCACAGAGTGGGTGATGCCCACTTATAATTATATTCTTTATATATATCACAAACAACAGAGGTCCTAGCACTGATCCCTGCATAACACACTGGTCACAGACCTCCAGCCAGAATAACAACCAGAATAACACTCTTCCACTACTACCCCCTTTCACAGGCAAGCCAATCTGAATCCAAGCTATCAAGTCACTGTGAATCCCATGCATCTTAATCTTCCTGATCAACCTACTGTGAGGGACCTTATCAAACGCCTCACTAAAGTCCACGTAGACAACATCCACTGCCCTACCTCATCAATCACCTTCTCAAAAAACTCCATCAAGATTGTAAGACATGACCTGTCCCCCACAAACCCATGCTGACTGTCCCGAATTAGCCCACATTCTTCCAAATGTGAGCATAACCTATCTCTAAGAGTCCTCTCCAATAGCTTCCATACCACTGATGAGAGGCTCACCAGCCTAATAATTACTTGGATTATCCCTATTTCACTTCTTAAACAAAGGAACAACATTGGCTACTCTCTAGTCCTCCAATCTCTGTGAGATTTCTTCCTCAACTGAACCAAGCGGCTTTTTTATGAAAGGCCAGTAATTGTTGTGATTGCCATTTTTAAGACAAATTGCAATCTACAGTATATTAACTGAATTTAAATTCCACAGCTGCTTTGGCGGGATTTGAACATTGGTCCCTGGATTGTTAGTCTAGTGCTCTGAATCCTTTGTCCGGTATCTGAACAAATTGTGCATAAAAGGAGGCCAGCTGGGTCACCATGTCCATGCTGGTCACAAATGGAACTATTTAGTTTCGTTCCAGATCACAGCTGTTGAACTTTTACCATATACCTTCAAGGGGTTCTTCAAGTGCTGACCCAGATGAGTTTATATCTGATAGGAGTTTTTGCCGTCATCACTCAATCAAACTGGGAACATTAGAGCCTTGCTACTTTGGGTGAAAATCTTTTTCTTGAATCATCCCAGCAACTAACTTACATTAACCTCTCTGCGAAATGAAATGGGTATTTCCTGTTCACCGTGTTTTGGCCTCAGAATTTTAAACACCTTGATTAAATCCTTTCTCAGTCTCCTTTATTCCAAAGTAAAAAAAACCCAGTCCAGACAGTACCTCCCTCATAACTATAATTCCCAATCATTGACAGCATCCTCATAAATTTCCTCTGTACTCTCTCTAATGTTGTCACATCGTTTGCATCATGCGGCAACCAGAACTGTGCATGATGCTCCAGCAGTAGCCTCTCAGTCTTGGCCAATAAAAGCTTGAATATCAAAAAAATGTAGATGTTGAAAATCTGAAATAAAACAAAAGATGCTGAAAACATTCAGCAGGTTAGGCAACATCTCTGGGAAAGAGAAACAGCTAACGTTTCAGGGCGAGGACTCTTGCCTTTAAATCCCATCACTACCTGTCTCACACTTCTCCAGACTGAATTCCTTTTGCCATCCCTCTGCCCACCCAATTAGCCCTTATCATCATGAAAATCAAAGGACTTGGCATCGTTACCCATGGAACCTAACCACACACCACCCTCCAGTTAGCTGCAACTCCAGTTAACCATAGTAATAGAACTGTACTGCACAGAAACAGGCCCTTCAGCCTAACTCGTCCATGCTGACCATGATGCCAATCTACGCAAATCCTATTTGCCCACATTAGGCCTGTATCTCTCTATTCCTTTTCTATCCAAGTACCCGTCCTCCAAGTGTGGCGAACCAATGATTTATATAACTGTAATATGACATCCCAACTCCAATACTCAATGCTTCACTGATGAAGGCAAGCATACCATACACTTTCTTCACCATTCTGTCTACCTGTGTCATCACTTTCAGGGAACTATGTACTTATACTCCAAGGCTTCGCTATTCAATGACACTCCTCACAGCCCTGTCACTCACTGTGTATTTCCTGCCCTGGATGATTTAACTTCCAAAAATGCATTACTTTGCACTTGTAAGGGTTAAATTTCATCAGCCATTTCCTTGCCCATTTTCCTAGTTTACCTAGATCCTGTTGCAACTTTAGACAATCTTCTTCACTACTCACAATACCACCAATATTGGTGTCATCTGCAAACTTACTAATCATGCCACCAACATTCTCTTTTAAATTATTAATATATACGACAAACAATAAGGGACCCTGCACCAATCCTTGCGACACACTCGCCTCCAATCTGAAAAGTAACCCTCTGTCTCCTACCACTGAACGAATTTTGTATCCAAATTGCAATCTCACCCTGGATCTCATGTATCCAAACCTTCTGGATCAGTTGACCATGCAGGAGATTGTAGAAGGCCTTGCTGAAGTCCACCCTGCCCTTGTCGATCCTCTTCGTCACCTTCTCAAAAAACGCAAATCAACTTTGCGACACATGACCTTCCACAAACAAAGTCATGTTGATTATCCCTAATCAGTCCTTGACTTTCCAAATGGAAAATAAATCCTGTCCCTCAGAGTCCCTTCCAGTAACTTTCCCACCATTGATTTAAGGCTCACCAGCCTATAGTTCCCTGGCTTGTCCTTGCATCCATTCTGAAATAGGCACAACATTAATCATCCTCCAGTCTTCCAGTACCTCACCTGTGTCTAAAGAAGATAGAAAAATCTCTGCCTGGGCCCCAGTAATCTCCTCCCTTGCTTCCCACAACATCCTCGGATACATCAGTTCAGGCCCCGGTGACTTATCTACCTTCATGCAGTTCAAGACCACCAACACCTCCTCCTTCATGATGTTGAAATGCTTCAGGATATTACAGTTCTCTTCCCTGAACTCACCAGCTTCCATGTCCTTCTCCATTGTATATACAGATGAGAAGTGTTCATTTAAGACCTCACCCATCTCCTGTGGCTCCACAACAGAAAGTGGCAACTAAGTGGAATATACTGCCTGAGAGAATGGTGAAAGCAGAGTTGTTGGCAGCATTTAGGAAGTGTCTAGATAAGCACTTGAATTGACCAGGCAGAGAAAGCTATAAACCAACAGCTGGAAGATGGGATTAATTACGGATGTGTCCCCGCTGGCCATTGTGGTCATGGTGGTCTTTACTGCCTTTTTCTGTATGACTATGACTCTAAAGGCTCTGAATGACTTATTGACCACCTCCCTGATAGGCAGTGAGTTCCAGATCATCACTATTTCCTTTGTGAAAAGATTTTCTTCATATTTCCCTTGTAATTTTCCCCCAGATTTTAGATTGTGCCCCTGACGTTGAAACATCTGGTAACAGGAACAATTTTCATCTCTCCAGCCTCTGTAAAGCTGTCATGATTTGTCAATGTTGATTGAGAGAGGCTGGTGAAGATTCTAATTTTAATACGAAAGGAGTGAAAACTGTTGCAGATTAAAGAGTGAGAATATGAAGGAAATGATCACTGTATTGAATAATAACTTGGGGAGCTGTGAGATAACAATGGGAATGCGATTTAAACATGTTTTCCTTTTGAACAGAGAACACACATGATGCCAACTGCCATTAAGATGACCACATGTCAAAATCACCTTTCTCCAACTATCATCGAGCAAATTTCTTTATTTTATGAAAATGTATTCCGTGTAACACAAACAAATACATGTCTCTGCTACTTCTGATTTCTTCAGAATGGAAATTCTGTTTGAATCTGTCAGTTTGAATTCATTATAAAAACATCAAAGGACTTATGTAAATATTATGTTAAAAAGGTGCTATTATGGTCCTGCTAAGCTGTGATTTTTATAAGAATACTAAGTTTTGTCATCTCTTAAATTCCATAGTCTAGTGAGAATGGAGTTTATGTGGTGCAACACTGCCATCTATTGCTGCAGGATTGAAAACAAACTCCACCAATGCCTCCACAACCTTCACCCAACTGAGAAGTGCTTCATGATCAACATCTCAATCTTGATACCAACCTCGTGGTCCACTGAGTAGCAGTGATTCCCGCCTGTTGGTATGCATCAGAGATAATAAGCAACTAATACTTTTAAGCACTGGAGAGGGATGACTAATGCTACCTTTGTAAAATCTTCCAAATTTGCAGGTAAATTTCCAAGGCTCATGTTTGGCATCAAGACTCCCAAACCACACACTCTTCTCTGAGCTCTGCATGACAAGAAATTCCCCAAAGGACAGAGACAATACAGGATTTATGAACATTTGGAGAGGTATAATATGATTAGGAATAGTCAGCATGGCTTTGTCAAGGGCAGGTCCTGCCTTACGAGCCTGATTGAATTTTTTGAGGATGTGACTAAATACATCGATGAAGGGAGAGCAGTAGATGTAGTGTATATGGATTTCAGCAAGGCATTTGATAAGGTACCCCATGCAAGGCTTATTGAGAAAGTAAGGAGGCATGGGATCCAAGGGGACATTGCAGTGTGGATCCAGAACTGGCTGGCTCACAGAAGGCAAAGAGTGGTTGTTGAAGGGTTGTATTCTGCGTGGAGGTCAGTGACCAGTGGTGTACCTCAGGGATCTGTACTGGGACCCTTACTCTTTGTGATTTTTATAAACGACCTTGATGAGGAAGTGAAGGGGTGGGTTAGTAAGTTTGTGGATGACACAAAGGTTGGGGGTGTTGTGGATAGTTTGGAGGGCTGTCAGAGGTTACAGAGCGACATAGATAGGATGCAAAGTTGGGCTGAGAAGTGGCAGATGCAATTCAACCCAGATAAGTGTGAAGTGGTTCATTTTGGTAGGTCAAATATGATGGCAGAATATAGTATTAATGGTAGGACTCTTGGCAGTGTGGAGGATCAGAGGGATCTTGGGGTCCGGGTCCATAGGATGCTCAAAGCGGCTGCGCAGGTTGACTCTGTGGTTAAGAAGGCATATGGTGTATTGTCCTTCATCAATCGGGGAATTGAACTTAGGAGCCGAGAGGTATTGTTGCAGCTATATAGGTCCCTGGTCAGACCCCACTTGGAGTACTGTGCTCAGTTCTGGTCGCCTCACTACAGGAAGGATGTGGAAGCCATAGAAAGGGTGCAGAGGAGATTTACTAGGATGCTGCCTGGAATGCGGAGCATGCCTTATGAAAGCAGGTTGAGGGAACTTGGCCTTTTCTCCTTGGAGCAAAGGAGGATGAGGGGGACCTGATAGAGGTATATAAGATGATGAGAGGTATTGATCGGGTAGATAGAGGCTTTTCCCCAGGGCTGAAATGGTTGCCACAGGAGGACATAGGTTTAAGGTGCTGGGGAGTAGGTATAGAGGAGATGTCAGGGGTAAGTTTTTTACTCAGAGAGTGGTGAATGTGTGGAATGGGCTGCCGGCAATGGTGGTGGAGGCGGATACAATAGGGTCTTTTAAGAGACTGTTGGATAGGTACATGGAGCTGAGAAAAATATAGAGGACTATGGGTAAGCCTAGTAATTTCTAGGGTAGGGACATGTTCGGCACAGCTTTGTGGGCTGAAGGGCCTGAATTGTGCTGTAGTTTTTCTATGTTCTATGTTCTAATGCTTCAAGGAAGACCTTTAAACCTCCTTGAGATAATGTAACATTTTCATTGACTCATGGGATTCCCTGTCCAATCTGCTTAAACTGGCAGAGAAACATTGAAGAAGGCATCAAGCACCTTGAGGCTCCCTGACAGAAGCACGGAGAGACCAAGCACAAGCAGCTGAAGGGAGCATGCAAGAACCCTATCAAGCCATCCACCCACCCCCTCAAACTCCACCTGTCCCTCCTGTGGCAGCATCTCTGGGTCCTGGGTAGGATCTCAAAACCCACAGAAGTAAGATGGAAGCAAGTTTTCCTCAAATGAGAAAAAGATTACACCCACATGATTAGCTAGAAATGCAGAAGATGCATACAAAGATTGCATGATAGTATTCTTCTGCCAATGGTAATAAAGCCAATACACTCATATATCACCGGCACATGAGCCTTTCTAATTTAATCTATCCACTTTAAAAAATGCATCCTGCAAAGTTCTGAGCTTACCCAGGGTATGGATCTGGCTTGGAAACTGTGGACCCTGATCCAGTTTCTCTATTAACCTGGTTGTCAGTGAGAAGTAACTTGGCCTATGAGGAACAGGAACAATGGTAATTTGAACAGGAACATCACCAATAGCCTGTCCTGGCCCAACCATGTAGGTGCCCTGGCCAAGAAAGCACACCAACACCTTTGCTTCCTCAGGAAGCTAAAGAGTTTTGACATCTCACCAATTTTTATAAATGCACCAGAGAAAACATCCTATCCGGATGCATCATGGCTTGGCAAGGCAGCTGCTCTGCCCGAGACCACAAGAAACTGCAGAGAGTTGTGGACACAGCTCAGCAAATCACGAAAACTAGCCTCCCCTCCACGGACTCTGTCTACACTTGTCACTGCCTCGGTAAAGCAGCCAACATAATTAAAGGCCCCACCTACCCTGGACATTCTCTCTTCTTCCCCCTCCTATCGGACAGAAGATACAAAAGCCTGAAAGCACATACCACTAAAGTCAAGGACAGCTTCTATCCCACTGTTCTCAGACAGTTGAACAGTTCCCTTCTACGGTAAAATGGACTATTAACCTCACAATCTACCTCGTCATGGCTTTGCAGCCTGTTGTCTGCCTGCACTGCATTTTCTTTGTTATTGCTTTTCCTTGTACTACCTCAATGTACTGATGTGATGAAATGATCTGTATGGATGGCATGCAAAACAAAGTTTTTCACTGTACCTTGGTTCATGTGATAATAATAAACCAATTTATCAATTTACCAATTTAATGGCTAGCATTATCCAACCATCCTTGTGTCCTTCATAAGATTTGATCCTCAACATGTATACGGAATTTCTGCTCAATGCAGGATTTCACAGACTTTATTCCATGTAAAGTTACAGTGCGATTTGTGACAATCTAAAGGGGAACAACATCCACTCTGATAATCCAATGCTGTTCTCAATCTTTTTTATCTAGCAGGGTGGGTAAGGGCTTTTAAACGTGAGGACCAATGGTTGCAAAGCAGACAGGCAGTTGACTGTCATTCTAATGAAAGCAAAGAAATAATTGGAGATGTAACAACAGTATGCCTACTACACAGCAACACAGACATATGTGCAGCTAAAATTAAAAAAAAAAGTTAAAAATTGATTCTCAATTTTCACCTTCGATCTGGAAGGAAGTACATTTTTACATAAGGATTCCTGGGCCGACCATCCCCTCGGGAAGGAAGCTCCGTGGCTTGTAACACATTAACTATCAGCTGGTGGCCTACTTTATCATACCAGAGTTTCACCTGTGAAAACAATGCATTTTATGAAGTCTATGCATCATGTGGAAACCTCATTGTTTAAAAAATTTTACACAGCAAAATGTTAGACTTTCAGTACCTCCTATATACTCGTGTTTGTGTTAATAATGGGCGTACAGGCGCTAAAATATCAGTTGCCATTCCTTAGAATTTTATTCTGGCCAGATTATTAATTATTTTTTAACAACTGTCCAATTGCAAGTTTTTCAAAATGTAAAGAGACTGAGGCCATGTAGCTCTATTTACTTGAGTAAAAGTGTTAATCCCAAATCTAAAATTCTTCTGTTAATGAGATTTGAAAATATGCAAATTACCTGATATCAGTATGGATACCATCTGGGCTTCATTATTTAATCATGATCAGCCATCAAATGGCTATATCTTAACATTAAGCTGTGGGGCACTAGCCTATGACTACTTCAGATATTTCCTGTGTAGATAGGCACATAAACAGATTTTAATTTGGCAAAGGATCTGCGGTGTCCCACGAGGGACACTGTTCTTTCTCCAGTCCTTCTCTTCCTCTCCGAGGCGATGCCTCTTTTTGAGGTACCAATCATTCTCCTAAATAGGCAATTTTCATCTCTAAGCCTGATTGGTAATTATTGGTAGGTTATCAAGTCTAAGCTCCAGTTCTGATTTGCTCTGACAGACCCATGGAGAGACCATTTCAGTTGGTGACCCTTCATTGGAACGTTCCAGTTGCAATTAAAAGGTCATCAACCTGACACTTTAATTGTTTCTCTCTCCACAAATGTTGCCTAACCTGCTGAGCGTTTCCAGCAATTTCTATTTTTATTTCAAATTTTCAGCAGTTCCTTTTGCTTTCAGACCATGGAGAGACTTTCTAGCCTTGGTCAGGAGACAGAAATCTACAGCAGGAGCTGCTGTCGATATTTTGACCTCATAATCTAGTGGTAAAGGGAAAACTTATAAAGCCTCAGCTGATCTGTGACTATGTATATACTCAAACCAACCGGAATTCATATCAGTGAGCTTTTGTTAATGGTGAAATAATGGCAGACTAGACGATGTTGTAATCAGCAGGTGCTGTCTATTTAAGACTTTAAAACACCTATCATCTTGACACAGACATTCAGATCTCAACATCAGATACATTGCAGACCAGCCAGTCCATTCATATGAATGGAGAAGAATTACTGCAAAGGAGAGTTGCATGTTAACTAATTTACATATTATAGAATTAATTGAGCTTTTTAAAAAAAATCATTTGTTTGCTTAAAAATATGCTTTAATTTGCAATAGTATTTAATTGTTTCAATAATTTAATAGTTTTTGAATGTTTATGTTTACCCAGCCTGGACATATGATTTGGCCAGCTTTCAGGATTTTCTCAGCTGCTTTGAGGATTTATGCTGGCTCCCATGTAATAATATTTCAAAAGATCCTGCCAACATGCAGGACCTAGCCATTTTGGAGTGGATAGCTTTGGGCATTCAGATGAGCCCAAACCAGAAAAGGCGAGTCTCAGCTTACTGCATTGGTCAACAGAATATGGGCAATCGGAATTTGGGCAGCTCGCCACAGGCGTCATGTTCTGGCCCGATAATTCTAGATCACGTTGTCTCTTTACTCTTCTGCCTAAACTTGTGGGCTCTTTCCATTGTTGTATCAAAGAATCCTATCAGCTTAATTCAGTATGATTTATCCATCAGAATCTGTGACTATTATGCTTTCTACTTCTACTACTTACTTTCATGCAGAGTTTAGTATTTTTCCTTCCTCTGTTGTTCAGCTGAAGAGACTTATTCCATTTCCCATTTTATATATCAGAACAACTGTAACTGGCTGTTGTGTGTGTGTGTGTGTCTGTCTGTCTATCTGTCTTTACCTGGACCATCTCCTCTTACTTTTCGAACTTTTGTCAATGATTGTTCTGCTCAAGCTCTGCTGGTAGGACAGGAGGATGAAACCAAATATGGAAAACTTGAGGAGTCAGTCATGAAAGCAAAAAGAAGCTATGAAATCAAATCATAAAGAACAAATTGTTCTATTACCGAAAAGAGAAAAGTTAGAGGAAAGGGCCATCAAAGAATCAGCAAGTTCAATTCCCAGCCAATCACATGGAAATGGACAATGTATGAAATAATTACTTTATGACCAGCAAGCTGGTGAGTGGATGTTTGGTTCACTAAATTGTGATCATGGGAACTAAGATACTTTCGTTCTCCATTCTGTTCTGGCTCTTTACCCACTGCAAGATCCAGAGTGGTTCTTGTGTTACTGTACTTTTTATGTGTTGAGTGAGAAACAAACTCTACAAACCCTGTGAAAACACAGGCCCTTTATCGCCTTTCACTACTTCTCCTGGAGGGGAGGTGGAATAGCCCATAGTTATTATTTTATGTAGAATTATTTCTATGACTTAAGATGAAGATTTGCTAGATAACCAGAATCTTTGAAATATCTGGGCATCCCATGACACAGTCAATTTAATGCCTTTGCTTGGAAGAGTGAAAAGGTTTGCTTTGAATGTGTTTTCCTGAGGATTAGGAATGGAAATGTAGGTAGGTGAGTGAATTGCACAGGCATTGAAAATCTCCATGCAAAGATGTTGGGCAGGTGGGGTGTCCTTTGGGTTGACTTCTGTAATCCTCTGTATTTTTTCATTTGTATTAGCTGAGGTGATGAAAGCAGCTGAACAATCTCAACACCATAATCATTCAACATCATCAAAAAAAATCAACATGCAGTAACAACTTCTCAACCATAAGACCCCTTATCTATTGATTCTTTTATCCCATTAGGTTATGTATTTGTTATTTGATGAACATGTTTTCTTGAAGTGATGTTCATGGTGATGTTCCATCTTCAAATCTTTCCCTTCTTGCTCTTCATTCCAAGACAAGATCTCAGCTGTGTATAAGTTTATCCTTTGCTTTGAAACTTAAATTATTCTGTCTTATCCAAAACAATGGATAATTTCAATACTAAATAGACCAATACACTGAAGAAGTTCAATGTTGCATTAGGCTTATATGTGGCTGAATAATCACCCACAATTACTTCTAATGACTTCGTTTCAAGATAGTCAACAAACACTTTCCTAGGACTTAGCAATCATCCACTCCACTTGTTTGGATATGTGTATCAATGAATAACTTAATGCTGATAAATGGTATGAACCTATATTAACAAAATACTGAAGAAAATAAATGACAAATTATTGGTTAGTTTTTTCTTTCTATGTTTAGGCATTAAGTGAAAAGAAATAAAAAAACAAAATCAAAAAATTATGAGTCTTCAGTGGGGGCCAGTCGAATGTTCCACCCAAGTGATTACTACCTAACGACAACAAGGTGGTAAAGCTTTCTCCCACATTTTACAGTTTCATTTGTCAAAGCTGTTAACCTAGTTACAGAATGCATATATATCAATTAAAAAGGTAAAGGTTATTCTCAACGTGTGTATTTACTTCTATTGTTTTACTCACTGAGAGCTGTCCAGGTAGGACCTGAGGGGCATCTTTCAAAGCTCCTGGGCTGGTTGGAGAAATGACTGAAATACAGGGTCGTTCCATCTTCTGTGATTCAAAGGAACTTGAACCTGGTAAGATAAACGTTTGCTCACAATGCTTCCATTTATGGAGATGCTTGGCATACATTTAGTACTAATGTAAATATGTATAATAGTCATCAAGTCATACAGCACAGAAGCAGGCCCTTCGGCCCAGCAAGTCTGTACAGACCAACAAAGAGGGACCTACAGTAATACAGCATGGAGGCAGGCCCTTCGGCCCAACTCATGCCGACCAAAATGCCCATCTAAGCTGGATGCCCATTTGCCCATGTTTGGCCCATATCCCTCCAACGTAAATGCCCATTTACATTAATTCCATTTTTTATTCTCCCAACATTCTCAATTCCTCCCAGATTCTGCTATTTACCTACACAAGAGGGGCAATTTAGTGGCCACACATCCTATCAACCCAGAGGTATTTGGGACATGGAGAGAAACCAGAGCACCCAGCGGAAACCAGTGCCGTCAAAGGGAGAATGTGCAAACTCCACACAGACAGCATTCGAGGTCAGGATTGAA
Organism: Pristis pectinata; assembly: GCF_009764475.1. Classification (NCBI taxonomy): domain Eukaryota; kingdom Metazoa; phylum Chordata; class Chondrichthyes; order Rhinopristiformes; family Pristidae; genus Pristis; species Pristis pectinata. Next base: position 20,673,998 of record NC_067414.1, read on the forward strand.
CCTGGGTGTCTCTGGCACTGTGAAAGACCGCCTCTACTAGCTGTACCCCAGTGGCATTACAAACAATGAACGTGAATGTATATAAAATCATATTGTTAATTCAATGTCAAGAAATAAAATTATGTGTTTGTTCGATGTAAGTTATGCTTCACTTGGAAGCAATGTTTCTCGGCAGGCCATGATTTACAATATGTTAGTCAACTGGTAAATATAAATCAAGGATACTTGATAAGTTGGTGGGTTAGACATGGACCTATTGTTCAGACCTAAAATTAAATGCAGCCCTGAGGAATAACAATTGAGTATCTTTTGTGTAATGAATTTGGGCAAGGACACAAAATAATTAATGGGTACAAGACCAAAGCAGAAACTTTGTACCACGGGTGGCAAGGAAATAGAAAATGATGTATTCCAAGATTGCCAATATGATTATCATTATTACATAAATTTTGAATCATACACTGTGTTGAAAGAAAACAAAAACATATATTTGGTCCTAATTTATTCTCAGAATTCACTGGGTTCCTACCACTTTTACCTTGGGATACTCTGGGCCCCTACGCCTTTATCTCAGGTTACATTAAGTCCCTATCCCTTCATCTCAGAATATATTGGAACCCCACCCCGTTCTCTCAGGTTTTACAGGGTTTCTGCTCCTTCACCTTAGAATATACTGGGTCCCTACCCCCTCATCTCAGGATGCACTAGCTGCTACCCCTTCACCTTCATGGTTACTACATTTGTGGATGACACCAAAATTGGTGGTTAGTGGACAGTGAAGAAGATTATCTAAGACTACAGCAGGATCTAGATCAACTGGGAAAGTGGGCCAAGGAATGGCAGATGGAATTTAACTTGGACAAGTGCAAAGTGATGTATTTTGCAAAGTTAGTCCAGGGCAGGATATACATAGTGAACAGCAGGGCCCTGGAGATTGTTATAGAACAGAGAGGCCTAGGGTACAACTACTTAGTTCCCTGAAAGAGGCGACACAGGTAACCAAGGTGGTGAAGGAGGTATTTGACATTCTTGCCTTCATTGGTTAGGGCATTGAGTACTAGAGTTAGAATGTCATGTTACAACCATACAAGACATTGGTGAGACCGTACTTAGACTACTGTGTGCAGTTTTGGTTGCCATACCAGAGGAAGGATGTCATTAAGCTGGAAAAGGTACAGAAAAGTTTTGCAAGGATGTTGGCAGAACTGGACGGCTTAAGTTATAAGGAGAGACTGGATAGGCTGCTTTCCGCTGAGTCTAAGAGGCTGAAGGGTGATCCTATAGAGGGATACAAAATCATCAGGGGCAGAAGATCGAATTTGAAGGCAGAATGCAAGGTTAATGGCAGGACTCTTAGCAGTATGGAGGAACAGAGGGATCTTGGGGTCTACGTCCATAGATCCCTTAAGGTTGCTGCGCAGGTCGATAGGGTTGTTAAGAAGGTGTATGGTGTGTTGGCCTTCATTAGTTGGGGTATTGAGTTCAAGAGCCAAGACGTAATTTTGCAGCGCTATAAAATTCTGGTTAGACCACAGTTCTGGTTGCCTCATTATAGGAAGGATATGGAAGCTTTAGAGAGGGTGGAGAGGAGATTTACCAGGATGCTCCCTGGATTGGAGAGCATGAGTGAGCTAGGGATTTTCTCTTTGGAGAGGAGGAGGATGAGAGGTGACTTGATAGAGGTGTGCAAGATGATAAGAGGCAGTCCACTCAGAGGCTTTTTCCCAGTTGAAAATGGCTAACACGAGGGGGCACAATTTTAAGGTGATTGGACAAAGGTATAAGCAAGATGTCAGAGGTAAGTTTTTGGCAGAGGTTGTGGGGGCAGATACATCAGGGACATTTAAGAGTCTCTTAGATAGCCACATGAGTGATAGAGAAATGAAGGGCTACGTGGGAGGGAAGGGTTAGATAGATATTAGAGCAGGGTAAAATGTCAGCACAACATCGTGGGCTGAAGGGCCTGTACTGTGCTGTAATGTTCTATGAATAGCTACAGTCTTTTTTCCAGGGTAGGGGAGTCTAAAACTAGAGGGCACTGGTTTAAAGGTGAGAGGGGAAAGATTTCAAATGACGTGAGAGGCAAGCTTTTCACACAGAGGGTGGTGGGTATATGGAACGAGTTGCCAGATGAAGTGGGAGAGACAGGTACAATTGCAACATTCAAAAGACATTTAGACAGGTACATGGATAGGAAAGGTTTAGAGGGATATGGACCAAATACAGGTAAATAGGACTAGCTCAAGTAAGTACCTTAGTTGGCACAGACGTTGTGGGCTGAAGGGCCTGTTCCTGTGCTATACTGTTCTATGTTTCAAGGTGGATCTTAGAATCCAGGATGGACCAAACACCACAAGCAGTGCAAAGTTGTAGCATCCCATGGGCCAGTTCATGCTGGTGGTGTCAATGGCTCTATTTGAAACTGCTAGTGTTCAGCTTTTGAAAATCAAGTTGGTCCACGACTTTGCACATGTGATATGCTAATGACAATGATTTCCTGACAGATTTGTAGGGCATAATCTGTTGGTGTGGTCCACCACTGGACTTCACAAAAGGATTGAAGGGACAAGTATTATGAAGAAGGCAAGATACATTATAAAAACTCTTTTGCTGTAACTTAACGGTTTTAATTTTATAGACACATTTTAAATTATTTTTCATTCAGTTTTTTTTCCTTTCTCAAATTATTGACTTCAAAAATGATTGAAATTGACAACAACTTTCCCTATGCTGATTGTCAGAGGAATTTCAGGGATGGGGCCTCTGTACTCAGTCATCTGCGATTCATTTGCTGACTGGATCTCACAATTGAACCCCACATCCAATCCAGACTAGTGTCTGCGTAGGCAGACTGTGGCCTGCAGCTCCAGAATAGGGCACTGTGCTAATGCCATCTCACACAATGCTTCCCTAAGCTTTGGACAGTATGGACAATTGGAGCAGTGAACCCAATTAATTTAAAAATAGAACATAGAACAGTACAGCACGAGAAAAACCCACATTGTGCCAAACTAATTAAGCTAATGACACCTAATCCCTTTTGCCTGCACATGATCCATATCCCTCCATTCTCTGCACATTCATGTGCCTATCTAGGAGCCTCTTAAATGCCTCCATCATATCTGTCTTCACCACCACCCCTGGCTGTGCATTCCAGGCACTCACCACTCTGTGTAAAAAAAACTTACCCCGCACATCTCCTTTGAACCTTCCCCCTCTCACCTTAAATGCATGCCCTCTAGTATTAAACATTTCGACCCTGGGGAAAAGATACCGGCTACTTACTCTATCTATGCCTCTCATAATTATATAAACTTCTATCAGGTCTCCCCTCAGCCTATGTGGCTCCAGAGAAAGCAACCCTAGTTTGTCCAACCTCTCCTTATAGCATATGCCCTCTAATCCAAGCAGCATCTGGTAAACCTTTTCTGAACCCTCTCCATAGTTTCCTTTCTATAATAGGCAGCAGTTTTCACAATCTTATGTCATCAGAGCCATCTCCTCCCAGAGGAATACAAGCGTGCAGCTCCCACTCAAATAGTGTCAAGCTCTGTGGCCCTGGGACAGCGACAAGTAAGCAAACAGTGGGTAATCAGAGGCCTTAGTAACAATGGAGAAGGTGAGAGGAAACTGCGGGCCAGTTTTAGGGAAATAACTTTCAGTCTTGAATTTTAAGTGCAGTCCTGGTGTTAAAAAAAAATCCCTGAAATTTATTTGCAAAGCTCTGAAACTTATTATTACAGCAACTATATTACATCACAATTCTCAGTCCAGGAATACCCATCAATGTTTTGATAATGCTCATGACACCCTATATTGTATCCTCGCTCTTTAATCTAAAGCACAAATACATAAATCCAATGATGTGAAATGTGTCTATTTGTGGCTCTTCATGCACATGTATTTGTACATGAGTGTATGTGTGCCCATTAAGCAGGTGTGGAGGATGGGTGTAATTTCAGAAAGAAGATAACTAGAGACCTTATACCAACATAAGCTGTAGGTCTTGAATGTGGCATCAGTGATTATCCCTCTCTTCATTTTGTTATAGAACATAGCAAAGGAACAGGCCCTACGGCCCACGATGTCTGCACCAATCACAAAACTGAATTAAACTAAATCTATTCTGCCTGTACATGATCCATATCCCTCCATTCCCTGCATACTCATGTGTCTACCTAGCAGCCTCTTAAATGCCACGATCATTTCTGCTTCCATCACTATCCCTGACAATCCATTCCAAGCACCTACCACTCTCTGTGTTAAAAAAAACTTGACCCACACACCTCCTTTAAACTTTTCCCCTCTCACCTTAAAGCATGTCCTCTAGTACTTTACATTTCCACCCTAGGAAAAAGTTTCTGACTGTCTACTCTATCTATGCCTCTCATAATTTTATAAACTTCTATCAGATCTCCCCTCAGCCCCTAACGCTCCAGGAAAAACCAAGTTCGTCCAACCCCTCCTTATAGCTCATGCCCTCTAATCCAGGCAGTATCCTGGTTAACCTCTTCTGCACCGTTTCCAAAGCCTCCACACCCTTCCCATAATCAGGCGACCAGGACTGCACAAAATTCTCTCTCTGATTTCTCAATCTATTCCTGTCTATGCCGTTCTACTTGGTTTAAGCTGTGACATAACCAACACTGAAACATGGAGCAGCAGCTCGGTTTTGGAAGCAATTACAAACACCCCAGTAGGTTTTAGAGTAAAAATAGTCATTAAATTAATCATCGAACATAGAAAAGAACAGCCCAAGAATAGGCCCATTGACCCACCATGTCTGTTCTGACCATGATGCCAATATCGACTAATCCTTTCTGCCTGCACATGGTCTCCATCCCTCTATCCCCTTTGTGATCACGTGCCTGTCTCTAAATACCTCTTAAACGTTGCTATCATATCTGTTTCTACCACCTGCCCTGGGAGTGTGTTCCAGGCACCTAACACTCTGTGTAAAAAAAAATTGCCTTGCATATCTTCCCCTCTCACCCTAAATCTACACTCTCTAATATTTGATATTTCCACCCTTGGAAAAAGATTCTATCTACCCTATCTATGCCATTCATAATTTTATAAACCCCTATCAGATCTCCCCTCAGCCTCTGACGTTCCAGAGGAAGCAATCCAAGTTTGTCTAACTTCTCATTATAGTTAATATTTTCTAATCCAGGCAAAATCCTGGTGAACCTGTTCTGCATCCTGTCCAAAGCCTGCATGAAAACTCATTCAGCGTTGCAAGGATTGGGAAATTTTTAGAAACCAGCAAAGGATGACAGAAAAAATTATAAAGATAGAAAAACCAGCAAATAATGTAAAACAGACAGGTATATAACAAGGAAGATAACAGTTAAAGAGGATAGACCAGGGAATTAATAAGTAGAGAAATATCAGATATTCTAAATAATTATTTTGGATTGGAGTCCACGATAGAAAACACTACAATCATTCCAATAATAATTGAAAACAAAGGGCTATAAGGGTGGAGAGGGAGAACCAAAAACTATCTCTAACACTAGTGAAGAATGCTGGACACACTAATGAGGTAAAGGCCAACAATTTCCCTGGATTTGATGACCTGCATCTTGTGCTCTTAAAGGAAGTGGCTGCAGAGATAGTGGATGACTTGATTGTAAACCACCAAAATTCCCTAATGTTGGAGAGGTCCCAGAAGAATGGAAAACAACAAATTTAACACCACTATTAAAGAGAGGGAGATGGAATGCAGTAGGGCCTGCCACCCAATATCTGTCATTGGGAAAATCCTGGAATCTATGTAAATAGCAAGATATTTAGAAAATCATAATGCAATCAAGCATGGTCAACATAGTTTTAGAAAGGAAAATGGAATTTCACAAATTTGCTGAAATTGAAGATGTAAAAAATGGGGCAGATAAAGGAGAACCAGTAGATACTGTGTATTTGGATTTCCAGAAGGGATTCAATAGGGTTACTGCACACGAGCACACAGATTTAGGGCTAATTTACTGGCATGGAGCAGGGAACTAACAGAAAACAGTGAGTTGGGATTGGATGCCACAGGAATCCTTGCTGGGGGCCTCAACTATTAATAAATCAATATCAATAACTTGGATGAAAGGACCAATAATACTGTCGCCAGATTTGCTGATGATACAAAGATAAATAGTTAGCAGGTTTTGAGAAGGACACAAAGAGCTGGCAAAGGGATCGACATAGGTTAAGTAAGCAAGGAGTTGACAAGTGGACAATGTGGGAAAATGTGAGGTTATCCACTAATGAAGGAAGAATGAAGAAGTAAATTATTATTTAAATGGAGATGATAAAATGTTGCAGCAAAAAGGATCTGGGGTCCCCATACATGAAATACAAAATATTAGCATGTAAGTAGAGCAAGTATTTTGGAACACAAGTGGAGTGATGGTTTTTATTGCAAGGGGTAGGGAGTTTCAATGTTTCAATGTGGGGAAGTTTTGATGCAACTTTATAGAGCACTCGCGAGGCCATACCCGGAGTAATGCAACCAGTTTTCGTCTCCGTACTTAAGGAAGGATATGTTTGCCCTGCAGGGAGTGTAGGGAAAGTTCACTATGTTGAGTCCTGGAATGAAGGGATCAATGTACATAAAAAGATTGGGCCTATACTCACTGGAATTTAGAAAAATATTGAAACATATAAGTTTCTGAAGGGGTCTGCCGGGGTGGATGATGAGTGACTACTTCCCCAGTGAGGAAATCTAGAACTAGGGACATGATTTCAGAGTAAGGGATCACCCATTTCAGACATAGGTGAAAAGTAATTTCTTCTCTCAAAGGATTGTGAAACTTTAGAATTCTCTACCCCAGTGAGCTATGGAGATGGAGTCATTGTATATATTCAAGGTGGAGATTGGCAGAACTACAAGTGAGTTGAGTGGAATGGGGACAAAACAGGAATGTGTGGTTGAAGCCAAAATTAGATAAGCCATGATCTAAACTGAATGAGGCGCAGGCCCGAGGCCTACTGGCTCCTGGTTCTTCCGTTCTAATATCAGCCCGGGTTTTATGGGCAGTACAGGAAATTATTCCCTTTAATTCAGAATAATACAATGAATGAAGTGTAAAAACTCAGTTTCAAAAACCAAATCCCTCTCTTTCTTATAAATACTTACTAGACTCCAAAGGGGGATGGGAACTTTCCGGAATTCTAGGTATATCACTATAGACAGAAAAAGGAACAACATTTCAAATTGTGGTATTTTCAGCAAAAATAGCTATCTCATTCAATCACAAAATAATTATTATTAACAGAGTTGACCACAAACAAGTTAATAAGTTTATTCTATTTATTTCAAAATATATTCTCTAAAAATATTTCCATGGGACTACAATAATGAAAAGGTCTTTCATGCAATCACAGTTCAGTCCATCGAAGGCCCAATATCTACCCAATATTTGTACATTTGAGAGAAACTGCAGTAAAGTTCACCAGAAAGAGTTCATTCAATATGGCTTCTTATAACATAAATAGAAGTTCAAACTGAAAATAAATTTGTTAAAAAGTGATATTCACTTTGATATCACTTTAATTTTGTTATTTCTGCTGTGTGTGTCTGAAAACACTTTCTGCCTTCCCCTTAGAGTTCCAGAGGTTCATGTGTGGAAGAAATCGGGCAATGAGAAATTATATAATTCTAAAAGGGATGGCAAGCAGGACTTATTATTTCATGGAAAGTAAATCTCATCTTGTTTCTGACTGTCCTGCTGAATGCAACGAAGGCATGGCGGAGTAATTTCTGTTCTGTTCTTCACTAGATTGGCTTCACAAGGAGATCTACAGACACTACATCACTGTATCCATGAAGATGAACTTGTAGACGATGGCACAGCTCCCAGTAATGTACAACTATTAGCCTGTCACCGGAACTGAAACATAACTTACAACAATTGAATTGGCAAATCACTGTTTATGAGCCCTCAGCAGGGATTGTCTGATTAAAAGTCCTTCTAAGGAGAAATTAACTGTGACATCATGATTATTGATGAGGTGGAGTCAACTGGTCAAAACTTCATGCCAGCAGTGAGCCACTGACCTCTAAGAAATCTTCAAAATTACTGATCCAGCTATGTCAATCTGCTGCAAAATGCTAGCCCAATCCTTGAAGTCAAGGGCATGAGGGGGACAAGGCCTTGCATGTTTATCAGTTGTGTGGAAAGGCTAGAAAAAGTATTGCCCATAAAATATCACTGATGCAATTGTCTAAATCATGAACGTTTCTTAATATTTAAAAGAATTAATAAGAAATTGAAGAGCAGTTTCAAAATATTAAAAACTTTCAACTAAGTTCAATCAATTAAAACAATGTTGATTACCTAATACCATATTCCCTTGTATTCACTCTTCTCCACTTGCGTGAATGGAGATACTGTTCCTGCTCCTGATCTACACTAGGCAACTGATACAAATTAAAGGACTCCACTTAACAAAACTGGAAATTAAAAATCAACTACATGTGGAAATTGCTGGCAAAGAATGCTTTATGAGTTTGGGACCTGAGGGGAAATGCTGGAAGCTCCTCAGCAAACTGCTGGAATTCACCTAAAAAACTCAGCCCAGCAAGTGGCCTGATACAATGAAGTAAATCAAGTTATTCTACAAGCATGATACTGGGGAGCAGGGCAGGCAGTACATTTCCCAGCAGATGCCTGAACTAGTGTCCTAGGACACTGAAAAATAATTTACCATTCCAGCAATCATCCCTAAACATGCTTGTTATGATAATGCTATTCAATACACTCAGCAGAGATCATTGCACTGGTCGATTCTGCATTGCAAACGCAATTAATCCCCATCATAAAGGAATCTTGTGTAGTACATGTTACTAAGACAGAAAGTACTGGAAATACTCAGCAGATCGAGCAGCATTTGTGTAGAAAGAAACAGCCTTTAAAGGTGACTGACCTAAAACATTCACTCTGTTTTTCTGCCAATAAATGCTGCCTGATTCACTGATTCCTAGCACTGGTGATTTTTTTTACTCTTTCATAGTATTTGTTAAAATATGATTTTTGGTTAAATTTGTAAGATTTATGTACATATTATATCAAGATCCCACTGTAATGCCAGTCTGCAGTGGTGAACCATGGTGGCAGAGTTGCAAGCACAGTGTAAGTGTAGGACAGATTTAAGAGAAGCTTAGGCTGGGCTCAGAAGAATATACAAAGATTGTTTAAAACTAGTTTTCTACAGCAAATAAGATAGTTTATGGAGAAGTACAGTATGTACACAAGGAGAACAGAATGTTATGGAGCAACACACAAAATGCTGGAGGAACTCAGCGGGTCAGGCAATATCTATGGAGAGAAATGGACAGTCGACATTTCAGGTCAAGATCCTTCATCAAGACTAGTCTTTCCCTCTGAAGATGCTGCCCGACCCGCTGAGTTCCTCCAGCATTTTGTATGTTGCTCCAGATTTCCAGCATCTGCAGTCTCTCTTGTGTCTCTAACAGAATGTTTGTTTATTGCTAGTGGGATTGAATAAAAAAGTAGGATTATGCTTCAGTTACATAGGGCACTGTTGAGACCACTTCTGGAGCACTGTATGGAATTGATCTCCTTACTTAGGAGGGATATTAATGCATTGGAAGCAGTTTAAGACACAGTACCTGGAAAGGGCAAGTTGTGTTATGAGGAAAGATTGGACAGACTAAGCGTGTATTTGCTCGAGTTTAGAAGAGTGAAAGGGGACATGATTGAAACATCCAAGATCCTGAAGGATCTTGAAAGGGTGGATGTGCAGCAGATGTTTCCTCTAGTGGAAGAATCTAGGACTAGGGGTCACCTGCTTAAAATAAGGGGTTGCCCACTTCAGACAGAGACAAGGTGAAATTTTCTCTCAGAGGGTTGTGAGTCTTTGGAATGCTCTTCCTCAAAGGGCAGTTGAATCTTTTAATACTTTTAAGGGAGAGCAAGAGAGAGATACTTGATAAGCATGGGGTGAATGGTTACTGCGAGTAGCAGGTATGAGGAGGTTAGTTAACAGTCAGTTCAGCCATGATCTTGTTAAATGGCAGAGCAGGCTTGAAGTCTGAGACGCCAACTCCTGCTCCTAATTTGTACATTTGTATGTATATGAGTTTGTCTGTGAAAGTTACGCATAAAAATTCATATTCAGCATCATTTCAGCATTCAGCATTTCTTAAACCATTTTAGTTCGATTTAGAGAAATATGGTTAAGGATATATGCAAAAATCATAGTGATCAAAAATTCAGTTGTTCACCTCTCTGTACTCTGGTGTCTGAAAGTGACATGGGTGCAATCTGGACCTCCTGTGCCATGTATGGGGAGTTCACATGTTCTCCCTGTGATTACATGCCTTTCCTCAGGGTTCTCCAGTTTCCTCCTAGATCCCAAAGATGGTTTGCTTGGTTATTTAGCTACTGTAAATTATGTGTAGGCTGTAGGCTGGTGGTATAATCTGAGGGAAACTGATGTAAATGTAGAGAGAAAAGCTGACGGGAAAAAATTAGTGGGGGAATAGGATTAATAGGATTGCTCCGTGCACATGACAGGCTGAAATGGCCTCTTTCTATATCATAAGGAAATATGGAAAGAACTGCACACACATGCAACATGTGTAGCATTCAGATGCAGTGTGGTTGCACCAACTGACATTTTGGCCATAGCCCAGCAGAAGCAGAAGGAGTTGGCAGATTGTGGCAAAGTCTAATGCTGATTTCTCACAAGCAGAGCCAAAATAGAGCTCAGTAAAGCAACAGAAATAAATGGTGCCTTAGAAGCTGAGACAGAGGAATTAATAATAGAGCATGAGGAAACTGCAGTAACATGAAACAAATATTTTGTCACTGCATTCATATTTAAAGAAAGTGAAAGTATCAAAGCGGCAAAAGTGAATGAGAAACTTAAAATAATTAATATCACAATAGAAATGGAACTGGAAAAACTAATTAATAACACACGATGGGATTGACTACTGGACACAGGCATTGACTTGAAGAGTGAATGGCCAGATTAAGTAATGATGGGACTATAACTTGATAATTCCCCAGGACCTGATGGCTTGCATCCTCAGATTCTAAAAGAAGTGGCTGCTGAGATGCAGGGTGCAATGGCTGTGACCTTCCAGAGTTCCCTTGATTCTGGAAAGGTCCCAGCAGATTAGAAAACAGCAAATGCTACTCGAGAAAGGATGGAACAGAGAAAACAGGGACCCACAGTTCAGTTGGCTTAACATCTGTTAATAGATAATGTTGGCATCTATTTTTAAGGAAATTACAACAAAATACTTTTAATATGATTCGGTGGAGTGAAAATGATTTTATGAACAGGACATCATTTTTGACAAATTTTCGGTGTTCTTTGAGGATGTAATGAGCAGGGTGGATAAAGGGGAACAAGTAGTAGGATGGGAGGAGGCCAGTCAGTTCCTTGAGCCTTCTCTGCTATTCTAAAGCATCATGGCTGATTTAATATTCCAAGACCACTTTCTTGTCCTCTCCCCATAACATTTGATTCACTTACTGAGTAGTCGTGTTTTTGGATTTTGGAAAGGCAAAAAAAAAAAATTACTGAACTCTTGGGGCTGAAGGTAAAATATCAGAATGGATAGAGGATTGGTTAAAAGATAGAAAATAAACCAGTCACTTCCAGGTTGGCAAGCTGTAATTAGTGGGTGCTACAGGGAGCTCAATTATTTATACTCCATATTAATGACTTGGATGAGGGACTGAGTGTAACGATCCAAGTTTACTGATGATACAAAGATGATAAAAGGATAGTTGAAAAAGTAAGATGCCAGGACACAAATGCCTAAAAACTTGATTTCACCCTCTTTTTGTGTACTGAACATATGCTGTCTATAGTTTTCTATATTATTTATCCTCAAGGTGTCTGAAACAGGGCCAGCTAGTTTAGTTGCAAGTTGTAAACCTAAACAACCACTGTTATTTGTTGTGAATTATATCATTAAACTATCTTGCTTATATTTGATATACATTTAAAAGTCTCCATTCAAATTGAAGACTGGAAGGAGATAAGCACCTGAAGTTGCTTGAGTCTTCAATCGCAGCTGCTGGCCACTTAAGAGATTGCTTTGTCAGTTTCCCCCCCTGCTGTGAACCAGCAGCTGCAGTACTCATCATTACTGCTGAGAGAAATACATCCTGCAGGAACACACCTCTACTTATAGAACCATAGAACAATATGGCACAATACAGGCCCTTCGGCCCACCATGTTGTGTTGCCCTTCAAACCACACCTAAGGCTACCCTTCCTCCCACATATCCTTCTAACTTAAATTTCTCCATATGCTTATCTAACAATCTCTTGAACTTGTCCAATGTATCAGCCTCCACCACCACCCCAGGCAGCGCATTCCATGCACCAACCACTGTCTGGGTGAGAAACCTCCCTCTGACATCACCCTTGAACTTCCCACCCAATACCTTAAAGCCATGTCCTCTTGTTTTGAGCATTGGCGCCCTGGGAAAGAGGTGTTGGCTATCCACTCTATCTATTCCTCTCAATATCTTGTATACCCTCATCATCCTTCTCTCCAATGAGAACAGCCCTAGCTCCTTTAGTAGCTCCTCATAATCCATACTCTCTAATCCAGGCAGCATCCTAGTAAATCTCCTCTGCACCCTTTCCAACACCTCCGCATCCTTCCTATAATGAGGCGACCAGAACGGGACACGGTACTCTAAGTGTGGCCAAACCAGAGTTTTGTAAAGTGGCATCATCACTTCGCAGCTCTGAAACTCGATCCCCCGACTTATGAAAGCTAACATCCCATAAGCTTTCTTAACTACCCAATCCACCTGCGAGGCAACTTTCAATGATCTATGGATATGAACCCCCAGATCCCTCTGCTCCTCCACACTGCCCAGAATCCTGCCATTTACCTTGTACTCCACCTTGGAGTTTGTCCTTCCAAAGTGTACTACCTCACACTTCTCTGGATTGAACTCCATCTGCCACTTGTCAGCCCACCTCTGCATCCTATCAATATCCCTCTGTAAGCTTTGACAGCCCTCCACACTATCCACAACACCACCGATCTTTGTGTCATCTGCAAACTTGCTAACCCAGCCTTCCACCCCCTCATCTAAGTCGTTAATAAATATCACAAAAAGCAGAGGTCCCAGAACCGATCCCTGTGGGACACCACCAGTCACAGCCCTCCAATCCGAATGCACTCCCTCCACCACAACCCTCTGCTTTCTACAGGCAAGCCAATTTTGAATCCACATGGCCAAACTTCCCCGGATCCCTTGGCCTCTGACCTTCTGAAGAAGCCTACCATGCGGAACCTTGTCAAATGCCTTACTAAAATCCATGTAGATCACATCTACTACACTACCCTCATCAATCTTCCTGGTCATCTCCTCAAAGAACCCTATCAGGCTTGTGAGGCAAGATCTTCCCTTCACAAAGCCATGCTGGTTGTCCCTAATCAGTCCGTTTCTCCAAATGCTCATAGATCCTATTTCTTAGAATCCTTTCCAACAGCTTACCCACCACAGACATAAGGCTCACCAGTCTGTAATTCCCTGGACTATCCCTACTACCTTTTTTGAATAAGGGGACAATATTCATCACCCTCAAATCCTCTGGTACCATCCCCGTTGACAACGAGGGCTCAAAGATCCTAACCAACGGTTCAGCAATCTCCTCCCTCGCCTCAGGAAGCAGCCTGGGGAATATTCTGTCAGGCCCCGGGGACTTATCTGTCCTAATATTTTCAAACAGCTCCAACACATCCTCTCTCTTAATATCTACATACTCTGGAACATTACCCTCACCTACACTGTTCTCAGCATCATCAAGACCCCTCTCCTTGGTGAATACGGAAGACAAGTATTCATTGAGAAGCTCACCCACTTCCACAGCTTCCAGGCACATCATCCCACCTTTGTCTTTAATCGGTCCTACCTTTACCCTGGCCATCCTTCTGCTCTTCACGTACGAGAAAAAAGCCTTGGGATTCTCCTTAACCCTACTCGCCAAAGCCTTTTCATGTCCCCTTCTCGCTCTCCTCAGCCCTTTCTTAAGCTCCTTCCTTGCTACTCTATATTCCTCACGAGCCCTGTCCGATCCTTGCTGCTTTACACCTTATGTATGCTGCCCTCTTCTTCCTAACTAGTTGTTCCACCTCTCTTGTCACTCATGGTTCCTTCACCCTGCCATTCCTTCTCTGCCTCACCGGGACAAATTTATCCCTAACATCCTGCAACAGATCCCTGAACATCGACCACATCTCCATAGCACATTTCCCTTCAAAAATGTCACCCCAATTTACACTCCCAAGTTCTGGCCTTATAGCCTCATAATTCACCTTCCCCCAGTTAAATATCTTCCCGTCCTCTTTGCTCCTATCCCTGTCCATGACAATTCTAAAGGTTATGGAGCAAAGGTCACTGTCCCCCAAATGCTCACCCACCGATAGATCTGTCACCTGACCCGGTTCATTACCTAAAACTAGATCTAATGTGGCATTCCCTCTAGTCGGCCTGTCAACATACTGCGTCAGGAATCCATCCTGGACACACTTAACAAACTGCGCCCCATCTAAACCTTTGGCACTAAGTAGGTGCCAATCAATATTTGGATAGTTGAAGTCTCCCATTATAATAACCCTGTTATTTTCGCATCTCTCCAAAAACTGCCTCCCAATCTGCTCTTCAGTATCCCTACTGCTACCGGGGGGCCTAGAGAGTACTCCCAGGAGGGCAACTGCCCCTTTCTTATTCCTAACTTCCACCCATAGTGACTCTAGAGAGGATCCTTCTACATTATCTACCCTTTCTGCAGCTGTAACAGTGTCCCTGACCAGTATCGCCACCTCTCCTCCTCTTCTCCCCCCCCCTTCCTATCCCTTTTAAAACACTGAAAACTAGGAATATTCAATATCCTTTCCTGCCCTGATGTCAGCCATGTCTCTGTAATAGCCACAATATCATAGTCCCATATACTTATCCAGGCTCTCAGTTCATCTGCCTGATTCCTGATGCTTCTCGCATTCAAGTAAATGCACTTTAGCCCATCCACCTTACTAATTTTGTAGCCTGTACTCTGCTTCTCCTTCCTCAAAGCCTCTCTACCTGTCAGATCTGACTTTTCCCCATCCCCTTCTTCCTCTGACATACTCCTCCTGTTCCCTTGCCCCTCGCAATCTAGTTTAATAACGTGGGTTATAACATGTTTTATATATAACATATGTAAATGGGAAACAGGGTTTCTCATTACAGAAAATAACAATATGGACAGTTTTCTAGGAAATCAACTACCCCATAATGCTCAGGTTGCTTGTACTAATTTATTATCCCCCCCACATTATCTGCCCCCAGAAAGATCTACTATTTAGTCCCTAATAGCCCACCCTTCTTCTGCTGTTCCTTTTGCTATTTAAATATTTATGAGAGACTTCTGGTTTTCTTTTATGTTACCTGCTGAAAATTTCCAGTACACTCGCTGCCCCATTTCTTTCTTCCTTCAATTTTCTTCTGTCTTTTGTACATAACTGGTTTGTCCACAGTTTCATGAACCGAACATTGATCATCAACTCCTTTTCCAGCTATCTTTAGAGTTCTGGCTTTGGATACTCATGCTTCCCCTGCTGTGTGAAGGTATTGAATTTGTTCCTTTTTCATGGTGTCTCCCTGATGCAGCTCAGTTACTGTTATCTGTCATTCTTTGATCTCAATCCATTTGGGCCAAATCCATTACATTTAGCTTTCTTTCACTTGAGCATTTTCACATTTTGTTTTATCTTGTTCTTTTCCAAACCTGTTCATGTTCCTTAAATACTCATATGCAGCAGGCAGTTAGGAAGATATGTTGGCCTTTATTGCAAGAGGATTTAAATACCAGACAAAAGATCACGGAAAGATGGTTGAAAGAATGGCCTAGAGATGACTCCAGGTTCCCCTAAAATGACCAATAATGCCTGGGTCAATGGACTCCATTGCAAGTCCACAAGAAATCCAGGATTGCAGAATTTCTGTTTACACTCTCCCACTGTAGAATCCCAGACCACTTAGTATATGCCATTATTGCCATAGTGGAGGACTGGAACAAAATAATACAACATTTAACACCTTAATTGTTCAAGAATTCTCGAGGTAAACTTTGCAGGATTGCCTGATGAGAATTTCAATTCTTTTTATTCTGCAAACCTTCTCAATGTTTGTGTGGGATAAAATAAAACTCTGATGCAGAACGTACAGGTAAAATCCATATTGGACCACGAGGCCCAAGTGGCTCTCATCACTTTTATTTTCCTGACACAAGACCTATATGCCTTCTAACACATTCCTTCACAAGCAACACTCACAAAAAATGAAAACCTTACCCGATTGGCCTTGAAACAACTATTTCAACCTGAAGTTCTGATTTTGATTCCAAAATGATATTGTAAACCTCTTCATTTGTAGCTCCTGGCAATGGTTTTCCATTCCATTCAAGGACCTCATCACCTCGAAGACAAAAGTAAGTTTCATAATTATTACACCATTCCAAAAGCTATAGTGTACATTTTCTCCCCCAAGGTAAAATACTGAGATGAAATAATGCATTTGGACAATTCACATTTTTCAGAGAATGCCACTAAATGTAGTAAGCTGAAACAAATACATTCTAGAATAGATATCAAACAGCTTGCAAGTACTGTGATTTTATTGTATACCTGTCGATTTGGGAAAACAACATTCAAAGAATAGAAATATAATTATTCAGTATTCAGTACGTAGTTAAAGACAAGTGAGAAATTTCAGGGAGAGGGAAAGGGGGAGCGAGCTGGCAGTGTGGAGACCAGTGAGAGAGGAAAAGGAGGGCAGGGAAAATAAGGAAAGGGAGAGGAAGGAAAGAAGGAGGGAGGGAAGAGGGAGAGAAAAAAGGCTAGGGAGATGGAGGAAGGGGAAACAGAGAGTGCTGGGAATGGGATGGAGGAAGGAAGAGTTGCCAACAGTTCCATTTGAGATGGGGCACTGTGTTTTTAAATTTAAGATTGGTGGCTCTTTACAATATGAGCACAGGAAGTCCTTTTTACCATATAATTTTCCTGACCAGTGCACCAAGTTACAAGAATGGAATCCTGGGCCAGACTTGAGCTGACTGCTTCTGGGATACCTTTTGCCACAGAGCCACCTATTTGTGAATGTTATTTTAGTTCCGAGGAATGCTTCTTACTTTTCCAATTTGCAAAGTGATCCAGTCTTTCTGTCTATAGCCTCGGATTTCCACATGCTCCATTCTCATCACCAGTGCAGTGTAGTGGGGGGTTCTTCTGAACTGATCTTGAACTGAGTATCACTGTTGCTCATTCATTCATTTAGACACGGAGCATCACCAATTTTATTGTGGCAATGGGTCTTTAACAAAACGGTAAGCCAGGTGTAACAATGTTAATAGAGATAGGATGTTATGTTGCATGGGATGGAGTATATCAGTTATCAGCTTTGTTCTTCTTGGAGCAGAGGTGGCTAAAGGGGGGGCCCTGATAGAGGTATACAAAATGATGAATGTCATAGACAGGTGAGAAACATTTTGCTTCAGCAGAGTATCTAAAACTATATGGTATAGGTTTAGGGTAAGGTGTAAGTGATTTAGAGGGGATCTGAGGAAGAACTCTTTCACCCGGAGGGTGGCTAGAATCTGCCTGAGGAATGTACTCTCACAACATTTAAGAAGAATCTCGATGGCACTTGAAATACCAAAACACAGAAGGCTACGTACCAAGTATTGGTACATGGGGTTTGTACAGACATGAACTTGATGGTCAGAGTGGACATGGTAGACTGAAGGGCTTGCTTCTGTGCTGTATGATTTATGTTTCAATGGCTCCATAACTACAAGGCACTGTCTCTTAACACAGCAGCAATCCACCAACCCTAAGATAGTAGTTTTCCTTGGAAGCTAACAGAAATATACCACATTATCTGACATTTACTTACCAGCTCTCAAATGGCCAACAACATCAGCTAAGCTGCCCTTTTTCACTTTGGTGATGAAGGCCCCAAGTCTTCCACTTTCTGTTAATTTTCCTCCAACCACCTGGATGGCAAAATTGACAAATTAATTCTCAGCCGAAACCTGATTATTGTCTAAATGTGATTAAAGAGAAACTTCACTTATTTACAGCAACATTGTCCAACAATCACATAAACGCTGTAAGGTCATGGAGTTTATAAACTATATCAATGTCAGATCACTGAGATGACTGCTCCCATGAGGTGAACAAACATGAGAGGTCTCCCTGTGGACTAATCTACTCGTGCACTATCTGATGAGATATTGAATGAGCTACCGAGGTTTGAGTTCCAATTTGTGCCAAGTTAAAGTGGAAAGAAAAATAAATCAGGCAATTTTTCCACTTCTAGGCTTAAGGCTTCCCTATTTCATGATACCAATGTGAAATTTCTTCCACATAAAACCCAACATTCTGTTCTGGAAGAAATCTCTTGCCAAATTGATTAGTTTGTTGTAACTTGACAATTCAGAGCCACTTCTGAGGAAACCAGTGGTACTTTTCTTAAGTCATTTAATATCCATCTGGTCACGAAAATTATCTAGCAAGTCAATTTAAAAAAAGACTTAACTCAGCCCTGTATTTTTTCCATGCAATTTGAATTGAATTATCCAATAAGTGCACATCTATTTTGTGTATGCCGCATCTTTTACAATTCTTTTTAGGTTGAAACAAAAGATGTGGCCCTCAAACTCATCTAACAACAAGACCCATCTCTTTTCAATCGGCTTGTGATGAAAAGTATTCAGCCAGTGAGAAATCTCCCAGTTTTACAAGGGACCTTCCTGTGCACATATGAAGGAATACAAGTCTTCCGCAAAGTGATCAGTGCTCATGACACAGAACACATTGATTTTTTTGTGTATCTGTAAAAAGAGAATTGAAATTGACTCACTTTTAACCCAAGTAAAGCTCCAGATTCTTTGGGCATACTTGTTCGCTTGTTCAAAATAATACGTCCTATGAGACGATCGCCTTCTTTGGATGGTTGCCATGTAACAGGATGCTGCCAATTAGATGACATTAATTAAATTACATAAGCAAATTGGAAACCAGGAAACAAAGCACTATTCCTTCTAATTAATCCTAGTTCTAGAATTAATTGTCTGCAGAAATTCACAACCTTTGTGCGGATTAATTTGTGACAAGGGACAAGTTTGTGCTTCCCAAAAAATCCCAAGAAAGGGTATAGGGCATCCACCAAGTGCAATTTGGAGACAGGTAAAGAATTTACCATCTATTCAAAGCAATAGCAGACCATTTTGGTCAGAACATAATAGGTAGCCAACCCAAAACCAATACAGACACGTAGGACATGTTAAACACTGGAGCTAGAGGTACACGATGAAGTAATGGGAAAGATGGTGCATCATTTAACTGACTGATGTGAAATGTTCAACAAATATGCAATCCAGATTCACAAATAAAATTTCAATTAAGTCCCTACTCTGATTCCACAACCACTATCTTTCAATTCAGCTCCAACTCAATGATTCTCAGCCCAAAATGTTTCAGTGGATTAAGGACAGAGCTGTTAGAATTTAATATACCAAAAGGTGGGGCTATTGATTTTGCAACAAAAATGATGATAGACTAGTAAGTGACTGTGTAATGTGGGATTCTGCTGTGCTGCTGCATGAAATGGAGATCATAAACAGTTCCATCAAACAACCAGGAAGCCAGTTGGATTGTTGGAGGATTGCAGGAGGTGGACTGAGAGAGTAGAACTTGTTGCAACTCTGCAGGGTTTCAGCGAGACCACATCTAGAGTGCAGAATGCACTCTGCTCCAAAACACAGGATGAGGAGTTGTCCTCTGCAGATTGTCAAAGGAAAATGGGCATATAGGAATATATGAATTATGGAATTTAGAATAATGAGGTGTGACCTCACCGAAACGTATTAGATTCTAAAAGGGAATGGCATCAGAGATGGTGTGAAGTTCAAAAAGAAAAAAAAATTGCAGTTGCGGGAGAACTGAAATTAAAGCAGAGAATGTTGGAGCTGGCCAGGGATCAGCATGAATGACAGAAAAATAGGGGGCTATGTGGGAGGGAAGGGTTAGATAGATCTTAGAGCAGGATAAAATGTCAGCACAACATCGTGGGCTGAAGGGCCTGTACTGTGCTGTAGTGTTCTATGTTCTATAAGCAGACTTTTGTTTTCTCAGAGGGTAGCGAATCTTTTGATTCTCTGCTCTGAAGGGATGCTGATGTTCAATGACCCAGTATATCCAATGGAGGAATCAACAGTATCTTGGACATTGAGGAAAGCAAGACAAGTAAAAAGTGGATCTGAGGTAGAGAATCAGTCATGATCTTAAGGACTGAGAGTGCCCGCTCAAGGAGCCACACAGTCTCCTCTTATTTATTAGGTTTCTTATTTATTGTTACTGCTGTCTGTCTGTTTGGTCTACCTGTTTAAACAAAATCTTCCATATGAAACAAGTCTGGAGATCCATGGGGGTAAGTTTTTCCACACAGAGGATGGTGCTATCTGGAACAAGCTGTCAGAAGAGGTAGTGGATGCAGATACAATTACAATGTTTAAAAGGTGCTTGGACAGGTACTTGGATAGGAAACGTGGGAGAACAGGGAGAAGCCAGGTGTCCCTAACGGCTACACTTACAGGAAGTGTGTCTAGCTGCAGCTCCTCTCAGACCACATGTATCAGTTGGAGCAGCAGCTGGACTCACTGAGGAGAATACAGGAGGCAGAGAGTGTCATAGATAGGAGCTTCAGGGAGGTGGTCACACTAAAGGTTCAGCCAGATAGATGGTTGGCTGCTAGGAGAGGCAGGCAGGTAGTGCATAAGTCTCCCTTGGCTGTCCCTGTCTCAGACAAGGATACCATTTTGCCATTTTGGATACTGTTGGGGTTGTGGGGAGGAGGAGTGGGTGGGATGGCCTTTCAGGGGAAAGCAACAGACTGGTTTTGTGTAAAGCAGGGTAGGTCAAAGACTAGGCGAGCGGTTGCAATAGGGGACTCTATGGTCAGAGGCACAGACAGGCGTTTCTGGGGCCTGGAGCCGAGACTCCAGAATGGGTGTATTCCCTCCCTGATGCCAGGGTCAAGGACATCCCGGAGTGGGCACAGGACATTCTGTAAAGGGATGCTGAGCAGCCAGAGGTTGTGGTCCATAACAGTACTAATGACATAAGCAGGAAGAGGGATGAAGTGCTGCAAAAGGAATTCAGGGAGTTCGGCAGAAAGCAGGACCTTGAGGGTGGTAATCTTGGGATAACTCCCCAGAGCACATGCTAGTGAGGCTAGAAATAGGAAGACAGTACAGGTGAATGAATGGCTAAAGAACTGGTGTAGATGGGAAGACTTCAGATACCTGGATCAATGGGCTCTCTTCCAGGGCAGGTGGGATCTGTACAAGAAGGGGAGGTTGCACCTAATGTGGAGAGCTCTAATATCCTTGCAGGGAGGTTTGATAGAGCTACTAGGGAATCAGAATCAGATTTATTATCATTTAGATGATGTGAATTTGTTGTTTTGCGGCAACAGTACAGTGGAAAGACATAAATTACAAAAATAAAAAATAGTGCAAAAAAAAGGAATAAGGAGGTGGTGTTCATGGGTTCATGGACTGTTCAGAAATCTGATGGTGGAGGGGAAGAAGTTGTTTCTGTATTGCTGAGTGTGGGTCTTCAGGCTCCTGTACCTCCTTCCCGATGGTAGTAACGAGAAGAAGGCATGTCTGGATGGTGAGTGTCCTTAATGATGGATGCCGCCTTCTTGAGGTGCCGCCTCTTGGAGATGTCCTTGATGGTGGAAAGGGTTGTACCCTTGATGGAGCTAGTTGAGTCTACAACTGAAGATTTAAACTAGCGTGGCAGGGGGTTAGGAACCAGAGCAGTAGGTCAGTGAGTGGAAGGATTGAGGGGAGAGGTTATTTCAAGAGAATCTAATAGGAAGAACAGGAAGGACTAGGTTAATGAACACGGTGGGATTTGTAGCAGCCAGAGAGATGTCAAATATCCCATCAAGCTCAGGGAGGCTTTGCCAAGATCAAACCCCAGCCAGGTTCATCAAGAGTGGGTAATAGTCCCCAGTAGTCAGCAGGAAGTAGAGGAGCAAATATACAAGGAGCTCGCAGATAGCTGTAAGAATAATAGGGTTGTAATAGTAGGGGATTTTAACTTTCCAGACATCAACTGGGAATGCAATAACATTAAGGGCTTGAATGGCGAGAATTTTTCAACGCGTTCAGTAAAAATTTCTCAATCAATATGTAGTTTGCCCTACTAAAGAAGGGGCAAAACTCGACCTTCCATTGGGAAGTAAGGCAGGGCAAGTGTCTTAAGTTAGTGGGGGAGCACTTTGGGACCAGGAGCCATATTTCTATTAGTTTAAAAAAAAGTTATGGGAAGAGGATAGCACTGGTCCACAATTTAAAGTGCTAAATTAGGGCAAGAAAAATTTAGATGGTATTACACAGGAACTTTCAAAAGTTGATTGGGGGAGGCTGTTTGCAGTAAGGGGATGTCTGGCAAATGGGAGGCTTTTAAAAGTGAGATAGCAAACGTTTAAGGACAGCATGCTCCTGTTCAAGTGAAGGACAAGACTGGCAGAATTAGGGAACCATGGATGATAAGAGATATTGAGACTCTTGTGAAGAAAAAGAGGGAAGCATATGTCGGGTATGGGCAACTGGGATGAAGTTAATCCCTTGAGGAGTATAGGGGTAATAGGAGCACATCTAAGAGAGAGATTAGGAGGGCAATAAGGGGACATGATGTAGCTTTGGCAGATAAGGTAAAGGAGAATCCAAAGAAATTCTACAAGTACATCAAGGGCCAAGGGAGAGACTAAGGCTCCTTAAAGATCAACGAGGTCATCTATGCGTCATCCACAGGAGATACGAGAGGTCCTTAATGAATATTTCTCATCTGTACTTACCAGAGAACAAGATGTGGATGGTAGGGAACTTGGGGAAGTTAATAGTGATGTCTTGAAGACAGTCCACATTACAGACAAGGCGGTGCTGGTGGTCTTAAAATGTATGAAGCTAGATAAATCCCCAGGGCCTGATCCAGTGTATCCTAGGACATTGTGGGAAGCTAGGGAAGAAGTTGCAGGGCCCCTTGAGGAGATAAATGTATTATCAATAGCCATAGGCGAAATGCAGGATGACTGGAGGGTGGCTAATGTTGTGTCTTTATTTAAGAAAGGCTGCAAGGAAAAGTCTGTGAATTAGACTGCTGAGTTAACATCAGTGGTGAGTAAGTTATTGGAGGGGATTCTGAGAGACATGATCTACCAGCATTTGGAAAAGCAAGGATTGATTAAGGACAGTCAGCATGGCTTTGTGCATGGGAAATCATGTCTCATGAAGTTGGCTGAGTTTTTTTTTGAAGAGCTGACCAAGAAGATAGATGAGGGAAGTGCAGTAGATGTTGTCTACATGGACTTTAGCAAGACTTTAGCTTGTCCAGAAAGTTAAATCACATGGGAGAGCTAGCCAATTGGATACAAAATTGGCTTGGTGGGAGGAGACAGAGGGTTGTAGTGGAGGGTTGATTTTTCAGACTAGAGGTCTGTGACCAGCAGTGTGCCACAGGGATTGGTGCTGAGTCTGCTGCTGTTCGTCATTTATATTAATGACTTAGATAAAAATGCAGGTGAGTAAGTTTGCGGATGACAATAAAATTGGTGGTACAGCGAATAGTCAAAAAGGTTATCTAAGTCTACAATGGGATCGTGATCAACTGGGTCAGTGGGCCGAGGGATAGCCAGATGGAATTTAATTTGGATAAATGTGAAGTATTGTATTTTGGTGAGATAAATCAGGGCAGCGACTTGCACAGTAAATGGTAGGGGCCTGAGGAGTGTTGTAGAACAGAGAGACCTTGGGATGCAGCTCCACAGTTCCTACAGAGTGGTGACAGGGTGGTGAATGCAGCTTTTGGCACACTTGCCTTCATCGGTCAGAATATTGTGTACAGGAGTTGAGACATCATGTTATAACTATACATAACGTTGGTAAGGCCACATTTGGAGTACTGCATGCAGTTCTGGTTGCCCTGCTGTAGAAAGGATATCATTACACTGGAAAGGGCACAAAAAAGATTTACAAGGATGTAACTGGAACTAGAGGGCTTAGATTATAAGGAGAAGTTGGATAGCCTTGGACTTCTTTCCCTACAGCGGAGGAGGCTGAGCAGTGACCTTATAGAGATTTATAAAGTCATGAGGGGCATTGATAAGGTGAATAGCCATAGTCTGCCCCAGGGTAGGGGAGTCCAAAACTAGAGGGCATAGCTTTAAAGGAAGAGGTAGAAGATTTAAAAGGAACCTGAGGGACAACTTTTTCACACAGAGGGTGGTGAGTATATGGAATAATCTGCCAGACAAAATGCTAGAGGTGGGTGCAATTAAGACATTTAAAAGGCATTTGGACAGTTACATGGATAGGATAAGTTTGGAGGGATATGGTCAAACACAGGCAAATTGGACTAGCTCATTACGAACAAGTTGGGCCGAAGGACCCGTTTCCATGCTGTGTAGCTCTGTGACTCTAATATAGATGACAAACAAAGTGGACCCAGCACCGATCCATGTGGCACACCACTGGTTACAGGCCTCCAAATGAATAACAGCCCTCCACTACCACCCTCTGACTCATTTCACCAAGACAATTTTGTATCTGATCGGCTAGCTCACCCTGGATCCCATATGATCTAACCTTCCAGACTAGCCTACCATGTGAGACCTTGTCAAAGGCCATGCTAAATTCTATGTAGACCATGTTTGCTGCCCTGCCCTTATCAATCTTCTTCGTCACCTCTTCAAAAACGTCAATCAAATTTGTGAGACATGACTTCCCATGCATAAAGCCATGCTGACTATCCCTCATCAGTCCTTGCCTTTCCAAATGTTGGTAACTCCTGTCTCTCAGAATCCCCTCCACTAACTTTCCCACTACTTAGGCTCAGCAACCTGCAGTTCCCCATCTTGCCCTTACAGCTCTTCTTAAATATAGGAACAACAGTAGCCATCCTACAGTCTTCTGGTACCTCACCCATGGCTAAAGATGATATAAATATCTCTGTCAGGGCTCATGCAATTTCTTCCCTAGCCTCTCACAATGTCCTAGAATACACTTCATCAGGCTCATGATTTATCTACTTTAATATGCTTTAAGACCGCCAACACCTCCTCTGTTGTAATCTTGATATGTTCTAATACATATTAATTTTCCTTAATTCCTTAGCTTCTATGACCTTCCCCATAGTAAATACCGATGAGAAATATTCACTTAAAAGTTTGCCCATCTCCTGTGGCTCCACACACGGACAACCACATTGATTCCTAAGGGGACCTATTCTTTCTCTAGTCACTCTATTGCTTTTAAGATACTTGCAGAGTCTCTTATGATTAATCTGCCAGAGCTATTCCATGTCCTCCTTTTGCCCTGCTAATTTCTCTCAAGTATACTCCCACATCCCTTATATTCCACAATGGATTCGCTTGATCCCAGCTGTCCATACCTGTCAAGTGTCTCCTTTATCCTGACCAGTGCCTCAATATTCCTCATCAGTCAGGGCTCCCTACTCCTGCCAGCCTTATCCTTCACTCTAACAGGAACATGCTGTTGCTGAACACTCCATATCTCACTGTTAAAAGCCTCCCACTTGTCAGACGTCCCTTTACCTGCAAATAGCCTTTCCCAATCAACCTTTGCAAGTTCCTGTCGAATGTCTTCAAAATTTTCCCTATCCAAATTTAGGACTTTTGTTTTTACTTGTGGACCAGTTCCATCTTTTTCCATAATTATTTTAAAACTAATAGAATTATGTTCACTGGTCTCAAAATGCTCCTCCACTGACAATACTGTCATTTGCCCAGCCTTATTTCCCAATAGGAGATCAAGTGTTGTCCCCTCTCTAGTAGGGCCACCTACAAATTGTTTGAGAAAACTTTCCTGGACACTTAACAAATTTTGCCCTATCAATGCCGTTTGCCCTATAGCAGGCCCAGTCAACATGAGGGAAGTTGAAATCTATTATTACAACCCTATTATTCTTAGAGCTATCCAAGATCTCCCCACATACTTGCTCCTCTCATTCCTGCTGACCATTGGGGGACCTATAATACAATCCATAGAATCATAGGGTCATTGAGTAATATAGCACGGATACAGGCCCTTCAGCCCAACGAGTCCATGCTGACCATGGTGCCCACCCATCTAGTCCCTGTCCACATACTGTGTCAGGAATCCTTCCCGGACACAGGTAACAAACTCTGCCCCATCTATCCTCCTTACACCAAGGAGGTGCCAATCAATGTTAGGGAAGTTGAAATCACCCATGACAACAACCCTGTAATTTTTGCACCTTTCCAAAATCTGCCTCCCGATCCGCTCCTCAGTGTCCCTGCTATGAGATCTGGACTACTTACAGCAGGCACCTCAAGGCACTGGAAAGATACCACCACCTGTCTCTGGAGGGTCCTCTAAATTCACCAGAAAGGTACTAACATCAATGTCTTCTTCCAGGTCAACAACCCAAGTACTGAGGCAATAGTTACATTCAAGTTGGTAGATCAGACAGGCTACATTATGTGTACACCTGACACCAGACTCTAGAAACAGGTGTCCTATTCCAAGTTTGTCATGGGAAGAGATAACCAGGAAGACAAAGGGAAAGGTTCAAGGATGAGCTTAAAGCCTACTTGAAGAATGCAACATGCCCACTGAATCCTGGGAATACTGCCTCATGATGACTCAACGTGGAGAAGAAGCATTGGGAATGGTATTGAGAATGTCAAGGCCATGAACTGAAGCTCAGAGGCCTGGTCTAAGCAGCTCACAAACCCCATCGAGCACCACCTTCCCATCCATGGATAAGTCTGGACTCCACATATTGACCTTGTTAGCCATCTCAGAACCAACAGAACAGAGTGGAAGCAAGTCACCCTTGATATCAAAGGACTGCTGAAGAAGATTCATTGGAGATAATCTTCCAAAATTCCCTTGTTCTTACAAAAGACTGGAAGGCAGCATATGGAATCATGTTATTTTAATAAGGGAAGAGTGCAAAAATAGGAATGATTAGCTAATTAGCTGTTATCAGTTGTTGGCAAAGTTGCTAGAATCCATTATTATGGGATAAAAAGACAGTCATAAAACCATAAAATGAATCCGAAGAGTCAACATGATTTATGAAAGGAAAATTGTGTTTGAAAATTCTGATAGGTTTTTGAGGATGTAACAAACAGGGTAGATATAGGAGAACCAGTAATTACAAAATATAAGGATTTTCAAAGAGTACCACACAAATAATGGCTCACTGAGTTGAGGAAACACATCAATGTGGATATAGCATTGGTTCAAGCATAGAAACAAGCAAGGGAAATGAAATAATGCAGTTGCATCCACCTGAAATGTTAACTCCGCTTCTTTTTCCACAGATGCTGCCTGAGCTGTTTAGTATTACTGTCATTTTCCATTTTTATATGGAACTCTCCTATACTTGGTCACATCATCATCATTATTATTGGTAATCCCTCACAGCTGATCTCATCCATGGATCAGCTGGTAGATCTGATAGCTGAAAAGTCCAATCCTCGTGCTACAGATTCTCTGGGAAACACCACAGTGAGGGGTTAATGAGAGGGTCAAATCTCAAGTGCTTAGGTCTTGTTCCCTTTCTTCTTATTTTGGTATTTTTCTGCCTCCAAGGTGCGATTGTCATAGTCATGGTGCAAATCAGCATGGTACAGGCCCTTCAGCCCAACCAGTCCATGCCGACCACATTGTCCACCCAGCTAGTCCCAATTTCCTGCATTTGGCCCATATCCCTCTAAGCCCCACCCCTGCATGTACCTATCCAAGTTCTTCCTATATGATACTGTTGTTCCTGCCTCAACCACTTCCTCTGGCAGCTCATTCCATATATTCACCACCCTCTGTGTGAAAAGGTTGTCTCTCAGGTCCCTTTTAAATCTTTCCACTCTCACTCTAAACCTATGCCCCCTAGTTTTGGACTCCCCTACCCTGGGGAAAAGACTGTTACCATCCACGTTATCTATGCCTCTCACAATTTTAAACACTTCTACAAGGTCGCCCCTCATCCTCCTATGTTCCAAGGAATAAAGACCTAGCCTGGCCAACCTCTCCCTATGCCTCAGGCCTTTTATTCCTGGCAACATCCTCGTAAATCTTTTCTGCACTTTTTCCAGTTTAACCATGTCTTTCCTATAAGAGGGTGACCAAAACTGTACACAGTACTCCAAGTGCGGCCTCACCAATGACTTATAAAACGACTGCAATGTAACATCCCAACTCCTATACTCATGGCACTGCTGATGAAGGCCAGCATACTAAACGCCTTTTTCACCACCCTGTCTACCAGTGACACCACTTTCAATGAACAATGTACTTGTACTCCTAGGTCCCTCTGTTCCATTACACTCCCTACTGCCCAACCACTCATAGTATAAGTCCTACGCTGGTTTGAATTTCCAAAATGTATCACCTCACACTTATCTGTAAGAAATCCATTTGCCACTCCTCGGCCCACTTCCCTAACTGATCAAGATCCCCCTGTAATCTACAATAACCTTTTTCAGTATCAACAACACCTCCTAATTTTGTGTCATCTGCGAAGTTGCTGATCAAGCCTTGTGCATTGGCATCCAAATCATTGAAGTAAATAATGAATAACAAGGGTCCCAACACTGACCCCTGAGGCACACCACTAGTCATTGGCCTCCATTCCTAGAAACAACCTTCAACCACCACCCTCTGCTTCCTACCTCCGAGCCAATTTTGAATCCACCTAACTAGCTTTCCCTGGATTCCGTGGGACTTATCCTTCCAGACCAGCCTGGCATGTGGGTCCTTGTCAAAAGCCTTGCCAAAGTCCAAATATACAACATCCACTGCCCTACCCTCATCTACCCTTTGGTTAGCTCTTCAAAAAACTCTAAAAAATTTGTCAAACACGACTTCCCACACACAAAGCCATGCTGACTCCTCCTAATCAGACCAGATCCAAATGCTGGTAGATCCTGTCCCTCAGAGTTCCCTCCAGTAAATTTCCCCACCACTGACGTCAGGCTGACCAGCCTGTAGCTCCCTGCCTTGTCCTTGCTGTCATTCTTGAGCATGTGTGATGGCCTTCTTTGAAGTGGTGTGTGCTCTTCCTCATGAGTGACACCATTTTGTCTGGTCCTAGGCTAATTTCTAGCGTCTATGTTACACTTTTTAAGGTTTGCTATCAGGATGTTCTGACAGCATTTCCTCCAGCCCCTTTGAGTTCTTATTTGTTTGAGTAACTTGTTACAAGTTGGATTAGACTGGTTGTTTAGGTAGGTGGCTACCAGGCATGTGCACACAACGCCCTGTCCATCTCAGCTAATGTTGGCTGTTTACTGGACAGTGGTGGTGAGAGAACTCTGATTGTCCTCCGACTCTCTATCAAGGATTTTCCATAGGTAGCACTGGTTAGTTCATCTGATGACCCAAGTTTCACAGCCAGAGGGAAGACTTGGGATTACCACAACCTTTTATACAATAGCTTTTCAGAATCAGGACATTTAATTATACCTTATTAATGCAAGTCATTTTATCAATTACTCTTTAAATAATATCAATTATATTGGCAATGTGATTGTAAGTGGACAGCTACAAAAACTAAAAAAACTAATGTTATGAAGAATTAAAATCTGACACAAACTTACCGAGCTGATTGGCGAGGTCTCACTGCCATGCCATGTAACGGGATCCAACCAATAGTAGTCTAAATCACCTGAGGAGGCAAATGAAAACAATAAGCATAATATAAAAGTATAAGCAGAATATAAAAGTTTTTGACAAACAATTAATGCTGTTTGGGTTATTTGGTGAATCATAACTGTCATTGCACGACAGTTTTGAACCTCTTCTCTCTGGGAAAACAGTGTAATTCTTTCAACCTAAAATTTCTTTCTTTATAACCATCCCATTCCCAGTCTGATCTCTCTGCCTTTGGCCTCCTACACTGTTCCAACAAAGCCCGATGTAAGCTCGGGAAACAGCACTTCAACTTCCAACAAGGATCATGAAGGATCTTCAATATGTATCATGGAAACATACAGAAAAGAAACAGGCTCCTTCGGGCCACCTCAACCATGTGACCATGAAAACTGTCTCCGCTAATCCTATTTGCTCACATCAGGCCCTTATCCCTCTCTGTCTTTCCCAACCAAGTACCTGTCCAAATGCCTTATTAAACGTAATTATATCTGCCTCCACCACATCCTCTGGCAGTTTGTTGCAGGTAATTGCCACCTTCTGTGTGAAAAATTACCCTCTCAGATCCCCTTTAAATTTCTCCCCCTCACCTTAAACCTTTGCACTCTAGTTCTAGACTCCCCTGCACTGGGAAAATGATTCCGACTATCTGTCCAGTCTATGCCCCTCATAATTTTATAAACCGCCATAAGGTCACCCATCAACCTCCTACGCTGCAGTAGGGATAAACCCGGCCGATCGATCGCTCTTATAATTATAGCCCTCCATTCCAGCCAATATCCTGGTTAATCTCTTCTGCATTCTCTCTGTTGCTACCACATCCTTCCTGTAGTGTACACAATACTTCAATTGTGGTTTAACCAATGTTTTGTGCAACTGCAACGTGACATCCCAAATCTTATACGCAATGCCTCAGTCTATGAAGGCAAATGTACCAAATGCTTTTTCGCTACCTGTGATGCCACTTTCAGAGAGTTATGGACTTGCACTCCAAGGTGTCTCTGTACATCAATGCTCCTAAGGTCCCTGCCACTTACTCCATAAGTCCTACAAGAATTTGACCTCCCAAAGTGCATTACCTCACATTTAGAACATAGGACATTACAGCACAGTACAGGCCCTTCAGCCCACTATGTTGTGCCGACCTTTTAACCTAGTCTAAGATCTATCTAACTATTCCCTCCCATATACCCCTCCATGTTTCTATTATCCATGTACATTTCTAAGAGTCTCTTAAATGTCCCCAATGTTTCCGCCTCTACCAGCACCTCTGGTAGCCGTTCCACGCACTGTGTAAAAAACTTACCTCTGATAACCCCTCCAATTACCTTAAAAATGATGCCCCATCATATTAGCTATTTCCACCCTGGGAAAAAGTCTCTGGCTGTCCACTCGATCTATGCCTCAGCGTCTTATACACTTCTATCAAGTCAACTCTCATCCTCCTTCGCTCCAAAGAGAAAAGCTCTAGCTTCCTCAACCCATCCTCATAAGACGTGCTCTCCAATCCAGGTAGCGTCCTGGTAAATCACCTCTGCACCCTTTCTAAAGCTTCCACATCCTTCCTATAGTGAGGCGACCAGAACTGAACCCAATATTCCAAGTGTGGTCTAACCAGGGTTTTATAGAGCTGCGACATTACCTCGCGGCTCTTGAACTCAATCCCCTGACTAATGAAGGCCAACATGCCATATGCTTTCTTAACAACCCTATCAACTTGTGCGGCAACTTTGAGGGATATGTGGACTTGGACCCCAAGATCCCTCTGTTCCTCCACACTGCTAAGAATCCTGCCATTAACCCTGTATTCTGCCTTCAAATTTGACCTTCCAAAGTGAATCACTTCACACTTTTCTGGGTTGAACTCCATCTGCCACTTCTCAGCCCAGCTTTGGCCCTAACCCTCTGGGGCAGTCTCCCATGAGGCATCTTGCTGATGGCCTTACTGAAGTCCATGTAAACCACATCTGCTGCAGTACCTTGTGAATCCACTTTGTAACCTCCTCAAAAAAAATTCATTGCTATTGGTATTGGTATTGGTTTATTATTGTCACTTGTACCGAGGTACAGTGAAAAACTTGTCTTACAAACCGATCTTACAGGTCAATTCATTACACAGTGCAGTTACTTAAAGTTAGTAGAGTGCATTGATGTAGTACAGGTAAAAAAAATAACAGTACAGAGTAAAGTGTCACAGCTGCAGAGAAAGTGCAGCGCAATAAGGTGCAAGGTCACAACAAGGTAGATCGTGAGGTCATGAGGCCATAGGTCATAGTCCATCTCAATGTATAAAGGAACTGTTCAATAGTCTTATCACAATGGGGTAGAAGCTGTCCTTAAGTCTGGTGGTACGTGCCCTCAGGCACCTGTATCTTCTACCCGATGGAAGAGTAGAGAAGAGATAAAGATCTGCCCTTGCTAAATTATGCTGGCTATCACTATTAGTTCCTGACTTTCCAAGTGATCATTAATCCTGTCCCTCATAACAACTACCCTATCACTGATGTTAGGCTCCCAGGTCTGTAATTGCCAGGGTTTTCCCTGCTGCCCTTCTTGAAAAGTGGGACCACATTTACCCTCCTCCAGTCATCTAGTAGCTCACTTGTGACCAGGGAAGATTTAAAGATCTCAGCAAGAGCGCCAGGAATCTCTTCTCTTGCCTCCCATAGCAGCCAGAGATAAATCTCCTCTGTCCCACGGGATTTGTCCTCCTTTAAGCTCGCTAAGGTATTAAGTACCTTCTTTTTACTTATGGAGGCTGGCATGAAAATTTCATAGAACATACAGCAGCACAGCACAAGAACAGGCCCTTTAGCCCATGATGTTGTGCCGAACTAATTAAACTAGTAATTAAATGTCTAACAAAACTAATCCCTTCTGTCTACACATTGTCCATATCCCTCCATTCTCTGCACATTCATGTGCCTATCTAAGAGCCTCTTGAATGCCTCTACAGTATTTACCTCCACCACCACCCCTGGCAATGCATTCCAGACAACTCTCTGTGTAAAAAACTTGACCCTGCATACCTCCTTTGAACTTATCCCCTCTCAGCATAAATGCATAACTTCTAGTATTAGACATATCTACCCTGGGGTAAAGATACCAGCTGTCTATTATGCCAGCTATGCCTCTCATAATCTTATAAACCTCTATCAGGTTTCCCCTCAGCCTTCGCCACTCCAGAGAAAACAACCCAAGTTCGTCCAACCTCTCCTTATAGCAAATGCCCTCTAATCCAGGCAGCATCCTGGTAAACCTGTTCTGCACCCTCTCCAAAGCCTCCACATCCTTCCGAAAATGCGGCGACCAGAATTGAATGCAATACTCCAGAGGCGGCCTAACTAGAGTTTTATAGAACTGCAACATAACTTCCCGACCCTTGAACTCAGTGTCTCAACTAATAAGGGCAAGCATGCCATACACCTTCTTTACCACCCTATCAACCTGTGCAGCCTTTTTCAGGGAGCTATGGACTTGGACCCCAAGATCCTTCTGTATATGAACACTGTTAAGGGTCTTGCCTTTAACAGTGTACTGTCCCTTTATAATTTTATCTCCCAAAGTGCAACACCTCACATTTTGCCGGATTAAACTCCATCCGCCATTTCTCTCTCCATATCTGCAACTGATCTATATCTCACTGTATCCTTTGGCAATCTTACACTATCCACACCACCACCAATTTTTGTATCATCTGCGCAATTACTAACCCACCCATCTACATCTACATCACAAACAGCAGAGGTCCCAGTACTAGTTACGGACCTCCAGCCAGAATAAGTCCCATCGACCACTACCCTCTGTCTTCTATGGGCAAGCCTATTTTGAATCCAAATGGCCAATTCACCCTGGATTCATCTTCCCTTTCACTTTGTTTAACCACAAAGTCATTTTCTTTGTGAATACCGATGGAAACTATTTATTTAAGACCTCACCTATACCATCTGATTCCACACACAGATTGCCCCTGTCTTCCCTAATTGCTCCTACTCTTCCCCTGGTTATTCTTACGTCCCCATTACAGTTATAAAATGCCTTTGGATTTACCTAGTTCGCCAGTTTGGAGACAACTTGAATATCATTTACAATTCTGATCACCACATTACAGGACAAATGTGATCGCATTGGAGAGGTGCAGAGGAGATTTATGAGGATGTTGCCAGAGCTGGAAACTTTTAACAGTGAGGAAAGATTGGATAAGCTGTTCTGTTTAGAACAGAGAGGCTCAGGGGAAACTTGACTGAGGTGTATAAAATTATGAAGAGCTGAATAGCCTAAGTAAGAAGAACATACTTTTTTCTTTGCAGCAGATTCAAAAACAGTGGAGCATGGACTTTAAGAATTGGTCAAAAGATTAGAAAGGAATGGAGAAAAGATATTCTCACTCTGAGGGTGAAGAGCATCTGGAAATCACTGCCTGAAAGGATAGGAGAGATAGGAACCCTCATCACATGTGTACAGTATTTGGATATGGACTTGAAGAGTCATGACCTCCAGAGCTAATGGACCCAGTGGGATCACACTGTGTAATTTAACAGCAATGCTAGCTGTAAACCAGAGGACAAATTTCAATTCATGACATAGAGAAAAAAATTACAAAAATGAAAGAGAAACATTAACCTGCCACATTGTAATGAGTGTCTTACACACTGCATTTTCCATGCATGTCTGGAATCCTTTGGAAGTTAATACAGAGAGGGTGCATTGCTAAATTAATAATGCTCTATTAATATATATTTCATCATGTAAACTATCATACCGACAGTGCTCTGTAAAATACAATAGAATCATTTATAGCTTTTAATATAAATTAAATACTTAGTCATCTGACGAACTGAAGCATTCTTAAAATATTAAAGAGCATATATGGACTGTAAGTACATAGTAGAGAGGGTACAGAAGAGGTTACCAGGATGCTGCCCAGATTAGAGGGTATGAGCTATAAGGATCACAAGACAAGGGAGCAGAAGTAGGGCATTCGGCCCATCGAGTCTGCTCCAAAGAAAAGGAAAAAAGAAAAAAAAATGAGAAATTGTGGGTGGGGGGGGGGGGGAAAAAACCTAACCCCAATTTCCGGCCTTATCCCCATATCCCTTGATACTCTGACTATTTAGATACCTATCTATCTCTTCCTTAAACGCCTCCAATGATCTGGCCTCCACTGCTGTACATGGCAAGGAATTCCATAAATTCACCACCCTCTGGCTAAAGAAATTTCTCCTCATCTCTGTTTTAAACTTGTACCCTCTAATTCTAAGATTGTGCCTTCTGGTCCTGGACTCACCCACCAAGGGAAACAGCTTGACCACATCTACTCTGTCCAGTCCTTTCAACATTTTAAATGTCTCTATGAGGTCCCCTCTCATTCTTCTGTACTCCAGTGAGTACAGTCCAAGAGCCGACAAGTGCTCATCAAGGAGAGGATGGGCAAACGTAGGTTGTTTTCTCTGGAGCATCAGGAGCTGAGGAGAGTCCTGATAAAAGTTTCTGTAAAATTATGAGAGGCACAGATAGGGTAGACATTTAGAAATCTTTTCCCCATGGTAGAAATGTCAAATACTAGAGGACATGCAGTTAAGGTGAGAGGGGGAAAGTTCGAAAGAGATGTGCAGAGCAATTTTTTTCTAACACACATTGAGTGGTAGCTGCCTGGAATGGGCAGCCAGGGGTAGTGGTGGAAACAGATACAAGAGTGTCACTTAAGAGGCTTTTCGATAGACACATGAATATGCAGGGAATGGAGAGATATGGATTATGTGCAGGCAGAAGGGACGTAGTTTAAGCTGGCATAGCGTTCACCGACATTATGGACTGGAAGGCCTGTTCCAATGGTGGACTGTTCGACCTTCCTTATTCAATGAAGTGCCTCCTTTTTCTATGGAGATATTTGGCACAGGTCAGGAACAACCATCACATTGGAGACATGGTTCAAATTGTTAGGCACTAAGGAAGAGAAATATCGTAGTTTTGCAGGAGTTAATTGGATCAATCTCTTTTCACAGACTGGTAGACAGAATTGTAGAGTGTCAGAATGCAGGTTCATCACAGAGTCATACAGCACGGAAACAGGCCCTTTGGCCCAACTGGCCCATGCCGACCAAAATGCCCATCCAAGCTAGTCCCATTTGCCCATGTTTAGCCCATATCCTTCTAAACCTTTCCTATCCATGTACCTGTCCAGCTGTCTTTTAAATGTTGTTAATGTACCTGTCTCATCCACTTCCTCTGGCAGCTCATCCCACGTAGGTACTGCCCTCTGTGTAAAAAAAAATGCCCCTCAAGTTCCTATTAAATCTTGCCCCTTTCACCTTAAATCTATGCCCTCTAGTTCTTGATTCCCCAAACCTGGGAAAAAGACTGTGTGCATTCACCTGGTCTATAGCCCTGATGATTTTATACACCTCTCTAAGATTACCTACGCTCCAAGGAAAAGAGTTCTAGCCTGTCCAACCACTCCCTATAACTCAGTTCTGCGAGTCCCGGAAACATGAATTTAATACCATAGACTTTCCTCACTCCCTGCCATTCTCCTGCTGGTCTTGTCTTTTAAACCTGCTGTTGCTGACTTCTGTATCACTTTCCAGCCTCTTATTTGCATCCTTGCTGCTTAGGATCCCACCCGCCTGCCAATCTAGTTTAAAGCCTCTCCAGAAGCACCAGCAAATTGGTCCACCAGGATATTGGTCCCCCTCCAGTTCAGGTGCAACCCATCCCTCTTCTACAGGTCACCACTGCCCTAGAAGAGTTCCAAATGGTCCAAAAATCTGAATCCCTGCCCCCGCACCAATTTTTCAGCCACGCCTTCATGCTTCCAGAAACATGATGACACACTGATGTTCCTAATTAGCCCACCTGTTGTTGAACAGAGAACAGAACTGGAGCCTGAAGTATAGTGGATATCACGTTTGCCAAACATGCGAAAAGGCCCCAGTTTGAAATTAGGGAAAGAAATTTGGTGGCACTGTGGTGAAGCAGATAGTGCTGCTGACACACAATTTCATTTACCAGGGTTTGATCCTGATCACTGGTCCGATCTGTTTGGAGTTCTCCCTGTGACCATCTGGATTTTGCCCAGATGCTCCAATTTCCTATCAGCTATCAAATATCCCACTGTAAATTGCCCTAGTGCGTAGGTATATGGTAGAATCTGAGGGGAGTTGATGGGCACGGGTGAGCCAGAAGGAAACATGGAAATAAGTGGGGAAATAGGATTATTCTAAGAACCGGCATAGACTTGATGAGCCAAATGGCCTCCATCTGTGTCATAAGGAAATACGAGTTCAAAAAGCAGCTTCAAGTCAACCACAGTCTTCTGGGAAAGCAGTAAAATATGAGCCCGAGGAGGTCAATGTCTCTGCCTACATGCCTATCTGCCCAGGCCTCTGCCTGCTTTCATCTCCAACTGCATCTCAGTTGCAGTACATTTTAATGTACCAGCCACTGTGCTTTACTTCTACAGATCTGCAGAAGTTGAGATTTCCTGACACAATATAAAAATCTCCAAGCATTCCTTTCACAGTGTATCAGTCACAGGAGTGTGCTATCACAGTATATCTGTTGGTCCTATCCCAGGATAAAAGTCACTGAGATTTCGAAGCAGTCAATGAACTTTCCAACTACAGCCTATCAGTCACTGAGCTCTGCAAGTTTATCGCTGTGCTTTTCCATCACAGTGTAACAGTCACTATGCTTTCTCAAGCTGGCAGCTCAACTGGCCAGTGCAAATTGCCCCTCCTGTGGATTGGTGAGAATTTTGGGGGAGATTGATGTGAATGTCGGGAGAATAAAATGAAATTAATGTGGGATTTGTATAAATGGCCGTTTGATTGTTGATGTGAAAATGTAGTATAAAGTACATTTAGTGAGTTGATCAGGCTGCAGATATAGGAGAGGAAATGGGTGACCATCAGGAAGGGCAGTAAGGTAGTCCAGGAGTCTCCTGTGGTCATTCTCTCAAACAGGTATACTGTGATAGATACTATAGGATAGGATTTCCTCCCAGGGGAAAACAGAAGGTACAGCTCAGTTCATGGCACAACACAGGGCATTGCGGCACAGAAGGACAGAACAAAGACTGGGAGAGCAATGGTATTAGAGGACTCCATTGTTAAGGGAGGCAGATAGCTATTTCTGTGATGGTAAATAAGACTCCAAGATGGTATGTTACCTCCATAGTGTTAAGGTCAAGGATGCCTCAGAGCAGCTGCAAAACATTCTCAAGGGGGAGGGTGAACAGCCAGAGGTCATGGTGCATGTCGGTACCAATGGTAGAAAGAAGGATGAGGTCTTGTGTAGCGAATATAGGGAGTTAGGAGAGAAACTAAAAAGCATGACCTC
Source organism: Pristis pectinata (assembly GCF_009764475.1). Taxonomy (NCBI): domain Eukaryota; kingdom Metazoa; phylum Chordata; class Chondrichthyes; order Rhinopristiformes; family Pristidae; genus Pristis; species Pristis pectinata. Next base: position 20,712,089 of record NC_067414.1, read on the forward strand.
AAGGGTAGTAATCTCTGGATTACTCTCAGTGCCCCGTGCTAGTGAGGGTAGAAATAGAAAGCTAGCTCAGATGAATGTGTGGCTGAGGGGCCGGTGCAGAGGGCACGGATTCAAGTTCTTGGATCATTGGGATCTATTCTGGGGGCGGGGTGACCTGTGTAAGAGAGACAAGTTGCACCTGAACTAGAGGGGGACCAATATCCTGGCTGGGAGATTTGCTAGTGCTACTCAGGAGGGTTTAAAATAGAGTGGCAGGGGGATAGGGCCCTGAGCAGTAGAGTGGCTGATAAGAAATCGGGGTATAATACTGTAGCCAATGAGAACAAACTTAGTTGTCAGGATAGACAGGAGCACAGTAAAGGGAGAGGAAAGACCATTGGTTTAAACTGCATTTATTTCAATGCAAGAGGCTTGACAGGTCAGGCAGATGAACTCAATGTGGGGATTGGCTCTGGAAACTGGGATATCATAGCCATAGCAGAAACATGGCTGAGGGAAGGGCAGGACTGGCAGCTCAGTGTTCCAGGATACAGATGCTACAGGCATGACAGAGGTGCGGGTAAGAGAGGAGGGGGAGTTGCTTTCTTAATGAAAGAGGATATAACAATGTTCCTGAGAGAGGATTTTCTTGGGGGATCATTCAGTGAGGCCCATGTGGATAGAAAGGGGATTCTGATGTGATTGTATTATAGGTCCCCCCAATAGTCAGCAGGAATCGGAGGAGCAGATATGTAGAGAGATTGCAGCTGGTTGTGAACATAATAGAGTAGTATTAGTAGGAGATTTTAACTTCCCTAATATTGACTGAGCCAACCATAGTGTGAAAGGCTTGGGTAAAGTAGGATTTGTGAAATGTGTCCAAGAAAGGTTCCTTGGTCAATATCTAGAGGGATCTACCAGAGACTGTGAAACAACCTCCTCCAGGGGAATGAGGTGGGGCAAGTGGCGGAAGTGTCTGTCGGCGAGCACTTTGGGACCAGTGACCATAATTTTACTAGTTTTAAAATAGTTATGGAGAAGGAGGATACGGTTGGTTCACAGGTTAAGGTCCTGATCTGGGGCAGAGCAAATTTTGGAGCCATTAGGCAGAATGTTGCAGTGGTTGATTGGACAAGATTATTTGCAGCGAAATGAGCATCTGCCAAGTGGGACGCCTTTAAAGGTGTGATGTCAAGAGTTCAGGGCCTGCATGTTCCTGTTAGGGTGAAGGGCAAGGCTGGCAGGTTCAGGGAGCCCTGGTTGACAAAAGATATTGAGGCTCTGGATGAGAAAACGAGGGAGGCACAGACTGCACATAAGCAATTGGGAACTAGTGAATCTCTTGATGACTACAAGAAGTGTAGGAGTGCACTTAAGAGAGAAGTAGGAAGGCAAAAAAGGGATATGAGGAGGATCTGGCGGGCAAGGTGAGGCAAAATTGCAAGAGATTCTACAGGTATATTAAAAGTATAAGGCTGGCTAGGGAGAGAATGGGTCCCCTTAATGATCACCATGGCCATCTGTGTGTGGTACCAAAGGAAATGGGTGAGATTTTCAATGAATATTTCTCATCAGTTTTTACTGTGGGGAAAATGATGGAAGTTAAAGAAATGGGGGAAATAAGTGGTGTTGGCATGGACCACATACAGTGGCATGCAAAAGTCTGGGCACCCCTGGTCACAATTTCTGTTACTGTGAATAGCTAAGCGAGTAAAAGGTGACCTGATTTCCAAAAGACATAAAGATGACACATTTCTTTAATATTTTAAGCAAGATTACTTTTTTATTTCCATCTTTTACAGTTTCAAAATAACAAAAAAGGAAAAGGGCCCGAAGCAAAAGTTTGGGCACCCTGCATGCTCAGTACTTAGTAACACCCCCTTTGGCAAGTATCATAGCTTGTAAACGCTTTCTGTAACCAGCTAAGAGTCTTTCAATCCTTGTTTGGGGGATTTTCGCCCATTCTTCCTTGCAAAAGGCTTCTAGTTCTGTGAGATTCTTGGGCTGTCTTGCATGCACTGCTCTTTTGAGGTCTATCCACAGATTTTCGATGATGTTTAGGTCGGGGAACTGTGAGGGCCATGGCAAAACCTTCAGTTTGTGCCTCTTGAGGTAGTCCATTGTGGATTTTGAGGTGTGTTTAGGATCGTTATCCTGTTGTGGAAGCCATCCTCTTTTCACCTTCAGCTTTTTTACAGATGGTGTGATGTTTTCTTCCAGAATTTGCTGGTATTGAATTGAATTCATTCTTCCCTCTACCAGTGAAATGTATCCATGCCACTGGCTGCAACACAAGCCCAAAGCATGATTGATCCAGCCCCGTGCTTTACAGTTGGAGATGTGTTCTTTTCATGAAATTCTGCACCCTTTTTTCTCCAAACTTTCCTGCGTCCTCACCACAAAATTCAGCATCAGAAGTTTGCAAAGGAACATCTAAACAAGCCTGATGCATTTTGGAAACAAGTCCTGTGGACTGATGAAGTTAAAATAGAACTTCTTGGCCGCAATGTGCAAAGCTATGTTTGGAGAAAAAAGGGTGCAGAATTTCATGAAAAGAACACCTCTCCAACTGTTAAGCACTGGGGTGGATCAATAATGCTTTGGGCTTGTGTTGCAGCCAGTGGCACGGGGAACGTTTCACTGGTAGAGGGAAGAATGAATTCAATTAAATACCAGCAAATTCTGGAAGCAAACATCACACCATTTGTAAAAAAGTTGACAATGAAAAGAGGATGGCTTCTACAACAGGATAACAATCCTAAACACACCTCAAAATCCACAATGGACTACCTCAAGAGGCACAAGCTGAAGGTTTTGCCATGGCCCTCACAGTCCCTGACCTAAACATCATTGAAAATCTCTGGATAGACCTCAAAAGAGCAGTGCATGCAAGACAGCCCAAGAATCTCACAGAACTAGAAGCCTTTTGCAAGGAAGAATGGGTGAAAATCCCTCAAACAAGAATTGAAAGACTCTTAGCTGGCTACAGAAAGTGTTTATAAGCTGTGGTACTTGCCAAAGGGGGTGTTACTAAGTACTGACCATGCAGGGTGCCCAAACTTTTGCTTCGGGCCCTTTTCCTTTTTTGTTATTTTGAAACTGTAAAAGATGGAAAAAAAAGTAATCTTGCTTAAAATATTAAAGAAATGTGTCATCTTTAACTTTATGCCTTTTGGAAATCAGGTCACCTTTTACTTGCTTAGCTATTCACAGTAACAGAAATTTTGACCAGGGGTGCCCTAACTTTTGCATCCCACTGTATGAATTAGCAGGGAGGAGGTGTTGGAGGCCTTAAGGTGCATTAAGGTGGATAAATCCCCAGGGCCTGACCTGGTGCATTCTTGGACCTTGTGGGAAGCTAGAGATGAAATTGCGGAGGCTCTTGCAGAGACTTTTGCTTCATCTCTGGCCACAGGTGAGGTTCGGCAGGAATGGAGAGTGGCTAATGAGGTACCATTGTTTAAAAAAGGTAGCAAAAACAAGCCAGGAAACTACAGGCCAATGAGTCTGACATCAGTGGTGGGTAAACTGCTGGAGGGGATTCTGAGCGACAGGATCTACCAACATTTGGGGAGGCAGGGTCTGATTCGGGACAGTCAGCACAGCTTTGTGCATGGGAAGTTGTGCCTGACAACTGGAGTTCTTTGAGGAGGGTAGATGAGGGTAAGGCAGTGGACGTCAGTGGGTGTTAGGACTTTAGCAAGGCCTTTGACAAATCCCTCGTGGCAGGCTAGTCTGGAAGGTTACATCACATGGGATCCAGGGGGAGATTGGATTCGTAATTGGCTCAGTGCTAGGAAGTGTAGGATCCAGTTATTTTCGAATCCACAGGTTCTTTCAGGAGTCCAGTAATGAGTTGAAGACAACTTGGTGCTTCACAAAGTTTTACTGGAAAAGATTAAAACAAAGGAACAGTTAAAGAGCGCATGGCATTAGCTTTACAACTGGGAGATGAGCCAAGACAAAAGGAACTAAGGATGCGCTAGGGCCAGTGGGGGGGGAGGGGAGACAGCAAGAGAGAGATAGAGGCGAGAGGTTTACCATCAACCACTGGACCCAGAAAAAATTGACAAATGGTCCAGAGAAATTCCACATCCTAAAAAAAGAAGCTGAAGGACTTGGACTGAACTTCGTCGAATCAAGAAAACATATACCGACTGCATCCATATGATGGCCTCCAAATTTTGGCCACTATGTTCTCTTCTCAGCAAACCAGACAATTGAGTGAGAGAACTGACGACAGCATGGGAGATGACAGACATGACCTAAGAGATGTCTGGAATGCAATTAAGAGATGGTTGAAAGAACAGGCCCTAACACAGATCGATTGGAGGAAAGTGGTCGATTGCAAACAAAAGGCTTCAGAGGATGTTTCTGAATATGAAGACTGGTATAGGACAGTTTGGAACAGCTACTCAGGAGTTCAAGGAAAAACTGAAGATAATATAGAGGAATCCAAATATGGCATCCTCAAGTTGGTATTCATGGATGGCTTGAAACCAGATGTTGCCAAAATGGTGAGGCTAACGAAAACAAATTGGAGTGAAGCTGCTGCTTCCTACAGTGATCTGGTGCAAACTGCCAAATAAGTGGAGCAAGATATCGAAGTCCAAATAAGATCGGTACAGATGAACCAACTGTCCACACCTGCTAACCAACAAGACAAGTGGGACTGCAATGCACAGCGATATCGTTCTGGGCCATGACCACAAGGTAATAAAATGAGATGTCAGTTCTGTGGTAAGAAGGGACATAGTGCAAAAAAGTGTTGGCATAAACAGCCTCAACAACAACAATTCTAACCACAGCCTCAATCGCAAGTTCAACCCCCTACCTCGCAAAGAACAGGGCACTTTGATCGGATGGAGCAGGTTTGAAGTACAACTTCGGATGCAGTGGACATGCGGCACACATTAAAACAATAGAACAATAACAATACAGGACAATACAGGCCCTTCGGCCCACCATGTTGTGCCGACCTTTAAACCTCGCTTAAGACTATCTAAACCCTTCCTCCCACATATCCCTCTATTTTAAATTCCTCCATATGCTTATCTAACAATCCCTTGAACTTGTCCAACGTATCAGCCTCCACCACTACCCCAGGCAGCGCATTCCATGCATCAACCACTCTCTGGGTGAAAAACCTCTCTCTGATATCTCCCTTGATCCTCCCACCCATTACTTTAACGCCATGCTCTCTTGTATTGAGCATTGGTGCCCTGGGAAAGAGGCGCTGGCTGTCCACTCTATCTATTCTTCTTAATATTTTGTACACCTCTATCATGTCTCCCCTTATTCTCCTTCTCTCCAATGAATAAAGCACTAGCTCCCTTAGTCTCTCCTCATAATCCATACTCTCCAAACCAGGCAGCATCCTGGTAAATCTCCTTTGCACCCTTTCCAACGGCTCCACATACTTCCTATAATGAGGTGACCAGAACTGGACACAGTACTCTAAGTGTGGTCTAACCAGAGTTTTGTAGAGCTGCATCATTACCTCGCAACTCTTAAACTCAATCCCCCGATTTATGAAAGTTAATATCCCCTAAGCTTTCTTAACTACCCTATCTACCAGCGAGGCAACTTTCAGTGATCTGGGGATATGAACCCCCAGATCCCTCTGCTCCTCTACACTACCCAGAATCCTGCTATTAATCTTCTACTTCGCCTTGGAGTTTGTCCTTCCAAAGTGTACAACCTCGCACTTCTCTGGATTGAACTCCATCTGCCACTTCTCAGCCCAGCTCTGCATTCTATCAATATCCCTCTGCAATCTCCTACAGTTCTCCAAATTATCCACAACACCTCCAACCTTTGTGTCATCTGCAAACTTGCTAACCCACCCTTCTACCCCCTCATCCAAGTCATTAATAAATATCATGAAAAGCAGAGGTCCCAGAACCGACCCTTGTGGGACACCACTAGTCACGGCCCTCCAATCTGAAAGCACCCCCTCCACCACAACCCTCTGCTTTCTACAGGCAAGCCAATTCTGAATCCACTCGCCCAAGTGTCCCTGGATCCCATGCCCTCTGACCTTCTGAAGAAGCCTACCATGTGGAACCTTGTCGAATGCCTTACTAAAATACATGTAGACCACATCTACTGCACTACCCTCATCAATCTTCCTGGTCACCTCCTCAAAGAATCCTATCAGGCTTTTGAGACATGATCTTCCCTTCACAAATCCATGCTGGCTGTCCCTAATCAGTCCATGATTCTCTAAATGCTCATGGATCCTAGCTCTAAGAATCCTTTCCAACAGCTTGCCCACCACTGATGTAAGGCCCACTGGTCTGTAATTGTCTGGACTATCCCTACTACCTTTTTTGAATAAGGGGACAACATTTGCCACCCTCCAATCCTCCGGTACCATTCCCATGGCCAACGAGGACTCAAAGATCCTAGCCAATGGTTCAACAATCTCCTCCCTCACCTCGCGGAGCAGCCTGGGGAATATCCCGTCAGGCCCCGGGGACTTATTTGTCCTAATATTTTCTAACAGCTCCAACACATCCTCTCTCTTGATATATACATGCTCTAGAATATTAACTTCACCAACACTGTCCTCTGCGTCATCAAGGCCCCTCTCCTTGGTGAATACTGAAGAAAATATTCATTGAGAACCTCACCCACTTCCACAGCTTCCAGGCACATCTTCCCATCTTTGTCTCTAATCGGCCCTACCTTTACTCTTGTCATCCTTCTGCTCTTCACGTACGTGAAAAAAGCCTTGGGATTTTCCTTAATCCTACTCGCCAAGGCCTTTTCGTGTCCCCTTCTTGCTCTCCTCAGCCCCTTCTTAAGTTCCTTCCTTGCTACCGTATATTTCTCCTGAGCCCTTTCTGATCCTTGCTGCTTACACCTTACGTATGCTGTCTTCTTCCTCCTAATTAGTTGTTCCACACCTCTTGTCACCCATGGTTCCTTCACCCTGCCATTCTTCCTCCGCCTCACCGGGACAAATTTATCCCTAACATCCTGCAAGAGATCCCTGCACAACGACCACATCTCCATAGTATATTTCCCCTTGAAAGTGTCATCCCAATTTACACTTGCAAGTTCTAGCCTGATAATTTGCCCTTCCCCAATTAAATATCTTCCTGTCCTCTTTGCTCCTATCCTTGTCCATGACAATGCTAAAGGTTAGGGAGCGGTGGCCACTGTCCCCCAAATGCTCACCCACCGACAGATCTCTCACCTGACCTGGTTCATTACCTAATAGTAGATCTAATATGGCATCCCCTCTAGTCAGCCTGTCAACATACTGTGACAGGAATCTGTCCTGTACACACTTAACAAACTCCACCCTGTCTACACCTTTGGCACTAAGCAGGTGCCAATCAATATTTGGGAAGTTGAAGTCTCCCATGATAACAACCCTGTTATTCTTGCACCTTTCCAAAATCTGCCTCCCAATCTGCTCCTCAGTACCCCTGCTGCTACTGGGGGGCCTATAGAATACTCCCAGTAGAGTAACTGCTCCTTTCTTGTTCCTAACTTCCACCATACTGACTCTGGAGAGGATCCTTGTACATTATCCACCCTTTCTGCAGCTGTAATAGTATCCCTGACCAGTATCGCCACCCCTCCTCCTCTTCTCCCCCCCAGCCCCCCCCCCAATCCCTTTTAAAACACTGAAATCCAGGAATATTCAATATCCATTCCTGCCCTGGTGACAGCCAAGTCTCTGCAAGAGCCACAATATCATAGTCCCATGTGCTTATCCAAGCTCTCAGTTCATCACTCTTATGCCTGATACTTCTCGCATTTAAGCAAATACATTTTAGCCCATCCACCTTTCTACTTTTATAGCCTGTACTCTGCTTCTCCTTCCTCAAAGCCTCTCTACATGTTAGATCTGACTTTTCCACATCCACTTCTTCCTCTGACCTACCCCTCTGGTTCCCATCCCCCTCGCAAACTAGTTTAAACCCTCCCGAACCACACTAGCACACCTGCCTGCAAGGATATTGGCCCCCTTCGGGTTCAGGTGTAACCCGTCCTCTCTGTACAGGTCCCACTTTCCCCAGATAGATCCCAATGATCCACAAATCTAAAACCTTCCCTCCTGCACCAACTCCTTAGCCACGCATTCATCTGCTATCTCCTCCTATTCTTACCTTCACTATCACGTGGCACTGGCAGCAATCCTGAGATTGCTACCCTTGAGGTCCTGCTCTTCAGACTTCCGCCTAGCTCCCTAAACTCACTTTTTAGGACCTCATCCCTCTTCCTACCTATGTCATTGGTACGAACATGTACCACGACTTCTGGCTGTTCTCCCTCCTGCTCAAGGATACTGAGCGGGAGGGAGAACATTGTATGATAGTTTAGTCGATTATTGTGTGAAATTAACCCAAGCGGTTCAGTCTGCTTCCCAACAGGTTTCTGCTGCTTGGAGCGGTCCACTGGAAGGAAGACACATCCTGATTCCAGGCGAGCGGGTCCTGGTCAAGAAACACACAAGGAACTACTGGGAGGTCAGTGGAAAGGCCCTTACCAAGTACTGTTGATTACCAATTCGGCAGTCAAGGTAGAAGATAAAAGCAAGTGGATACATGCCAGCCACTGCAAGCGGACTAATGTGGTGCCAGATGAAGACAAGTGCTGTGGTTAATGTGCTAGTAACCTCTTGGTCACAGTGCTACGCTGCTGGGCTACAGTGAGAAAATCACTAACTAGCCAGAAGACTTCAAGCAAGTTGACAACAACTAGACATCACAAAGTCTATTCTAATATTAGTTGTTGTTGTATTTTTAGTCATAATGTTCATACTGAAATGCCTTATCATAATCTACATCTTTATTACTTGTTTAAAGGCAATCATGAGTAGAATTATTCAAACTCTTGCAAGTGCATCCACTGATCTGCCTAACCGTGACATAAGGCTACATATGCTTTGAAGGACGTGTATATTCTTGTACATTTAAGTCTTTTCTGCCTCTGAATTTTCAGGTGTAATAATTCTAAAGGGGTGATTTAGAATCAAAGGGGGGATTGTTGGATTCGACTGTTTTAAGTAGTTTTTTTTAAACACGTAAAATGTTTAATACACCTCAGGTGGCTGCACAAGGAATGGCCACTTCCTAGCTTATTGGTTCATCTATCAGGTGAATACGTGTTTTCTCATTGGTTGGTTTTGCCACAGGTATCTAATAGGTTTCATTTTCTTTTTTCAATCTTTTTATTGAATTTCAAATTAATTCAAATTAATATCCATAACATTAATGATTATACATATGGTGCGAAGAGATCGGGATAACAATAAAAACAGTTGATATATATATACTCACAAGGAGTGAAATATATAGTCTGGACCTCCCGCTCTCTTGCTAAGTGAGCATGATACAAAAAAAATTGAAAAGAAATTTAATTATATGAAAAGAGAACCCCCAAATCAAAAAAAAATAAACAAAAGCAAACCAAAAACTTCAAAACAAAACTGAACTGATATTTCTTCGGTTAAAAAAAACATTATTATGTCATTAGCTCCGTTCCTCTATATTCAAAGGTTATTGAAAGGGATTCGAAACTACTAAGTTTCCTGCTTGGACTATTGTTAGCTAAGGAGTACCTCTTATCTCAGGTATAAAAGGTGTCGTTTTTTGTTAATCACTCTCTTGTTCTCTTGCTCTCTTCCCCCCTCTCCCCCTCTCCCCCTCCCCCCCTCCCCCTCACCCCTCACCCCCCCCGCCCCCTCCCCCCGGCCCTAGCTCATCTTTAGTCCCTCTTGTCTCGGCTCATCTCCTAGTAGGAAAGCTGGTGCCATGTGCTCTGTGACGGTTCTTTTGTTTTAAGCTTTTCCAATAACACTTTGTGAACCACCAAGTTTTTTTCAACTCATTCTTGGACTCCCGAAATAACCAACAGAAGGTTGTTTCTCAGACTGGAGTCCTGTGTCTAGTGGTGTACCACAGGGGTCGGTACTGGGACCTCTGTTTGTAATTTATATAAACGATTTGGATGTGAATGTACAAGGCGTGGTTGGTAAGTTTGTAGAAGATACTAAAATAGGTGGTGTTGTAGATAGTGTAGAACGTTATGAAAAAAATTACAGAGGGATCTTGATCAGCTTGGTATGTGGGCTGAGAATTGGCAAATAGCTTTCAATCCAGAAAAATGTAAGGTATTGTAATTTTGGGAGTTCAAACCAAGGTAGGGACCTGGGGAGTATTATGGAACAGAGGGACCTAGGAGTGCAAGTGCATTGTTCACTGAAAGCGGCGTCATGGGTAGATAGGGTGGTGAAGAAGGCGTTTGGCACGCTGGCTTTCGTCAGTCAGGGCACTGAGTATAGGAGTTGGGAAGTTATGATGCAGTTATATAAGATGATGGTAAGGCCACACGGGAGTATTGTGTTCCTTTTTGGTCATCATATTATAGGAAAGATGTTATTAAACTAGAAAGAGCGCAGAAAAGATTTACCAGGATGTTCCCTGGACTTGGTGGGGGGGGGGGGGGGGGGGGGTGGTGGAAGGGGTGGTGGTTGAGTTACAGGCGGAGGTTGCATAGACTTTATTCCCTGAAACATAGGTAAGGTATATGAGATCATGTGGGGCATAGACAGGGTGAAAGCACATAGTCTTTTTCCCAGGGAGGGGGTGCTAAAAACAAGAGGGCATACATTTAAGATCAGAGGCGAGAGACTTAAAAGGGACATCAGGGGCAGCTTTATCATTCAAAGGGTGGTACATATTTGGAACAAGCTGCCAGAAATAGTGATTGAGGCGGACACATTAACAACATTTAAAAGCCATCTAGATAAGTACATGGATAGGAGAGGTTTAGAGGGCTATGGGCCAAACGTGGGCAGATGAGACTAGCTCACTGGGCAACACAGTCAGCATGGACAAGTTGGGCCGAAGGGCCTCTTTCCATGCTGTATGATTCTATGACTCTAAGTCCCCAGGGCTGATTGGATCTATCCCAGGTTATTGAGAAAGGCAAGAGAGGAGATTGATGGGGCCATGACAGTGACCTTCATATCCTCGTTGGCTACAGGCGAGGTCCCAGAGGACTGGAGAATAGCCAATGTTTTCTTCTCTGATTAAGGAGGACAGCAGAGACAAACCAGGACATTAAAGGCCAGTGAACCTTGCATCAATGGTAGGGAAATTATTAGAGAAGATCCTTTGGGATAAGATCTACTCGCATCTGGAAAAGCAAAGACTGATTAGGGATAGTCATCATGGCTTTGTGTGGGAGAGGTCATGACTTACAATCTTGATTGAGTTTTTTTGAGGAGGTGACGAAGATGATTGATGAGGGTAGGGCACTGGATATAGACTTTAGTAAAGCTTTCGACATTGCCTCATGGCAGGCTGATCCAGAAGATGAAAGCACATGGGATCCATGGAGACTTGGAAGAGTGGGTTCAAAATTGGCTTGGCTACAGAAGACAGAGGATAGTTGTGGAGGGGTGCTATTCTGACTGGAGGTCTGTGATCAGTGATATATACAGGTATACAGTATACATATGATTTGGACGAAAATATAGTAGGGTTGATTAGTAAGTTTGCAGATGGCACAAAAATTGGGGGAGTTGTGGACAGTGAGGAAGGTTATCAACTGATGCAATACGAAACAGTCCAGCTGGAAATGTGCGTAGAGAAATGGTAGATGGAGTTTAATCTGGACAAATGTAGAGTGCACATTTGGAAGTCAAATGTCAGAGGAAAGTATACAGTAAATGGCAGGAGCTTAGGAGCACTGATGTACAGAGGGATCTTGGGATGCAAGTTCATAGCTCCATGAAGGTGCAAAACAACTAGAGAGGGTGGTAAAGATGGTCCACGGCATATTTGCCTTCGTAGGTCAGGGTGTTGCGCATAGAAGTCGTGTTGCAGCTGTATAAAACTTTGGTAAGGCCATGTTTGGATTATTGTGTGCAGTTCTGGTAGCCGTTATACAGGAAGTATGTGTACATTTTGAAGAACATGCAGAAGAGGTTCACCAGGATGTTGCCTGGATTAGAGAATATTAGCTACAAGGACAGGTTGACAAACTTGGATTGTCTTCTCTGGAGTGTCAGAGGCTGAAGATCAACCTGATATGTATATAAAATTATGAGATGCATAGATAGGGTCGATAGAGTCTTTTTCCCTGGGGTGGAAATGTCGGGCTGGAGGGCATTGATTTAAGATGAGAGGGGGAAAGTTTAAAGATGTACGAAGCAAGCTTTTTATTTAAACACAGAGAGAGGTAGATGCCTGGAACATGCTGCCAGGGGAGGTGATGGAAGCAGATACGATAGCAATATTTAAGAGGCACTTAGACAGGCACATGAACAGGCAGGGAATGGAGGGATATTGACCATGTGCAGGCAGATGGGATTAGTTCAAATTGGCATCATCATTGGCACAGACTTCATGGGCTGAGAGGCTTGTTTCTGTGGTGTACTGTTCTTTGTTCTCCTTAGAGCAGAGGGGGTTAAGAGGGGACATAATTGAGATAAATAAAATTATGAGAGATATAGATAGGGTAGACTGCACAAAATAAAGTCAGAAAATTATACAGCATGGAAATGGGTCCATGCCAATGAAGATTCCTCTCTAAGCTAGTCCCATTTGCCCACGTTTGGCCCATATCCCTCTGAACCTTTCCTATCCAAGTACCTTTTAAATGTTGTTAATGTACCTGCCTCAACCACTTCCTCTGGCAGCTCATTGCATATAATGACCACCCTCTGGGTTAAAAAGTTGCCCTTGAAGGTTCCTATTAAATCTCTCACCTCTCACCTTAAACCTATGCCCTTTAGTTCTTGATTCCCCAACCCTGGGAAAAAGACTGTGTGCATTCACCCTATCTATGCCCCTCACGATTTTATACACCTCTATAATAAAATCACCTCCCATTCTCCTACACTCCAATAAAATAAGTCCCAACCTGCTCAACCTCTCTCCATTACTCAGTCCCTTGAGTCCTGGCAACATCCTTGTAAATCCCTTCTGTACTCTTTTCAACTTAATGGCATCTTTCCTATAGCCGGGTCACCAAAACTGAACACCATGTCCCAAACGTAGCCTCACCAATGTCTTGTACAACTGTAGTACAACATCCTAACTTCTATACTCAATGCCCTGACTGAAGAAGGCCAGCGTGCCAAAAGTCTTCTTCACCACCCTGTCTACCTGTGACGCAACTTTCAGGGAACTATGTATTTGTACTCCTAGGTCCCTCTGTTCTACAACACTACCCAGGGCCCTACTGTTCACTATGGAAGTCCTATCCTCATTTGTCTTTTTAAAATGCAACACCTTGCAGTTAACCGAGTTAAAATCCATTTACCATTCCTCGGCCCACTTACCCGGCTGATCAAGATCCCTCTACAAATCCTGATAACCATCTTCACTGTCACCTGCAAATTTTAGTGCCATCTGCAAACTTACCAACCATTATTAGTGAGTATTTAAAATATTTAAAATAAAACATTTCCACTTATCCGAGAAAGCTAGAGGACATAGATTTGGGGTAAGGGGTCTTGAGGGAATCTGAGGGGAAACCCTGAGGGTGGTGATTCACTGCTGGAGAAAATGTTGGAAGCAGAGTCGCTGACAGCATTTAAAAGGTGACTAGACGAGCACTTGAATCAACTCGGCATTGAAGGCTATACGTGAAGGATTGGAGGTGGGATTACCATGGATGGGTGCCCATTGGTCAGTGTGGACATGGTGGGCTGAATGACCTGTTTCCATGTTGTATGACTCAATGGACTCTTCTTGTGCTGTCTGACTCTATAATTCTGTCACTGAACCTTCCTATCACAGTTTATTATTCACTGAACATCCTAGCACAGTTTATCAATTACTGAATTTCCTTGCACTGTATATGAGACATTGAACCTTCCTCTCACAGTGTAACGGTCACTGAATTTCCTATCATAATTAAACCAGTCATTGAACTTTCCTCTCACAGCGCATCAGACACTGAACATTCCTCTCACTCAATATCAGACACTAAAACTTGCTCTCACTGAATATCAAATACTGAACCTTGCTCTCACTCAATATCAGTCATGCTACATCAGTCACTGAACCAGGTGGTAATGTGGGCAAGTGGTTTAAAGTACTGGATGTAGACTTAAGACGGCACAGCTAGCCTCACAATGCAGAGACCTGGGTTCAATCCTGACCTCAGATACTGTCTGTAAGGAGTTTGCCTGTTCTCCTCATGACTGCATGGGTTTCTTCCAGGTGCTTCGCTTTCCTCCCAGATCCAAAAGACATGCAGGTTGGTTGGTTAAATGCCTCTGTAAATTGTTCCCCTAATGTAGGTGAGTGGCAGAATCAGGGTGGGAATTGATGGGAACATGGGGAGACTAAAAATGGGATTAATGTAGGATTGGTATAAAAGGGTTGTTGATGATCAATGTGGACTCAGTGGGCCAAAAGTGAAGGAGTCTTCAGACAGCAGTAACACAACAATCGAAGACGAAGATGTTAAAGGTAAGCAATGCACTAATGGTGGATTTTAGAACGTGCCATGGCAAGATTCCAGTGATCTTAGAACAAGGTTACATGGTTTAAGTGAAGCCTTTGTCCTTGTGGTGTTTACTTGGACAACTCAATGGAAGACTTGGGCTGAAGGAACCTCATTGAAGGGCAGGGTTTCTGTTTCACCTGAGATTGCTGGTTCTGCAGGTACACAAGGGGCTGGGGGGAGACGGGGAGCCAAGCTGTCTCCCCAGGTAGCTCCCATTACTTGGGGCTGGTTGAACTGTGTCAGTGGTTAACAGGAGCTGTCAGCAGAGTGTCGCAGCCACTGGAGATATGAAACTAAAGCACAGGCAATATCTTTTTACAAGCAATATTTTTTTTCCCCATCATTGAGCGATCCAATACCAGAGAGCATGCGTTTAAGGTGAGAGGGGGAGGTTCAGGACAGACGTGAGGTGTACTTTTTTTACTGAGAGAGTGGTGGATGCCTGGGTGCATTGCCTGATAGGGTGGTGGAGGCAAATCCATTGGGGGCTTTTAAGAGGGGCTTGGACGGGCACATGAATGAGAGGAAAATGGATGGATATGGGCATTCTGTAGGTAGGAGGGAATAGCTATGTCGGCACAACACTGTGGGCCGAAGGGCCTGTTCTGTGCTGTACTGTTCTATGTTCTATGACTCCACAAACCTTCCTCTCATAGTTTATCACAGCATTTCGGTTACTGTGCATTCTTATCCCATAACATAATTCATCAGGCTTTCATACTACAGTATATCTAGCACTGAGCTTTCCTGTCACAGTATATCAGTCACTCTGTTTTCTTAGACTGTGTATCAATCACTGAGTTTTCCAGTCAAAGTATATCAGTCGCTGTACTTATATCACAGTATATTGGTCACTGCGCTTTTGTATTACAGTTAATTAGTCACCAAACTTTCCTCTCTCTCTACATCAATAACTGAGCCTTCTTCTCAGCGTAGCCCCATCTGTGCTTTTATACTCAGTGCATGGAATCAACTAAATGGCTTGGTCACTATTTACTTCAAGAGCACCGAGTCTGCATTCAATTATGAAACAAATTAATGAAGTATATGTTGCAGTAAATCAGAACACTATGTTTTGACAGTTTTCCTCTCATTGAGAAACACAGAAAACATAGAAAAACCTACAGCACAATTCAGGCCCTTCGGCCCACAAAGCTGTGCCGAACATGTCCCTACCCTAGAAATTATTAGGCTTACCCATAGCCCTCTATTTTTCTCATCTCCATGTACCTATCCAACAGTCTCTTTAAAGACCCTATCATATCCGCCTCCACCAATGTTGCCAGCAGCCCATTCCACACACTCACCACTCTGAGTAAAAAACTTACCCCTGACATCTCTATACCTACTTCCCCGCACCTTAAACCTATGTCGTCTTGTGGCCACCATTTCAGCCCTGGGGAAAAGCCTCTGACTATTCACCCAATCAATGCCTCTCGGGTCCCCTTCATCCTCCTTTGCTCCAAGAAGAAAAGGCCAAGTTCCTTCAGCCTGCTTTCATAAGGCATGCTCTGCATTCCAGGCAGCATCCTAGTAAATCACCTCTGCACCCTTTCTATGGCTTCCATATCCTTCCTGTAGTGAGGTGACCAGAACTGAGCACAGTACTCCAAGTGGAGTCTGACCAGGGTCCTATATAGCTGCAACAATACCTCCCGGCTCCTAAATTCAATTCCACGATTGACGAAGGTCAATACACCATATGCCTTCTTAACCACAGAGTCAACCTACGCAGCCACTTTGAGTGTCCTATGGACCCGGACCCCAAGATCTCTCTGATCCTCCACATTGCCAAGTGTCCTACCATTAAGACTATATTCTGCCATCATATTTGACCTACCAAAATGAACCACTTCACACTTATCTGGGTTGAACTCCATCTGCCACTACTCAGCCCAACTTTGCATCCTATCTATGTCCCGCTGTGACCTCTGACAGCCCTCTATACTATCCACAACACATCCAACCTTTGTGTCATCCGCAAACTTACTAACCCATCCCTCCACTTCCTCATCCAGGTCGTTTATAAAAATCACAAAGAGTAAGGGTCCCAGAACAGATCCCTGAGGTACACCACTGGTCACTGACCTCCACTCAGAATACGACCCTTCAACAACCAATCATTGCCTTCTGTGAGCCAGCCAGTTCTGGATCCACATTGCAATGTCCCCTTGGATCCCATGCCTCCTTACTTTCTCAATAAGCCTTGCATGGGGTACCTTATCAAATGCCTTGCTGAAGTCAATATAAACTAAATCTACTGCTCTCCCTTCATCGATGTATTTAGTCACATCCTCAAAAAATTCAATCAGGCTCGTAAGGCAGGACCTGCCCTTGACAAAGCCATGTTGACTATTCCTAATCATATTACACCTCTCCAAATGTTCATAAATCCTGCCTCTCAGGATCTTCTCCATCAGCTTACCAACCACTGAGGTAAGACTCACCGGTCTATAATTTCCTGGGCTATCTCTACTCCCTTTCTTGAATAAGGGAACAACATCTGCAACCCTCCAATCTTCTGGAACCTCTCCCATCTCCATTGATGATGCAAAGATCATCGTCAGAGGCTCTGCAATCTCCTCCCTTGCCTCCCACAGCAGCCCTATTTCCAATCAAAAGGTTCAAGACCAAGGTCTGGAATGTGCAGTAGATACATTTCAGCTTTCCCTTCTTTCTTTATTGCTTTATGATGACATATTATTTCAGAAAGACGTAATTTTTAGAAAATTATAGCTCCTACCTTTCTCACTGACGCTTTCGCTTTCTATTTCCACATCTTCACAACTGGTGTACTCTGGTGTTGATGCTCCCTCCTCCTCAGAGCTGCTCACTGATATCTGTCTTTTTTTACCCACTTTCTTCATTCTGTGTGGTTTTGGTGGGGGTGGCCTTACAGATTCTGATTGGTCAGAACTAAGAGAATCATTTCTCAGCATAGTTTCACTTTTTTCCCGCTTAGTTCGAGCCACAGCAGAACTGGGATCCAGGTGAGACTGCTTTCTATAGGAGTCGTGTTCCTTTGCATCTAGATACTCAGTAGAAGCTGTGCCCCGTTCTGGTGTTGGTGGGCTGTGATTCATCAGATGCTGCTGCCGAGAAGCAGACAAGTGTACATCTGCGTTCCTTTCATCGGGGTAGGATTTCTGTATCTCAGTGGGGGAATTCTCCTCTTCCTGTTGCTGTGTCCTCCTTGCTAATCTGTGCTCTGCCCCTTGGCCTTCCTCGGCCTGTGTGTGCGGAAGGGATGCATCGCTGTGTCTCCTTTCGTGTCGCGCTCTTGACACTTTAGCATGTATGCGCATCTGCTGCTCCTCAGGAAGGGATTTAGCAGGGTACCTTGCCAGATTGGGATCACTCTTGTATCGATTCTGATATTCCTCTCCATTCCTTTCTGTGTCCTTATCTACCATCTTCTCCCCTTCTAATTTTTCACCCATGTCCTGATAGTCTTGTGATCGGCCTTTCTCTAGCCGCCGGCTCTCTCGTCGCTCCTTATGCTCCCTTTCCTCGGCTGGCCTGTCACCCTGCCGAGGGGATGTCTTTGGTGTGCGTTTCCGATCACCTCTCTGCACTTTTCCATTCTGTTCTGAAAATGAAGAACTCTTCCTCCTGCAATGATGGTCATTAACAACATGTAAATATTTTTACACCAAACCTTTAATTTGAGGATTTTTGCAACCAGTAAAATAAAGCTGATATCATTAAAGACAAGAAAATCTAAATGGTGACAACAGCTTTAAAATCCAGTACAAACAATACCATTACACAGAATTAAGTCAATTTTAAATGAAGATTCCACAAAATAACAAACAAGATTCACACAGACCGCCCAATCTTGTCTTGAGCCAGCCCAATTTACATCTGCTGCTTCCCCCCAAAGGGAACCATGCAAAAGCATACCATTTCTTAGATTTAATGCTTAAATGGAGGTGAGCTGGAATTTATTCTAAATTAATTCAGATATCAATTACAATCCACAGGTACATGAACTACCCCTTCTCCAATGAATCCCAGAGCTGGATGCTGAACAATGGTCACTCGGATTTGAATCACAGAAACCCAGAGTACCCCTTCCCACCTTACATGACTTCATAAAGTCATATGGCTGTGAAACAGGCCCTTTGGCCCACAATGTTCATGCCAACCATGAATTACTCATTTATGTTAATCCCATTTAACAGCACTTGGTCTGGAGCCAATTCAAGTGCTCATCCAGATACTTCTTAAATGTTGCAAGAGCCTTCACCTCCACCTCCACCAGCTTGACAGGCAGTGCATTCCAGATTTCAACCAATCTCTGGTCCCCACAAAATCTGCCACCCATTACCTGAAACCTAGGTCCTCTAGTTTTAGAAACCTCTGCTATGGGGAGAAATTTCCACCTATCTACCCTATTTATGCCCCTCATAACTTTGTCTACCCCAATCAGGATAACCCTTAGCCTCCACCGCTCCGAAGAAAACAAACACAGCCTATCCAGCCTCTCCTCATAACTGAAATATTATATCCCAGGCAACATCCTGGTGAATCTTAGAGAAATAAAGGACTGCAGATGCTGGAATCTAGACAATAAACACGATGATGCTGGAGGAACTCAGCAGGCCAGGCAGCATCCGTGGAGAAAAGCAGGCGGTCAACGTTTCAGTTCAGGACGTTGGCCTGGTCTGCTGAGTTCCTTCAGCATCATAGTGTTTTTCATCCTGGTGAATCTTCTCTGCTCTCCAGTGCTATCACATACTTCCTACAGTGTGGTGATCAGAACTGCACACAATACTCCAGCAGAGGCACACCAGAGTATTATAAAGTTGTGCCACAACCTCCCTGCTCCCATATTCTAGGCCCCCACTACTGAAGGCAAGTACAAGCAGGAAACAGAGGGATACAGACCATGAGCAGACAGATGGGATTGTTTTAGAGACACAAGAGACTGCAGATATTGTAATCTGGAGCAAAAAACAAACTGCTGGAGCAACTCAGCAGGTTGAGCAGCATCTGTGGAGGGAAAGGAATTGTCGATGTTTTGGGTGGAAGCCCTCCATTGGGGATCAGCTTAGATTGGCATCATGGTCATCACCCACACGTTGGGCCATAGGGCCTGTTCCTGTGCTGTACTGTTTTATGTTCTCACGTCACTTACCAACACTAAAATTATCTATTGCACTGCCAAATTATTCTTTGTTGGAGCTTGTTCCATGCTTTCCAGAATAATAACTACATTTCAAATGCATTGCATTGGTTATGGAGCACTTTGCTTGTGGCCTTGTGGGTGATGTCCAAATGCTATTATTTCAGAAGGCCAAGATTTAGTGCCCATCCTTAAGAACTCTTGAGAAGGTGATGGTGAGCTGGCTTGTTGAAGCACTGTAGTCCATCTAGTGAACGTGCTCCGAGAACAGCACGACTCACTTTTTGTGCAGTGCTTTTATGCCTGCAAGTTAATTGTATCCAAAGGGTCACATAGTGTAAAAGTCCATTTGGAATAAAATCCAAACCCAGTCCCAAAATTGACCAATATATACCTGACCCAAGCCTGAATACATGTAATTCTTTTGGACACAATCCAACTGTTACGGACTCAGTGAAAGTCCCTTTAAGATAGAGAGTGTGTGTGTATGTGTGTGTGGGGCGTGCTTACGTCAATAGAAGATAAAGGACGTAATGACGTTGTTGAAGAAGAAGAAGAAGAAAGAGAGAGAGAGAGAAGGGAGAGAGACACCAGCCTGCTTGTTTTCTCTATCGATAGATGAGAAACAATAACTGTGTTTGCCACTGAAATCCATGTATGGAAGTTGGAAGTAATCCGGTGGAGTTCACTTTGTTGCTGACCTGTAGAGGGAAACAGGTATTTGTGTGTGGACGACCACAGCAGGGAGGTTCGGATGCTTTCGGGGTGAGGAAGTCACTACCGAGTAAACACTGAAGTGTTGTTTGGGTTCCATCGTGGAACATTTGGATTTCGTATGTACTCTCTCTATGTTTTTCTACATCTACATCTTATCTTCAGACAACGGTGGTTGTTGAAGAAGCCCTTGCTCATGTTTCACCTTATGGCTTGCGGAACTGAACTTTAAGAACCATTCCGGAACTGGGAGTTTTGGACTTTGTCACACACACACACGACAAGTTTAGTTTTGGGGTTAACGTTCGAGGTTTAACATTTTTGAATTCTAACATACTAACATTTTTACTTTTATTTTATGTATTATCATAAGTAGTGATTAATAAAATAGTTTTTAACACTAAATCATGCTCAGTGTGTTTCTTTTGTTGCTGGTTTGTGACACAACCTTCACCATAAACATTAAGCATGCAATTCATGTATAGTAATACTGAATGAGTACATATGAATTATGTTCATATGTAGTAATTCGATACTACTACATACAAACATCCAGATCTGGATAAAGTTCTAAACCAGGCTACTGGGTGCAGCCTGAGTTAACCTAACCTGAGCCGAATTCAACACCTAGTCGAGACCCATTGGGCGTGGGTCAAGCAGCCAAACTCTGGTGAAAGCTCTCCATAATTTATAAATCATTAGCATATATGAAAATGTAAAGCTGTACAATGAAAATCCTATTGTGTTAGTTACCAAATCCAGTTGTACAGAAATATTTACTTGAGGCATTTAGCTGAATATTCAAGGCCAAAAAGAAGTATCTTTAATACTACAGAAATGAGGCAGTAAATGCTTTTATGTAATGCATTCTCAAGGTGTGATCATTATTGAAAGGCTGTCATTTATTGCCTATCCCCAGAAGATCATGCAGGGATCATGATACAACTCCATGGTCTGTTGGGCCTTTCAGGGATCAATCAAAACTCAAACACTTTGCTGTGGGACCGCACAGAGACAAGAGCAGGTAAGGACTCTAGATATCCTTCCATGAACAACATTTGTTGGATTTTAAAAGACTCTGGTTACTTCATGGTCACTTTCACTGATCTCACTGCCAGATTATTTTTTAATAGATTGAACTCATCAGAAATAGGAGCAGGAGTCAGCCATTTGGCTCCTCAAGCCTGCTCCATCACTCATCAAAATAAAGGCTGATCTTCTATCTCCATGGCAGTTTTTGGGCCCTATTCCTAGATTCTCTGAAATCCACCAACCCCAATTGCTTTCCTTGGTTGGGGCATTGAGTATAAGAGTCGGGACATCATGTTACAGCTGTACAAGACATTGGTAAGACCATACTTGGAGTACTGTAGGCAGTTCTGGTTGCCATACTGTAGGAAGGATGTGATTAAGCTAGAGGCGATGCAGAAAAGATTCACAAGGATGTTGACAAAACTGGAGGGCTTGAGTTATAAAGAGGGACTGGATAGTCTGGGACTGTTTTCCCTGGAGGGTGAGGGGTGACCTTATCGCAGTTTATAAAATCATGAGCACCAGGATAGTGGAGTCTAAAGCTAGAGAGTATAATTTTAAGGTGAGAGGGGAAAGATTTAAAGGGGACCAGAGGAACAAATTTTTCACACGAGGGTGACGGGGTGTATGGAACAAGTGTCAGAAGAAGTGGTAGAGGCAGGAATAATTACAATGTTTAAAAGACATTTGGACAGGTACATGGATGGGAAAGGTTTAGAGGGAGGTGGGCAAAACACAGACGTATAGGACTAACTCAGGTAGACACCTTGGTCAACATTGATGAGTTTGGCTGAAGGGCCTGTTTCCATGCTGTATAACTCTATGACTCCATGAGAGGACCATGGTGGAAGGGAGAGACAGTATCCTAGGGTAGGAGCAAAGGTGGAGGGGTTTTGAGAAGAAGACTAGATAATTAGAAGGAGAAATCATAGATAGTTAGAAGGAGATGTGAGGAACAAGAAGGTAAGAAGCAAAGTGCATCATGGCATGCTTGGGGGGCTGGGAAAGATAGGATCATTGGGAAATACACCAGGGCAAAGGGAGGAAAGTGAGGATCATGGTGGGAATGGGAAGGAGATAAAACTGTGGAGCGAGGTAAAAAGTGGAACATAGTGTAGTCGTAGGATGAATCAGATCACTCTGTCCAATCTGTCTTGTCTCAGTAAAGCCTTCATCAGAGACAATGTCTCCTAATAGCCAATAACATCTGAAGCACAGTTAGTTATCACCAGCAACCCACCACCCGAAAGCTAACTATTCTCCTACTCTAAATTGCTGCAGTTAAGCCACAAGCTGGTGTGTTTGCAGTGACTACAGTTGTACTTTTCCATGTTTAAGAACTTAATTCCACCCCTGTTCCAGCTCCCCACCATCATTATCCTGAATGGTTTAAAATTCTTAATATCCTCCTAAATCCTCACCAATGCATTCAAACCCTTCCATGAGCTTAACACTCCTTACTGTTTTATGAGACAGACAGGAGTTAAAACTAGGAGTGTACTATCAACCCCCTAACAGTCCTAGTGTGATCAAAGAGCTAACTTGGAAGGATATTTCTCACAAGTGCAAAAGCTGTAGGGCAGTAATAGTGGGGGATTTAATTATGCCAGTATTTACTGGGAAACCAGTATAAAAGATATGGAGGGACAGAATTCAAAACTGGCATTTAGGAGAACCTTTATCTTGTTAGTGTGTAGCAAGCCCAACAAGATAAGGTAACACTCTATTTGAACTTTTAGGGAATAAAGCTGGGGAGGTGAAAGGAATACCAGCAGGAGAGCATTTTTGTAGAAATATAATTCAGTTGTACTGAGACATAGCTATGGAAAAGGACAAAGATGAAATAAGAGTAAAGTTCTAAATTGGAGTAAGACCAGTTTAATGAAACAAAGAAGTGATTCAGCAAGAATGGACTGAGCATAGCCAGCTGAAAATAAACCAGTCTTGGAGCAAAGGGAACCACTGAAAGGGGAGACTGTAGGTGTTCAGCATAAACACACTTCCACAAGAAAAGGGTGGGGCTGCCAAATATAAGGTTCCCTGGATGATGAGGTGCAGAGAAGGTAGGAAAATGCAAAGAGCTTATGTCAGACACTGTTACCAGGTGGATGGTAAGTCTTTTCCCCAGGGTAGGGGAGTCCAAAACTAGTGGATATAGATTTAGGGTGAGAGGGGAAAGAATTAAAAGAGACGTGAGAGGTAAATTTTTCACACAGAGGGTGGTGAGTATTATACGGAATGAGCTGCCAGAGGAAATGGTTGAGGCAGGTACAATAGTATCATTTAAAGAGCACTTGAATAGGTACATGAAGGGGAAGGGCCTGGAGGGATGTAGGCCGAATGCAAGAAATTGGGACTAGCGAGGTGGACAATGTGTCGGCATGGACTTGTTGAGCTGAAGGGCCTGTATCCGTACTGTATTGCCCTATGACTCTATGACCAGTACTTAATATGGCACAAAGCCCGGAGGAGTATACAAAGTGTAAGAGTGAAATTAGCAGGGAAATTAGGAAGACAAGCAAAATAAAAAAAAATGTTTTGTAAATACATTATGTGCAAAAGGATAAGGAGGGTCGGGCCTGTTAGGGAACTGTGTATGTAGTTGGAGTATATGGGGAAGGTTCTTAACAAATATTTTGTCGTCACAAAAAAAGGCGGCATGATATGGTGCTGTAGTGATGTATTGAAGGAGAAAGAGTGTAAATATTGGATGAGATAAACATATTCCAAGGGGAAGTATGAAAGGGTTCAGTACTTTTGAAAGTGGATAAATTGCCTGGCTGAGATAAAATATAACCCAGGCTGTTAAAGGAAACATGGGAGGAAACTGCAGAGAGTGTAACTCTAATGCTTCATTTCTCATCGGATGCATGAGGAGTGCCAGAGGTTTGAAGGATTGCTGGTATTGCACTGTTTAAAATGGGAAAAAGGGATAAACTACGAAATTACAGGCCAGTGAGCTTCACTTCACTGGTGGGCAATTATTGGAATCCACACAAAAGGACAGCATAAACCTTCATTTAGAAAGGCAGAGATTAATCAGATACGGTTTGCACAGATTTCATAGTGGGGAAGCTTGATCCTGTCTGATAAACTGGATTGAATTTTCTGAGGAATGTAGGTCAATAAGGACAGTGGGCTTTGATGAAGTCTGTGTGGAGTTCAGCAAGGTTATTGACAAAATCACACATGTCAGACAGGTCACCAAAGGAAAAGCCCATGGGATAAAAAATAGAACGGTAAATTTGATCCAAAATTGGCTCGGTGATTGGAAGGAAGGTCTAATTATTTACAGATGTTTGTGTGACTGGAAGCCTGCTACCATAGGTTCCATAGATAAGGTATCTTTATTAGTCACGTGTACATCGAAACACACAGCGAAATGCATCTTTTTTGCGTAGTGTTCTGGGGGCAGCCCGCAAGTGTTGCTATGCTTCTGGTGCCAACATAGCATGCCCACAACTTCCTAACCCGTACATCTTTGGAATGTGGGAGGAAACCGGAGCACCCAGAGGAAACCCACGCAGACATGGGGAAAACGTACAAACTCCTTACAGACAGTGGCTGGAATCGAGCCCTGGTCGCTGGCATAGTAATAGCGTTATGCTAACCGCTACACTACCGTGCCTGTCTTGATTTTTATAATATTTACTAATGATTTAGACTTAACTATAGGTTACATAGTAGTTTGCGGGTAACATAAAAAAATTACCCATGTGATTGACAGAGAGGAGGAAAACTTCACACTGCAGGACGAGACAGTTGGTCGAGTCAGTTGAGCACAAAATGGCAAATAGAATTCATTCCCAAAGTGTGAGATAACGTATTTGGGGAAATGCAACATGGCAAGGGAAAATATAATGAATGGGAGGATACTGAGTGGTATGGAGGAGAAATTTGAGTGGATGCTGTGGGATCCTTAAAGGTCTGAGAAATAAGAAGGGGATGATCACTTTGTTGGGATTGTACTATAGGCCCCCAAGTGGTCCTCGGGAATTAGAGGAACACATGTGCAGGAGACTGGGAAGAGTTGCAAGAATAATAGGATTACCATCATAGGAGATTTTAACTTTCCTAACATTGACTGGGATTGCCATAGTGCTAAAGGTCTAGTTGGGGTGGGATTTATTCAGAGTGTTGAGGAAAGTTTCCTCAGGGAGGAAACCTATGAGGAGGCCCTACGAGGGAGGGGGCAAAGCTTGATCTACTCCTGGCAAATAAAGAAGGGCAAATGACTAAGGTTACGGTAAGGGAGCATTTTGGGACTGGTGACCAAAGTTCCATTAGTTTTAAAATAGTTATCGAAGGGACAGAACTGGCCCACAGGTTTGAGTTCTGAATTGGGGCAAGGCGAATTTTGAAGGTATTTGATTGGGCTAGGTTGTTGGTGGGCAAAGGGACCTCTGGTAAGTGGGAGGTTTTTAAAAGCGAGATAGCAAGAGCTGAAGGACTACATGTCCCTGTTAAAGTGAAAAGCAAAGCTGCTGGGAGTTGGGAACCCTGTCAAGGGATATTGTAACTCTAGTCAAGAAAAAGGAGGCAGCTTGGGTCAGATACAGGCAGCTGGGATCAAGTGAATCACTGGAGGTATATAGAGGATGCTGGAATATACTCAAGAAGGAAATTAGGGGGGCAAAGAAGGGGCATGAAATGCCTTCGGCAGAGAAAATTGAGGAGAATCCAAAGAGATTCTTTAAGTATATCAAGAGAAAAAAGGTGACTAGGCAGACACTTGGGTACCTGGCAAAGTTAATAGAGATGTTTTGAGAGCAGTTGATATTACAGTAGAAGAGGTGTTGCATGTGCTAAGATGTATGAAGGTAGACAAATCTCTAGGTCCGGACAAGGTACATCCAAGAACACTATGGGAAGTGAGAGAAGAGATTGCGAGAGCCATCACTGAGATACTTGCAACATCGCTATCCTCTGGCAAAGTTCCGGAAGACTGGAGGATAGAAAATGTTGTGCCTTTATTTAAGAAAGGCTGTAAGGATAGACCTGATAATTATAGACCCACTAGCCTCACATTCATGGTAGGTAAGATGCAGGAAAGCATTCCGAGGGAAAAGATACTGTATACTTACATTTGGAAAGGCAGGGGTTGATTTGGGGTAGCCAGCATGGCTTCGTGTGTGGGAGATCTTGTCTTATGAATTTGATTGACTTTTTTTATGAAGTGACGAGGAAGATTGACAAGGCGAGGGCGGTAGATGTATGGATTTCAGTAAGGCTTTTGATAAGGTTCCGCATGGTAGGCTGCTCTGGAAAGTTAGATCACATGGCATCCAAGGAGAGCTAGCAAACTGGATACAAAATTGGCTGGATGGTAGGAAACAAAGGGTGATGGTGGAAGGATATTTCTCAGACTGGAGGTCTGTGACTAGTGGTGTGCCCCAGGGGTCGGTGCTGGGCTTATTGTTATTTATCATCTGTATTAACAATTTGGATGAGAATATACGAGGAGTAGTTAGTAAGTTTGCAGATGACACAAATATAGGTGGTATTTTAGGACAGTGAAGAGGAGTATCAAGAATTGCAGCGGGATCTTGCTTGGATGAGTTGGTGGGCTGAGGAATAGCAAATGGAATTTAATTCAGATAAACGCAAAGTGTTACATTTTGGAAGGACAAATCAAAGTCTGACTTTTACATTGAATGGAAGAGCCATGGATACTGTTGTAGAACAGAGGGACCTTGGAGTACAGGTACATAGTTCCCTTAAAGTGGAGTCACAGGTAGATAGGGCAGTGAAGAAGGCTTTTGGCATGCTGCCCTTCATCAGTGAGGGCAGTGAATATAGAAGTTGGAAGGTTATGTTGCGATTGTACAAGACATTGGTGAGACCACACTTGTAGTATTATGTTCAGTTTTGGTCACCTTTTTATAGGAAGGATGTGATTAAACTGGAAATAGTGCAAAAAAGATTTATAAGGATGTTGCCAGGACTCGAGGGACTGAGTTATAGGGAGAGATTAGACAGGCTGGGTCTTTACTCCTTGGAGCGTAGGAGACTGAGGGATGATCTCATTGAGGTAGATAAAATCATGAGGAGCATAGATAGGGTGAGCGGTCTTTTTTCCAGGGTTGGGGAATCGAAAACTAGAGGACACAGTTTTGCTAGAGGTGAAAGGTTTAATAAAAACCCAAGGGGCAACTTTTTTTTTTACACAGCAGGTGATAGATATATGGAACCGACGGCCAGAGGAAGTGGTTGAGGCAGGTACATGAGATACATTTAAGAAGTATGTGGACAGGTATATGGATGACAAGAATTTAGAGGGATATGGGCCAAGTGCTGAGAAAAGTGATTAGCTTGAATATACATTTTGGTTGGCATGGCCGAGTGTGGGCTGAAGGGCCTTTTCCCATGCTGTACAACTCTCTAAGTGAATAAGGGGGTTTAAAAGGCAAATAGACTGCTTTCCCTTATCAATATAAGAGCAGGAAGGTTATGCTGGAATTGTATACATTATAGTTAGACCACAGCTTGTGCGCTGTGTACATTTCTGGTCACCGCATTACAGGGAAGATGGGATTGCATTCTACAGGGTACAGGGGACATCTTCAAAGATGTTGCCAGGGCTGGAAAATTTGCAGCAATGAGGAAAGATATGATAGGCTGGGGTTATTTTCTGTGGTGCTGAGGGGAAACTTATGTGTAATGTATAAATAAGGTCTCGAGTAAATAGGAAGGAGTGATTTGCCATGGAAGAAGGGTCAAAAAATCAAGGGACACAGACTTGGACAAACTAATTGGTAGAAGTATACGAAGGAAGATGAGAAAACAAAATTTCTTCAGAGGGTGGGCTAGGTCTGGAATTCAATAACTGAAAAGGTGATGAAGGCAGAGACTATCATCTCATTCAAACAGTCTAGGATGTGGACTTGAAGAGCCTTGACCGGATAGGCTATAGACCTAGTGTTGAGAGGTAGGAGCAAGCTGGGCAGTTCTTCAACTTGCATAGACACAAAGGGTCAAATGGACACCTATATAGTAAATTTTCTGTGATCTGAGATATGTGGGAGGTGATAGAAAATTGGAAAATGGCAAAGGGACTCCTTCTTCAAGACGCTGTGTGAGAACAGATTGCTAGGAATGTCCTTAAAGGTTAGATACAATAAATTGGGAACAAAATGGGTACCTGGATGAGTCTGAGTTAATTCTGGAATGCTGGAAGGCATTTTAAGAGGCAGACTGTGTTTGATTAGCCCAAATTGAACATTTTTTGGCAACATAGCAGAGATGGGCAACGAAGGAAACACAGTGGGTTTTTTAAAAAATGTTTAACAAAGTGCCACATAAGAGGCTAGTTAGCAACATTGAGGTTTGCTGAATAAGACGATCAATGTCAGTATGGATAAAAAACATAAAGACAGGAAGCAGTGAGTTGTGGTATCTGGTTGTTTTTCAGACTAAAGGATGAAGGAAAGTGGTGGTCTCAAAGGTTGAAGCCGGGATTATAGAATTTTTGGATATTTATAAATTTTGGATACTTATGAACTGAAAGATTTAAAAGGGGACTGTTAAGGTAAGAGCTCATCCGTTTTAGAAGTGACTGGTGAGCTGTAAAGACGAGCAGTGCGGAAGATTTAAAAAGAGACCACTAATTTGCAGCTCCTGGAAGCAAATTAAAGGAAGTCAGCCTCTAGCAGAGCAGGCATTTAGGAACGGCCGTTTTGGGAGTGGATTTGTGTGAGTCTTAAGTGCTGTGTTTGAGGAATAAGTGCTGAGGCTTTGGCTCTGAGGTTTCGGAGAAGAGGCTGAGCAGAGGTAGAGGTAAGGTCATTTAACTTTAGTATTCACACTTGGTGTAGTCAGGATGGTAGTTAGTGGTGTGCTCCTCCTGCAGGGTGTGGAAGATCAAGGGAAACTTCCAGTGTCTTTGGTGAATAAATCTGTGGGAAGTGTGCCCATCCACAGCTCCTAGCTGATGGTGTTAAGGAACTGGAGCTGGAGTTGGATGCACTCAGGATCTGGGATCGATAAGAGTTTTAGTGAAGCGGTCACACCCAAGGTAGTTGGGTGACCACCAGAAAAGGCAAAGGGAATAGGCAGACATTGCAGGGTTTTCCTGTGGTCATTCCCCTCAGCAACAGGTATACCTTTTTGGATACTGCTAGGGGGATGACCTTTCAGAGCGCAGCAGCAGCAGAGCCGGTCTGTGGCACTGTGACTGGCTCTGAGGCTCAGCAAGAAAGGGTGCAGTCAGACATCATAGGGATAGGAAACTCACTAGTTTGGGGGACAGAAGGGAGATCCTGTGGCCACATACGAAACGAGCCACCAAGATAGAGTGTTGCCTCCCAGATGCCATTATCAAGGATGTCTCTGAGCGGTTGCAGAACATTCTCAAGAGGGAGGGCAAACAGCCAGAGGTCATTGTGCACATTGGTACAAACAACATAGGTAGAAAAAGGGATAAAGTCCTGTGGAGTGAATATAGGGAATTAGGACAGCCATATCTTTTATCCAGAGTCTAAATGCCTAATACTAGAGAGCATGCTTTTAAGGTGAGAGCGGGGAAGTTCAAAGGAGATGTGTGGGGCAAGTTTTTTTTTACACAGAGAATGGTGGGTGCCTGATGGCAGTGGAGGCAAATGTGATGGAGACGTTTAAGAGGCTCTTAAATAGGCACATTATTATGCAGAGGATAGAGGGATACAGACATTGTGGAGGCAGAAGGGATTAGTTTAGCTAGGCACTTAATCACTAGTTTAATTAGATCGGAACAACATTGTGGGCCGAAGGGCCTGTTCCTGTGTTGTACTGTTCAATGTTCTATGTTCTATGCTTAGAAAGGATATTCTTGGGGGACTCTCTAGCGAGGCTATATGGGTAGAACTTAGAAACAAGAAGGGAATGATCACTTTCATGGGACTGTATTATACGCCCCCCAACATCAGCAGGAATTAAAGGAGCAGATGTGTAAGGAGTTTACAGATAGCTGTAACAATAATAGGGTAGTATTAGTGGGAACTTTTAACTACCCTGACATTGACTTCCCTGACATTGACAGCCACAGAGCTTGGACGGGGTGGAGTTTGTAAAATATGTCTGAGAAAGCTTCCTTAATCAATATATAGAGGGCCCTACTAGAGAGGGCGCAACACTGGATCTCCTCTTAGGGAACAAGGTAGGGCAATCGACTGAAGTATCAGTCAGGGAGTACTTGGGACCAGTGACCATAATTACATTAGTTTTAAAATAGTTATGGAGAAAGATAGGACTGGTGCACAGGTTAAGGTCCTAAACTGGGGCAGGACCAATTTTGGAGGCATTAGGTGGGATCTTGCAGAGGTTGATTGGATGTGACCGCTGATAAGGGGATGACCTGGCAAGTGGGAGATTTTTAAAAGTGTGATATCAAGAGTCCAGGGGCTGCATTTTCCTGTTAGGGTGAAGGACAAGTTTAAGGAACCCTGGTTAACAAGAGAATTTGAGGCTCAGGTCAGGAAAAAGGAGGCATGTATTCGGTTTAGGCAATCAGGAACAAGTGAATTCCTTTATGTATATAAGAAGTGTAGAGTACCCCCAAGAGGGAAATCAGGAGGGCAAAAAGAAGGCATGAGATGGATCTGGCAGGCAAGGTTTAGGAAAATCCCTAGAGATTCTGCAGGAATGTTAAGAGTAACAGGGTGGTGAGGGAGAGAGTAGGTACCCTTAAAGATCAGGATAACTATCTATGTGTGGAGCTGCAGGAGATGGGCAAGATTTTTAATGATAATTTCTCATCAGTTTTTACTCTGGAGAAGGTCACGGATGCTAAGGAACTGAGGCAAATGAGTTGTGATGTCTCTAACCACATACGAATTACCAAGGAGAAGGTATTGGTGGCTTTAAAGCACGTTAAGGTTGGTAAATCTCCAGGGCCTGACCAAGTGCATCCTTGGGCCTGGTGGGAAGCTAGGGAAGAAATTGCAGAGGCCCTTGCAGAGATACTTGCTTCATCTTCAGCCACAGGTGAAGTTCTGGAAGACTGGAGGGTGGCTAATGTTGAACAATTATTTAAGAAGGGCAGCAAAGACAAGCTAAGGAACTACAGGCAAGTGACCCTGACACCAGAGGTGGGTAAGTTACTGGAGGAGATTCTGACGGACAGGATCTACCAGCATTTGGATAGACAAGGTCTAATTAGGGATAGTCGGCACAGCATTGTGCGTGGGAAATTGTGTCTGACAAATCTGTTAGATTTTTTTGAAGAGGTAACCAAGAGGATAGATGAGGGTAGGGTGGTGGATGTTGTCAATATGGACTTTAACAAGGCCTTTGACAAGGTCCCTCATAGCAGGCTAGTCTGGAAGGTTGGATCACATGGGATCAAGGGAGAGCTAATTAACTGGATTCATAATTGGCTTGATGGTAGGACACAGAGAGTAGAAGGTTGTTTCTTGGATTGGAGGCCTGTGACTTGTGATGTGCCACAGGGATCGGTGCTGGGACCTTTGTTGTTCATTATTTATATAAATGATTTGGATGTGGATATACACGGCATGGTTAGTAAAGTTTGCAGATGATACTAAAATAGACAGTGAAGTAAGTTATCAAAAATTACAGAGGGATTTTGACTAGCCAGGTAAGTGGTCTGAGGACTGGCAAATGACTTTCAATTCGTGTAAGTGCAAGGTGTTGCATTTTAGGAAGTCAAACCAGGGTAGGGCTTTCACAGGACCCTGGGAAGTGTTGTGGAACAGAGAGACCTTGGAGTACAAGGACATAGTTCGCTGAAGGTGGTATCACAGAGACAGGATGGTGAAGAAGGCATTTGGCACGCTGGCCTTCATCAGTCAGGGCAGTGAGTATAGGATTTAGGAAGTTATGTTGCAATTGTACAAGACATTGGTGAGGCTGCACTTAGAGTACTGTGTACAGTTTTAGTCATTCTGTTATAGGAAAGACATCATGAAGCTGGAAAGAATGCAAAAAAGATTTATGAGGACTCGAGGACCTGAGTTATAGGGAGAGGTTGGACAGGCTAGGACTTTATTCCTTGGAACGTAGGGAACTGAGAGGCGACTTATAGAGGTGTATACAATCATAAGGAGCATAGATACATGCAGGGAAAGGGAACCAAGAACTAGAGGGCATAGGTTTAAGGTGAGAGGGGAAAGATTTAAAAGGGACCTGAGGGTCAACTTCACCACACAGAGGGTGGTGCGTATATAGAACAAGCTGCCAGAGGAAGTGGTTAAGGCATGTGCAATAACAACATTGAAAAGATATTTGGATAAGTACATGGATAGGAAAGGTTTAGAGGAATATGGGCCAAAAGCAGGCAAATGGAACTAGCTTGGGTGTTATGGTTGGCATGGGTGAGCTGGGCCAAAGGGCCTGTTTCTGTGCTGTATTGGTCTCTGACTCTATGACTCTACTTGGATGTTTGATTAAAGAATAAAATTACAATGCTTTTTAATGATAGCAAGGTTGGAAGTGTGGCAAACAACAAGAATGATTTCAATTCTATTGTTCTGTCTTCAATTAATTAACCAAAGAGCCTTATCACTTGAACCTACTCTGGTTAAACTTCTCTACATCGTGTCAAGTATGCTCACATCCTTCCCAAAGGGTGGTGACCAAAACTGGATGCGATACTCAAGTTGTGGCCTAATCAGACCTTCTATAAAGATTCAGCCTAACTTCCCTACGTCCGTGCTCAGTACCTCTATTCATGACTAAGGTCTCATATGCTTTGCTAACTACTCATTCAATATTGCCACATTCAAAAGGTCTCTGCACATGAGCTCTCAGGTCCCTCCATCCCTGCACATTCGTTAGAACTATGACATTGTCTACTTGCCTCTCCCCTGCCCCATCTGCCAAAATGTATCATCTCACTCTTCTCTGTAATAAACTTCATCTGCTGTATGTCTGCCCATTCTGCTGGTCATCTGTTTCCTGTTGTGGTTAACGTTATCACTCTCACCATTTGCCACACAACTGTCCACTCAGAAAACAAACATTATCATAACTCAGCAGGTCAGGGAGCATCTGTGGAAAGAAACAGAGTTAACATCTCAGACTGAAGACCTTTCACCTGAACTGGAAAAGAGAGAAAACAAGTTAGTTTTAAATTGCAGAGAGCATGGGGGAAAGATAGAAACCACAATGGAAATATCTTTGATAGGCATGGGGAGAAACTATTGATGAAGTCATCTGTTTGGTAGGTTAGTAAGGGATGTTAGAGCGGGACAGAGAGAGAGAGAGAATATGAACAAAGGAACATGAAAGCATTCTGTGCACTGAATGCAGTACACTGGATTGGCAGAAGTGAAATAGGACCACTGCTTCACCTGGAAGGACTGTTTAGGTACCTGGATGGTGTGACACGAAGATGTAAAAGGGCAGTTGTTCCATTTCCTGTGGTTGTGTGGGAACCTGAGCTTCCTGTTGTGTGCTGCTTTAATTCTCCATCCCACTCCCATTCTGACTTCACTGTTTATGGCCTCCAGCACTATTAAAGCGAAGCCCAATATAAGCCTGAGGAACAGTCCCTCATCTTCTGTCTGGGCATGTTGCATTCTTCCAGACTTCTACTACTTCAGCTAACTCACTTCCTCTGTTTGCAATGGAACTGGCCAGTTCTGTTGTACGTCGTCCATCTGAATTTTGGCTCAGATTTTCTCTCTCCACATTTCACAGCTTTTATGTTCATTTGTTTTCTCTCTACTTACCCTCTTTTCATAGCTTTTATGCTCCTTTGTTCATGTTCACTTTCTCTAAGCTC
The DNA here is from genome assembly GCF_009764475.1 of Pristis pectinata. Classification (NCBI taxonomy): domain Eukaryota; kingdom Metazoa; phylum Chordata; class Chondrichthyes; order Rhinopristiformes; family Pristidae; genus Pristis; species Pristis pectinata. The sequence continues at coordinate 20,746,150 of NC_067414.1, forward strand.
TCATTAATCAACTGGATGACTCCATCAACATCTTTTCCCTATCACAACCCTGGTCTCACCCTATTAGGGATAATCCCATTGTCCTATCTGTCTCTCCCCACCTTCTCTGAACACAAGAACACAAGGAAACAGGAGTAGCAGCAGGAGTAGGCCACCCTGCTATTCAATACAATCATGGCTGATCTACACCGGCCTCAACTGCTCCTCTGTGCCAGTTTCCCATAGTCCTGGATTGAGTTCCTAATCTTTCAAAAATTTCTCTCCACTTTAAATAATTCGAATGATCTAGCCTCCACTGTAACTTGTTTTCTCTCTTTTCCTGTTGTGGTAAAGGACCTTCAACCTGAAATGTTAACTACAGATGCCAGCTGACCACTGAGTGTTCCCAGCACTTTCTGCTTTCACTTCTGATTTCTAAGCATCTGCATTTTTTTGATTTTCATTATCATGGTTTTCTGTTTTCCGATGTATAAATGTAAAATGCTGGGGAAACTGAGCAGTCCAGCAGCATCTGTAGAGAGAGAAATCTGAAAGAGACTTTTCCTCAGAACTCTGTTTTATCCAAGTTGACACTGACCCTCTTATTTCATGAAAATCAAACTGTTAATGAGCATTCTCTAAGGCATCATCAAAAAAAAATTCCTTGTGATTTTGCTGCTCTATCCCCCTCTCATTGTTTGGAGGCCCCTGTAGTGGGCTTTTAACTATAACCAAATGGATATTTTCTTGGGTGTCTCTCTGTCCTACACTACAGTGCCTCCCTAATGATTGCTCCCATCCTACCTCCTGTTTTTCCTTCCACACCTTTCCCAAAAACTTTATATCTGGCAATATTAAGCACCCAATCCTCTTTATTGCTGAGCAATTTTCCTGTTGCCATTAAATGATATTCCAATATGGCTATTAGTACTTGTAGCTCTCCAGCCTCATTCACCATACTTTGTGCGTGTCTATAGTCCCTGTAAATCTTTCTAGTCCACTTCTATCTCATATGATACCACATCCTTCTTGAGCACAAACAATCTAATCTTATTCTTTCTACTTCTCTATACTTATGGACATATTAAGCTGTGTGAAACTACTCCAGCTGCAACACATTGCACCAACATTGACCAATTGCTGATTCACAAAAGTGCAAAGTAGGTGTTAGTACTTCACAGGTTACCTCTCTCTAGGGGGTTCACTCCTAGATCTTGATGCAGACTGTTTCTGTTCAAAACCCATCTCTTGCCGAGCAAGTTCAGACACCCGAGTCTTGTCAGGCGGAGTAGCTTCTTGAGTCGCTATTACTGTACTTAAAGGAGTCTGGGAACGTGAACGCTCTTGCAGTCTTGCTTTCTTTTCCCTTGGTGCATCAGAACCACCACCTGTAGCTGTGTCACTCAGAGCTCCATCCTGACTGGACGGCTGTGGTGTTCCACTTCCAATGAACCACGCTTCTGATTTTGTAAGAATTTCCTGCTGTTTACGACATAAATTGCATACCCACATTACCTAGTCAAGACAAGAAAAGTAATTAAGTGATCAGGTCTCAGACTCTTCAAACTTAAATCTTCAATGTCTGCATGATTATCTTCTTATGCCATTTTACGTAATAGCTCAATAAGATTATTATCAGGTTAATTCAGATTATCATTCACAAAATGACCAGCGACTTGTACAACCACATCATGATTTCACAACTTCTATACTCAATACCCTAATTGATGAAGGCCAGTGTGCCAAAAGCTGTCTTCTCCCCCTTCTCTACCTGTGACTCCACTTTCAGGGAACCATGTACCTGAACTCCAAGGTCCCTCCATTCTACAACACTCCCCAGGGCCCTACCATTCACTGTGAAAATCCTACCTTGACTCGATTTTCCAAAATGCAACACCTCATACTTATCTGAATTAAACTCCGTTTGCCATTCCTCGGCCCACTTACTCAGCTGATCGCAATCCCTCTGTAATTTTTGATAACCTTCTTCACTGACCACTACACCACCTATTTTAGAGTCATCTGCAAACTTACTTACCACGTCGTCTACATTCTTATCCAAATTGTTGACATAGCTGACAAACAATGGGCCCAGCACTGACCCCTGAGGCACACCACTAGTTACAGACCTCCAATTCAAGAAACAACCTTCCACCATCACCCTCTGCATCCTACCATCAAGCCAAATGTACATACAATTAGTCCTAGGTTCTCCCTAGATTCCATGCGATCTCACCTTCCAGAGCAGTCCACCATGTGGAACTTTATCAAAGGCCTCAGTGAAGTCCACATAAAACATGTCTACTACCCTGCCCTCTTCGATATGATCTCCCATGCACAAAGTCATGCTGACTACCCCTAATCAACTTGTCTTGGTTGTATATCACATGCCTCAGAATCCTCTCCAGTAACTAACCTACCACAGATGTTAGACTTACTGGTCTATATTTAGAACATTGAACACGGAAGAGTACAACAGAGGAACAGGTTCACCGGCCCACAATGTTGTGCAAAACTAATTAAACTAGAAGTTAAAAGCCTACTAAACTAGTTCCTTCTGCCTACAGAAGATGATATACCTCCATTCTCTGCAAATCCATGTGCCTATCGAAGAGCCTCTCAAACGCCTCTATCATACTTGCCTCCATTACCACCCCTGGCAACGCATTCCAGGCACTCACCACCACTCTTTGTGTAAAATTATTTTTACACAGTAAACACAAAACAGTTCACATAAAAGTAAAACCCACCACCCTGCACATCTCCTCTGAACTTACCCCCACGCACCTTAAATGCATGCCCTCTAGTATTAAACATTTCGACCACGGAAAAAAGATACTGGCTGTCTACCTGTGCCCCACATAATTTTATAAATTTCTATCAGATCTCCCATCAGCCTCCGCCACTCCAGAGAAAACAACCTAAGTTTGTCCAACCTCTCCTCATAGCAGATACCTAATCCAGGCAGCATCCTGGTAAACCTCTTCTGCACCCTCTCCAAAGCCTCCACATCCTTCCTCTAATGGGGTGACCAGAATTTAATGCAATACTCCAGATGCAGCCTAACCAGAGTTTTATAAGGCTGCAATGTAATGTCCTGACTCTTGAACTCAGTGCCTCAACTAATAAAGGCACACATGCCATACGCCTTCTTTACTATGCTATCAGCTTGTGCAGCCACTTTAAGGGAGCTATAGACTTGGACCCCAAGATCCCTCTGTACAACAACACTGTTAAGGGTCCTGCCATTAACTGTGTACTATCCCTTTACATTAGATCTCCCAAAGTGCAGCACCTCACATTTCGCCGGATTAAACCCCATCTGCTATTTCTCCACCATATCTGCAACTGATCTATATCCCGCTGTATCCTTTGGCAATCTTCTACACTATCCACAATGCCACCAACCTTTGTAATTTCCCCAGTTCCAAGGTCTTCATGTCTTTCTCCACGGGAAAAACAGAGGAGAAATATTCATGGAGCACCTTGCCCATCTCCTGCGGCTCCACACATAGATGTCCACTTTGGTCTCTGAGGGGCCCCATTCTCTCTCTAGTTATTCATTTTCCTTTAATATACTTATAAAATCTCTTTGGATTTTCCTTAATCTTCTCTGCCAAGGCTATCACATACCCTGTTTCTGCCCTTCTGATTTCCTTCTTGAGTACACTCCTACAACCTCTATACTCCTCCAGGGATTCACTTGATCCCAGCTGCCTGTACATGATGGATGCCTCTTTATCCAGAAAAATAAAGTAAGGTCACTCTCTCAATTGCATTTCACTGACAAAGCTGTGGTTGCTGGTTAAAGCATGTCCATTTTCCTAAAACTGGGCTTAAATTTGGACTGCAGCTAATGAAACAAAAGAAAGCCAGGCACACTCCTCCAAATACACAAAATTACTGAGGGATCATCCACTGAGGCTTTATGGATGGAATAGAGAAATAAGAAGGAGATGATTACATTGTTAGGATTGTACTATAGGCTCTTAATAGTCAATGGGATTTAGAGGAACAAATATGCAAGGAGATTGCAGAAAGCTGCAAGAATAACAGGGGTTTATAATCAGGGATTTTAACTTTTCTAACATAGACTGGGACTGCTATAGTGCTCAGGGCTTAGATGTCATGGAAAGTTTCCTCACACAATATATTGAAGACCCTACCAGGGAGAGGGCAGAGCTTGACCTACTCTTGGGAAATGGGGCAGAACAAATGACTGAGGTATCAGTGGGTAGCACTTTGGGACCAGTGACCATAGTTTTATTAGTTTTAAATCAGTTATGGAAGGGAACAGGTCTGGTCCACAAATTAAAGTTCTAAATTGGGATGAGGCAAATTTTGATGGTTTTAGACAGGAACTTGCAAAAGTTGATTGGAGTAGGTTGTTTTCAGTCAAAGGGGCATCTGGCAAGTGGGAGGATTTTAAGAGTGAGATATCGAGAGTTCAAGGTTTGCATGTTCCTGTTAGCACAAGGCTGGCAGGAGTAGGGAACCCTGGATGACAAGGGATATTGAAGTTCTGATCAGGAAAAAGAAGGCAGCATGGGTCAGATATAGGCAGCGGGGATCAAGTGAATCCCAGGAGGAGTATAGGGGATGCAGGTGTATACTTAAGGGGGCATGTGATAGCTTTGGCAGCGAAGATTAAGGAGGCTCCAAAGAGATTTTATAAGTATATTAATGGAAAAAAGATTAACTAGAGAGAGAATAGGGACCCTCAAAGACCAAAGTGGACATCTTTGTGTGGAACCACAGGACATAGGTGAGGTCCTCAATGAGTAGTGCTCACCTGTTCTTACTGTGGAGAAAGACATGAAGGCTTTGGACCTTGAGATAGTTAACGGGGGAGGTCTTGGCGATAGTCCACATTACAGCAGAGAAGGTGCTGGATGTCTTAAAAGGTATGTAGGTAGACAAATCCCCAGGGCCAGACCAGACATGTCCAAGAACACCATGGGAGACTAGAGAAGAAATTGCAGGAGCTCTGGCTGAGATATACGCATCATCGTTAGCCGCGGGTGAAGTGCTAGAAGACTGGAGGGTGGCTAATGTTGTGCTTTTACTTAAAAAGGACTGCAAAGAAAGACCTGGGAACCATAGACCAGTAAGCCTAATACCTAAGATATACAAGCATTTGGAAAGATGGGGGTTGATTAGGGATAGTCAGCATGGCTATATGCATGGGAGATCATGTCTCACAAATTTGACTGTGTTTTCTTAAGAAGTAATCAAGAAGGTAGATGCGGGGCAGGGTGGTAGACGTGGTCTCTACAGATTTCGTAAGGCCTTTGATAAGGTTCCGCATGGGAGGCTGCTATGGAAAGTTAGATTGCATGGGATCCAGGGAGAGCTACCTAATTGGAAGCAGAATTGGCTTGATGGTGGGAAGCAGAGGGTGATGGTGGAAGGTCATCTATCGGATTGGAGGTCCATGACTAATGGTGTTGCTCAGGGCTCGGTGCTGGACCCATTGCTATTTGTCATCTATATCAATGATCTGGATGAGAATGTACAAGGTATGGTTAGTTGTTTTGCAGATGACACTAAAATAGGTGGTGTCATTGACAGTGAAGATGATTATCAGGATTTACAGAGGGATCTTGATCAGCTGACTAAGTCAAGAAATGGCAAATGAAGTTTAATTTGGTTAAGTGCGAGATGTTGCTTTTTGGAAAGACAAACAAGGGTAGGACTTTCACAATGAATGGTAGGGCTCCGGGAGGGTTGTAGAACAGAGGGACCTTGGAGCATATAGTTCCCTGAAAGTGGTGTCACACACAGGGTGGTGAAGAAGGCTTTTGGCACACTGGCCTTCATCAGTCAGGGCACTGAGTAGAGAAGATGGGACGTTATGTTGCAGTTGTACAAGACGTTGGTGGGGCCACATTTGGAATACTGTGTTCAGTTTTGGTCATTGTACTATAGGAAAGATATAGGACATTGCCAGGACTCGAGGGACTGAGTTATGGAGAGAGGTAGAGCAGGTTAGGTCTTTTTCAGTGGAGCGTAGGAGAATGAGGGCTGATCTTACTGAGGTGTATAAAATTATGAAGGGCATAGAGAGAGGAATGTGCACAGTCTTTTTCCCAGGCGTGAGGAATCAAGAAGTAGAGGGCAAGGTTTAAGGTGAGGGGGAGATATTTAAAAGGAACCTGAGGGCAACTTTTTCACCCAGAGAGCAGTCAGTGTATGGAATGAGCTGCCAAAGGAAGTGGTTGAAACAGGTACATTAACAACATTTAAAAGGTACTTGGGCAGGTCAACGTATAGGAAAGGTTTAGAGGGATATGGGCCAAAGGCGGGCAAATGGGACTAGCTTAGATGACAGTCTTGGTCGACATGGTCCAGTTGGGCTGAAGGGCCTGTTTCCGTGCTGTATGGCTATGACTCTATGACACGAAGTGACATCTACTTTTGCAGGAAAAGTGAAAAATATATTGTATATTTTGTATATTGAAATGGTAATACATTACAGAACTGAGATGCAGAGAGATCTGGGTGTCCTTGTGGAATCTTTTTTTCCTTGATGGGCAACTGAATACAAAAGGGGAATTGAATATAAAAGTAGAGAGGGTATGCTTCAGGTAAATAGGGCACTGGTGAGACTGCATCTGAGTCTCCTTATATGAGGGGTGTGACTGCATTGGAAGTAGTTCTGAGAAGTTTTAATAGACTGGAATGGGAGGATTGCCTGATGAGGAAAAGTTGGACAGGTTAGGCTTGTATCTATTAGACTTTAAATGAGTGAGAGGGTTTTAGAGTGAACCACGAAAGATTCTGAGGGGCTTTAACAGGGTGGATGTGAAGAAGATGCTTCCACTTCTGGAGAACCTAAAACTGTGAGCTACTGTTTAAAAATAAGAGAATGTTCATTTATCTGTCTCCTTCCCTCAGAAATAGTCTGTATATCACGGTTAGGACCATGCAATTAAATTGTTTACACAGCACAAATGTAAACTGTAAAATGGTCCAAAACGTGAACCAAGCCATCTTTCATGTGAACAAACATCTCGATTCATATGGCAGTTAATTGGAAATGTGCAGAAAGAATTAAATCATTTCATCTGAAACTTTACACTGTCACAACTAAAATTTTTGCTAACTTACCATGTCATGCATGCATTATAACAACAAACACACATAGAACATAGAACAGTACAGCACAGGAACAGGCCCTTCAGTCCTGATGTCTGCGCCGAACATAATACTGAATTAAACTCAATCTCTTCTCTCTGCACATAATGCATATCCCTCCATCCCTGCATATTCATGTGTCTATCTGATAGCCTCTTAAATGCCACTATCATAGCTGCTGCAAAATCTCTAATTTTTGAGTGCATTTAATGTTCCACGTTGCTTCATAGGAACGCTATCAAATAAAATCGGCACAAAGTTACATAAGGGGATTTTAGACCAATCAAATATTTGGTTATTGAAAGAGTTTGCAAGGATTGTCTAAAAGGAGGGAAATCATAGAATATTTACAGCACAGAAGACCATTCAGTCAATCAAGTATGTGCCGGTAACAGAACCGTCCAGCTGCATCCAGCCTTTCAGCTAAAGGTCCATCGCCTTTCAGGGTACAGCTCTTCAAGTACTCTTCCAACAAATGTACAGATGTGTTGAGGGTTTCTGCCTCTAACATCTTCATAGGCAGTGAGTTCCAGGCCAACACCATCCTTCTGGGTGAAAGAAGCTCTTGCCTCATCTCCTCTCCAATCCTCTAACCAATGCCTCCTGGATTTGAACCTCTCTACTCAGAGAAGGTGATCCCTTCTATGGAAGTAAATTGGTTTATTATTGTCACATGTACCAAGGTACAGTGAAAAACTTTGTATTGAATGCCATCTATACAGATCATTTCATCACATCAGTGCTTTGAGGTAAGGGAAAACAATAACAGAATGCAGAAGCTAGTGTTACAGTTACTGAGAAAGTGCAGTGCAGGCAGACAATAAGGTGCAAGGCCATGACGAGGTAGATTCTGAGGTCAAGAGTCCACCTTATCATACTAGGGGACCATTCAATAGTCTTATAATAGCGGTATAGAAGTTGTCCTTGAGCCTGGCGGCACGTACTTTCAGGCTTTTGTATCTTCTGCCTGATGGGAGTGGGGGGAGAAGAGAGAATGTCTGGGGTGGGTGAGATCTTTGATTATGAAAGGTGAGGTTCAGGGAAAGATGTTCGCACCTCCTCAAGCCTTGGCAGCTCAGGTACAGATGTTTATCTTGGGCAATGACAATGCAAATTACACAAGAGACTAGGACTGGCAAGGAGGATTACAGAGGAAGAAAGTGTGAAGCCATGCAGGATTTGAAAACAGGACAGAGAAGTTAAAAAACTGAAACATGGTTTAAACAGAAACTGATGATGGTCAGCAAGAATAGAAGTGCTGAGTGATCTGGATTTGATGATCATCAGGATATGTCATGTCACAAATGAGTTGTTGGTTGGGATGTCAACTCTATAAGACCACACTTGGAGTATTATGTGCAGTTCTGGTTGACCAGCGATAGAAAGGATGTCATTAACCTGGAAAGGATGCAGAAAAGATTCACGGGGATGTTACTGGGACTGGAGAGCTTGAGCTATAAAAAGAGGCTGGAACTTTCCCCTGGAGTGTAAGAAGCCAAGGGGTGATCTTTTAGAGGTATATAAAATCATGACGGGCGTAGATAAGGTGAATGGTCACAGTCTTTTTCCTGGGGTAGGGGAGTCTAAAACTAGAGGGCATAGATTTAAGGTGAGAGGGGAAAGATTTAAAAGGGACCCAAGGGGCAACCTTTTCACACAGAGGATGACAGATATATGGAACGAACTGCCAGAGAAAGCTGTAGAGGCAGGTACATTTACAATGTTGAGAAGACATTTAAACAGGTACATAGATAGGAAATATTTAGAGGGATATGGGCTGGCAAATGGGACTAGCTCAGATGAACAACTTGGTCAGCATGGACAAGTTGGGCTGAAGGGCCTGTTCCATCCTATATGACTCTGATATGAAATTTGGATGAGGGCGAGATATATGGGAGTCAGTCCAAGGGAATTGGAGTCTGTAGGTTCCCTTGTATTGCTGCTGCAGAAGCAAAAAAGGACAGAACATAGAACATTACAGCACAGTACAGGCCCTTCGGCCCACGATGTTGTGCGACATTTTATCCTGCTCTAAGATCTATCTAACCCTTCCCTCCAACACAGCCCTCCATTTTTCTGTCATTCATGTGTCTATCTAAGAGTGTCTTAAAATGTCCCTAATGTATCTGCCTCTACCACCTCTGCCGGCAGTGTGTTCCACACAACCACTATTCTCTGTGTAAACAAACTTACCTCTGATATCCCCCCCCCCCCAAACCTTCCTCCAATCACTGTAAAATTATGCCCCCTCATGTTAGCCATTTTCGTCCTGGGAAAAAGTCTCTGACTGTCCACTTGATCTAGGCCTCTTATCATCTTGTTCACCTGTATCAAGTCACCTCTTTTCCTGCTTCTCTCCAAAGAGACAAACCCTAGCTCACTCAACCTATCCTCATAAGCATGCTCTCCAATCCAGAGAGCATCCTGGTAAATCTCCTCTGCACCCTCTCTAAAGTTTCCACATCCTTCCTATAATGAGGTGACCAGAAATTTACACAATACTCCAGGTGTGGTCTAACTAGAGTTTTATAGCTGCAACATTACCTGGCAACTCTTGAACTCAGTTACCCTGGCTAATGAAGGCCAACACACCAAACGCCTTCTTAATAACCCTATCAACCTGCGCAGCAACTTTGAGGGATCTATGGACATGGACCCCAAGATCCCTCTGTTCCTCCACACTGCTAGGAGTCCTGTCATTATTCCGCCTTCAAATTCGATCTTCCAAACTGTATCACTTCAGTTTTCCAGGTTGAACTCCATCTGCCACTTCTTAGCCCAGCTCTGCATCCTATCAATGTCCTGTTGTAACCTGCAACAACCTTCTACACTATCCACAACACAACCAATGTTCGTGCCATCTGCAAACTTACTAACCCACCCTCCCATACCCTCATCCAAGTCATTTATAAAAATCACAAAGAGCAGGAGTCCCAGAACAGATCCAAGCAGAACACCATGGATCACCGACCTCTAGTCAGAATAGTCTCCGTCTACAACCACCCTCTGTCTTCTAAGGATGAGCCAATTCTGAATCCACACTGCCAATTTTTCCCTGGATCCCATGCCTCATGACTTTCTGAATGAGCCTTCCATGTGGAACCTTATCAAATGCCTTACTAAAATCCACGTACACCACATACACTGCTCCACCTTCATCAATATGCTTTGTCACATCCTCAAAGAATTCAATCAGGCTCGTGAGGTACAACCTGCCCCTCACAAAGCCTTTTTTAAAGAGAGCAATAAAAATTAAAGAGAGAGCAAAACCAGAATGTCCTTAGGTGAAGGCAACAACTGTCAACCCAAGAGTAGTGTCTGCTACAGTGGCATATCATTGTCAAAAACATACTGCACTTAAGTTCACTTAGTCCACTTAGTATACTTACACTTGCATACACTACACTGCTTCTTTAAACAAAAACTCACTAAAACCAACAACTATTTATATGCATGAAATTATACA